>NC_137893.1:132055015-133255015 GCF_963455335.1 Martes martes
AAAGCGAGTCTTAGCGAGTATTTTCCTCTTCCATTCCGCACCCCCCCACCCCCACCACCACAAACTTCTCTTCCTCCAAGTGAGGGGGAAAAAAAAAAAAAAAAAGGCTTTGACAAGGAAAGTCTTCAATAAACAAATACAGCAGGTTTGGGTTTTTTTTTTTTTAATTTCAAGTCATTAAGAAATGGATATCGCATTCTAAAGGTAAATGAGAATTAGGATTCCACCCCCACACACACTCTACGAAAGCCATTAGTAGTTGCAAATCGATTAGGCTAAATTGTCTCATCACATTTTCTGCACCACAATATAGGAAATGTAAAGTTGTAGGGGTAGAAAACGAGGACAGATGTGCTATGGGCAAGGATTCAGGCCTCCTTGGGTGGCGGAATTTTTCTGCCGAAAAAGGAATAGTTTGGTGGGATTCTCAAAAGGGGTGACCAAACATAGGGCTTTGCATCAAAGCTTTTTATGTGTGTAACAACTCCCTTTTGTCAATTGCATAACGTGTTAGCTGCTACTGTTTCTTGATGACTTCTTTAGCTAGTGTCTGCCGTTTCCTATGTTAGAAACAGACAAATACGTAAATGAAGCTGTGTTCAAACCCTTTTGTGGTTGTGTTGTGTTTGTGTCTGCTTTCTCTGGAGATACTGTGGAAAAGCAGCCCATTAACAGTGCCTTGTATAGCTATAGAGAAACTCTAGTCTCCAGACTTTGGCTTTTAAACACATTTCTACTGCTTCAACTTTTTTTTTTTTTAAGATTTTATTTATTTATTTGTCAGAGAGAGAGGAGAGCACAAGCAGGGGGAGCAGCAGGCAGAGGGAGAAGCAGGCTCCCCACTGAGCAAGGAGCCCAATGTTGGGCTTGATCCCAGGACCCTGGGATCATGACCTGAGCTGAAGGCAGAGGTCTAACCCACTGAGCCACCCAGGCATCCCTGTTTTTACATTTTAATATCTTATTATTGTTTATACAAATATTCCTTATATTGGAAATACGACTTATTGTTTGCTACCTCCACAAGAAACTGATGTGTTTCTCTTGCTTCTGCTTCAGAAACAAGGAAATAAGAGACTAGGCAAGCAGGATTAATATTCTTTCTGAATCCTGTTTCACAGCTTCCTAAGAGACAGCACAGACTGGAAAGAACCTGGGCTTCTTTTCTTGGAAGCAGGCACACCTGGGTCCCAGCCCAGTCTTGCTCAGGCTTTCACTGGCTGTGTGACCTTGGGCAAGTTACGCAACTCCTCTGAGCCTCCAGTATTGCCTCAGTGTATCCACTTTTTTAAAGTCAGTGGGATTATTTGTGGAAAATAATTAGCATAATATTAACAGATGGCAGTCATTATTATCATTAGGTCCATAAGAAGAAAGGAGACAGAGCTTCTACTCACAGCTGGTGTAGTCATTCTGCCGGAACTGGCTGGCCTTCCGTGCTGTGTGGCATAAGAAGCTGGAGTCTCCACCAACGACTTGTAGTGAAAGCATTTAGAGAGATGATCTTGACCCCATTCAAAGGCACTTCTCAACATCCAAAAAATAAACAATCCAGGAGCACCTCAGTGGCTCAGTTGGAGGAACATACAACTCTTGATTTCAAAGTTGTGAGTTCAAGGGGCACCTGGGTGGCTCAGTGGGTTGAAGCCTCTGCCTTCGGCTTGGGTCGTGATCCCGGGGTCCTGGGATCAAGCCCCACATCGGGCTCTCTGTTCAGCAGGGGAGCCTGCTTCCTCCACTCCCTCTCTCCGCCGGCCTCTCTGCCTCTTTGTGATCTCTGTCTGTCAAATAAATAAATAAACATAAAAAAAAAAAAAAAGTTGTGAGTTCAAGCCCCAGGTGGGATGTAGAGATTACTTAAATAAAAGTTTAAAAAAAGAAAAGAATGTTTTAAAAAAACAAAAAATCCAATTAAAAAATAGGTAGAGGATTTGAATGGACATTGTTCCAAAGAAGACAGAGATGGCCAACAGACACATGAAAAAATGCTCAACATCACTGATCATCAGGGAAATACAAATCAAAACCACCAGGAGATATCACCTCACACCTGTCAAAATGGCTAAAATCAAAAAGACAAATAACAAGTGTTGGCAAGAAGGTGGAGAAAATGGAATCCTAGTCACTGTTGCTGGGAATGCAAACTGGTGCAGTGACTGTGGGAAACAGTATGGAAACTCCTCAAAAAGTTAAAAATAGAGGGCACCTGGGTGGCTCAGATGGTTAAGTGTCTGCTTTCAGCTCAGGTCGTGATCCTGGGGTCCTGGGATTGAGCCCTGCATCAGACTTCCTGCTCGGCGGGGAGCCGGCTTCTCCCTCTCCCACTGCTATTCCCCCTGCTTGTGCACTCTCTCTCTCTTTTTGTCAAATAAATAAATAAAATCCTTTTTTAAAAAAAGTTAAAAATAGAATTACCATATGATCTAATAATTCCACTACTGGATATTTACCAAAAGAAAATAAAAATATGAGTCCAAAATATATATGCACCTCTATATATACTGAAACATTATTTACAAAGGCCAAGATAGGGAAGCAACCCAAGTGTCCACCGATAAATGAGTGCATAAAGATGTGAGCTCTATATTACACAGCCATGAAAAAGGATGACATCTTGCCATTTGCAACACCATGGATGGATCTAGAGCGTATTACATTAAGTGAAACAAGTCAGACTGAGAAAGACAAATGCCATATGATTTCACTCATTTGTGGAATCTAAAAAACAAAACAAATGAACAAACAGAAAATTTGTTTGTTCTCCATAAATGCGGAGAACAAACTAGTGGTTGCCAGAGGGAAGGGGAGTGGGCAAAATGGATGAAGGGGAGTAGGAGATACACACTTTCAGTTATGGAATGAATAAGTCACAGGGATGAAAGCACAGCATAAGGAATATAGTGGATGAGATCGGGATCGCATTGTATGGTGACAGAAGGAAGCCACACTTGCCATGAACATGGCACAATGTATCTATACATTCTTTAGAAGTAGAGTCACTAAGTTGACTCCTGAAACTAATGTAACACTGTGTGTCAACTATACTCAAATTTAAGTTAGTGTTTAAAAAAAATAAGATACCCCCATCATCCTCTATTAAAGTAGAAAAATAGCAACACATCTAGAATACAATAGCTTATTAATACAGTAGGATAAAGGATGTTGCTTCTGTAATGGACATCGTTGATATTTTTCAAAGCATCCTTTCTACCTCATCCCAATTTCAGTCCTGAAAATTGGGTTGCCACTCCATTGCCTACCTTGTTGCCAGGGTGGATCCTGGTCGCTCTGTGTCAGTCAGTTGAATTATTGGTTCAATTATTGGTGTGAGTGTGTAACCCAAGCTCAGTTATTCATAGAGCTCTGTCCTGAATTTCGTTTAGTGGCAGAAGGAAGAGGAATTCTCTCCTCCTCTGGGAAGGTGGGGGTTGCCTACGGAAAACCAGGAGCTGCTAGATTCCTTCCGTCCTCTGGGAGAATCCCAACTGACAATGAAGCCAACCACCAGAGAAGGGCAAAGCTGAAGTAATCTCAGAGAAATGAAGCTGGGAGCTGATCAAAGCACTCCTGAAACTTACCAGAACGTTGGACTTTTCCATTTCTTCAATCAAGAAATGCTTTAAGGGGCGCCTGGGTGGCTTAGTTGGTTAGGCGACTGCCTTCAGCTCAGGTCATGATCCCAGAGTCCTGGGATCAAGTCCCACATCAGGCTCCCAGCTCCATGGGGAGTAGGCTTCTCTCTCTGAGCTTCTCTCTTCTCATGTTCTCTCTCACTCTCTCTCTGCCTCTCAAATAAGTAAATAAAATCTTTAAAAAAAAATAAACGAATTGCCCTTAAGCCCATTTAGAATTGGGTTATAAGACATATGTGACCTAACTTACCATAACTGTGAAGGCTTTATCAAGATTCACTATTATACCAACACCCTCTATCAGGGGTTGATGTATAGAACCCCAGTATAGATGTTCCTCTCTCTCTCTCTCTTTTATTTGACAGAGAGAGAGAATGCACAAACAAGTGGAGCAGCAGAGGGAGAGGGAGAAACAGGGTCCTGCCAAGCAGGGAGCCTGATGTGTGGCTTGATCCCAGGACCCCAGCATCATGAGCTGAGGGGAAGGCAGTCGCTTAACCAACTGAGCCACCCAGGCGCCCCTCTCGCCAGTATAGGTGTTTCTGCAGCTCCTGAAAAGCCAATCTTAAAGACAGCCCGTTACCATTGTCTTTTAAGCCTGAATCTACATAGCAAATTTACCCTTTGAATGGGACGTCAGAGAGGAGCAATGGTCCCTTCTAGAGACTCTACCTGCTATCGCTTCTCAAACTATGAGACCTATAAACCAGCATAATTTCCTTTTTACCCCAACCATCTAGAAGAGCAAAGATAGATAATGTTGGCAGGTTTGGTGATGAGAACTGTGGGGACCTCGGCGATGTGTGGAAATAGGAAGACTGGGACGCCAAGAACCCTAGCAGGGGCTCTGACACCAGCCGGCATCAGGGAGCAGCACGGGTCCTGGTCGTGCTTGAGAGGACAGAAGGCTGAGATGGCGAATGAGTGCGCTCAAAGTTGTAAAACAGCACGGACTGGGCCAGGCATGGAGTAGACCCTGAATAAATAGCAGTCCTCTCCTGGGATAGCATTTCCAAAAACAGCAAGAGAATTATCCACCTCAGATCTCCCTGAGGAATCCAGGAGAGTGACTGAGAAGACAGATTCCTGGGCCTTAGTCTCAGCCTATTGAATCTGATTTAGGGTGGCCTTGGGAAATCTCTACATCTAATGAATGCCTCAACTGCCTCTCAGGTGTTCCCAATTTCCTGAACTTACCTGCCCATAAGACTGACCCGGAGTCCTTTGAGATAGACAGACCACAGAAGGCCCCATCCCAGAACTCGTGAATCTCAATCTCGAGGGGAAGGGTCTAGGAATATTCATATTTGACAAGCATCCCAGTGATTTCTTATGATCGAGGTCATTTAGGAAAAGCTTCCCTAGAGGATACTAGAAATCCATTGGCAGTGGAGTCGGGGCTCTTCTATCCCAGATCCACTGAGCAATAGAGAAGTCCCAGGGGATCACGTGACACGGAAGCTACAGCTAGGTCTTCAGATCCAAGGTCCATTAAGATGGTGACTATCCGAAAACTTCCCACCATGCCCAGCTACCATCCCAGGACCATGACAGTGCCCAGCATCAGAGCCAGCTGCTCAAAGCTGGCAAACCCAAGCCAGGTGATAGGAAACCCTTGCCTGCAATGACACTCAGGTCCCCATTTCCTCTCACCCCTCATCATGGGGTCTCAAGCCTGGCCACTTTAAGCCACCTGGGGATCTTTCAATAAAGTTGATGCAGGACTCCAGTTCAAACTAATTACATCAGAATGGCACGGGCTGGGGTGATTGGTGCTCCTTTCCCATCCAGCTGATCTCCTGTGCAGGTTGGGAAACACTGCAGAGCTGTTGCATGTCTCTCTCTCCCTCTCTCTCTCTCTCTCTAATCTTCTCTGTCAACTGCCCTGCCTCAGCATTTTTATTTAAAAAGAACCTCTTACACTGTTGTTGCACATGGGTGTGGGAATACATTAAAATGGCTTAATTGACTCATTAATTCATCCAAACAACCAGTGAATTCATTTTTTAAATATCCAACATATAGGTGAGTAGGCTTTTTTTTAATCCTTCCTCAACGATGGAATATAAATCATAAGGACTTCTAGCTCCAGAATTATGCATGTGCTTACCTCTTTAGTAGTCAGTATGTAGTACTCAGTATCTATCACTCCCAGAGGGTGGAAAAACAAATCTAAGGGGTTGACCTTGGCCTCGCACCTGACCGAAGTCTTCACCCTTCACAGACTTTGGTCACATACATGCCCAGCCACGCTTGCCCGGGAAGTGCTCCAGGCACCGTGGACCATACAAGAGGGCAGTGCACTAGCGAGGATTGGGAATCGCCTTTCCCTCCCCACAAGAAAATAGCCTTTTTAATTGGAAACAGTACAAGGAACCCTAAAGGCCAAAGTTTTACATCTCCATGTGCATCATTAGGAGTAAAACTCTCGCTCAGTAACTTTGAGATTACACTGAACAGAAATTCAGTGTTTCCAAAAGCATATCTCTGAGACCCTTCATTGTGGGACACCCTCAACGTGAGCGCTGCTCTCACCAAAGTGGCTACTCAGCCCCAGCACACAGCAGTCAGAGTCCTAAAGGGTCAGTGAGCAAGTGGAAGGGTTTGGTGGGAGGAAATTAATAAAACCACTCATCTACAGTGGGGGGAGTAAAAAACAAGCTCTTAGGAAGTAGAGCGGAAAACTCTTTAGATGACCATGTACTTTACAAATTGTTTATAACCATGAGTGGCCATGTGGCAGAAAGAATGTTGGTATTTAGAGACTGGGATCCCTAGACTCTGTGCCAGCTGTAGCTTGTACTGTCTCTGTCACCTCGGGCAAGTCTCTGAGTCCTTCTGAATCTCAGGGTCCTCATCTGAAAAAGGAGGATGGTTGTACCCAACTCACTGGGTTGTAATGCAGCTCACAGGAAATAACATGGAAGAGTCCTTTGAAAATCACCTTTACGGTACAAATGTAGGATGTTATGATTCTGTGGCATAACAGCTCAGCTTAAAAGAGGGCAAGTCTCGAGTACAGTAGGGCATCTAGAAATGGTATAGTTATACTCCATATTGTGAAAAGTTTCAGCTGAGAACTTTGAGCAATTAGGCCCTCCAGAGTAAATTGAAGGACATGGTGAACTTGGAGAAGGTTCAGAAAAGAGCCACAGAGATGATTAAAGAGATGCAAAATCAAAACCATGCTCAGGAGAGGTTAAAAGAACCAAGTTCATTCTGCTTAGAGAAGACAAGTCTACAGGGTAATTTAATAATTGTTTACAAGCATAAGCAACCTGGTGTCCAGCTGTTCTTTACAACGGACACAGAAGAAAATATCGTAGACCCTCAGCTCTGGCAGATTTGACATGTGAGGTTTAAAATGATTGTGCATGACTCTGATGGCTCATGACATATAATAATTGATAATTTTTCGAAGCCATAAATTTTCTAACCACAGGTGTGTGAGTGAAACCCATTAGTTCAGCAGCGACTGAGTCTTTCTAGCCACGTGACATCAAAATTGCAATGGGACTGTGTTGTTCTCCAATTCTCTTCCACATTGTAATTCTCAAAACTAGCAGTAATAATAGCTACCTTTGAGTGTTTACTATGTACACAGTGGTTTATGCTGAGTTTTATGGGACGTTTTCCATTTAATGGGTGGATAAATTAAGAAATCTGCTTGAGGTCACCCAGGTAGTAAATAGAAAAGGCAAAATTTTAGCCTTTAGCCTTAGACCTTTAGCCAGGTCTAAGCCAGGACTCAGATTCATAGTCACTGTAGCAAATTGCATTTGAGATAAATGGCCCTAAAATAGTCACCATCCAGTGCTGATGAGAGCAATAAAGGCAAAATGAAGAAGTCAAATAAAGTGATGATTGTTACAAGAAACCAAAAGTTTCACAATGTTTCTGTTAAAAAATCAGTCAAGGAACTCACACACACAAAGAAAAAAGGAATGTGAAACATAATGACATATACCTAAAATGTGGGGAGGAGAGGAGTAAAGAATGGGTTCAAGCTTTAACCACCATCAATATAGACTGCTACATGCAGGAGGGGTTGTATATAAACCTAATAGTACCAATATACCAAAAAACACTAATAAGGGCACCTGGGTGGCTCAGTCGTTTAAGTGTCTGCCTTTAGCTCACATCATGATCTTGGGGGTCTTGGGATCAAGCCCCATGTCGGACTCCCTGTTCAGTGGCAAATCCGCTTCTCCTTCCCCATCTGCCCCTCCCCCCCCGCTCATGATCTCTCTCTCTTTCAAATAAATAAATTAAAAATTTTAATTTAATTTTTTAAAACACTAATAAATATGCAAAGAATAAAGAGAAAGAAATCCAAACATATCACTAAGGAAAATCAGCAAAACGAGAAAGAAAGAAAGACAAGAAAGGATCAGAGAAAATCTTCAGAAAGAACCAGAAACCCAAAGTTGCATTGAATGTGGATTTGGTTGACATTTATGACACAGAGACCAGCTGCGACTTTGACATTGCATTCATGATTGCCTTAGCACATTTGGAGATTCTCTACAACTACGGTCTTTATCCAGCCTTCCAAGACTAATCCAAGTTGGACTCCAACCATTCCTGCCAACACTTGTCTAAGGAATTCTACCTTTCCTGCAGCAGCCTGTGCTTGCTGTCCGCACAACAAAATTATGGTGGACTTTTTTTTCCCCCCTCACAACAAAATTAAATCAACATCACCTACAATCCTGCTTTTTGTCTGTTTCACACCTTCCCATATTCTCATCATTTTCTCATTGTCTGATTACAGCACATGTGCTTTCTAGGTACATTCTCCAGTTCTTTTTCAGTCTCAAGTGAACCAGGCCTGAGTGTTGTTGGTCTGTGGGCTGGTACTAAGAGCCAAGAGAATTCTGTACTAGTTTGAGCTGTTACCCATAGGGACTTGGTGTAAATTCACTGGAAGTGGAAATTAGTAATCAGACCCAAGAGAAAGTCAAGTCTGAGACCAGAAGCTCAATATCCAGATTCAATCATTGAGAAGCCATCATCAGGAAATGAGGCAAGAAGCCAGAAGCTAAGGAGAGGAAGAATGGAGGTTGGCTAAAAAGAGCAGTAAGATTTGCTGCAGAGACCTCAACACACCAATGATAACAAGACTCATTCTTATTGGGACACATGGCATGGAGGAATTTTGCCAATTGAAAATACAGGATTGGGTCAGACTTATGTTCTTGTTCTATTTGTCTGAAAGGGAATATGATGACATAAGCCATCTCAATGCAATGTAGTCTTCTACGACAGTGCTAAACGTAAGCGTGTGCTATGGCATCACAGAGAAAGAGCCATCAGAGGGGCTTTGGGGGAGATGATGCAGCTTAGATTCGGGTGTTCTTTTTATTTATTTATTTATTTATTTATTTAGTGAGCAAGAAAGAGAGCTCACACACACACATGAGTGAGGAGGCACAGAGGAAGAGAGAGAGAATCTTAAGCAGACTCCATGCCCAGAATGGAGCTCAACACAAGGCTCCATGTAAGGTTGGATCTCACAACCGTGAGATCATGATCCAAGCCTAAATCAAGAGTCAGATACTAAATTGACTGAGCCGCCCAGGTTCCCCTTAGACTCAGTTATAAAGGAAAGCTAAGGGCACCTGGTTGGCTCAGTTGGTTAAGCATCTGCCTTCAGCTCAGGTCATGATCTCAGGGTCCTGGGATTGAGTCCCACATAGGGCTCTCTGCTCTGTGGGGAGTCTGCTTCACTCTCTCGCTCTCCCTCCCTCTCTGCCTCTCAAATAAATAAATAAATAAAATCTTTTTTAAAATAAATGAGTAATAAAGGAAAGCTAAGGGAGAAACAGGAGGAAAGGTATTCTAGGAAGAGGAACAGTATATGCAAAGATCACTACCATTGGTTCTAAAGGAAGTTCAAAAAGTCAGTATGATAAAAGTTTTGGAGGAAATAAACTTTGAAATACGGTAGAGATTTAGAACATGTGGGCTAAAAGCCCAAGCAGTAAAACAGAGGCAGGAGTAAGTGGAGCTTGATTAACCAACATCCAAAATCAGACTGGCATCAGGGGAATATTCTGAGTGCTAAAATGGGAAGCCTAAGGGGTTCCTGGGGGTAGCGCTGTCAGTCAAGTGGCTGCCTTCGGCACAGGTCATGATCCCAGCGACCTGGGATCTGAGTCCCCTGTCAGGTTCCCTGTTCAGCAGGGACCCTACCCCTCCCCCTGCCTCTCTCCCTGCTTGTGCTCTCTTTCCATCAGATAAATAAATAAAATCTTAAAAAAAAAAAAAAAGGTGGGAAGCCTGACTGGAAGCAAGGAGCCACTGAATGAAAGAATCTCGTAGCCTGTAGGAAAATTATCAAGTGAGCATACACATTGTGCACATGCTGTCAGCAAAAAGGCCAACTAACAAGTCAGTCACCCAGTCACTGGCCAGAGCAGGGATTGTGGAAAAGAAAAGGAAAAAAATTTTTTTTCAAAGGCAATTTGCCAAAACAAAACAGGACCTGAAAAGAGTTTGCAAAGAGAAAATAAAATCTTTAAAAAAAAAAAAAAAAAAGCATGCCTGGATGGCTCAGTTGGTTGGGTGTCTGCCTTCAGCTCAGGTCATGATCTCAGGGTCCTGGGATCAAGTCCCTCATGGGGCTCCCTGCTCATCAGGGAGTCTGCTTCTCCCTCTGTCTGCCACTCCCCCTGCTTATGCTCTATTTCTCGCTCCCACTCTCTGGTAAATAAATAAATAAAATCCTTAAAAAAAGAGAGAGAGAGAGTTTGCAAAAAGTAGGAGTAAAGAAGTCAACAAAACCAGGCATGCTCACTGAGCTCCAAGGAGAATGAAATAAAATTGCTCTGGAGAGGAGAACAGCACACAGGGTCCCAATATCTTCTGAATGGCGGGGATGAGAGATCTGAAGAGGAAATTACAGGTCTTCCCTGACCCAAAATTCCAGGGCAGGCTGCCCCAGATGATCAGTAATGAGTCCCATGGCCTCTAGAGTCATCTGCCCCCTTGGTCGGCTGCTTATAATATCATTAGAAAGGATACCATCATTACATTATCTAATTATTAGAAATGCAAGAGGCGGAAGAGCTTGGTATTAGAACCCACATTTTGAAACCACAGACCCGGGTTCAAATACTAGCCTTGGAAGCATTAGCCATGTGACTTGATCATGTGTCAGTCTCCTCCTGGTAAAATAGAGACAGGACTGCCACATGGGGCTGCTGTGAAGACAAGCCAACATGAGGAGTTTCAGACAACTAACACTGGCCCTGTCTGCACCTGGATGGGGATTCTGGGCAAGACCAAGACCAAGCAACCAGACCAGAAACACCACACCAGTGAGGACATGCAATCCAAGCAGGTAGCCAGAGTCTTCCTTAGACCTCACAGGAAGCTCATACGTGTTGAGCCTTCCGGGCACAAGCAAAAGTTTTCTGTGGGACTAATATTTGATAAGGGTAATCTGCAAACAGCAGGGAAGTTCTACAAGAAACCAAATGGGGAACATGGAGAGTGCTTCAGAGAAATCTTACAGGCCACAATTAGGCTGAGTGGATTTTATTTGCTTTTCCTGGCAGAAAATAACTTTAAAATCAAACAAGTGTGACAGACACATGGAAATATCTATTTTATAGATGAGTTCAGGTATGATTAGGATTCCTCATTTAGAGCACTTCTACTTTGTGTCCTCATAATGAAAACAGTGTTTGCCTTACTTTGAACGAATTTCTTTAAATATCAATATGCCGTGAAGTCACTCTTGACCCTTGAAAGGAGACTTTAAGAGCACGTGTCCTATCAATGACATGAAAATCCGAGCAAAGGGCCTAAGCAAATCCCCACTGCTATTACTGACACCTCTCATTTATCCACTTGGGGATTATCTACCACAAGATTTCTTCAAAGTCCTGTCCGAAACTTCTGGGCTATTCCCTGCCACCATGAGTTTATGTGCCACTGAGAAATACTAACATACTTAACACATTTAACAAAACCTAATTTAGAAGTTTTTCCTTAAAATTAGATGCTGTCTTCCAGAGCCAAATTGAAATCATTGTTTAATGCCTATTTTTCTGATGACTTTGTTCCTCCCATATGTATAATTTAGAGTCCACCCATGAGAGCAACTGTGTCACATGTTTTATTCACTAAGGTATCCACCGTCCCTAAGAGAGTACGTGATACACAGGGGACACTGAACGAGTATTTGAGTGAATGAATGAATGCATGTTCGAATGAGAAGAAAATTCAGTGTCAGAGTGAAATCAGCAAGAAATCACTAACGTGTCTTGGTTTGAGTTTCTTGGAGAAATTCCTTTCTTCCCGGGATCTGGGATGTGCCTACACACACACCTGAGTAAATGCTATTGTGAAATGAGTCTTTCTTAGGTCATCAGGCTGTTCCATAAAGTATTTAAAACCCTAGGCCTTTAGTGATAAAGCCTGATGATGCAACTTGATTATAATATGACAGTTGGATTCAAGCACCAGTGATATGCCTGAAATGCAGCCATGTGGTTGGTTTGTAAAGGATTCGTTGATGATATGTGAAATAACTGGTTGCCCCTGATATGATAAGGCCACCAGCCCCTGTGATCTAGCCTTCTTGATGAGAATGAGGATTACGTGCAGCTGGTTCCATTAGGGAGCCTCTGGCTGTCTTCCTACCAGGGCCTAAGGCAGTAATACAGGTAGCCATAGTTGTACCTGTCAGGACTGGCTCCTAGAAGTGCTGTATCTCCTTCCATTGGGTAAGAAAGGACTCTTCTTTCTCCAGGACCAATAAGCTCTACATATGCTGCTCTAGCCTGTCCCCAGTGTTAATCTAGAATGAAAAGAAAATGTTAAGGGTTAAGTAACCCTTAACTCCCTTAAAGATCCTCAACACCTCCCCACCATTTCCCCCATGACTCTCCAGAAAGCAGATTTGTTTTATTTAAGAGTGTATGTCTCTATGCAAAACCCTGTCCTCTTGAAAAAAAAAAAAAATTTTTTTCTTCATTTCTGCTTCTGGAACTAGAAAATCAGTCTTTTGCTGAACAAATATACAAAGGGATATAGTCAGTGTTGCCTTCCCCTCAAAATACCATCTACAAATATAAGGATAAGACTCTGGTCTAGAAGGAAGAAAGATGGACTATGAGCACTTCTACAGATCTTAAAAGATGTAGACTTTTTATCGTTATCTGTAGCAAACCCTCTTCTAGCCATTTCTTCATCCCCACCTGATAAATGTTGGAACCGAGAACAAGTTTGTGACAGGACTCCAGTGTTCTTGATTGAAACGGAAGTAAGACTTTAAGCCTGACAGGCAGATGAATCCTAAGAAATCTGAATAAAACTTTGTAATCAAAAAAATGAAAGATGAACCCAGCCTCCAGGGAAAGTAGAAACAGGTGGAAGCTATAAGCAGGCTGGGGACTTACCCTCGAGTCCAGGAGAGTCTGGAGACATGGGTCTCTCCCTGCATGAGGAGACAACTTGTGTTTGGTGGAGAATATTTTGAGTGAGGTGACAGGGAGTATCATTTAAATAAAGCTTCATCTTCTGGAACTTTTCGAACCTCTCACCCTCTTCATTTTCCATTCTCTAACCCTGACAGGGAGAGTGTCTTTTAATGGAATAAGATATTGAAGTTATGCAAAGCCATCCGTGTAAACAGGAGGCATTGTCTTGTAGGAGCCCCCCTCTGAAAATGTGGGGGGGGGGTGAGCCTGGGCACAGATACTGCCATGCTCTGGCACAAGCCACAGCCACCATGGTCACCACCAGAAGGGACATAAGGCCCCGAGGTGGAAAATGTGTGGAGTCAAAAGAGGAGGGAATTTTAGAGGGGGAAAAAAAGCCTCCAACTTTTGTCTGAGGCAACTTTATGGGAAAAACAATGAATGCTTTACCCTCCGGTGTCCCCTAGATCAGGGACTGGCAAACTATGGCTCACACCCAGTTTTTGTCAATAAAGTTTTATTAGAACACAGCCATGATCAGTTTTTATGTATCATATATGACTTTTTTGTGCTGCAAGAAAACTAAGTAGTGACGCTAGAGACCATATGGCCCAAAGAGCCAAAATATATATTTACTAACTGGCCGTTAGCAGAGAAAGTTTCTTGACGTCTAGTGTCAAACATGAAAGAGAACTGTGCCAGCCCATTTTGTACCTTTTGTAGGAAAATTAAGATTACTCCAGCATTCTCCAGCTTTTTCCTTACTGCCTTTCCCCCCTTTTTAAAATTGCTTGTATCTTCCCCTGGTCTCTCTTTTCCACCAGGTCTAGGGATGGCCAACTGTGCACTCCTGTATAGGGATGGGTGACATGAAGGAGAAATTCAACACTTTCTTCAGAAATGAAACAGAGTGTGAACATATTTTAAGAAAAGCGGCCAACAGTCAACTCTTCTGTCAACACTGAGAGGTTATCCTTTTCTCCAATGTGCTCTGCGTTCCTTCAATAATCATAATAATCTGCACAACATTGTGTCTCTGAAGGATGCTTTTTTTTTTTCCCCGAAGATTTTATTTATTTATTTATTTGACACAGAGAGAGACACAGCAAGAGAGGGAACACAGGCGAGGGGGGTGGGAGAGGGAAAAGCAGGCTTCCCACTGAGCAGGGAGCCCAATGTGGGGCTCAATCCCAGGACTCCAGGATCATGACAGATGTTTAATGACTGAGCCACCCAGGCACCCCGATGGGGGTTTTTTAACTGAAGTAAAAATAGCCAACATTTATTGAGCTCTTCCTGGATGCCAGTAGCCATCTGATGAGCTTTATGGGAACTATCCCAGTGGGTGTTCATGTAGACTCTAAGGTCTCCCAGCATCACCATTTTCCAGATGAGCAAACTGAGCAACTTGCCCAAGGTCAAAAACACAAACCACTCCTGAACTATACCCTTGACCACCATATTATTCTACTTGCCTCAGAAACATGTGAAAATGAACTTAACTAGAAATTGAAATGAAAAATAAATTTTCATTAGATATTCACCATTTAAGCATCTATCAAATGCTAACTGGGAAGGACAATATTAATTTTTGTCTACATCGATCTATGACTTTCCAGATAAATACCTTCTCTGGAACTTCTTAAAAAATGTAACTTTTAGTAGTTTTTATTCACTTCTGGGCCATCACTGGAGTTTGACTTCTTTCCTGGATTGGGAAGCATTTCAGAGTCATTCCTACCCAACTCGTGAATATAAGGCTATTGTAAATTAATGACTTTATCATTACATCTACGCTACAGACAGTGAAAGAAAGCAAGGCAACTACAATTTTGTCCTCCTTTTACTTAACTGTACTTGTTAAGAAACTTGCAGAAACTTTAGGACTCCCAGGAACCGCATCTCAGCATTCCAATTCTTGCTCCTTAAGTCTGCTGATTCATTGGGGGCCTTCAAACAGCAAGTCCTTCTTTGTTTACAGACCCAGAAAATCAGCTAAAAGTATAATTCATTCATGAGAGTTAGATTAATGACTTTGGAGGGAATATTTTTTTAAGATTCCTAAAAGATCAGAGGAATCACCTCTGCTTTTGCCCCAAGTTTTCCTCCAGAGAATCAGACCCAAAAGATTCCAGTAATTCCACTAGAGAATTTCCCTCCAATTTTAACCAGCAACAGAGGGTCTAGATACTATATGGTGGATTCTTTATACCTATGTTTGGTTTTACAACAGTACAGTTTGAAAAAGAGTTTTACGAAGACATAGAACTTCTGGTTTCTGGTCCAGCACATAAGAAACTTGAAAGTCTTCACTGTGTCCTAACAATGGGTGAAAAAAAAAAAAAAGAATAAACTGAAAAATCAATCACTATGCTTAGATCTGCTAGTGGAGTGAGGACACAGAGCACCCTGCTACCCTCAAAATTGGAGAGACAGACAGGCAAATATAGAGAACCTCCACTTGCCAAAGCAGAAACTACCATGGAAACCAGGGCCAGAGTAGGACAATTGGAAAAGTAATTGAAGAATTTCTGGAGGTCCAGTGTGGACAATGCTAAGAGATAAAATTCCACAAGGACTCAATCTTGGGGGACCCACACTTTTGTGAGTTTTACCTCCAGGAGCTCTACCAGATCCTCACAGTAATATTAGAGAAAAATGTTCTCTGGTTCCTAGCAGGGGAAGAAGAAAAGGAATCATTTTGAGATATGTCAGAGCATTCTGTTTTTCTTAGCAAGACCTGCCCTGGAAAGAGGGTACTTTACCAGACTCTAACTTGCTGGGGTTTTATCAGAGCCTAACCTATGTAGGGTAAGGGAAATACCCAACTCTGACCAGTTCTAGCCTTTTATGTTGGGGAAGAGAAATACACGAATCCATCTCCTTTTGCCCATCCTGTCTCACCTAAAGGAGGAAAAACATTCACAGTCCAGGAGCACAGATTCACCAAAAGACCAAGACGCTATCATAGGACTACAGAGAGCTTTTCCTCCACCTACACCTTAAGACCACATTACTAAAGGTCTATGTACCACAGTTTCATTTACATAGTACATTATACATGCCTTTCAACAAAAAACTACAAGGCATACTAAAGACAAAAATTCCACTTGAGGAGACTGAACAAATACCAGAACCAGAATCAGATATGGCAAGATTATTGGAATTATAAGACCAGGGATTTTTAAAAACTGTGATTGATATCCTAAGAGCTTTAATGGGGAAAGTAAGCAGCATGCAAGAACAAATGTAAGCATAGAGATGGAAATTCTAAGAAAGAATCAAAAGGAAACGGTAGAGGGTATCTGGGTAGCTCAGTCATTGGACATGTGCCTTCAGTTCGGGTCACGGTCCCAGGGTCCTAGGATCTAGCCACACATCGGCCTCCCTGCTCAGCAAGAAGCCTGCTTCTCCCTCTCCTACTCTCCCTGCTTGTGTTCCCTCTCTCACTGTGTACCTCTCTGTCAAATAAATAAATAAAATCTTTTAAAAAAAAAAGGAAATGGATCAAAAGCAAAAAAGATCAAAAGCACTAGAACAGAAATGAAGAACATCTTTGAAGGCTCATTGGTAGAATGAATATAGTTAAAGAAAGTAACTCTGAGCTTATGGATATGACAGTAGAAACTTCCAAACTGGGGTCACCTGAGTGGCTCAGTCAGTTAAGAGTCTGCCTTTGGCTTAGGTCATGATCCCAGGTCCCAGGATTGAACCCTGTGTTGGGCTCCCTGCTCAATGGGAAGCCTGCTTATCTCTCTGCCCCTCCCTCCTGCCCTGCTCTCTCTCTCTCTCTCTTTCTCTTCAATAAATAAAATCATAAAAGAAAGAAAGAAAGAAAGAAAGAAAGAAAGAAAGAAAGAAAGAAAGAGAAAGAGACAGAGACTTCCAAACTGAAAAGCAAAGAAAAAAGACTAGAAAAAAAATAGAACAAGGTATCAAAGAATCATGAACTAAAAGATATACTATATGGGTAATGGGAATATCAGAAGGAGAAGAGAGAGAGAAAGGAACAGAAGCAATATTTGAAGCAATAACAACTGAAAGAATTTCCCCAAATTAATGTCAAACACCAAACCACCGATCCAGGAAGCTCCGAGACACCAAGCAAGATAAACACACACACACACACACACAGCAAACAAAAACTACGTCTAAGCAAAGTATATTCAAACTACAGAAAATCAAATATAAAGAAAGAACCTTGAAAGAAGCCAGAGGGAAGAAACACCTTACCTATAGAAAAGCAAAAACAAGAATTATATCTGACTTACCTTTAGAAACATAAAAACAAGTAGGGTGAGTATTTAAAGTGCTGAAAGGAGGGGTACCTGGGTGACTCAGTCAGTTAAGTATCTGCCTTCAGCTCTGCTCATGATCCCAGTGTCCTGGGATTTAGTCCAACAAGGGGCTTCCTGCTCAGCAGAGAGCCTGCTTCTCCCTCTCCTTCTACCCCTCCCCAATGCGTGTTCCCTCTCTCTCTCAAATAAATAAGTAAATACAATTTTTAAAAAGTAATGAAGTGATGAAAGAAAAAAACCCACCAATCTAGACTTCTGTAACCTGCAAAATTACTCTTCAGAAGTAAAAGAGAAATAAAGACTTTCTCAAACAAAAATTGAAGAAATTTGTTGCCAGTAGATGAGAGGAAAAAAATGTTAAAAATTTTTAACATGTTAAAAATATTAAAAGAACTCCTTTTAACTTGCAAAAAAATGTTAAAAGAAGTTCTTCAGAGAGAAGGAAAATTATCTAGGTCAGAAATTCAGATCTATATAAAGAAAGGAAGAGTACCAGAGAATGAAAAAGTGAAAGCAAAATAAAAACCTCTATTTGGGGGGCTCCTGGGTGGCTCAGTGGGTTAAATCTCTGCCTTTGGCTCAGGTCATGGTCTCGGAGTCCTGGGATCGAGCCCCACATCGGGCTCTCTGCTCAGCGGGGAGCCTGCTTCCCCCTCTCTCTCTGTCTGGCTCTCTGCCTACTTTTGCTTTGTCTCTCTCTGTCAAATAAATGAATAAATAAATAAATCTCAAAAAAACCCTCTATTTTTCTTATTCTTAATTGATCTAAACTGATAACAGTTTGTTCAAAATAATAATAATGTATTCAATTATGTATTACTGTGTGTATGTATACTTAAGTATATGCTTTCATACATATATATGTTTGTATATAATATATTCTTATGTATACACAAGCATACCCCAGAGATAGTGCTGCTTCTGTTCAAGACCACTGCGATAAAGCAAATACCGCAATAAAAGGAGTAAATTAATTTTTTGGTTTCTCAGTGCATATAAAATTTTGCTTACTATAGCCTATTAAGTGTACAATAGCATTGTCTAAGAAAACAACTGTACATAACTAAAAAATACTTTATTGCTAAAAAATACTGAGCGTTTTAGTGACTAGCAATCACTGATCACAAATGACCATTAACAAATGTAATAATAATGAAAAAGTTTGAAATATTTTAAGAATCGCCAAAATGTGACACAGAGACGTTTGTGTCTGAGCAAATGCTATTGGAAAAATGGTGCTTATAAATCTTCAATATGTTAAAAAAAAATCTGTATCTGCAAAGTAGTAAAAGCAGTAAAAGGAGGTATACCTGTACACAAATACTTCTGTATAAATGAAATGAATGACAGTAATGATACAAGGAATGGGAGGGAGGAATTAGGGATATTTTGTTGTTATAAAATACTTGCACTACTCACAAAGTGGTGTGGTGCTATTTGGAAGTGGACTTGGATTGATTATAAATGTGTCATTCAAACTCTAGGGGAACAAATAAGAAACTCTAGGGGAACCACTAAACAAAGAAATATAACAAATGTGCTAAAAAGAAAGAGAATGGAATCATATAAAATACTCAGCTAAAATCATAGAAGTCCAAAAAAAGGAATGGAAAACAAAAATAAGACCAAACAAGAGCCACAAGTAGAAAATAGTAACAACAACTAGATATTAATCCAACTATATCAATAGTCATCTTAAACATCAATAGTCTAAACGCAAATAAAAAGACCAAGACGTTTAGAGTAGATCGAAAAACAAGACCTAACACTATGTTGTTTACAAGAAACCCATCTTATAGATTAAGATAATTACATATAGATTAAAGGAAAGGGATAGAAAAAGATATACCATGCTCCTATGAATCAAAGGAGAGTAGGAGTAGCTATATTAATTTCAGACAGAGCTATATAACTTTGGGAGCAAGGAAACTTGTCAGTGATGAACAGGAGCATTAAGGGATCAATGCTCCAAGAAGACTAATAATTGTTAATGTATACACACCTAACAATGGAGTATCAAAACAACATGACACAAAAATTGATAGAACACCAAAGGAAGGGTGCCTGGGTGGCTCAGTGGGTTAAGCCACTGCCTTCGGCTCAGGTCATGATCTCAGGGTCCTGGGATCAAGTCCCACATCGGGCTCTCTGCTCAGCGGGGAGCCTGCTTCCCTCTCTCTCTCTCTGCCTGACTCTCTGCCTACTTGTGATCTCTCTCTGTCAAATAAATAAATAAAATCTTAAAAAAAAAAAAAAGAACACCAAAGGAAAATCAATGAATCCACTGTGATACTTAGGGAATTTAACTCCTCTCTTTTGCATACAGCAAAGCTTCCATGATATAAGCTTTGACTAGAGTAAATTAAGAAAACTCTACAATCATCGTTATCCTGATCGTTAATATTCATTCAACACTTGCTACAATGTTTCATGTAATCTAAGAGTCTATCAGTCATAAGACTCAC
The DNA here is from genome assembly GCF_963455335.1 of Martes martes. Taxonomy (NCBI): domain Eukaryota; kingdom Metazoa; phylum Chordata; class Mammalia; order Carnivora; family Mustelidae; genus Martes; species Martes martes. The sequence continues at coordinate 132,074,842 of NC_137893.1, forward strand.
CATTATTTTATAAACCACCAAGAAAAAGAAAGTGCTATCAATGAAATCATGGCATCATTGATTGTTAAAACATATTTCAGAGATGAGAAAGTGTGGAAAAGTGTGAGTCTCTGAATCAGTGAAAAATGGTATGTACCTACCAAGTGCTCTTTGTACCTTATCTCATTTAATTATCAAAATAAACTTCTGAGTTAAATACTATTATTCGGCTCATTTTTTAGATGAGGAAAAAAAGGCTTAAATTTTCCATAAGTGGCAAAACTAAGAGTCAAACCCTAACTCCAGGGTCAGAGTCTGTGCTACCACACCTCTTAGAGGACTTAGAAATATCTTGAAATAGAGCAGAAAAGGGACCATGGGACAGGTTCCAAGTGGATCTCTGATATATCAGCTCTTACCTCTCACACTTAGAGTTTTTCATTACAGCTACAACTGGAGTATCCTCTCCTCCCCACCATATAGGGCCTGCCAGGATGTGCATCCCTTTGCTTGTGTCCTATACCTACTAATGTTCCCAGAGTATAGAACTCACCCCAGCCTCAACCTGCTGCCTTCCTCTTACAAAGAACATAACCTGAGAAGTAGTCAAATTTTCCGGGACTTAGAAGGTCATCGTTCTACTTTCTCTATGCTTTTGTGTTTAAAATTTTTCATGATAAAATCTTTTTAAATTAGTTGGAATTCGGTATTATAATGGCAATAGCATGTATGAAAACTTGTCTATTTACCATAGCACTAACCTTTTATTATTATTTTTTAAATATTTTATTTGTATTTATTTGAAAGAGAGAGAGCACGAAAGAGAGCAAGCAGGGGGAGGAGAGGAGGGAAAGGGACACCACGATCAGCGCAGAGCCCAAGCCAGGGCTGATTTCAGGACCCTGAGATCATGACCTGAGCCAAAACCAAGAGTTGGGTGTTCAACAGACTGAGCCACCCAGGCACCCCACCACAGCACTAACCTTAAGATCACTTAAGATCACATATCTAATGAATGGCAGGGCTGAGCTCAGGCCTGAAATATATAGACCAGATGCTGTACATGTACAGTGATGAGAGTAGCTTACACTATCTGAGGGTTCCGAGGAGACAACGTTCGATCACAGTCTTGAAGGGCAATTAATATTCAGTGTTAGGATGAGACAGAAGGAGAACCCCATGCTCCAAGATGAAAGGAATGGAAGACTACTTTTAGGAAAAGATTCCAGGAAACAAGTGGCAATTCCTTAGCTGTATTCCACACATATTCCACTGGTGATGAGCAGTCAGTGTTTCTCCAAGGACTCTACCGTTCCCATCCATGAACTCAATATGTCTGTTAGGTATTTATCATCAGTTCTCTTGAGACAAAACAGAATTGGCTCACCTAGGGGATGAGTGTCTTATCCTGCCCACACTTGGAATGGTTTTCCAGGAAATCTGGGCGTGGTCCTCATACACCTGCTCAGAGAACAAATGAATCCAACCTCACGCATTCCCTCTTCCCATTAGTCAGGGAGAATGGGAGGCTCAGTGTGTCCATCAAACACAAAACTGAAAAAAAGGATTTGGGGGTTTCGCATTTGCATCAAGAGCTAAAAAAATGACCTACTATGCCTCAAAAAAAAAAAAAAAGAAAGAAAGAAAGAAAGAAAGAAAGAAAGAAAGAAAAAAGGAGAGAAGAGGAGGAAAGGAAAGGAAAGAAAAGAAAAGGAAAGGAAGCTGGATTGTTGCTGAAGCATCTGTATCCTGACATTTCCATAGCAATGGGGCTGACCTGCTAAGCCCCCCTTGGCCCTGGCGTCCCTGTGCTGGGCCTGTGGGAGCCTCTTGGGCGACTGACCCAAGAATGGCAGCAGAAGGGGCCACTGAGCTGGCCCCTGGCCAACCGGACAGAGAATGGAGACAGGGAGGGAAAGAGAAAAGAGAATGAGTCCAGGGAACATGTTCTCAGGAAAAAAGCAGTATTCGCTGACAAATTGACAGATTATCCGTTCCCTCTGATGATTGAAGTTTTAAAGAACAAAGTTACTGAAAGGTTGAAGCCAAGTCCTAGACAGAGATACTCCGTCCACAGAATCCTGGACACATTGGAGTCCCCCAAGATATTTTCAAGCATTAAATTGAAATACTGTTGGGTTAATTGTGTTATTTTCAGGACAACCGGCTTTATTTCACACATGTTCATAATTCTTGTATCTCCTCAAATCACTTTTTCCCCCCATGGGAGAAATAAACACCTGTAATAATGTTTGGAAGTTACAGCCCTCCAACTCTCTCCCTTTCCCATTTGGGGTATGGACTAGGTACCTTGAAATATCACCTCTCTAGTCCTCCACTTTGATTATCTAAAATACAAAAGAGGGGCACCTGGGTGGCTCAGTTGCTTAAGCATCCACCTCTTGGTTTCAGCCCAGGTCATGATCTCAGGGTCGTGGGATCGAGGCCCCGCATGGGACTCTGCACTAGGTATGGAGTTGGCTTCAGACTCTCTCTCCCTCTCCCTCCTGCCCTCTCTCTCTCTCTCTCTCTCTCAAATAAATAAATAAACTCTTAAAAAAATAAAAAAATTAAATGCAAAATAAATAAAAATTTAAAAATAAAATAAATTACAAGATTGTAAGGAGCGTGGAGTTTGCAAATGAAAGAGATCAAGGTCACTAGTCACAAGCAGAGGAAAAGAAAGCCTGGCCAATAGTTTGTTAGACTAGAAAAGGGTTTTCTTAGCTAAAGACATCACGCAACTTACAGTTAGACATGGAATTAATTCTTTAAAGATTTTATTTATTTATTTGACAGACAGAGATCACAAGTAGGCAGAGAGGCAGGCAGAGAGGGCGACAGGGAAGCAGGCTCCCTGCTGAGCAGAGAGCCTGATGTGGGGCTCGATCCCAGGACCCTGGGATCATGACCTGAGCCCAAGGTAGAGGCTTTAACCCACTGAGCTACCCAGGCGCCCCACAGAAATGGAATTAATTCTTATACAATATGAGATAATATCCTCATGGGGTGCCTGGGTGGTTTGGTCTGTTAAGTTGGTCATGATCTCAGGGTCCCAGGATTGAGTCTCATGTATCCCCGCATAGCGTGGAGCCTGCCTCTCCCTCTCCCTCTGCCCTTCCCTCCTACTCTTGCTCTCACTGTCTCTCTCTTTCAAATGAATAAATAAAAAATCTTTTAAAAAAAAAAGAGAGAGAGAGAGAGAACACCCTTGCTAAGGAAGCACCGATACAGAAATTATTTTCAAACTCTCGGTCCAGTGATAACATACAGCATTTCAAATACTCTACGCAAATCTTTTCTTTATCTGCTTGCACTTGGTTTGGGCATTTCTTCACCAACCCCTGCGCAGGTGTCTGCAAGCTATACGGCAGGGGTCAACTTTTTTCCTCTGGACTCCTAAAGTTTCTAAAACAGAGACACATGTATTCCGGCTTAGAAACCAAATCTGAATTCTGGCTTTGAGGAATTTCTATTCCTTCGAGAATCCGTTTTGCCACTTTGCTGCACTTAGGGTGGGGGTTGGGGGGGGGGCTCACAAGCACACAAGAACAGTTGCCAGTGGAACAGTCTCTGATGAGTCCCCACTCGCGTGCAATCTGGTTCATTTATTTCCTTTGTTCATCCTGCTCTCCCGAGGTCCATCATGCCAGGATCCTTGCTGCAAAAAAAATGCCAAGTCATGAGAGCTGACTCAGAAAGTTGGATGCTTGACCTTTCTGTTTTACTGGGGTGTGTGTGTGTGTGTGTGTGTGCGTGCATGCACGTGCGCGTGTGTTTGCTGACAGGCAGCATTCAAGACCACAGAGCTGCACGACTCTCCTGGGACCTCCAGCTCCCAGGTTGTGAAGCCCTGGATTGTCCAGCTCTACTCTTAGGACCCGACTTGTCTCCCCAGGCACGTGCGAGTCAGGAGGCCTCGCGAGGAAGAGAAGGGGCGAGCATGCACGCACAGGCGCCCGCTTCCAAAATCCGGCTTCCCCTGAGGCTTGCAGCCCGCTGCACGGGGGGAACCAAGAGACCCAGGGCTGCCCGGAACAGATGCAAGTTTCCCGGGCTCCCGCTCAGCTGGGAAGGCAGGCTGTAACGCAGAAATAAATCACACGGAACTTGCTGTCAGCTCTCTTACCTTCCTGCGAGAACCTTCCAACGCGGCCGCTTGACTGGCTGGAGTCGCGGTAGTTTTTAAATGAAGGCTGGAGACGCATTGGCAGCGCTGCCTCATTTTTAGCGAATACCTTTGTGGGCTCTGCGTTCGCATCTGGCCAGTGCCATCACGCTGGGTATGATTATAATAGGCTGCTGCTCTTTCCCAAGCAGGAAGCTGGAGCCCTGTTCCCGACAGCCGAAACCCAGGCTGGTTCCAAGCACAACAGCCCATCGCAGCCAGGGAAGGGTCTGCAGCGCGGGACTTCTCCCAAGGCATAAAAGAGAGAGAGAGAGAGAGTGAAAGAGAGAGAGAGAGAAATGTGTTAACTGTGCTAACAGTGCCAAGTAATATGCTTCGTTAAAAATTTAATCACCTACAAGTGCAAAACAAGTGCAAAGCAATCATGTTGTAATTAGCACAGCAATTAACACCTCCCTTTCCAATAGCACATGCGTCCTAGGAAGTGCAGGACTGCAAGTTTGTCTATGCTGCTGATGGGCTCGGTTCCTAGAGAGAGGGAGGAACCGGCTTAAATAGAATTTTTTGGTTTTTGGCATTTGGGCTTGCGATGTGTTCATGAAATCTCCGAACCAGCTGCCATTTTGGTCTGTGCAAAAGTCGTTCTGCTGTGTGGTGTAATTCACCGACTTCCCCACTCTGTGTTCTCTGAAGCTCTGATGTAGCATTGCCTTCCCTTTTTTCTAACGTTAAAATGCGAATAAATCAGCATCGGGACTAAATCTGCATGCAAAAATGGTGCTTCCTACAAAAAGAAAATTACGTAAATCATGGTCTCTTTCAGACTGTTGTCAGGAATAAAATACCCCAGGGCAAGGGAAATAAATGACTGTTGGAAGAAGATGGTGCTAAAAGTACTCGCTCTGTCACTTCGGACAATTTAGGTCTTCTCGCTGCCACCAAGCCAGGCCGTGGATACAAAGATCTTTTTAGGGACAAGAGCCAGGTCTTAAAGGAAGTGGGGTAGGGAAGGAAGCTGGACACTCTCCCTCAGCAGTTCCCCATCCCAAGCACAAGCCTAGGGACAGGCAGAGAAGGGGACACGGGAGCTGTCTGGCATTGCCTGGGAGGCTCTCCTAAGCTGCAGGGACCCCCTGCTGAGCTGGTTTTTAGGGACCCCCGCCCTCACCTCTATGCAAGAGAGAGCAAGGAGTCTTCAATTCCCCATTGAACGAAGAGAGTTTTATCTTTAAAGAGAGCGATCTTTAACTTCCGGATCTGTTTCAAGTCCCCAGACAGACGAAAGTGTGACAGAGCCTACAGTCTGAGATGCCACCTATTGGGAATTTTTCCAAGGCCCCAAAGTTCTTGGCATGGTTTAGAAATTACTATGAGAATGGAACCTAGTGACACTAAAACTTTAAATGTGTTTGAAAGGAGTTCCATAAAGAATTTAAAAAAAAAAAAAAAAGAACTAACGAAACAGGGATTTCAGAATTTAAGGAGCAGCATGAGGACAAAGCCAATTAAACTTTTAGAGTGGATTTGTTTTACTCTTGTTGGCCATTGATCATGGAATGAGTGTGATCCAAGAAGAGGAGGAAATTTGGGGTGCAATTTGGGGAACAGAAAAGCAGATGTCCAGACTCACATTCCGAGCGCTGACTTTGTAACAACACTGCTAAGATAGGAGGAGTGAAAAGCAAAAGCCAGGAAGCACACGCTACCCCTATTCCGCACTCTCTAGAAAGTGCAGGCCTTCATACAGGCTACTCACTTTCCTGCTTTGCTATTTCCTTTTCCCAGCAATCTTTTTGTTCCAGCTCAGAAACCAATCTGATCTGGAGAGCTGAGGAATGAAGACTTCTACCCTGAGACAGAAGACATGCTTCATACACACAGCACACTGCGACAGAAATTCACACTGGAAAGCTCAGTAGGAAGTCAAATGAAACCCCTGTCTCAAATACAAAGAGGACAAATGTCTTATTATGCTAAGAAGCCTCCAATTAAGGACACAGAGCCCGTTGGAATAGACAGTTCCCATAGTCATAGTTTTTATTCATTCTTATAAAAATACGTCTTTTGAGACCGATGTTCTTTAAATATTGCTATCATTTGTAAAACTGGTTGAATCGCTTCTCGGCCTTTTGGCTAAGATCAAGTGTAAAACTGGTTGAAAATGTCTGCCGTATCATAGCCTTAATCCAGAGACCCAGATGATATATTCCTGCATTTGCATTTATTTTTAATAAATATTTTATCTCTGCCGTGCCCTTATTATTTTCTCTTTCACCAGAAAGGCTTAGATGACTGAAAGTTTAAAAACAAAGTCGTTGTGCAACTTTGGTAATCTTACCTTAACATCCTTGCTAATGCAAAAATGTATTTAATAAGAAGTACCTTCTAGGGGTGCCTGGGTGGCTCAGTCAATTAAGTGTCTGCCTCTGGCTCAGGTCATGATCCCAGGGTTCTAGGATCGAGCCCCACGTCACGTTCCTTGGGAGCCTATCTCTCCCTATCCCTCTGCCTGCCACTCCCCCTGCTTGTGCTCTCTCTTGCTATCTCTCTCTCTCAAATAAATAATAAAATCTTCAAAAGAAACAAAAACAAAAGAAGTACTTACTAAATATACCAGGCATTGACCTAGGACCAAGCCAGGCAGTGACTTAGAACTATTCCCGGGATTGACCTAGGACGAGGCGTTCCTTACAATATACAAACAAACTACCAACAGCTAAGAATAAAGACCCCAAGGCTAGAAGCAACATAAGGAGCTTTTTTTTACTATCACATCCCCACTGCCTTGTCCAGAACCCAAGATGCCTTAGAAATCTGTTGAATGAGTCAATCAATGACTCGTGAACCATCATCCAAACTCACTCTCGCTGACAGCCTAGTAGAAGGGATTTCAGGATATAAATATTCCTAACACAACTTCTAAATTAAGGAGTACTCTAAAAAAGACACATATTAAGTGTGAGGAGAGGATGGAGAGAAAACTTGCATTTTTAGTGCTGGAGGAGGAGGGGAGACGAAGCACGGCAGAACAATGTGAATTCCAGTTTTGCAGGAGCTTGGTGTCCCTCAGTGGGAATTATGTTGGAATAATGCTGGAAAGGTAGGTGGAGGCAGAGCACAGAAGGCTTGAATGCCTGCCAAACAAAATTAAGTTCAGAAAGAGACGCTATTAAAGGGAGATTAATCTGGCCACAATGTACAAAACTGATTACACTGGAAATTGACCGGCAGCAGGTACACCAATTAGGGAGCTACTGGAATAGTCTAGGCAAAAGTTAAAATTCACCCAAACCAGGCAAACTGTAGATGAGAAGGGACCACAGGCAAGAAATGAGTGAATTTCTCGTGGAAGTTGTCACATGAGATCTGGGCCATGTCAAGCATCACACTGAAGTTTCAATGCTTGGTGATAGGGAAGGTACCGGTTCCATTCACGGAAACTGGAAACAAGGCAACATGAGTATTTGGGGGAGATAAGATGAAGATGTGGGTTTTAGACCATACTGTATTTGAAGGATTGGCTGGACATTTGGTGAGCAGGGAAAGGTACTTAGAAATGTCAGACTAAAGCCCAAGAAAGAAGTCAGAAGTGGAGGTAAAAAAATTTAGGGTCCTCTGTGTACTGTTTTAGAATCACCCCTGTGGCCAAAGGCATAGAATTGAATCAGAGAGAAGAGAGAAGTGGGGATAAAACCTTGAAGGCAAGACAAGTGTTGCAGGGAAGAGGGTTACTCAGAGCCATGAAGCCCACGGAGAAAGGAATTTTCAAATGCTTGTGATGCCGAATGCTGCAGAGAAATCAAAGGGATGTGAACTAAGGAAAGGCCAGAGGATTTGACTTCCAGGAATTGATGGGTGACCTTTGAGAATGCAGTTTCAAGAGACTGGTGAGGTCAGTAGAAAGATCCCGAAGGATTAAGGGTGGAGAGGGTGGCGAATCAGGGGAAGCAGAGAGTACAGATAATGCTTTCAAGAAGACTGGCATTTAGGGGAAGGAAAAAAATAGAGGACTATCTTAGGAAAGAACGTGTCAAAGGTCAGTTTCTTTAAGACGAGTGTGCCTCAAACTGAAGGGAGGTATTTATCAAGTAAGGCTCATGATACAAGCAGGAAGGGATAATTGCGGGAGCAAATTTTTAGAGCAGACAAGAGGAAATGTGACGGCTGGGGAGACTATAACCCCAGAGAGCCAAGTAGCATTTCTTCCTCTGAGGCAGTTAGAAATGAGGAAGAACTTAATGAAAAGAAATACTGAAGTGAAAATTCTTGATGGACTCAACAGATGAAGTTGGGGTACTTTTCCCTATTTCTTCTGCTAAATGCCCCTAAAGACTTAGGTAAAGAGGCATTATATATAAAACAACACAAGAAGACTTAGAAGAGTGGAGAGCAGAACGCAGACGAGCTAGGGAATCTCAGAATCCAAAAAAGAACACAGGGATTTCTGTGAGTTTCTTTTTGTCGCATATATCCAAGATTTGGAGCTAAGAAAGAAGTCAACCTGGAAACTCCAGCAGACATAGACTAACATAAACAAAAACCTGAGCATCAGGAAAGGGATAACTTGGCAAGGAGGAAAAATTTTCAGATAATAATTGTCCAACTCTAAAAAACATTACAAAATCCTCTGGCCCAGGGGCACCTGGATGGCTCAGTCATTAAGCGTCTGCCTTCAGCTCAGGTCATGATCCCAGGGTCCTGGGATTGAGCCAAACATTCGGCTCCCCGCTCTGCGGGGAGCCTGCTTCTCCCTCTCCCATTCCCTCTGTTGTGTTCCCTCTCTTGCTGTGTCTCTCTGTCAAATAAATAAATAAAATCTAAAAAAAAAAAAAAAAAATCCTCTGGCACAGCCCACACCAATGCCAGCAAAGGCCCAGTGGAGATTCTAGACTTCTACCTTCACATGGCTGTAAGAAGATGTCCAAACATGCCCACAGAACTGGCAGGCCTCAAAGAAGAACAAATAGGGAGCTGGAGCTTTCATCTTGCCCCTAGGAGATGGTGCTAGTGGTGGCCAAAAGAGGAGTACAAATAAGGCAATCCCATACCCCTAGCCACATAGCCTAGTGCAGAGCTGAAAGTTCCAGCCCCTTTCAGCTCTAATGAGAAGACCCCTAGACTGATACTTCTATTTGACAGTAATGAGAACATACCAACAACCCCCTTTGATGCCACAGAGCATCAAAAGAAGCCAGCTAAAATGAAAGGTTTAAATTAGATTAAAAAATCTCATAACATACACCACAAATGTCCACATTTCAACTGAAAAATCAGTCATCAGAACAACAGCCAGGAATATCTCAAACTGAATGAAAAAAAAAGATAATCAATAGATACCAACACTGTGGTGACAGAAATATTAGATTATCTGACAAAGACTTTAAAGCAATAATCATAAAAATGTTCTAATAAGCAATTACAAATATATTTGGAACAAATGAAAACATACAAAATCTCAGAAAAGAAACAGAAATTCTCAGCAAAGAGAGGATATAAGAAAACCCAAATGGAAATTTTAGAACTGAAAAAGATAACAACCGAAATAGAAAACTCAAATAACAGAAGGAAAAGGACAAAGGAAAGGATCCTTTGACTGTGATACAGCAAGAGAGTTTAGGCAAACTAAACAACAAAGAGAAAATAAACTAGCAAAAAAAAAAAAAAAATGAGCAGTCTCAGAGCCCTGTGGAACTATAACCAAAGATTTAACATTTCTGTCACTGGAGTCCCAGGAAGAGAAGACAAAGAGGACAGAGCTGGGTGGGGTGGGGGTGGGGAAATGCCTGAAACATTTCCCAGCTTTGGAAGAGATTTTCCATCTTTGGAAGGTTTAAGAAGTACAGTAAAGGGGCACCTGGGTGGCTTAGTGGGTTAAGCCTCTGCCTTCGGCTCGGATCATGATCTCAGAGTCCTGGGATCGAGCCCCACATTGGGATCTCTGCTCAGCAGGGAGCCTGCTTCCCTCTCTCTCTCTGCCTGCCTCTCTGCCTACTTGTGATCTCTGTCTGTCAAATAAATAAATAAAATCTTCAAAAAAAAAAAAAAAAAGAAGCACAGTAAGTTCACCAAATAGAATAAACTCAAAGAAATTCACAACAAGGCAAATCAAAGTCAAACTTCACAAAACTAAAGGCAAACAGATCTGAACAGAATTGAAATCACATAGCATGCATCATAAACAACACACTTCTAAATAATCCATGAGCCAAAGAAGATGTCTCAAGGAAAATTTTAAAAAACACTAAACGGAAAGAAAATGAAAATAAAATGTATCAAAATTTGTGGCACACCGCTAAAGAAATGCTAAGAAGGAAATTTATAGCACTAACTGCATACGTTAGAAAAGGAAAAGGGGGCACCTGGGTGGTTCAACCAGTTAAGCATCCAGCTTTAGGTTTCTGCTCAGGTCATGATCTCAGTCAGGGTAGTGAGATCCAGGCCAGCCCTGAGCTCTGTGCTCAGCGCAGAGTCTGCCTGAGATTCTTTCCCACTCCCTCTCCCTCCTCTCTGCTCCTCATGCCTGTCCCGCTCATGCTCTCTCTTCTCTCTCTCAAATAAATAAATAAAATATTTTTTTAAAAAAAGAGAAGAAAGTCTCAAGTGAATTTTCTAAGCTCCCACCTCAAGAACGTAGAAAAAGAACAAAATAAACCCAAAGCAAGAAGGGAATACAAAAGAGAAGAACAGAAATCAATGAAATGGAAAACAAAAACAATAGAGAAAAGGGATAAAACAGCTGATTCTTTGAAAACATCAATAAATATGACAAAATTCTAGCAAGACTGACAAAGGAAAAAAAAAAGGAAAAAAATGGAAAAAGATACAAGCTACCAATATTAGGAATGAAGCAAAGTACACCACTGTGAAACCCACAGACATCAAAAGTGTAAGTAAAGAATACCATCACCAACTCTACACATATAAATTTGATAACAGGTGAAATGGACACATTTTTTAAAAATACAAGCTACTAAAACTCACCTAATATGAAACAGATCACTCGCATGATCTTATAACTATTAGGGAAATTGAATTTATAATTTAAAAAAAGAAATCTCTAGGCCCAAATTATTTCACTGGTGAGTTCTACTAGATATTTAAAAAAGAACTGGGGCGCCCGGGTGGCTCAGTGAGTTAAGCCTCTGCCTTTGGCTCAGGTCATGATCTCAGGGTCCTGGGATCGAGCCCCACATCGAGCCCCGCATTGGGGTCTCTGCTCAGCTGTGAGCCTGCTTCCCCCTCCCTCTCTGCCTGCCTCTCTGCCTACTTGTGATCTGTCAAAAAAATAAATTAAATCTTAAAAAAAAAAAAAAGAACTAATACCAGTTACACAAGTCATTTGCAGAAAAGAGAGTAAGAAAAGTAAGGAACAATTTTCTATGCCTAAACCAAAGATCATTAAAAAAAAAAAAAAAACTACAGAACAGTAGCTTTCATTAATATAGACACAAAAATTAATAACAATATACAACAATAGCAAATAGAATTCAGCAATATTTAAAAGAATTATCTACCATGACCAAGTAGATTTCATTGCAGAGATGCAAGGCTGGTTCAATACTGAAAATCAATCAATATAATCTGACATATTATGGAGCTCCTGGCTGGCTAAGTTGGTAGAGCCTGTGACTCTTGATCTCAGGGTTGCAAGTTCAAGCTCCACATTGGATATAGAGATTACTTAAAAATAAACTCTTAAAAAAAAAATAAAAATAAAATCTAAGGGGCACCTGGTTCAGTGGGTTAAAGCCTCTGCCTTCGGCTCAGGTCATGATCCCAGGGTCCTGGGATCAAGCCCCGCATCAGGCTCTCTGCTCAGCGGGGAGCCTGCTTCCCCCTCTCTCTCTGCCTTCCCCTCTGCCTACTTGTGATCTCTGTCAAATAAATAAATAAAATCTTTAAAAAAAAAAAAAGAATGGCTAAAATAAAAAATAGTGACTGCAGCAAACTTTGGCAAAAATGTGGAGAAACTGGATACATTGTGGGTGGAAACAGGACTGCTGCTCTGGAAAGTAAATTTGAGTTTCTTTAAAAACTGAACAAGCAAATACCACACAGCCTAGCAATTGAGCTCTGAATGTTTTTCCTGGAGAAATGAAGAGGAAAAAAAAATAAATAACCTGTGCACAAATCTTTATAGTAGCTGTATTCATAGTAGCCAAAAACTGGTCAGGGTGGGAGGATATCTTTCAAGAGATAAATAATTAAACGAATGGTGGGAAATTCATACTATGGATATATATATATATATATATATATATATATATATATATATCCTCCTCCATGGGGAGTCTGCTTCTCCCTCTGAATTTCTCCCAACCTCTCTCTCAAATACAAAAATAAAATCTTAAAAAAAAAGAATTACGCTGAGTGGGAAAAAAAGATCCTAAAAGGTTACATACTGTGTGATCTATTACAATTTTGCCAGAATTATACAAACTCCAGCGGTTACAGAGAGAGAGGTGTGGGAAGCAAGAGAGACTGCCTATAAAAGGACAATCTGAGGTACTTCGAGTGATAGAAATGTTTGGCATCCTGACCGTATCACTGTCAATATCCCAGTTATAAGAGCATACTACAGTTTTGCAAGATGGTGCCATTGAGGGAAACAGAACAAAGGGTAAGCGTATCCTTACAAATACATATGAATCTACAAATTATCTTTTTTTTAAGCAATTTTTTAAAAGATTTTATTTATTTGAGGGAGAGAACACGCACATGAGCAAGGGGGAGTGGCAGGCAGAAGGAGAGGGAGACAATGCCTTTCCTGCTGAGCAGGGAACACGAGGTAAGGCTGGATCCCAGGACCCCAAGATCACAACCTGAACTGAAGGCAGACGTTTCACTGAATGAACCACTCAGGTGCTCCCAAATCTACAATTGCCTTAAAATAAGAAGCTTAATTTAGAAGGTCAGAACTGTGACTGATACATCATAAGTGGTGCATCTGAGTATTTAAGTAAAATTAATTATTACACTAAAAAATAAAGCAGGAGGGCGCCTGGGTGGCTCAGTAGGTTAAAGCCTCTGCCTTCGGCTCAGGTCATGATCCCAGGGTCCTGGAATCGAGCCCTGCATCGGGCTCTCTGCTCGGCAGGGAGCCTGCCTCCCCCTCTCTCTGTGCCTGCCTCTCTGACTACTTGTGATCTCTCTCTCTCTCTGCCAAATAAATAAAATCTTTAAAAAAATAAAAAATAAAAATAAAAAAAATAAAACAGGAGAAGGCCTGGTGGGAGATGGGAGTAGAAAGACTTTGAATAGGTGCTATATTTCTTTTTGATAGGCAGTCAGAGATTAATTAGAATTGGTTCTTCACCCATTTCCACATCAGCCATAGAAATACATCAGAATAGAGATGCCTGGGTGGCTCAGTCGGTTAAGTGTCTGCCTTCCGCTCAGGTCATGGTCCCAGGGTCGTGGGATCAAGCCCCATATCGGGCTCCCTGCTCGGTGAGAAGTCTGCTTCTCCCTCTTCCTGCTCTGCCTGCTTGCACTCTCTCTCTCTCTCTCTGACAAATAGTCTTTAAAAAAAAAAAAAGTGCATCAAAATATTAAAATGCTCTTACACACATATATGTAAATATCCTTATGTCCCAAAAGAAAAGCAGAAGGTCATTAAAAAAAAAAAAAACCTAAAAAGAAGAAAAACGTGGTGAGGAAAGAAAGAAGGACACACTTCGGTTGAGAAGGTGATAGAAGGAGGAGTGGTAGTACCACTGATCATTTACTGAACACACAGTAATAGCCGGCTATGAAGTGCTTTCCACTTATTACATCATTTGGTCATTTTCAAGGAAATCCCATCAATATTCCAATTTTACAGATGAAGAATTTGAGTTTCTGGAGAAGTTAAGTCAGGTGGGCTGATAAGGCCTGACTTGAGAGTTTGCGGTCCTCCCTCCGCACTGTCCGCCTGCTCCTAAGAACAGAAAAAGGGCCTCAGGACAGGCGATGTGGCATTGACCTTGAGGTGCCCCATACCTTGAAAACAGGAAGAAAGAGTAAGTGAGGGACGCCAGGGCTGGAGCCAACGAGCCCAGCCTTCCAAATCCGAACATCCGAGGAGTGTGAAATACTCAGGCCCGATTCTGACAACCTCGATTCCCAATGTTTTTCCTCACATGATTTCCAAAATCCATTTGAAGTCTGGCGCTGTTTATGTAAGGACGGAATTAAAATGAGAACACCCTTAAAGTGTTAATTTGTTAGGCTTTGTTATGACTGTTGGTGACGGCAATTATTTAAATGATACTGGTTAATCTGTTTTATTGTTTCACATAGTTTGATTTATTCGCTATTTATCGGTTCCCTTATATAATGAGTAGGGTTAGATTAATAGATTTTAGAATGTAAATTCATTTCCACTAATGTTTATGAGCTACATTTGTAGATTGGTTTAAATAAAAACACAACCAGGAATCAGGATTACAGTACATTTTTGAAGTAATAAAGTAAGGATTCAAATATGTTCGGAATAAATAAGAGACTCGGATTCACAAAGAGAACTGCTTGCCAGAGACGGAAGGCATAGCCCAATTCTGCCACATGCTAAGTATGCAAAAGATTCTCCCTGCCCACCACCACACACCGCCCCAAAAAAATAATCATTATCAAACAATAATCCCAGGATCAGGAATACTTATATGTGAGGCCTCGCGGAGAAACGTCTTCCCGCCGTCCTGCTCTGAGCGGGAATCTGCGGAATCCTGACAGATAGCTTCTGAGATGGGAGTTCTGGGTGAGTCTCTCTTCTCCCCACCTTCCAGATCTTGCCAAGGCCCCACTGAACAGGACGTGTGAGGCAGAGTGAACCGAACAAGGGAGACGCTTGCTTAAAACCGAGCAAGCTACTCGGGTTGATCTTACGGAAGTAACTTGACTGCAAACAACTCACTCTTGGGATCGGAAAGGATGAATCTTTTCTAAGCTCCAGGGGAATACGAAGGGCTCCAGAAGAATCCATCGGTAACGTAAGCTCAGGTGCCCAGGTCAAACTGATTCATCTGACTTGGAAGAACAGCAGGTGTATCTGTTTACTGCCCAGAGAAACAACCAGAACAGTCATGAAGTATCTGTCGCAGACTGAACTTGCCAGCCCAGTTCTTAAGAAGTCCAGATGCCCAGTACGAACCAGTTAACTCTGCATAAAGCAACCGTGTTGGTTAAGTAGATGACCTAAATTCTCCAGGCATTACTGGTGGTTTTTTTTTTTAAGTTTGTTTGTTTTGTTTTGTTTTTTTTTCTTTTTCTTTCTTTTTTTTTTTTTTTTTTTTTGGTAGTGGGGAGGCGCCTGGGTGGCTCAGTCAGTTAAACATCTGCCATCTGCCTTTGGCTCAGGTTATGATCTCCCGTCCTGGGATGCAGCCCTGCCTTGGACCCCACTCCTCGGCTAGTCTGCTTCTCCCTCTGCCCTCCCCCTGCTCGTGCTCTCTCTGTCTCTCAGTCTCTCTCTCTTTCAAATAAATAAAATCTTTAAAAAAAAAAAAAAAGATTTTAAGTAATCTCTGCACCCAGCATGGGGCTTGAACCCACAACCCCAGCTCCACTGACTGAGCCAACCAGGAGCCCCACATTAGTGATTGTTATGAGCCGAGCTGCATAAACCACCCCCAAATTCATACGTTTAAGCCCTAATTCCCTGTACCTCCGAATGTGACTGGGGAGTTACGGTCTTTAAAGAGCTAATTAAGGTAAAATGAGGTCATCACGTGGACCCTAATCCAATAGGACTGGTGTCATGGGAAGAGGAGTTTAAGACACACATGTGTACAGAGGGACAGGCACACGAGGCCACTGGAGAAGGCAGCACCTGGAAGGTAAGAAGAGAGGCCTCTAAAGAAACCGATCCTGTGAACCCCAGGAAGAGGTTCCGAGGATGGGAGGAAGTACCAGTCTGTGGGTGAAGCCCCGCCCCAGCCCCGCCCCCAGCCCCGCCCCGCCTGCTGTACTTTGCTATGGCCGCTCACAAACTTTGCTATGGCGGCTCACAAACAGGTCACGGTCCTACCGGGAGAAGAGAAGCCGCACAGCCCGTTGGCAGAGCAGCACGCTGATTCCGTGTGGTCATAATTTAAGTACCCGAGGATGTGCTTTTTTTCTAAACTTCTAAACCAGGGGAGAGCCTGGGTTGCTCGCCTTGCAATGTCACTCTTTTTTGGTGCGGTGTTTCCTTGAATGGAGAGAAAGGGGGGAAATCACTGCTAGTGAGCAGATTGCGCATAATACGACGTCTGTTGTTCTATATTTCGCGGTCACCTACGTGCCACCAGTAGCTTTGGCAAATTCAAATTACTGAAGTGCTTATAACCTGTAATTCTTAGAGGGAATTTTTTTTTTTTAAGATTATATCTACTTATTTGAGAGAGAGAGAGAGTGCATAAGAGAGAGCACAAGCAGGAGAGAAGGAGAAGGGGGGGAGAGGGGGAAGCAGGCTTCCCGCCGAGCAGGGAGCCAGATGTGGAGCCTGATCCCATGACCCCAGGATCATGACTTAGCTGAAGGCAGACGCTTAATCGACTGAGCCACCCGGATGCCCCCTTAGGGGGAATTCTTCTTTTCTTTCTTTCTTTCTTTTCTTTTCTTTTTTTTTTTTTTTAGATTTTATTTTTAAGTCACCTCTACACCCAACACGGGGCTCAAACTTACAACCCGTCACATGCTCCACCGACTGAGACAACCAGTCAGTGTTTGCTTTGCATGTTTTCTTTGAAATTTATTTTACGTTTCTTTCCGATTTCTTCTGTAGGTAAATGTTTCCTAAGAAAACAACAAGGAGGGATGAAGAAACTGATCTATATGTGAAAAATTGAGGGTCATCAAAATCCAGGCTTGCCTTTAGATATGTATATGTGCACCGTTCACTTATAAAATCTACTTACAGGTTTTGAACTACTTAATGGTTAAGTCTCCAAGCCAATTACTGTTTGGGATGTAGGAGAAAGCTGAAGAGTGGTTATGTGAATTTTGTAATTCTAGCCTTACATTAAGGACCTAAAATCTTAAGAGCTAGTGTTTAAGATCCTTAGAAGCATAGGCTGGAGACAATAGGCATTCCCCACCACTGCTTACCCCAATACCCCCTCCCCATCTCCCCACCTCCCCACACCCACCCCTAACCCCACGCCTGGCTTTGCTCTGGATGCACCCCTCCCCCATTCTGTTCATTCATCCTTAAAGTGAGAACAGAAGTAACATCTCAGTTTGCTCACTTCCAGTCACAATGGAGTGATAGGAACTGAGTTTACCCTCTTGCCTTCAACAACTAAGAAACAGAACAAAATATATGAAAAATACATAAAACAACACATCTCAAACATTGGATCCCTGAGTGAGGGGAAACACTCAGGGTGAGCTCTGGTCCCTGCACTCCCCTGGGCGAGAGTTCCCAGCCTGTGGGGGAGGCAGGGAGTCCAGGTGGGGCCCAGCAGCGCCCCTGAGTTGAGAGCCTGGAGTTCAGGGAGGCCAGCAAGTCTCCATGTCACACAGAGAGAGAACTCTGGAAATCTGCAGTGAGTCTGCCAGGAGTCTTCAGCCAAGGACTAATCAGAGCACGCCTCTGAGGAAACTACTAGAGGTCAGGACAAAACCACTCCAATGGAGCAGGCAGAACCACCTTCGGAGCTCAGACAGTTCCTAGAATAGTTCAAGTTCCTACCTGCAGAGCAGAAGACCCTTGTGATCCGCAGGGCATTGGCCAGCGGTCCTCGGAAGGGCTCCCGTGGTCCCATGGTGGGGGAAAGCTAGCCCCCCACTAAAGGCTGCTCTGGTCCCATCCGCAAAGTTGAAAAGTCAGCCCGGCAAGGACGGAACTGTTTCTGAGTGTCTGAACTGCATCTCTGCACCAAACTCAGAAATCTTTAAAAGAATAAAAGAATATCCAGCGCCCAACAAGATAGAATTCACAGTATCAGGGGTCCGGTCAAAAACTACCAGCCGTGAGAAGAAACAGGAAACCATGACCTGTGTGATAGGAAGAAAAAGCAGTCCGAACTGACCCAAACATAATGCAGAGTATAAAATTAGTGGGGCCGGGATATGGAAACAGTTGTCAGAACTAGATTCTGTATATTCATGAAAGTAGGGAAAGCAGAAATGTGCCAAAGAGAAATATGTACACTATTTAAAAGGCCCAAATCTGGGATGCCTGGGTGGCTCCGTCAGTTGAGCGTCTGCCTTTGGCTCAGGTCATGATCTCAGGGTCCTGGGATCGAGCCGCTCGACAGGCTCCCTGCTCAGCGAGAAGCCTGCTTCCCCCTCTGCCTGCCACTCCCCTTGCTTGTGTGCTCTCTGACTCTGTCAAATAAATGAATAAAATCTTTTAAAAAATACAATAAAATAAAAGGTCCCAATCAATCTTCTAGAGGTTAAAAAAAAAAGTCTGAAATAAAAATATGTTGGATAAAATTTAAAATGAAGCCTCATACAATTGTTATTAGGATTAAGGTAATAAAATGCTTAGCATTATGCTGCAGTTAAAAACAGCATCAAACTACATGACAAGTTGAAAACCTTATCATGGCATAGGTAACGAAGAGGTCTGAGGGACGCCTGGGTGGCTCAGTTGGTTAAGTGCCTGCCTTTGGCTCAGGTCATGATCCTGGGGTCCTGGGACTGAGTTCTGCCCTGGGTTCCCAGCTCAGTGGGGAGTCTGCTTCTCCCTCTGCCTTTGCACCTCCCCCGTTCATGCTCTCTCTCTCTCTCTCTCAAATAAATAAGATATTAAAAAAAAAAAAAAGGATGTCTGAAAGAATATTCCACTGCCAGATATTTGAATTCCATCAGGCATTTTTTAAAAAGTCACAAAGAAAAATGGATAATTTACATAATTCCAGCTCTATCCTAGTATTAATCACACTCCTGTAACACTTTCTAGTCTACATGTTTATTACATACCCCCCTAATTTAACTCTACAACACATGAGGTCATCATCATTATCCACATTTAACAGGAAGGCAACTGAGGCACAAAAATATTAGGTAGCCCAAGTTTGCATAGCTACTGGGTATGGAACTGGGATTGAAATTCAAACCTCCTGCCAATGGTGAGCTGTCCCCCTTTCCAAGTCCCCAAGGCCAGCAAGCCCAGGTGTCAGTTGGTCATTTTCCCCAATGACAGGAGAAAACAGACCTTCTAAGAATCTTTCAGCTCCTTGGCACCTTCATTCTGAAACAGGCATGAATTTGTCGACACTTGTCCAGATCCTTCTGGACATTGCCAGGTTCCGAGTATGCTGTTCTACTTAACAGCTGTGTGACCAAAAGCAAGTCACTTAACTCCTAAACCTCCTCAGCTTCCCAACTTATAAAATGAAAATACTATCAACTGTACCTACCTCATAAATTTAAAGATTTTATGAGTCAACGTCTCTGTAACAATTTCAACTGTGCCTGCCTTATGGCAAATGCCATAAGGATTTACTATTATTATTGTTATTCCTGTATAGAGATTCAGCTAAGGGATGCCCAGGTAGCCGGTAAAATGTTATTTCTGGTCATGTCTGTAAGAGTGTCTCTGTAAGAGAATAGCACTTCAATCAGTAGACTGAGGAAGATTACCCTCCCCAGTGTGGGCAGGCATCGTCCAATCCAGTAAGGGCCTGAATAGACCAAAATGGCGGAGGAAGGATGATTTCAATGTCTGGTAGAGCTGGGACAATCACCTTCTCCTGCCCTCAGACATTAGTACTCCTGGTTCCTGGGTCTTTGGACTTAAACTGGGACTTATGCCATTGACTCTCCTGATTCTCAGGCCTTTGGGCTCTGATTGCACTACACTACCTGCTTTCTTGGTTCTCCAGCTTGTGGACAGCAGACCCTAGGACTTCTTGGGTCTTCATAATCATGTGAGACAATTCTTATACTAAATACATACGTCCCTTATTGGTTCTGTTTCTCCAGCACATCCTGACAAGTACACAGCTCCTCTCCATTTTCAACCCATATCTTTTTTTTTTTTTAAGATTTTATTTATTTATTTTGAGAGAGAGCGCACACACACAGGGGAGAAGGAGCAGAGGGAGACGCAGACTCGCCACAGAGCAGAGTGTCCGATGCAGGGCTGGATCCCAGAGCCCTGGGATCATGACCTGAGCTGAAGGCAGACAGTCAGCCAACTGAGTCACCCAGGCGCCCCTCACCCTATTTCTTAACATTAGCTGTACGGAAATTGGTCCTGGGCAGAATCACTGGATTTGGCTATTCTGATGAATATTCCACTCACGACAGAAATTTTCAGTTAGGGATATGCCAACAAAGGCATTCCATGTGTTTTGTGTCGAAAGCTAACCACTCTTGTTGGGGAACACAAATGGAAATTTGAGTGCCGTAACTCTGTAGCGTGCAGGCACGCACGCGCGCACAAACACACACACGCACACATGTTCACACTCCAAGTTTCTGCCAGCCTAGACTGATTTTTCCCTGAAAGGGCAATGAAATCAGTTCTGGCCAACCACAGTGCTGACTTTTTCGGTCCTAGGCAAGCCACCCCACGGGAGGTAAAGAACACAGGGCGAACGCGGACTCTTGCCAGGACCTATCCGCATCATTATCCAGGTGAAAACTTGTCATTAATGTGATTTCCACTCATTTCTATTTTGTTGACTTTCTCAGTAGGTAGGATGAAGGCAGTTGTAAGAGGAAAGAATTTAGGAGCCCTTTGTCCGTGACACTTTGAGAAGGATGGTTTCAGAGACTTTGGACCCCAAGGAGTGCCCGGATCCATTTCACAGATAAATAATCTGGGTTCTCACCCCAGCAGGCAACAAGGATCTTGCCACCCCAGGGTCTAGTCACATGTCCCTTGAAAAATTAATACAGGGAATGACTGAGTCTAGTAGCAAACACATGTTCTTTTTCTCACAGAGTGGCAGTGACTTTGAGTTGTATCTCCCCAAGTTTCCAGTAATGACTCTGAACAATACCATATCCGGGCCTGCCCTTGTGGGACTCTACATGTCATCTGCAGATGGTCAGTGTAGCAAAACCAAGCCTCTGCCACCCAAGCCCTGGACAGTCACCTCGGGAGAAGAATGCATGTCCCCTCACTCACTGCCTGCTCTTTGCTGCCAAGGATTTCCATTCTGCCATGCCATGTGCAACCAAGAAACTATTTCCAGGCAACCCTCCATTGCACATTCTCAGTGAAAGGTGGCAGGCAGCACCGCACTGCAGACCGAAAACCTTGCCGCAGACACACATCCTGCCACGTTACTGCCACGTCACTGATTTAGGATTGGCTTTCACTGGATCTCTTCTTCAAGATACCGCAGACTGAGCACCGTTTCCCTCAACCATTGTCTTACCAGGGCTGGTCATTTCCAACACTCATTTTCCCCATTGGGTTGGCATGAGAAGCATAAGCAAAGCAGGAAGCAGTGCTGTCTGTTATTTTGTTTTTATTGCCTTCTGCATATACAGAGGGGTCCCCGGTGTCCCTTTCCATATCTAAGTTCAATATTTCGGGCACAGAACTCAAATTCAGTAACACGCAGTTATGGAATAAACAAGGAAATGAATCACAACAGCTTGGATGAGGACAGAGCTCTGGAGCCAAGTAACCCACAGTGTGCCCACATTTATAGGCATGGTCGATGCTGCTGCTGATTTTATTTAAGGCTGGGGAATGCTGGACTCAGGCTGCAACAGGGAAAGGCCATTTCAAAGCAAATGCATCTTTTGCAACGGAAGCTGGTGCTGTTTGCAAGCCAGGGGTCGGTGAGCCTTGTACAAAAAGACACACTTTCTAACCAGGCCCGTAATTCCTGAAAAGATGACATCCACCAGCCGGGGACACTTGCAAGAATTTTACGGCAGCCCTAGTTCATCAGCATTGTCCAGACCTCTGGAATGCTGGAATGTGACGCTGAGCTGGTAGAGAAGGAAAAAGCACACCAGGAGGAATGACTTCCCCCTCCACCCAGCTATTCTCAATGTTCTTCTGCATTCTGGAGGCACAGAAACTCTTTGGCCCTGCTTCGTATCTTTAGAGGACAGTGCAAACGTCTTCTCCTTATCAGTGAAATACCCCCAAACAGCCAAGCCCTCTGTGCCGTCCCAATATGGCATCTGCCATCTAAAACATCCGTTCGTCATGGCCCCCTCCTCGTCCTGTCATTTCATTGGCAGAAGTGTCATTAACTTTGCGCTGACAATTATTAGAGGACCAAGTAAACTGTGGAAATTCGTAAACTCTTGAATGGCTAAATTAAATGCTATTTTAACTAACAGTTAATAGTGTTTACTGCTGTGTAATAGTAATTTTCATTTTTTACTGTATCTAATGACATTCTGATGACTGGAATTCTCTGTAGGGATACCAAATCATTACATTAAGGATGAGTGATTTTAGTATGCAATGACTGATCAGTATAATAATATGTAGACTAATGCTTGAGCTAGTAAATTAAATCATTTGCACCACAGTGTTTGTCAACTAGACTAGGGATTCCATTACACCATTAAATTATAATGTAGTGCCTGCTTAAAGTAAAATAACAAATGAGCATCTTAAATCGGTGCTGCATTGGTAAGAACACTTTCTTAAGAGGTATGCAAAAGAAAGGAATACTCCTCGTCAGCCCAAACAGCTCATCACTTCTTTATCGTAGGTGGCGTAGCCATTGAACTGAATTATAGAGGAAACCCTGTAGACGCTTTAACGCGTGAGGACAAGAGAAGATTTGCCTGTTGGAGGAAGAGAAAGGAAATAGGTAGGACCTCAGGGAAGGTTTGGATAATCAACCATGTGAAGAATTGGGTTTTTGTTAGCACGTGAGATGTAATGAAAAAACACAAGTGGAAGGAGAAAGAACAAACTCTCTTCCAGGCCGTGATCGATCAGCCACACCTGGGAGCAAGATCAAAGCATAACAGCCCCCAGGGCGAGACCCCTGCTTCCAGGTCACACAACCAGAGACCCACCTCCCTGGGGCCTGAAAGTCATCAAGGCTTCCCTAGCTCTCAGAAAAACTAGACCGCACCTCACAAATAGTAGTACCTTTTTAAGTCAACCACGCTAAAAGCTAAAGCAGATTCAATGTCTAAGACATAAGATCAAGCCAACTCAAGAGACTGCAACCCTCAAAGGAGTAAGTCATCCAAGTTTTTAGATCCCTTCCTTAGATCCCCGTGGTTCTCAATCATCAGATCAGGTTTTGGAAGCAATGATATTAAGGAAAGCTCTGGAGAATGGAATTGGTAGAGTAAAATACAGGAAGGAGAGAAGCAGTACTATGGTCCTCTTTTCCTCAAATAGAGGTTTGAGGGCCAAGTGAGAAGGGAAGTAAGCTTTACTTTAAAATCTCAGTGTTGGGCACCTGGGTGGCTCAGTGGGTTAAAGCCTCTGCCTTCAGCTCAGGTCGTAATCTTGGGGTCCTGGGATCAAGCCCCACATTGGGCTCTCTGCTCAGTGGGGAGCCTGCTCCCCCCACCCCACTGCCTGCCTCTCTGCCAACTTGTGCTCTCTCTCTGTGTCAAATAAATAAAATCTAAAAAAAAAAAAAAAAAACTCAGTATCTTTTGGAGAGGAACCTTTAGAAACAAGGTCTACTCCATTCGATTCCATTTAAAGTTATTTTTGAGCAGCCATTATGAGTCAGGTGTGTTGAGAGTTCCTGTGTTCATAGAGATGAGGACTCTGAGTTGCTGTCTTCAAGAAGCCCACAGCAGAGTGAGACAAGCATGAAACCAAGAGTTACCACAGGGGACCCTACAAGCACCCAAAGAGAGGTCCCAACTCTGAACAGGAAGTAGGAAGGGCTTCCCTTTGTGTCAAGTAGGAGTTGACCCAATGAAGAAAAGGAGAAAGGGCTTACCATCATATCAAAAGGCCTAGAGGTTCAAGAAAATGTGCGGTATTGACCAAGATTCAAAAGTATAGCAAGGATAACTCTTGGATGTCAACAGGAGATTTGATCCTGAAGAGTTTCTTGCACAGCACCCGATAGGGTTTAGTTGTCATTTTGAAGGCAATGGTGTCGCTAAAGAATTTAAGTCCAAGTGATAGGACCAATGATCAGATTTGTATCCTGGAAAGGTCATTCTGGTGATGACATAGAGATGCTTTGAAGAAAGGGGAAGGTACAGATAGAGATATTGGTAAGAAAGTTACGACAGTAATTATTACAACAGGTGATAAAGGCATGTGTGTAACAGCAAAAGTAGAAAGACAGAAACATATATCTAGAAAGTAAGGATAGGGGATTGACCTAAAATAAGGTGGCAAAGTAAAGTGGGTATGATACAAGGAGCCCATTCATTGGTTGCATTTATTCACCATTAAACCATACACTTAAATGGCCTCCCTCTGATAAACACAAGCACCTTTTATATTAGTTGATTATGCATTTCAGTTTCTTTCCCAAGGTTTCCAAAAAGAAAACTCTCATATAATATAATTGGATATTTTCTTATAAATTAGGTCACTTTACCCAAGATGTAATCCTAGGCAAAAGGTGACTCTAGAAGATTACGTTATTTATAACTGTATTCAGTGGGTGAATTCTCTACCAGGCTTTGTGACATTTGTGACCTAGACAGTGCTGATTGGTTTAGGAATGTCTTCCCAGCTCCTATGAGCTAATAAACTGCCCTGGACATTATCCCTATCAATGGGGGCAACTTGCCAAACCCACCAAATTCTCTTTCAGGGAGTTTAAAGACAGAGAGATAGAGTTACTAAGTCTATGATGACAGAAAAAAAAGAGGGAGAGAGAAAGCAAAGTCACCAAAGTGGAAGGTCCCTCAAGCAAGGAGGAACACATGACTGCCATCGAGAGGGAAACAAACTTTGTGATTTTGCTAAAGCTTTATTGTGTCCTAAAAGATGGGATGTGCAGGTTGGGCACTGTGCCAGAGTCTCTGGCTGAGGGAACAAGCAGGAACAGGAACACAGTAGGCCCCCCACCCACCAGACCAAGCACACTTGCTTAGCAAGGCAACTACCCCAAAAAGGTTACCTTTTCTAAATGGCACAAAGGTCTGGTAGAAGACAATCTAGCCTTCTGTGATGTGTGGTATGCAAAACAGAGACTTTCTCATGCCCCGTTTTTGTCCCCAGTCATCTTTATGGTAAACTGCCATTAAACAGTCCTCTGAAACCCATAGCTTTACCAGTCCCAGCTGCAGATGTGTTTTGGTTTAACCTACCTCACACTTTTTATAAAACTTTCAGTGCACCTACTTTTAGGTGGAGGGAGAAAATGGGAATTAGGGGAGAAAAAACTAGAGGTACAAAGACAAAACAATAGCAATACTACATAAACTACCCAATTCATTAAGTATTTACACACACCTTATTCCAGGACAGCCATGTCACAAGGCTCGGAAGCTGCAACTATAAGCAGTAATTATCCTTAGTCTAGTCTCAAGGCTAAAGTGAGAGGAACCTTGCAAAAAGCTAACTTAGATCCTGCAATTCTTCTGTGCAGGCCCTGCATGGTGAATGTCAAAGTCTTTACAATGGTTTGCAAGGCCCTGCATGATCATTACTTTTTTAACTTCATCCGCCATAGCTCTCCTCCTTGCTTACTGAGCTCTAACTGTGGGATTGGGTTGACAGGATACGGATTGACACAAAAGGTGGCAGAGTGACTTGCTGTTCCCCAAACATCAGGCATTGGGTCCTTCGCATTTCCTGCTACCCTGGTCTAGGACATTCTCTTCCCAGATACACACATGGTTAAAACCTCCAGGTTGCCATGTCTTTGTCCAAACATTACCTCCTCTAAAAAACCTTCCAGCACCATCTTATTTAAAAATTGTAACCCACATCTGCACATTCTGGCTCCCTCTATCCCTCTTACTCTGCTCTGCACTTTTTTTCCCTATTGCTGTCTTCAACTGCTAACATTCTTCATCTTTTTTTTTTTTTTAAGATTTATTTCTTTCTTTTAAGAGAAAGAGAGAAAAAGAGTTTGCAGGGAGGTGGGGCAGAGAGAGAGAATTTTTTTTTTAAGATTTTATTTATTTATTTGACAGACAGAGATCACAAGTAGGCAGAGAAGCAGGCAGAGAGAGAGGAAGGGAAGCAGGCTCCCCACTGAGCAGAGAGCCCGATGCAGGGCTCGATCCCAGGACCCCGGGACCATGACCTGAGCCGAAGGCAGAGGCTTTAACCCACTGAGCCACCCAGGCACCCCAGAGAGAGAGAATCTTAAGCAGACTCCCCACTGAGCACAGAGCCCCACAGATATGGGGCTCAATCTCATGACCCTGAGATCATGACCTGAGCCCAACCAAGAGTCAGACACTTAACCAATTGATCCACCCAGGTGCCCCTAACATTTTCCATCTTGTGTGCATGGTTCATGGTTTATGTCTCCCCATTGGAACATCAGCAGTACAAGGGCAGAACTCTTCATCTCTGTCACTCACTGATGGGTCCCAAGTGCCCGGAAACACTGCCTAACACTTAGTGGACTCTTAATAAATATTTGTTGAATAGATCAGTCAGTTGCTCTGTCAGTGTGCCATAATTTGAGCCTCACCTAGAGCTTCACACATGTTAGTGGAGTTACCACACTTAACAATCCTGTGAGGTAGGAGCCAGCACTACAACCATTTTTCAGGTGAAAAAAAACTGAGACACAGAGAAATTCCGAACAAGCCCATGATCACACAGCCAGTAAGGTGTCAGAACCCAGATTCAAAGTGAGATGCTCTTATTCCAGAGCCGTTAATTATGATAAGCTACCTGGACCTCGACACCTTTGTAGTTCAGAGGAGGCAAAATTAATACATGTATTCTTGCAGTCACTGATGTATCTGCAAGTTCCTCAGTGGAATCTAGCCAACAGCTTTTCTAGACTCCTTCACCCTAATCAAAGACAGAAGGAATTATAAGGGAAAAGCAAGGTGGAGATGAAAGTGAGCCAATGAATGTATTGGGAAGAAGGGCAGACAATATGGAAAACAGTTGACCGCCAACAAAGGATGCCCATCAAGAAAAACAATTGAGGAACATTTTAAGTATTCTGAAAGTGAGTGCACATAATTTTTAACTCATAGCTCAGATATGCTATTAGGTAAAAATTAGTATGATTTTTAATGTCTTTTACTATAACTTTCACAGGAAACTCATTTCATGAAGAAGCGGCCATGATTTCATAGTACTTTTGTTCTCTAGAGAAGCTTCTATACATACTGTTATACAGTGATGGTAATCAATGCTCATTGATTCAGATATTAAATGATATACTTTTTAAATACTCTCCAGTAAAAGTGTCTGAAGAAAGAAAGGTGGTTCGTTCGTTCATTCGTTCGTTCCTTTTTTTTTTTTCCTATTCTATGCACTGGGTATTTTTTTAAAAAACAATTCAATTTTTAAGTAATTTCTACATTACTTAACATGGGGCTCAAATTCACAACCCTGAGATCAAGAGTTGCATACTATACTGACTGAGCCTGCCAGGTGATCCCGAGATATCTTTCAAGATATCAAGAAAAGGTTCTTCTTTTAAGAATCCAGGAATCGGGGTGCCTGGGTGGCTCAGTTGGTTAAGCCTCTGCCTTCAGCTCAGGTCATGATCCCAGGATCCTGGGATTGAGTCCAACATTGAACTCCCTGTTCAGTGGGGAGACTGCTTCTCCCTCTTTCTCTGCCACTCCCCCTAGCTTGTGCTCTCTCTCTCTCTCTCAAATAAATAAATAAAATATTTTTTTAAAAAATGCAAGTATGTCCTTAGCATAAAAACATATATTATATTTAAAAAAAACCTCTATAAATGCAAAACTGCCAAGTGCAGAATACTGTTTTATCAACAAACTTAAACTTATTTTGACTTTATAGGAATTTAGGTTTTGGTTTCAATTAATACTGTGATTTTCCAAACAGAAAAATGGTTTTCTCAAAACTGATCCAAACATTTTCTTCACATCATCTGATTCTACTCACTAAAATCTTGTCAGGGTCTCTAGATTTGCTGTGCTCTTGAAAGTGATCTCATGACTCCACTTTCTTAGTTGTGAACAGTTTCCCGCCGTATATAACTGCCAACGAGGTCTTGTCCAGATTACCTTAAGTAAATATGAGTAAGGAGATTAGCTAACACTGTACTTTATTTTAGTCCTTACTTCATAAACCCATTATTTTGCAAGGAACAACAATCTCATTGATTGCCTGAAATAAAAATCCCTTTGCCACATGCCACAAATGGCTCAAAGATGATCAGATTTGATTTTGGAAAGGAAGTTAACCGACATTATGGAAAGAATTTTTAAAATTCAAACTGAGATATTTTAAAAATTCAGGGTATTTTCAGGGATATCTGATCACCTGAAACAAGTTATTAAAACACAAGATTTTTTTGAAGTTGCATTTAAAAGCTCTACAGTAAGCCAGGAACTATGGATTTGAAATAGGGACTCGTCTTGGTGCTTAGTATGAAAAAAGCAGAAGAGATCAGGAGAGTATTTCCTTCTCCTGTTATTGTCCCTAATTTGTGTTATTGGGTGATCAGAAATCCTTACTTAAGGGATTAGTCACTGCTGTACCATTTTATTCCAGTGTTCCAAGAATTCCTTTGGAGATTAAAAACAAATCCTTGGAAAAAGGATCCAATTTTTTAGTCCAAAATTACTTCTCGGGACACCAGTGCAAAACATCAGAAATGAGCTAATCCCTTAAGAAAGGGATATTTGATAACTCAATAGCACAAATTAATTGTGAGAATGCTCAGGGAATCCAAGTGCATTATGATTAATTTAATTCTTAAGAAATACATTGAATAATGTAGTTAATCCCCATAAATGTAACCTAGTAGAGGGAAGGTGGGAGTTGATGTTCTTCCCCTCCTTTGATTTTATAAGCCAATAATCAGCCTGAAGTTAGGGAAGCCTATTCTGCCTGCGTATCTCTATGGTCTCCACATTTCTATGTAAAAGATGGTGTAAGCTATATGGTGAAGACACACACCATTTTCAGTTTGGAAATAGATGGAAACAGGGATGCACTGATGACTCTACTACCCAATGTAACAATCTCTCCTGAAATAGTATGATTATGTTCTTCTGATAAAGGAAAAGCCTCACGTCCCAGAGAAAAGAGCCTGTTTGGTGAACACACTTAAAGCTGAATGCCTATATTGTTTTCCACGGACTTAATGACTCATTTTATTTTTTTCCCCAAGAGGTCCAGAGTTACAAAAGCATTGTATTTTAAGTTGCAAATTCCTCATTACAGAAATGTTTTATGTACTGCAGCATTCAGATTAAGCTTCTCTAGCAATATGAAAAAAAAATTCAGTTATCATGTTTATTTCATGGCCTACTTGGCATGCTTCAGTGAGAGACCTTTAGCAAATAAGCTAGGTAGCTTCTTAATTATCTTAAATAATATGTTAGCTCCTTATGTCATGCAGCTTCTTTTCAAAAGAAGACCTGCAACATTCTCAAGCCCTTTTTCATAAAATTATTAGCAGTCCAAAGTTAAGTGTTAAGCCGTCTCGAAAAGCACTTTAGGTGAGATTTTTTTTTTTTTTTAAGATTTTATTTATTTAGTTGACACAGAGAGAGAGATCACAAGTAGGCAGAGAGGCAGGCAGAGAGAGAGGGGGAAACGGGCTCCCTGCTGAGCAGAGAGCCCGATGCAGGGCTCGATCCCAGGACCCTGAGATCATGACCTGAGCTGAAGGCAGAGGCTTAACCCACTGAGCCACCCAGGCACCCCAACTTTAGGTGAGATATTGCTCCTCTCCTAAAATTAAATACAGACAACCAAACCATAAAAACCAAATATTCATCTGGTCAACAGCTGAGTATTCCAGATAAGTGGCTTCTGAGGATATGACAACTCTTATGGCTTTTCCACCTAATGGTAACCTCAAAAGGAGCATGCACCATTGCGTATCTTGCCATCTGCAAGCGGCTCAGACATGACTTTTCTTCTGGAACAGTTACAGCTGAGTGCTGGCTGGGGAATGTAAAGCCTTACTTTCCAGTCCTGCTCCCACCTCAGTCTATGCGACCTCATGTGACTAAGTTGAAGTCATTGTCCCTCCATTTGTCTTCCCATGAACAGCCATTGTTCCTTTAATACGGGTGTCCTGAATGCCCACCCTGTGCTAAGTTACACAGCTATGTAAATCGCGGTCCTGTCCCAGTTCCAGAGGAAGTGACCCTCGAGTTGAGGGAGCAAGAGTGAACCACAAGAGGCTAAAAAACAATACAGATTAAAATTACCACAGAAGGCAACTGCAAATGACAACCAAGCAAGACGATGACTAAACGACAAATGAGTGGGTCAGACAAGAAGCTTTTATGCGGGAGGTGACTGGGAGGTAGACAGGACTGAGGGAGACAGGAGGGAGGAAGAACGATTAAGACACTTCATGTATAGCACCCACATACCACGCACGCGCATAAAGAAGGCATTGAAGGTATCAAACCCTAAAGTCCTGCTCTCCCATATCTCCTATTATTGTTCCCCTTTTTGTTTGCCCAAAAGGAAGGGAGAAGATAGAAATAGTATATGGTCAGAGCCTGGTCAGAAAGGAGACCCACAGGGTTGGAGCCCAGACAGAAACTGTGGAAAAGGCTCGAGCCTGGGGCCCGTTCCCACTGGCAACAGCAAGAGACCCAGAGCAAGGATGAGGGCAGCTTCAGAAAGCTAGCGAGGCCTCTCGGCTCATCCCTGCCTTCCCTGAGGCAGCTGCCCACAGGCAGAGGGTAGACCAGCAGCCTGGCACACCACACCTCCCGTGGGGGGGGGGGGGAGCAGAGCAGGGCTGGCTGAAGGGATAGGCTTGCAGAGAGATCCAAACACCCCAACACTCTGCTTTTTGCCTCTGTCCCTTGTTTTAAGCTAACTATTGTTGATTTTCCTTCAACAAATAGGAAGATCCTCGTATGTGACTAGAACGGGGCATTCTTCTTTCTCTCTTGGCTCTGAGAAAAGAGACCATGGCTCGGAGGGGCACACACATGAAGATGGCAAGAGGTAGCGAGGACAGAGCCAAAAGGAGGGTCCTGTGCCGTGGCTCACTTTCTGTTTTTTGGGGTGTCCATCGATTTTGCTCACATATACCTTCTTTACTTGTCAACGGGAAAAGTCATTGCGGCTTTACGAGCTTTCTGAGCTATTTTGAAGCTGAAGTAGCTAATTCCAAAAGGACTTGGGATTCTCAAGAGAAACATGCTTTAGATTCTGAGTATGAACCCGCTACGTCCTGGGTGCTTCTCGCCTCAGCTCATCCGTCTTCTGTATCCACAGAAAACATACCATTAAGTATTAGAAAAATGTCTGATCTTAGGATACATTTAGTTTATCACGCAGGGGAGCCAAAGCCTACGCATTACGCAGATGCAAAATTCCACAGATCAACACATTTTAAGATAAGTATTCCGCGCTTGTGATTTTAAGCTACTACAGGCACAGCACTCACTTCTATCCTTCCCGCTGGGACCCATGGCTTTGGCAGGAGAAAAGAAGACGCTCTCCTGGAATCAGTTCACTAATATCCTTCCAAATAAACAAGTCAAAAGCAAGCAATAACACTTATTAGGGAGATGATATTTAAACCAGAGGGTTAAAAATTTGCTTAGTACTTTCTTACTGGAGGAACAAAGACATTAGAACAAAAGACACTGCCTTAAAAGGGAAGGAAATTCTGGCACATGTTACAATATGGATGAACCTTGATGACATGATGCTAAGGAAAATAAGCCACTCACAAAAGACAAATATTGTGATTCCACTCACGTGAGATACCAAGAGTAGTCAGATAAATTCATAGAGACAGAAAGTAGAATGGTGGCAGCCAGGGGCTAGGGAAAGAGAGCTGGGGACATAGTGTTTAACAGGTACAGAGCTTCAGTTTGGGATGATAAAAAAAGTTTAGGGGATGGACAGTGGTGATGACTACACAGCAATGTAAATGTACTTAATGCCCTTGAACCGTACACTTTAAAATGGTTAAAATGACAGATTTTAGGGGCGCCTGGCCAGCTCAGTATACAACTCCTGATCTCAGGGTCGTCAGTTTGAACTCCATATTGAGCACAGAGATTACATAAAAGTAGAGGTTCCTGGATGGCTCAGTCAGTTGAACATCTGATTTCAGCTCAGGTCATGATCTCGGGGGTCCTGGGATCGAGCCCCGTGTAAGACAATGCTCAACAGGGAGTCTGCTTGTCCCTCTCCCTCTCCTTCTGCCCCTCCCCTCACTTGTGTGTTCTCTCTCTATCAGATAATTAAAATCTTAAAAAAGAAAAAAAGAAATCTTTTTTAAAAATGATAAATTTTATCATCTGTATATTCTACCATAATTTTATAAAACAGAATGCAGTGGAAATGTACGGAATGAGATGATAAATGTCCGGTATTTGCCTCCAAATAATAAAGTGAGAAGGGGTATAAGTTAAGTATAGACCAAATAAATATCAGTTGCTGATCACTAAAGCTGGGTGATGGGTACGTGGAGGGTGTATACTGTTTGTCTTCTTTTGTTTATGCTTGAAATGTTCCAATATTAAAAAAAAAAAAAAAGCTTAAAAAGAAAAAAAAAAAGCTAGAATGCAGAACATGATCACAATTTTGTTTTCTTTGAAGGATTACCTGCATATAGATACATAGGACAGTACTGCATGAGCATGCATTGCTTTTGAGAAAAATGTAACATCCTTTAAAAAGAAAAATGTTACGCAAGTAATGGACTAACACCCGATTGCACAGAATTCTGGTAGCTTCAGAAAGAGCGACCCGGGCTCTGTCTCCTGTCCTGAGCTCAAGGATGGAGACATGGTTCTGGGGCTCTGGGGAGAGGAGTCTAAACCCTGGAATTTACCCTGCTTTTGCCCCTTGTCCCTATCCTCCTGCACTTCCACACAAGACACACACACACACACACACACATTCTTCTGTGAGTTCCCCTTCCCCAGTTTAGATTGATGAGGAGAAGCTACTAAGCCTTGGGTCGACCCCTGGGAGCAAAGCCAGTGACAGCAATCAGCAGGGCTCTGCCCCCGGCCATCTCTCAGCAAAGAGCCCAGATGCTTTGGCTGCAACAGCCTCCTCCACCCACCCCGGGCCAGGCCCCTTTAAAAGGAGCTCCAGAAGAGGCTTCCATTGTGGCTCTTTGCATTATAATCAGCCCAAGGCAAAGAGCATGAAATGGTCTTGAAGTGCAAATTTCACGTTTAACAATGACTATTGCACACTAACATTTTTTTGTGTCCACACACGCATAATTTTAAGTCTTCTGTCCTACTATTTATTTAGTTCACAGTCTCCCACGAAGTAACAATGCGTTGGTCATCCAAAAAGGATCCTCTGTTTAAAAACTGTCCATACATCGTATATAGGAACCACAGCTCTGCTCACCATACAGGTGTGGTTATCTCTGAGGTAGAATAGATGGGAGGGGGCAGTGCAGCCTTTTTGTCATAAGGAAGCACAAAACTGCACGACATTTCCTCCGATGAAGAAAAAGAAGACTTAAGATAAAGTCGTTTGGAAGTCCCAAATAAGATCATCCATCCCCAATGCAATAAACCCCAACTGAAAATTGCCCAGGACCCCCTGGCCCCTGGGGACACAAGCAGAGTAGTCCTGAGGATCGTGAATGATCCGAGTCTTTGGTTTCCAGACTCCAGTGGATGATCCTGCTTGGACAAAATGACCAGAGAGAGATGCAGCTCTGTGGGTGGTATTTCCCCCCAAAATATCGAAAAAGCAATGCGTGTCTTTCATTTTACACGTAGGCTCACTATTTGCTCTTCAGGGAAGAAGGCCATGCTGGATCGTCCCCTGAGTGCCCTTTTGTAGTGGGTCCTGATCCCGGATAAAAGAGCCAAACCTGCCCCATCTTTATCAGATGGGGAAACAAGCAGAAACAAGTTGCTTCAAACAGCTCTCGCTTGAAGAAGGGTCCTCGTGCTGGGAGAGCTTCTCCAACCAGTGTCCGTCAGGATCCCAAGGATCACTTGACAGGTGGTGGAGATGGACCATTGACCTACGAGAAATTCTAGAGAAAATAGAGCTGGGGAGCAAATTCTTGTGTCCCTGAATCTGGCCTGTACCGAAAATCTTAAATGATCCTAAAAACCTTCAGAAAGCTTTTCAAATAAAAAAGGAAAAGGCTGTTAACAACCATAACAGATTCCACCCCCCCCCATATTCTGGTCATATTTTAATAATTTTATTGGATTATGAGACCTGCCTTAAATGCCCCCAGGACAGTAACCATCATCAGTGACACCTCTTTTATGTAGGAGGCTGAGAGTAAATTTGCCAACCACTGACCACATTTCTGTGATTCTGAGATCATTCCGACGGACGCTACCTTATGGCCCAGTAAGGACTTGGTTTGGGTCCCAGCTTCATTCCGAGCTCTGCACGCCGGGGAGCAGCACTGTCGACCAAATCAGGTCACCTCTCCAGGCAGAGAATTTCACATCCATAGAATCAAGATGCCAGTCATTTCCAAGTCCTTCCCATCTTCCCTTTCCCCTCCTACAATTCCATAAATAAATATTAGAGGTAACTTGGTGTTCCTGAGAAGGAGAAATCTGAGCCAACAATTGAGCCTACAGAGACAATGGCCTGAGCCAGAGTCAGACTTTGCAATGAGAAATATTCAAAACCGCAGGGGAAGTAGCAAACAAAATCCTTTGACCCGCACAGAGCCGACCTGCACCTCTCTTTCTTTCCAGCCCTCCTTCTTCTAGATTCCCTGAGACCTTCCCTTTTCCTCTCCCAGCTCGTAGGTCCACTTTGCAAATACCAAGAGACGACACACATACCATTCTTGGGACGGCCCACCATGTGTCATTTTGCCACGTTTTTGTTTTTTAATAAGCTCCGTTATCACGAAACTTGGAACTTCTCTGCATCCTTCCAACCACTGTATAATGAGGATGCCGTAAAAGGGGAGCACGTAATAAGAGCAAATGACTCCTTTTAAAAAGCTGACCTCAAGTTCTTTTTTTTTTTAAGATTTTATTTATTTATCTGACAGACAGAGATCACAAGTAGGCAGAGAGGCAGGCAGAGAGAGAAAGGGGGAAGCAGGCTCCCTGCTGAGCAGAGAGCCCAATGCGGGGCTCGATCCCAGGACCCTAGGATCATGACCTGAGCCGAAGGCAGAGGCTTTAACCCACTGAGCCACCCAGGTGCCCCTGACCTCAAGTTCTAGTGCACTAAACCAAAATGACGTGAGTCGGACATATCTGCCCTTTCCCCCTTCTATTTCATTTATACGTGAAAACAATTAAAGCTGGTTTGGGGGGGTGGGGTTTGTTCTTTTTTTTCCCCCAACGTATTACATTTCGTCTTCCCCCTTGGCCTTTTTCCATCCCATTTCGAAGAATGTACATAATATCAACAGCAGAGTCTCTCCTGTTGCCATTCTCTCCCCCGCTTTCCTCTTAACAACTGTCAGCCTTTTAGGGTTAGCCCACCATGGGCTCTTGTCATACTCCAGCAGTGTGGTAAGGTGGGTGCCACAGTCCCAAACAAGAAGAAGAAAGGACAGAAAAAAAGGGGGGGGGTGAAGGGGAGGCGTTTAAAGCTCCTCATAAAATTAAATCTTAGATTTCAATTCTCCCTCATATTTTATTGTCTTTTCTTTTCTTTTTCCTGTGGTAAATGGTAATTAGAGTCAATAATCTTTTGCTGAGAGAGCACCTTGTCTTCACAGTGTTTATATCATCATCATCAAAGATCTGCCTTAAGGCCCTGGCGTGTTAATAATTTAAGGTGTGCACAGCCTAGTTATAGCAGGAAGCCTAGTTATTGAGTTTGTAAACCAGCCGATGATTTATGGGAACACCTTGCATGAGTCATGCTCATTAAATAAAATACTTCGGTTTAATAAGGAACATGGGGTAAACACTTCTTCCCGTTACAGGGGTGAGTGTGCAATTGGAAATTGTTGAGTTTTGTCACCGAGTTCGCCAGTGTCATTTTGTCTTCATTGTGTTAGCAGGGGGAGGGAGGGAGGGCAGCCCGTCCCGTGCACATCTGTACATGCACGCGGTGTTGACCCTGTCCCTCCGAGAAGTTTCCCTGGAGAAGCTGCGTCCCAGAAGCCAAATCCTCTGATAGAGAGAATGTTAAATCTCTCTCTAAAAGGCTACTAATTAAGAAACCAGAAATGCTCATGGAAATAAAATTACAAGAAAAAATCAATATACGGTTGTTAAATGCAGCCTACATTTAAGAGCCATAACCATATTTTACTGTTAAACACTACGGTTTACTCATTAGGAATTCCTAAGCAGACTGAGACAGCAAAAGCCAAACATAGCTTTCTGGTCTGTTCAAAGAAAAAGGGTACACGGGGTCACTTTTTCTTTTTAGTGTCCCATATCTGCAGCGTTGGGGGCCGGGTGGTGGAATCTGAACAGTTTTGTTGGAGGTCAGTGTGTCCCGCTCCCTAACCGACACCAGTCCTGTGACCATTTGCCTTTCTTTCACACAGAATTCGTCGATATGAGCCTGAAATTGGCACAGAAATGAGCAACTCAGCTTCTTTGGCTTCACAGATTTCTATATAAAGTGAACTTTGATGTTTGGTTGTGCTGATTATCACATGATCTCTTGGATGCTGCAAAAACTTTCAAAGAGAAAAAAAAAAAAAAAAAAAGCGAGGGCAGGCACCCTGAACTTGTATCACTTTCACGTGCTTAAAAACTCCTCCAGGGGTGCCTGGGTGGCTCAGCTGGTTAAGCGTCTGGTCATGATCTCAGGGTTCTAGGATTGAGTCCCAAATCCAGCACCCCCCCCCACCCGGCTCCTTGCTCAGCGGGGAGCCTGCTTCTCCCTTTCCTCCCCGCTCATGCTCTCTCTCACTCTCTCTCTTTCTTCCTTTCCAATAAACAAAATCTTTAAAACAAAACAAACAAAACCAAAAAGTCGTCCAATCTCCATATCCAGTTTGTTAAGCTTTGGGGCAATTCCTAAGCAATTTTTTTTTTTTTGTTTTTAAATTTTTGAAACACTAGAAGAAAATCCATTGCATTCATTTAATACACCAAACAGTGGTTTTTATCAGCTTTCTTGAGAAAATAAACCTATCCCGAAAAAAAGATGTCACTGTTGAGGTGGTTTGATGAGTGAGTAGGTATACTTTGTGGTTTCTGTCTTACCACAGAGGAAAATGGCTAATCTGAGTTTCAAATTACAGTGTTTCCGTCCCGGGAGCCCTACCTGGTTTGAGTTTGATGTTCAGTTTGCGCTCACGGTGGACACGGTTCTGGGATGCGGCTTCCCTATTTCAGAAACCCTGGGCATGCTAGCTTAACTTCCTCCAGATAAGACAGCACCTAAGCGTAACCTGTCCTGATTCCAATCAAGTTTTGCATTTGGCTGGTACAGTATGCAATACGATAGCCCCTTTATGATGAAAGAGAAATTGCAGGTTAGTGCAAAAAAGAATGCACAATGAACACTTCCATGGGGGAAATTCCTGAAAAGCGACCTCTCCACCATATAGAAATGTGTCTGCCAGTGGACCTTTCATTACGCCCTGGACCATAAAGGCCCTGGTTTCCCAAGTATGC
Organism: Martes martes; assembly: GCF_963455335.1. Taxonomy (NCBI): domain Eukaryota; kingdom Metazoa; phylum Chordata; class Mammalia; order Carnivora; family Mustelidae; genus Martes; species Martes martes. Next base: position 132,112,448 of record NC_137893.1, read on the forward strand.
GCAATGTATTTGGCCACAACAAATTTACAAGTCCTGCCTTATGCGTTTCTCTTCTAAGACCTATTTTAGACCTCTCCTCTCTGTGCACAGAAATCTTATATAGAAAAGTAGGTCCGAGTAGAAACCCTTTATTCGAAACATTTTAAATTCCAAGTAGCTTCATGGGCATTTTAATAAGTAACATTTATAATACAAATCAGACTGCAAGCTTCCAGCAGACCAAAAATAGGTATTTGTATTATTTTCCATATTATATTTAGCAGTGTCGTGTAATTAAGTTCTTACTAACTAATGATTGCGTTAACAGGACCCACGCTATTATCTTATGCCCCCGGGTTTGGTAGTGTTTCCCTTTACTCTAATGGCATGCAGCTCTGGTTTATGCATAAGTTTTACAAATTCTGCTTTGATTTCAGAAATGTATTTTTTTTTTAAGAAGAATTAAATAGCTGTGAGTCCATTTTAAAATCTCCCTCTGTGTGTGTATGTGTGTGTGTGTGATCTAATAATCTCACATTTTGGAGGCCGTTGAGATGTTAATAAATATATCCGGGGTCATACAATTATTGACTATTTTGGTTCTTTTGAAAAAGAGGGAAAATACAACTCTTATTCTCTGTGTCCCTACAAGACGTTTCCCTTCTTCCAGGACCTCAAAACCCTTTTGCTATTTTGCTTCCCACCTGCTTGCCCCTTAGCCTCTGTGGAGAGGCAGAGCCCTCAAAGTGGAGAGCACTGTCATATCCACTGTGCCAGTGACAGCCCACGAAGGCGGCAAGGTCCCTACACCCTGCTCCGAGGAAGGCTTGGGGACCAAAGACACCTCTTAAGCAACTAGCCCTCCGGTAGACAGAATGGAGGTCAGTCTCTCTCACGACCAACTTCACTCACTGTAAAGGTTTGCTTCCTGGGGCACCTGGGTGGCTCAGTGGGTTAAGCCTCTGCCTTCAGCTTGGACTGTGATCTCAGGGTCCTGGGATCCAGCCCCCGGATCGAGCCCCAGATCAGGATCTCTGCTTGGCAGGGAGCCTGCTTCCCCCTCTCTCTCTGCCTGCCTCTCTGCCTACCTGTGATCTCTCTCTCTGTCAAATAAATAAATAAAATCTTTAAAAAAAAAAAGAAAGATTTTCTTCCTGACAAGGTCTCCTAGTTTTCTGTTCTTGCACGGCCATTGATAAGTATCCCCAAATCAGAGCAAATCACGAGCACTCCAGAAAGCATTTCTTTCTCAAGCTGGTGCTGAGTTTTTCACTCCGAAGCTTTCGACATGGGGGCTCAGGCCCGCACCCTCCCACAGGCCACCTGGCTTTGATGTCAGTGGGAGTTGGAGATGGAGGCTAAGATACCATTTGCAGAGTCCGCTTTGCAAAATTCAGCTTCTCTGCTGCCCGATAGGATGATAAGCCGGACAGCCAATGCTCTCACAGGACAATCTCCTTGCTGGGCCCTTCAACCAAATCCACCTAAATCAGTCTTTAAGAAAACCAGGGGCACCACTCATTAGGGTGCCTCCACCGCACCTGTCTGATAGCATCTCAGCTACTCCCTTCAAAGACAACACGGGGCAGCCCTTTTTTTTTTTTTAAGGCCTCCATTTGCGTCCAGTATATTTTACACGTGGTGCCAAAATTGTAAGCACAACTGAAAACAGACTGTTTATCTGTGCCCAAAGATAAATATTTACTAGCCAGCAAACGCAAGCCCTGTGACAGCCGACGGGTCCAAAGGCAATCCTTGAAGAGAGAGACCCATTGATTAAGGGTGTGTCTTCAGTGTTCCCTGACCTCATTCACTCTCGCCAAGGGACACTTGGGGACACTGGGGCTGAACAGAATCCACGGTTTCACGTGCTCAATGGCAGCAACGACTCTGCCGGGGATCTTGTCCGTCATTCTGGAAGCTGAAACAGAGCTTTTCTCTCTAGAAATAAAATCAGAGATCATCCAGGGGAAAAGAGCGGTGAGAAGATAAAAATCTTGAAAATGCTGGAAGAGGAGCTCTCTTTCTCCTCCCTCCACTTTGTGTGTGGACAGTGACTGCTGAGAGCGCTCTGTCCGCCACCCCGAGTAGAGCTGCCTTTTGTGCCCCAGGGCCAGGGGAGATTTCTTTACTGGAGATGCAATCAGCTCTAACCAATCAGTAAGAAGGGTTAATCAGCTGATCGATTGGTCCCAAAGCAGCCGGGACCTGGCTCCTCTCTGACTGGCTCTAGCCTGGCCTTGGGGCAAGAGGTTGGGAACTTTTAATTATCCGCTGCAGCTACTGCTCTGATTGAATGGTCAATGGGTTTACTACTGAGCCGGCACTGCTTGAATAATAATAGAAAACAATGTGAATGCTGGCGAGCGCCAACAGAGGGCCAGAAAAGGCACTTGGAGACGCAGAAGGCACGTTAAGACGGGTTAATTGCCTGGCAGAAACCAAATTTCAAAGGTCTGCAAGATGTTTTATCCAAGGGTGCTGGGTGCTGGGGAGAGAGCCATGAGATGGCATTTTCTTGTGGGACTCTTCCTTCTGGGACCATCACTGGCTACACATCGCTGCCCCAGGACAAAGGAAAACTTGCTTGCCCCGTGGTTAAAAAATGATCACTGGAGGAAATTTGGATTTTGACATTTGCAGGCACTGTCAGGGTTTAATTATTTTTCATTGAGAACTTCCTTTCAAAAGAAATCCTCTCCCCCAGCTCCACTATGTAGGATGCGCTCATAGGGGAGGGGACAAAGTGGGGTGGGAGGGGGTAAAAAACAAGGTTACATCACGCCAAAAATAGACTGTTCTGATCACACCCAGGGTTTTTTTTTGTTTTTTGTTTTTTGTTTTTTGTTTTTTTTTTGCTTTGTTTTGTTTTGCTTTTCTTAAAGCCTTCCTAACTTTGTGGTAGGGAGATCCTTTCACTTTGCATTCTCCGAACAGAATAAATCATTAATCCAATAATTCACTATAGAATTCTGCTCGCTCCTTTCCCTGCTAAAACAGTTCATTCCTGGTGGTTCTTTTTCTCCCTTAAGATAAAGCCAACAAGTGCCTCAGAAATAAACATGGTATCTGTGTTCAGATCCTCTGAGGCTGCAACAGCAGAAGCCAATGCCCCCAAAAGGGCAAAATAACCAGCCAACAACTCTATGGCCTGGCAGGGAGGTTAGCAAAAGACGTGAGCAGTTGCACAGAGCTGCTGAAAAGGATACGTTTGGGGTCATTTAAAAAAAAAAAAAAAAAGCCACGAAAAGAAAAGAACAATCAATTTGGCACCGAGACAAGTATTTGCAGGGGTGTCAAGTAAGAGTCAACCAGAATCCCTTTTGAAGGTGTCAACCGGAATTTTAATCAAAACCCTCAAATCGCTCAAGATCAGAAATCGTCCTATTGAAGCAGATTCCGTGCTAAAAATGTGCCTTTCTCCAGTGAGCTCACATAAACACGGAGCGTTCTTCGGACTCCACCGGAGTCATTACTATTTATATTACCATACCCTGGCCGTGTGCAGTCAATTCATAATTGTCCAGTTTTTCTAATTAATCACAAAAGATTTTTGTTTTGCCTGCAGCTAGTTCTGGGGTGACTCACGATGGCAAGCCAAAGCTCATACATCAAACACAGGCCCTTTCTCACTCTGGCCTTCTGCTGGGGAATGCGGCTCAGCGCTTCTCCACCAAAGAGGCGCGCACTGGGCATGCGCAGCCCCGGGCAGGGGAGAAGCCGGAGATCTGTCCTCTACTGTGTGACTTGTTATTTTTATCTGATGCTTGCATTCTCGGGCCAAATCAGATCCAGATAGCAAAGCAAGGTTTCTAAATTCAGAGCGCTGCCGCTCTGGGTTCTTTCTCGCCGCTCTTCTTCTTCCTCCTCTTCTCCTTTCATCAAATTGTTCAAGACTGCGATATTTCCAAAAAAAAAAAAAAAAAGATCTAGATACCATTTTTCATATCCCTCAGTCCTTTCAAGGGTGCCCTTCCATGGAGGCTGTAATAACAACAGAATAGCACCAGGAAAAAAAAAGAGAGAGAGAGAGAGAGAGAAACCTAGTTTCTGTATTTTATCCTACCCGATCCATGGAATGACAGAGCCGCAGGAAGTATGTTTAATATGCAGTTTATCTCACTGAAAGGCACCCGGGGGTGTTTCAGCAGGTGACCCGTTGGAAAGGTGTCTGGTGCAAATAACCTCTGGGATTGCTAGGAAGGGGGCCATTGCCACACCTTGTATGAGTCAGGGCTGTGAATACACGTTAGACAGGTGATCAGAGGGGGAGGCAGGCAGAGGGGGAGGCAGGCAGAGATTGGCTGGTCACCTGCATTGCAGGCAGAGAATTTCAAGGTGAGATCTGTCACTTTAGAGGATCTCCTTTGTCTGCCCTGGCACGGGGTCAGCACAATCAGGGTAAAAAAATCACACTGCTTGGCAATCCTAAGCAACCTTCAGAACTCCATCAGATGCTTAGGAAGTGTTAGCTCCCAGCCACTGAGTTTCTTTATGGATGAATTTTGCTGGTATCCTATATGCACAAGTGCTATTGATATCGTCATGATGAGTATATCCCAGGCAGCACCAGAGATGCGCGTTTCCTCGTGGAAGACACTGTCCCCAAGGCCACAGTGCTCCCAACCGCCCACCTTGCTAGACCCCACTACCCTTTCCGGTCTGCATGGGCTACTTGCCTCCCCGCCCCCTACCACCTGTGCCCACTGGGCTTAGATGCATCTTTCCTGTACCTGCATAAAAGCTTGCACTGCCTCTATCCTAGCATATATTGTGATTGCCTGGGGACATGCCTGATTCCCCACATCACCAGGACCACCAATGAGAGCAGGAACCACTCAGTTCCACACCTGTGTCCACGTACAGCTCCGGTAAGCAGAAGAGATTTACCATCAGATGGATAGGTCATGGCAACCAAGACCACATGCAACTTTCTCCATTTATTTTCCAAGTTATTTACCTTCCCAGGGTTCCACTAACTCACCTCCTCTCTCACCGGTCCCCTTCTGTGCCCAGCAGACATTCTTTAGCATGCTGGAATCCAGCCCAAGGTGAATTCATTTTAAATCACAATAACAATAAAAATAAAGAACTCTGTTATTATCTCCTGATTAGGGAAGGCCAAACAGACCTGGATTTGTGTTTTGCCTTTTGGCTTTTTCCCTTTCTGAAACCTATTTGCAGATAGGAGTTGGGGGCTGGGCATCAAAGGGACAGCTGCTTGTTTGATCTAATTAGTCTAGTTCTCATTCTTTACTGTGAAAACAGAGGGGAAGGGGAATTCCAGATCAACCTGGCATCTCCGTGAGGTTAAAATCCTCTCTCAGATGGGAGGAACTGGATCTTCTTTAACATAAAGGAAGCGAAGTCTAGGGAGAAACTTCCAGACATTTTTATTACTCAGCACGTGCCACACACCAGCACATGATGGGTACTTGCCCTCATTCCCAAGCCACCAACACCAAGCTTGCTGGTCTTCTGGGCAGACAAACCCACACGGGCTATGACAAGTCTGATGGGAATCATCAAAGGACGATCACGGGGTGCCATGGAAACTTGCACCTGAAGGAACTACCATGGCCTGCGGTGGGAGTAGCCTACAAGACTTGGAGGCAGTTGTCCCTTTATGCCAAGTCACGAAGGACGACTAAGCGAGAAGTGCTCACGGCCGGTGGAAATGAGTGGGCTGTGCTCCTTTCTCAAGGATGCGGAAGGATAGTCAGAGCCAGACCTTGGGAGTAAATGGAAGACCCATTCCCAGAGGCTGGGGAGTCACTGGGCCACCAAATGGGGCGCCTTCTAAATCATAGTAGAGATTTTATTTATTTATTTGACAGACAGAGATCACAAGGAGACAGAGAGGCAGGCAGAGAGAGAGGAAGGGAAGCAGGCTCCTCGCTGAGCAGAGAGCCCGACACGGGGCTCGATCCCGGGACCCTGGGATCATCACCTGAGCTGAAGGCAGAGGCTTTAACCCACTGAGCCACCCAGGCGCCCCCATAGTAGAGATTTTAAATATTTGTCCGAAGGACAGTAAGGAACTATCAAAGAAGGGTTTAAAACAGGTGCGTAAAAGACTCAGATGTGGGACGCCTGGGTGGCTCAGTGGGTTAAAGCCGCTGCCTTCGGCTCAGGTCATGATCCCAGCGTCCTGGGATCGAGCCCCGCATCGGACTCTCTGCTCAGTGGGGAGCCTGCTTCCTCCCTTCTCTCTCTGCCTGCCTCTCTGCCTACTTGTGATCTGTCTGTCAAATAAATAAATAAAATCTTAAAAAAAAAAAAAAAAAGACTCAGATGTGTCGTCTACAGGGCACTCCGGTTCCAGCTGGGGAGCGAGAGAGAGAGAGAGAGCAGCAAGGTGGAAACAGGGAGGTCCACAGGCAGCCCCCACGGAGGTGCTGGTGAGAAGTGACGGCGGCCGGAACAGGAGAGCTCTCTGTGGGCATGAAGGGAAGGACAGGGTTGTGCAGACTCGGAGGAGTTAAGAGAGGCTGAAGGGAAAATGAACAGTGGAATTTCCCAAGGAACAACTCAGATGAGTTTCTTCTGCCTTCCAGGCTTTCGATTCTGCCTTACCTAGTCCCTAAAACCAACAAATCTCAAACGTAAAGCAATGAGTTTAGGCAAAATAAGTGCGTGAAACTAACCCCATATTTGCTCCCTGCAACATAAAGCCCAGCTAAGAACACTTTCTCCTTATACCTAACTTTGTCGTGCACTCTCTCTCTCCGCGCCTGTTTGGAACCAAAAGCGACCGTATCCAGCAATCCGGATTCCTGCCATAGTCCTGACCCATTGCCCACTGGGACCCAAAGGCAGGACAGTCTCCCCAACTTTGCTCTTCACTTTGGTTCAGCAGGTATCAGAGTGGCCTTGCAAAAAGCCATTCTCTTCTCCAGGCTTCAAGTTTCTCCCTTGTTCAACTGGAGAAAAGTGGACATGATAACCTTTTCAGCAGAAAGAAGATAAACCAAACTCAACTAACTGCTCAGAAGACCAATGCCCTCCAACCACAAAAAATTCTTATCCGAGAGTGGGTCTGTGGTTCTGTCCTCCTCTACCCCTCCCCGCCCCCCCACTCACAGAGACTCCAACAACAGACATTTGGATCCAGGAAATTACTGTAGCAGGGAACGACTGCTTACAGATGGCTCTCAGAATACAATCACCCAGGAGGGGAACTTGGAATCTATTTGAAAAATCTAAAACCAAAAATTGTATACTCTCAGATTTAAAGTCAAAAAATTAAAAATGTCAACAGCAAGAACACTTCATACGAACGACCAAACTAATTCTAAGTACAGCTAGGTATCATACCAGGTTTCAGAGAGCATTATTTCACTTGTTTATAATATCCCAGACAGCCAGTTTCTCCTTCCCCAGGAAGGATTCTGAATTCTCAACATGAGGCTTTTTTTTTTTTTTTTCCCTAATAAAGAAGAGCTACACAAGTGGCTTTTTTCTCTCGTGCTAGTATAATAGGGGTCTTGATGCTAATAATAGACACTCTCTCAGGTAGCTAGCTAAAAGAGCAAATCCCCTTCCTATCCTTCTGAAGGAGTTTTCAAAAATAAAAGAAGAGCCTCATTTGAAAAATGAAATACCATTTGCAATGAAAAAAAAAAAAAGTCTGCAAGTAAAAGATTCCTAAACACAATTCATTCCTTCCTTTATTTAACTGAGCTAGCGTTATATGGAATAGCAAATTCCAGATCCATAGAAGAATTTGTATGGGGTCTTAAAGCCTGTTGAATAAAAGATTTAAACTCTAGGGGGAGTATAAACGTGCCCGCTCACGGCTGGCAGAAGCATCCAGAAGCATCTCCTTAGCTTCACTATTGGGCAATGGACCAAAAATCGAAAAAGAGGGAAGGATAAGAAAACATTTAAGATTTCATTAGAGAGGAGTTTTTGTAGGAGCAAAGGGGTGCCTGCGTTCCAGTCACCGAAAGGTTTCCTGGCTTTCCTTCTGCGTCCAACCCCAGTCCCACCTCTTACATAGGATCTGCTTCCAGCCTCTTCCCCGGGAGGGGGGCGTCTGACCCGGGAAGTGACCTTCTCCTCAGGACATCTCACTTGCCCAGGATGCAGAAAGCCCTGGAAGGCCTCAGACAGTTGCTGACTTGAGCCGGTACCTGAACACATACATGCCTATGGGGCTTCACTGAGTCCTGGCCTCTGGGTTCTAGTCCTAGACCCGGTTCTAAATGTAGAGTTCCAGAAGGAGCTGGCCCCACTTCCCCTTGCTTCCCTCAATTAACTAGAACCTAGCCCTCTTTCCTGCAGGCCGATGGCCAGGACAGCAGAGCGGGAGCCAGGAGAGGCCTCTCCCTGGCTTCCCTGCCCCCTTCAGGGTGCCCAGGGACAGAAGATCCATGGTGGCCCGGAAGTCACTGTGCGCGCCGTGGGCACGTTTGTCTTGGTGCCTTTCGGTGAGGATCAGCACAGGCTTCTCAGAGGGCTGTAATGACGAAGCCACACCTTTCAGCTGAAGACAAGAAAGGGATCCTTCATACACTCCCCCCGCCTTTCCCCTTTGTGGTCATTCCCTTTTTCAGTTCTGCTTCCAGATTTGTCCTCAGAGGTAAGATAACTTTCACAGATTTAAGTACTTGATCTATTTACAAATACCCTCAACGGAAGAGCCTAAGCCAAAAACGACTCTGAGAACTTGCTCTTTGAAGGAGTCGTTTCCTGGAAAAGACAGACATGAAGACCGTTAAAACTTGACCTCTCCTGCAACTCTTGGAGCGGCAACAGATGAGTCAGGGTAAGGCAGAAACCTGAAAATCCGAGTCCCTTTAGGTCAGACCCTCTGATTTTTCATCCTTCGGCTCAAGCCGCAATTACCGAGAAGGCTCTCGATCACCGGTGTTTGGAACTAAGCCGCCGCGTGAACTGTGAACTGCGCTCTTAGAGACACTGTTCAGAGACTCAGAGGATGGGGTTGAGGTGGAGTTTCTACTGATTTATAAGCATTAAATCAGCTGAGGATAATGGCAAATATGCGTCTCTTTCTTCTCCCACCATACAAACAGCGATCATTCTGGAATACCTAAAGGAGTTCATCTCCCAAGGCACAGGTAATATAAGCAGCGGGAAAGGAGGTTGAAAGTGACTTCCTGTCATCCCCGCATTAGTGCAACGGTAAGATGAATGTTGCGTCTTGAAATGCCTCGCATTTTTTTGCCTGCTATTATTAACCTTGTATGCTTCTAAGCAGCACGGGGTCCTGGAGAAAAAGGTTATAACAAGTGGATATTGGAGAGCAGAGATTGCTATCTGGGGTAGGCTGAATTGCGTGCGCTTCCTTTAACCTTCCTTTGTGCTCGAGAGTCGCTATTTCAAGGCAGCTGTTCCTTCCCATTTGTAACAACCTCACCAACGCAGCCACTTAAACGTAGTTGGGCTGGGCACAATATTAGATTCAAATAAAGTGCTGGAAATGATTAAACGGACATTCCTCCAAGGCGATCGGGAACTTTCCAGCCAGAGAAGTGCTGGCTGGCGTGTCCCCAGTGCTGCCTCCAAGTATCGTAAGGGGCTTTGTGTTTTATGGTCTCCCTTCTCTCTCTCGGTATGGGTCCTATACTCCAGTTGGCATTTTTATCAAGCTAAAGAAGATATATTTTATCATAATGGCTTTATATCCAATGTGTGCAGGCCAACACAAATAGGGTATTATGAGTTAAAGAAGTGTACCTCGGGCACCATTTTATTAGAACTAGTGTTTACATCAAACAATACATCATAAGTACTTTATATTAAGCGTGGACAAATCATTTGCCTGAGGATTAGGTGTTATGCCATTGAAATGCAATCCTTCTGTTGATTTTTTTCTTAACTGCCAAACCAAACAGGGTCAAAGAAGTAACTGTGAAAAGCTAAAACAGCAGCGCTCTTATCCCACATTTCAAAAGCACAAATTAAAAAAATGAAGCGAAAACCCATGTGGTCCAGCCATGCACCTTGAAGCGTTTCATTGAGGCACACACCTGTCCCGGTGGTGTCTAACATCTGTCCCTAAGTTTGCTCCCATGACTGGAGTCCACCCATGAGACTGCCTTCTCAGAGCATAGAAGGACGAGGAAAAAAAGCAGTGCCCAGGAGAAGCCACCCAAGACCTCTCCCATTACCATCGATCTGGTAATCCACTGGCTCTTAGACTCAACTAATCCCATCCCTCAAAGGCTGACAGAGAGAGAAGTCCTCGTGTGTAAGAGCACTGTGGCCATGGGTTTTAACTCTCTCACACCAGTCCCATATACCTTAGAATACTGTTAAAATAGCTCTTACATAAGCATCAGGGATATTTTCAAACTAGACCTTTGTTGCGCAATCTAAGATAGTCTTCTATGGGGTTTTTCTTAGAGGCAAGGACTTTTTTTTTTTTTTTTTAAGTTCAAATGACTCATCCTAGTCAAGAAAATATTTGCCTTGGGTGCCTGGTGGCTCAGTCAGTTGAGCGTCTGCCTTCAGCTCAGGTCATGATTCCGGGGTCCTGGGATTGAGTCCCTCATCCGACTCCCTGCTCAGCAGGGAGTCTGCTTCTCCCTCTGACCCTAGCCCCTCCCATGCCCTCTCTCACTCTCTCTCTGAAGTAAGTAAATAAAATCTTTAAAAAAAAAAAAAAAAGGGAAAGAAAAGAAAATATTTGCCTTATTCCAAATTCTAGCCATTGAATATTTGCTGAGTGAAGGGAACGCAAATTAACATCCTGTGGTGGTTAAAAGTGATTAACAATGAAATCAGCCTGGGGCACCTGGGTGCCTCAGTGGGTTAAGCCTCTGCTTTCAGCTCAGGTCATGATCTCAGGGTCCCGGGATCGAGCCCCGCATCGGGCTCTCTGCTCGGCGCAGAGCCTGCTTCCCCCTCTCTCTCTGCCTTCCTCTCTGCCTACTTGTGATCTCTGTCTGTCAGATAAATAAAATAAAATCTTTAAAAAAAAAAAAAAAGGAATGGAATCAGCCTTCCTGCGTTCGAATCTGTTCTGCCACCTGCCAGCTGTTCAGTTGTGGAAATTTGCTTGACATCTCTGGGCCTCGGTTTCCTATGAATTGAGGATAATGACAATACCTACCCCCTAGGTCTCCATGAATATTAAATAAGATCACCAGGAAGAAGTATTCTTGGGTTTCTTTCCCTCACTTAGGATTCGCTATAGGGCTGCACTGGGGTCTCTGCTTCCCGTCTGCAGAGGACTCTGTGTGTGCCTCCCAGTCTGCTTTTCCATCAGAGTGGGAAGAGGCTGTAAAGGCAATACTCGAGCTGGTGAGTGGTCTTATTAGCTCCTTACCTTAAAGTTCCAACATACTCACTTCTCTTCTAGCCTAAGTGTCACACAGGTGCTCGTCTCTGGACCCACCTGCTAAAACCACCTGCTGAAACCATCTGGACCCATCTGTTAACACCACCCCATAGGTGTGCCAAGCAGAAACAGGGGACCTTCAACACGGCTGCCCCCCAGTGGACCCACTGCAGACCAGGACTATAGAAAGGGTATGACAACTCTGACTTGAAAAAAACACATAAAACATAATTTTAAAATTATTATTTGAGCAAATTATGGAGCAAAGAGAGCAATCCTAATAGATCATTGTTAAGGGTTCCAAATAATCGAATGGAGGACTTAGGTTAATTACTGAACACTTCCTGGGATTTCGTTAACTCCCTAAATTCAGCCTCTATTGATTGCCTATGGCAGGCATCGTACTTGGTAGCGGGGTCACAAAACCTGAGGAAGCAGATAAGTAAGTCCACCCATCATCCCTGCCCGAAGTCATTCATCAAGGAGCACTTATGAGCCAGGCACTGCGGCAGCCTCTGGGGACGCACCAGTAAGTGGGGACAGCTGCAATTCCTGCTCGCAAATCCTTGGTCCGTGGACTTCCGAAAATGACACCCACTTTGGAATTACTCATCAAATACTTACCTCCTAGGGGCCTCTTCAGCAGCAGCGTTCAGATCTGATTTTCGTTGTGGGACTTTAACCAAGTCACAAACCAGAGTAATTAAACATGTTCAGAGCTGCCACCTCTTCTCAGTCTGCAGCTGAGTGACTCATTCTCATAACCATTTTGCAATATCTGATTAAAAATATAAAGGAGAGGGGTGCCTGGGTGGCTCAGTGGGTTAAAGCCTCTGCCTTCGGCTCAGGTCATGGTCCCAGGGTCCTGGGATCGAGCCCCACATGGGACTCTCTGCTCAGTGGGGAGACTGCTTCCCTTCCTCTCTCTCTGCCTGCCTCTCTGCCTACTTGTGATCTCTGTCAAACAAATAAATAAAATCTTTAAAATAAAATAAAAAAATAAAAATATAAAGGGGAGGAGTCATCCCGTCCAATATTCTGGAAGAACTCAAAAAGAACAGTGAAGAAACTGGACAGCTTGCATGGGCCCAGTCTTCTTTTTTTTTTTTTTTTCTTTCTTTTGGGCCCAGTCTTCTTGAGTGGATCTCTTATCACTGAAAAGAAAAAGAAGTATGTGAAAACAACCAGGGATTCTTTCCCACAGAATTGCCTAGAAGCATGAAGAGCCAAATTCCATTACCTGCATACTTTTCCTGAACAAAGTGCAGGAAAATCAGATGGTCTGAGGGGTGTACAGGGAGCGGTATGAGGGATCTTCCTTCTAAAGGTTAAGATGGGGAAAATCTAAAGCACTCAGCCTCTTTCCCACTTAAAGAATAGCTTTGTTTGTGGTCCTACGTGACCAGTTTCAATCTAAGGTGAATTTAGGAGGACACTTCTCACCAGCTTCAGGGCATTTGCGACAGAGGAACTTACACTTATTTTCATGGACCACATGTGTTGTATTGGTCTTCCAGGAGCCTTTGTTTTGTGTGTATGTGTGTGTAAATACACATATGTTTTGTTACATATATATTTTATATATAATATATATTTTGCTATATATATTTTGTATATATTTATATATAATGCATATTACTGTTACATATTATATATTTATTTATATATTTGTTATATATTTACATATATATTTTTGTCATATATTACATATTTATATCTTTGTTATATATATTTTTATATATTTTAAGGTCTCTAAGCTAGGACACACAGCAGCACTCATAGTTTTTATTTTCCCTCCACATTTATTTCTAAACGTAGAACTTAACTCCTTTCACATTCAGTTTTCAACGTTTTTTGGAGTAGCAGTTTCACAGTTTACTCAAATATTTCAAACATTAATACGTTAATCTCTCTACTTGGCACTGTCAAAGAATCAGAAAGTCTTCAAATATTTGAAACTTTACTAAGCTGAAGAAAAGCTGGAAATATGACAGAGTTCTTTCCCAACACAAACCTTGCCCTAGCACCTTCTCCGCCATCTTGGTTCTGTTGGTAGATGAATTTCCTCAGGACAGCAACTGAGGATTGGTTTGTTTGTTTGCTTGTTTTGAGAGAGAGAGAGCACGAGGTGGGAAGGGGCAGGAGAGAGGGAGAATCTTAAGCAGGCTCCAGGGTCAGTGCGGAGCCCCAGACAAGGCTTGATCTCACCACCCTAAGATCACAACCATGAGATCATGACCTGAGCAGAAACCGAGTCAGATGCTTAACTGCCTGAGCCACCTAGATGCCCCTTGACATTTTTTAACATAGGGAACATCTGTTGTTCTCAATCCCAGATCTCCCCAATGCTTTTCTACAAGAGAAACATTATGATAATCAACAGTATATAATGTTTATCTTCTACACAGATTGAGAGAATTTTCTAGTATTAATCACTCACAGAGTTCTCCTGAATGTCCCAGATCATTTAGGAAATAGTTAGAAGGTGGATTTGTGTATGTAACTCTTACACATGCACCTCATTATGCAGAAATCTGATACACTGATATTCACGATTATAGAATTTAGGATCTGGAAAACTGACTCAATCCACATAATCCCAAAGCTTTTTTTACATAACTTTCAAGTCAGCTCAGTCCTATATTCCAGTAAGCATGCCCTACCTCCTTACTTCATTTACAAAAACAATTAGACACAGCCTCTGTGGTATTTCTGTATTTTCTCCGGACTAGAGACTGCTCGTTCTAACACAGCTGTCTCCTTATTCTGGCTAACCAGCTGTGGGTAAGCAAAAGGAGTTGCACATTTGCTCCCAATGGAAAATAATGAGTGTCAATCGTCTAGAAAGAAATGACTCTTCAATCCAATGCAACTATTCAGTTAAGAACATTTTGCGGGGTACCTGGGTAGCTCAGTGGGTTAAAGCCTCTGCCTTCAGCTCAGGTCATGATCCCAGCATCCTGGGATCGAGCCCCACATCAGGCTCCCTGCTCAGCGGGGAGCCTGCTTCCTCCCCTCTATCTCTGCCTACCTCTCTGCCTACTTGTGATCTCTGTCTGTCAAATAAATAAAATATTTTTTTTTTAAAAAAAGAACATTTTGTAACTTCGCTTAAAAAAAAAAAAGGAAACACTAGTAGGTAATTTAACAGTTTGAAATATCAAATGTGATTTTAATGTACATATCCTCAGTTTCATAATGAAACCAGAGAGGCTCTGATATTTTCCGATTGATGTTAGAGCAGAGTTTAGGAGTCAATGTGTCCTGAAAGCGGCTTACACCTGCAATCCATCAGACACTGCCTACTTGGAAGTTTTATTCTGGTACAACTTTCAAGTGAGTCATTCCCTCCTCCGCACTACTTTGGTATTTGTATAAACTTCGATTTCTGACTTTGCTGTCGCATTTACTGTCTTCCCTGTTTCCTCTGCTGGACTGTGAGTGGCTTAAGGGAGGCTCCGGTGGCTGTTTATACCCACGGAACCTGGTGTTCAACACACACACATCCAACTCTTAAGTAGGAGTCACTTCCTGTTCTCAGGTCATGATCTCAGGGTCGTGAGATCGAGCCCCTGATCTGGCTCCAGGCTCAGCAGGGAGTCTCTTTGAGATGCTCTCACTCCCTCTCCCACTGCCCCTCCCCCGGTTGCAGGCTCTCTCTCTCTCTCTCTCAAATAAATAAATGAAATCTTTAAAAAACAGAAAAAATAAAGTAAGAATCTTAGGTAAGCCAAACCGCTTTCATGGCTGCTCTTGATGCTGCTGTTTTATCATTCTTTTCAACTTTATGTTGGCCCGGTCATTTCTGAGCCCATCACTACATAGATCAAGTCTCATCCTTCTGCTGGATACCTGGTGGGACCTGAATATCCACTGCCAGAGGGAGGGAGAAAAGGCAGAGATTCCACAGAAGATCCGGATGGAATGCCCAATTGTTGATGTTCCCAGAACTTAACCTATTAGTCCCCATCACCTCTTGAAATAAACCCAGATCATGGGTTACCTGGGACATATGGTCCTAAGAGACCGTGGGACATACACAAGAACTGTATCTTGAGGGCAGCCCATTCTTTGCACTGAGACCTAGCCTCCACGTCCCTAGACCCCTGGGGAGAAGTCTAGAGCTTTCCTCCCTAACTTCTGACCCCTAAGGCTGAGCTGGTCTCCCGCCTTCCACATCTCCTGCTGCTTCATCTGTAAACAATAACACTTCAACGGGAACTATGATACTAGCCTCTGCCAGCATTGTTAGCTGAAAATCAAACAAGATTTAAGACAGTTCTGTTGCGCACTTAGGGCCACCACGAACAATTTTTATAAAGGGGCCAAAGTGAAAGTGAGGACGATGGTAAATCCTTCCTTTCTCCCCAGGGAAGACTTCAAGAGAAATCTTTGTTTCAGCCACTCCTCTGTTTTAAGGCGATTCTCCAAATTCCCTTTTGAGAACATTCCCTTTCGAGAACCCCAAAGAACCTTGAGGAGCGCAGTCATCCCCACTGCAGGAGAGTGGCGTTAACTGCAGGGCAGATGGAGGAAGCTGGAGTTCTAATCCAACGCCTCGATTTTACATATGAATCGACTGGAGCAATGAAGGTTAGTGGGTTACCCAAGAGCACGTGACTAATTAGTAGTGCTCGAGAAGGAACCGATACCATTCTTCGTATTTACTGGAACCTTTCCCACGCTTCTGCGGGATGGCAGACTGAGATAACCTTTCCGGAAAGTAATTTAGGCAACCTGGTTCAATAGTGTTAAATACATGCATAGAAGTTGAGCCACAATATCCATTTCTAGGAATGGGCCTTAAGAGAGTACTCAGAGAGTGGGGCGCCTGGGTGGCTCAGGGATCAGGGCATCCTGGGATTGAGCCCCACATCGGGCTCTCTGCTCAGCAGGGAGCCTGCTTCCCCCTCCCTCTCTGCCTGCCTCTCTGCCTACTTGTGATCTCTGTCTGTCAAATAAATAAACAAAATATTTTTTAAAAAAAGAGAGAGAGAGAGTGCTCAGAGAAATGCTCTATGACTTAGCCACAAAGGTCAGGGTAACTCAGAGTAAGAAAAAATGGGGAACAAGTTCAATATACGATAACAATGCATTGATTAAATTAAAATGGTCCATACAGACAGGAAAACATATGCAAGTATTAAAAACTACATTTTAAAAGATTATGTCATTAGCACACTGGATGAAAAAGGGCAAAATTAAGTATATGGGAGACCCAAATTCCATAAAAACCTGAAGGGATGTGAAGACTTGCCCCCGTGATACTGAGATCAGGGAAGGTAAAGGAATAGTGTCACAAATGCATCACCTGGGGCACCTGGGTGGCTCAGTGGGTTAAGCCTGTGCCTTCAGCTCAGGTCATGATCCCAGGGTCCTAGGATTGAGCCCCGAATCGGGCTCTCTGCTCAGCGGGGAGCCTGCTTCCCCAACCCCCTCGCTGCCTATTTTTGATCTCTGTCAAATAAATAAATAAAATCTTAAAAAATAAATAAATAAATGCATCATCTTTTGTTTCAGTCTGCACGGTCTCTGTTTTTAGGGACTTCAAAAAGCCGTCACTTGACATGCTCTGGTTTTCTGAGATGATTAAGTTAAGTCCCCACCTGGAAGGACCTGTTGCAACACTGAATGGAAAAGGGGATAAAGCAGAGGTCAGGAATGAGAATTGGTGGAAAAAGGGAGTGGGGAGAGGGTGTAACTAAAAAAAAAAAAAAAAAAATGAGAATCCCGATAGAGATAAGGATGGAATTGGGTGGAGCACCAAAGATGCAGAAGAAATGTGTGATAAACTCTGCCCTAGCCCTTTTCCTGATGAGAAACCTGAGAGATAACAGGGACAGGTGGGACGCAGAGGGGAAAACGGGAGTTAAAAGTTCAAGGATGTTCAGTACATCCAGGATTTACCAGAGACGTGAAAGTTGAAAGATGACCGAGATGGACTCATCTAAATGTGGTCGGTTAGAAAAAGGCACCTTCGCCAGGGATTCTGAATGTCACGGCATGGAAGTCCCATCCCAGCAATTTTAGATCACCGTGGTGCTGTAATTAATGAAAATGTATAGTACTTAACCAACAGGTAGAGCGTAACACCTGCCGCCAATCTTCCTCCTCCTTTTCTTATCCGGCTTGTGTCATGAAAAAAAAAAAAAAAAAAAAAGATACAGGCTCATGGAGTCAGATCCGATTTAGATCCCAACTAGCCCTCCTGAGACTGTTTCCTCATCTGCCTACAACAGAAGATGATCATGAGAACTAAGGGAGTTCGGATGGGTGCCCTGCCCGGCACATAACAGACTTTCAATAAAGATTTGCTTTTCCAGGGCACCTGGGTGGTTCAGTGGGTTAAAGCCTCTGCCTTCGGCTCAGGTCATGATCCCAGGGTCCTGGGTTCGAGCCCAGCATCAGGCTCTCTGCTCAGCGGGGTGCCTGCTTCCTCCTCTCTCTCTGCCTGCCTCTGCCTACTTGTGATCTCTGTTAAATAAATAAATAAAATCTTAAAAAAAAAATCAATAATAAAATGGCTACTTACCAGCTTAGAAAACTTCTCTACCCAAAATATCTCCAGGATGATTTCTAGAAGGCAGATCAAAGTGGGAAAAGAAATATTGACCAATATCAAAAGCAAAATAAAGACCAGGACAGCAAACTTCATTACCTATTTTTCCCTCCTTTTTATATTTGGACATATTTTCACTCAAGAAATTTTATTAGACAGGTGAGTGATAGACTAGGCTGCCATCATGCCACAGTGAATGCTGATTCTTCATGTAGAAAAAAAGACAGCAACACTTCAATGAAACAAAGAAAGGAAAGAAAAGAGAGAAAGAAAGAGATAGTCGTCAGACACCTTTCCAAGTAGTAGGTAATCTTGGCAGAAGAAACTTTAGCCCACAAAATGTACCCCAGAAATACATATTTCATAGTTGTATTACTGTTATTACCAATATTAATATTTTTATATGTCCAGTAATTAGCATTTTCCAATGCCCATCATTGCCAACACCTCAGCAGATGGATCACCAGAATAAGAAATTAAAGTGAGTATTATGAACGTCGTATTTCAGATTAGACCCTGGAGGCCCAGAGGAACTGGGTAACGCACCTAAGATAAAAGCTTGGAAAATTCATTGTTACTCTCCGTGGAATCAGTGTGGTATTTTTCCTCCACTTTTACTGAGCTATGACAGACACACAGCGCTGCCCAAGCTAAAGGTGTACAACGTAACGACTTGACTTACATACATCATGTTATGATCACAGTAAGTTTAGTTAACGTCCATCACCTCCTGTAGACAGAAAAAAGAAAAAAACACGTTTTTGCTTGTAATGAGAACTCAGAGGAGTTTCTCTTTTTTTTATGATTTATTTATTTATTATTTTAGAGAAGGAGAGAGAGAGCATGAGGGGGAGGGGCAGAGGGAGAGGGAGAGAGAAAATCTGAAGCAGACTCCATGCTGAGCCTGGGGCTTGATCTCACAACCCTAAGATCATGACCTGAGCCGAAATCAAGAGTCAGGCGCTTAACTGACGGCGCCACCCAGGCACCCCAGGATTTATTCTCTTAAGAACTTTCCTGTATGTCATACAGCAGTGTTAACTGTGGTCATCACGTTGGACACTGCAACCCTGGTGCTTCTTTAGCTTCTAACTGGAAGTTTGTACCTTTTGACCGCCTCCCTCCAACGGCCCCACCCTTACCCCCTACCTCCAGTAACCACCAATCTGATCTCTTTTTCTGTGAATTCGAATTTTGTTTTTGTTTTAGATTCCATATAGAAGTAAGGTGATACACTATTTGTCTTTCTCTGACTTATTTCACTTAGCATAACACTCTCCAGGTCCGTCCATGTTGTCGAAAATGGCAGATTTCCATCTTTTTTGTGGTTGAATACCATCCTCTGTGTGAATGGGTGTGTGTGTGTGTGTGTGTGTGTGTGTGTGTTATAGGCTGCAGCTTCTTTATCCATTCATCCATCATGGACACTTAGGTTGTTTCCCTGTCTTGGCTCTTGTAAATCACACTGCTATGAACATGGGGGTGCGGTATGTCTTTGACATAATGTTCTCCTTTCCTGCAGTTAAATTCCCAGAACTGGAATTGTAGGATCTCAATATGGTTTTATTTCAGAACCTAAATTAGTAGAGTCCATGAAGAAGCACACCAGTTTCAAAACTCTCCAAGTGTTATGGACTAAATTGTGCCCCCCACCCAAATTCTTATGCTGAAATCCTAACCACTGATAGCCCAGAATCTGACTTTATTTGGAAGTAAAGTCTTTGGAGAGGTGACTAAAGTTAAATTAGATCATTGGGATGTGGACCCTAAACCAATCTGACTGGTATCCATATAGGAAGAGATTGGGACACAAACATCCACAGAAAGAAGACCACATGGAAATGCTGGGAGAAGGCGGCCGTCGATGAGCTGAAAAGACAGGCGTCAGAAGAAACCAACCCTGTGAGGGGTGCCTGGGTGGCTCAGTGGGTTAATAACCCTCTGCTTCGACTCGGGTCATGATCTCGGGGTCCTGGGATCGAGCCCCGCATCGGGCTTTCTGCTCAGCGGGGAGCCTGCTTCCCCCTCTCTGTCTTTCTGCCTGTCTCTCTGCCTACTTGTGATCTCTGTCTGTCAAATAAATAAATAAAATCTTTAAAAAAAAAAAAGAAGCCAACCCTGTGAACATCCCTCTGACTTCCAGCCTCCAGAACTCAGAGCAAACAACTGTGTCGTGTGAGCCAGCCACCTGTAATATTTGTCATGGCACCCTGAACAGAGTCACATACCAAGTATTCCTGATTGCAAGCTCCGTATTGTAAGAAGTCTCAGGGGCAGGTTCTGTTAGTTACAACATCATCAGCCAGTGTTCCAAAGCCCTGTGCATTTTTGTTGTTGTTGTTACGATCTGGAGGTTACAGAGGGATAGAAAGTTGATGACCACTTGTCTGTCTCCCATGCTCCCCACAGCAGCCCGTGCAACAGGACGTGGGCACACTCATGACTTCTAACTTGACCCCGTCTTCCTGGAATGTGTGCCTCGCCTACAAGCTGAAAGGCCAAGTTGCTCTCACTGAGACATCAGGTCGATTTCTTACAGGAAACCCCAAGCTCGAGAACAAACCCATTGGTGCAATTCTGCACAACGGATAGAGTGCCAGGAAGGTAGACTAGACTGAGAAACCTATCATTTTTCGAATAGAGCAATCACACACCAAACTGGGACATACGGCAGCAGAACCAAGGCTTTAGGATCTCTCAATTCACATCGTTTTCAGATGGTCCTCCCCTATCCTAGCATTCAGGCACATCATCAACATCTGAACTAATTGTTCACTTCCAAAACCTACTTGCAGACAGAGATGTTCCATTGGAACAACAACAACAACAAAAAATGCTAGATATTACTAGCCCGATGGACCTGATGTCAAGGAACGAAAGGATTCCAAGCCTTCCTACTTGACAACCACCGTAGTTCAATACTTCATAACCCCCCGTAACTAAAAAGCTGGGCTTATGTTCAAACTTTCTACATTGAGTTATGTCCTGAAATCCATCTTAATCATCGACAGAATTATGTAACATTCTGTAAGACAGTTATGACATGATGTAAAACAATGAATCCATCTGGCTGGTTTATCTGTAAATAATTATAAATGTGTACTGTAAATAATGGGCTTTCCTTGAAGAGGGCACACATGCTGTTCTAAGACCTCTCTGAATAATTAGCACAGAGTCCCTGATAAATGTCCACATCTGGTAAGGACAAAGCTGTGTCTGATTTGAGCACATGGTCACTACCTGGTAACTGTCCTTGAAGCACCAGATCTTCCAACAATCCCGTGTAAGCACGCTTTTGAGATCTGTGTTTTTCCTCCTACTTAGATCTGACCATCACACTCACAGCTCAGCCTTTCAAGATCATTAATGTAAGAAACACGCAGGACACCCATCATGGGTTACCTGGGACATAAGGTCCCAACAAACCATGGCACAAACACAGGAGATTATTATCATTCCAGAATTATTCCAGGTTTTCCCAAATTCGGTGAACGCAAAACATTCCAACGCCTGTCATCTGAGAAAACGTTGTCTAGGACCTTCCCCCCCAACTGTTTTTCCTGAAGACCTTTGAAGGGAACGTCTTCAAGGAATCAACAACTATTTGCTGAGCCCCTGCTGTTGCTATGGCAAAAAGTCCTGGATTTTAGGGACTTGCAATCTAATTGCAAAGAAATATCCATCACATTTGAATATGGGGGGGGGGGGAATTTTTAAGTCTTGTGTGATGCAATTCATCTGTAATATGTAGCATGTGTCTCCATAACAGACCACACCTCCGTGAGAGCCCAGGTAAACACTTGCATTTGCTCAGGCTCATGTTCCCAGTCCTTCTAACAATGATTAGTCCTTGATAGTTATTCATAAATACATCTGAATAAAATATATATAATAAGATATAACAGGAGTTGAGAGAAAGGGGACATCTATTCTAGGAATGAGTTTTTGGAGGAAATGACCAGAGTCTTAGAAATTCAGAGGTCAGACATGTACAAAGAAAAAGATTAATGACACATAAGAGAAAAAGTCCACAATTCTTAGACCCACGTGACCCCAAATCTATTTACGTCACCAAATTTTTTTCCCTGTCCAGGAGCCCCATAAGGCATCCATTTTCCCTCCTCACCCTGCTTGGAGTCCATGATCCATCCAGAGAGTCTCCCCCTTGCACACACTCTCAACCCCCTTCTCTCTCTCCCTCCCATCCAGAACTCACTTGGCAAAGCTCCCAAACCCAGTTAAAACCAAGCCTCCATCTGCTCAGCATCTGGCCTCCCGCTGAACATGACCAGAAGAAAGCGTACAACTGTGCTAACAGGTTTCACTTAAAATTCAGGTTTGAGGGGTGCGCCTGGGTGGCTCAGTGGGTTAAGTCTCTGCCTTCAGCTCAGGTCATGATCTCAGGGTCCTGGGATCAACCCCCGCACTGGGCTCTCTGTTCTGCAGGGAGCCTGCTTCCCCCCTCCCCTCTCTGCCTGCCTCTCTGCCTACTTGTGATCTCTGTCTGTCAAATAAATAAATAAAATCTTTTTTAAAAATAAATAAATAAATAAAGTCAGGTTTTATTTTTAATTTATGAACAAAAATCTCAAGCCGCTCTTCAGAATTTCCTAACAACCCGAGATGTCGAGTCACATCACTTTCTGATCCTCCAAAATGGCTATTTCATATGGTTTCCTCTTCTCCCAAAATTCTCAAAGATCCCCACCTGTTCCCTCTTTTTGATGAGACTGCTTTATTTATCAGAGAAAACAGAAACAACAGAATGGACGAACTTGTTTTCCCACAACCCAGTTCTGCCAACCTATCACTAACCCTCTCTTCTGTCCTTGTCCTACTTTTTTTTTTTTTTTTTAAGATTTTATTTATTTGACAGACAGAGAGCACAAGCGGGGAGGAGAGGGAGAAGCAGGTTCCCAGCTGAGCAGGAAGCTCCATATGGGACTCGATCCCAGGACCCTGAGACCATGACCCGAACCAAAGCCAGACGCTTAACCGACTGAGCCAACGAGGCATCCCTAAATAAATCTTTAAAAGAAAAATCCACCCTTGGCCCTACATTCCCATATTTTCCTCCCTTTCACAGCAGAATCTGAAAGAATGATCTTTCATTGGTGTCCCCGTTTCTTTACATCGAGTCCTATTTAACCATGTCATTCAGAACTTCATCCCACCATTCAGCCACAGCTGCTCCTCTTAAGGTCATGATCTCAAATCTAGCAGTCAGTTTCCTGTCCTCCTACTGCGCCACTTAACAGGATTTGGCCCAGGGGACTACCTGTTCTTTCTCGAAACATTACGGCTCAAGAGACACCAAATCCTTCTGGGTTTCCTCTTAGTTCATTGGCTATTCCCTCTCAGTCTTCTTTACTGGTCCCTCACCCTCATATTGTCCATGAAACATTGGGGTGACCCGAGCCCTACCACCTGCCGCTAATTCCGCTGCCATACTTAAGGCCACCATCAGCTTTCCCGTCTACTCTGCAATAGCCAAGCAGCTGGTTTTCCCAGATCCCTCTTTCTCTTCAACAGAATGTGTTCTACAGGAAAGCCAGAGTAATTTTTTTTTTTAACTATAGTTCAAATCACCTTGTTCCCTTGCTCAGCTCCCCTGTTCAGCTCTCTCCCAAGGCTTCCCACCGTACTTAGAATTCAAGGTCCTTATTACAGTCTACACGTCCCTACTGATCTACTGGCTTCTTCCCCTCATTATACTCTGCTTCACTTTGATCACTGCTCTCCAGCCACACAGACCTTCGCGTTGTTCCTTGACCAAACCTCATTCTCTTCGACCTCTTCCTGTAATGCTTTCCACCCAGATCCTTGCTTGAATGCCTGACCCCCACCCCCCAATTTAGGTCTCCACATGGAGGTTACTTCCCCAAATGATCTTCTGGTTCACCCCGTCGCCCTGCAAAGCCTTACCTGCCTTCTTTGCTTCCCAGCATTCACCACCGTATGAAACTATATTTATATATATATTTTTAATTGTTGTACTCATTATTTATTGGTCTTCCATTCTGGAATATACATTTAATAGAGGAAGAAAACTGTACTTGGTTTCTTTATAGTGTGTGTTTTTTAAAGAATTATTTATTTATTTGATAGAGAGAGAGAGAGGTCACAAGTAGGCAGAGAGGTAGGCAGAAGGGAAGGGGGAAGCAGGCCTCCTGCTGAGCGGAGAGCCCCATACAGGGCTTGATCCCAGGACCCTGAGATCATGACCTGAGCCGAAGGCAGAGGCTCAACCCACTGAGCCACCCAGGCGCCCCTGCCCTTGGTTTCTTTACCCCTGTGACACCAGACCCAAGATGAGGCATTTCAAAAATACTGTTAAGGTAAGGAAGGAAAGAAGAGAGAAAGGCGGGGCCAGGGGAGAGGGCATGTTCTTTACCATCCAATCACTTCCATGAGTCCATCAAACTCAAATATCCAGGTGAATAGAAACACCTTCAAGTTATCAACTTTGCAAAGCAGCTGTCATCAGCCTAAAGCCCATAGATATCCTGTTGTGTCCCATAGTTCAGCCTACAACCTGACTTGGCTGTCTTAGAATCGGGTTGCGTGGCTGCCAGATCTAGATTCCATCTAACAGGTGCATTCTTTGTATGGATTCAGGCTATCTACTGCTAAAAGTATCTGTCTCTGAGAACAGATATGCTAATGGAATTGCTTTGGTTACCCTGGAGCGGTTGAAAATATGAACTCCTGGAGATCGGGATTCTCAATCCACTATGACCTGCAGAATAAACTTCAAATGTAGATGAAGTTAAGCACCCTCTTTTTGTGAGACACTGTGCATGGCAGGTAGGTAACAGTATGGCCCCTAGGACCATACTTGTGGACACATGAAAGCATCGAGAACCTGGGGGAAGAAGAGATTGCCATGAACTGGTACACTTCAGTTCCTGCTTTAAAGCTCTTATTATGTCATTCCCCATACCAAGAACACTAGGTAGTGCTGCCTTTCTCAGCCTGATAGTCAACCTTCTCCGTCCCTTCCTTGCAAAGATCCCTCCCACTACCATCCCCATCCGCCCCTCAGACAGCCTGCCCTTCCTTCTCATAGATCGCTGCAGAAAATATGCTTGTTCTTGCTTTAAACTATTGAACAAACTCAGCTTCTCCGGATTCCCTTTCTCCATCTTTGTCACAATTCAAAAACCTACTCATTGTGGGTTGGTTTTTTTTTTCCTAAATTTCTCTAGGTGTTGTTAATATTCCGTCTTCACAAATTTGAACAACAGCTGCCCCTCCAGTGGGTTGGCCCTGCCCTCCTTCTGCTCAGGCCTGAGTTGACCTCACCTGTCTCTGGCCTCCCACCATGCCTATTATCTGTACCAATCATTTTCTATGTCACTACAGCCAGCTGTGACTTATCGATGACATCGCTTCTAGGTGCTGATCTTCCAGGGCATCCAGGAAATGATCACTGTGTCTCCCAGCTCTTTGTGGGAGGTGTTCCCCTAAGGACCACACTCGGAATAGATTTTCTATAAATCTTTTCATCAGTTCATTTGTCCTACAAAACAGCAATTTGAGGCACAATGGCAATCATCCTCAAAGTCCTCATCATGGGTAAAAAATGTCACTTAGACTTCATACAACCAAACATTTCCAAGGTACAGAAGACATGGCATTAACCCATGTGGCCTACATCTATCTACCTGCAGTTAATACTATTCAAATGATAATTGCCATTTAAAAATTGACCTGAGTGAGAGAAATCATCTTCCATATAGCAACGTATTTCTGCAGACATACACATAGAATTTTCATTCTAGGCTCATCTATAATGCCTGTAAGTTTATTTATTATATCTTAAACCTGTACCAGCTACACAGAAGGCAGAATTCTTGAATTCAGCCTTAAAGAATGAATGAGAATCTGTCAGAAAGAGAGTTGAGCAAAAAGAGACTTTGGCAGAGATTGAAAGGCTGGATAAAGAAGATGTAGAAATACATGATGGAATATTACACAGTCATAAAAAAGAATGAAGGGTTTTTGGGGGGGGGGTTGGCCATTTGCAACAACATGGATTGAGCTAGAGAGTATAATTTTAAGCAAAATAAATCAGAGAAAGGCAAATACCATATGATTTCACTCATATGTGGAATTTAAAGAACAAAACAATGAACAAAGAAAAAAAGAGAGACAAACAAAAAAGCAAACTCTCACCAATAGAGAACAGTCTGGTAGGTGCCAAACGGGGGGTGGGGGGGAATGGGTGAAATAGGTGAAGAGGATGAAGAGTGCTCTTATCACAATGACTCCTGAGTAAGGTATGGAACTGTTGAGTCTCTGTACTGTACATCTGAAACTAATAATACACTGTAGCTGAACTATACTTGAATTTTAAAAAGGCTGGAGTTGTGAGAGTGATAGTGTGGAAAGGGTTGGAAATATGACTTGTCTGGAGTGTGGGCGCCTGTTCCAGAAATCCCACAAGCAAAGCTACAAAATTCCGTCAAGGTGAGACTTAGGGGGGTGGGGGGTAGAGGTAGAATGTAATCACTCTATGGACCACATTAAGTATTTAAAGAGTTTGGACTTCACTCTGCAGAACATGAATGAACCCAAGAGGTTTTAAAATTTTTGTATTAATTACACTGGCAGCAGGTTGGAGAATGAACTAGAAGGCACGAGGCTGGTGGGAGGGAGAGTCGGGTTGGGTGGGAGCCATAGTTCAGACCAAAGGTGAGGAGCTGACGGTGGGCACTGATGGGAGGGTCAATCCGATTTGACAAACATGTTTGAGGAGAACCAAGAAGTGTGTGCTGTGAATTATTTTCCAGTAAAATCTTTTGTGAGTCATGAGATGCGGAGGCTGAGGGAGGGCTGTGAATAAGGAATGACGGTGAGGGTTCTCTGGTGGGAGAGACTGCCTAAGTGGTGACGGCATTATCCAAAATGGATGAGGGGGCAGGAGGACAACAGGTTGGTTGGGGAGGAACAATGCACTTCTTCTGAGACACATTACATTCCAATGTGGTGTTGTGGAAGCTCAGAAGTAGGTAACAGGAAGTAACAGTAGGTAACAGGAAGTAACAGTAGGTAACAGGAAGTAACAGTAGGTAACAGGAAGAAGTCACAACCAGGAACAGATGTTGGCCAAAGCCATGGAAACGGATGAAATCATTTGGGTGCACAGAACAAGACGAGAAAAGGTGTCCTCCTTCACAAAATTTAGCAATGTACAAAGAAGGGAGACAGAGGAGTGTCTGCAGAGAGGATCCTGGAGGGGATAGAAGATGATTTTAGATTTAAAGAGACACAGACGTTTTTGTTGGCTAAGAAGAAGGGACTAAAGGAGAGGGAGCAAGCGGATATTCCAAAATGAGGTTGAGAACTGTAAGCAGGAGGGAGTGAAGGGAGCAGAGGTGGAAGGGACTGCGATGCAGTGCCCAGGTAGCAGAGGGTTCACCTCAGAGAGGAGGGGACATGTCCTTTCTCTCAACACAAGGGAGAGATGGATGAATAAGCGGTAGCATGGGAAAACCAGGTTGGAAAGGACGGCACTGACCACTTATCCGGGGGTCTCCGTGTCCCCCAGAGGATGAGGGAGGTGACAGAATCTGAGGAGAGTGGGGACAGGTACCCAATTTGCAGGAATTGGTGAGATTTTGGAACAGCAGCCCTGGAATAAGTGACAGAAAGCCAACTGGAAAGTGAAGGTGGGGAGGTATCAGCTCACGGTGAGGGACCAGCATTCAGTAAGTGCCTACTCCATGCAGGCAGCATTCTAACTGATACACAAGAGTCCCGGCACCCAGGAAAGGTTGGAGAGCTTAATGGGCTTGAACTTCGTGCTATTGTATGGTTTCATCACTAATAATCTTCGAGCTCCTTGGCAGAGGACCATAAGGCATGATGATGATGATGACGATGATGATGATGATGGTGATGATTGATGGTGGCTCTGGCTTCTTCCGCACTTGCCGAGGCACAGGAGCCTGGTGTAGCCGCAACTTGCCCTGTGTAGGAGGGCAAAGCTGATTCTTTCACACCTTCCTGCTATCAGGCTACACCTTTGCTCCCTGCTCTACTTCCCGGCTGCCCCACCCAGTTCCCATCAGTGCAGGATGCGATTATCAAGAGAAAAGACTGGAAGTGCCCTTATCAGCAGTAAGAGGAACGCTAAAGCCTTCCTTCCTTTCTTTCTTTCTTTCTTTCATCTTTCTTTTTTTTTTTTTTTTTCCTGGTTCAGAGCAGTTTGATAATAATAGCTGATGACTTAGGGGCCGAGTACCCTTGTACAGATACTGCAGGTATTGACTCATTTATTTCTTAAAACAACCCCATGAGATGAGCCAACTTAGCTCCCAGGAAGTAGGTAGCGCCGTTATCATCCCTATTTCACAGATGAGAAAACTGAGGCAGAAGAGTTTCGCCTAAGGTTACACAGCACAGGTTGTAAGTAACGGACTTCGCATCCAGACACCCTGGCTTCAGTCTCTGCTTTTTATCAACACGAAGTTACTTCCTTTCAATAAAAGAGCTAAATGGAGGAAAACCTTAGCCTTACTTTCTGTTTGGTTTTGTTTTAGATTTACTTTTTGAAACAACCTCAGGAATCATCAGTCCCGGTCTCCCACATCAAGCAGACATCCTTTTGCAGCTTGGACAATTCTGGACGTGACAGCCAGTCCTCTGCTTTCCGGCTCACTCTATCAAGAACAAAACTGCCCAAATCCTGTCACTGGCCTGCCCTCCCTTGGGAGGCCTAGAGAAAAGTGCTGTAAAGGTTATGAGCCTGGTGACCCTCCCGGCAAGTGCAAGTCATTACATTACCCCTAGACAAGCAAGAGAAAGGCCATTTCCTAGGGTGAACAGCAAAAAAAAAAAAAGGGGGGGGGAGAGAGAGTGGGGCACCTGGGTGGCTCAGTCATGAAGCATCTGCCTTCGGTTCAGGTCATGATTCCAGGGTCCTGGGATCAAGTCCCACATGGGGCTCCCTGGTCAGCGGGAAGCCTGCTTCTCCCTCTCCCACTCCCTCTCTCACTGTCTCCTCTCTCTGCTAAATAAATAAATAAATAAAATCTTTTTTAAGAGAGAGAGAGAGAGAGAGACCAGCATAAACATATATGGTGCTTTCTATATGGCCTCAGTGGTTCTTAGCTGTCCCCAAAGTCAAAGAGTATTTGCTTGTCCTAAGCCACCCAGAGGGAGGAGGATGCTTATCTCTGACCCCTGGAGCATTCTAAAGTCCTATGGTAAAATGGCTGTGGTCAACATTTGGTTAGGTTCAGAAATGGGCGGAAAAATCGCCTTTCCTCTCTACAGCCCAGCTCTTCCATTGATAATTCAGAATTTGCTTCTGCAAGCGAAAAGTATCCTGGTAATGGCTACTTTGTCCCCTATTAATTAAGAGTAGGTCTCTAATCCCTGGTTTTCCTTTGGGCAAGTAGATTGACTCACTGTGCCCTTCAAAGCTTGGCCTTTTGTCAACTTCCTCTGGGCCCCTTTGGAAGCTCAGTGGGTCTGTTCCCATTTTCTTCTCCCACCATATGGGCTGCACTCACCTGAGCAGAGAGAGGGCATTTGGTCAGATGAACAGCGTGTCTCTGGAGTGAAGCAGTCAGCCTCCGCGGGCCTGGAGACAGCAGCCTCGGATGACTTTCCAGAAACAATGGCTCTTCTTTCAAGAACCCATACGTGGAGGTTGCACCCATCAGCACGTGGCCGCTTCACACTCCTGGGTGTGTGTGTCTGGCAAAGAGAGTGAGCAAGCAGAGACAGGCCTGAAAACTCAGGAAACTATAAATAAAAAAGGAAGTGCGAGCCAAAGCTTTTCACACTAAGGGAAATAAACATATGGAATAAGTTATTGGAACAAGCAGCTAAAGCAAAAGCCATAAATGAGTTCAACAGGTATCTGCTTTGTCTGCTTGACGAGGAGAGATCCAAGGAGAAAGTGAATAAGAGAAAAGAGCAAAGAGGAATATTTCTTTGTCCTCGAATCTATTAATTCCAAAAATTTTCTTGAGTACCTACTAGGTCCCGAACACTGTGCCAGGTCCCAAGGATAAAATGTGATCCCTGCTCTTGAATTTTTCACAGACTAATGCTTTAATTACCTCAAGTTCTCATGGTTTTCGGGTCCTATTAAAATTTTATCAGAATAAAGTGTTTTAGGTATCTCAAGACCTACAGGATGTTGGTAATAAAACTAATTTCCCTCTTGTCCACGCTTTGATGCATCATTTCCAAATACAGACCACCACCACTCTAGGATGGAAGATAGGAAACGAGCTCCTAGTAATGGAGGTTCTTCAGTTAGTACACGTGATGGGATTTAGATCTTCACACTATAGTGGAAATTACCCAGGCTTTGCAGTTAGGAAGAATCCAGACTCTGCCACTTACTAGCCATGAAAACTTAGTCAAGGCATAATTTTCAAAATTTCAAAATTTGCCTATTGGGAGGTAATTCTCCATGGATCTCTTGAGTTTCTGTACAGCTTACAAAACACTGATTGTCCTTTGTTCCAGTTGCAAAGACATTTGCAAGGCCATTTCCATAGCAAATGGTCTTGGAAGATAGGGATAGTGTCTCCCTGGAGAGAAAAGAGAGGGCAGACTTACTGAACATTATAAAAGGTTCAGGTTCTTTATGCTTGGTATAATGATTGCCACCCCTGTGGGATTTGAGGGCAGGAGTAACTGTCAGAAATACACCGCTGCTTGCTGCTTGCTGAACTATAATCATTAAGTCCTTTGTTTCTGACCCCGGAATCTCTTGTCTTCTGCCAGCATCCATGAAACTCTGGCAGGTCAACTTGTTAGCTGGCATGTAAGGGGAAATCTTAAACCTTTGGAAGGTTTTACATTGACTCTCCTATAAACATATAGTGAGCATAGAACAAAGACTGATTTAACTCATTAATGGAGGAACCAATAAGATGGTAAAGATAGTTCTACCAGCATTTGAAAATAGACATTTGTTTACACCTTCAGGCAAGAAATGTTGCAAAATTTAGTTACATTAGATACAAAACTGGGGAGCGTCCTACGGGTCAATGAAAGTATAACCTTTGGGAACATCTTTTGTAATAAAAAAAAATAATTTGCATCTCTACTGAAAAAAGTGTGTTGTAATTTAGCAACCTACAAATTAACAAATTGAGCTCTAATTTACAGTCTGGGCCTTAATCCTAAGAAAAATTCAGTCAAAGTCAGTTACATGTACCTGCCTCTAGAGAATGAAATAATCTGGAGGGGAGGGTGCTATTAGACAGTGCTTCTGATGATACAGAAAAGACATGGGGGCAGTCATCCTTTTGCTTATTTCTGAGTTTTGTATTATTTTTCTTACTATGTTGAGCAAGTTACCTACCCTCTCTGGAGTTCAGTGTCTTCATCTGTAAAATAGAGAATCATAGAGGTGCCTGGGTGGCTCAGGGGGTTAAGCCTCTGCCTTCAGCTCAGGTCATGATCTCAGGGTCCTGGGATCGAGCCCCACATCGGGCTCTCTGCTCAGCGGGGAGCCTGCTTCCCCCCGCCTCTCTCTGCCTGCCTCTCTGCCTACTTGTGCTCTCTCTCTGTCAAACAAATAAATAAAATCTTTTAAAAAATAGAGATCATAATGCTCACCTTTAAGGAGAAATAGTATATACAAAATGAATGGTACAGAATAGGTGCTAAATTGAAAGTAGCTATTAGGAACAGTAATCATACACAGTTGGGTTTTGCTTACTCTTTCTTCCTCAGCCTGCCACAATGTCTTATTTGGGCTCTGAAGCTGAAAAGAACATGTGTATTCTGAAAACTCTGAAAAGCTGCTTGGGAATCATGGGTTGGTAAAGAGTGACAAATTCATTTATATAAAGATACAGTCTGGCTTGAAAAGGCAAGCCATACCCACCCAGAGCTTACAGGGTGGTTTTAAAGGGTTCAAAAGTATTTGATCCCTAGACAAGCTGAGCTAGAAGGCAATAGGCCTGAATCCCAGCATATTGTGGGGTAACCAACATTTGCTATCCCTGGAAATCCTGCCCCATAGCTTGAGAATAGGAAGCTGTCTAAACTCAGTCAAAGGAGAAAATCCAAACCAGCCATTCTGGACTAAAGAAGCAGCATTCTGTCTCTCCTTCCTTCAGTGCCTTGCCACTACGGGGAACAAGTGGTCGTAGATGAGCTCTGAAAATAATAGTATTTAACCTCCAGGTTTACCTTGCCCCACATCTCCTGCCCATCTGCCTGCCACCATCCAGAGCCTCATAGAACAAGACTTTACAGTCCTGTCAGTCTTGGCAGGGAAGTCCCCACCCACACTGGGAAAGCCAACCCCTCCTGGTAACCTGGTATTATTCCTTGCCCCATGAGAAATGTTTGTTTTTCCATTACAGTAACATGCATAGTTCCCATGGGTGCTAATGGGACTACCCCACAGACATAAAAGAGAATAGCACCTTAATTTAAACAGATAGAACCTTCTACTGAATTCAGACATTAGCTCATTAACTGCTTTTACATAGGATGTACAAAGTGACTAGGGGTCAAGTATTAAGATGTCTAGTATCCAGAGAAAAGAAATATAAAAAATATGTCATCATGTGTGACTTAAAAATAGGCATTTACAAAGGGAACTGAGTTGAAATCCCCTGCCCTCCAAGAATTTAGAGCTGTGCTTTGGATATGGTAGTCACTGGCCACATGTGGTTCTTCAGCCCTCAAAACGTGGATAATCCAAATGACATACGATATAAGTATGAAATATACATCAGATTTCTAACACAATACAAAAATGTAAAATATCTCATTAATAATTTTTATATTGGTTACATGTTGAAATCTAATGTTTACAGATAGATTTAAGTAAAATGGATTACTAAAATTAATGTCATCCTTTTCTTTTTGCTTTTTTAGGTAACTACTAAAAACTGGCCCGTCTGTAACTTGCATTATATTTCTGTTGGAGGGCTGATTTAGAACCCAGTGGACTGTATATATACCTTTACAAATAGTCCTGGATTCAACAGGATAAAAATGTAATCAAGAGGCCTGAGTTTTCATCCTGATTCTATACCTAACGAACTAGCAAGCCACAGAACCTTAATTAAATCACCATCTTCCTTTCTATGAGCTTTGATTTCCTTCTTGGTAAGATGCAAGTTTTGGATGATTGGTTCTAAGCTTCCCTTCCAGCTCTGGTAACTAATAACTTTAAAATTATTCTACCTTTTCATTTCTAGAGCCAGGCCCAATTCCAGGGGAATCCTCAAATATCTAATTCTAGAACAAGATGAAGGGATCTGCTCTTGCTTAGGGATTTACATCTGTCCTCTTCTGGGCAAGCTCCAGGTGAAAGGACCGCTGGACGTTCTGGAGGGATACTGGATTAACGAGAAGGTTTAGTTACATGACATTCAGTGATTCAGTGATCAAGCTTCAATATCAGTCAGAACACATTTGGTTATGCTGCATAACAAACAACCTCCAAATCTCTACAAATGGCTCAAAAACAGATTTGTTCCTTGGTCATGTTATATGTCCACTTCTGGTCATCAGGAGGGCTCTTTGCATTGCATTGACTCAGAAACTCAGGCTAATGGAGAACTCATCATCTCAAATACCGCCAGCTGTTATGCCAGAGGAAAAGCGAGCACTAGACGGTCTCGAATAAATGATGACATGCTCTAGCTCACAAGTGACTCAGGTCACAGTCATGTCATCTCCTTACCGGAATTGGTCACACAGCCCCACCCAACTCCGAGAGGACCAGGAAGTGCAATCCTACATGTGCCCAGAAGGTGAAGAGCCAGAAATGTTTGACGCACAGACCTGTGATCACCACCTGCCCCAAGAGTGATCCCGAACTTACCCCATCTCTGTAAGTATAACCTAGGAGAACATGTGGCCACTAAGCCCATACAGAGTTGCAGGAACTCCAGGTAGATATTTGAGCAGTACCAAGCCAGGCTCTGAGCCAAGGGAGATGGGGAGCTAGAATATAAAGCCAATACCTACTCATCTTACTTCAACTTTTTCCACGGATAAAGAATTTCCCACTAAGCATCATTCAGTATTTTTATTTACTGGGCATGATGCTCTTATTTCGGAAAGAGACCAAGTGACTTGTGTCTATGCTCCCCATTTTTGCCAAGTTACTCCTTCTTCTAGAAAACCATCCTTCCAAGACTAAAAACTGTGGTTATACTGGTTTCTTTCCTATGGACCAGTAGCCTCACTGATCATCTATCACTCTTCGGGCAACCTAAAGCAAATATTACCACCATCAGAACCAACCAACAAGCCCTTCCAGGACATATATGGTAACCATCCAGCACATATTCAAGGGGCTGTACTGAGATGCTTCCTTAGAAGTCCTCTCTGAGGAAGGCTCCATTCCAACCAAATCCCTGTAATCTGGACAAATGCATACCTGCAGCCTGCCTTGGGGGCACAGATCTTTCTAGTGGCCTCCACCGAGAGGGGCATAGGAGTGGATATTACAGGCTGGACATCTTCTAGACTAGCCTTTGAGGAAATTCCTATTGTTATCCCATTTTACATGAGAAGACAGCAATATGTTGGCAAATTAAGTAACTTGTCTGTAGTCAAAGAGTTACAAACTTTGGGACTCAGAATTCAGAACCCAGATACAAATACAGGCCTCAACCCTGGTCTATAAACCAGGGTTCCACAGAGAAACAGAAACCAAAAATGATAGAGATATCATTACAGACAGATCAATCTATAGAATGTACAGATGTAAATAAAGAGATTTATTTCTAAAAATTATGGGGGGGGTGACAAGTCTGAAATCTGCAGAGCAGGAGAGCAGATTGGAAACTCGCTCAGAAGTTGATGTCACAGGGCACTTGGGTGGCTCAGTAGGTTAAGCATCTGCCTTTGGCTCAGGTCATGATCCCAGGGTCTTGAGAATGAGCCCCACATCAGGCTCCCTGCTGGGGGGAGAGCCTGCATCTCCCTCTGCCTTCCCTCTGCTTGTGCACTTGTGCTCTCTTTCTCTCTCTTTCTCTGTCTTTTGTAAAAAATACATAAAATCTTGGGGCGCCTAGGTGGCTCAGTGGGTTAAAGCCTCTGCCTTTGACTCAGGTCATGATCCCAGGGTCCTGAGATCGAGCCCTGCATCGGGCTCTCTGCTTCCCCCTCTCTCTCTGCCTGCCTCTCTGCCTAATTGTGATCTCTGTCTGTCAAATAAATAAATAAAATCCTAAAAAAAAAAAAAACCTTGTGTTCACCGTATGTGGTATGCACATGTTCATTTTTTGGACAGTCATATGAAGTTAGTTTTTTATTTTGTTTTCATTTTTCCATGTTCTAAGGAGGCCCTACGGCCTTTGCAAGCATATATTTTCCAATAATGCCAAGTTCTTAAGATTACTTTCTAAACTCCGGGTAATTCTGTACTATGTAATTTTGCCCCTAATGTCTTCATATTTAAGAACACGACTTCTGGGGCGCCTGGGTGGCTCAGTGGGTTAAACCTCTGCCTTCGGCTCAGGTCATGGTCTCAGGGTCCTGGGATCAAGCCCCAAATTGCGCTCTCTGCTCAGCAGGGAGCATGCTTCCTTCTCTCTCTCTGCCTGCGTCTCTGCCTACTTGTGATCTCTGTCTTGTCAAATACATAAAAAAAACTTCAAAAAAAATACATAAAATCTTAAAAAAAAAAAAAAAGAAGATGCTACAATCTTGACACAGACTTTCTTTTTCCCTGGGAAACCTCAGTTTTTGCTCTTCAGCCCTTCAAACAGTTTGGATCAGGCCCACCCACATAGCGAGGGTCATCTCCTTTACCTAGAGTCAGTGCTAGAGTAAGTACTACAATCAGCTGACAGGGAGGGGGGGCGGTTGTTAACCACATCTACAAAACACCTTTACTGCAACACCTAGTATAGCATACGGTTACAAAACTGGGTCAAGATGACACATAAAACAAATCATCACACCCATTCATTTGATTTGTAAGCCACAATTTTAGCCCCTGTTCTCCGCTTTGTAGCAATGGTGAGATTTGTTAATTCTGTATTGGGAAAATATGCCAAGGATTGGTCTCTTCACACAAGTCGGATACTTTATTTTTTTCCTCTTTTATTTATTTTTTTAACTTAATTTCAATTAATTAATATAAATCGGATACTTGCATCAGTCTTTTATCCCTGGCAAACTGTCGACAGATGACAGTCCACGTGTCACCTCCTTCTTTGCTAACACCAGCAATAAGACAGGTTCAAAAAGAGAATCTGAATTAAGGTAGGATGTTCTTCCTCCAGCCATGACAGTATGTTACTAAAGCTACTACTTGAAGCATTGGACTTTTTCATCTCCCAATCCAGAAGGGCAGTTCCTCCAAGGAAAGGACCCTAATGATTCTTACCTCTCTGTGCCCTGGCGAGACGCTTGAGGTTACAAGTAACCAATACGTGTATGCCAAGTCACTGAAAGGCTGAACAAAGTCTTTAAAAGTAGCAGGGTTCAGGCATAAAGAAATGACAGAATCTCCAAATCAGGGATTTTTATCTTTAGGTCCCTTCCTGCAACCTAACGTGGCTCTTGGATTGGCTTCAGAGGGTCTCCATGAAACCCCCAAAACTTCATGTGCCCACTTTGTTAGCATGTGCATGTGTGAGTTGTCAAGAACTTTCTAATTTCGTACTTTCTGGGACAGTCCCCATCTGCTCCAACTGTAGTCCAGTTAATTTTTTAAAAATTGCTTTTAGTATCTCCTTTCGATCTCAAAAGGATTCTGGCTTGCACAAGACATAAAAACCATTGTCCAAAGCTTTATCTAAATGTCTTCCTTTGCAGCCAGGGGAATTCAAGACCTCTGAAGCAAGAAGAGAGGCTTTCCTGGCCTATAGCTTTATGCAGCCCATACCTCTGCTTTGCACAGAGATCTTTACGAATTAGGTCAGAGTTACAGCTGGCTAGCAGGGACCCCACTTAGCGTCTCATCCAAAGCTTCAGACTCCAGACTCTGGCTTCACCCTTGGCACCCATGGGCCATTGATCATAAGTGAAACCAGATCAGCAAAAGAACTAACAACATTTCTGGGAACAACTGAAAATACATGTCCTGTTGACAGGGCATCAGTAAAAACCAGTGCAGTAGCACATTCTTTTAAGGGAGGTGACCTCAGGCTTTTCTTGATGGAAACTTACCTTGATAGATGATGAGAAGGCAATTTGCTGGCTAGAGACCAGTGTGGACCATGGGATGAGGGTATTGGGCTGCCCCAACTAATTTGGAAATGGTTCAGGGATCAACCCGTTGATAAAGATTGACATATTGGAGAAACTACTATAATGAGATGCCATGAGAGTACTTCCAGAATCAAAAACTGGGACTTGTGTGCTAAGAAGCATTCATGAGAGAAAGTTGGGACTGTCTCAGATCTTCAAGGACCTAGAATTTTCAAAGATGATATGCAGAAAAATCATTGTATTATGTATCAATGTATTAATTCTGTCATTCATTCATTCATACTAGGTGAAAGGCACTAAAAGGAAAACATGAAAGAGCAAAAAGAAAATTAAAATAGAGTCCCTGTCTCTGGATACTGCTGGTGAACTGGCTGGGAAGGTGAGGCACAGAGGGAGACGGTAACATAAAGAAATACCCAAACACCAGGAGAATTAGTTCTAAAGATCAAACTGGGGGAAGATCAATGGATACTGAATATTCAGGGAAGTGGTTGTGGAATGGAGGGTATCTTTCCATATGAGCACAGTTTGCACAAGCAAAGCAAAAAGGAAAAGATTCACAAGTAGAAAGCACTGTGGAGTCCCCACCTCGGCGTGCTTCATATATAAGAGCGTCCCGTTAGCCTTCACAGGTGCTCTAGGTGGACCCAGGAGTCAGAGAAATGAGAAGGAGAGACGTTTTCCCCATTGTCAGTGCAAGCTAAACCCAATCACCCTCTGCCCAGGGCAGAGAAATTGGCCTCATTGTCTCTCTGTGTTTCCCAAGGCTCTCAGTAGTTCATCCCTCAAGTTCCTAAACTCCTCCAACAGGTCTCGGGCCATGTGATTCATGTCATTTCTGATTCACCCAGGGATGACGTCTGTCACTTCTATTTCTCCTGTGGTATTTAGGTCCATAACAACACACTTGAAAGGCTTTCTTCTTCAGAGCCTAGAAGAGAGTGATACATTCCACCAGTGAAGGTTCAAGAGCAGAATAAACGTCTTTGTTGATTGCTGTGATCTGTCATTTCAGGCAGGAGGCTACTTCAAGTCTCATTGTTCAGGGGTTTGGATTTTATTTTGCCCTTCTGCATGTTAAAGACTTTATATCTTCTACAACATAAAGGCACAATGCCAGGAAATATCGGATATTTCAGCAACTGGTATCCATAGTAAGAGAATCAGGTCCATTCTACTGGTTCCTTGATTACATCTTTCTGGAGATTTTGGGGTCAAGGCTGTTGACCCTACCGATAGTGATTGATTGGGAGATCCTGAAACCTTCTTTATCTGATGGTTTTCCGTTGTCATGCACTAGAAAGTGACATTTGCAATCAAAAGTATTCTTTATAAGGAAAATACTGAACCAACCACTTTTGTGGTATAAAGCAAATGAATTCAACTTCAAGAATTAAAACAATAAGGCTACAAATTTTCATGGGAAAGTCAAGTGGTTGCCTTTGAAGAGTATTGGACATCAAATGAGATTCTGGAAAATCATATCAAAATATACTTTCGGTTTTTACAAAAAAACAATATTCTGCAAATTTTAGATCAGTGAATCTGAGATTTTTCACTGACAAAATTCTAGAAAAGTAAACACAGGGATGAGGGGAAATCTTGTGGACACAAGAAAGAGAAGATAAGATCACGGCAAATCAGTCAGGGTTCACTAAGTACACCCAAGAGAGTTCACTTCCTTTTCATAAGATTAACCAGCCTATAGAATATTTTCAACAGCAGTACCTCAACTTTTTTTAAAGGATTGATAAAGGCTTGTGGTATTGATAGGGAAATGTAAGTTGGGTGATAATATAGTTCTAGGTGAATCAAACTTAGTCAACAACTTTATGTAAGAATCCTTGCTTCCCTTGGGTGGGCCATCCTTGGATATGTGTGAGGCGAGAGGCTGCTGCCTCATAGTTTTTCCAGACTCAATATTACTGTCCATGAAGAGGATTCTTGGTTCAGCTCCTTTCCAGATTGTCTCTGCTACACCATTCATAGGAGCTCTCACCTCAAGAGATAAACTTGACAAAGAAATGTCTCCATAAGAGGGGTGCCTGGCTGGCTCCATAAATAGAGCCTTACCACTATTCATCTCAGGGCCACTGAAGTTGGGCACCAATGTTGAATATAGAGTTTACTTTAAAAAAATAAATGAAACAAATAAATAAGAATTTTTAAAAAGTTGGGGCACCTGAGTGACTCAGTCGGTTAAGCGTCTGCTTTCAGCTCAGGTCATGATCTCAGGGTCCTGGGATCGAGCCCCGCATGGGGCTTCCTGCTCAGTGGGGAAGACTCTCCCTCTCCCTCTGCAGTTCCCCCTGCTTGTACTCTCTGTCAAATGAATAAATAAAATCTTTAAAGAAGAAAGAAATAAAGGAAGGAAGAAAGGAAGGAAGGGAGGGAGGTAGGGAGGCAGGAAGGAAGGAAGAAAGGAAGGAAGGAAGGAAGGAAGGAAGGAAGGAAGGAAGGAAGAAAGAATTTTTGAAAAGTCTCTGCTGTTTTAAGCCAAGAACCTAGGACATTGATAACTCTAACTCTGTGATGGGACAGAGGCATATTACATTGGTGTCATGAAATGCCAATTAATATAAAAGCATGCTTGTTTTAACAATATATTGTATTTTTCAGAGATGCCAGTAGCTTCTCCTTCATGTACCTGTCATTCTTATGTTGTCTATGACTCTTTGTTTTCACCCCACAGCACTGCTAACTGTCGTCAGCTCCTCATCCCCATCTTAACTTTAAAGTGTCAGGCAAGGCATGAACACTCACACCAAAGATCTCTGTTACTTCTCATAACAACTGTCATTTTGCCGATGATGAATCTGAAACACAGAGAGGTTCTAGGCCAAGAGCGCTCCACAGAGTAACCAGGCCAAGTCACCAGCTGGTGACAGGAATTCAAATCCAAGGATTTGATTCCAAAGTGAATGCTTTTAAGCAATCCCCATTCTCTATTGTTGCCTTCCTCCTCAAATCAGAAAATCTGATCTCTCCCCTCCTTAACTGAATGGCAGAATCCTGGCCCTCTCGGAGCAGCCCTCCTGACCATGGAGACTCCCAAGAGACACCAGAGACAAGCCAGCTCATCCACGATTGCTCTACTTCACTGTCACCAATGCCAAAAGTGGACTCAGGGCCTGGAAGCGCCAGTCTCAGCTCACCCTGATTTCCCTGAACTTTCCCTGTGAAGAGATGTGTTCCAGGCATTCCAGCCTTGAATGATATAACCTTTTTTTTTTTCTTTTAAGATTTTATTTTTGGGGTGCCTGGCTGGCTCAGTCGTTAAGCATCTACCTTCTGCTCAGGTCATGATCCCGGGGTCCTGGGATCCAGTCCCACATCGGGCTCCCTACTAGGCAGGAAGCCTGCTTCTCCCTCCCCCAACCCCCTGCTTGTGTTTTCTCTCTCTCTCTCTTGCTGTGTCTCTCTCTGTCAAATAAATAAATAAAATCTCTAAAAAATATGTGTTTCATCTTTATGTGGGGTGCCTGGGTGGCTCAGTCGGTTGGGTGTCTAACTCTTAATTTCAGTTTAGGCCACGCTCTCAGGGTCATGAGATCAAGCCCCACATCATGCTCCACGCTCAGTGCAGAGTCTGCCTGACATTCTGTCTCTCCCTCTGCCCTTCCCCCCAGCTTGCACATGTGCTATCTCTCTCTTTCTCTCAAATAAGTAAATAAATAAATAAATAATAAATAAATAAATAATAAATAATAAATTAATAAATTAATAAATAAATAATAAATAAATAAATAAAGTATTACCATCAGAAGTGTTAACATCGATTGCCTCTACACAGAGAAACCCAAAGAGGAGAAGATAGTAGGTTGGTTTCCTAGATGAGCTGTAAGAAAGAACCACAAACTGGATGAGTTAACACAGTAGAAATGTATTCTTTTACAGTTCTGGGGACTTTTGAGTGCAAACCAAGGTGTCAGCAGGGCCTTGCTTCCCTCTAAAACTCCGTGTAGAGTTGTCCGTGTAGATCTGTGTAGATCCTTCCTCGCTTCTCTCTAACTTCTAGTGGTGACCGACAATGCTGAGTTCTCCTTGGCTTGCAGCTACGTTACTCCAGTCCCCGCCTGCCACTGTGTGACCTTCTCCCTCTGTGACTGCATCTGAATTTCCCTCCTCCTAGAAGGACACCAATCATACTGCATTAAGGACTCACCCCACCCCTGGATGACCTCAACTTCACCGATCACACCCACAATGACTCTGTTTCCAAATAAGGTCACATTCTGAGGTCCTGGGGTTAGGATTTCCACGTATCTTTTGGGGACACACCATACAACCCATAACAGATGGGATGGGGAGAAATTTCCACGGTTTCTCTTTTCACACTGTCTTACTTTTTCATGCCAAGTGCAAAAGGGAAATGCACACCCTTTGAAAACATAAGACAACCTGAATCACAAACAAAGCAGGGACCTGTTGGAAAAGAGGGCTCTCGATGACAGACTGCATTCTGAAACTTCACTGTGTGTGAGTTCTGCCTACACTTGTGCTTGCTGGGGACAGGGCTGATTTTAGGAGGTTTTTCCCCCGGTATACTAAAAGAAAGTAAAAACACATGCTAGGGAAGTGTATGCATGTTTACAGAAGCAGCCAGATGCCCTGATCTTTTCATTAACTTGGCACGGTCATAGTGGGACACAACTGGCCCAGAGTCACTTTAGTATAAGTGGCCCAAAGCATCCTTCATTTTTGGTTTATGTTTCTCTCCTGTAAATACCAGGAAGAAGCAAATATGTATCACCCAAGATCTCCCTTCCCCAGCATTTATTAATTACCCAATAAAATCGAATGGCTTTATCATTAATTCAGATGACACCCATCCACCCTAGAAAGCCATAGGAAATTTCGGCAGCAAAAAGGCCATGGGCCACGCAGCCGCTGATTTTTCAACTATAATATCCTGGAGGAGTTCGTTTGTCAAAATGAAAAAGCAGTTAACTTGTTTGCTGGCAACAACTCAGAGTTGTAGGGGGTTTTAGAGAGATGAAAAGGCTAACTAGGAGATCTCTCTGCTCACAGAAAACCCAACATGGAAGCCTGGCACAGTCTTCACTTACAAAAGAAGTCAACACGGGGATGGGGGGCGGGGGCGTCTTTAAAAAGATCTTCCTTTAAACTGAAAAATCAGAGCCAATTTTCACAGGCAAAAAAAAAAAAAAAAAATCCGGGAACCTGGGTGGCTCAGTGGGTTAAAGCCTCTGCTTTCGGCTCAGGTCATGATCCCAGGGTCCTGGGGTCGAGTCCCGCATCGGGCTCTCTGCTCAACAGGGAGCCTGCTTCCTCCTCTCTCTCTGCCTGCCTCTCTGCCTACCTGTGATCTCTGTCTGTCAAATAAATAAATAAAAAATCTTTAAAAAAAAAAAAAAATCCAATGGGGTCGTATGTTTTCAGGAACTCATCTTCCCTCCAAGTATACCCATTTCCAAATCGCATTTAATTATTGCCCTTTGTTTAACATTTTTCACACCCAAAGAGCTAAACCATACTATGTATCTTATTAACCTAACGTTCTGCGGTTGCTGTTGTGACTAATGCATGCAAGGCTCTGCCAATCACTGGAGAGAACACGGACCTAAATAAATCATAGGCCCTGCCCTTGGTGTACTTGTCATCTGGTGAAGAAATAAACAGCTAGCCAAACACAAAGTAGACTGTGAGTATTCCTCATGCTTTATTAAACAGGTCCTCCTTGTACCTGAAGCATGCCCCGAGTTAAATTTATTAACTTTATTACAGAGATATAGGATGTTCAGCAAATAATGATGATAATCATAGGTTCACAGCAAGTGGGTTTAAATAGAATTAAAACAGGGTTAAAGAAAGTTACAAACATTATGTTTTAAGAAGCCGGGGAAGAGACAATTGCTTCTAACTAGGGGAATTAGAGATGCCTTATAAGATGAATTTGTAAGCTGGGATTTAAAGGATAAGTTTTTTTGGGGGGGGGCTTTTTTGTGTTTTTTGTTTTTGTGTTTTTTCCACGTGGGAGGAATGGCATTCTAGGCTGAGCAAAGGCTAGGAGGGGTCCTGTAAGTTCCTGGCATATTCCAGGCCAGGCAAAAGTGTGGAACTCCAAAGCCTTGGGGTGCTGGGAAGCATTTCACAAAAAGAAGTCTGGAAAAGCAAGTTTGGTTTGGATCAAGGAAGACCTTACTTGCCAGGCTAAGAGTCTGAGAAGTTAATCTTTACCATTTTGTGGAGAGGAGATTGATAGAATTAGAACTATGCTCTGGAATATAACTCTAGGCTACATAAAATGCTCAACATTCATCCAAAGTGGCAGATGAACTGGGGTGAGGAGTCGCTCTCTGTGAAGGTCTCGGAGGGAAAGTCTGGCTGCTGTCTCATTTCAGCCTAATGATGAAGCCGCCTTAGATTTCCAGAGCACTCTGCCATTTTACCATAGCCGTTATTCTACCTAATTCCTACAGAATATATATTATTATGCCCATTTTACAGATGAGGAAATGAAATCTCACCCGTATTAACTGGTTTGTCCACAGCTAAAAGCCATCGGTCCTCTGCCTCCAAATCCACTCTCCACTAAACCACTGCCAAGTCCAAAGTCACCCATCTTTATTTAACAACGAGGGTTACTGACTCAAAGATACCTAGTGTTATAGACAAACAGATGGAAATATTTGGGAATTTAAAGAACAGTTTCCCTTGAACAAAATTGCCTCTTTGGTCATCCTCATGTGTGAATACACACACACACACGCAAAACTTTAACACCAAGATTTAAAGTGAAGCAAATGTTAGCAGTCAACTTTTAAACTTTTGAAAATGGTGTCATTAAAGGAATAACAACCACAATAACGAGACTACAATAAAACGGTCAATACTAATATGGTGTGAATGAGAAGAATTGTGTGTTGCATTCCCTAGGAATGTGGGTCAACCTTCTCATGACTCCCCATCAGCCTTGTCTGAAGCGTTAACAAATGGCTTTTGTGTCCCTGTCTGTATGACTGTAGTATGAGACCCGGCAAGCAACCTCTTCACACAAGAAGGGCTTATATGTAAAGGTTTATATCTCCAGTAGCCCCTTCTGACCCAGATGGATTGAAATGCTATTCAAGAAGCACTGTGTGGTCCCCCCTGTTTTGGAAAGCCAGGGAGACATGCCCTGCTCCAACCTTTGTTGGAAATGAGTCCTAAGCTGGGTTTTCTGCTCACACCCCCTAATGTATTCAATGACTCCTTACGACTACCCAGGATGTCTCTGTGGGTGGTAGAGTTTTTTATTTTTTAAACTTCAGTGGACTGGGGCAGGGGGGTGGATAGGAAGTTCCATTATACTCTTTCAATGAAGTCATTTCAGGTAAAGCGATTTTTGTGACCATTTTCATCCTCCTTTCCCCCCGAGGCCATTTTTTTTTCCCCTTCTTCTTTGCTCAAGCTGCTCAGTAATTATCATTTCTGCTTTCTTGGTTGTTAGAGTCCGACTATTAGTACATTTTCCAACTTACGTTCTACTACTTAAATGCCTTTGTATGGTGAAAAAGTCCTTTTGGGGGCACCTGGGTGGCTCAGTCGTTAAGCATCTGCCTTCGGCTCAGGTCATGATCCCGGGGTTCTGGGATCGAGCCCCGCATCAGGCTCCCTGCTCAGTGGGAAGCCTGCTTCTCACTCTCCCACTCCCCCTGCTTGTGTTTCCTCTCTCACTGGCTCTCTCTGTGTCGAATAAATAAATAAAATCTTTAAAAAAAAAAAAAAAGTCCTTTCGAAGCTGTCTCCAAAAATCTCAGATATTAGGCTCA
Source organism: Martes martes (assembly GCF_963455335.1). Lineage (NCBI taxonomy): Eukaryota > Metazoa > Chordata > Mammalia > Carnivora > Mustelidae > Martes > Martes martes. The sequence goes on from NC_137893.1 coordinate 132,157,239, forward strand.
GCGATTTCTTAAGTTAAGCTTTGGGCAAGATACAGAAATGGTAATTACAGTTATAGCCCAAAGAATAAAAACTGCAAACCAAAAGAATAAAATACTTACAACCTCGTGAAGGGATTTTATTGCTTTCTCTGTGTATTAAAATTTGATATCTTAACCTCCACGTGAGTGGAAGGAAACATATTTGCAAATACAACCATCATCTATTTGTGATTAATGATATGGAATATCATTTGTCCAAAACCTCTCCCTTCTGCAGGTGTCAACATTTGACCTAAGAGCTTTGTTTTGCAACAGGGAAACTGAGGTTAAAAGTTGGTTTCCCGGGCACCTGGGTGGCTCAGCCGGTTAAGTGGCCAACTCTTGATTTCAGCTCAGGGCATGATCTCAGGGTCGTGAGATCAAGTCCCAGGTCAGGCTCCGTGCTCAACAGGGAGTCTGTTTGAGATTCTCTCTCCTTCTCCCTCTGGCCCTCTCCCTGTTTGTGTTCTCTCCATCTCTCTAAAATAAACAAATAAATCTTTAAAAAAAAAATAAAAAGTTGGTTTTCCATGCTTCTCCAGAGGTAACTAATTTCTGAGAGAACTAGAGGAATACTTGAGAATTCACTTTCCTATGTTGTGAGAGTGGAGGAGGTGTCTCTCTGTACCAAACCACAAAACAGAAGAATTTTACTTGGTAAAATAATGACAAATTTTTGGAGAAATCAGCCAAATTGATCCCTGCTTTGAAACGACCCAAGCAAGGCAGTCACAAAAGCCATCCTGGTCATTTTACACAGACAAGCCTGAGTTATTGAGGCAAATTCATGGACCTGGCCCCGTGGTTATCATCAGCCTGTTTTTTTTAATTATTATTAATACTATCGCAACCTCTAAGGAGAAAAAAAATAATTTAAAATCTATCTAACAAGAAAAACTAAATACAGGGGAATAGGGTGCTTTCAAATAGGGTTGAGCATGATGGGTCACAAACCATCGTAGTGTCTAAGATTTTTTTGTCCCCCAAGAACCAATTTCTCCCCCTTTGAGGGCAGTATCACCCCAAGTGAGAATGCGTGTTTTTACCTAATTCTATATACCACAATGCTTCACTGGCCAGTCTCACTCTATGTGTAAACCCCTGTTAGGACTTACTCCTCTGTCTGTAATTATATTTTTTACTCACCTGCCTCCCCACCTGCCTGGAAAGCATCTTAGTGGAATTTTTGAAATCCCAGCAAACAGCTCAAAAGTGTTGAATTAGTGAACAAACACGTGAATAAATGAATTATAAACACTGACTACTACAACAATTAAGAGGCCAGTATGTCCTTAATAGCCCTGCCTCTTTATTCCTTGATGAGCTGACCCAAGTTTCAAACATTAAAGACCTCTCCAGGCATTGCCCCAGACAAGCACAGAGGGCGAAAAATCACTCAAGGCTTTTTCTCAAACACCCACAAGGTCTTGCCCACTTTTTGGAGGATGACAGGTGCAGGAGGCGGTGACAGAGTTTTGAGGGTTGTTTGATGTCTTTGTGACCACTTCTCTACCAGACACAATAAGGTGTGGGAAGTAGTAATTATGTTGTCTCCAAGCCACATTGCAAACGTACTCACCAAAATGAGAACTTAATCTTTCTCCCTGTTGTGCCTGGCTTCGCTACAAAGAGTGATGGCCAACAGCACAGCCGATGGCCTGGGCAAAGCGGAACAGAGCACCCTGCAATTAGGAGGGAGGGGATCCCTAAGGATACCGTGCAGGGTGGCCAGCGGTTCTCAGACACCCACTCCCGCCAAACCCTGAGATGCCACCAGATATAGGGAGGCCAGTCAGGAAGAGTCAAATCATTGCCAGTCGTGTTTCTTCCTTTCAGCCAGCACTGTCTGTCCACCTCGGTTCCCTCCAGCTCCATCATCACCCATGTCCCCAGACAACTGCTCCACCAGAGTTCAGTCTGTTTCAGTGATCGCTGGCGCAGAGTAGGTTGATGGAGGTACTAGCAATTATGGGTAAGAAACAGTGTATAATAACAGTAATAATAATGGGGTGCCTGGGTGACTCAGTCTGTTAAGCTTCCAACTCTTGAGATCAGCTCAGGTCATGATCTCACAGTCGTGAGATCAGGCCCTGGGTCAGGCTCCATGCTAGGTGTGGAGACTGCTTAGGATTCTCTTTCTCCCTCTCCCCTTGCTCCTCCCACTCACCATCTCTCTGTCTCTCTCTCTCTCTATCTCTCTCAAAAAATAAGAAGAAGAACAACAACGAAAGTACCAGGATGCCTGGCTGGCTCAGTCAGCTGAGCATGAGACTCTGGATCTCAGGGCTCTAAGTTCGAACCCCACAATGGATTTAGAGATTACTTAAAAATAAACTCTTTAAAATAAAATAATAACAGAAGTATCCTATATTTACAATATATTTCAATATTTACAAAGTGTTTTTACAAATGGATCAAATTTTATCTGTACCACACTGTCTATAATATAAACTAGACCGATGCTAACTACATTTTATAGATAGGAAAGCTGAGGACAGATGGCTTGCCCTTGATCACAGTGGCTGAAAGTCCTGTGGCAGGTGCACTCGTCCTTCTAGTGTCCTAAGTTCCAGATCGCAAATTGCCAGTTACTCACAGGTGGCCCGAGATAGGTTACTTACCCCTTCCCTTCAGCCTTGGTTCCCTCCTTTAAAAAATAAAGATACTAACAACAGGATCTCTCTGAAAGGGTTGTTGAGAGTTTAAGCGAGGTAAAGCCTATAAGGCACTGAGCACAGTAACTGGCAAAAAACACAGGCTAAAAAAAAATGATAGTTACTACTATTAGTATTCATATTTACAGGACATGAAATATTAAGCCATGTATGCAAAGCTAAAATGACTTGATTTCAGCAACTCTCGAAGGGAACAGGAAAATATTCAAATTGTCCTACATATTTACAAAAAATAAATCTGTTTTTTTCTCTTTCAGAAGAAATAAAGCCTTAAGACAAAATGACCCCATTAAAGAAATATAAAACATCCTCCTTCAAAACATATTCTTTAAAAATGTGATACACACACATACACACACACGCATAATAGAATATTGTTCAGCCTTAAAAAACAAGGAAATCTTGCCACTTGTGACAATGTGGGTGAACCTGGAGGACATTATGCTAAGTGAAATAAGCCAGATACAGAAAGACAAATATTGCATGAGCCCACTTATAGGTGGAATATAAAACAGTCCAACTCATAGAAGCAGACTAGAACGGTGGTTGCCAGGGGCTAGGGGTAGAGGGAAATGATGAGACCTTAGTGATAGGGTACAAAGTTTCAGTCACACAAGATCAATGAATCTAGTGTACAGTGTGTTGGCTACGGTTGTAACATTGCTGTATCACATACTTGAAATTTGCTAAATTTTAAGAATTGTCACCAACAAAAGTGAGGTGATGGATATGTTAGTTAGCTGGAGGGTGGTGATCATTTCATTTCACAATTTATACATATATCAAAACACCAAGTTGTATTCCTTCCTATTTGTCAATTCTTTATCAGTAAAGCTGGAAGAAAACAAAAGCATATGGTTTATATCATGACTTTCACCAGCAGACCTTAAATGTCTTCTCCTAAGCTCAGTTTAGTAAAGAGGGATTTGGAAGGTAAAAATTAAAGCATGTCCCCAAAGTTAGATAAGAAGCCATTTGCCCAGCCATGTAAAACAATACATCTACCAAAATGTCCCAAATCAAAATATAATGAGGGAAGGGATTTCTGCCTATTTTGGTTGCTTGCTATACCCCCAGTGCCAAGAACTGTTCCTATACATAGTAAGTTATGAAAAATAGGGCGCCCGGGTGGCACCGTCGGTTAAGCATCTGCCTTCGGGTCAGGTCATGATCCCAGGGTCCTGGGATCCAGTCCTGCACTGGGCTTCCTGCTCAGCAGGGAGTCTGCTTCTCCCTCTCCCAGTCCCTCTGCTTGTGTTCCCTCTCTCACTGTGTCTCTGTCAAATGAATAAATAAAATCTTTAACAGATTATATATATATATATATATATATATATATATATATATATATATATATATAATACAGATTGCTCCAGCATCTTGGTCCATCTTTAGATGCTATCAGGTAGATAGTCCATTTCACTTTCTGTTATTGGTCCATTTAATCATTAACTTACGCAACACACACCTATTCATCCCCTACTGTGTGCCAAACGCGGGGCTGGATACTGAGGATAGAAGTACCAGAATAAGGTCTGCTCTGAGAGCTTACAGTCCGATGGCAGAGAGGAAGAAAGGAGTAATGACCGTCCTGCAGGTTGTAAAAGACAATGAACTTGCTTTGCGGTCTTCCCTCTTCTCCCGGGCATTTCCACGGGGCGGCTTTTCCTGCCTGCATTTTGAGGACGTTTGAGTCATTAACTAGCATTCGGTCGCAAAAGAAGAGAAAGAGAAGAGCCTTTCATTTTTATGTTCACTCTGACCCGCCAGCCCCTGCGCCTCGGCGTCTTGGGCTGCGGGGCCGCGGCGGCTGCATGGCACTGGTTCCCGTCCAGTGGAACACGGCGGCCAGCCCAGATGGATGTAATGGTGCGGCGCTGGACGAGAGCTCCAACCACATTAGCCATAGGCCGCATTGTTGCTGCCGCTGCTGTTATTTTAATTATGATTGTACGTTAACTACCACCTTCCTTCCTCTGCCTTCCTTCAGCTGCAATGATGTATGTTACTTTTTGGTAACTGGATTTCATTAACATTTATGAACTCTCATAAAGTAGTAGAAAAAGCAATTTGTGTGGAAGAATTTTCCACCTCATTAAACAGTGTTCTTTTGGGGGTCAAGCTGATATTTTTTTTTTGTTGGATTTTTTTATAGGTCCTTTGTCCTTCCCCGAGCCCTGGGGGATGAAAGGAGAGCCGTCCACCGCCGGCGGGGCCCGTGAGCCCTGCAGAGGGCGCTAGACCGAGCGCGGGCTTCTCGCCCGCCTCCGCCGGGCTTTACCCGCCGGCTTTGCGGACCAGTCCCCGGTGCCCACTCTGGGTCGCTACGCCCTTCTCCCTCCTGGGCCACGTCTGACTCCTTTCCCGCCTGCGGATGATGTCGCCTGGCTAAGGGGAGTGGGGATGGGGGTGATCCCCTGTCCTGAAGGCAACTCACACCCGGGGCCTAAGAGGGTGCTGCGGGGCTTTGTCCGCAGTCCACTGCGCTAGGCAGGCGTGGGTTGTCCCCAGCTCGGCTCTGGCTCCACGACACCACCCTTGGCAAAGGCGCGCCGGCACCCTCCACCCAAGCCCCCTTGCCTTTGAGGCGAGCTCCAGCCCCGGAAGAAAGGCCTGGGGGAAGTGGGAGGAGAGACCCGAATAGAGCCTTTTAAAAGCCCTTCCCACGTTTCAAGTTTAGTTGCACGGTCTAGCCACCGGCTCCTGGCCCAAACAGATGGTGTTTCTTTTCACACCCGGACTGCAAGCGGAGCCGGCCTCGGTGGGCAGGAGGCTGGAGCCAGGCAGTTCTCGGCCCCGATGCGTGCGACGCCTGCGCTCCCCAGCCAACCTCCCCCCCCAATGCCGCATCCACCCTCTGGGCCTGGGCCCCGGGACCACCCGGAGGACGTGCTGGAGCCACTGAAGAGGGCAAGGGAAAGCAATGCGGGGAGAGAACGTCCCCGACGGCGGATCCAAGGGGGCGGGGCAACATGGCAGCGATGGCAAGGGGCTTTGGTTAGGGACGCGCTCTGTCCCCAGCTGAGCTTTGTGACCTGCCTCTGGGTGCGGGGGAAGAAGTGAAAAGGGCAGGGTGGCCCTAACACTCGGGCGAACAAAGCAGAACCCCGAAGACGCCGAGGCCTGAGTGCGCTGTAAAGTAACCAAGGAACCAGGTGACAGGTGCAGGGGGGAAATTAACATGTAAGAACCTCCTTTCTCTCGAAATGTGAAAATGTAAAAACAATAGTCCAAACTCAACGTTCTATGTGTCCACCGAGATTAAAAAACCCAACTCAGCTCTCCAAGAAACCGCTTATTGGGTGCCTGTGGCATGGTTTTCTGCCGGACAGCTCCCAACCCAGATCTTATGACCTCTAAGACCTTTCAGCAGGTGACTGCGGCGGGGGCAGGAGCGCGTCTGCCCTTCAGCCTCTGGACAGGCTCTTCGCATCAGCCGGTGTGGTGTGGACGCGGTCCCCGGGCTTTGCCGATTTGCTGAGTCAGCCGCCGGCGCCTTGGGCTTTGCTGTTTCCAACCCAGGCGACTGTGCTTCGCTGACTGGTGTGTCGACTTGGTGGTGTAATTATTGTTTTGTTTTCTAATATGTAATTACTCTTTGTCGTCGCTATTATGAATCCGCCGAGCCTGACTTGAGCAGCAAGATGGATTCAAGCTTGGGGTGAGGACTCGATGCGTGGGAAATACTGACTTCTCCCCACGCAGAGGGCCCTGGGCCCACGCATCTCTCCCCCGCCCCCTCCAGCCTAGCAGGAAAGGGTGCGCCCCCCGGGGTTCCCTGGCTGGCGAGGAGCCGTTAAGCCCGAACCCCACAGGCTGGGGCTCCACTCTCTGTTAGCAGGAATTGCTGGGACTTTTTTCTTTTTCCTCTACTGCATATTTATAAAGAAGGAGGGAGATAGAGGGTGGGAGGAAGGTGGGGGGAGGGAGGGAGAGAAGAAAGATTGAGATAGACGGACCCGAGACTGGAGGACAAGGGGGAAAAAAGAGGGAGAGAGATTGACTCGGGAATTTAAGAGACAAAGAAGGAAGGGCACAGAAAAAGGGAGATGAGAGGAGAGAAGCAGAGAAGCTCGCTTACTTTCAAAATGTTTCCTTCCAAGATTTAAAATGAGATACTGGAAAGTTCCCACCATTGCCCACTGTTTTACCACGCCCTGCATTACTAAATCCCCACCCCCCTACACACACACCCCCACCACACACACCAAGTGGTCGCTGGGTCCCAACACTAGGGCACCCCCAACCGTGTCTCCCGCTCTGAGCCAAGCCAGCAGGGTCCGGGTCCCCCCCCCCTCCCCCGACGGGGCGACTTTCCGGAGGCCCTGAAAGTGCCAGAACAAAGAACTGATGCCGCGAGCGCCCCCAGCTCGGTCCTAGCTCAGTGGGCCCCGCCCTTACAGTCGGATCCGAGGGCTGAGCTGGGCCGCAAAGGCCCCCAACCACTTCGCGGGCGGAAGTTCACGGCTGGGCTGGGCGCCACCCGGGCCCTGCCCGCCCGCCTGCAGGGCTGGCGGAGCGGAGCGGTCAGCCCTGCAGAGCCTTTCCCAGGGCGGGAAGTGAGGTCTCTGGCCCAGGAAAGCGATCCATTTTCTCTAACCATTTGCCCAAGAGCTGTCAGGTTAGCGCTGCCTCCTCGGCCACCCAGAGAAGAATGTGTTAAAAAATTCTTGGCACGGGAGTCTCCCCAGACCCAAATATACCACACCGTGGCATTCGCGGCGGGGACCGCGGGTCCCTAACCTCGGCCACCTTCTCCCGTTGAAATATGCACATCGCTCTTCAATAATTTAGACACCTGGGAGACTGGACAAGTATAATTTTTTTTCTAAACACATGAGCATCCGGGTTGCCATCAATCATGCTTTTGTTTTATGTGAGATGGGCTTTGGGTTAGCTGCCCGGCCCCATCCTATTTGCATGCGGCTACTTAATGGGCATTTATGTTAGCTTTGAAGATCTGCTTAAAAACCTACACCCAGAAAAGGGAGGATGGGGCGCCCCCACCCCTTGCGGTTCGGGTGAATTTGCCTCTGGGGCCCCTTCCTTTCAGGAGACGGGCCCTGCGGGTCTCGATTACAGATGAATTTTGATTCCGAGGTGGGACACGTAATGGAACGGAAAAGATATGTCCTTTCCCCCTAAATCTCAGGGTTTCTTTCCAGCAAACAATGCTCCAGTCAGTATTTGTGTATGAGACAAGTAATTGTGCTCCAAATGCTTAAATAAATCATTGATGGGTGAAATTACACATGCTCACTTAAAGTGTAATGTGATTAAAAGATTATGAGATTGAAGCTAATATCTTGTCTCCCAGCTCCTGGCCCCAAATCTTGACACCAGAAATTTATCAACTACAACTGTCCTGAAATTTGCAGATACAATAGGTGTCTATGGACAGCGAGTCAAGAACAACCTCTAAAAATATATAAAAATATGGACGCGTGCATCCATATCATATTGGTCGTGGTTTTCTTGTAGAAGGGTGTCAGAAGGGAAGAAAAAAAAGACTGAGAGGATACGGAGAGGGTGTTTGCTTGTTTTATCTCTCATTTTTAAAAAGTAAATGGCTGGGGGGGGGGGCGGAGAGGGGCGGGGGGACCGTGGCGGGCGCTACGTCTGCGAGCTGATTACTCCCTGTCTGAAAGCGGCTCCATTTCCCGCACGGTGGGTAAGTCCTTTATCGGGGGAAGCCCCGGCCTCGCCCGCAGCCATCCTTCGCCTCGAGGCGCGCGCTGGGCCGGGGCGCGGGAGCCGCTCCGCGACTCCGTAATGACCCGGGTTCGCCGCAGCTGCGCCCTGACCCTTTGTGATGGTGCAGATAGCGCTCGGATGAAATTATGTCCTTCTCCGGGTGTGAAATTACCATGTTTATTAATTGAGCCAGACATTAGCTTTACCTTTTCTTTTTAAGCCGTGAAAATTTGCGATTCAGGGCAAATGATTCTCCGACAGACGCTGCGCTCCGCGCCCGACCCCTCCCGGCCCGGCACCCCTCCCTTCCCCGCGCTCCCCTTCCCCCCACGTCCCGGGCAGTTCGCGAGAGCTTTCTAGGTTTCCAAGCTGGAGAGCCCAAGGAGAAAAAGCGAGCGGGCCTGAGTATGAGAGCGCGCGTGTGCGTCAGTGCGCACGCGGGATTTTTTTCCTCCTCGGGAAGTGTTCTCAAACAATAATAATAACCCCCGACTTGGAATTACAGCATTTCCCCCAGAATTCTTGATTAGTAAAACCCAAATCGTTTTCAAGACAAAGAGGCATCAATCAGCGACAAAGACAGATTTAACGTATTAAATCTTTATTAAAGTGAAGTCATTCTTATTGAAATGATGTATTGGGTGTTCAAAAAGATTGGACTCTTTTTTTTTTTTTTAAACAATGCTTACGATGAAGTTGGTGGTGGAGAGCGAGAGCTGTGCCTTACCCTTATTGTTCTGGGCTGGGGTTGGGTTCCCGGGGCTCTGCCCAAGATCTCGCGCCCCAGGGAACCCTGCCTTGGACTACGGAGAGAGGTTGATGGCCTTCTTTCTGCCTGGCCCTACTCTGATATCCCGCAGAGCAAGTGCCACCAGTCCCCTCAGCTGCCTTTGTCGCCGCATTAGGGAAACTGGGGTACCACAGACGCGGATGTCCATAAGTTCGAGAAGTTAGCGACCCCGGGGGCCTAGAGAGGAACGTCCTAGGGTGTCCCTTGGTTTTCTGAGAACAAGTCTGCCTCGGTTCTCTTGATAGCCTCAAGAAGATCCTTGTGCCCCAAGTCCGAAGAGGACGGGGAGCGTGTGTTTGCTCCCAGCGCGTTCTCAGGTGGTCTCCACGTCCTTCCTCCCTCTGGGCCAGGACCCGGAGTCAGGTAGTTGACCTCTTTCCGGTCTGGGAAAGACTCTCAATTCAACTGGCCCTTTGGACCTGGAGTCCTGTCGACGGTGGGGGAAACCAGGGCCAGAGCGTGTTCAGAGACGAGTCCTCTCTCCCCCAGGGACAGCTGCCTGGAGTTTTGGGGCATTGCACGTTAAATGGCTCAAATTCTTATCTCCCTAGGAGAGGTGGAAGGGGGAGGGGGATCTAAAACCCTAGGCTGCTTCTCAGAATGGCAGCCACAATTTTAACAAGATGTATTTGTGTCTCCACCTTCAGACAACACAGACATCCACCCCACTGAAAATGAACTATTGGAATCAATTTCCTTGGAATACTCCATTTTTTTTCTATCATATTTCAGCAATGGGCTGAACACTATAGCTCCTTGATTCAATTTAGTATTTGCATAACCAGGAGAAGAAGGTGCCTTTGCAGACTCAATGAATAGGCCTCTTGTTTGTTGTGTGTGTTTTGGGATTGGACTTCGAAATACAGGTAGGGGAGGAGGGCACTGGGAGGCCACATCTAGGACTGTGCTGCTGCCCCATGAGTCGGAAGCAGAGAAGTCACTGCTGGGAGAGTAACAGACTATTGTTCCCAGCCCCTCCGGATTTCTTCACGCCTCCCTCATACCCACCCATAGAATTCTCTACTTTCGAATATTCATGAATTGGATCCTTTTTTATTTATTTATTTTTTTTTTTAGAATTGGATCCTTCTTTCATTTGTTCCAGGCAGTCCTGCTTTAAAGAGAAATCACTTTGGTAAACTATTTGAAATAATTCAGTGGCAAGGAGAGATAGCGATGCTATTTTATACTCTGCGTAGAGGAAAGGAACAAGCAGATTTTTCAGGACAGTCTTCAGAAATAGAGCCGGTTTTAATAAGATCCCAACCATTGCACTAATTAAATATTTCACAGGTCCCAAAGTTAATGTGCTAACATGGGGATTTTTCCCCCACCAAGTCATACAAATTGGCCTTCTGTAACACCATCCTCCACCCCCAAAGATCCCCTCCCATCCCCACCCACACGCATACACACTCCCTGCCGCAAACTCCTACCCACCCGTTTTCTGAATGGCATTACAAAGAATTTTGTTAAAGAAAAGTCAGACTAATTGCTGCCAGAAGACCCGTCTCTTAGAGAAGTCTGGTTTTCATAAACCAGATTCTGTAAGGGTTGTGGTTAAATCTAAGCCTAGTGGAAGGTTCCTAAGGTTTTCTCAGCAGAAGAGGGAAATACAAAGAAACACTAAGTTCAGCCAGAATGCTCAGTGGGGAGAAAGGGGGAAGAAGATGGGGTGGGAGGGAAATTCAACAGGATTCCCTGAACTTTTGCTTTTTTCTAGATTCCTCTCCTTGGGAGAGCTTTCTCCAAACTCACTAAGACTCACTGAGATCGTTTTCCTAAGTACCTCTAGCATTGTATGGTCACAGACCAGTGACTTGCTTCTCTTAATGTGGCTGGGAGTTCTACTAGAGAGTGTAGTAAGAGACTTTCCAGCCCCAGGATTCTCTGTGTCACCCCCTGCTCAGTCAGCTCCAGCCTTTCTCTCAGACCTCCTGACTGATTAGTAGCAAAAGGCCCCTTCAGAGACGTGCAGGTAGATATCCCCCTACCTCCCATCAAGCCGTGTTGCTGAGGGGTGGTCCCAGTCCAGACATTCCTGCCGGTCCCCTCCCCAGCTTACAAGCAAGATGCTTCTTGGCCTTGAAACAGAGTTAGATGGCAGTGGTATAGGTGGGGTTTAGAGAGATCAGTGTCTCTTTAAGTGTTTGAAAAAGAAACCCCTCTCTAAGACAGGTCTCATTATCAACTCATTATCATATTATTATCTATTTTAGATTTTCCTCATCAGAACTTTCCTCTGTTCTGCTATTCCTGAAGCTTTTATGGGCACAGTCCCAGGATGGTTAGAAGTCCCCTGGAATTCATCATCAGAATGGGTCTCCCCCCATGCCACCTTGATTTGGGTGACCCTGAATATTGGAGCCACCAGCTTGTGTCTTAAGATGAAAGAGGAGAAACCTACTCAACTCCCAGCCTCCGAGAACTTCATGGGGGTCTCCAAGACCCTTCTGGTTTGGAGAAATATCTGCAAAGTCAGTACTCATCACTCCCTATGTTCCCTGGTATTCCAGGAAACAGTTTCCTACCTGGGACCTATTATTTTGGGTCCTTCCATTCAACTCGCTATTGAGGTGTGTGTGTGACAAATAAAACATCCAATAGTGATGCTCACTGAGCACCATTAGTGGGTTCTCCCACTCCTTGCCATCCTGATCTATCATATTTAACTTATTCCTCCTCCCCAAGACTCCTTCTGCATTCCCTTCCCAACACCCAGTCTTACTGCAGGGATGACAAGAGGGACAGAGGAGGTCTTGGTGTTACTGTCTTCTTTTGTTGGATAATTACCAAAAGATCATGTTATAAGCCCATGAACAAGAACTTAAAAATCCCTTTTCGTCTCTTTCCCACTGACAATCCTCATGGTTTAGGTTTTCGAAGGATTTTAACCACACTTCAGTGTTTCACATAACCATAAGAAAGTAATTTTTTGCTCTCAAGATATAAAGCTACTTAGCTGAGAGATGGGTCTCGTTTTCCAGTTTCCAGGATGAGTCAGGACAGCCTTCTGCCCAGAGACCTATCACTTCCCCATCCCACAGGCTGGACATTTCAGAGGACGTAAGGCAGCACATTTCCTATTAAAACTGTGGTCATGAAGGTCTGACAAAAATAAACACCTAGACCTTGACATCAACAACAAATATGGCTCATCTGCTTGGTTAATCCAGGGGACCTCAAGGATTCATTTGACTCCAGATATGGGTCAAGGCTAGTGGTGCTGGCATTGACAGGCCCATATGTGTGGAGAGAACATAACCTTTTCAAGTACTTTATGAAGTGCTTCCTTAGCCTGGGCTTGTGCCAAGTTAGGGGAATCACCAGAAAGCCCCATGGTGTTTCATGCCATAAAGTGCACTGTATTCTAATACCGTAGAACACATGGCATATCTCTTTACACTGCCTTTCTCCTCCTTGATCATCATTAAATAAATTGTTGCAAAAGGAAAACTACCTAAGTCCCTGAAATCCACCTAATATAGGGTGATTTGAGATTTGAAGAAAACTGTTCATTACTCTGACGTTCTCATTTTATAAACAAGCAGCAAAGCTGTGTTCCTATAATAGAACTACAATGTCTTCTGTTTGTGTATATTTGCATAATAATTGCTACACAAAATCAAACTCCAAGCTTCGTCTTTTGCATTTGGCTTCATTATTTTTTCCTACAGCATCAAAAATATTTTGTCTATCTGCTTCTAAGGTCTTTTCCAGAGTTCATCTTTTCACTCTGTCATTCCCTCTTTCTTTTTCGCCTAATCAATGAAAGCTTTTTGCTCCTGAAGCTAGAAACCCAGCCCAACTATCAAATTAGGAAACGTAAGACTAGCATATTCACCAAGAGGATATTAACATAAGACAGAGATCTTCAGATTCAACTTTTATTTGTGCCTGTCACTGGCAACAAAAGAGAGGTTGAATGTGTCCAAGGGAATCAGTGCTGGGGATCTTTTTTTGTCAAAGCTGTGTGATAAACAGACTACCAGTAATATCCTTTAGACAGGATCCTTCCCTGCTGCCTATTTTTGCTGAGCTTGTTTTTGCCTGTCTTTTTCTCCCACTACACTGCCCAAACACTCCACAGAGGCAGTCGATTTCTGTAATTTCAAGGAAAAAAAAATAACTGAGATGAAACATCTTTTCTCTTTGAGGGTGACCTCTGACCTTTCCTATCCAGTACACCTGACACCAGGGCTTTAGAAAGAGACCCATTTAGGTCTGGGATGCTGATGTTGCCTTTCTCTTTTTCTTTTATTTTTCCTTTTTTTTTTTTTCTTTCTCTCTCTCTCTCTCTCTCTCTCTTTCTCTTTCCCTCTCTCTCTGCCCCCTTCGGCCCCTCCCTCCTTCACTCCTTTCCTCCCTTTTCCTCTCTGCCTTCTCCGAGGCCGAACTCAATGAAAAGTTGTTGCAATCATCGCCGCTCCCCGCTCCGCCCGGGCCGAGGAAGACGGGCGGAACACGCAGGGTGTTTTGTTAAATGCTCCCGTCGTTCGCAGGGGCTGGGACTTGATAAAAGGAGACAGTTTTCTGAAAAGATTTGATTGAAATGGCGTGTGCCAGGGCTGATGGGAGCCAGCGAGGGACAAAGCGCCGAGAATCCATGGACACCCGAGCAATTATGCCTCCGCGCTGAAGGTGGATTAGCGCGCTGGAAAGAAGCATATGTTTGGCCCGGGGCGACACTTCCCCCCGGCTGAGCTTAGAGAATGGGAGCGCGGAGAGCGGCTGGACCCGGAATATCAACTATCTGCGAAGCCCCCCTCCCCAGCCCAGCCCAGCCCAGCCAGTCTCCCCGCCCCCGCCCAGAAAAGTCGGAGCGCATTTTTACAAAGAGAGGAGGAGGGAAAGGAGGAGGAGAGGGCTGGGAGGAGGAAAAAGGGTTGGGGGGAGGGAATCCCAGGAGTGCCAGTGGGCCTGGGATTGGCGAGAAGCGCCACCCAAGGCTTTTATCTCGGGTCACCCTAATGGGACATCCAGGCTTGGGTGCTGAGACCCAGAGGAGGTCACCGAAACACTCCTCCATGAAATTTCAGTAGTTCAGTCCGGGATGTTCGCTCAAACGGGTGTTGGAAGGTCAACCAAATTGTTGCAATAAAACAAGGTCTTAATGACTCTTTAAAGATTCAGGTGGCCAATGGTCAATGTCGCGGGAGGGCAGGAGGTGCTGAGCGCGCGACACAGGTTCTCCGCATCTGGGTGGGTCTAGGAGAAGGGAAGGCCTCGGGAGAGGTGTCCGACAGTGAGGTGTTTGGTGAAATGGGTTGAGTTGTGGAAAGGAGCTTGGGGAGGCCTGGTCAGAAAGAAAGGGTGAAGGTGCCTGGGGTCGAAGTCCCACGCAGTCTTAGCTGCTTAGAGACCCAGGCCAGGGATGCAAAAACTGCGCGCCGCCCTGGGAGTCGTGGAGGCAGAAAGTTTCCGAGATCCTGCCTCCGATCATTAATTAAAGCACCGCTCCTGTGAAAAAGGCCCTTAAAACTCTGACCCGGAGCCTCCCGGCCCCCTCTCACTGCACCGGTGAGCGCGCGCAGGGAGGCAGGAGGCGCAGGCAGGTCCCAAAACTCTTTCTCAGGGTTTTACAGCAGCTTAATTGGGTCTAACCTAGTCGCAAGGGTCGGCGGCCGCCGCCCAGGCCGCCCAACCCCATCCCGGGGCTGCCCTCCCGGCCCCCTACGGTCCCGAACCCCGCCTCCATCCAACCACTGGCTGGGCTCGAACCTCTGTCTCCCGTTCCACCGTCACCACTCCCGCCTCCCACCTCTAACGCCAGACTTTCAAAATCAAGTTGCACTTTGCTTCTGATCCAAAGAGGCACACGACGGGATTCGGGGGCGAATTTAGCTAGGGCGGCGCCCAGGCCGGCGGGCGGGATCTGGGGTGGATCCGGCGGGATGCATGGAGGGGGTGCGGATCGTGCCGTTTCCTCCTAGGCTGGGGTCCTGGCGCCCGGAGCTGAGATCTGGCGCTGGGAACCGACTCCATGCTGTGGACAAAGGCACAGCCCAGACTTGGGGGCTCCAAAAAAGACGGGGGTGGGGGGGAATTCTGAAATAGGATTTGGTAGCTGACAAAGCAGACGGAAATCTGATCCTAGCATTAACTCAGCGCCTTAGGAAAAAAAAAAAAATCTTTTAAGCTATATTAGCTAAATTTAGTTTGACCAAAACAGCTCAAATAAAAATATAAATAAATCTGTGTACATAGATGTGTATATTTCCCCGGGAGAGGCTAGATTCTAAAAGGGTGATGAACGAGAACAATTCAAGAGAGAGCTCAGGGGCGGGCAGAAACAGGGGCCCAGGCTTCCTGACTTGCAAAATTTGAGATTTAGGGTGGATAATGGGACAGCAGGGCATGGTGGTGCAGAGAGAGGCTGGTCCAGGAGACTCAACTTCTGTTTGAGGGCTTGGGTTTAGGATTGTAACTGGAATTTAGTGCATATAATCTCAATTTCCATAGAAAAAAATCACCAGCAGCGAAGGCAGAGCATGGAACTGGGTCACAAAAAAAACAAAAACAAAGAACAACAACAACAAAAAAAAACACCTGGACCTGCTGTTGAAAATATTCCCACCTCTAAGGGGAAGTTAGTAGGGAAAGTCAAAGTAATTCTGTGAAGTTTCCCCAAAGATGATCAGACTCGGTTTCACATTAAAAACAGAAACAGAGAGAAAAGGAAGGGGGGGGGGGGAAGGAAGGAAGGAAGGAAAGAAAGAAGGAAAGTCCATGTTATAAATACCATGAAGCATCTCCACTGTGGAAAGTTCATCTCACCTGCACTTGCTTCTCCTCTAACATAGATTTCTCCAGTAATATCCTGTGTTGCTTTTTTTGTTGAGAAATACATCTCTCTGTGAAAGCAAAATTGGCTGTGCTGTTCTTTTTAGGCATCAAAGATGAAAAAGAAACAACACAGTTTTACGCACGAATAACATTTAAAGTTAGTTGTAGGCCCCCACCCCCACCCCGGGGTTCAACCTCAAATCTCCTTCATTCCCTCCTGTGCTTTTGCAGTCATGATCCTAAGGGGCAGAATATTATTTTTCAAACACAAGAACCTCTCATATGCATGAATTACTTAGGCTTCCCTCCCAACATCCTTCTCTCTTCCCACTCTGGATAACCATCCTGCTGTCCTCAGTGGGAAACCCCAGTTACTAAATTGTGTTGGTGATTTGATTGAGAATGTTTCTCATCTATATCCACGTGGGCACAGATGAGTTTGGGCTACTGCTTTGGTAGAAAGAAATCAATGTCATGTTCAATCATACAACTGCTCTCTGTTTATAAATACTCCACCTCGGACTAATTCATCCCTGCCTTCAGAAACACAGTTGAGTAAATTCTGATCATTAATGGGATTTTCAGTTCTAACTCAGGGTTAACTTGGCAAATAACGTATCTACAGACAAGCTTCTGAGAGGAACCCAAAACAGGGTCAAACTTTTTCAGTTTCTCTCCCACAGAGTATTCACAAGGAGGGCAGTATCCTTAAGAGTAGTAAGTAGTAACTGTTGGAAACTGAGATGGCTCTCTGCGCAGCAATCAAGGTTAGCATAGAAAAGAATTGTTCATTGACATTCACAAGGAAAAATATCCCTGAGCATCCTAAGAGATGATGCAGGGGTGTGAGAACTGCTGTTACCTGGTGTGTTGTGTGGTTTCATTCTTCTGGGATGGGTGGTTGGGTGATGCGAGCAGTTGACTTGGATTTGTCTGTGGCGTGGGGGGTATTTTCTCTCCTTGCATTTTAGATTTCTTTTTTACCACACAACACTAAGCGATGGGGAAACATGGATGTGTTTCTTCAAATGCCCAACTTGGATAATCAAGCACGTTAAAGAACAAATTTCAGTCCTCTGGCCTCAGGACCGCTGACATCTCTGCACCTGTAACTCAAAGAATGAAAACGCTGGTTATTTATGTCATACTTTCCGCCTCTTGGATCTCCAGCGAGTTGACCCGGTTTTTATGGCCCTTTTACCCAAGCAATGAGGATTCTTCCCCTCACTTCACGTCCCTCCCACCCCCCAACCCTATAACTGAGTGGCTTAGGAGATCTGTAACTGGGATGAAGCAGCTGTTGGCTTCATGCCGTCCTCTAACTTGATTATTCTTTGGACACGTTAGGCAAGCATTAGTGATTGATAATGACGCTAATTAACCCCTTTCCTTTCCAAACAGTAAACTGCTGCCAGCAGGATGCTACAAACAATAAATATAAAACACTGCATACATCAATATCTGTTTAAAGCACAACTTCATTTGGGCACATTTAACCACACTGCTTTCAGTTAACAATTTCGCTGTTTGTCCAAGCACTTCGCCAAAAGCCGGAGGGAGGAGGCAGAGGAAGAGAGAGGGTTAAGAAAAGGAGCCTGCGGCTTTAAGACCACAAAATGCTGTCATACCTGTCAGCTGCAACAAAGTTAAGCTCTAATGAAAACCATGCGTAATTTTTTTTTTAAATTTCAGGTCAATACTTTTTTAAAACTTAATTAATCCAGCTCTGTTCTTAACCTATTTAAACTTAACACAAGGTTGATGACCACATAGGACTTTTGTCTTTGTGGGGGGAAAGCAGCTCTCCTGCCTGCCATTCAATTAGTATGAATTTACTTTTGATTGAGAAAGAAATGGGGAGACCCTGTTTCATAAAGACTGGTAGAATTCAGATTTTTAGCAGGATTTGGGGAAACCAGGGCAAATTTGATCTGATTGTGCAGCCTAATATAACCTGAGTTGTAAAGAAATGTACATTAAATTTGGAATTTTGATAAATGAATATTCCTAGCAAGTGAATAAAATGTATTCAATTAACTAAAACCCTGTGCACTTCTGAACTGAAGTGGAATCGACTGTAATTGATTTATTTGAAACCAGAGGTTAAGGACTGAATTAGCTAAGTACAACTGGGTATTTCAAGCCACTGACTTCTCAAATGTCAAATCCCTTCTATTTTAAATATTATTTCAGCTGCGGGGCATTGCAGTCCTGATGGTAGTTCCATCAAGAACTCAAATTATATTAATATTCGATTTTGGGGAGGAATGGATTGGATTGTGATTTTTAAAGGGTGTTGGAGAATAAAAGGGGTAATAAAGGAGCATTGTGTTCTTATAAAAATTGGGTGTGGTAATTAACATAGCCTAGCAAGCATCCTTATAATTCAAGTATGTATCCTAATTTGAGTTAATCCAAAGAGAATCACGGTTGTTAGTATATAAACATGTGACCTGTCAAGAATCACCATGTGATTTAAAAAATACACATTGGTCACAACAGATAAAGTAAAAAAGCTATATAGTCTTCAATTAGTCCCATAAAAAATTTTAATAATAACCCCTCTACTCCTCCTACTCCTTAAAATATATAACTTCTTTTAAATTTTTGTTAAAAAAGAAAAAAAAGTCACAGTATCCTACTTCTCAAAATGTCCAACTACAGAATAAAAATAACTAATTCTGTGCATTTGGAAACCATTGTTTATTATGACCTTGTAATGTTCTAACCCACTATTTCCTTTCTATCTTTCTCAGGATGCAAGGATTATATTGGGTTCAGGTTTTCCAACATAACAGGCATCTGTAAATCCAGATATGAATGAATGGTATTTAATAAGATTGTTTTCGTTTTAAAATGAGTATTTATGTGTCGTTGGAGAGAGCAGCAATGTATGGCTGTTTATGAATGCTATTGTGCCTGAGGTTAGGATCCCCCACACAATCTGAGATGCAGCCAAGAAAAACAGCCCTGATAGACAATGCTTCACTTCACCTGCTACGATGCTGTGTGCATTTCATTTCTGTCAAGAGTATGTACAGTTAGGGTTCATTCGCCTCATTATTTTGTTACATCTACGGTTCCAGTTAACCAGTCTCTCTAGGAAATAATAAATAACCGCTTTAAAAAACAGTTGCCGCGTGGCTTTCTAAGGATACACTTTCCATTTGAAAAAAAAAAAAATTTTTTTTTTTAAAAACCCACCATTGTTGTGAATTCTCTGGCTTTGGAAAATAGAATTTAGACTCCACCAACTCTCGTTCGTCTGTCGAGATTGATTTCACACAGCCTCCCATAAGGAGATTAGAAAGCAAAAGGCTGCAAAATGGACACTGTCTAATGCTTTGCTTCCTTAGTCCTTCGGAATGTCAAACTGGATGAACAAATGTTAAATCTCCTCCAGTGTGTATACCTAGACACTTTTTCTATGACCTTTCCTATAAACCTTCCAGTTAACTACCCCCATTTTCTTCTTAAAAACCATTTAAAATCTCCCTCACTTCCAAAGCAAAGTCTTTCCAAATCAGACTTTATAAAAGCACTAAATTCGCCATTTTTACGTACAGGAAGTCCTTCCTGCTCTAAGAGCTGAGCACACAGCCCCTTTACTGTAGAAGACAGATAGGAAAGGTCTGGAGAGGCAGGACGCAGAGCCCTCCCCCGTCCTCTCCATCCCACCTCAGAGCACGGTTTGTATTTCTAAAAGGTCCTAGGAGGAGCCCCTTCATGATAGAAAAAGGTGGGTCAACATTTAGGGAGGGCAGGCGGAAAAGATTCTGGGAATCCACGTAATTCCCCACTCATCTCTGCTATCTCAGGAGATCCTAAGAAGAGCATAGTGGCGAACTCATCCCTAAAGAAAATACTAAAATAAATGGGAGGCAATGTACCCTCTCTTTCTCTCCTCCTCATGCATTTCTGCCACCATTCCTTTTCTCTTTCCAGAACACCAGAGCTAGATTTTGCTCATTTACATGTCTTAGGCACAGAGAAGCCTGAGCTAGCAAGTAAAGGTTTAAGTGGGTATTTCCTTTGTGCTAATGAACTAACAATTCAAATTTCAGTCATCCTCTAAGACAGGTTCCAAAGTAGTTATGGGGGTGGGGGGGGGGACAGGGGAGGGTCTTCTGTTCTGTTCTCCATCTTCCTTGTCATCCTTAACGTTTGGTTCTGAAGGTTTTATATTGTGGTTTCCAGAACACAAATGAAAACCTAAAGGATCAACATAAATAAAATAAAACTTTATTTTTTAATAATAAAATTAATGTTTCTAGTAAGGAAAAGATAGTATGTCATTCCTTTAGCAGTACAAACAATATTTTATCCAAAAGAATACATTGGGTTTTATTGTGTCATTTGTCTGAATACAGACTCCGTGGAATATCGAAATGATACCCTGCTCTGAACTCCAAGTTGAAAGTAAGTTTTTATTATACTTGAGGGAAACAGTGGGTTCAGCTGCTTATTGCAAGGAGCAATTGCCAAGGGAGAGTTAAACTCAATTACTGTAACCATACTGAATAAAAAATACTGCCAAGAACAAAAATACGCCTGGGTAAAGACAGCCACTGAATAAAAAAAAATCGACATAAAGCGTATCAAATATTTATTTATCTGGGCAACAAAGGACTATGATACATTGACAGGCATGGAAACTACGCCAGCACAACTCAATACAATACAACTCGAACTGCTTCCAAAATGGCCAGTGAAAATACAGAATACCAGGTGGTCCCAAATGTTTGAAGTTCTTTGAACAAAAAGAAAGAGCGAGAAAGAGAGAGACAGAGTGTGGGGGTGGGGGGAATCCCTTACCCTTGGTTTAAAGACAATACTCATTTATTGCTCAAATGATGCTTTCAAGGGAGGACAGTGAAATAAAATAAACTTTTTTTTTCTCCCCACAATACATAGAAGGGTTATCAAACCACTCAAGTTTAAAAATCTTTCCAGGGTCCGATATCAACTTTTTTCTTTCAGTTCAATGAAATGCTAAATGTAATACTAATTATATATAAAATTTTATTTTACTTTTTAAAATTCTGTTCAGCTGTTTCATTGTCGTCTTTAACATGCTACAACAGGGCTAAATTCATGAATCCCAGAGGGGGAAAAAAAAATCCCCCAAACCTTGAATTTCTAAATAAGTACCATGAACCACATGAAGAACTAAGAGGGAAGATTCAAAACCCACTAAACAAGAGGTAAACGAGATCACCAGATAAATAAAAAAAAAAAAAAAAAAGAGAGGCTTAAAACAGACTCACCATATTTACAATTCCCATTAAATTACACATAAATAAATATATACAGAGATGTGAACACGGATTCCCTTATATAACTGTGAATCGTGTTGCCAGAGAAAGTTCAAGTTGGTCGCTTTACCTTGGAGAGGAAAAAACTTCTACAACTGAAGACATGACATGGAACTTCGTGTATTTGTGTTCAAGTTTATTCACAATACTGATAAAAATGTCATTTTCCTTTACGCCTTTTTTTTAAAGTATGGCTACAATCTGAAGTATGTAAGGGAAGGTGGTGATTCAGTCCCATGAAGCGCATATAGTATTTTTTTTAATTTTTATGTTATTATTATTATTATTTATTATTTGTTTTTAGAAAAAAATGTTTTTAGCTTTTTTGTGGTGGTGGTTGTTGTTGAGTTGTTGGGTTTTTTGTGTTTTTTTTTTTTTTAAAAATCGTCACAAACTTGGACAGAACTTTTCTTTGCTGGCTCCACGGCCTGTTCTGTTCTCTTAGGCTCCACAGGAGGGCAAAGGGGAGTTGGTGCCGACGAGGGACTTCGAGGCTGGGGGCCCAGTCAGCAGGTGCTGTCCCGCTGACGGCAGAGAGTCCCCCAGCGTCTGGGGGACTGAAGGTGGTGGCGGTGGTGGCGGCAGCATCAGCAATAGCAGCAGTGGGGGGGGGCGGGGCGCTGGTCCCGGAGCTGTCACCTGCCCAAGGTGGTAGGGGGCTGGAGACTGGGTGGGTGGGCTCGCCGGACTGGTGAGGCAGGAGAGGCAGGGCAGGGAGGACAGCCTCACTTTCTGTGTTTCTCCTCTTTGTCACTGCTTTTGGCGCTGTTGTCCGTGTGGCTGTTGGGGTTGTTGCTGAGGTACATTTTGTCCATGGCCTTGAGGGCCTCGGTGAGATAGTTCTGCAGGGCTGTGACCGCGGCGCACACCGCTGGGCTGCCGAAGCCGTGGGAGATGAGGTTGAAGTGGGTCAAGCAGCTCTGGATGCCAGGCTCCAGGATGGGGTTGGGCCGCGAGTTCCCCAGGGGAGATCGGTCCTGAGCCAGCAGGTCAGTGAACTCTTTGCATATCTGTCTGCAGCACAAGTGAAGCAGAGAGAAAGAGGGGGGTGGGGAGCGGGGAGAGAGAGAGTTGAGGCTCCCCTGTGGGCAGCCTGAGCAGCAAAGAGAAAACCTTTCTCCCTGCAGTTACCTCCACCGGAATCCAGTGAACCCTGACCTGACCCAAGGCCCCAGAGACAGACTGGGTGGGGGGGGGGGGCCCACAAGACGGAAGACCCAGTCACCCCTCCATGTCCACTGAATGTGGCCCTTCCTACCATCACAAATTCTCCCTCTCTTGCTCCCCAGCTACACCTAACGGCTAGCCCCCTTCTTTCTCACTCACACCAAACACCCCTGACACAGAGAAACAGTCCACATGTTTAGAAGAGAAACAAAGGAGGAGGAGAGGTATGAGGAGTCAGAAACAAAAGCACTTCCCAATAGCCAATAGCATGCAGCCATCAGTTGTCCTGTTCAAAATATCAGAGAGACCTGCTTCCTGCTCTGTTCTAGAGAGACCTCAGTTGGTGGGATGAAATCCTACAAATCAGGTTGGACACAGACAGAAAGGCAAACTTTTCTTGGGATTACTTTGCCTTTAAATAAATGCACAAAAATATTGGTTACTTGGGGACTATGCAGACTGATTTTTTTTTTAAAGATTTTATTTATTTATTTGACAGACAGAGATCGCAAGTAGGCAGAGAAGCAGGCAGAGAGAGGAGGAAGCAGGTTCCCCGCTGAGCAGAGAGCCCAATGTGGGGCTCGATCCCACGACCCTGAGATCATGACCTGAGCCGAAGGCAGAGGCTTTAACCCATTGAGCCACCCAGGCGCCCCTATGCAGACTGATATTGAGAGCGAGCTCAGAGAGACAGACAGACAGAGTGCTGGGGTGGGGGTGGGGGGGGCAGAGGGAGCTCAAGCAGGCTCCAAGCCCCAGCCTGAGAGGCAGGGATAGATCTCAAGACCCTGAGATCGTGACCTGAGCTAAAATCCAGAGTGGGACGCTTACCCAACTGAGCCACCCAGGTGCCCCTCAGACTGGTTTTTGAGAAGAAATAGATGCTTCAATTTCAATTTCCCCATTGCGAGGGAAAATTGTGAACATAGGTGTGCTTAGGAAGCTAAGGGAAGAGAAAAAGTGGAAATCTCAGAATGGGTCTTGAGAAGCCGGAAACAGACAGCGGAGGCCTGTACACGGGACGCTGTCTGTGAATCTGGGAAGCAAGGCCTAGGTGGGGTCTTCCTGGGGCAGCAGCAGTCTGGAGGGGATGGGGGTATGGGTATGAGGCAGGTGGGGAAGAGGGAAAATGGGGGAGCACTGGCAGGCTGCCTTCTCCAAGGCCAGCTGATGTCCCCAGGCCAGACACTGCCCCACCTGAGGCCTCAGCCTCTGCCCTCTGGTTCCAAGCCCTCCTGTGACATCAACTTTGATAATTAAGGGCTTCCAAACAAGCCTTTTAATTTTCAGAAAACATATCAAAACAGTCATTTTCTTTTCACACACCACCTGGAGAAGCCTATTCAGCCCAAGCACTGATGGGAATATAACTTGGGCCATTCTGAAACCTATTTGACATCTCGCCTGTAGGCTAAAACTTGCGGGCTGTGTGTGTGTTTGTGTGCCTGTGACAGAGACAGAGACAGAGAGAGAGACTTTCCAGGAGGGAGGCGAAAGAAAGGCAAGAAATGGGATAAGGGATTAAGGCTGAAACTAGGACAACTTTCTGGCTTGCACATTTTGCAGGCCACTGCTTAATCCTTGCTCTCGGAGAACATACTGATAGGAGACAAAAACTGATACAAGCAAGCCTGTTTTACCCGTTTACAGACTCAATGCTGGTCTTTCTAAAACAACATAGTCACCAGTCCACACTCAGCTTCCAACAAACCGCTACCATACTCCACCCCCGTACACACTTTTTTTGTTCTAACTGAAAAGGGGGAGCAGAAGAGGCTAAGAATGGGAGCACATCAAGCATCCCACCTACATTTCCCCTTTCAGGTTGAGTCCGGATTCTAAGACTGTGTTGGCCACTTCAATTATTTATGACAACAAAGCTGATTAACACCAAACGAGGAGAGGAGCAAAGTGTGGCCAGAAACAATGCTGGTTGTTTCTCTTGACAGTAAGACAGAGACCCCGGAGAGGTAAGGTAAATGCCTTACTTTGTAGCCAGAAGCATGTTTTTTCTTGTCACTTGCTCATTGGGATCGGAATGTTGTCGGTTGAGAAATTCAGCTACTGCTTTGGCAGGAAATTCAGTTTCACACACGTACCCAAAGTCCCGGGCTAGGTGGACTGCTTCTCCTGGGAGGAGGCGAGAGGGGAGGTGAGCGCAAGAGAATGAAAAGAGTTGAGGTCAGATTTTCCTCCCAACACTTATTTTCTTAACCCAGATGTTTAAGAAAACACAAACTAGTTTTCTCGTTTCAGGCATTTTATTCCCTTCTCTGTAGGATCTGGCAGATGAATTTGTCAGGAAAAATGGCCACTTGTCCCAGTAAAGCCAAGATGACTTGAAAATGTAAATCCCATCCGCCACCCTCCTGTCCCCTCCCCCACCCACCCTGATCCCTGATGACATTTCCCCAACTTCTCTTTTAAAATGTTCCTTGTATTCCAACCTCACACCTATCAACACATTCATAAATGATATTCATAATTACTCGCTGAGTTTTTCTGCAAGGGGAACAACTAAAGGTTTACATTTTAACTTGATCGCATATAATTATCTGTTCATCCAAACCGATTAACCAAGAGGATTTGAGGGTCACTCCACTGAGTCTGTCTGTGTTGTTGATTTTCGAATCTTTGGTTTTAATTTCCTGAACCAGTTGGTTTTTACTGCAGGGCTTCCTGCCATTAGCTCCAGCTCCGGAAGAACGCATGCGCCAATTAGAGCATCAAAGCCCTCTCTGCAGAGCTTGTTTCCATAAAATGGAGCGGATCACAAACAATAACAGTTCTCCAGAAACTGCCTCCCTGGAACAGGACTCAACCCCCAAGCTCATGCACACTCTCACACTACACCCAAAGCCACTTCGACCATTTCCTTTGCGCTTAATGCTTCTGGGGTATGCATAGTGGGTTCTGTATGTACTCATGGTATTTTTAATGCAAAGCTACTGTTGTTGAGCTCCTGGCCCCGAAGAACTGCTTATTGTTTAACAGTTATATTATCATCTTTAACGCTGTTCACAGAGTGCCTCCTGGGAGTCCTCCTCAAGTGCATGATTTTAAACTTTACTACAGTTCTTTATAAAGCTGGAACCCAAATTCCACTGTGATCTATCTCCTCAACTGTAAGATGTAAAGAAGACAAAATGCCTTCTTTAAATATAAATGGTAGTTTTGATATCTACCTGATCATTTAAGTGTCTTTCTTTTTCCACTGGCATGAGACATTGCCAACACAACACAAAGGAAAACGCAAGACAGCGTAGACATTCCTTCTAACACATCTCAACTTAAGCCAATTTACTATCAGAAAAACTTAAAAGGAATCCAGAGGAAGTAGGAATGTGAGTGGATTCTGATGACAGTGTATCTAGAGCACGGAGTGAGAACAGGGGTAGCTTTTGTTTTAAAGGGGTTGGAAGCTTTGTGTGTGAGTGTTAAAAACTGCCATGAGGAACTTTCTGCAAGGCTTGTTTTTCTTTTTTCTTTCCTAGCCCAACAATTCAAAATCTAAGATTGCTCCCTTTTCTTCCCCTCCACTAGAGAAGCACAATTAAGTAAGAGATAAGGGAGCATATGTTTGGAAAACAAAAACCTAAAAGGGCATATAACCCTGAGCTTTCAGGACGGTCTTAAATCAGGATGCAGGTCAAAGATTCCCAAATTAATTCAGGAAGTAATGGTCACGCATTTCTCAAACGCAGATGTCAGAATAGCTTAAGTGATTTACTGCTGAGCTCTGTGGAGGAGACAGGAACTTGGAGAGAATATGCAGTTCTTAAATTTTCACTTTGTTTAGGTCAGAATTGGGTTCAGGGAGGTGGAATTTTATGGCAAAGGGGAAGAAGAAAGGAGGGCAGGAGTTAAGTGCAAATAGTTTTTTGACGTGCCAGGATTCCGTTCCCTTCCAGCTATATTCGCCAGAAAAAAAAAAAAAAATGAAACTGCCCAACTGACACAAAATACAACCAAACATCTGGCCACAGAGTATTATCCATTTTCCCAGAAGACAGTTCCCTTCTTGTTAGCAAGTGGACTCGCTTACCCTCCACTAGTGACGTGAGCAGGGTGACATTGGCAGCTTTACGTCTCCCTGCTGGCAGATTTAATCCTATTTTGTCCAGTTTTTCTCTTAAAGATCTTCCTCCATTTTTAGACTTCGCCCTGTTTCACAAATATATGCAAGAAAGGGATTTAGAAAACACTGGGTGGCTCTGAGTCACATTATAGTCACTTCGACAACCTCCTAACATGTGCTTTTTAAAATTGAGAATCATGGCCCCGAGATACTTAAGGGAGGGAAACCTAGGAAGGAATGGTAGGGAAAGATCACGGGAGACAGAGGCTAAACTGTAAAGCACCCCCTGTGTTCAGTTATGCCTGCAGCCCCCATGGCAGGTTGGAAGGTTTTTGATTCCTTCTCTAAAGCAGAACTCTCTAAAGAAGAACCACAAACAAACAAACACGGTTCTCATCTCTGGGGTTTGAGGTATTTTTGAGTTCAACTGATTACTGTGTATTTTCGCTGTTGTTACAATCACACAAATCCCAATGGGGTCTTTAAATTGTCTTTGCAAGAACCGCTGTTAGGCTGTTCAGAGTAACCAAAGTTATCATCACTCTCACGTTTCCTGCTCTGGCTTTAACCCCAATGGGAAATTCATTTTACCAACTGTTTACATGCCATGTCAGTAGCCTAACTGGAAATGTCAAAAGCGGGTATCGGCCTTTAAAAATTTCACTGATTTCAGAGACAATGGAGGTGGTTCTAAATAGATGTCTAAATAGACTCCCATAATCAGAAAGTGGTTAAGATAAATTGTTTAAATAAAACAGCAAATTAATTAATTTCAGATTTTATTCCCTACTCAAGTGCTCTTTAATTGTGTGGATTAGATTATACTCCCCTAGGTAAACAGTCTCCAATACTGGGGGTGAGGGAAGGGGAGGAAAAAGCAGAGGGCGGTTTCAGATCTGTCAGAGAAAGATTACAAAAGGAAGCAAAAATGACTGTGAAGGAGGAAGAAAACACTGGAAAAGCTGATGTCTGAAACCTTCCAAAAATGGTTTTATACGCTTTGTGTGGAACATGCTCATCAGAGCGGAACTATGGGTCCACTGATGAATAAATAAATAAAGGGCAAACAGTGAAGTTCTTGGTCTACTTTTTAAAAAAAGGGGGGGGGGGTGGAGGAGAAAAAAAGATCGTCTGGGAAAGTTCAACCCAACAACCCACCACTCACAAAGCTGGGTAGAACCCTAAGAGGGCGAAGCCCAAAGCTGGGAGAAACCTGCCCTGAGGGAAGGTGCTTCACCTCGCAGACCCTTATCAAATCTTATCTAGGAAACGAAACATTCCGACCTCACAGGGCTGAGACGTGTATCCCTAGCCACGTATGTAACATGCACTGGTGGGTAACGACTACACATAATGCACGTACACGTGTCATGCGTGCTGCCTGGAGCACGTCGCGGCAGCAGTACCTGGGAACCACTAATGTGAGCGCCTTAGGCACTGGGAGTCGCCGTCTGGCCAGAGGTGATGGTGACGGGGGTTGGGGGGAAAAACAGGGCGGCGGACTCAAGAGAAAGCCAATGTCTTCTACTTAAAACCCTACTCAAGGGACGGTGGGTTACCTTCGGAGACCCTACACGGAGGTAAAGCAAAGTAAGGCGCCTGAGAGGAAGTTTTCCAGGGCGTGCAAGGTGTACGCGAGGAGGGAAAAGGCGGCTGCACGGCGCCCCGCCGCTGTAGCAGCCGGGACTGAACCCGCGGTGCAGTGAGCTGCGCGTGCGCGCGAGGAGTTGGGTTGGGGGCGGAGGGCCCGGGGAGCGCGCTGCGGCGACGAACCCGAGCGCGCACCAAAATCTCGAGCGCGCGAGAAGGCTGCGGAGAGCGCAGGCGCGCGCCGCCTCATCCCGCCCCTAGCTCCCACCCACCCCGTTTTACGCCCTTCTCCCCGCCCCTTTCTTTTCCCGCGAAGGGAGGGCCGCGGCGCGAGGCCCGTCTGCGTCGCCGCCCAAGCGCAGGCGCAGTGTTTCCCCGGGCCGCGGGGCGGGGCGGCAGGGCGGCGCCGGGCCTCACCTCCGCAGCACTCCGCCCAGCAGCGAAGCGTTGAGACACTCCGGCGGTGAGAGGCGCCGCTGTACTTCCGCCACCGTGACCTTGTACTTCGAGGTGGAGCTGAGGAGCGAGAGACGACCCGGAACTGAACAGAAGACTTCGTTGGGGTTCACGACGCCGCCGAAGAGGTTGTCCTTGTTTATGGGGATGGCGGAGACGGCGTTGCTGTTGGACTTGGACAGGGACACGGGGCCTGCGGAGACAGACGGGGAAGCTGCGTGTGGGCGTCGGGGGTCCCTCCCAAGTCCTGCCAGACCCCGGTTCTCGCCCCGGCTTGCGCCGCAACCCCCACTTTCCTTCCAGCCCTGAAAAATCCTGTGGTTCCTTTCCCCCACCGTCTGTCCTATTCCCTGCTGTATTCCCGTTCTGAGGATCAAGACTCATCCCCTCGGCGCACCCCGCCCGGCGGCCGGGAGGCGCCCCCACCTCGCCCTACCAGCTAGGACTGTGCTTCTGCCTCAAACCCTTTCCTGTTAGCCGTCAGGGTGCTGTCTAGAAATGGTAGTGAAATTGTGACCCTCAGGGCTCGCATCCGAGGAGAGGTGCTGCAGTACGGGTATAGGGTGCAGGGGAGGGGATTACGTTTGCACACCGAGAGCAAGCTACGTGTACTTTGGAGGTTTTGTGGGATGGGGAGTTCAGTGTTGGGGAGAAATTGTTATAAAGATCAGAAGAGAGTTTAGATGGCTGAAGTGGCCTGTATGTGAACATTTCAGCTAAGGCACCAAGCTGGGAGGCGATGGATTCTCTGGACACACACAGCAAGTGCCCCATCCTTTTGATAAATAGGCCCTTTCCTATGTTTAGTTTTAAAAAGGACCGTTTAGAAATGCATTCCACAGTCCCATTTTGAACTGGGAGAGAAGAAGGATAAACAGGCCTACCATAGGCTCTATCAATGTCCTTCTGCTGAGCAAAGAGTTAATATCCTTGTCTGCTTGAGTGTCTTCATTGGCAAGTGGAGAGGATATATTCTTACTAGGCAAAATCATAAGCTCTTCCTTGTCGGCCCCACCATAGAAAAAAATTCAAGACCAGGAAAAAGTGTACTACCATGTTACATTTCTCAACACCAGTATAATTCAGATGCATTCACAACCATTTACGTACTGTATGCATTTGTATTTTTAAATTCCACAAGGAGACATATATAATAATATGCATACATTCTCCTCAGTACTCCTCCCTCCTTAATGGGGATATTCTAGACGTATGGGGAGGTGGGGGGCTCTAGGTTTTGGATAGATCACTTGTGACATTAATAGCTCTGGGGAGGCTAATAGAGACAATAGGAGTTAAACGAACTCTTGAGAGATTACTAATAAAAGAGCCAATTATCATGTCGACTTGGAAAGAGCATCTCTTAAGATTTATCCCTTGCACATCTAATTTGACGTGACAAAGACTTCACAGATGCAAAAATGAAACTTTAAACTAGCTAACAATATACTGATTGGGGTTAGAAATGAGAACAGTTTTATATAGCATCGTCCTCTGGTGGTGCCTAGAATCCTGCAGTGTAACATTGCTACCATAACAACAACAACAAAAAGCTGCTGTGAATAGCATTTAATCCAGTAAACTTTATTTCTACTCACTAAACACAATACAAATTACAAATCCATCCAAATCACTTGACACTTTTTAAAAACAATTTCTGCTCTGAACAATTATGCTAATAATCCTGACATCTTCAAGATGCTAATTTTAACCAAAAGCCAAATTTTTGTTAACCTAATTCACAAAGTTTAAAAAGCCTTAAACAGCTAATGAGAAATTAAATTGAAGAACATGAAAGTGTTTTTCTTCCTCTGCTAAGGAGTGGTACAAAAGACACAAAAAGATGTTGAATTATTTGCACTATTTTAGCATTATACACTTCTTAATACTCATGGCCACTTACACAACGGATTAACTAAACTATTAAACCATTTCAAAATTGAAATGCCACTTCCAAATCAGTTCAACTATTACACATTTCATGTGTCTGTCTAGATATCATTAAACTAAATTAAATGGTCAAATCATGAACAAAGCTAGCCTGTTGCCATTACTAACATACTGAAAGCCGATCATTTAAAGCATGGCTGTTCTATGCCATCTATTTGCTAATTCTGAGCCTTTAGGAAATCCTATTTGAAAAAAATAAATACAGCTCTGCGAGTTCTTTTAAATAGCACTATGCCTGTAAGGACATGCCTGGAATGTAGAAGGAAATGGCTTACCTTTCTTAATTACAGTTTGATCTGGGATGTTAATACCCGGGTCTTCTACATGCTGCAACAAAAGGATACACATGGATGTAAGTGTGTAATCAAAACAAAAGGAAATGAATATTCTGTGCAAGATGGGGGGAGGGGAAGGTGTAGAATCAAAATTTCCCCCTCCTGTATAGTGACATTTATATATAAACATCTCATCTTGGCTTATTGGAATTTGAGGCTTTGGAACTCAAGAGGTTTCACTGCACACCCACGGCCAATTTCTCCTCCCCCAGCAAATAATACATGTTTGAAGGAGATGGGGGTGGGGAATAAAACTTTCTTTGGAAATTAAACCAAGTTTTGGAGCACCTAATCTTCTTCACAAAGTCAGTTTAACCTTTAAAAATGCACCTAGCTTTAGTTTGGCGCCTCAGCGGCTTCGGACTTTAGCGGTTCCAGTGTTCAGGCAGCAAAAGCCAGGGAAACACAATAGAAATGACAGAAGCGGGAGTAACAGGGGAGTGTTGTAAGCGTTTTAGGTAATGTGATAAAAAGCAAAGGCGTATACACACCTTCACTTATGGAAAACTAAAAATAATTTTTAAAGATGATTACAGCCTAAACTGGGTATGAGAAACAAATATGAAAACGATTAAAACAAAAGCTAAAACCTCTGAGGGTATTTTTCCCCCCTGTTGTCCAGCAGCGGGTTTGTTGGTGTGGGTTTTTTTTTTCTTCTCTCTCTCTCTCTCTCTCTCTCTCTTTTTTTTTTTTTTTTACAGATGGATGGGTATACGTGTGTGCTAGAGTCAAAACGTGATTAGAAAGTAAAATGAAATCATGTTTTCTAATGCAGAAACTGACAGGCAATATAATGTCTGGCTGTGTTTACAAATTAGCACCAGGGCTGCTGAGATAGAAGATTTCGCAATCGTTACCAAACACAGGCATTACCATTTAAAAAACTATTACTTCCTTCTCTAGTCTTTGTCCAACAATAATACTGATTCGAACATTTTCCATTCTGTCTTGGATTTATGCTCCTGTTAATTGTGCCTGATCGCAATGATTCCGGGTGGATGGTACTAAGTTGCTTTATTACAGGTTTTATTATACTCAATGCTCTCATTTGTAACTTGCCTAAAGTGCTTCTGGATTTAAGTATAATTAAATTGAGAAATGTTCAGAAATGACTACTGCTGCAGTTCTTGTGTTTTAACTATATGGGGAAATATGATCCCTTTATGCATGCACCCTAAACCCATAAAGTAAATGTAGTGTGGCATAATACTTTTATTTGTGTTATTTCTAGACCTTGTCCATACAGGGAAGACTGTTAAGTTTAAAACCCCACTGAGATATTAATGATTAAATAATTTTCACCATCAATTTGATTTTCTTAAATATTTAGCAGTCATTCTTATTAAAGGTTAACTGTTGCAGCAATGGGAAAATTGAAAACAACCCTTTTCCTGACCCAAATTCCTTTGAAAGAATTTTTTTCTTAATAGGTGGGGGAGGGTGGGGAAGAGCAGCAACTGGGTTTCCTTGTTTTTATTTATCTTTTGGTTAATTTCTCCTACTGACTAATTTCACCACAAAAAGTGACTATACGGGTGTTAAGAATTCACACCAGCCACTTTGGAATTTTTGCAAAGTAGAGCAATTCTAATTCACAGTAATTTCAAAGGGCTACAGTGCATTTTGCAATTCAAATATGTCCAAAGAGCAGGTTAGAAAAAGGATTCAGAGACTCTTTGGGAAGGGAAACTGAAATGATCACAACTTCCAGGTTTGTTTTTTAATTGCTTTTTCTCAACTACTGCTCCTCTTACTTTACTTCCCAAGAAATGCACTGTTTAATGTCAGTTTCCAAAAACATTTATGAACACAGACATACACACAATGCTTTCTAAACCCCACAATGGATCAAGTGCCCGCTTTCCTTCTTTCCATGCAAGGCTGCTGAACATAACCAACAAATTTCAGTGATTAACTGGGCCAAATGAGAGCTGTAATAAATTTTCTATTTTCCTATGTAACTTAAATAATGTTTTAAATTCACCAAGCAAGCAGGTAAGTTCATCTGACCATTTTCTTTGCAATCTAATGCAGTAATCATTAAACTGTCAACGGACATATTGCTGCAATATTTGATGCACTAATTTGAAATAGCATTTTAGTAAAAATCACATCCAGATACATTTCCTCTCCAAAGAAAAGCAGCATTAACAGAGCCTTTACAGCTTTAATAAAATTATTGGCTCATTCTAATTCCATTTCAGGAGGGTTGTGAGGAAACCATAAATACGTAGAATTGAAACAGAGATGCTGGTTTAAATTTAATTTCAGAAAGTATTTTCAAATTATCAATAGCCTAGTTTACACTGTAAACAGTAAATGTGCTAATGCCATGCTTATTCAGAAATCGTTTTAAACTGCATTTATCAATAACTGGATTAGAACTCAAATAATGTATTGCCCAATAGTCTCAAAACATTTAATTTAATATAGGGTGTAGCAGGTTCTGATAGGAGTTGGGAACCCAGCTAATGATTTATGAGGTCAGCACTTAGCACCCCTAGGAGGAGAAGGAGGCTTCATTTTAATGTCCCTCTGCTCTGATTTGCTACTTAACTATTCTTTAATCAGGGTAAGCTACACACAGAACTTTCAGACATCACTAGTGCTTATGAAATCCGGTAGAAATAATTTTCTTAATATGTTGTTCACACTTTATTTTAAACTGCTAGGGTATTTAATGAGTTCTTTGGTTGAATTTAACATCTTTTCCAGGACAGGGATAAATCCCCCATGCCAGACGCAGCGGTGGAATTAGATCCTCTCCCAATCGAAACAGTTTACTGTCTTGGAGAGGGGCAGATATTGTTAATGGTGACACTCGTCTGATTTATTTCTGTGTCAGTGGAAATGGTAATGCAGGCATTGTTTGAAGGAGCTCCAGGAACCATTGTTCTAGGGCTATAACTCTCAACTACTTTTTAATTTTTTAATTCGGTCGTTTATGTGGGTTCTCCAAGTGTCCGCCCAAAAAACAAAATGGAATTTTGAAAAAGTAAATGCCATTGAGGGAAACCCCGGGCCACAGTCTGTGTGTCCTGATTAATCTTCTCTGGGGGTGGGTGAGCAGGGGCTGCGTTCTCCCTCGCGCCGCCCGCGCGGCCTCTTACCGGGACGTCCTCGATGGCGTGAGGTAAGGAGTGGATCGGGAGGTCTCCGAGTCCTGAGCTAAGCCCGTGTGGGCCGTGCAGGAGGTCTTCGTGCCGCCGGTAGTCCCTGCGAGGATCCAGGCCCGAAAGCTGGTGGGGCAGCCCCCGGTGCGTGTGCAGGAGCCCAGACTCCTGGCTCTGCCTCTGGCCGGGCCAGCCCGGGTGCTGCGGCTGCGGCTGGGCGTGCAAGGGGTTTAGGCTGTAGGGGTCGTTGACGTGGGAGTAAGGATCTTGCGACTGGGGGTAGATAGGCTGGTAGGGCGGGGGGAAGTAGGGGGGCTGGAAGTCGGCATTGGGGGTGTGGGACAGCGGCGGGGCGCTCGTGTAGGGAGATTGACCTACAGTGCCCAGCTGGGGCAACCGCGCCGTCCCGTTGCTGGTGCCGTCGTGGCGGTCCTGAGAGAGAGAGGAAGAAGGGGGGAAAGAACAAGAAATCAGGCGTCGAGTTACATCTGTCCACTCTAAATCCACTCCGCAAGACTGCGTGGGAAACCGTTCATTCCCATCCGCAGGCCGCCGAAAGAAATGAGCTCTAAGTTGTTCATTTCGGTACCCCAGAAGTGAAACGGGCTTCTTCCAAAAACGCAGGGAATTAGATCGTGCAAATGTGGGGGCATAAGAGGCTCTGTTCAGGCGTTTCTTTCAAAGTGGGGGGGGGGAGGGGGGAAGATAGAAAAAGGCCTCCCAGAATACAGCCCGTTAAGCTGCAGCGAGAAACCTCCCTTAAGCAAAATTAAAATTCCTGCTAAATATTGAACAGTAGAAGCGGCCTTTTCTTTTTCCCCCGGATTTGAACCTGCCTGCCACTGCGTTATTGTTTACCCTGTTCCGTTTATTTGGAGGGAGGAAAAATCATACACGTTCAAACACTATTACCATTTTCATGACTATTTAAATAGAAACATTTCGTAGAGGAGCTGTAAGGAAAGCACACCTTTAAATTACCAGCTTAAAGAAGGTTTTAACTGCAGGATGGGGTTCTGTCTTTTCCGCTCTCTCAGTTAGGAGCCTTTTTCTCAATAGGGTCGATTTACGATATGGATGGGGAGAGGGGGGACGTCAAGTCAAGGTTTAAAATAGAAAGATTCAGCCTTATTGGGTTTAAAAGAGAGAGGTGCAACCCGGCGCGGAGGCTCCCGCCCCTTGCACCCCAGCCCCAAAGGGCAGAAGAAACGCCAGACTTTATGTTCCTCTATTGCAATTCGCTTGCCAAACAAGCGAACAGTTGATTCCAGGGGGTGCGAACCCTGGGAGGTTCAGCCCCGGCCCCGAGGGCAGGGGACACACCGGGCAGCGTTTTTCCTGCATATGGATTAAGCATCAAACGTTGAGAACACCTCGGGAACAAGTGAAGACGCAAAGAAATAAGGATGAACGTGGCTAGAAACACGCCTGGGGAAGTAGCGGCGAGGTAGGTCTGCGCGCCGGGAGAGGTCGAGCGGGGGCGGGGGGTAATGCATTCGATTAAAGAATGAAAAAAGCGAGAGAAAAGAAGGAAAGAGCGAAATGCAAATGGAAAAAGGGGTGCCCTGAAGGAAACCTGAGCGCGAATCCCGAGGTTGGGGCAGCTCCGCAGCACCAGGTTTCCAGAAGAGAATTCCTAAGGAAACAGGGATGGGGGTGGGGATGGGACTCACCATAGCTGAAAAACTGTGAACTAACATCTGCGAAGAGTCTGGGGTAACGAGTCAGGGTGGAAAAAAACAAGCAAGCCTGGAGAGCCCGGCTGCCCCGCCGCCCGAGCGCGCCCCACACAAAAGGCGCCGAGAGCCCCGCGCCACCCAGGACTCCAGTCACGGCGCAGACACTCCCCCGAGCGCTGGAGCCCCGCTCTGGTCCATCCGAACTTGAACCACCGATTCGAGCGGCGCCTTCAGCTGGTCGAACCCACGGTCTCTATCCTGCCGTGATCGGTTATGATTCAAAGTTCCTTAAAAAATGAAAAACCCCAAAAAAAGGAAAAAGAAAAAAGTGTGTGTGTCTGTGTGTATGTGCGTGTTCCTTAATCCGTGTCTCCCCTCTTTTCTTAGCGGCGGCTTCGCTTGAGCTTCTAATAACCGCGCTGGGCAGCGTTCCTGGAGCCTCCTAATAGCAGATATTCATGACTATTAATATTACACGAATACTTAATAAGGGAAGAATGCCTGGAAATCGAGCGTGAAGCGGAGAGGCAACTCGCGCCGGAGCCGGCTCTCAATGCAGTCCATTGACGGGAGCCTCAGTGTAGCAAATCGGAGGTGGGGAGAGGGAGCGCGAGAGACAAAAAGCGGGCGAGAGAGGGAGCGGGCGAGCGCGCGGGGGGCCGCGGCGCGGCGTCTGGCGAATCACAGGGAAGGGGCAACATTTTAAAAGGTTGCAGGGCATGCAAAAGTGAAAGAGAAAGAGGGAGCGAGGGAAACCGAGGGAGAGAGCGCAGAGAGGGAGAATGTGTCTGCGTGCGTGTGTGAGAAAGAAAGTGTGGGTGAGAGAGTGGAGCCCAGAGTGGGGAGCGGGGAGGGAGGGAAGGAGGGAGAGCCCGAGAGGAGGAAGGGAGGGAAAGAGGGAGGGAGGGAAGGAGGGGGAGGGGGCCGAGCCGGAGCGCACGGAGGGGGAGGCCGAGGGGGAGGGGGAGGGGGAGAGGAAGCGAGCGAGGACAATCAGACCTAAAAGGCTGGGGCAGACCTCGGGATACCGTGGGGGCCGCGCGTCGCGGGCAGGAGCTGCCGGGGACCGCGTCCGAGCATTCATCGGGCTCTCGGCGCGGGAGGTGCTGCCCGGCCCTCTCCGGCCGCGGGCTCCTCCGCTCCGCAGCCGGGCCTGGGACTCGGGATTCGGCTGCCCGCCGCCGTGCCGCTCTTCCATGGCCCGGCGCCCCGCCCGGGACCGGCCCGCCCGCCCGCTCCACCGGCCCTCGCCTCGGCCGCCGCTCAAGCTTCCCTCGGACAGCCCGGGCCCGTTCGCTCTGCGGCAGCTGCCGCCCCGCCCTCAGCTCTCCGGGGCAGGGGTTGGGGAGGGAGAGCCGGGACGCGGTCCGGGGCGCGCAGAGACGCTAGGCGGCCCAGCCCGGGCGCCGCTGGCACGGGCTCCCGGCTCCCGGCGCAAACCCGTCCGACTGGCTGGGCCACTCCCGCCCGACGCCCCCCCCCCCCCCTCCGCTGACACGGCTCGCTCTCTCCCAGCGCGGCAAGGCTACCGCCGCTGCCAGTCCGCCCGCTGGGTTGTCAGAACAAGCGGCACCTCGCCTCCTGCGTGTCCCTGCAGAGCCCCGACATAATTAGACAGCCCTGAGCCGGCTCGGAAACCCGAAATCCCTGCTCCGGCGCTCGCCCACCGCAGTCAAAGTTGTTGAAACAGCCCTCACTGTGCTTCTCTTTCTCTCTCTCTCTCTCTCTCTCTCTCTCTCTCTCTCTCTCGTTGCCTCACACACACATTCACACGCGCCCCCACAGGGTCCCTCAAGTTCTTTGCCTCCCACCTACGTCTCATAGGCGCCCAGCGCCGTGCAGAGGTTCGAACCCCGCACGCCGAGCGCTTGGCATCCAGAGCTGGGTTCCGGCCTCCGCGAAGGTGAAATGCTCGAGCCTCGGGCCAAAGCCCTGGCGGGGACAATTCACCTGCGGAGACTGAGGAGCTAACTCGGACCAGTTCGCAGAGCACCTCCGGCCACCCCCCCCCCCCCCGCCACGGGCCTGAAAACAAAGCGGCTAGTGTGCCCTGGGGTCTCTGCGCCCCGCATGGCGCACAGCAGGAGCCCCCAGAGAAGAGCCCGCCCCCGCGGGATGTCACCCTGTGCCCCATGGGGTGAGGGGAAGGCGAAAAGGAAGAGCCCGGGAAAGGAGAAAGATTTTAAAATCGTCGACGGAGAGGAGAGGGGGAAGGGAACCAGTGACACACCGTTCACACAAACCCGGGTTCTGATTTCAAGTGAAGACGAGACCCACGCTGCTGCGCCCGCACAGACCTCTGCTCCAGACATTTCCAGCTCCAAGTGCCAAAGAGAAAGAAAGGAACAGAGAAGGAAAAATAGCAAAAGCCGGGACTACCACCTATTTAGGTAATCATCGGCCTCGGCCCCCTCCCCCTCCTGTGACTCCTCCGCTTATTTCAGCGGGGGATGTGAAGGAGTTCGGGGCCGCGGCAGCCAGGCCGGTTCCCAGCGCCTCCCGCGAGCCGGCCAGTGGTGCTGGGGCTTCCCCGGCTGCCCTGAGAAGCCCAGCTCCGGAGACCCTGGGTTTTAAAATGGGCTCCAAAGAGGCGCGCTCCACCGGCGCCGCGGGCTCCGCGCACCGGAGGTCGTGTGCAGCCGGGTCAGGATTCCCACGGTCACTCAGCCGACCGCCCGGCGGCTTCAGGGCCCGCAGCTTGAGGACCCGGCAACTAGGCGGCTCCACGCGGTGCAGCCCTCCCACCTCCACCCCAGGGATGCTCTCAAAGTATCCCTCAGAGGGAGAAGGTGCTTAGAACTTCTTCAGCAACACAGATACCCGGAGCGAGCCCCGCAGCAATTTGGGCGAGGGGCGCTTCCAGACTGAACCCGATAACTGGGATAACACAGCTCAGAGCGAAGTGTGCGGGCACCTTCTCCAAACAGAAAAGACCCTTCCTTTTTAGAAAGGGGGAGGGGGAAGATAAGAAGGAAGGAGGGAAAATGAATAAATAAAAGAAGGAATATGAAAGATCGGAGAGGACTTAAGGAGGGAAGTGGGTTTTTCTCTTTCCTTTCTCTTCCTGGTGACTCGGGCCCCCAGAATCTCGCTCGAGACACACGCAGGGTGCACAGACGCGTGCCCAATTGCCAGCAACTGCCTCAAAAACCCATGCTCGTCTTTCCACTCTTAAGCAGTCCCAAAACTGGCCAGAAAATAGAAGGGGGGAAAGTGGGACACGAGCTTCCAAGGAGGAAAATGAAAGAAGACAGCGTCCACATCCTTCCTCTCCAGCTTCTCCCCTGAGTTCTTCGGGCGAATTGGAGAGGCGGGCGCTGCGTTGGGGAAAGTTTGTCCCACCCGCATTTCGCAGCTGGCTGCGAGGAAAGGAGGAGGAGCGGGAACGTAGAGCTCGGAGCCTGCGGCCGCACGGATAGCCACCGCCGCGCTTACCTCGCAGTCCTCGTACTTGATATTATCCGTCAGTTTCCAAAGCATTTTCATGGATCGGCGTGAACGGATTTGCCCCCTTCTCCGCCTCGCACCCAAGTGGAGCTACTCTCTGGGTAAGCGCAAAGTGTCGGCTGCCGGCGGTGAGCGCAGGAGGAGGAGGAGGAGGAGGAGGAGGTCGAGGAGGAGGAGGAGGAGGGCGAGGGCGAGGAGGAGGAGGAGGAGGAGGAGGAGGAGGAGGAGGAGGAGGAGGAGGAGGGCAAAAAGGAGGAGGAGGAGGGCGAGGAGGAGGAGGGTGAGGAGGAGGGAGGAGGCGAGAAGGGAAAGAGCTCCCGTGTGCGCTCGGAGATCTCCCTCTAATGGTAGAAACTTTTCCCTTTTCCAGCTCTTTACCAACAGCCTAATCGCCTCATTAGCATATCAACAATAGTCCAATTGCTCGCCAGCACCGCAATCTGCGGCGGGCCGCTCCGACCCAGGTATAAAGGCCTCTCCGAGCGGCGAACTTGCTCCTAGAGCGCACGCCTGCCTGTGAGCCGAGGAAATCTCCCCTGAGACCAGCCGCGCGCCCCGGTTCCAGCCACCCCCGGTCCCCGCCGCCGCGCCATTCCGCCCCTCTCCTCTTTCTCTCCGTCTCCTTCTCGAGGGAGATGCCCTCCGCAAAAACCCGGCACGGTGCAGGGTCCAAGCGGCTGCGCCTGGGGCCCGGCTTTCACCACCTCTCCCTCACCCCTGCCTGCGCTAACCGCGCTGTCCTTTCGGCCCCGTCCGATTTTATTAGAAATTATTATCCCTTTCGCAATTAAATATAATCATCAAACCAAGACCGGCAAAGTCACTCCAGGATTTCTGCCCAACAAGAGATCGCCTCCGCTCGCGGCAGCCACCACCTCGGGTCGCAGCGCCTTGGGAGTTTTATTGGCTTTGCGCTTACCCCCTCCACCTCCCCCACCCCCAGGTTGAGAATTTTGCCAAACAGCTCCAGTCGCTCGGCTGGGGTTTGCGATCCTTTAATTGCCGCGTGTAAAATAAAAATTGTACCCCGAAGAGGTTAGTTGACAGCTCCAGGGGTTAAATGATTTTCCTCTCATTTGTATGAAGCTAGGGCTGACTGATAATTCAACGTGGTGTTGGGGCTAAGGGTTTCGTAGGTGCGATGTGGACAAAATACAGAACTCCTACGGAGACTCACTGTCGCTCCTGGAGTTGTGCAGAAATACCGACATGTGTGCTTCGTGTCATGCATGCATCAAAATAAATCGCTGGGAACCAACTCTTCGCTGTGCTAATCTGCTCCAGTTTTCCCAAGATCCCCCTTTTTAATTAAAGCAGGGAGAGTTCCTTCATGATTTGGTAATGTTACTAAAGCGGGCGCGCTTGCGGCGCAGTGCCCGGCTGACGCGGAACCCGGAGGCCCCGGGGCCACCCCCTGGTCCAGGTTGGCCAGTCCAGGCTTTCCCGGCTCCACACAGGGACCGGCTCGCCCCAGCGGGGCTTTATAGATGTTTTCCTTCTGTTTTTGGCGAATTGTTTTAAAGAAGAAATTAAAAAGAAAGACGTGATGTAATCCTTCGAAATACGGAGTAATTAATTTTTCTGGTCAAACTTCTCATTTGCCCTCCATAAAAAAGTTTTTGTGTGTCTTTCTCTCTCTTGAATACTGCAAATTCACCAACAGTAGGTCTGCCTCTGAGTTGCTCTAGGAACGACTTCTGATTTCATCTAGGCCTGTCTTTTGCAAATCTCCAGGCCTCCCAGGTCTCCAAAGTGTGCCCTTGCAGAGGGGGTAAAGGGTGTTGCAAATCCAAGCTTTTCTTAACAGGTGGAAGGAAGGCAAGAGGAGGGAGGACCACCTCCCCCCCGCCATGTGCTGAGGGCAATTTCTCTTTCCGGATGTCTGCAGCAAATTCCCCAAGCCAGGCAGAGTAGGCCAGAGGCCCTCCCAAAAGTTAGAGAAATGACTCGAGCTGGATTTAGAGCATGAGGGACACCCTCCTCCGGCCCTGCCCTGCACTCCTTTTCACCACCTGCACACTATCACAGTTCTCTGGCTGAACACAGCCCGAGGTTAAGCTCCACGCTCCATCCGGAAAACGGTCAACTTCCAGCACTCGCACCACTCACCCTGAGGGGCTGCCCTAGGGCCCGCCACCCAACTCAGAGGCTTGAAGTCGGGAGATGGGCCGCCGCAAGCATTTACACCTTCCCAGCAAGCAGCCACAGCCTCAGAGCAAGAGCTGTAGGCCAAATCCTAGGCCTGGGAGCATGGGATTTTTACACCCTCAGACGTTGCCGTACTGTGCTTAAGGAAACTTCAAGTTTCGCTTTCTTTCAGATTGTGGGCTGGGGAAGGCATTCAAGGCCCTTTATGTTCTCCACCCATCCCCCCTTGCTGACCGGCGCCCTGCAGATTTCTGGCTCCGCACCCTCTAGGGCTGCTAAACTGTTGTTGTATTCCCGCCGAGGGTGCCTTTGAGGTGCAGATTAGAGCCTGCGGGCTCTGCGCCGCCGCTGGAGTCGTGGGCCTTGAAGAAAGGCCCAGGCGAGCGCCCCAGTAGATCCTGGAGCCAGCGGAGTCGCGTTTGTGGGAACGTCATTACCACGACAAGTCTCTTCATTGCATGTCAATGCTCCATACCCACCAGCACCCCAGGGCAATAGCGCCAGGCCTGGAGCTAGAGGTGGGGGGTCCAGGCCTGAAGTGGGGTTGTGAAGAGGCCGTTGGAGGGAGAAATGAGTATCAGTGTGAGACAGAGACACTGGCAGAAACAAAGAGACAGCAAGGGGTCTGAATGACTCTTCTCTGGTCCTCACCACTCAGTGGGACCCGAGGGCCCAAAAAGCCACACCTGAAGGATCCAGCCCTTCCAGGCCCCAAATCCACGTGCCCCATCCGGGAGGCAGGCTTCCCACCACTTGCCAAACTGTGAGCCCGCGGGAGCCAGGCCCAGGGTTCACTCCTTTCCCCTTTGGGCCATATTCTCACTGCGCCTGAATGGTAGGCCCTTTGGAGGCTCAGACCCAGGATGATCCTGCGCTACTGGTGCCTTCTCAGACCCGAGGAGTTTGGCTGGGAGGTCCACCGGGTTTGTGGAGAAAACTGCAAGGACCTCAGCCCAAGACCTCCCCCAGTCTACACCCTCCAGAGAAAAGAAGGAAGAAGGGCCCGGAGGCCCACTGGGGCAAGGGAGGGAAAGGTGTGGATTCCCAACATTTGTGTTTGGTGTGGGTTTTGCATCCTTAAACCACAAAGTAAGTCTAATTTTGGGGATGAAATTGCATTTTCGTGAGGTTTAATCGGGAGGAGAGGTATAAAAGAGCTCAGGGTTAATAAAAATAATAAATAGAAGGAGAGAAGTAAAAATTCCAAGACTATTTCCTTTCCCCAACTCCAGAGAATATAGAAAAGACAAGACTTCTCTGAACTTTATTTCTAATGGCATGAGTCTGAAACAAGAAAAAGAAACTCGCCCCTGAAAAGGGCAGAACCTTGACTTCTCTCTGGGAAGTTCCCCACCTTCGGTTCAAATCACCCTGCAGCCTTTTAGGTGCACAGAATCTTGCCCTAACCTGGCCTCCCTTGGC
This sequence comes from Martes martes, assembly GCF_963455335.1. Classification (NCBI taxonomy): domain Eukaryota; kingdom Metazoa; phylum Chordata; class Mammalia; order Carnivora; family Mustelidae; genus Martes; species Martes martes. The sequence continues at coordinate 132,199,902 of NC_137893.1, forward strand.
CAGGAGGTTCGGTGGGAGGTGGGGGGAGGGGAACAGCGCCCCAAGGTTCCCATGATGAAATCGGGGAAAGAGGAGAATGTCTGCTACCCTCACCAGCCTGTGCAGAGCTGCCCTGGTTTCCACAAGGGAAATGTCTGGAAGTTAGGAGAGAGCCGGAAGAATGCTCCTGTGGCCCGAGTTGGGTCAGGACTCAAGGAGGGCAGGATCAAGGGCCCATTTGGCCTTGAGGTACCCGAGGCCTAGCCGGCCAAGTTTGGCAGACTTCTGTTTATGCAAATTTTGGACCTCCCTTATCTCCCACCGTTCCCCCCTTATCCAGTCACCCCAATCTGTAGCCCAAGAGGCGAAAACTGGCTTCACAACTCGGACCGAGAGAGAGGCTAAACTTTGTGCAAACTCTTCTAAGTATTTCCCCAAAGAACATTCTCGCGGGCGCGCCCCGTCCATCTGGACCCCTTTCCAGTCTCCACACCAACTAGCCCCCCCCAAATTGGGGACAGAAAGAGAGACAGGCGCACCAGAACCCCACCTCATGCGTCGCCCTGGGGTCTAGGGCAAGAACGAAGGCGTACCGAGTAGTGAACCTTCCTTACTACGCACTGCAACCCCCGCCCCGCGCCCTTCCCCCTCCCGAATTAGTCATCCTCCCTTGTTTCCACCGGGTGGGGGGGGGGCCATGAAAGGCCGCAGCGCAAACCACAAGTGACCCCCGGGGCCACCTGTGGAGCGTGCGCCGGACTTTCCTCAGCTCCCGGCCCGCCGGCAGCGCGTGTTTTTTCTGCCCTTTCTCTCCTGGGAACTCTCCTGGGCGCTGCCAGGCGCGCCTCGCTCACGACTCTCCTGCCCTGGGCCAAGGCTCTTCCTCTCCGCCTCCCCCCTCCCGGCCCCCTCCACCCCTCCACCCCCGCCCACTTCAGCCCCAGCCAAGGCAAACCCCCGTACCTGCCAGTCCCCCATTTTGGCAAGTATGGACATCGCGGCTCGGCGCTCCAGGCGATGGATCCCCGCCGGGCATGGGCTGTAGGGCTCGGCCGGGCCCGCTCCCTGGAATCGCTTAGACAAATCCTCCTTTTTTACCTGCTCACCAACATCTCACCTGGTCATAAAGAGCTGGGTTGCTACCTGCCGACGCATGCGCGCTAGCCCAGGAATTCACTCCGCCAGCTCTAGTCCCAGCGCCTCGCAGAGCTGACCTGGGAAGTGATGGATTTATAGCCGCGGCAATCTCGCCATCAGCTCCAGCTTTTCCCAACAGCCCCAACCCGCTTTCCCGGTCAGTTCCTGACCGGGGAACAGAGGCAGACTGCTTGCTGGGGTGTGCAGGGCTCGATGCGAGTGTGAGTGGGTGTGTTTTCGCACTCAAGCAATGGGGGCATCTACGCGCTCTTCCCCAGACTCTCCTCCCCCCTCGGAACTTTGGGGCTGGGAGTCTCCACCCCGAGGTGGGGAGAATTGGAGGTGGGGAGGAGAAAAGAGCAAGGCCCGGAGATTGGGCCCGACCCAATAGGTCCCGCACACCTGTACGCATGCGGTTCGGCCAGACCCTAGGGCGGGCCTCCCCACTAGCCCGGGAGATTCAGGACAGTCCGGGCCCTCGCGGATCGGAGTCCGCAACCCCCAGGGGGTTCAGCGTCCAATCCCAGATCAAAATGTTTCCCAGTAGGTGGAAACGTTCGTGATTCTGTTTCATTTCTGGCTTCTAGTTTAGTCTCCTCCCACCGCAGACACACAAACACACACTCTTGCACACTCATACACTTACACTTCTATTTAAGGTGGCCCCCTCCCCCCACTCCTCTGTGAGTTCCCTGCTCTTTATCTTTTCCAATAATAAGTCTTTAAAGGAGAATGGGGGCGTTGGTGGTTCTGGGATGGGCAACTGAGGTTTGGGCTGGGGTTTGCTTTCCCATGACAGATAAAATCACTCAAGTGATTTCACCGCTGCTTCTAATTAGAAGGGAGATTTAAAGGAAGCCACAGGATTTGGGGCTCCCGAGGAGCTCACCTCCGCATCAGGAACCACACCTGGTTGGGAAGGAGGCTGGGGTGAGGAGCTTAGCCTCGGGCCGCGCTCCTCCGAGACCCTGCCCGCCCCATCCCGGCAGCGACGAGATCGGAGAATCCGCGGCTTGGGCCTGTAACCCCCGGGACAGGCTCTGAGGCAGGGCCGTTTACCCTCCCCGGCTGGCTGCCGTCGCGGGGACTAAGAGGAACAAAGAACCAGCTTCAAATCGACCACGACACGTCAGGCAAAATGTGTAAGAGGTCAGCTCAGAAGCTGAGGAGTGAAGACTTGTCCCCATACTCAAACTGCCCCTTTCTAGCTCTGAGCTCGAGCCTCCAAGCCTGCCGCACTGACCTTGTACCCTCCTGGCATGCACAGAGATGGTGTGGCTGGTGACTCTCCAGGAGTCCCCGTGTCGCCTAGGCATTTGAGCCGTCCCTGGGCTGAGGGTCTCTCATCCCTGTGCCTATTCTCTTGTGGATTTGAAACTTTCTTGGACCTGCCTTAGAACCTTGCTCAACAAGTTTGGGGTGTGTTTGTGGGTGCTTTTTTTTTTTCCTTGCGAGAACTTTAAATAATTAAAATTACGGCCTTTTAAACCCGTAGTATCTCCACTTCACTTTCCCGGGCTTTCTCCACACTGTCAGAGCAGGTTGGTGAACGTCGAATTCTTCCAAGTCCCCAGGCAGACGCGGAAGGCGCGTCCCGGAGATTCCGGCGGGGGGCGCTGTGCTCTCTTACAAGATGAACACCGTTCCCGGCCGCGGCGGCTTCTCTACTCGCGCGCACCGGGGGCACAAGAGCTGGAGGGACCTGAGACCCGCTGTCTGGGCCCGGCCGAGCTCGGGAAGGACGGGCGAGCGTGTGCTGGGGCTGGGGTGGGGCGCAGAGAGGACCGTCTCCAACTCTGGTACCTTTTAGGGGCGGGGAGTGGCAGGGCGTGTGCGGGAAAGAGAAGGCAAAGCTACCAGCGCGGTTAAGCGCGAAGCCACGCTGCTGCGCTGGGTTGGATGGGAGTGGACAAGAAGATTTGGAATCGAAGTAGCCTAGGCCTTGGGCATGAGGGTTTCTGTTCGGATGACTGGGGCTGGGGTCCGGGTGGGGAGAGGACTGAGAAGGAAGACTCCGGAAGCAGCCGGGAGCAAGCATTTCGCTTTGGAGAACGACCACTCGGGGTCCAGACTCCGCTCAGTCATTTACATTTACAGGCTGAGCGAAGTTACTGAGCTCGTTTGAGCCTCAGTTTTACTCATTTGTAAAATGGGTAATTCGTTGTGAGAATTCACTAGAGGAAAGCGCTTAGCACAGCATGAGCCCACGTTGCGCTCTCAAGGAAAGCAGCGGAGCCTGGTCAAGGACCGTCTACTCCGCCCATCCCCCACCCTCTGAACTGGTTCAGTTCAAGATGCAGTCAACTCCACTGGCCCTCCATTGGCACACAGCATTCAGACACTGTGGTCAACGGGGCCTCCAGCGAGTCCTTCCATAAAACCCTCTTCTTCATGTGTGGGCCCTCCCCCTTGCTCCCCAGATACCCATTCTCGACTCCTGGCCTTCCCCCCTCGACCTCCTCCGGAGGCCGGCACCAGCCTGACCCTGCCTCCAGGAGGGAGCCTTGGGGGGCAGGCGGAGTGGCACCTCCCAACTTCACCCAGCACCCAGTCTCAGGTCAGATGCACCCAGTACCAGGGCAGTCCCAAGACCACTGGCTGCACTTGGTGACCCACCTCAGCACCTAGCAGTCTCCAGAACTGTGGCCTCAGGCCTCCTGCGAACCAGAGAAAAGTGAGACTTTTTTTTTTTTCTTGTTTCTTTTTTTCTTGCTGGGTCAGGGGAAAAGGAGATCAGCAGGAGTCCTCCTCCCCTCTCCCGACCCTGCCTCCGAAAAGCAGGTTCCTCAGCTAACAGGTCCTGGGACTTCTCGCCCCAATAGCAAACTTTTCTGTGCGCTGCTCAGTGCAGGCGGCCAAAGCTGCGGGGAGAGGCCGGAAGACTTGGTGTCAGATGGCGCCAACCTCCCAGCTTCATGTAATGCTCACCTCAGGCTCTCTGCGGACCCCCGTGCCCAGAGGTATCCGGGTGGAATTTTTCATATCCTGTAACCCGCCTCCCAGCTCCAGGAGCCCCAAAGTTGCAGCGGGAGCAATCTCTCCCTTAGGGTAGAGCTCTGCTCCAACCGCATTCCTCCCCACCCCAGAACTTTCTGGACTTACCTCACCTTTTCGTTTTTTTCACTCCGGATCAAGTGCTCCTCCCCAGCGTCCCCCACCCCGCCCACTGGAGGCTCCTTAAGGCACTTGGAAATTTGAACTTAAGTCTGAGCTCATTGCACCCGGAGCTTCTTCCCCTGTAGAAGTTCATTTTTCTGGCCCTCGGACCTGACAGAACCTTCAACTTTGGGTCATTCTTGGGCCCCTCTCAGTGGTAAAGTGGATCCCAGGATCAGAGCAGGGAAGGGAAAAGGTTTGACTCTTCCGGGGAAAAGTGAGGGGAGCTATGGGGTGACTTGCCACACCAGGACCCTCCATCGATTCCTTCAGCGCACAAAAGCCCTCTCAACTCTCCAACTGGATTAGGGCAAAGGATTAGGGTTACCAGTAACCGCAGAGGAAGCCAGACCTCTCACCGAAGGTGCCCAGGGAGAGTGCAGAAGGGACACACCGCGTCCCAGATCTGCGCTCACCTAGGTGCCTCCCAGGCAGGCACTTTGAATTGGGAGTTCTTGGAGCAGTGGGTACAGAAGGCCCGAGGGGTGCAAAGACAGGAGGCCCAGAGGTCAAAAACTTAGAGGTGCCCTGGAGGTCAGAGGACCGTGACCCCCTCCACGCGTGGCCCGGGTTCCACCAGGCCCCAGGCGACAGGTGCAGCCGCAGCCTCCGCCGCCCGCTGTGCCAGGGCTGCCGCCGCTCGCTGGTGCGGAACCACTATCGGAACGAGTTTGCGCTTCTGTTTACAAAGCAATCCTGCCATCAAAAGAGGAACAAAATCACCACTTATCACACCCTGTCATAAAGTAATCTGCCCCGGAGGGAAACCCTAGCGAAGAACCGCGAGGAGTGTGTGTGTGTGTGTGTGTGTGTGTGTGCATGCGCGCGTGGGGCGGGGGATGCGGGGACAGCAAAGGAAAGGGGAATTCGCCCAACTCTTCCAGAGTAAATCTCTTGGACAGGCAGCGTCCCTCCAGGCGGGGAAAGACTGAGGGCAGCCCCAGCTCTGGCTCCCGGGTGTGATGGGGAGCCCGGTCCAGGACTGGGGGTAGGGCAGAGCGCCCGATCACTCTCTTCGTCTTTGGTATCCACTCATTTGCAGCTCTCCCACAGGATGCCTACTTTTCTAGGGTCTTCAAAGATGCTCCACCCCCACCCCACCCCCCACAGGTGAGCAGAGAGGAGAAAAAAGTGAGTTCTTGGAAACTGCAAGGTCCCTCTTGATCTCCTTCCCCGTGGGGACACTGCAGGGTTCACTAGACAGTCTTCAGTTATTCCCAACCAGTGGCGAAGGGTTTTGTTCCCTTTAACTCCCATGGTGTCCCCCCCACCCATACTTGTTGCTGAGGAGGATATGGTTAAGGCCGCTCTGGCAATACAGACCAAATGGTCTGGAAATTGGGGGACGGGTGCAAAATTATTGGGAAGCTATAAGCAATCCCCGTGAGTGTCCAGTCTCTTTGGGTTATCGTCATCCCTTGGCTTGTCTAGAGTGAAATGAGAAATCCTTCCCGCGATCAAACCTATGCCCAGCAGAGTACCACTGGGGGTTTCCTCTGGGGCGTAGGTGTCTCTGCCCCTTGTGTCACCCTTGGAAGGGCAAAGAGAGCTGGCTTTCCCACCCTCCCCATTTCCCTTCCATTGTGAAGACTTTTCTAGTCTAGCTGTCAGTAATTCAAGACTTCATAATATAACCAGAGTTTGGGCGTGGCATAGGCTATCCTCAAATCCAGTACCGCTTCCCCCACCCCCACACTCCTAGTCAAGGGTGCAATTTCCCCTGCAATCAACATTAATGTACCAGGACAGCATCTGGTGAATTTGTATCCAAGTGCCTGTAATCCAGCCTAGATTTAGGATTCTTGGGCTCCATGACGCTTGCGATCACTAACCCAGAGAGATCACTTAGGCTCCTAATGGGATATTCTGGGCTGGGGCATGCCGAATTATCAATGAGAAATTATCATTTGTATTTTTAAAACCTTGGGGGAATTGTTTCATCCTTTGTAATTCCTATATAGTTGAAAACAGAGAGTCCACGTCATGCTTGCATCACTGTGCAAAACATCTGCAAGGCGAGGGACTTGTCTTTCCCAAGACTGGGGCGCTAGATCTAATGCTGGCAGAATTGCCAAGAACAGGATGGGAGAAGGTCCTTGTCCCCTCTCCCCGCACACAAGTTATTGTGTAATCTTGGAACAATAAGTGACTTAGGGCAGTTGTGTCCAACCTTTGCTCGATATTAGAATCACCTAAAGAATGTGAAGATCCTGATATCCAAGTGGCACCCAAATCAATGGAATCAGAATTTTGGAGATTAGGACCCAAGTATAAATATTTTTAAAAGTATCCCAGGAGACTGCACTGTGCAGGCAAATTTGAGAACTAATGGCTTAGGGCAGTGGTTCTCAAAGGGTGGTCTAGAGGACAGCAAGGTGAGCATCATATGGGAATTTAATAGAAATGCAAATTCTTAGGCACCACTTTAGCTCTGCTGAAAACTCTGAAGGTGAGGCCCAGCAATCAGTATTGGAAACAGCCCTTCCAGCCATGCTGGTGCGCGCTCAAATTTGGGAACCACTCACCTGGGGAACTGTGTGCCTCTAACCGAGGCAGAGTTTGCAAGCCGCCGCTATTCGTCTTTGTCTTAGCGAAAAACTGCGACCCCCCAGGTTTTACCTGTCCATCCTTTGGCAACACAGGGCATGTCTCGGCTGTAGGTGCGGAGACGTGTCAATCTCTCCAGCAACTTCCCAGCATTAGAATTAACCAACTTAGGAACAAGTTCGACGTCACTGCTAAATAACCCCTACAAACTCAGCGTTTCCCCGCCTCTCCAGGTGGCGTCGGCCGCTTTCGCGGGTTACACTTTAGAACCACACCGGTTTGACTTGGGGCCAGATGGAACTTTTTACTCAACCTCTGAGCTCTGGGCTTCTTTTTCTTTTTGAGTCTTTCATTCTCTACCCTTTCTCTCCCCGTCTCCCCTCCCCCCACCCGCAACTCCTGGAACCTTGCTAGGCACCTCTGTCTCACTCGCCCAGGCCACATGTCTAGGACTTGTCCCGGGAATCTGAAGTCCGATCGCAACTCTCCTCCATTCTCCGACTTCTTCTGGCACTGCGGGCGTGCAGTCTCCCTCCTCTCCATCTTGCCCCCAAATCGGTCGGGTTAAGTTTGCTGATCGGTTGCGCACCCCGCGCCCTCTCGGACACCCCGGGCCGGGTTCCTAGGGCAAGCTTGCCGGATCCGTACCTAAAGGGCGCTAGGTTGGCTGGGCGGAGCGGTTCGGCGCCTTTCCCTGCGGCGGGCGGCCGGCGCGGCTGGGTCGCGGTTGCGGCTGGCACCGCGGGGAGCGCGCCCTGCCCTCGGGGCTTCTCATGCAGCTCCCCCTCCGGCCACGCAATCTAGAAAAAGGTGCGCGCCCGGGTGCCCTGCCGCGCCTCGGTCGGGGCCTGGTCACCATCCGGGCTCCCAGTGTCTTTCCTTAGGGCGGCATCTGGGCAAACAGGTGGGAGTGCTCCCAGGCGGCGCGGAGGGTCGCGCCGGGGCAGCTGGCGAGCCGCGCTCCCAGCACCACCCCCCAACTTTTCGGCTGCCAAACGGGTCTTCTCGGGGGTGCGGGGGTCGGGGGCGGAGGGAGTGTGTGGCTTGGAGGCCGGACCCGGCGGCGGCGGTGGGAGGAGGGGGCGCCGCGCCGGGAGTTGGGCGCCCCCGCCGGGCGGACGGTCCCCGCTGCGCGCGGGCTTCGGTCGGGAGGGCGCTCTGGCGCCAAACCCGGGCGGGCCGCGGCGGGGGGTGGGGGGAGCCGATCGGGCTCCCTCCCATTCAGAATTTAGAGTCTGGTGGAGACAGAGAGTCTCCTAAATTGAGGCACGTCTCCTGAAAGTCTGGGAAGGAAGCCTCAAAACTTTCCGCATGCACAGCCGGGGCTGTCCGAGGGCTCGGCCCGGGTTCCCTTTGTGCGGGCGCTTAAACGCTCGCCCATTTCCCGCTGCCCGGAGGGGTCGGCCGTCGTCGCTAGACTCCCGCGAGGCTCCGTTTACTTTCAGTTTGTCTTAGCTGTCTAATGGCAGAACCCGCTGCACTGCGCGCTCTGAGCTTTTCTCGAGGATTTGCCCCTTTAATTTAGAAACACGAGGTAAGACCTTATTTTCCAAGAAGTGGAGATCGCGAGCTTGGCCTTTCCGCCTTCCTCAAGGAAGCTCCTGATGGTGGGCTCAATCTGGCACACGCCAGATTCCACTGCTTTTTTTCACGCGACCACAGACTTTAAAAGAGCAAACTTCGGTTGCCATGAAAACCTGTCCGACTTCCATGTTGGGATCTCATGCAATTTCCTAATAATGGAGCCTTACTGCTTTTCACGCGCTGCCGGAAGACTTGCACCACGGTGGGGGGTGCTCTGCTGTGCGTTTTGAGCCGTGCAAGGCTATCAGGGATCTCCAAGGAACAGGCCAGCTACCTCTGGATTTCCAGTTACATGTTCCAAAATCAAAGACGTGTGTGTCTTGCTTCTTGAGTCTAAAGAAAAAAATATATTTTTGGAAGTCTTCCCCACCCCACCCCCCAAATAAAAGGATGCTTAAAACGGCTCTGGAAACTTGGGGGGAGGCATTGTCCAAATGGTATTGTGTTCTTCTGTATTTATTTCTACATGGCAAGTTGCATTGGAAATTTAAGTTGATAATTGAACAAGGCCAGATCGAGCATGTGAGGTTTTTAGAAAGTCGGCACGGCATACATCTCTTCATCTGTTTCCAAACTCGAAGTGTATTTTTTCTAAATCTTAAAATGTAAATGGTACAACCTTCTTAATTGGATAATTTCAGCCCTTATGTTGTGGATATAAGAAGTATACAATTGTCCTTTGAAGTGCAGTGCTGAGGAAAATGGAGAGGACTTTTTTTCTTGGGAAGCGATTGCAAACACACACCAGAACCTGACAATTTGCACACACAGTTCCCTTTCTGACTTGACCTCCCCTCTCTGAGAATTACTATTTTAAATACCAAAGTTATGGGATACTAAGTTAACTGTGGTCTTCAGTTTAAATATTTGATTTCTCATTTTGAAAAACTCATTTTCATTTGCTTCAGGGAACTTTTGAAGGAAAAATCGTCTGAGACGCTTTTTTGAACAGACAATAGCAGTTGACTGATTTTAATTTCCAGTTATCTTAATTTTTTTTACATTTTCTTTTTAAAAAAGATATTTATTTATTTGTCGGAGAGAGAGAGAGAGAGAACCCAAGCAGGGGTAGTGGGAGAGGGAGAAGCAGCCCCCCCGCCCCCAGCAGGGAGCAAGATGCAGGGCTGGAACCCAGGACCTGGGGATCATGACCTGAGCCAAAGGCAGACACTTAACCAACTGAGCCACCCAGGGGCCCCATTTTTTTTTCTAATTTTAAAAATTAGAAAAATGTGTATGAATAAAGGATATGTGTATGAATAAAGGATAGTGTATGAATAAAGGATAAAACTTAAAAACTGTTTAAATACATATTCTCTCCTTTCATTGTTGGAGCGCTCAAACACCTTTATATAAAATTCATATTAAGTAAAACATGTAAAAAAATACATATCCTGTTTACATATTCTTATTGTGTTCAAATATTTACACACAACCCCACCTCCCAGGATATTGACAAGATTTTTAGCATTTTTTTTCTTTTTCATTTCCTGCTAGAAAGAGAAACTAACAAAGCAAATATTCTTCAAACAGTAGGATTTCCTTGGCCCTGGTGTATCTCAATGCCAACACTAGGTAGGAACAATCTGATATGATTTTCAACAGCAGCCTGGCTCAAACCTTCCAAAGAGCGGGAATTCAAGATGCTTTCCCTAGTTTTATCCCAAGGGAGAAAGAAGCATTATAATGCCCTTTGCCACAGGTAAGTGTGTTCTGAGCCTAGTACTGGTACAGGTTCTGAGCCCAACACCATTCAGCTTGTTGGTAGCTAAGGGAGTCAGGACTAGGTGTCCAGACTGGTGGCCTTTCCCTCGCCACACCTGTTCCCCCACTGAGTTAGTCCATGACACTGAGTCCTAGACTGTGCTCAGGATTAAAGGCCCGATTCCAATATCCTTTTAACTAAATGTTTGTAAACCTAAGTATCGAATCTGCTTTAAAGGAGTTGAGATTAAATATGACCTAGGTACCCATTGTTAATTGCAGATAGGGAATGTCCGGTGTTGATAGAAATGACCAAGGCCTTGATTCTGGTGGTGCTGGAGAGATGGCTCTTGGATTTAATGTTGATGTTGCACTAGTGACTGTTTCCCGCCAAACAGTCAGCCTCCACCGAAAGCTACAAGAAAACCAGAAAATGTAAAACACTTCTAGTCTAACTATGCCTGCAGTTCCCTGTCTCATCAATGTGCCTTGAACACTGTCTAGACACATGCTTGATATTTTAGAGCACACAATTCTAGTATTAGCAGCCCACTTCTAGTAATATGTGATGGCAGGAAAGCAGGACTAATCCTTCTAGAGTCACTATTTGGGAATTATTAGAGAGTGACAAGAAACAAGCAAAAATAAAAAGAAAACATTAAATGAGTAGGAAAGTAAAAAATTGAAGTATCTACCAAAAGAGAATGTTGATTCATCAGTAATTATAACAGTGAAAATGGGTTATAATAACAACTGAAGGAAATCTTCACCAGCAAGTTCAACTAATAAGTTCATGTGACATAAAATCTTGTTAACTTCTTTAATAATTCTTTAATATTAACAAACATTCTGAAGAAGACATTCCATTTATAAAGAGTGCTCTTGATCATCTCTTAGCGGTGGCACATTTGGAAGCAAAATTGAATCACCATGACTACCACTGTCTCTGAAAATCTCTTTTCCAAACATTTTCCAAATACACACACACACACACACACATATATATACACACACACACATAATCTCCTACATGTTAGATCTGGACGTTTTTCCTAAACATTTGCTGCCCCCATGTGTTCCTTTAGAAAACTGAGTGTTAAGGCAAAATCCTGTTTATTTAGCATCTCCTAGACAGCATTCAATTTTGATATACAGAACTACAATCAGAGAAACGCTGAAATCATTGTAGGAAGAAGTACCAAAGACAGAGCTGGAGAAAGGTGGAGAAAAGATCTCACTTTTGCCGCAGACTTCTGATGTAATCTCTAGGAATTGCATAACTGCTTTATGCCTCTGTTTTTAAAAATATTAACATGGGTGGCTGGTTGGCAGGATGGGGTACGATGGGAGCCAGATTTTCTCTAAAGTCCTGTCTAGCCTCATATTTGGTCATTCTCATTGAGGATAATAAAACAGAAGTAGGAAAACCTAGTGATTCCATTTCTGGCTAGGTAGTTAACTTGGAGATGTGCCCAAAACTCATGAATGAATTTCCTGTTTCATCACTGGAATCCATTACCTTGGTCCTCTGTCATCTTGACAAACCTGCTTCTCAATGTCTGAGTAGCTCCGAGCCTAAGGAGACAAGAAAGAATTCATTTTCTTTAATGACCAACAATTATGAAGCCGACTGCTTGTGATTTGAAAACTGAAAATCATCTTCACGGTTTATAGTAGGTATTAGTAACAGGTGCTTCTACAGCTTCAGCTGTTCATAAATCTTCTATGCAAACCCATGGTAAACTTCACAAAACAATTCTCTCCCTATTTCCTTGATAACAGAACCCTGATTTTACTTAGTTATCAGGCAACCACGTGTTTCAAGAAAGGCTGGGTCCCTCCCTTACCCAAGGGGATGAATCTTGGTTCATCTAAGAATTAGACTACTCACTGACTCTCACTGCCTTCTTTTTTTTTTTTTCAGAAGTTTTTCTTTTATTATTATTATGGAGGTGCAAATGACATAGATTAGTTTCAGCTGTACAATATAAAGGTTTGATATTTATATGTATCGTGAAGTGATGACCACAATGAGCCTAGCTAACAGTCACCACCATGCATAATTACAATTTTTTTTCTTGCAATGACAACTTTTAAGTTCTACTCTGTTAGCAATTTTCAAGGAAGCAATACAGTATTAACTAACAAGGAAGCAATACAGTATTAACTACCTCCAGTTGCCATGCTGCACATTATATCACCATGACTTATTGCTTTTATAAGTGGAATTTTGTACCTTTTGACCCCTTCACCCATTTTCCCAACCCTCAGCTTCACTCTGACAACCACCAATCTGTTCTCTGTATCTAGGAGCCCAGTTTGTTGTTGTTGTTGTTGTTGTCTTTCAGATTCCACATGTAAATGGGATTCTATGGTATTTGTCTTTCTTTGATTTATTTCACTTAGCTCCTGTTCTTAAGGTCCATCCATGTTGTCACAAATGGCAAGATTGCCTCTTTTTTGCCGCTGAATAATATTCCTGTGTGTGGGTGTATACATATACACATACCACAGTTTTTTTTAAATCCATTCATCAACTGGTGAACACGAGGCTGTTTCCATATCTTCGCTATTGTAGAAAATGCTGTAGGGGCGCCTGGGTCGCTCAGTGGGTTAAGCCTCTGCCTTCAGCTCAGGTCATGATCTCAGGGTCCTGGGATCGAGCCCTGCATCAGGCTCTCTGCTCAGCAGGGAGCCTGCTTCCCCCTCTCCCTCTGCCTGCCTCTCTGCCTACTTGTGATCTCTGTCTGTCAAATAAATAAATAAAATCTTTTTTAAAATGCTGTAATGAACATAGGGGTTCATATATCTTTTTGAGCTAGTGTAATTTTTCTTTGGATAAATACTCAGAAGTATTGCTGGATCCTATGGTAGTTCTATTTTTAATTTTTTGAGGCGCCTCCATACTGTTTTCCATGATGGCTCTGCCAAGTTACATTCCCATCAATAGTGCGTGAAGATTCCCTTTTCTTCACATCCTTGTCAACACTTGTGATTTCCTATCTTTTTGATATTAGCCATTCTAACAGATGTGATCACTGCTCACTGCTAATCAGAATTTTCTGAGAAGCTCTATAAAAATACTGACTCCCAGTCTCCCCCCAGAGATTCTGGTTACTTGGTCTAGAGCTTGACTGTTTTTGAAAACTCTCCAATGATGCTAGTGTGCAACCTGGACTGAGAATCACCTGTCTAACCCAGTGATGATCATTCTGTTCACTTCTTTGGCAGTTAGTTTAGGAATGAACACATGATACAATTTTCAGCCTTATAAGAGAAAATCTGATTGCAGTGGGGCATCTGGGGTAGTTTTCCTCACTCTTAGAAAGGAACAGAAGATGAGGTTATGTCTTTATTTTTCCTTCTAGGTTTTGGTTATTACCATCTGAGGGTAGAAGGAATGTGATGTCTGGAGCTGCTGCAGCCACTTTGTGACCATGAAGGAAGCTCCTACCTGCAAGGAACAGCTGAGTGGAAAGACTGAAATAATTCCAGTCTTTGATGATCTTGTTAAACTGCTAAATTAACTAACCCCATAGATGTCCTACCTCAGGACTTAATATGTATGTGAGTAGAAGACATTTAATTTAGAGTAGAAGACATTTAATTTAGTCATCATCCTGATACTCTGATATTTTTTTTTGGAAAGCAGGCACACTTATTTTAAATGAGGTTCCTTGAACCATGCACATGGAAATCCTGGGAGTTCATGGAATTCTGCTAATATTGTATAGGGATGTTTTATAAGTAGGATTCCGTAATGGGTATGTATATCTTAACATAGTAAAATGTGTGAGGATATAATTTCAGAATGTTATTCCTTTCACTTCTGTCTTCAAACTAAAGCAGTCTATTCATTTGCAAATACAAAACCAAGACTGGGGCAGAGATAACCTACAAGTAGAAACTTTCTTATTTACCTTGGTAAGATTAAGCCTAAAGATAAAGACATTTTTCTTACAATTCAGACACAATCCCTAAACTATCATAATGTGTACAATTGCCATTTACTACTATCCTCTTCCAAGTAATTATTAGTGGTATAAACTTCACTACCACTTACGTTGAATATGTAAATCATGAAAATGATACCAGGATATCAAGTTTTCCCAATTGTTTCCTTTCCCTTTTTTTTTTTTTTAAAGATTTATTTATTTATTTTCAAAAAGAGAGAAAGCAAGCATGAGCAGGGGGAGGGGCAGAGAAAGAGGGAGAGAGAGAATCTTAAGCAGACTCCCCACTGAGCCCCGACCAGGGCCCAATCTCAGGACCCCAAGATCATGACATAAACTGAAATCAAGAGTCAGATGCTCAACTGACTGAGCCACCCAGGCGCCCCAAGATTTGCTGATTGTTTCTTACCAATTGCTTAGCTTTAATGACCGAAGTGTTTGAAAACTCCTGTATTCAAATCTGTTTTTCTTTTAAAGGAGTCTTTTTTTTTTTTTTAAGATTTTATTTATTTATTTGACAGACAGATCACAAGTAGGCAGAGAGGCAGGCAGAGAGAGAGGAGGGAGCAGGCTCCCCGCTGAGCAGAGAGCCCAATGTGGGGCTCGATCCCAGGACGCTGGGATCATGACCTGAGCCGAAGGCAGCGGCTTTAACCCACTGAGCCACCCAGGCGCCCCCTGTTTTTCTTTTAAAGAACCTGGCCTCCTGTTTTTTTTTACTTTCGGCTTTGGTTTTCATGTTCATCATTAATGTACACATCACCACGTGATGTACTGTGAAGCCCTTTGACTTTTTTGTGTGTCTTCTTCTTTGCACACATGAAACATTAATGCAGTCGCTACGTCCCTAGGGCACAGGGTTCTAAGTCATATTCAGCTTTATGAGCCTTCCTTTGAATATCATATATTAATGCTAGAATATTCATGTGCTAGCACACTATGCCTCACAAAACAATGCGATAAGTGATTCTACCCTCGGTTGCTTGGAGGAACCTGATTCTGGTCTCACATTCTTGTGTTTCCTAAGCATTACTGGCATATTAGTAAAGCACATGTCTTGCTATGTGAATTTTATGCATGTGTACCCTGACTTCAACAAGTGCGTATGTATAAGGGAGGTATTACTTTTAGCCGGATTACCATCTATTACAATGTGAAATTTAAAAAATCCAAAGCCCCAAAGGCATTAAATGTAACATTTCAGGTTAAACGTAGGCAGATTTTCAAACATTCTCTCCATTACCAGGTGGCTTAATATACAACTGAACAGAAAACAGACTTAGGGTGTAGGAAATATTCATTTTTTTAAAGACTTTATTTATTTATTTGTCAGACAGAGAGCACAAACGGCGGGGGCGGGCAGCAGGCAGAGGGAGAAGCAGGCTCCCCGCTGAGCAGGGAACTGAATGTGGGGCTCATCCCAGGACCCTGGGATCATGACCTGAGCCAAAGACAGATGCTTAACTGACTGAGTCACCCAGGCGTCCCAATATTCATGTGTTCTTATCTAAATAATGATTCTGGGGGCGCCTGGGTGGCTCAGTGGGTTAAAGGCTGCTGCCTTCGGCTCAGGTCATGATCCCAGCGTCCTGGGATCGAGCCCCGCATCGGGCTCTCTGCTCAGCGGGGAGCCTGCTTCCTCCCTCTCTCTCTGCCTGCCTCTCTGCCTACTTGTGATCTGTCTGTCAAATAAATAAATAAAAATCTTTTAAATAAATAAATAAATAATGATTCTGTTATTCCACTTCTCCCTCTGTACCAAGAAACCAATGATAGTTATAGACATTATTAGCGATTATAACCAGAAGAGTCTTCTGAGAGCCACGGGTGTAACGTGTGTCCTTGGAGCAAAGGGCAGAGGGGCAAGCGTGAGGTAATGACCTTCAGAGCCCAAGTTCAGTTTGCTGGAGGAGCCAAGTGCTGGGTCTGATTGCAGTCCACTCATTATTGCGAGGGCTTTGTCATTTTTGTAATGCTTCTCAAAGGCCAGCCCCATTCCTGTGCTATGCCCATTGTTTCCCAAAGCCCTAGGACCTGTTTAAAAAGAGAGTACCTAGCCTTCTAAAAAGGGCTACTGTCACAGGTAGGGCCATGCTCAGTTTACAGTGGGTAGGAACGTGGGGGGTTTTCTGAGCAGCATGGAATGAGGGAAAGGGACTCAGACTGGCGTTGAAAGAATGGGACTCTAATGTCACCCTTGTCACAAGCTACTAATGTCACCCTTGTCACAAGCTACCTGTATGTCATTGGGCAAGTGGCTCCATGTCTTGAGGTCACATCTCCTGACTTGGAAAGCAAGATGATCTCCGAGGCTCCTTCCAGATCTAAAAGCCCCTTGAGTCAGATTCACGTGTCCGTCAGCTGAGTTCCCAAGCAGCAGCCTAGAGATCGTTTTTCTGGAAGGGAAACGTACAACTGAGAAACATCGTCTAACGCATTCAGTCCTCTTCAGAGGAAAGTGAGGTTAAACAGTTCAGGACACGTGGAAGTCGGTCCTGTTTCGTTTTATTTATTCGTCTGTTTGTTTTTTAAGGAGGCTCTGTGCCCAGCGTGGAGCCTAATGCAGGGCTCAATCCCAGGACCCGGAGATCAAGAACAGAGCTGAGGAGTACCTGGGGGGCTCAGCTGGTTAAGCGTCTGCCTTCCGCTCAGGTCCTGGGATCCAGCCCCGCCTCGGGCTCCCTGCTCAGCAGGCAGCCTGCTTCTCTCTCTCCCTCTGCTGCTCCCCCTGCTTGTGCTCTCTCTGTCAAATAAGTAAAATTTTTTTAAAAAGAAAAAAAAAAAAAAAAAAGAACCGAACTGAGATCAAGAGTCAGATCCTTAACCCACTGAGTCACCCAGGTGCCCCGTGAGTCGGTCCTATTTTTTTTTTCAAGATTTTATTTATTTTTTTATTTGATAGACAGAGATCACAAGTAGGCAGAGAGGCAGCGGTGTGGGGGTGGGGAGCCGGCTCCCTGCTGAGCAGAGAGCCCCATGTGGGGCTTGATTCCAGGACCCCGAGATCATGACCTGAGCTTGAAGGCAGAGGCTTTAGCCCACTGCCACCCAGGCGCCCCTCAGTCCTATTTTAGATTATCTGTTACT
Source organism: Martes martes (assembly GCF_963455335.1). Lineage (NCBI taxonomy): Eukaryota > Metazoa > Chordata > Mammalia > Carnivora > Mustelidae > Martes > Martes martes. The sequence continues at coordinate 132,217,049 of NC_137893.1, forward strand.
AGGCAAAACATTTTTGCCTGTGGTATCTCTGTATCCTAACTTACAAAATCTGCTACTTCGTCCCACTATTAGCTCCACTGAAGAGAGCTGTATAAACACATGCCAGTAATACTCAGGGACATAATAAAAATTATGACATTTCCTCAAGGGAACTGATTCATGCAAGCCTATGAATGTATTATGTATAATAATCTTTATAGGCAATTCTGCTGTTGTATTTTTTATAAAATCAGAAATAGTCGGGGCACCTGGCTGGCTCAGTTGGTAGAACGTGTGGCTCTCAATCTCAGGGTTGTGAGTTCAAGCCCCATGCTGGGTGTGGGGATTGTTTAAATAAACTTAAAAAAAAAATCTTAAATAAAAAAATAAAATCAGAATTAGTCTTACAAAGCTATTTGTTGTCTGTCAAATCCTCTATGCGTGCAAGAATGCTACATTTGAATGTTTAAATGCACAAAGATCAGATAAAGAATACATTTATCTCATGGGAGCCTGGGCAGCTCACTTGGTTAGGTTTCTGGCTTTGGCTCAGGTCGTGATCCTGGGGTCCTGCAATCGAGTCCTGCATAAGGCTCCCTGCTCTGCGGAGAACCTGGTTCTCTGCCTGCCTACTCCTCTTGCTCTCTCTCTCTCTCATGAATAATAAATAAAATCTTAAAAAAAATACATTTATATCTATCCATGCAGTTGTGGGTATGTGGGCCTGGAAGACCATGAGAAGCTGGTCGATTCTTCCTCTTGCCTTTACACAGAGCAAAGGGAAATATCAGCAAATTTGGAAACTATTCTATTTTCCGATGTCTAGGTTGTTTTTCTTTAGAAAAACAACTAGGTTGTTTTTCTTTAGAGCTTATTGCAATACTTAAGGATTTTCAATATCTGGCAGCTTTTTCGTTTGTTTGTTTGTTTTAGTTCTGTATAATCCTTCATGTTAGTGGCTCACATCTAATTTTTTCTTGTTGTCTCTGTGTTGTAAAAAGCTGTTGGGATTCTTCACACTATAACCTTTCTCGTTCTTAGCAATTACCTCTGGGTGGGGCAACATGGTCTGGTCCTTTCAATTATTCAGCATATACTCACTGAGCATCTTCCGTGTACCATGCCCTATTGAAGATTGTAGGGATAGGACAGTGAAAATAAAGGACGGAAATCTTTGCCTTTGTGGGGTTTATTTTCTAAAGAGAGGAACCGGGCAATAAACCCAATGAATAACTAAAATATATAGTATGCTAGGCAGCGGTATGGGCTAAAGGAAATCTAAACGAAGAAAGGGAGTTAGGAAGTACTGGGAGAGTGCATGATATGCATTTTAGATAGGGATGCCCCCAAGGATAAGGGATCATCTGCATCACCAGGGAAATCAGCAAGTGCAAAGGCCCTGAGGCAGAAACGTGACTGGCTTCTGTGGTTGGAGAGACTGGACAAAGGAAAGAGTAGTAACTGATCAGGCCAGAGAGAAATTGCGAAATGTTGGAGGCCTAGGAGCTGGAGGTGCTCATGGCAAAGGGCCTTCTGAGACACTCTCATGACCTCAGCTTTTCCTTTTGAGGTAGAGAAGAGTCTTTGAAGGGGTTTGTGCCAAAGAACGACACGATCTGACTCATGTTTTAACGGGGATGCCTTGACTGCTGTGTCACCATAGGGAGACAAGTGTGGAAGCAGGAAAACCAGTTCAGAGGCTGGAGCAATTACCATGAGCCCGCCGGAGGTCGCCTGGGCAGTGCTCTCAGATAAACAGGAGGAGGCCCTGGGGTTCTCCAACGTGGAGTGTCAAGGAGGTGCGGGGCCCAATAGAGCACACCTGAGAAAGGACCCACCGAAGAAGGAAGAGGAACGCCATCGCGCGTGGACTCTGGAAACCAGATTTTCTGAAGAGGGAGCGAACTGCTGTATCAGGCGCTGCTGACAGTTTGAGCATGATGAAGACAGAGGTAGACCCCTGGTCGTAGTCACAGAGGTCACTGCCTGCGGTAGAAAGCACGGAGACATTCTGATCAGAAAGGTCCCTGGTTTTAGCCGGATTCACTACATAACACGGGGCTACTGTTAAGCTAGGACTCATCCCTCAGTGTTCTCACTGGTAAAGAGGTAGAGTAATTCCTACCTCAGAGTGGTAAGAACCTGAAAAGATAATCACTGGGTGTTGTATGCAGTTAATGAGTCATTGAACACTACACCAAAAACTAATGTTGTACTGGGACACCTGGGTGGCTCATTTGGTTAAGCAACTGCCTTTGGCTTTGGTCGTTTCCCCTGGGTCATGGGATCAAGTCCTGAGTCCAGCTCCTTGCTCAGCAGGGCGCCTGCTTTTCCCTCTACCTGCCACTCCTGCTCTCCTTGCTTGCTTGCGTGCTCTCTCTGACAAATATATAAATAAACCTTAAAAAAAAAAAACAACTAATGATGTATTGTATGTTGACTAACTGGATTTAAATGAATAAAAAATAAAAATAAATAAAATGCATACAACTAATAAGAAAAAAAATAAAAAGGTGATGCTGATTAAGTGAGTATTGGTATGCTCTTGCCGCCATAAAAAATTCTAGAGACTAGGGGGTAGGATGCAGTCTGCAGAAAAAAAAAAAAAAAAGTACTACAGTCTGTGTGGCTTAAGTAACAAAAATTTATTTTCTCATAATTCTGAGGCTTGAAGTCTAAGATCAAGGTGTTGTTGCAGTCGATTTCTTTTTCTTTCTTTCTTTCTTTCTTTCTAAGATTTTATTTCTTTATTTGAGAGAGAGAGAGAGAGTGCATGAGAGGGAGGAGGGTCAGCAAGAGAAGCAGACTCCCCACTGAGCAGGGACTCTGATGTGGGACCCGATCCTGGGACTCCAGGAACATGATCTGAGCTCAAGACAGACACTTAACCAACTGAGCCACCCAGGCACCTTAGCCAGGGTTGATTTCTGATGAGAACTCTGACCTGGCTTGTATACTGATGCCTTCTTGATACATCCTCTAACGGCCTTTCCTCTGTGCTCCTACAGAGAGAGATCTCTGGTGTCTCTTCCTCTTCTTCTAGGGACACAAGTCCTAGTAGATTAGGGCACATCCTTATGGCCTCACTTTGCCTTAATTATCTCCCTACAGGCCTATCTCCAAATGCAGTCACATTGGGGTAGGAACTTCAACACATGGATTGGGGGATGGGCAAGTACATTTGGTCCACTACAAAGCCCTTAATACTTAGTACTCAAAAATATTACTTCCTGGGGCCCCTGGCTGGCTCGGTCAAAAGGGAACACAACTCTTGATCATAGGGTCATGAGTTTAAGCCCCATGTTGAGTGTAGAGATTACTTAAAAATAAATAAATAAACTTAAAAAAAAGTTATCTCATATCTCACTTACTCTAGTATTGTTGTTTATGTCATTAACACTTAAAAGTTTTTCTTATTTTTAACTAATTTCTTATTTAATTCAATTCTTATTTTATGTTATGTTAGTCACCATACAGTTAATTCAATTCTTATTTAGAAATTTAAGAAATAATCTAACTTGGGTGCCTGGGTGGCTCAGTGGGTTAAAGCCACTGCCTTCGGTTCAGGTCATGATCCCAGGGTCCTGGAATCGAGCCCCACATCGGGCTCTTGCTCTGAGGGGAGCCTGCTTCCTCCTCTCTCTCTCTGCCTGCCTCTCTGCCTACTTGTGATCTCTGTCAAATAAATAAATAAAATATTAAAGAAAAGAAAAAGAAAAAAGAAATAATCTAACTTGCCCAAACAAGGTTTCATTAGCATCTTGAAAACGAACTTTAAGAAAAAAAAGTTGGCCAATACTGCCATCTACTGGAATGTTCTCAAAGCTCATTTGTTGGATTTAATTTATTCATACCTTATATGGTGTGACTTGCTCATTTTTCTCTTTCTAATGAGTGTAAAATTGGGTGGTTTTGTTCTCAGTTTAATCTCACTAAAAGAAATACATAAATATTCTAACATGATAGATTTGGTCTTTTCCTACTTTCAGGATCCATTCTGAACATGACAAAAGTAAGCTGTGAACAGGAAGGCATAGAGGGAAAGTCTTTGCTTTTGGAGTTTGTGCAATGATGGTAGATAATGGTGTATCATTTTTTCTTATAGCAAAGATTGGAAACAATCTAAATTGTAATTAAGATGCTTTAAGTAACTTATGGTATAGTTACATAAAGGATACCGTTATGTTACCAGGCGGAGGCACTTCTCGGTGCGGAAATGGATGAATCTCCAAAGTCATAGTGTTAAAAGAAAAAGTCAAATACAGAGCACCGTGTAGGGTGTACACATCTGTTAGTAATTGTATTTTGGGGGGCCTGGGTGGCTCAGTCAGTTGAGCATCTGCCTTTGGTTCAGGTCCCCATCCTGGGTCCCCCAGATCAAGCCTCACATTGGGCTCTTTGCTCAGAGGGGAGCCTGCTTCTTCCTCTCCTGCTTCCTTTGTGCTCTCTCTCTCTCTCAAATAAATAAATAAAATCTTTAGGAAAAAAAGGAATTGTATTTTGCTTCAAATAATAGCCTCATAATAAAGGTTTAAGTGGCTTCTCTTGCCAATAAGAGAAAATTCAGACCTAGGCAGGTCATAGCTTGCAAGATTTGATGAACGTCAGGATGAGCTTTTTTTTTTCTTTTTTTGAAGATTTCAGTTATTCATTTGAGAGAGAGAGAGAGATAGCACAAGCAGGGGGAGAGGCAGAAGGAGAGAGAGAAAATTCCCCAGTGAGTTGGGAGCTGCCGGATGCAGGGCTTGATCCCAGGACCTGGAGATCATGACCTGAACCAAAGGTGGTCTCTCAACCACCTGAGCCACTCAGCTTTCTCTAATTGCATTGATCTGCCATTCTGAGTGGGCTCTTTCAAGATCTAGTCATCAAGGACACCATCTAGCCCGCAGAAAGAAAACGTGTGAGAAATCTGACATACACCTGGGCTTCCATTCCAGTATCTAGAACTTAGTTTCATGGTCAACATTACTGGCTAAAAGAAAGGTGGTTAAATGTAGTTTTTCAGCTGGATAGCGATGAGCAGCCCCAACTAAACTTGAGGTACTGTTGTAAGAAGAAGGGGCATAAATAACATGTATATGTATTTGCTTGGAAACGGTTAGAATATGTAGAATATCTAGAAATACACAAGTACCTAGCAACAATGTTGTCTTTGCAAAGACCTGAACTGACTGAAAGAAAATCCAGGAATGGAGATCATTTTTGCAACTGACCATTCTGTACCTTTTGAATTTTCTAGGATGTTCGTTTCTTCTGTAAGAAAAATTTGAATGCAAAAAGGTGTCCATCAAAGCTATGTAGGATTGATATTGCAATAGACAAATGTCTCAAACCAATGCATTGCACTCCTCAAACTTACACAATGTTATATGTCAATTATAGCTCAGTAAAAAAAAAAAAAAGAAAAGAAAAGAAAAAAAGAAACATTTGACTTAGAGATTTTACATTGAACCTACTTTGTTAGCTAGAATATTCCCAGAAGGAATAAAGTGGAGAGGAGAGATGAAATCCCTTTAGTGGAAGAAAAGACTGGGAGAAATATGACTGTGTTTTCATTATGCCCACTGGGAAGAAAAGAGCTGGAGACTGGTTTCAGTTGACTCACCCCCCCCCCCGCCCCTCATATGACTATCTGGCTAGCACACGTGTATCTCAGCCGAGATGAGGTTTGATAAGAGTTTGCAAGAACGGAGAGAAATACCAACTCAGTGGGGGGAAATGCAATCATTGTTCTTTAGCACTCCCATCTTTTCCTTTATGATATACCTGCGCTCTGACACCTATGCCATTACATTTACAAATGAAAAATACACATTCGAACTTTGGAGTCAGATAAGCTGCATGGAATGCCCAGATCAGTTGAATGCATTAGAATGCTGACATTTGCTCTAAGAGGAAGATTTCGGGACCTTGAGGGGTTTGCCCAAAGCATCAGCTCATTGCCCGGACTGGCCCTTTACCCCCTTTGCTTGCCAATGCTTGAAATTCTTTTAACCCAAGATAAACCCTCTCATTCCGCAATTTGGAGATAAATCTTAAGATCTGATTGAAGGTGGGGCACGTGAAACGGAGCTGAAATGACAAGGTATAGAGTCCCAGAGAAGCTGACAAGGCACAGCTCGCATGCTGCGGTCCCCACTGGAAGAGAGAGGGAGCACGGCGTATGGATGGAGCCCGCCACACAGCATGGTGTCACAGAGCAAGGTTATCTCTGGGTTCACGGGAAAGACCGTCAGCCTAAGGCCCTGAGATAGAAAGAAAGACATTCCCTGGGCACCTGGGTGGCTCAGTGGGTTAAGTGTCCCTCTCGTGATTTCGGCTCAGGTCATGATCTCACTAGTAGTGAGATGGAGCCCCAGTCTGGCTCTGCATGAGCGGGGAGTCTGCTGGGATCCTCTCCCTCTGCCCTCCCCTACTCGTGCTTGCTCTCTCTCTCATAAATAAATAAATCTTTAGAAAACAAGAAAGAAAGAAAGAAAGAAAGAAAGAAAGAAAGAAAGAAAGAAAGGAAGGAAGAAAGAAAGGCATTCCTTTAAGGGAAACCTCTTTGACTGAGCCAAGAAACTTAGAGGAAGAAAGCTAGCGGTGCTAAGGAAAAATAGAACTGCATTCCATTCCTAGAGGAATATCCATTGCTGCTGGGGAACAGGTTTAACAATCTATATAGTCAGGGCACCTGGGTGGCTCAGTCGGTTAAGCGTCTGCCTTCGGCTCAGCTCATGGTCCAGAGTCCTGCATCGGGCTCCCTGCTCAGTGGGCAGCCTGCTTCTCCCTGTGCCTCTGCCCCTATTCTCTCTCTTTCTTTCTCTCTCTCTCTCTCTCTCTCTAATAAATAAATAAAATCTTTTAAAAAAATCTATGTAGTCAAAAGTTACAGACTCCCAGTTGTAAAACAAATAAGTTCTGGGGATACAATGTACAGCCTGGTGACTATAGTTAATAACACTGTATTCTGTATTTGAAAGTTGCTAAGAGACTAGATCTTAAAAGTTCTCATCCCAGTGAGAAAACACTTGTAACTTTGTATGGTGATAGACATTAACCGATTTATTGTGGTGATCATTTTATAATACGTACAAATACTGAAGTATTATATTATACAGTTTAGCCTAATGTTATATCAATTATTTGTCCAAAAAAAAAAAAAGATGTAGATTAGTAATGAAGGTGTCCTCTAGCAGTGGGCAGTGGCTTAGAGCTTCCATTAGTCAATGGAACTCTTTTCTCCCCACTACAAAGTGCACAGAAATATTCACCCAAAGAGAAGAGAGTGTTGAGATACTTAGTATTTTTTTTTTAAGATTTTATTTATATATTTGACAGAGGAGACACAGCGAAAGAGGGAGCAGAAGCAGGGAGAGTGGGAGAGGGAGAAGCAGGCCTCCCGCTGAGCAGGGAGCTCAATGTGGGGCTCAATCCCAGGATCCTAAGATCATGATATGAGCTGAAGGCAGAGGCTTAATGACTGAGCCACAGGCGCCCCTAAAAAGTCTTTTCGAATGAATGAAATGAATGAATGAATGAATGAATGAGACATTCCTAAACCAGTGACTGTGTAAACTATAAAGGAAGGATGATCCTAACATGAATTTTACAGAAAACCCCAAGAGGGAAAACACACATAAACCAAAGAATACGTAAATAAATATCTGGAATTGTTAGGTCTCAACACTCACTCTATCAAATGTCTTGAAGGGGGAAGGGGACCAGAAAGGGAATTTGAAGTGATATCTAAGATTAGCGCTTTTTTCCTTAACAATTTAGATCTTTCTTCAATCGTGAAGCACACACTAAAATATCTTGAGAAAACACACGTTACTTCTTCTTTTGGGAAAGCACATTATATCAGAGGTTTGGGGCACGGTTATAATCGGTTCTGCTAAAAACTGGTATATTCTGCTTCATGGGCCCCTCAACAGCCAGAGAGTTTGGGAGAGAGGAGTGATCCACTTGTAGGCCCTCCTAAGAGAACTCACATTCTAGAATTTGTTTTAGGCTTAGGTGGTCCTGGGATTTGAAAATCCCAGAGAGGGACTGGCTGTGTTCCCTCAAAGTTCATACTTCTTTCCATGAGGTCGGGGCACAGGAAAAGTGCCTAACCCAGGGATTCTAGACCCCGGGTGCACATGGGAATCCTTAGGACAGTTTTATATTGTATTGATGAAACAAAAAAAGTGTATTAAAGGTGAAGCTCTCCCAGCGGACCAACGTAGTCGGAATCTGTGGGATTGGGACTGTGGTGAAGCCCGACTGTGCAGCCAGGATTGAGAGCCAATAGGCCAAGACACTCAAGACACATGGAAAGATGGCACCGCTGGAGCCCTTGAAGCATATTCCGGCCTGAACTGGAGCTCATCATCGTGAAAGTTAAGGGGGAAGGGGCTCATTCTAAAATAGGGAAGTTGGGGTGTCTGGCTGGCACGGTCAGGCTCTTGATCTTGGAGCTGTGAGTGTAAGCCCTATGTTGGGTGTAGAGATTACTTCAACTAAAAAAAGGAATAAAGTAGGGGCATCTGGGAGGCATAGCTGGTTAAGCATCTGACTTTCGGTTTCAGCTCAGGTCATGATCTCGAGGTCCTGGAATCGACCCCTGCGTTGGGCACCCTGCTCGGCGCGGAGTCTCCTTGGGATTCTCTCCCTCTGCTCCTCCCCACACACACACTCTCTCTCAAATGAATAAGTAAAATCTTTAAAAAATTTTAATACTTAAAATAATAATAATAATAATATGAAATAAAATAAAAAATCCTGGCAACAAATGGATCAAATAGTGGGGCTGACATCTTGGGAAATAGGAAATAAGAATAACAACGCTTCATCTATCTTTTTTTTTTAATTCTGTATTTTCTTCTCAACTCACCTAGGTCTTCTTGTGTCCGTCCTCCAGATGAACTACTTCCCTGGGGTTAGGATGGCCCCTGAGCTTGGGCTTTACTTATAGGCCTTTGAGTTAAAATTATTCAACTTCTCAGGCCTTTCATCCTTAGAAGTCTGTCCTTACGTCTACACCACGTTTGTATCACCCCCAAAGTCTCTGAAATTAACCCTGGGAATGTATCTGAGAAAGAAAAACTCTGTTTATCCCCAGAGGATGAAGTAAACACCCCATTATTCTTTTCCCAAATGCCTTACTTCTCAAAAACTTGAAGGTCTATTATCTTTCCTAGGTTCCTGTATAAGCAGCATGAAGACCGCCAAGCAGTTAAAGCTCTTCTACTGTTCAATGTCGGGGCGATTAAGGTTGTGTTCTTTCTTGGTTTTGAATAGCTTCAGATTGCTTCTTTAATACCAGAGTGGAATTCTAATGTCCAAGAGAGCTTGGGGGACAAGGAGGATGCCTTTTGATAGGGTGAGAGGTATGCCCATGGACAATAGACTGGGGTGAATCAAAATCAAGGTGAGATTTTTTTTTCCTCCCGGAAGTCTCAAATTTTTCTTTCTTTCTTTCTTTCTTTTTTTTTTTTTTTTAAGATTTTATTTATTTATTTGACACAGAGAGAGAGAGATCACAAGTAGGCATAGAGGCAGGCAGAGAGAGAGGAAGAGAAACAGGCTCCTTGCCGAGGAGAGAGCCCGACATGGGGCTCCATCCCAGGACCCTGAGATCATGACCTGAGCCGAAGGCAGAGGCTTAACCCACTGAGCCACCCAGGTGCCCCTCAAATTTTTCTTTATTTTAACTGACTTCTAGTTCAAATTTGACACCCCACAAATTAAATCACCCTGTTAGGAGCACTTCCTTCCCTCCCTCTCTTTTTCCTTCCCTCCATCCCACCTTCTCTCTCTCTTTTTTTCTTTTTGACAAATGAAGAAACGTCTTAAGTTTAAAAATTATTTATTAGCACTGACCACGTGTCAAGCATTTGTGAAACATTAATTAATACATTAATACAGACTCTAGATTCAGCACTTTTTTTTTGTCCTCATACCCAAACAAGGCAATTTTCCCCCCAACTCTTTAAAAAAGTAAACTCAAATCATCAGAAAAGCTGGAAAATGGTGTACAAACACACAAATAACCCTCATCTGGATTTAACAGTTCTTATTACCTTGCCATTTTTGCTTTTTTCTCAGATAGATAGACAGATGATATGAGATAGGTACACAGATAATAGATGATATGTGTATATGTTTATGCATATGCATGTGTGAGACAGATTTATAATTTTTCTAAGTCATTTGAAGGTCAGTTGTAGAAACCATGATAGATCACCCTGATATACTTCAGAATGCATCCCCTCAAAATAATCCATCAAAGCTATATTTTTTTTAAAGATTTTATTTATTTGAGAAAAAGAGAGAGCATGAGCAGGGGGCAGGGCAGAGGGAGAGGGAGAAGCACAGACACCCTGCTGAACAGGGAGCCCAATGTGGGGCTTGATTCAAGGAGACCATGAGCTGAGCTAAAGGCACATGCTTAACCAGTCTGAGCCAAGGCCAGACCTTGAGAAGAGAAAATACAATGCCTTTTTTAGGTAGACTGCATCATCGAAGGAGACTGTGTTTTGAGCGTCGAATTGCAAGAAGGTAGGCTGGAGTTCACACAGCATGGAGCCTGCAATTTAGACCTGGATTGGATTTTGTAAGTGGGCCAACAAAATGGCACCCCTGTTTCCTAAAGGACTAATGTTCTCCCTTCTGGGTGAAGCCTATTGAGGCTTAAGAGTTCCTTGTCAAGCTAGATTTGGTGAATAAAATAAGTACATCTTAACTAGCTGCATCCCTGTAACTTTTACCCCAACCGCCCCACCTCTTTAATTCTCACATCAAATGAAGAATAATTTTGCACACCAGACAACTGGTTGACCATGTGCTATACTTTGATCCATTTGAGGGTCTAAAATACTGTATCAGAACATGGCCACAATGTAAATAAAACTTCCTGGTTCCTTCCCCCTCTCCAGCAGTCCATCTTTAGGTAGCAATGGGAATTAGCAACCTGCTTATGAGCCCTCCCTTTGATGTAGGTTCATTCATTTCAAGGCATTCATTTGATACAAATTATAATTCTGTCCTCAGTTCCGTACATTGGTCTCCAGAGCAGTTTTATTGTACTTATATTATATGTTGACCAAATACTGCCAATGTTGCTTTTCTTTTCTTTTTTAAGATTTTATTTTATTTGTTTGACAGAGAGAGACACAGCGAGAGAGGGAACACAAGCAGGGGGATTGGGAGAGGGAGAGGCAGGCTCCCCCCCCCGACCCCGGAGCAGGGAGCCCAATGGGGGTCTCCATCCCAGCACCCTGGGCCCAAGGCAGACGCTTAATGACTGAGCCACCCAGGCACCCCCCCAAACACTGCCAATATTTCCCTTTAAAGTACAGTATTATGATGTCAAAATTGGTTCTAGGTTTAGTCCAACATGTCAAAATGTATTTTTCTGTAGAAAATTTCAGAAAAAAAAATAGTGGTTTGAGATTAAAAAAAAAAAATCTTTTAGTTACCCTGACGTAGATTTTAGTCACATTTCTATTCCTTAATGTTCAATTTTTATACCCACTCCATTAGAAACTCGGGGAACAGATAACAACTGTTCTATTTACTGCCACAATAAGCAACATGGAACATCAAAAATAATATGTATTCATAAACAAGAGCAAAGATGGTATGGCACTATAAAATTAAGAAGGACATTACAACTGGACTCTGGGAAGAGCCTGACTGATTTCTTCCAAGCAACACATTTTCATCAAAACTCATACATATTCAGCGAAGCAAATAGCGGGCTATGAATTCAATGAGCTGTCAACTGAAACTAAAACATCCATTTCCCAGCGTCTGTTTGTGGGGATTATGTAAAATACTTAATGCAATGTGTTTTCACTGCAATCCTATTTTTTTGTTTCCCAACCCGTGAATTTTCATTTAAATCAATATGTTTACCTGAGACCCGCGTGCACGCGTTTATTGGCACCGAAATGCACTGACAGATACAGGCAACATGTCCGCGGCCAAACCAATGCATTTTGATGCAACTCAGCCAATTTTCCACGACATGCACCCTGTGTCTCTAGGGAGAGAGAGCCCCCTGATTCGGTGAATGCTTCTCATTCTGAGGGAGGGCCGGAGAAACTGATGTCCTGGACTCGAGGGACATCCCACAAGAGCAACAGCCCTCTTAAAACCTTGTTACCCCAAGAGTATTCTGCAGAGCAGCAGCACTGGCTCCCCGGGAGCTCCAGCTGGCCCCTCCCCAGACCTACTGGCTTGGAATCTGCATCATAACAAGCTCTCCAGGGAATTGTTTGAAGGGTAAAATTGGAGAGGTGCTGTTTTAAAATAAACTTTTGAGACACCGGCAGTGGGGGTGGGGGGGCTGCCATCAGTTAAGCGTCGGACTGTTGGTTTCGGTTCAGGTTGTGATCTCAGGGTCCTGACACTGAACCCTGAAATCAGGTTCCCCACTCAGTGGGAGTCTGCTTGAGATTCTCCCTCCTTCTGCCCCTCCCGCTCATGCTTTCTCAAAGAAAATAAATAAATCTCTAAATAAATAAAATAAAATAAAATAAATAAAATGAAATGAAATGAAATGAAATAAAATAAAATAATAACTGTTAAATGCACACTGTTATCTTTAGAGTAATACTCAAGGTTCTAAGGCAAGCACTTTTTCTAGTGGACAGACAGCTTGGTGAAAAAAGCTTGCTTTATAGGAAAAGGCAACCCCCACCTCCTTTGTCTTTTTATTGCACACACCATTCATGACTGTCTTTTCTTTGTCAGGATTCGAACTGGTTTTTTTTTTGTTTTTTTAAGATTCATTTATTTATTAGACACAGAGAGAGAGAGCACAAGCAGGCAGAGGAGAGAGAGGCTCCTTACTGAGCAGAGAGCTCCATGTGGGGCTCCATCCCAGGACCCTGGGATCATGATCTGAGCCAAAGGCAGATGCTTAACCCACTGAGCCCCTCAGGTACCCCAAGACTCAAACAGTTCAGAAACCTGCAGGGCAGTCTCCTTTTACCAGACTTAACCACCATCACTATTTCTCTTCCTTTTACTTTCTCTCCTGAGAAGTTCTGTGCACTTATATGTGTGAACACATATTATTTTTTTAAAATTTTTTAACTTTATTTTATTTTTTCAGTGTTCCAAGATCCATCATTTATGCATCACACCCAGTGCTCCATGTAATACGTGCCCCCACATTTTAAAAGCATAAACGAGATATGTATTTGTTATACATTATGCACACATTTTCACGTGTCTGTTTTGAATATCTTTTTACTCACCCATGTTTGTTGGATGAACCCAATCTTTTGAACGACTTCAAGCTCTCCTGAGTACAGATACCCCATAGTCTGTACTGTTCATTCCCTATTTATGGACATTTGAATTGTTTTGGTTTTTGTTTCTATAACAAACAATGCCCCCAGAACACTCTTGAACATCTATTTTTGTGGCCACATGTTGAGAATTTTAAATTAGACTCCTAGAAATCCCTAGGGTCAAGAAAAAGAGATAGAATAGCTTAAAAGCACAGGGCACTATGTTGGTTCCCAGTAGTAATCAAATGAATGCTAACTGAACCAAGAGTAGAGACCTTCCCCTTTTCAGGCCGGCAAAAATTTTTAAGACCGATGCATTTTGGGGAGCAGTACCAAATGGCGAATTCTTTGAGAAAAACCGTTTAGCAACATCCAATCGAAGGTTTGGATGTTGATGAAGGTCATGCTCAGGCTGTGTCCAGGGCTGGCGGGCTGACCCTCCAGAGCCTGAGGGGCCCACGTCCCATGCCTCAAAACAGCACTTCAATCCTTTCCATGCCCTACATGGCTCACTTCTCTTCTTGCAGCCAAATCCCAGGAGGGATCAGAAGAATTTGCTTTGGTGTCCGCAGCCCCATGGAACCCGCACTTCCGCTCCCTCTTCCAGCAGTCTCCCCATGCGAAGGCTAGCCTAGGGTCCCCCTTATCTTACCCATCAGGATAACTATTTTGGTCCTCCTGTAGACCTTCCCAAAACCTGGGCCTTCCTCAGAGCTGTTCCGGATGCTCTTGCTAGAGATCCCACAGCTGATTCTCAGGGAACAGGGCTTGAGCGACTGGGCCTTGTTGTCTCAAAAGGCCCTGATCTCCTGATGTGCACGGTTCGCCTCTCCGCCAGAATCAGGCCATATGCCATTTGCATAAGTAGCGGAGATGTTCACTCAACCTCTCATTGGGCAAGACTGATCAGCGTTAAGAAAATCTTACGCCTTCTCGTGCTGAGATTGACGGGGAAGGCCAGGAGGAGCCACATCGGGTCTCCCGCAGGGGTCTCCCAGCACCACTAGGGGCGCATCAGAGCGTGGATGCCCTTGATGGCAAGGCCTGCCACATTCCAGGGAACATTCCCCCCCCCCCCCCCCCCCCCCGCCGGGGCCGGATCAAGTGCCTGCCGTCCAACTCGAGTCGGGTGAGCGACATCTCTCCCGTCTGCCTCCCATCTCTGGGAGTGTCTGCACTTGGCTGTCCCTCCTTCCCTTAGAGGGAAGGCTTAACCCCCTGAGCCACCCAGGTGCCCCAACAAAGGGGTGGGTCAGGTTCAACCATTTGCTTTCATATTAATGGCAGAGGAGCGAGCGTGTGTGTGTGTGTGTGTGTGTGTGTTGCTGATACTCAAGGTAGGTCTTCTTTGTTCCTACTCAACCCAGTGGTGGCTCTCAGGTTGTCATCAACGTTCACAAACCTTCGTTTGCATGCCTGGCGTAAACCTGCTTAATGGTAACCGGGGCCGTGTGTGATTAAACGTTATTAACCTCGGTATCGATAAGTTAAAGTTAACTTCCTGAGGATTCTGAAGCAACAGTCCAGCAAGAAGTCCTGATTGCAGCTTTGCAATTCTGCTGGGCACATTTCCACGTAGGCATTTTGAATCCCAGCAGTGGGAAGGGGTATGTTTTCACTGGGGACCTGCCCGAGTTACCTTGAGTGCTTGTGGTTCTCAGGGAGTGCCATTTTTGTTGTTGTTTTTGGGCAAATTTTGGTCAAAATTGCTTATTAAGGGAACACAGTTTTGTGTCTATTGGTTTATTCCAGTTAAACGTAATATGATACATGCAAGCCTGTAATTTTTTTTATTAGGTGTGATAAAACTGTAGCATTGACACTTTATTTCAATTTATGAATTTAGTTTATTCCTGAAATTAATCTCTTCAAATGGAAGGGATTTTTTTTCTTTTTTTTTTTTAAGATTTTATTTATTTATTTGACAAAGAGAGACAGAGATCACAAGTAGGCAGAGAGGCAGGCAGAGAGAGGGGGGGAAGCAGGCTCCCTGCTGAGCAGAGAGCCTGATGCGGGGCTCGATCCCAGGACCCTGAGATCATGACCTGAGCCGAAGGCAGAGGCTTTAACCCACTGAGCCACCCAGGTGTCCCGGAAGGGTTTTTTTTCTTTATAAGAATTTTAAGTATATTTTAGTGCCTGAGAATGTTCTTTATAAAACGCACAATGGAACACATAGCAGTAATGACTCAAAGGAAAACAGCTATCTTAAGATAAAATTTGATTTGCAACTCTAAATGCGGGTCTCAAAACTTCCCAAACGATTTGGTCAAATAGAATTTTCCAGGTGGCTTGGATCTAGAACCCATTAGAAAGTATTTATATTCACTGCGTATCTTATTAATTATATCTACCTGTATTCATATTATTTAAATGGGTCCTTTGAGTTTTATTAAAAGGTAACGGTTCTGGGAAACAAACAGGAATTATTTTGCAGGAACTGTAAGTAGAAGGACAGTGTTATGGGTGTAACGGAGGCCACGATCCAGTAGTTGCTACATTTTCCGAGCAGATGATTCGTATCCTGTCCTTTGCTTCTTGCTGCCTTTTCTCCAACCTTTGCAGCATCAAGAACGGAACATCAAAAATGTCTGTTTATAGTAGTTTACAAAAATGTCTTTCATATACAAATGCACTTGTTTAAAAAAAAAAAATGATTTTCCCACTGCTGGATCTTAGTTGCCGTGCGTCTGAATGTGTCTTAAGAATTCCTCTGGCCCTTTTCCATAAGTTGTAGGCAGCCCCTAGGCACGCTCAAGATGACTGACAGCTCTTAACTCTTGCTTGGTATGAACTAACCTGAGAACCGTGGCTGGATTTTGGGTGCCACGTGGGGGGTGTGATCCCTGAGAGAGCCCCATGATTCCCCACTCCCTTGAAGAGAATGTTGAAGCCTTGGGCGATGGTTCATCTTAGTAAATGACCAGATGTCAGAACAGGAGTAAGGCCCAGAAACCTCATCTCACCTCCTTTCCCCTCCTTCTGTTTGCCTTCACAGGAGAGATAATCCAGAAATTGAACTCGCTTGCCTAAAATAGGACATTTGGTCACCTGTGTGCATGACCTCCCTGGACATATTTGTGCCCAGGCTATTGCTGAGGGTATAGTGGGTCAAAGTTGGTACTGATTTTTTTTTTTCCTTTGGTAGAAAAAGGTGGCTTTATTAAAGCATGGGGACAGGACCCATGGGCAGAAAGTGCAGCACCAGGGTCATGAGAAGTGGCCCATTATATACTTTCAAACTGGGAGGTGGTTAGGGATAGCTTAAGTCTCTAAGGAATTTTGGAAGCAAGGTTTCCAGGACCTTGAGCAGGCTAACTATTGTTGGGAAAGGTCATTTATTTTGGTACTGATTTTTAATGATGCTATATTGTTGTTTTTTTAAAAAATCTTTATCAGTTGAGTTTATAGTGTGCTTTTTGGTATAAGTATATTTGGAATATATATATATATATTTGGAATATATATATATATATATATATTTGGAAGTATAAATCAGAAATACAGAAAGATGTTCTACAATGTGTGGTAGAACATCTTTCTGTATTTCTGATTTATACTTCCTGAAAGCTAGACTAGAAGTTGTACCCATGACTGCTTACGTAGAAATAACCCATGCCTCAATTGCTAAAACAGGCATATATCAATTTTTTCAAATTGCTGTAAGACAAACACTCTTCATGGCTGATAGCTTACCTCACACGCATGTTCATAATTTTCAACACGCTCTTGGAGTAGAATAAAGTTATTTTTTTAAAGTTTACTATGCATTGTTTTAGGTTATAGTACAAACCCTATTTTATAAGTTCCTTGTGATCTGCTAGAAATATTTGTCATTACAGAGTATTTCCCATCCAAAAGTGGGGTGGTTTGGTTGAATGGGCTGGGGAGTATTTTGCTGGTTAACGACTGACTTGTTGGTGAGCCACTCATTATGAAACACCCTTATTGGGTAAGCTTTCAGGCCAGATGGCCTCACAGGCAACTGAGGAATAGATTGGTGGCTTTTGCACAAGTGCAGGAGAGGGGGCCATGAGGGGGAGTCCCCTGACCGAGAACATTCGAAATGCCTGAAACTGTGAGTAGGGCAGACACCCAGAGCGTCCACTAAGATGTGTCTTCAGGACAATAATGCTACTTGTTCAACTAACAGGCATTTCTCGAGCATTCCTGGGCGCTGTTTCATAATACTTATGCATTGTGTTCATAAACAAAACAATATATTTGAGGAAAGTGTCTTCTGTTCTAAGGTAATTGATAAGCAGTTCACGAAGGTGCAAGGGATTCAGGCGGACTCGTCACGATGAGCCCTGGGTGATGTGAGGAAGGGTCGAATCGCCATGTTGTCCACCAGAAACAGATACCATACTGTGTGTTAACTTTACTGGGGCTCAAATTTTAAAAAAAGAATCAGTTCACTATATTCGGCTCCAAATCTTTGTTATTATAGATAGAGGTTCTCCCTACCACCAAGAAGCCCATTATCTGCTGGGGTAGTAGGCTTAGAAGCATCCCACTCTAATAAAGCTGTATTAGCAAAAGCAATCGCAAAGATGAAATCGAGGGGCAGGTTAAAAGCCGGGACTCTGGAGCCAGGCCACCTGTATCCAAATCTGGATTCTTACACACTTTCTAACATTCAGCTTCTTACCAGCCGTGTGACCGTGGGCAAGATACCTAACCATTCTGTGCTCATTTTCTCATCTATAGAACAAGGATTTTATGAGAATTTGCATTTATGAAGCACTTAGGGAAACACTTGTGCTTATTAGTTGTAAAATACTGTTTCCTAAATAAAGTTCATGTTAAAAAGACTATATGGGGGCGCCTGGGTGGCTCAGTGGGTTAAGCATCTGCCTTTGGCTCAGGTCATGATCCCAGAGTCCTGGGCTCAAGCCCCATGGCAGGCCCCCTGTTCTGCAGTAAGTCTGCTTCTCCCTCTCTCTCTGCCTGCCACTCGCCCTGCTTGTGTGCGCGGTCTCTCTCTCTTTGTCAAATAAATAATAAATAAATTCTTTAAAAAAAAAAAGCCTATATGGGACAAAGATTAGCAAATGGTTGAGATTCTTGTATATAGATATGGGGAATGCACTCCTCCCTTTCCCCGTCTTGGAGTCTGGGTAGGATTGACCCCTACCTGTAGTTCCAGGGATGGATTCCAATTGGGGGAGGGGTGTCACAGCAAATCTCATTCCTCTTATCACAGTATTTGGTATAGGAATCGTCAAGTGACCCAAGTTGGACCCATAAGAAAGACAGCCTTCCAGAAATAACATACCAGGATAGCATCTTTTTTTTCTTCTTGGGATATTGTAGAGTGAAAATGAGAAGCTTGGAACTACAGCAACCATTTTGCTACCACGAAGGGAAAGCCTCGAGTGCATGGGTTGGGACGCACCCCTGCCCCTGAGTGTAGCCTGGTAATGAAGCTGACACCATGAGAGGCAGAATGAGGAACATGGAGAAATTGTCTTTCATTATATTGCTTGAACTGCTGGATCAAACCTTACTTGAAGGTAGCCCTATCTGTAGATTTCTGAATTTCAGGGGTCAATAAAGTCCCCCTGTTGTTTAAGCAAGTTTGAATTAAAGTTCCATCCCCTGAAATGGAAAGAATCCTCACTGATTAAATATATTGACTTTGTGGAGTAAAGAAGAGTCATGATTAAACTAAGTTCCAGGGGCACCTGGGTGGCTAAGTCGGTTAAGCACCTGCCTTCAGCTCAGGTGATGATTCCAGGGTCCTGGGATTGAGCACCGCATTGGGTTACCTGCTCAGCAGGAAGCTTGCTTCTCCCTCTCCCTCTGCCTGCTCTTTCTGATAAATAAATAAATAAAATCGTTTTGAAAAATACATAAGCTAAGTAAGCTAAGTTCCAAAAATGTATCTACATCTGCAGGTATGGGATTTCCTGAGAGCCGTGCTTCTCAAAGTGGGATCTCCGCATCACTAGCTCTGACAGATGGGCCCTGAAAAAGCTCTCTCGTTGTGTAGATTTTGGAAATGCTGCCCATTGTAACCTCCTTTTGTAAATTAATGGTGATATCATCGTATAAAAGGTGAGGTCCCCAGTCAAAAAACAATAACTAAACAGTTTCGTGTTGTTATCCTAGTATTTCCAGAATTTACTTGATCATGGAACTCTTACTGATGAAATTTTCATTAATGCTTTAGGAAAGATTGACTCAAAGAATATACTGCCTTAGAGAGAAAGACAGCCTCATGACTAAAATGGCCCCATTGTTAGAGGTTTGATATGAGCCTGAGGCATATGCTGATCCTGTGTTTTGGACAAAGCATGCAAAAACCACACGGGATATCACAGACACCCTGTGTTCTGTGTGAGAACCAACAAGTCAATGATTGGGGGAGGGGAGGATTTCCATCCTAATAGCAGCACATGGAGGTGCTAAAGGAGCCTGGATCTTGGAGTCTGATTCCTGGTCCTGGCAGTTGTTTGAGACAAACTTAATTAAACTTTCTGAGCCTGGGGTGCCTGGGTGGCTCAGTGGGTTAAAGCCTCTGCCTTCGGCTCAGGTCATGATCCCAGGGTCCTAGGATCAAACCCCGTGTCGGGCTCCTTGCTTGGCAAGGAGCGTGCTTCTCCCTTTCCCTCTGCCTCTGCTCTGCCTGCTTGTGCTCTCTCTCACTCTCTATCAAATAAATTAATGAAATTTAAAATAAAAACTTTCTGAGCCAGCTTCCTCATCATAATGGGGATAATTTTACCCTCACTTGAAGCATCGTGGTGAGAACACAACAAAATAAATAGATGACAGCTGTTATTAATGTCATAACAATGTTTTACCGCAAGTAGGCTGTGGGGTCTTTTGCAAATGTGTCCCAAGCCTTAATTAGATCCAGTTAATTCTCTGCCTTGTTTTCGTTCTCTACAGCATTTACTACTATCTAGCGTGCTATATATTTATTGTTTATGAGTTCATTGTCTTTCTTCCCCTGTTAGAATGTAAGCTCCTTAAAGGTAGCCATATTGCACGTAGTAGGCACTTAATACATACCCGTTGAATTAAATAATGAGTACTAAAAGCTATCCTGTATTGAGTGCCTACTGTGTGCCAAGCCTTTCACTAAGTGTTTTTAAAAATATGTCTTTGTGGTGTCATTTAATATTTATATTAACCCTAAGAGATGGCTATTATTAACCCTATTTTGCAAAAGCCAGAGCTGAGAGTGAAGTGGAGCAACTTGCCCCAGATTACATTGCTAACCAAGAGACAGAATCCACGTTCAACCCTGAGAACCCTCTGGCACTGTTGGTGGGAATGCAAGCTGGTGCAGCCACTCTGGGAAACAGTATGGCGGTTCCTCAAAAAGCTACAGATAGAACTACCCTGTGACCCACCAACTGGACTACTAGGTATTTAGTACGAAGAATACAAAAATGCTGATTCAAGAGATACATGCACCCCAGTGTTTACAGCAGCATTATCTACAATAGCCAAGATATGGAAATAGCCCAAGTGTCCATCAATAAATGAATGGATAAAGAAGAACGGTATCTATATACAATGGAATATTACTCAGGCATAAAAGAAGAATGGGATATTTCCATTTACAATGACATGGATAGAGCCAGAGAGAATAATGTTAAGGGAAATCTGTCAGTCGGAGAAAGACAAATACCATGTGATTTCATTCATATGAGGAATTTAAGAAACAAAACACATGAGCAAAGGGAAAAAAGAGAGAAGGGGCAAACCGAGAAACAGACTCTTAATTCTAGAGACCAATCTGATGGTGACCAGAGGGGAGGAGGGTGGGGGGATGGGAGGAAGGGACGGGGATTAAGGAGGGCACTTGCTGTGATTAGTTTCCTGTGGCTGCTGTAACAAATGACCACAGACTTGGTGGCTTAAAACCACAACATATTCTCTCACATCTTGGAGACCAGAAGTCTGAAATCAGCACCAAAGGGCCCAAATCAAGGTGTTGGCAGGACCACACTCCTTTCCAGAAGCTCTCGGGGAGAATCTGTTCCTTATCTCTTCGAGCTCCCGGTGGCTGGCTGCACTCCTGGGCTTATGACGGCATCTGTTCAGTCTGTGCCTCTGTGGTCACTTTGTCTCTTCCTCCTCTGTATAAAATCTCCCTCTTTTATTTTTTATTGTATTTAAAATCAATTAATTTACAGGCAGTGTGTTACTAGTTTCAGAGGTAGAGGCCAGTGGTTCATCAGTTGCGTACAACACTCAATGCTCTTCACATCACGCGCCCTCCTTCATGCCCGTCACCCAGTTGCCCCATCCCCCCACCCTCTCCCCTCCAGCAACTCTCTTTGTTTCCTGTAGTTAAGAGTCTCTTAGGTTTGTCCCCGTCTCTGATTTCATCTTATTTTATAAAATCTCCCTTTTACAAGGACATTGTGATTCCATTTTAAGGTCCATCAAATAGTCCTGGATAATCTCTATTTCAAAATTCTTCATCACATCTGCAAAGTTCCATTTTGCTATATAAGACCACGGTTTCCAGGAATTCGGATGTGGATATCTTTTGTAAAAAGAGATTTATTTGCTTATTTGAGAGAGAGAGTGAACATGGGGGGAGAAGCAGTGGGGGCAGAAGAGAGAGAGAGAGAATCAGATCCCTGCTGAGTGTGGTGCCCAATGCAGGGCTCAGTCTCACGACCCTGAGATCACAACCTGAGCCAAAATCAAAATCAAGGATTGGACACTTAACTGATTGAGCCACCCAGGTGCTCCAGGATGTGGCTTCTTTGGGGGCCATTATTCAGTCTATTATTCTGACCTCTTAAGAAAAGAATTTTGACTGAAGTCCCCAGGTCCAAAGACAGCTCCCCAGGACAGTAAAGCCATTTATAGCACTCAGGCAACATCTGGATGTTGGGGTAACACCTGCAGCCAAGAGCCCAAGAGTGAGGTGAACCTTTATTAGATGCAATTATTTTTTTCCCCTGGGTTTGGGGGATACAGGCTGGGCTCAGTCCAGGAAAAACTGGATGGGTCAGATGCCAGGAAGGTAAAAAGATAAATGCTCATTTATCAGATAGGCAGTGATTTGTGTCTGTGGCCTCTCTGAAAATAGAAGAAAGAGAAGAAAATGAAATAGATATTTCATTAATATGAAAACAACCTGGGTATTCACTTTAACCAAGTGATCAAGCTTAGAACCACCAGTAGTAGGAAAACCTGGTTTATGCACCTTCTGATACGATGTGTATCAGAATCCTTGATATGAGATACTTGACATTATCTATACAGCCTTAACAAACAGTTAAACGTATAGAAACCATCAGACAAATATAGAATGAAGGACAATTTTATAAAAGAAAAAAAAAACTGTCCTGGACTCTTCAAAATGTTTCCATGCATGAAAAAAACATCTAAGGAGACTCTTCAAGATTACAAAACACCACAGAGGCATACCAGCCAAATGTAACATTTGATCCTTTTTTTAAAAATTTCTTTTCAGTGTTCCAGAATTCATTGTTTATGCATCACACCAAGTGCTCCATGCAATGCGTGCCCTCCATAATACCCACCACCAGGGTCACCCAACCTCCTACTCCCTGCCCCTCCAAAACCCTCAGTTTGTTTCTAGAGTCCACCATCTCTCATGGTTCGTCTCCCCCTCCAATTTCCCCCAACTCAATTCTCCTCTCCATCTCCCCATGTCCTCCATGTTATTCCTTAGGCTCCGTGAGTAAGTGAAACCATATGATAATTGACTCTCTCTGCTTGACTTATTTCACTCAGCACAATCTCCTCCAGTCCCGTCCATGTTGCTACAAAAGTGGGTATTCATCCTTTCTGATGGAGACATAATACTCCATTTATATATGGACCACATTTTCCTTATTCATTTGTCCGTTGAAGGGCATCTTGATTCTTTCCACAGTTTGGTGACTGTGGCCATTGCTACTATGAACATTGGGGTACAGATGACCCTTCTTTTCACTACATCTGTATCTTTGGGGTAAATACCCAGTAGTGCAATTGCAGGGTCATAAGGTAGCTCTATTTTTAATTTCTTAAGGAATCCCCACACTGTTCTCCAAAGTGGCTGCACCAACCTGCATTCCCACCAGCAGTGTAAGAGACTTCCCCTTTGTCCACATCCTCTCCAACACATGTTGTTTCCTGTCTTGTTAATTTTGGCATTTCTAACTGGTGTAAGATGGTATCTCAATGTGGTTTTGACTTGAATCTACCTGATGGTTAATGATGACGAACATTTTTTCATGTGTCTGTTAGCCATTTGTATGTCTTCATTGGAGAAGTGTATTCTGTGTATCATGTATTCTGCCCTAACATTTGGTCCTTAATTGGATCCTGAATTGGTTTAAAAAACAAACAGCTATTGGAACACTTGGGTGGCTGAGTGGGTTAAGCATCTGACTCTAGATTTCAGCTCAGGTCTTGAGCCCAGGATCATGAGTTCAAGCTGCACATTGGGCTCCATGCTCAGCATGGAGCTTACTTAAAAAGACAAACAAATAGGTATTAAACAGATTTTGAGAATTATTAGGAAAATACGGTTATGGGACAGCTTACCATATGATACTGAATTAATGTTAACTTTCTTAGATGTGATGATGCTCTTTTATATTGTTGGAAAGTATTTTTTTTTGGAAAATATTTTTAATCTTAGAAGACACATGCTGGAGTATTTAGAAACAAAGTATCCTGGTGTTTGATAAATTCAAGCAAAGGGTATGTGGATGTTTATTGTATTATATCACCAACTTTTCTGTATGTTTTGAATTTTTTTTCCTAAATCCAAAGGAAAAAATTATAAAAAAATAATTTTACTGGTGAATTGGTGGTGCTCATCGTCCATGGTCACAGAAGGTCAAATGAACTTGTAATTGGTGCAATTCTGATCTTGGATTGCCCTCTTTACGGTAATAATCAGGAAACCAAAACATGAAGGAGTCACTAGGGGCTCATACACTCTGCCACTGTTATTATTCCATTCCTCAAAATTGTAGTCGTAATGTTGACTAATATAAATGGATTATTTGTGGTTTTTTTAAGACTTTATTTTTAAGTAATCTCTACACCCAACATGGGGCTCAAACTCGCAATCCCAAGGTCTAGAGTTGCCTGTTCCTCTGACTGAGCCAGCCAGGTGCCCCTATTCGTGGTTTTTCTATGATCTGTAATTCTCTTTTCTATTGGAATGGATGATTAAGCACTAATTATTGACTTAATGCATCTTTGAGCATTTGATTTTTGAGCATTTACTCATTCAATAAATCTGCATTGAGCACCTACAGATGGCCCCATAAGGGATTCAACAGACAAGATACAGTGCCTGCCATCATGGAGATAATATTCTAAACAAGAATGTTAGAAATACTTTAAAAATCGAGAAAGAGTTATTTTGCTTACTCACTGCTGTTCTGTTTACTCTCATGTCTATCAGGGCACAAGCTGAACATGATCGTAGCACCAGAAGGAGCTGAGATCAAGATGGTCCTGCGGTTCCCCATTGTTCCTTGTTTCTTGGAATTCTCTCTCTTTCTTTCTTTCTTTCTTTCTTTTTTTAAATTAGCAATAATCGCGCCTCGGATAAACCTCATTGGCTACAATACTGCCACTGCGCAAAGCTTCTTTCTTTTTTTTTTAAAGATTTATTTATTTGAGAGAGAGCAGAGAGGGAGAGGGAGAAGCAGACTCCCTGCTCAGCAGGGATCCCAACCCAGGTCTCAATCCTAGGACTCTGGGATCATGACCTGAGCAGAAGGCAGATGCTTAACCGACTGAGCCACCCAAGCACCCCACTTTCCAGAATCCTCCCTACTAAGAGAGTGTTCCATAAATGCCATGGAACAGAGACACGAAGGTGTTGGAAGCATCATCTCAATGGACATTGAGATCTCCCAGAATTGGGATGGGAGTGGTGTTGGATAGAGTGGCAGTGTGCCCCTGCAAGGAAGGAGAGTGTGACCCCAGGGTCAGCAGGTGACTGCCAGCAAGGATGAATGATGAGTGGAATAGTGTGATGACGGCATGAGATTTCTAGCTGGATGTATCCATGAAGAAGAAAGGGAACACAGCTTGGAAGGAAGCGTCAATGAAGAGCCAGGAGGAGATATACTCCTCCCTTAGGCTCAGTGGCACGAAGGTTACAGAAGAGAAAGCAGATATTGGAGAAACTCAGGGAATGTGGGGTTTCCACGGGGAGCCAGGTCACAGTTTGAGAAGGAAGTGGTTCCCAGGATGAGTTGGAGTGAAGGCCTTCTCTCAGCATCCTAGCCAACATTATCGCTGATTGAGCAAACACAATTATTTCACTAAGAGCGAGGATGATTTTTTTTTTTTTGCAAGCTTCTTTTTGTGTTGCTAATAAATACAGGAAAAGCAAATTGCTGTTATTGGAGAATTAACATGCCAGCAGGTGGTAACTGGAAAGCGTGATGTGAGGGTTTATTATTGTTGGAGAAAGGCACAGCCTTCTACCCCTGAGCAAAACTGCCTCACTTGCTGGCTTTTGATTCTGATTCTAGAATTTGTTATTTCTGCACAAGATCTCCCCTATCCGCCAGTCTTTCTCTGATCCCCGATTTACGACACTTCCCTCCACCCTTCTCATAGCCTTCTCTGACTACTAGTTTTTAATACAACAATACTTATCACTACCCAACACGTATGTTCCTTGTTTATTACCTTTTTATTCCCCCATTGAGAGCAGCAACATTTTTGTTCACTGC
Source organism: Martes martes (assembly GCF_963455335.1). NCBI lineage: Eukaryota > Metazoa > Chordata > Mammalia > Carnivora > Mustelidae > Martes > Martes martes. The sequence continues at coordinate 132,242,997 of NC_137893.1, forward strand.
TTTATCTCGGTAGAGCCTAGATGACCATAAACTTCTATTGCTTACTGGATGAATGAATAAATTAATGCAATGCTTCCATTCAACAACAGGTCAACAGATGTAGTTCAGAATTGGGTAAAGAGCATTGGTTTTGGGGCAAAAATCCTTAAGCATAAAACCTAGTTCCATGGTCTCTGAGCCTCAGTTTTCTCATTTCCAAAATAGAGATGATAATAAAATCTCTCACGGGGCAGCTGGGTGGCTCAGTCTGTTGGGCAACTGACTCTTGATTTTGGCTCAGGTTGTGATATCAGGGTCCTGGGATTGAGTCATACATTGGGGCCCTCGCTAAGCCAGGAGTCTACTTGGAAATCTCTCTGTGTCTCCCTCTACCCTTCCCCACCCCACACTCTCTCTAAAATGAATAAATAAATCTTAAAAAAAAATAAATAGGGGCACCTGGGTGACTCAGTCAGTTAAGCATCAGCCTTTGTGTCAGGTCATGGGATCTAGTCCTGCATCAGGCTCCCTGCTCAGCAGAGAGTCTGCTTCTTCCTCTCCCTCTGCCTCTGCCCCCGACTTGTGCTCGCTTGTGCACACTGTCTCTTAAATAAATAAAATCTTAAAAAAACAAACAAACCAACAACAAATAAAATCTCTCACCAGTATCTTGATGACTAACACATGTATGATAAACACATTATGGGCTGTCTTCCCACCTCATAATGACCTTATACTTGGGTTCAGTTGCTTGGACCAAGGGTGGAAACTTGATCCAAGTAAGGCCAATCAGAAACTCTCTCCTGGAAACTAAGTATGGGGGGGTCATGAGATTCCAGTTCCATTTGGAGCACTTTCTTGAACAGAAGGCATGTAAACCTAAGAGCTCCAGAGCCCCTGACTATTTTCTAGTCCCTTTTTTCCAAGGCTGATTTTTAGCTTTGAGCTTCCATAAGATCTATTTGTAGACTTGTTGTAAAACTCCTTTGTTGCTCAAGCTGGTTCAGAAGGGGTTATTACTTGCCAACAGAGTTGTGACCATCGCATGCAGTCATTCTGGCACATAGCAAGTAAGAGTAGCTGTCAGAAAGGAGAAAAGGAAGAGAGAGGGAGGGCAAGCAGGAAGGAAGGAAGGAATGTAAGAAAGAAATAAGGCAGGGCACCTGGCTGGCTCAGGCAGTGGGGCATGCAGCTCTTGATTTTGGAGTTGTGAGTTCAAGTCCCATGTTAGGTGTAGAGATTACCTAAAAATGAAATCTTTAAAAAAAAAAAAAAGGAGAAAGGAAAGGAAAGGAAAAGGAAGAAAGAGAGAGAGAGAGAGAGGAAGAAAGAAAGAAAGAAAAAAAAAAGACAGACTGTCGCTTCTAGCGCTTGGCATGATTTCTTTTACTCGGTTAATCAGCCAGAATTGAAAACTAGGTGTCACGTAGGGGAAGAAAAAGGTGAGAATAGGTACCATCTAGAGTGCAAACCTGGGCAGAACTTTGAAACGGAGCTGGTGGGGCGGGGGGAGCAAAATGGGGGTCCTGCTTCCTTTCGAGGTGTTGGGGGGAAGGGGAGTCTCAAAGGTGGACCAGAGAGGGCGACCACACTTACCTACTCCACAGCGCCACCTGGTGGGAGCCGTCCTGGCAGGACCAAGGTATGAAGACGGAGAAGAAATGATCTGATATACACAGGTTGAAGCCACTACTTAAATTACTAATATTTAAAGGATAAAACATTAAAGACTAACTCCGATATTCCAGTATTACTATTTTTTTTTGTAAATTGCCTTTAAGGACAGCAGTCTTTAACGTAATGCTGTCCTTCTATTATTTGCCTTTTGAAAGTATAGATTTCACTTTTTTCCTGCTCATTCTTACAGCACGTTTGTTGGAATAAACTTTCCTTTGGACACTTTCTGAGCCCCCTCTTCTCCAGTCGTGGATGGAGAATATTTGCATCGTTCATTTGTCCAGGATCTGTATCTATTCATCCTGCAACCCAGCTCCTAACGCACGTGCGATCTTGTGCACACGCATGCACATACACACACACACACACACACACACACACACCCCTTATGCCCTTCCAAATAAGGTCACATTCACAGATTCGAGATGGATGGGAATTTTGGGAGGGGCTCTTCAAACCTCCTCCATGAAGCTTCCAGGTTCTGATGACTCCAAAGTCTTCTCTGTGTCCCCCCAACCCTTAGAGGAAGGGATTCTAACAATGAAGTTTGTTTAGGGAGGGGGTTGTTTTCAGTTTTTTTTTTTTCCTCTTTCAGCCCTTCAACATCATGGTACCAATTTCCTTTCTTGAATCCCCTCTGTTGAGTTGTTTCTTTTTTTCCTGACTTGACCCTGACTGATCCACTACTTGTTTCCAGGAGTGGTTCCAGGAACCAGAACATCACAAATGAGATGCTGGGTCTAGATTGGAAATATCCCTTGCACTGAACGCAGTGCTGAGTTCCTTATAAATTGGAATGCCAGTAATCCATGCATGCTGTGGCCTCATGATTGATTACATTGTCATCTCTAGTGGGTGTGGTGCAATGCCTGGTGAAGCAAGTGTTGGGACATACCCAGAAGCTGCATTTGACCAATTTCTTAGTTGTGATCGACAAGAGCTGTGGGCCGGTATATTAGCTTTCTTTTGCTAACTAGCAAAATACCACACACTTAGCAACCCAATACAACATCCATTTATTAGCTCACGGTCCTGTAGGTTAAAAGTTCAGGCATGGCGTAGCTGGGTTCTCAGATCGTATGGCTAACATCAAGATGTGGACTGGGAGCCCTTTTGTTCTTTCAGACCACCCACATCCCTTGGCACATGGTCCCTCCTCTTCAAACCAGCAGTGGAAAATCTCCTTTAGTCAAATCCCTCTCATGCTTCAAATCTCTGACTTCCTTTGCTCTGCCCTCTAGATTTAGAGGGCTGGTAGGATTAGGTCAGGCCCACCTTGATAATCTCTCTTTTGATCATCTCAGTGTCAGCTGATTAGTGTCTTTAATTGCATTTGCAAAATTTCTTTTGGCATGTAATATAACTCAATCATGGTACTGATATCCCATCTTATTCTTTTACACCCACTCAAGGGGAGGAAATTACACAAGGTATATGCACCAGGGAGAGAGAATCTTGGGGACCATCTCAGAATTCTGCCCAGTACAGATGGAGTGACTATTTCTGAGCACCCTGGAGAGCTTACAGGAGGAGGGGAGTGGAGAGACAAGCTCAGAACACTGAACACTTAGCTCAAGTCAGGATCAGAGAGCCAGAGTACATCTCTGACAGCCTTAAAAAAAATCTCTTATTTTTGTAGCTTTGGGAAGACTTAATTGTAAATAAAATTTTAATTTTGTGGGCTACAGAATTACAGTGTAAGTTGATTTCACAGACCTACCAATTGTCTTATTTGAAAGAGCTTTGGTTGGGCATGAGTGAGACCTCTGGGTGAACTTAAACAAAGCTGAGAACTTTGAATCCCCAGGGTTTTTTTTTGTCAGCAGAAGCAACGCTTTTTCATATATATGAGATCAGCTTTCCCTTGCTTGAAAAATCTTGTAATAACTTCACCTGAGGCAGTTACCTTGCCAGAATAGGCCTATCTTCCTCAATATCTGGCTCTCGGGTCATGAGTTCTGAGCCCCACGTTGGGCGTAGAGTTTACCTTAAAAAAAGTTGCAAGGGGGCGCCTGGGTGGCTCAGTGGGTTAAAGCCTCTGCCTTCAGCTCGGGTCATGATCCCAGGGTTCTAGGATCGAGCCCCACATTGGGCTCTCTGCTCAGCAGCGAGCCTCCTTCCCTTCCTCTCTCTCTGCCTGCCTCTCTGCCTACCTGTGATCTCTGTCTGTCAAATTAAATAAAATCTTTAAAAAAAAAAAAGTTGCAAGCTTTTGCCAATGTACACTGGCAGAAACCTGGACACTGTGGGTTGGATTGGCTTCTTAGGGTGTTAAAACAGACTAGAACATTGCATTAGGCCAGTGTATGATATAGGTGCGCTTACTGGGGATTCTGAGTCTAATGTGTTCGCTTACACACCTGGGAGTTGGCTTTAACAATTTCCTGGGTTGGTTGGGTAAATTTTGGATTCAGTGGTAGCCTATATTCAATGAAATTAAGATCTGAAACTTTCCTGGTTTAACGCAGAGAACGGATCCTAGAAGACCAGAGAAGTAGGAACAACCGAGTGGACAAGAAGGTTAGTCTCCTGCCACCACTGTCCCCCCCCCAACCCACACCCTGAGAGGGTCCAGAAGACACTCCCTTCACTATGTGTTCTATTCTGAATTGTAAAGGATCTCAGATGTTACCCGCTTGCGCAGGTATGGACTTTTCTGTATTTGAATACAGCACACACACAAAGTATCTGAGTCAGGATTGCAACTCTTAATTTTTTTTTTAATTATTTTTGAAGATTTTATTTATTTATTTGACAGACAGAGATCACAAGTAGGCAGAGAGGTTGGGGGGGGGCGGGGAGAGGGAAGCAGGCTCCCTGCTGAGCAGAGAGCCTGATGCAGGGCTTGATCCCAGGACCCTGAGATCATGACCTGAGGTGAAGGCAGAGGCTTAACGCACTGAGCCACCCAGGGATCCTGAGCCAGCCAGGCACCCCTGTAGCTCTTTACTGATTCAACCAGATCAGCAGCCAGAGTACTATTGAAGGATTGGTCCCCCACTCCTTAATCCTACAGGTAATTCAATGAGAGCGGAAGGAAGCTTTCTATGCGGGTGATGGGTTACACCCTATGGACAAAGGACGAAGAACAATGGATTTTCTATTTTTTGATGCAGGAGAGATAGTCATTCCCTTCCCTCCCAGAAAGAGAATTTTTTTTCTCCTTTGAGACTGGACAGAAAGGGCCTTAGGTTCTCATCCTAACCTTTAGAAATGTAAGTGTATTTTTCCAAGGACCAGATGTACCTATCCACAAGAACCTTGCTGTTAACAACCCAGAGAGGGCTCCAAATTCTAGGCTTCATCCCTCCTGACATGTAAATTCCTGGGCAGGTAGTGTTTCAGGTTTCTTAGCACCTTGGGGCATAGCTGAGGGACAGAGTTTGGGCTGTAACCATTTGGCCTTCTGGGGGAGAGAAGAGAAGGTTTATTATCTTTTCTGATCAGAGTAGTTAACTGACGAATGGCTACAGAGCCAATGCTTATGGTATGTGAAGAATAAACTGTTTCTGGAGGAAGTGAAAAAACTTCATGTTGTATAGTTTTTTGCGTCTCCATAGGCTAGGGCTTTTTGCAGAAGCACAAAGAAATCTGGGAACGTTTCCTTTTCCATAACATGGCACTGAGAAATGTGAGTGGGAACATCGGCACCTTAGGAAAGCTAGAGGGTAAGAGGATGGTGCCCAATGCGGGGGGATGAGAGTGGGAGACACTGTCATTGAGATGGGCTTTCTGATTTCTGTGGGATTTGATGGTCTGGGAACCAAGTTTATTACCAGAATCAAAGTGGGTACAGATTTTCTAAAAGGCAACAGGGATGAAGGGTTAATCAGAATATTTTGACCTATAGAGATCTTTGGTGATGATAAATCATTCACATTGCCCTAAGGATGAAAAAAAAAAAAGATGGTGGCTTACATAATTACTGCTTAATCTGTGTTACAAGCAAAACTTTAGATCTGGGGGCGCCTGGGTGGCTCAGTGGGTTAAAGCCTCTGCCTTCAGCTCAGGTGGTGATCCCAGTGGCCTGGGATAGAGCCCCGCATCACATCGGGCTCTCTGCTCAGCAGGGAGCCTGCTTCCTCCCTTCTCTCTCTGCCTGCCTCTCTGCCTACTTGCGATCTGTCTGTCAAATAAATAAATAAAATCTTTAAAAAACAAAAAAACAAAAAAACTCTAGATCTGATGACCAGAAACATTGACTTGAGTTGTCACAGTGGAATATCACAGCCTCTCACTCAGTTTTCAGACCTGGAGCCCTTGCTGGAGAGGAGGCTGGGTCACCTTGAGAAAGACCCAGGAACACTGCCATAAGTAAATGTATTTCTTCCTCCAAAACTTCCCCAAGTACATCTGCGATCATTTCTAGGGGTACTATGCCTAGAGAAAGAGGAATATCCAGTTTTATGATCTGGATCTTTTGTAGATTACTAGGTACTGACTTTGAGTTGTTGCTAATTCTAGGAGATCTAATGTGCCACTATGGTCCACAGTTCAAATTGGGGGCTTATAGTGGCAAATGGAATTTTTGACCAACCATCCAACTGTGGGCACTAACTTTGTAGTTATTACTCTAAATCATGAATGTATAATTCAGGAGTTGGCAAACCAGCGAATGCTCTTCAGAGAGTAAATATTTTAAGCTTTGCTGGCCATGTGGTTGAAACTATTCTTTTTTTTTTTTAATTTTTTATTTATTTTCAGCATAACAGTATTCATTGTTTTTTCACCACACCCAGTGCTCCATGCAATCTGTGCCCTCCCCAATACCCACCACCTGGTTCCCCCAACCCCCCACCCCCCGCCCCTTCAAAACCCTCAGGTTGTTTTTCAGAGTCCATAGTCTCTCATGGTTCACCTCCCCTTCCAATTTCCCTCAACTCCCTTTTCCTCTCCATCTACCCTTGTCCTCTATATTATTTGTTATGCTCCACCAATAAGTGAAACCATATGATACTTGACTCTCTCTGTTTGACTTATTTCACTCAGCATAATCTCTTCCAGTCCCATCCATGCTGCTACAAAAGTTGGGTATTCGTCCTTTCTGATGGAGGCATAATACTCCATAGTGTATACGGACCACATCTTCCTTATCCATTCGTCCGTTGAAGGGCATCTTGGTTCTTTCCACAGTTTGGCGACTGTGGCCATGGCTGCTATAAACATTGGGGTACAGATGGCCCTTCTTTTCACTACATCTGTATCTTTGGGGTAAATACCCAGTAGTGCAATTGCAGGGTCATAGGGAAGCTCTATTTTTAATTTCCTGAGGAATCTCCACATTGTTCTCCAAAGTGGCTGCACCAGTTTGCATTCCCACCAACAGTGTAAGAGGATTCCCCTTTCTCCACATCCTCTCCAACACACGTTGTTTCCTGTCTTTCTAATTTTGGCCATTCTAACTGGTGTAAGGTGGTATCTCAATGTGGTTTTGATTTGAATCTCCCTGATGGCTAGTTGAAACTATTCTTATCTGTCATTGCAGCATGAAAATGGCCATAAAGAGTATGTAAATGAATGCTTGTGTCTACTTTCCAATCAGATTTAATCTGCAGAAACAGACAGTGGGCCAGATTTGAACCACAGGCCACAGTTTGCAAGGACCCATCAGAAGCAAGTCACTTTTGGGCGCCTGGGTGGCTCAGTGGGTTAAAGCCTCTGCCTTCAGCTCAGGTCATGATCCCAGGGTCCTGGGATGGAGCCCTGCCTCAGGCTCACTGCTCAGCGGGGAGCCTGCTCCCCCCACCCCGACCCAGCTCGCCTCTCTGCATACTTGTGATCTCTCTCTGTCAAATAAATAAATACAATCTTAAAAAAAAAAAAAAAGAAGCAAGTCACTTTCGTCTGGCAGGCACATTTTGCTATATTCCAAGGCTATGTCAATTCTCTTATTTGCCGTCACCTAATATCTAATAAAATGGCAGAATGGTCTACTGAAGACCCAATCATCATACCAATTTGGAGACAGCACACCAGGAAAACAGGGTTCTCTCTTACAGGATATAGTTGTGTTTTAACTTACTAGCCAGTTTAGGGGTGCCTGAGTGGTTCAGTTGGTTAAGTGCCCAACCTACTCTTGGTTAGGGCTGAGGTCATGATCTCTGGGCGTGACATGGAGCCCTGAGTGGAGCTCAGGACACAGCACAGAGTCTGCTTGAGTTTCTTCCCCCCTTCTTCTCCCTCCACTTCAACTCCTCCATGTGCCACTTGCACATGCTCACTCTCTTTATCTCTAAAATAAAATAAATAAAATCTTTAAAATTAGTTAATTAATTAATCGCTAGTTTATGATACTATTTTTTCAACAGTCGAGACATATAGGTTCAACAATCCAAAGGTGGACAAGAGACTTTCTCTGCAATGCTTAATAATCCACTCACAGAATTTTTGCTTCTCATCCTCACAACTTTAGACTCTGCTAGTATGGAGGTCTTAGCTCCCAGGGTTGTGAAATAAATGTTTGGGCCACTCCACTAGGTAAATAAGCTCCATCAGTTGAGGCACTGGCTGAAGGAAAAGGAGACATTGAATCCCAATGGAAAAAGGAAACTAAAACTATCAGTTACAGTCTCATTACCAGTTGCAAAGACTGGGCTGAAGTTATGTCTCTGGAAGTAGACACTGAGTTTGACAAACAGGATATTTATTAGGATATTTATTTAATACCTCTGGAGAAAATAGGGAGAGAGTAGGATTGGAAGAGGACGTCGAACTGCGTTGCAGGTTGGAAAAACCCTTGGTCAGACCCATGGGGAAATCTGGTTCTTAGACTACCTTTGGCATTGGGCCAAAGTGATTGGGCTTTTACACTCATATAAGGATCAGTCATTGGAAATCAGCTGCCCCAGGAAGGCTGTGACCTTGTTCAAGGCAGCTCTCTGCAGGCAAACCTTATAGGATCCGGTGGTTATAGGCTGTCTGCTCACAGCATTCTCCAAAGCTGGAACAAGTCTTCCCTTGAATGGGAATCTTCATGTCCATGTCTACTTGGTCTTCTACCACCTCCTCTTGGTTCGCCACCATTCTGCTCAAATGCATTTCTTCATTTACATTTGGGGAGCAGCTTCTCCGGTATTCTGAGGAGCTTCTCTTCCAGGGGGAGACTTAAAAGAAGGTTTAGAAGCATGAACTACAACCCTACTTCTGCAGCTGGTCTCAGGACCACAACTGATGCTCATTGCTTCCCTCCTCTGCTATCCATTCTAGATCCCCCCTCACCTCTGCTGGTCTCTGTGGCTTACCTTGTGGTGTGATCCTGATCTCCATATCTTGGGGTCTGAACTCTGGTCACCATGCCCTTCTCAATGGGGTTGCAGCCCTTGTACACTTACCGTCACAACTGGGCAAAGGAGTACCGTGATTTGCCCAAGTGGATCCCAGGCGCCACACACGTTTTCTATTCTCACAGCATAACCAGAGTGTTTTCCTCCTCCTGATCATCAGCGTCCATTACCTTTACAAGATGACGACTCCTCTTTTATTGCTGGCCCCTGGTTATAAGAAGCCTGCAGTGCCCGGGCAGCAAACGAAGCTTATAATTCAGTGGGACTCTTGCTGTGTCACCAGACAAAAATGTGCTCCCTTTAGGGACCAGGATCTCCAGCACTGCAGAAACTGGAATGTCAGGGACAGGAAGTGCAAAATCCTCCAGTGAACCACCCGTAGTGATGGAAAGTAGGGATTCCCTGGCTCCATTCCTTGGTTCATAGACCAATGTGTTTTCCCTACTGGAGAGATAGCTCCAGATAAAATATCCTTGATTCGGTGTATATACTGCATCCTGGAGGATGGTGCCTTATTCTCATGGAGTATTGCCTCTCATTTTGATGCTTTAACTGTGCTTTCTGTGAGCTATCCCAATTCCCTACAAGGCTGCACACCTCTGGACGTATGTATATAATGTAATCAATTCGTATCATTGTCAGGGGCCTGCTGGTCTGACACAATGCCATGTGGAATCCCATGCCAGTGAGTTAACATGTCCTTAGTCCTCATACAGGGGTTCTAGATGAAGCTTGTATGGGAAGGAGAGGCAATGTTATACCTGGAAAAAAATTGTGTCTCTTCTTGTTAGAACAAATCTCTGTGCTTTCACATTGGACACCAAAGTAGTCGACTTTCTACCACGTCAACAGCTGGTCTTCTCAAACAATGATGCAGTATCAACAAATCTGCATTGGTCTCCGTTGCTGGAAGTTTTAACTATCTGCGGCAGCAATAGCTACATTCGCCTTGAAAGCTGGTTTTTCTGTTCACTCCCATGGCTGCTTCCCATTAGTAGCTCACCTGGGGAATCTCGGTTCTCCACAAATTCTTTCTCCACATGCTGCCTCGTCATCCAGGGCTTCTGTACATGGTCTTCCTCTCCAAAAGGATGGCCTTATAGCATGGAAGGTGGGTTGGAAAAGAACAAGTCTAACACCCAAGCACTCACCAAGCCACTGCTTGTCAAAGCAAGTTACATCAATGAGAATCAGCTTTTCCTCAAAGTAAGGGATAATGGGCCAATACAAACAACAGAAGTAAATGAGACACACATACATATACACAAATGCTCTCTATTCCTCTCATTTTATTTGGCTGCATCATCAGGAAAAACATTAAAACAAACAAGACCTACTTTTTTCCAGAATTTTAGGATTTTAGTATACTTCACTTCATTACAAAAATGCAGGCAATTCATTGTGTTCATTCAAAGCTCCTTGGAACATGGTGGAGGGGGTGGGTCAGAAAGTTAAGAGAGCAATGGAATTGGAAAGAATAAAACACTTAGGAATAGACTTAACCAAGGAGGCAAGTAACTCATACACTGAAAACTATAAATGTTGCTAAAAGAAGTTAAAGAAAATACAAGTAATTGGAAAGACATCTCATATTCATAATCTGGGAGACTAAACATAGTTATGATGTCAGTAGTACTCAAAGCAATTTATAGATTTAATTCAATCCCTATCAAACTCCTAGGCACTTTTTGCAGAAATGAAAAAAAATTTATCCTAAAATCCAGATGGAATGTCAAGGGACCCCAAATAGCCAAAACAAACTTGAAAAAGAACAAAGTTGGAGGCCTCACACTTTCTGATTTCAAAACTTCTTACAAAGCTATGGTAAGCAAACAGTATGGTGCTGGCATAAAGACAGACATATAGACAATGGAACAGAATAGAGTTCAGAAATAAACCTTTATGTATGTAGTCAAATGATTTTCAACAAAGGTTCCAAGTCCAAAAAGGACAGCCTTTTAAATAAATGTTGTTAGGAAAACTGGATACTCTTATCTTACACCATATATAAAAATTAACATAAGGGTCAAAGACCTAAACACAAGAGCTTAACTATAAAACTACTAGAAGAAAGCATTGTGGGACACTTGGGTGGCTCAGTGGGTTGGGTGTCTACCTTCGGCTGGGGTCATGATCCCAGAGTCCTGGGACTGAGTTCCACATTGGACTCCCTGCTCAGCAGGGAAACTGCTTCTCCCTCTGCTCCTCACCCAGCTCATGTGCTCTCTCTCTCAAATAAATAAATAAAATCTTCAAAAGAAGAAGAAGAAGAAGAAAACATCGTGGAAAAGCTTCATGACGTTTGATTTGGCAATGATTTCTTAGACATGGACATGAAAAGCATAGGCAATAAAACAAAAACAAAGATAAATTAGGCTACCTCAAAATCCAAAACTTCTGTGCATCAAAAACCAAAATCAATAAAGTGAAAAGACAACCCATGGAATGGGAGAAAATATTTGCAAAACATGTGTCTGCTAAGAGATTAGTATCTAGAATGTGTAAGGAACTCTTACACCTCAACAACAACAGCAACAAACCATTTAAGAATGAGTAACGGACCTGAGTAGGTATTTCTCCAAAGAAGACATGCAAATGGCCAATGAGCACATGGAAAGATGTTTAACATCCCTAATCATTAGATAAATGCAAATCAACAATGAGATACACTTCATCCCCATTAGGATGACTACTATATAATAAAAACAAAGCAAATGAACGAAAACAAAAATAAATAGAAAATAACAAGAGTTGGTGAAAATGTGCAGAAATTGTTGGTGGGAAGGTACACTGGTGCAGCCACTGTTGAAAGCAGTAGGGTAGCTTGTCAAAAAATTAAAAATAAAATTAAATTAAAAATTAAAAAATAAATTACCATTGTGATCTGGCAGTTTTATTCCTGGGGATACACCCCAAAGATGAAACCAAGGTCTTTTTTTTTTCATTTTTTTAAATTAAAAATTCAATTAGCCAGCTTATAGACATTATCAGTTCCAGATGTTGTGCTCAATAATTCACCAGTTGCAAATAACACCCAGTGCTCATCATATCACACGTCCTCCTTCATGCCCATCACCCAGTTACCTCATCCCTCCACCCACCTCCCCTCCAGCAAACCTCAGTTTGTTTCCTACAGTTAAGAGTCACTCATGGTTTGTCTCCCTTTCTGATGACTTCCCATTCTGTTTTCCCTCCCTCCCCCTACGGTCCTCTGTGCTGTTTCTTACATTCCACATATGAGTGAAACCATATGATAATTGTCTTTCTCTAATTTACTTATTTCGCTCAGCATAATATCCACCAGTTCCAACCACATTGATATAAATGACAAGTATTCACCCTTTCTGATCGTTGGGTAATATTCCATTGCGTATATGAACCACAACTTCTTTTTTTGTTTTTTGAACCACAACTTCTTTATCCATTCATCTGTGGATGGACATCTTGGCTCTGAAAGCAAGGTCTTGAAGACATAATTGTACACCCATGTTCACAACAGCATTATTCACATTAGCTAACAAGTGGAAGCAACCCAAGTGTCCATCAGGGGATGAATGACAAAAAACACGAGGTCCATACACACAAGGGATTATGATTCAGGCTTATTTTAGGATGGAACTTCTGACACACACTACAGCTTAAGTAAACCTTGAGGACATTATGCCAAGCGAAATAAGCCATTCAGAGAAAGGCAAAAACTCATTTACATGATGTACCCAAGCATCAAATTCATGGAGATGGAGAGGAGAATGGTGGGTGCCAGGAGCTGGGGGAAGAAAGGAGAAAATGGGAAGTCGTTGTTTAATGGCCACAGAATTTCAGCTTGGCAAGATAAGAAATGTTCTGGAGATCGGTTACACAACAATGTGAATGTACTTAACACTACTAGACTGTGCACTTAAAGTCAGTTGATGTGGCAGGGAGCCTGGGTGGTTTAGTCAGTTGAGTGTCTGACTCTTGATTTCAGCTCAGGTCCTGATTCAGAGCTGTGAGATCGAGCCCTGTGTTAGGCTCCACATTTAGCAGGGAGTCTGTCTGAGAGTCCCTGGCCCCCTTTTCCCCTCCACTCTCTCTCCCAAATAAATAAATAAAATCTTTTTAAAAATAGTTAACATGGTAAGTTTTATGTTATGTATATTTTACAATTTTTAAAAATACCAAAAAATTATTTTAATTCTGTATCCTGGCAAGCATAGACCCTGCCTTTCTAGATTTGTTGCTTTATAAGGACGATCGGTTATTCTCTCCCTATTCTTTTCTTCCAGAAGAGAACAACAAAAATAAACCCCGATCAAGTTAGTGGGGAAACATACAAAATAAAAGTCAAAAGAAGCCACTTGAGATCTTAACAAACTTAAAACCTAATATGACCATTAGACACCAATAAACAAGTTTAGTTTATTGTGGAAAGTCTGGATTTGGCCCTTAGGGCGAGTGGGTCCTGAAACATAGTTAAGTATGTACTTGAAGCAGGAATCTGATAAGAAAGTTTAGGGAAGCTCCAGGTTCTTGTTCATGTCCGGGAAACTTTCCTTCCCTATGCATACTAAACAAAAAATCTTCTAAACTTTGGAAGATTCCTTCTTTCTCTCTTTACTCTCCTCTTTTTTTCTATTCTTCCTCTTCTTTCTTTCTTCTTTTATTATTATTATTATTATTACTATTATTATTTTACAAGAGAACAAATCTACACCTTTATTTATTTACTTTTCAGTAAGTTTAAATCCTTGAGGGGTATGGCACCTCACGGATTCTGTGGCCAATGGCTTTGGTAGGAAAGTTCCTTTGGAATTTCGCATGAACCTCATTACTGTTTCCATGAGCATGAGTTACTTTCCCCCACAGTAATCTGGTTTTGTTCAGTTTACCTCCAGGAGTCCCTGTGTTGTTCTTTGCTTTGTACACACATCTCTGGCCTAGACAGAATTCAGTGTCATCTTGAGCACAAACACTTTCAATTTTAAGAAGAGCTGTGTGTGTGCTCGCTTGGGTTCCGGGGACCCTTGCTTATAGGCAGCAAACGTGGCCTTGGACAACAGCCTTCCAGACTTTGTCATTTTAGGAGTTCTGTTCCCAGCAGTCCCCACTTATTTGTTCTTGTACCTCTCTTTCTCCTTCTCTCCTCTCCTCTCCTCTCCCCTCCCCTCCCCTCCCCTCCCCTCCTCTCCCTCCCTCCTTCCCTTCCTTCCTTCCCCTCCCCGCCCCTCCCCTCCCCTCCCCTCCCCTCCCCTCCCCTCCTCCCTTCTCTTCTTCTCCTCTTTCCTTTTCTCCTTAGTCTGCATCTTAACTGGGTCCTGGTAGCACTCTTCCCCAAAGCACAGCTAATTCAATGTTTAAAGTCCAGAAAGGGACACAGCTGGAGAACTTGTAAGAGCTTGGAATTTATGAAGTAATTGGAAGTGTAGACACAGTCACAGAAGATTCTGGTAGCCCGCATCATACCCTGGGCCTGCCTCTGAAGTGAGCGGCAGCTGTGGCAGACCCGTTCTGCGAGGTCCGGGTCCCCACGGAGGGTGGCGTGCGTCAGGCCGAGGCCCTGGCTCTCTTTGAGTTGTTGCCTTCTCCAAAGTGTGGGAGACCTGGTGCAGCTCTTGAAAGCACGGTCTAGAAATGCATGGAAGTTTATGTACCTGGTGACAAGTCTCCAACAAGCAAGGATGCGAGCCAAGGGCGAATGCCCCAGCCCCCAGTTCTAAGGAGAAATATGTGTGCTGCCCAGAGCTACTGTTGTAGCAACCTTGCTAACGCACACTTACTTTGCTTTTCCCTCCTTCCTTCCTTCTTCCTACCCCATCACTGTTGCTTTCAGGGCTCGCCTCCTCCCCAGGGGCTGAGCACCCTGGTCACTCCCTCTCACTCTTGGAAGGTGCTCACTGGGAGCAGTCTGCGCTCCCAACCCCCGGACCGGTCCACGAGACCGTCCACGAGACCGTCCACTAGCTGCAGGGAGTGCTGTCGCCAGGCAGCCTTCGGGGCTGGTCCCTTTGAAGATATGCAGACGCCATCTCACCCAGGAGAGACGCAGCCTCCAAAGACATGGTTATTGTGACTCAATGTGGGATAAAGCCAAAGGGCCATGTCAGCTCCAGAACTCCCCACGGGTTGGCTCAGTTTGCTGGGCCTGCAGTTGAGCCTGATTTCTCCCTCTGTGCTACCCTGCAGCCCCCTCCTCCCTTCCACAAACACTGATCCTGAGAACGGTCCAGCAGAAACAGCCCACACCCTGAGCCCCGTCCACCTCAGAGACCGCTCGCTGGGAAATGCAACCTTCTGCTGAAAGTCTGAGAAAGGGTGTGGTAAGATGTGGTTTTAGACCCCAGTCGTGCACCATCCAGCAGGCACTGAACAGGGAGGAGGGCGGGGGCTGGAACACAGACAGCCCTGCCCCAAGGCGGGAGCAGTCCACTAGGTAAACACTTACCAGTGAGACGTGGAGAGGGTGTGCTGGTGGGAAGGAAGGCATCTGCTGGTGTCTTGCATCAGGAATTTAAAAAGCGTGTGAGACGCCTTAGGCCCACTGGGATGGCTAGATTGGTAAAACAAAAATAAAAACAAAACAACAAGTGTTGGCTAGGATGTGAAGAAACTGGAATCCTTGTCAATCACAGTGGAAAGGCAAGATGGTAATTGCTGCGGAAAACGGTGTGGCCGTTCCTCAGAAAGCTGAAAATAGAATCGCCTTATCACCCAGCAAGTCCAGCTCTGGGTCTGTACCCCAGAGAATTGAAAGTAGGCTCTTGAAGTGATACCTGTACACCTATGTTCCTAGCAGCATTAGTCACAATGGAGACAGGAGCCTCCCTCTAACATTCTAATTTGTTAGTTTCTGATAGTGATTCGAAAAGACATCCCAGCAGAAAAAGCAAAAGTAGAGAACAAGTTCATTAATTTAAAACAAATCATAGTAGGGGCGCCTGGGTGGTTCAGTGGGTTAAGCCTCTGCGTTCGACTCAGGTCATGGTCTCAGGGTCCTGGGATCGAGCCCCGCATCGACTTCCCTGCTCAGCGGGGAGCCTGCTTCCCCCTCTCTCTGCCTGCCTCTCTGCCTACTTGTGATGTCTCTCTCTGTCAAATAAATAAATAAATCTTTAAAAAAAAAATTTTTAAACAAATCATTGTAATTCACAGATTAACCTGAAGATGGTGCCATAGTACTGATTCTTTCTTCCCCACTTTTTCGTTTGTTTTTCTTTGAATTATTTGGCCTTAAACTAGTATGTCTTTATACCCATCCTCCTACCATCAAGACTTACGATGATGCAGGATCCTGGATACCAGGTGGGGACTACAGAGATGGGACTCTGAGGCAGAAGCGTCTTGTACATTTTATTTATGAGAACACTTGATGCTCTTAAAGATTATTAAGCACCCCAAAGAGCTTTCTTTTTTTAAGATTATTTATTTATTTATTTATTTGACAGAGAGAAATCACAAGTAGGCAGAGAGGCAGTCAGAGAGAGAGAAGGGGGGGGGGAAGCAGGCTCCCCGCTGAGCAGAGAGCCCGACGCGGGGCTCTATCCCAGGACCCTGAGATCATGACCTGAGCCAAAGGCAGAGGCTTAACCAACTGAGCCACCCAGGCGCCCCACCCCAAAGAGCTTTTGTTTAGGTGGCTTATATCCATCAATATCTACCGTAGTGGACATTAAAAATGAGAAGTTTTTTTTTAAATACAAGAGTATGCAAGTACATATATTACACTTGTCCTAGAAAAATGACATTATATCCTGTAGCTTCTCAAAATCTCTGCCATATACAAGTGAGAGAATGAAAACACAAGAGAATGAGTCTAATGACAAATAAAGCCATAACATTATTATGAGAAAAGTTAGATCTCCCTGAAAGGATGGTGCAGACCTCCTTAGTGTCAGAAATCTAATTAAAATCCTTTCTGCTACATGGTAATGGGAACAAGTTTAAAGCCTTTCAGGAGACCTAAAAACTTTTAAATTTAAGCTTTTTATAATGATTACATATCAAAGGGAAGAAAACACCTTTATTACAGAGTGATCCAGCAGACACGACCTTCGCGAGCATTGCCAGAAACGAAACAGAGTTTAAGTCTCTCCAGTTGGGATCCGGTGAGAGATAGAAGGTCACCTGTGTCACAGTCTTGTCAAAAGTGTTGAAATTGGTTCCAGTTGTGAAGAAACAATCAGACATAACCTGGTTCTAGGACATTCTATAAGACAACTGGCCTGAATTCACTGATCGATTAAATGGGGCTTAAGATCTCTACTCATTATTGGAGGGATTTGTAGCCTAAACTCTTCAAAAAACAGTGTCACCAGGGGGCACCTGGTGGCTTGGTTGGCGGAGCACGCGATTCTTGATCTTGAGGTTGTGGGTTTGGGAGAATTACTTAAAAAAAACAAAAAACAAAAAACAGTGTCACCCAAGACCAAGAGGGAGTGGGATAAAACCACTCTGCATGGGAGGAAACTGAGCAACCAAACGTACCAAATGTAATGTCTGAGCCTTGATAGGATCCCAGGGTGCTGGGTTGCAGTCCTGCCCATATCCCCAAAGAGCCTATAAAGGACATTTAGAGACAACTGGAAACATTTTAACATGTTTTGTATATTTGATGCTATTATTGTATCAATGTTAAGTTTCTTGTGATATTGGTAGAATGGTTAGTAGGAGAGTTTCTGTCCTCAAGAGGAACATCAAAGCCTTTGAAGGTGAAATGTCATGACCTCTGCAACTTATTTTCAAATCCTTCAGCGAAGAGAAAGCTGTAGATAGATACGGACATAGCTATGTGGATACTCACCTGTATCTACAGAGAAGACAGAGAAAGAGCAAACCAGTAGGACAGGTTGTTAACTGGTGAACTTGGGTAAAGGACAAATAGTTTATGGGCACCATTCTTTCAACTTTTCTCTTTAGTTTAAACTCTTTCCAAATAGAAGATGAGGGGGGGAAATGTGAAAGCTAAACATTTATAGCAGATTGAGGAAAATATTTGCAATTCATCATCCAGGAAAAATGAATGATTTCCTTAAAATTCGAAGAGCTTCTAAAGTTAGTAACGGCAAGATGAACTCGGTAGAAATACAGGAAAGAATGTGATCCGTTTGTTTATATGAAAGGAATATAAATGTCCCTTAAACATCTGGGAGAGATGCTCAGTGTCAGCTGTAATAAGAGAAATGCACATGAAAACTGACCCGAGATCGCATTTCTCATCCATCAAATTGGCAAAAAAAACAAAAGTCTGGTAACTTATGGTGATACCGTAATGTCTGTTGGGTGAGTCTGTGGAGAAACTGACAATTTTAAACCTTGCTGGGGAAATACTAGTGTAACTCGTAAGGAGGCAAGAGGACAGTATTTATCAAAATTACATGTTTAGGGACACCTGAATGGCTCAGTCGATTAAGCCTTCAGCTCTTGATTTTGGCTCAGGTCAGGATCTCAGGGTCATGAGATCGAGCCCCGCCTCTCTCCTTCTCCCCCTGCCCCTTCCCCAGCTCTTGTGCAAGTGCTCCCTCTCTCTCTAAAATAAATAAATCTTTTTAAAAAGTTGTCCAAGAGATATTGTTAGTGAAAAAGGCAATGTACAAGACTCCGGGTGTAATATGCTTTTATGTAAAAGAGGGGATATAAAAATATATACTAATATTTGTTTACATCTAACTTAGGAAGGATACCTATGTTTATGGAGGGGAGAGTTGAACAGATGAGAAGTAAAGGAATTTTTTTTTTTACTCTATACCTTTTTAGTGTAGCTTTTAAAAAAAATGTATAACTGTATTACTTACCCAAAATACCCATTTTTAAAATAATACTTACCAAAAAATCATTTAAAATATCAACATATATAACATTATAGAGAACTACTATGAGTAGTTTGTGTGGGTTTAATTCCAGACTAATGATGTGGATACCAACACCCCCTACCCCCACCACCATGGCCGCAAACACAGACACACTCATCATAGTGGGGAAAGAGAGAAGAGATTTCTGTACACACACACACACACACCATATAAATACAGATATAGACGTATAGATACAGATAGATGTTTCCTGCTATGTCAGTCTACAAAAATCTGCACATTTTTTTTCTTTAATTTGACTGCTTAGAATACTATCAAATAGATACGCCATAACTTATTTAATCTTTGCTCTATTAATGATTACTTGGTTATGGGGTTTTCGTTCGATTTTATTCTTACACGTGATTGCCTGTGACGGTGGTCTGGAAGCCAGACTGCTTGGCTTTAAATCCTGACCGTTATCTACTAGCTACTCAACCTTGGCCAAGTCCCTCCCTGAGTCTTAGTGTTTTCATCTGTATAAGGGGTAAAATAAAAAATATCTTTTCTTACTGAGTTGTTGTGAGGATGGATGAAGAAAATCAGCCACCTATATTCAAACCACTTTCATATATTTATTAATGTGCTGGGTAAATGTTTATCAGTCATCTCTCCGGGGTGGGGGGTGGGGCGCTGATGTGTCCTATATGCTGATTTCTGTGGTATAAATTCTCTACCTGGGACCAGTTTCAAGCCACCAGTGTGAAGTCACTGAATGCAGAGTGGGAAAGAGGTTTGTATAATTAGCTGTCCAGAGCCAGTTAAAGGGTCCTGCATGCCTTTTCTGGAAGTATTTTTTGAAGTTAGAAACCCTGAACTATTGTGACTCTTTCTTTCCTTCCTTCCTTTCTCCCTCTTTCTTTCTTTCTTTCTTTCTTCTTTTTAAAGATTTCATTTATTTGTTTGAGAGAGACAGAGAAGGAGAGAGAGAGAGAGAGAGTAGGAGCAGCGGAGAGGGGCAGAGGGAGAGGGACAAGCAGACTCCCCAACAAGCAGGGAGCCTGATGGCTACTGATCCCAGGACCCTACAATCGTGACCTGAGCCAAAGCAGATGCTTAACCAACTGAGCCACCCAGGCATCCCTATTTGACAGTGTTTATAGTTATTTCCCTCTCCCCTTTTCAAAATGTACCCTATAAATTTGTTTTCTATGGACTCCTTCCTCTTAGGATCCCAAAACAGTATCTAGAAGGTAAGACTATAGACCCAATCTTGCATTAATTCATATAAAAATGAAGAGAATGTAAAATGTGTACCCATTGAGAACTGAGACGAAGTGATATTATTTGCCCCCTTTCTTCCTGATGACAGCCTTTTAGCAAGCAGCAAAGGCCAAATTAAAAAAAAAAAATTCAAAGTCTATGGTCTTATCTTCACAAGAGGACTTAGTAAGTTAATAAGTGTAATATACCTGTTAAAGCATTTAGATCATAGTTAGGGCTTGACAAAACAAAGAGACAATAAAAAATACATCTTTGTGCACCTGAAAATATTTCTGTAGGAAAATTTTTTAGAAGTGGATTTACTGGACCAAGCATATAAGCATGTCACATTTTGACAGATATTGTCCTACTCCAGGAAGTTTATAATAAATTTACACTCTCATGAACAGTATGTGAGTATACTTCCTCCTAGCCACCCTGGACAGTATCCAACTTTCTAATCTTAATTTTATTTGCAAAACAGTTAGCATTGTGATATTTCATTTGCATCTTCCTAGCTCTAGTAAACTGGAGGATATTTCCACATGTTTAAAGGTTTATTAACACATTTCTCCAGTGAATCTCCTATTTATATTTTCCTGTTGGATTGTCTTTTTCTTATTGATTTATATGAGTGTCTTTATATTATGGATATTAATATTTTGTTTGTTTTACATGTTACAAATATTTGATCTCATCTGTTCCTGGTCACATAAAATCATTGTATCCCTCGTTGTACAAACTCTTATGTGGTCAAGTCCATTTCCTCCCTTGTGGCTGTCATGTGCCATAAGGAAGACTTTTCCCACCTAGGAAGATCTTATCCAAGCTAAGGTTACAGAAGTATTCTTTTATACATATTCCACTACTTCTGCAGTGTATTAAAAATAGGTTTAGGGGCACCTGGGTGGTTCAGTGGGTTAAAGCCTCTGCCTTCGGCTCAGGTCATGATCTCAGGGTCCTAGATCGAGCCCCACATCGGGCTCTCTGCTCAGCGGGCATCCTGCTTCCTCCTCTCTCTCTCTGCCTGCCTCTCTGCCTGCTTGTGATCTCCGTCTGTCAAATAAATAAATAAAACCTTTAAAAAAAAAAGTAGGTTTAGGCACTGTCCTGGAGGACGAGTTTTTCCTGACCCTCTTAGGATCTCTGTCTGGGTCTGTAAATGAAACGAACAAAGGTCAACAGTAGAAAAGCATACAAATTTGTGTAAGTTTGACAAATTTGTGTAAGTTTGACATGACACCAGAGCCCTCAGAGAGGAACGAAAACTCAGAGAAATGGTGGAACTTGCTTGCTTTTATAATTAGGTTGAACAGAGAGAAGCAATTGAGGACAAGGGACTAATGGATATGGAGAGACCCGAGGAAGGGGAGAACTACTTCAGCAAGGTCTGTCTGTGTAGAATGCTCCCGGCCTCAGCCTCTTGTCCCTGATACATGTGTGACTCGCCTTCGGGTACAAGGAGGACATGTTTCTTTCTTTCTTTCTTTCTTTCTTTCCTTTCTTTTTTTTTTTTTTTTTTTTTTTTCCATGTAGGAGAACATGTTCCATACAGGAGTCTCATCTTCTGCTTTTAGGAAAACAAGGAAAAGCAAGGGCGCCTGGGCAGCTCAGCCAGGTTGGTGTCTGACTCTTGATGTTGGCTCAGGTCATGATCTCAGGGTCATGGGATCTTGTCCCTCGTCAAGGTCCACACTCAGTGGGACTTCTGCTTGAGATTCTCTCTCTCCCTCTGCCTGCCCCCTGCTTGTGTGCATGTGCATGGGCTCTCTCTCTCTCTCTCTCTCAAACAGAATACATAAATCTTAAAAAAAGGAAAACAAGGAAAATCTGGGTGTTTTTTTCTTGTATTTGCTGTTTTCAAAGTGCCTTTAACTCAAAATAGTCACTATGCCAAAGCAGCAGATTTGAAGGTGACATGATCTGAGCTCCTGCACTACCTAGAACTTTTTTTTTCTTTTCTTAATGTGAATTAGCTATTACTATTGGTGTTCTTACTCTTTTTAACTTGATCAGTTAAAAAAAAAAAAGACATTGGAAGGTTAGGGAGGAGTTTATAGAATTGAAAAGAAAGATGGAAAAATGAGCGTAGAAGATGGGGATAAGAAGGAGGCCACCTCTAGGCTAGATCGGTCCCTTGCTCAAGACTCAGATCCCAGGGAAAGAGCATCCCATTGATCAACCTTGGGCTAAAGGGAGGATGAGGGAAAGGCACAGACCCACATGGATGTTCCATTCCTTTTTTCTGCTAGAAAGAAAGAAAGGAGAAAGTGGATGCTGGGTAAAAACCACAATCATATCCCCCTCCCCCAAACCCGCCACCCCCAAATCAATCAACAAATGTTTTACTGCCTTTCCTTAACTAGCTCATTCTTTCTTACATTGCCTTACATACTTATGAGTCTGTTCTTAGGTTCTGTCTTTTATTTTATTGTTGGAACTAATATCACTTATTTTGAGTTGCTACAGATTTATAGCATTTTTGGCATTCTGCTAGGGAAAGTCCTTCTTATGTTCTTTTCAGTTTTTTTTTGTCATTTTAATGCACTTACTCTTCATGATAAAATTTGAAATTAACTTGCCCTGTTATTTAAAAATCCCAATAGGATTTTTTTTTTTTTTTTTTTTTTTTTTTTTAGAGAGAGGGAGAGACCCTATCATACGTGAAAGCAGTGATGGGGGGCAATGGGGACAGAGGGAGAGAAAATCTCAAGCAAGCTAAATGTTCAGTGCAGAGCCTCACATGGGGCTCGATCTCACCACCGTGAAATCATGACCTCAGCCCAAATCAAGAGTCAGACACTTAACTGACTGAGCCACCCAGGTGTCCCTTGATGGGATTTTTAAAACTTGGTATTACTTGAATGTGTAGTTTAATTCAGAAAGACTGTTGAATCTTCTCACTGTGAACTGTGGTATGTCTCTCCATTTACTAAGAGCTTTTATTTGACAGAGAGAGAAATCACAAGTAGGCAGAGAGGCAGGCAGATAGAAAGGGAGAAGCAGGCTCCCTGCTGAGCAGAGAGCCCGATGTGGGGCTCGATCCCAGGACCCTGGGATCATGACCTGAGCCGAAGGCAGAGGCTTAATCCACTGAGCCACCCAGGTGCCCCTACTAAGAGCTTTTAAAAGAAAACCACAGGGGTGCCTGGGTGGCTCAGTCCTTAAGCGTCTGCCTTTGGCTCGGATCATGATCTCAGGGTCCTGAGATAGAGCCCCACATCAGGCTCCCTGCTCAGCAGGAAGCCTGCTTCTCCCTCTCCCACTCCCCCTGCTTGTGTTCCCTCTCTTGCTGTCTCACTCTGTCAAATAAATAAATAAAAATCATAAAAAAAGAAAGAAAGGTTAAAAAAAGAGAAAAAAGGAGAGTTATTCAGGCATGAATAACTTGATTCTTGTTGCATATAGGCAGATAGAAGAGACCATATTTTAAGAGATTATCACCCATTTGTGGAAAACATCAGTGAATTTCTCAGTGTCTTTTTTTTTTTTTGATGTATAGATTTTCAATAAAAGAATGATCAAACCTGGGATGATACAAAGAAATGAAACCTGGAGGCTAAGAGTTGATGATGGACTATACATCTCATGATTTTTCTAGTTCGTAACTTGGCAAAAAAGAAATTGCCTTTCAAATCGATCAGGTTTTTCAAGAAGTTCACTAACATGATATAGTTGGGTTACCATTATCATAGGTGTGAGCATATAGTTCACATTTGCATGTTTTAAAGGTAAAACAGTAGGTAAGAAATGAGGGATTGACTTTCTCCAAAGCCTTCAGAATTTCACTTGACTTTCTCCATGCCTAGAAAATACAATTGGCCCTGGCACCTGAGTGGCTCAGTCGGTTAAGTGTCTGCTTTAGGCTCAGGTCATGATCCCGGGGTGCTGGGTTGGAGCCCTGGGTTGGGCTCCTTGCACTGCTCAGCAGAATGCCTGCTTCTCCCCCAGCCCCTTCCCCTGCCTCTCCTACTGCCCCTCCCCCCTGCTCAAACAATTGACCCTTGAACAACAGAGGTTGGACAGCACCAGTACACTTATATGTGGGTGTTTTTTTCCCCCCATAAACACAGTACCTTACTGTAAATGTATTTTTTCTTCCTTATGATTTTCTAAATAACATTTTGTTTTCTCTAGTTTACTGTAAAAATACAGTCCATAATACCTATGATGTACCAAATGCTGTTAATTGACTGTGTTATGGGTGTTCCAGTCAATAGTAGGCTATTAGTCCTTAAGTTTGGGGAGAGTCAAAAGTTATGCACAGATTTTTGACGATGCAGGTGTTGGCTCGCCTCACTCCCATGTGGTTCATGGGTCAACTATAAAATGTCCTCAATTACTATTCCACTTTTTATGAATATTGGAAACTTTGGAAAACATGAATCACTACAGAAAAGAAGGTCTTTATAAATACCAACACGTAAAAATACCACAAAGACCAAATAGTTTTACATTCAAAGTAATTGCACCTGCCAAGCAAACCAGCCCTGTTAGGGAACCATTGCTTGTACCCTCAAGGAAAGAAACATTTTAGACAAATAAGAGGAGTTAAATATCTATCTGGCGAACATAAAGTCAAGGTCTTTCAAAAGACACAGGGCGGGGGAAATAATCCACCTATTTTACGAGTCATCTGAGTTCAAGGACAAGAATGGCAGCATTGTCGGAAGTCTGAGTCCGTGTGTGGAAGAGCGTTGCTATCGCTTTTTGAGAATGTCCCCTGTGCTACGTACACCAGTCTCTGGAGAACTTCCGGCGTGCCCATGGGCTTTTCCAAGTACCTGGTTGGTTTTAAGTGCTCTAAGTTGATCTTCCTTGGTCTGGATGGGACACGTTCTCTGTTTGTCTTGATTTTACTCTTGCTTTGAAAAGATGAGGCGTATTAAAAATTTTGAGAGTTTATTTGAGCAAGAATCGAACAGAGGCAGGAAGCACCAAAGGGGAGGTAGTTAGGGATGCTGCACAGACCGGAGCAAGGGGAAAGCCTTTTATGGGGAAGAGATAACAGCAAAGCGAGGAAAGGATTTGACTGGCTACAGCTTAAGCGGTTGCATTGCTCGAGAAAGCCCAGTTGGTTATTTGTGATTGGTTGTCCTTAAGTTTCCTTTTCTTTTTTATTTTTTTAAATCTTTTAGAAGATTTTATTTATTTATTTGAGAGAGAAAGAGAGAGTGCAGAGGTAGAGTGAGAGGGAAAAAGCAGGCTCCCAGCCCAACAGGGAGCCCCATGAGGGACTTGATCCCAGGACCCTGAGATCATGACCTGGGCTGAAGGCAGAGGCTTAACCGACTGAGCCACTCATGCGTCCCCGTACAGGTGTGTCTTGAGATGGACCAGAAGGAAAGGTAGGCTGGAGTTCTAGGCAGAAGGTAGGTGATCCAGGTAGGGGGAGGTGGTATGAGTGTGACAGGGAGATGTTAAAAAGTAAAGGCTTAATAGAATTGTGGTCACCAGGCACTGGGGAGAGGAGCAGTGGGGATTTCATGTTTAATGGGCATAATGGGGATATTCTGTTTGGGACAATAAAGAAATCCTGGAGGTAGGAGCTGGTGATGGTTGCACAACCATGTGAATGTCCTTAGTGCCGCTGAAGTGTACACTTAAAAATGATTAAGATTGTAAATTTTATGTTATGTATATTTTACCATGATAAAAAAATAATTTTTTTAAAAAGTGAAGTCTTAAAGAATGGGAATTTTTTTTAACATCTTAATTTTATTTTATTTTTTTCAGCGTTCCAAGATTCATTGTTTATGTACCACACCCAGTACTCCAGGCAATACGTGCCCTCCTTAATACCCACCACCAGGCCCTCCCAACCCCCATCCCCCTCCCCTCCCCTCCAAAACCCTCAGTTTGTTTCTCAGAGTCCACAGTCTCTCATGGCTCACCTCCCCCTCCGATTTTCCCCAACTCACTTCTCCTCTCCATCTCCTAATGTCTTCCAAACTATTCCTTATGCTCCACAAGTAAGTGAAACCGTATAACTGACTCTCTCTACTTGACTTACTTCACTCAGCATAATCTCCTCCAGTCCTGTCCATGTTGATATAAAAGTTGGGTGTTCATCCTTTCTGATGGAGGCATAATACTTCCATAGTATATATGGACCACATCTTCTTTATCCACTTGTCTGTTGAAGGGCATCTTGGTTCTTTCCACAGTTTGGCTATTGTGGACATTGTTGCAATGAACATTGGGGTACAGGTGGCCCTTCTTTTCACTACATCTGTATCCTTGGGGTAAATACCCAGTAGGGCAATACTACCCAGTAGTAGGGTCATCGGGTAGCTTTATTTTACTTTCTGAGGAATCTCCACATTGTTTTCCAAAGTAGCTGCACCAACTTGCATTCCCACCAACAGTGTAAGGGTTCCCCTTTCTCTACATCCTCTCCAACACTCGTTTCCTGTCCTGTTAATTTTGGCCAAAGAATGGGAACGTTAAAGGCCGAGAGCTATAACAGAGAAATCAAGTAGATCTTGCTGGGATTTCCAGGAGGTCCAATAACTAATCTCTTTTCCATCTGAATGGAATTATGAATCACCATCCATGTGAATGATTAGACAAGAATCTAATTAAACTCTATCTCTATTTATCTCTTAATAAAATCCCTTCCCAGTTATTTGATTTGGATTTTATGGGAGCTACTTAACAGTCCTATTAAGTTGTAAATAAGCGGCCGCAAAGGAAAAGAATTTCACAGACAAAATCGTAGAATAATTATTATTGTTCTTGCCTGCAGACATGAAAATTAATTCTGTCCGGCGCCCACCTTTGAAAGAAAAAAGTTTTATTTGCAGGGGCATATTTATTTAAGTAACCCTGATCTATAAATGTTTCTCTGTTTTCATTTTCCTTGGAATTGGTTGTAACACCTCACTAGCTTTTTCCTTAATGAGCTAAATAAAATCTTTAACTCAGGTTCATTTTCCTGGCTCTATAATTGTGATTTTATCGTGGGGTGTGTGTGTGTGTGTGTGTGTGTGTGTGTGTGTGTGTGTGTGTTTGAGATTATCCATTAACGGTATCTAGCGTAGTGTGATACTATAGTCCCAAGTGGGCCTGCTAATTGAATTCATAAGTTAAGTGATCAGTGTTCTATCCGGACAAGGGGTTTGCTTAAGGCAGACAGAAGGCGTGGAGTCGGGAAGAACTCCCACGCTCCAAGACCAGACTGGCTTCCAAGAAGAAAAAGAGAGCGGCTGAGCCAAATACACCCAGTTCATTCTATCTCAATGTACTGATTGGCTAAATCTCTTTTCTCCTGGTACAGATGAGGAAAGAAACCGAGGTAACCCAGTTCCCTTCCCATGAAAGGAAACACAAGGTGAGGGAAAGTGTTCCCTCCAATCCATCTATTTTGACCCATGTGCGGTATTTCCCAAAATATAGGACACATGACCACGTGCCAACGCTTCAGGGGGTAAAGGTGTGTGGAATTAAATGACACTGAATTACAAAAGAGAAAGAAAAAGAGGTATCTCTAACAAGAAACACACTTGAGCGGGGCGCCTGGGTGGTTCAGTTGATTAAGCTCCCAGCTCTGATTCCCGCTCAGGTCATGACCTCAGGGTCCTGGGATCGAGCCCCGCATCAGCCGCCACACTTAGTGAGGAGCCAGCTTGAGATTCTCTCTCCCCCTCTGGCCCTCCCTTCAGCTCACTTTCTCTCTCTCTCTTAAAAAACATCTTAAAAAAAAGAGAGAGGAAAAAAAAGAGAGAGACAGAGAGAGAAACAAACCTTAGCTTTTTGCTGCCACGCTTTTAACTCTTCTCTAACGGTTGTGAATTTCCTTTTTTAACAAAGAAAGCTGGCCTCCCCTTCAAAGCCTTTGGCAGGCGACCAAACCTAGCCTGAGTTGTAAAATATTTACTTTATTTCTATTGTATTTGCTCTCCATTGCCTGCTGTCTCTGGCAAATTATATTGATTTTTCATTTTATAGTCACAAATGCAAGGCTTCCTTTTGAATGCATTTGCTTTAATGTGTGAGCCAGCATTTTAAAAAGTTATGAAATAAAGTGCAGGTGGAACATAGCTGTGGCCAAAAAAAAAAAAATACAAAGGTGATATGCAAATGAGAGGAAACGTTGAAGTGGAGCCCTGGGTTAGTGAGGGGCGGGAGTGGAAGATTGTGCCCCAAGCCAGAGCAAGTAGGAGAAAACAAAGTGTTGAGGACTGGAAAACCAAATGTCACACAGGCCATGGAGTATTGTTGGAGAGTTGGGGGCAGGATCGTGATATTGAAGATATCACGCAATATCATGCAATACCAGTCTGGCTGTAGAGTGTAAAACGAGCTCTGTGATGGTGGTTCCCTCCACTTGGAAGGCTTGTCTCCGTATATTTCCTCCGCTAACTTGCTTCCCTCTTGTGAGACTTCATCGAAATGTCACCTTCTTGATGAGGCCCCTCTTGACTGCGTTATCAAATGGTAACCTTCTCCTTCTACCAGGACCTCTCCTGGTCCCCCTTAGCCTGCTCAAACTTGCCTCCCTCTCCCGGGGCCCTAGCATCTCCTACATCCCATGACCTAGCTTACTGATTGTGTGTGCTGCTTTACTTTTTGTCTCCCTTCTCCCCAAGAGAACACTCCACGAGATCAAGGATCTGCTCTGTGTCTGGCACATAGTAGGTGTTCAGCACAGGAGACCTGTGCTAGAAGAGCAAGAGAAGGAAGAGAAGCATCCCAGTTTGAGAAGTGGCAGCCGAAAGGGAAAACAGGGGACGGAGGAGAGGAGCTGTGGGGGGAGGGTGCCCAGCATCTGGTAACTAACTGAAAGGGGGAACCAGTGGGACCATGGACGACTGGGAAGGGCTTGACTTCCCACAGCTGGGGTAATTGTGACTAAGGGCACCTGGCAGGTGTGGGAGGTGCTGATCCGAGGGAGGTTGCAGTTTTACTCCTACTAAGCTTGAAAATATAGCCATAACCCCCAGGGATGGTATTCTGCTCTGAGAATGTAATTACACACAGGATCTTCTCCCCCACCCCCAGAAAACCTCTCCACAAAGGTGGTAAGGAAAGAAAACACTCCTAGTATTGATTAAGTCGGCATGTGATGTACATCCCCTAACACACTGAGAGATGACAAAGACAGAAAGAAATCTCACCCTTCCACGTCGTCAAGCCGGTGCAACCCATTCCATACATGCTCTCAAGATCAACAACGGTTGGTCTCCCAGTAAAAGGACTGGACAGCACCATTTGTTACATGGGGTTTGTTCTAAGTCCACCCAGTCATTGGGGTGACCATCTGGGTAATGAAACTGGCATTACACAAAGGAAAAACAAACTTCTCGTATGTTTATGACTGGAGGTAGTTTTACAACTTGGAGCCAGGAGCCCACTGAAGTTAGACTCCCACTGTCCCATAGATGATAAAAAGTAAATAGTAAAAAAGGGGGAGCAAGAGAGAGTGTGAAAGAAGGTTCATTCCAGCGTATCTTTGCTTAGCGATGCTTTGAAGCAGAGTTAGCCATTACATCACCCTTGCCACGAGAACTGGAGACCACAGGCTCAAAACTTTCAGCTGACTCTCTGCCATCAACTGCGAATCTGCATGGAGGAAGACAAATTGGAAGAAGCACATAAATGACAGGGGACCGACTCTCTAGTTCTCATAGTATCTTTTTTTAAATATTATATTATGTTATTCACCGTACAATATTTCATTAGTTTTTGATGTTGTGTTCCATGATTCATTGTTTGCATATAACACCCAGTGCTCCATGCAATACCTACCCTCCTTAATACCCAGGCTATTCACTGGGCTAACCCATCCCACACCCCTCTCCCCTCTGAAACCCTCAGTTTGGTTCCCAGAGTCCATAGTCTCTCACGGTTCCTCTCCTCATTTAACCCCCCCCCTTCATTTTCCCCTTTCTTCTCCTAATGTCCTCCATGCTATTCCTTATGTTCCACATACAAGTGAAACCATATGATAATTGTCTTTCTCTGCTTGACTTATTTCACTTAGCATAATCCCCTCCAGTTCCATTCATGTCGGTGCAAATGGTAGGTATTCATCCTTTCTGATGGGTAAGTAATACTCCATTGTATAAATGAACCACATCTTCTTCATCCATTCATCTGTTGAAGGGCATCTCGGCTCCTTCCACAGTTTGGCTATTGTGAACATTGCTGCTATGAACGTTGGGATGCATATGGTCCATCTTTCCACTACACCTGAATCTTTGGGGTAAATATCCAGTATTGCAATTGCTGGGTCATAGGGTAGTTCTATTTTAACTTTTTGAGGAACCTTCATACTGTTTTTCATAGTGGCTGTACCAGCTTGCATTCCCACCAACAGTGTAAGAGGGTTCCCCTTTCTCCACATCCTCGCCAACATTTGCTGTTTCCTGCTTTGTTAATTTTTGCCATTCTAACTGGTGTAAGTTGGTATCTCAATGTGGTTTTGATTTGAATTTCCCTGATGGCTAATGATGTTGAACATTTTTTCATGTGTCTGTT
This sequence comes from Martes martes, assembly GCF_963455335.1. Taxonomy (NCBI): domain Eukaryota; kingdom Metazoa; phylum Chordata; class Mammalia; order Carnivora; family Mustelidae; genus Martes; species Martes martes. The sequence goes on from NC_137893.1 coordinate 132,273,445, forward strand.
AGCCATTCATATGTCTTCTTTGGATAAGCGTCTGGGCTTTTCCCTTAAGATCAGGAACATGACAAGGATGCCCACTGTTGTTCAACATAGTACTAGAAGTCCTAGCATCAGCAATCAGACAACAAAAAGAATAAAAGGTATTCAAATTGGCAAAGAAGAAGTCAAACTCTCTCTGTTCGCAGATGACATGATTCTTTATGTGGAAAACCCAAAAGACTCCACGCCCCCCCCCCAAATTACTAGAACTCATACAGCAATTCAGTAATGTGGCAGGATACAAAATCAATGCACAAAAATCAATTGCTTTTCTGTACACTAACAATGTAACTGTAGAAAGAGAAATTAGGGAATCAATTCTATTTACAATAGCACCAAAAACCATAAGATACCTTGGAATAAACCTAACAAAAGAGGTAAAGGATCTGTACTCTGAAAACTACAGAACACTTTTGAAAAAAAACTGAAGAAAACACAAAAAGATGGAAAAACATTCCATGCTCATGGATTGGAAGAATAAACATTGTTAAAATGTCTGTGCTGCCCAGAGCAAGCTATGCTTTCAACACCATCCCAATCAAAATACCAATGGGACTTTTCAAAGAGCTAGAACAAACAATCCTAAAATTTGGGTGGAACCAGAAAAGACCCCGAATCATTAAGGAAATTTTGAAAAAGAAAAACAAAGCTGGGGGCATCATGTTGCCTGATGTCAAGTTATACAAAGCTGTGATCACCGAGACAGCATGGGACTGGCACAAAAACAGACACATAGACCAGTGGAATAGAGTAGAGAGTCCGGATATGGACCCTCAACTCTATGGTCAAATAATCTTTGACAAAGCAGGAAAAAATAACCAATGGATAAAAGACAGTCTCTTCAATAAATGGTGCTGGGAAAATTGGACAGCTATTTACGTAAGAATGAAACTTAACCACTCTCTTACAACATACACAAAGATAAATTCTAAATGAATGAAAGACCTCAATGTGAGACAGGAATCCATCAACATCCTAGAGGAGAACATAGGCAGTAAACCTCTTTGACATCGGCCATGGCAACTTCTTTCAAGACACATCTCTGAAGGCAAAGGAAATAAAAATGAACATGAACTTTTGGAACTTCATCAAGACAAAAAGCTTCTGCACAGCAAAGGAAATAGTTAACAAAACTAAAAGGCAACCCACGGAATGGGAGAAGATATTTACAAATGACACTACAGACAAAGGGCTGATAGCCAAGATCTATAAAGAACTTCTCAAACTCAACACCCAAAAAACAGATAATCGAGTCAAAAAATGGGCAGAAGACATGAACAGTCCTCAGAGTATCTTGATGGCACAAACATTCTTTTATTCTGATTTATGCACAATTAGCTGAGCAGCTTCAGCGGGCTCTCAAGATAACTAGCTTTTTTGGGGCCAAAGACATTTTTCCCAGAGTTTCCTTCTCTGTTTCCATGGTTAGGACTTTGTTAGGATACAGGAAAGCTCTGTCAAGATAACTAGCTTTTTGGGGCCAAAGACATTTTTCCCAGAGTTTCCTTCTCTGTTTCCATGGTTAGGAGTTTGTTAGGATACAGGAAAGCTCTGTGTGTGTGTGTGTGTGTGTGTGTGTGTGTGTGCACACGCATGTGCATGTATGGAGGTGGAAGGGTGTTTTGAGGGAGGGGGTATCTTTGTACCGTGGGTACTGATGGAAAGTGTCTGGTGATGTGGGGTATTGTGTGACAGAGGCAGGCCGTGGAGGGAGAGTGATTAGGAAGGAGTTTTAGATGGGATGGGAGGGGGACAAGAGTGCTTTTGGCCCATGGTATTACCCATACTTACTGCATTAGTCAGAGCATCTAATGTGACTCCCATCCTCCAGGCCCAAGGCCAGAGAGGGGAGGTCTGGGACACCTGCCTGTCTGATTTGCTCACCTCTCTCCCTCTCTCTTCCACTTCCCTTCATTCTGGAGCCAAGAGGGCAGGCTCTTGCCTGAATGACATCTCTCTCTTTCCAGACTCCAATGTCAGAGCTGTTTTCTTTGTGCACTCAAAGTCGGTTCTACTAAATGGGGTCGAAAGGGATTTGGAAAAATCTCTTACAGAAAACCTGGCTTTCAAGATTGTCGCTTTGCTGCACAATCCCATTTTGCATGTCAGAAACTGGAAAATGCCTCATTATGTCTTTTTCCAATCCCTCAGGAACAGATGTTACCCTAATACCAGGAAATGGGTGCCTTGGGTTGACAAGAGGAAAATAAATTATCAACATGGAAAGATAGAAAAACACAACCAGAATACAATTACAATCTTTTAAAACATTATCCTTGTGATAAGGATACAAGGGATTTTAAACCAATTGGTTTTTCAGTGGATTATTTTTAGAGGAATTGGCATTAGGCAAGTTAATCTAAACCTCTTTTAACTGCCTTTAATCTGGCATTTCGTTGCTCTGTGTGTGGGTGCATCGTAATTTTCAGTGCCTTACTTTTAAAAATATGAGCAGGGGTGCCTGGGTAGCTCAGTTGGTTAAGCCTCAGACTCTTGAACTCAGTTCAGGTCCTGATCTCAGTGGTGGGATCAAGCCCTGCATCAGGCTCCCTGCTCAGCAGGGAGTCTGCTTGCCTCCCTCTTCCTCTGCCCCTCCCCATCCCTCTCCTCTTCAACCTGCTTGTGCATGCTCTCTCTCTCTCTCTCTTTCTCTGAAATAAATGAATCTTTAAAAAAATATGAGCAGATAACAAAAAGTCACCAGATATTTGGAAAGACCTCTAACATAAAGATTGATATAAAAGCAAATCGAGGGGCATCTAGGTGGCTCAGTGGGTTAAATCTCTGCCTTCGGCTCAGGTCATGATCTCAGGGTCCTGGGATTGAGCCCTGCATTGGACTCTCTGCTCCTCGGGGAGTCTGCCTCTCCCTCTTTCTCTTCCTGCCTCTCTGTCTACTTGTGATCTCTCTCTGTCAAATAAATAAACAAAATCTTAAAAAAAAAAAAAAAAAGAAAAAACAAACCAGCCAGCTGAGTCATCTTTCTGAGGGAAGCCATAAAAGCCACAGGTTAGCCTGCTGCCAGTCAGCTCTAATTGGAGTTTGGGAGAAGATGCCAGGAAATGGTAAAATGTGGTGTAGAATGAGGGCGCAGGGATTTAAAGGGCACGTTTTCCGCCTCCCTTTATTGGTATGTCATTGACACGTGACACTGTATCATTTAAGGCACACCACCTGTGGATTTGATTCCCTTACACAAGGAAGATCTCTGCACTAGTGTCAGCTAGCTCCCCCACCACCGCAAATAACTGCCATGTCTTTTTTGGTGAGAACATTCGAGATCTATTCTCATAGCTATAATTCAGTGTTATTAATTATAATCACCCTCCTCTTCATTAGGTATCCCGAACTTATTCAACTCGTACCTAGAAACTTTTACCCTTTGTCTAACTTCACCCTATTTCTTGTACTCCCCAACCTTTGGCAACCCCCATTTTCTCTGTTTCCATGAATTTGGCTTGTTTAGAGCCCACGTATAAGGGATATCATATAGTATTTGTCTTTCTCTTTCTGACTTAACTTAGCATAAGGCTCTCAAATTCCACCCATGTTGTTGCAAATGACAGGATTTCTTTCTTTCTCATGGCTGAGCATATTCATATGTATACAAATATTTATATGTATATGTGTACATATAGCATCTTTTTAAAGATTTTATTCATTTATTTCAGAGAGGGGGAAGGGCAGTGGGAGAGGGAGAGAGACTCTCCAACAGACCCCAGGCTGAGCACAGAGCCCAAGGTGGGGCTCAATCCCAGGACCCTGGGGTCATGACCCAAGCTGAAATCAAGACACTGAAATCAGACACTTAACCGACTGAGCCTCCCAGGTGCCCTTATATAACATCTTTTTCATCCATTTATCCATTAATGGACATCAGGTTGTTTCCATATTTTGACTATTGTTAATAATACTGCAATGAACATGGGAGTTTAGACACTACCTCAAGATCCTATTTTCATTTCCTTTGAATATATACCTACAAGTGGGATTGCTGAATCATTTGATAATACTACTTTAAATTTTTCGAGGAACATCCGTACTATTTTTCACAGTGGCTGCACCAGTCTGCCTTTTCACCATCAGTGCACAAGGATTCCCTTTTTTCCATATCCTCCCCAACACCTGTTATCTCTTGTCTTTTTGAGGATAGCCAATGTAACAGGTGTGAGATGATATCTCATAGGAGTTTTGATTTGCATTTTCCTGATGATTAGTGATGTAAAGTGTTTTTCTTGTGTCTGTGGGCCATTTGTATGTCTTCTTTGGAAAAATAAATATTCAGTTCCTCTGTCTAATTTTTTTTTTTTAAGAGAGAGACGGAGCATGTGCACGTGGGGGTGGGGTAGAGGCAGAGGGATAGGGAGAGGGAGAGGGAGAGATAATTTAAGCAGACTCCATGCTCAGAGTGGAGCCCAACTGAGGGCTCAATCTCACAACCCTAAGATCATGACCTGGGCAGAAATCAGAAGTCAGATGCCTAAATGACTCAGCCACCCAGGGGTCCCTCCTCTATCCATTTTTTAAGAAGATTTTTTTTTAAGCTATTGAAATGTATTAGTTTTTAAAATATATTTTGGATATTAATCCCTTACCAGATATATGGTTTGAAAATATTTTCTTCCATTGCATAGGTTGCCTTTTCATATTTTGCTGTGCAGAGCTCTTGAGTATGATGCAGTCACACTTGTTAATTTTTGTTTTTGTTGCTCGTGCTTTTGGTGTCCTATCCAAAAATCGTTGCCAAGGCCAGGGTCAAGGAGATTTTCCCCTGCGTTTTCCTCTAGGAATTTTATGGTTTCAGTTCTCTGTTAGTATTTGCTTAATATATCTAGGTGCTCAGATGTTGAGTACATATATATTTGTGACTGTTATTTCTTCTTGAAAATTTGACCCCTTTGCCATTACAATGATACAATGACCTCTGTTGTTGCAGTTTTTGGCTTAAAATCCATTTTGTTTTCTCATTTCATTCTTGCACTGTTTTTCTGATCTTGTCAAATTGTGCATCTGTTCTCTTATAGCTCTCTGAGCATCCTTAGAACATTTATTTTGAATTATTTGTGGGACAGTTCCTGCTTCCTCATTTGGGGGAGGGCAGTTACTGGAGATTTCTTGTATTCCTTTGGTGGAGTCTTGCTTCCCTGATTCTTCATGATCCTTGTCGCCTTGCGTGCCTACCCATCTGAAGAAGCAGTCATGTCTCTTCTAGACTTTATGGCGTAACTTCAGTAAGAGAAGACTTTCACTGGTAGGCGTGGGCCCACTGGGGTGTGCTGTGACCCCATTTCTAGCTATGCAAGTAGGTAAGTGCAGAGGCGTGTGGCAGCACTGGGCCAGCTGTAGAGGATGAAGGCATGATGTCACCTCAGCTCAGACCGCTGGGGACCATAGCATTGAAAACTCTATGGTCCTTGGTACGTGCTGTGTGTGTGTGTGTGTGTGTGTGTGTGTGTGGTGGAGGGTGATGTGGTCCTGCAGGGGTTGGAATGGCTGTTGGGGTCCTCAGGAAGAAACTAGGACAGGCGGTGCTGGTGGTCAGAGCCAGCAGTGTGGACACGCTCAGCTGCAAGGGTTAGTTTCTGGCGCCCGTGTAGTGGCAGTGACCGGTAACAGATACACACATCGTGGGGAGGAAGTGGAGAGGGACTCGGGGGACTGACATATGCTGGCGAAATCTGCAGGGGTCCCCAGGCAGCTGTGCCCACCATTGGTGACTCCTTCAATGGCCAAGAACTGCTAGATGTGACTGTATAGCAGGTCCCTGAACCCAGTGGCTCCCATGGTGCGGCCACTAAGGGGGGGTCACCGCTTTTCTTGCTTGTTTCCTGCCATCCCTACATGTCTCTGCTTTGCCACTCTGGGTAGGGGGAAGTCATGAAAGTTCCCTTTCGTGCAGTGCCCTAAAAGGCTGGGGAAGCTGGTGTTTCACCCTGCTCTCCCTCCTGGTGAAGGAAGCTTTTTCTAACAAGGGAGTTCCTTCTCGGCACGGAAGGATGCCTTCGTGGGGTAAGGAATGATGTAGCTAAAATGCAGCTGTCTTCTTTGCTCTTTTTCATGCGGTTATTCTCAGGGTTTTTGGTTCTATTATGCTGCTGAGGTTTCTTAAGTGGAGCTAAATGGACTCCAGAGTTCTCTGTTTCTGTTTGTCGATCGCTGATTGTTGATCTTCTTGGGAGGACAGTGGTTCTCCTGTACCGCCATCTTGATGACATTACTCTGAGGGACACATTTAAAGTAGGACACATGGGTGCCTGCCAGAAAAACCCCGTCCCGGGTCCAGAGGTGAGAGGAACCACCAAGTGGACCTTTTGCTGTCCTCCCTCCAGGTGGGCACCTGGGTCCACAAAACGAGCAGACGTGGGGTGGGATGCGCAAGGCAGAGATGCCCCAAAGCTAGATCTATTCTTTGCGCATCTTCTGAGGTGCAAAATAACAAGACCAGCTTTGCCTGTCAGCAGGAGAAACAGAGACAGCAGATGGCTATGGGGAAGACTCCCAGGAGGACGGCCCCGCACGCTGCTGGCAAGTGGGTTACCCTGGACTGATGCCAGTGACCCTGGGGGCTAATAAATGAGTCCTAACAGGAACAGATACTTATTCTGGATTAGCTTTGCATACCCAATGCTAGATGCGAATGTTCAAAATACTATTAAAAATTTGCAACAGACGATACTGTATCAATCTGAGTGGCCAAATTACATTTCTTCAGACCAAGGGATGTACTTTATGGCCCATAATGGCCAACAGTGCCCATTATCAAGAGGACAAATCAGGTTGCCTGTCCTCCCTAGAGAAATAGGGTAATAGAGAATTGGAACAGGTAGTTGAAACATGTACTGTCTAAGACGGTGTTGGGGAGGGGGGAGAAGAGACAGCAAGAGGGAGGGTGCTGGTGCGGCTATATCCTTCCCCATCCCACCCCCCGTCCCCACCAGCTCAAGTTTATTTTTTCCTATCTGATGTAGTGGTCCCAGGACTAGGGATGCAACTGAGGGCACCAGGAGGAGGGATAATTCTTAAGCAAGATACTGTAACTACACTTTTAAATCTTTACACCAGAATTCCTAAGGGCCTGATAGGGTGGGTTGTGCCTTCACCCGGTCTGGCAAACTCGGGGTTCACAGTGAATGCCTCTGTGTTTCCTGGTGGGAGGACAGCCCACTGGTTCTGCCCCTGCATCACCCTACCCTGTATGAATGGGAGGGGGTGGAGGAGATGCATTTCCTAGACTAACATTGTTGCCAGCAATCTGGACCGACACAGTGGCTGAGCCTCATGTCTCTTCCAAAAGTGGAAAAGTCTGGGTAAAAATAAATGACAAAGGGAGAGAAGAAGAAATAAGAGCTAAGAACAGAGGAATAAATAAGTGGGTTCTGCAACAAGGGAAACCCGACATGATGTGAATACTTCAAGAGAGGCTCAGAGCAAAAGAATAATATCTCCTAGCACAGTTATACCAGATGCCCGGAAGAGGGAGGCTGTGTTTGACAAGACCAGTCCTACTTTTGGAATCTGGTGAGGCTGAAGAGCAGCCTGCAAACCCGCGTGGCATCCCTCAGGGAGACGTTCTGGTCATACGATATGACAAACTGGACCGATGGTTAATGACTAAATGCAGCTCCAATAACGTGCTAGTGTCTTTTGATTCCTACTTTTTAAGCTATATCTGCTGCAAAGAATATAATTGGAAAAGGAATTTCCAGGAATTGCTTCCTCCTGGGACTTTAAACTGTGATGTACGGATCTCCACGGACTGATCACTAGGTAACTATCAACTTTGAAGATCAAATACTGTAGAAAGGTCTTTGATGATAATGAACAAATACAGTGGCAGCATGTCCCACATGCTACTTTGTGCTATGCGCAAATGCTTACCATCCTTGTTCTCGTGGATGGAGAACCAGGAGGCAAGATCAGGGTAAACAAGGGACCTCTGATGGGATTAAACCAGAGGGCCTCACAGGGTTCCTCTGAGTTCCTCTGGGGAACAACCCCACTCTGAAACTAAGAAGGATGTGGGAGGCTTTATGGTGTACTCCAAGTAAATGACATCTAGGCATGACCACCACCACTCATCTACCCCTATTACAGGGACCCTATGTTCGGGGTGCCAAACATGCACCCTAACCGCACCCAGGCTTAGTACACATGGCAACGACATGCAAGGTGGATTAAACAGCGATGGCCCACAAGACAGAAAAGATCCTTAGAGGAGATCGGTGTCAATCTGGGTTCTCTGGGAAAGTGGGGTTTGTTTTTGATGAGGATCGGCATTCAGAAGAAAAAGATTTATTAACTAGAGTAGACAGATGACAGGGAATTCCCTCCCAGCAGGAAGGCACAGGATGGGAGCCGGCTCCCAAGGGCGACAGGGCTTTAGTGAGGTGGTCCAGTAACTCAGCTGAATGAGTCCGTGATGCTGGATGATGCTGGAACCTGGTGTGGGGAACGGGCCACCACACTGACCCAATGGAGCCTCTTGACCATTTTAATTCAAATGGAGGCTGAAACCACCATGGAGGGCTCTGGGGACTTCCTTCCCTTCAGAAATGTGGAGTTTTCTTGCATGTTTGTCTTTTGTTTAAAATCTTGATTAAGTCTGAGGTAAATTTCGTACACTTTTTTTTTTTTAAGATTGTATTTATTTATTTGACAGAGAGAGAGATCACAAGCAGACAGAGAGGTAGGCAGAGAGAGAGAGAGGGGGGAGCAGGCTTCCCGCTGAGCAGAGAGCCTGATGACGTGGGGCTCGATCCCAGGACCCTGAGACCATGACCTGAGCCGAAGGCAGAGGCTTTAACCCACTGAGCCACCCAGGTGCCCCCGTACACTTTTTTTTTTTTTTTAAAGATTTTATTTATTGAGAAAAAGAGAGCTGTAGGGGGAGAGAGAGAGTATCTGAAGCAGACTCTGCACTGAGTGGGGAGCCAAATGTGGGGCTCGATCTCAGCACCATGAGATCATGACATGAACTGAAATTAAGAGTCAGTAGCTTAACCAACTGAACCACCCAGGTGCCCCTTGTGCAAGTTTTTTAATGACATTTTGACCATTTTTGGTCTTTTGTATTTTTTTGTTTCTTTTCTTTTTTTTTTTTTTTGAAAGACTTTATTTGAGAGAGAGCACTTGAGAGAAAGGGAAGGGTCAGAGGGAGAAGCAGACTCCCAGCTGAGCAGGGAGCCCGACGTGGGGCTTGATCCTGGGACTCTAGGATCATGACCAGAGCTGAAGGCAGATACTTAACTGACTAAGCCACCTAGGCACCCCTGTATTTTTTTTTTAATTGTTATGCCTGCTCTGCACATTTTGGCAGTGTTTCCATAAATTTTTATGTAAAATAGTCCCTATTTCTAAATGACTATTCTAAAAGCCAGTCATTGGTCATTCGAGCATCTTCCAGGAAGTTTTTATAACTGTTTAAGCATTTCAAACAATTTCAAATGCTTTCTAAGTAGTTTTCCTCCTCAAAAACCTTTATTAAATTGGAACTATATCCACAGGTAAAATGTAAGCCACCAGACTAGTGCTGGGTAGCAAACCATGCATTGTGTACCTAGGGGGAAAGATACAATATGCCATGTCCGTGGGGAGCTGTATAAGGTGAAATGTTCTAGACAAGTACTTCTGACCTCTTTCTTTTAAATTCCAATGTCAAAATAGAACTTAAATGTAATGCCTTTCCCAGCCATGTCTACTTTAAAGTGTCACTTCTTTCATTTCTGTGAGAATTTCATTTTTAATTTGAATTTTAATAAAATTTAACTTAATTTATTAAAGCTACCGATTCCATAAAGTTGAAAGATGAGTAAACAGCTTGAAGTAGCTTAAAATCTGAAGTAGCATAGGGACATCAGACAAAGACCCAAGATCTGTCCACAGGACTGTGGTCTCACCCAGCTCCCACAGCTCTTAGAAGTTTGGTCAACGTGTAAAGCTGATTTTTGCCACAACTTGAATGGGTCTTGGTGAAATCCTGGGCTGAGTGGCTACTGTGATGTGTGACAGTGGTCTCCAAAGGGCAAAAGCTGCAGAGATCAAGTAAAAAGTGAGCCTCAGCTTAATGCCCAGCAGGGGCCAAAAAATATGGCTGCCTTGAGAAAGTCAGGGAAGGTCACAGAACTAATGAATGTGGGTTAAACCTTGAACTTCTGAGTCTGGTTCTGGTTCTCCTTCTCCTGTATCACAGTCTTCTCCGGTGGCTTCTCAGAACAAGAGGCCAAGGGCATAGGCCCTGAGAGAACTCAGAGAGAAGGTCAGAGGGAAACTAAAGACATAAAAGGATTCCTGATAATGAAACCCAAAGGGGTAGTGACTGGGTTAATACCATTCCTAGTTGACAGGATAAACCTTTCGCGTGAAAAGCCAGAGGGAGTTGGACATTTCCAATCACATGCAACAACCATGCACAGGTATGAGGTGAAATTGAGTGGAAATCAGGTAAAATGAGTCCTATGACCTGAGGACTGAAGATGAAGACCTAGAAGACCAGTTGCGTGGAAACGCTTGAAGAGCTTCCTCAATGAACTCCACTGTAGGAGTAATATGAGCTCGTGCCTACAGCTTACACACGTGTGTAATATCCTCCTGTCGCTGGCCTAGCACAGTGCCTGACAAATACAGCACCTGACAGCTTGGGGGCCACCAATGAAGCTGTCAGAGGGTGTTTCCCGGGAAAGGGTCTGGGTCTCAGAGCCGCATGCAGGAGGATTCTGGGCGTGGGGTGAGGGCAGCCGGAATGGGCAGAGGGAGAAGCTGAATGGAGATACCATTGTAATGGTATCACAGAGGCCACGGGGAACTGAGGGGTTGGGTGGGGGCAGGGCTGTTCAGAGCTGTCGCAACTGAGACAGGGGCACTGAATCCCGATGCCCTTGTGTATGCTAGCTACTGGGTGCAGGAGGCCCCAGGAGGAGGGGCCTCAGGTGAGGCAACCTCTCTCAGCTGAGGGAAGTCCCTAGGGAGCACTCCCACATAAGCAGCCACACACACAGCAGCTGGGGGCAGGGGTGAGCACCCAGGTTCTGCAGGGATGACCCACGGCACGTGTTTCTGTCTTCCGGCACTATTCTAACTTTATTCTTTTAAAAAAATATGCTTTTGGGACGCCTGGGTGGCTCAGTCGGTTGAGCATCTGCCTTCTGTTCGGGCCACAATCTCGGGGTCCTGGCATCGAGTCCTGCACCGGGCTCCTTGCTCAGCAGGGAGTCTGCCTCTCTCTCTCCACATAACGCTCCCCCTGCTTGTGCCTTCTCTCTCACTCTCTCTCTCTCTCTCTCTCTCTCTGGTGAATAAAGAAATAATAAATATTTTTTAAGAAAATATGCTTTTCATAAGAATTAATTTGGAGATGAAGAGAGGTAGATACTTTTTTTAAGAGCAGTTTTAGGTTTATAATGCATTTGAGAGGAAGATCCAGAGAGTTCCCTTATAGACCCTGCACACAGACCCCCAGGTATCCACATACACATGGCCTCCTCCACTACCAGCATCACTCACTGGAGTGTTACACTTTTCAGCAAGGGTGAACCTACACTGACTCATATAATTGGCTAAAGTCCATAGTTTACCTAAGTGGTCATGCTTAGTGTGGGGCACTCTTTGTGTTTGGACAAATGTATGGTGATGTATGTTCATTGTAATAGTATCATACACAGTATTTTCACTGCCCTGAAAAGGATACTTGTTCTTAGCCAGCCATTTTCTTCTTTTTTTATTTTAAAAAGATTTTATTTATTTATTTGACAGACAGAGATCACAAGTAGGCAGAGAGGCAGGCAGAGAAAGAGAGGAGGAAGCAGACTCCCCACTGAGCAGAGAGCCCGATATGGGGCTTGATCCCAGGACCCTGGGATCATGACCTGAGCTGAAAGCAGAGGCTTTAGCCCACTGAGCCACCCAGGTGCCCCTTAGCCAGCCATTTTCATCCAAACGTGTGCATCTCCTAACACTGAACTACACTTGGGATACCAATAGTAGTATTTCATTTCTCCAAGATGCATTTTTTTAAGTGAATAGATTTTATTTGGCAATATTTTGAAATCACATCTCTCTTCTTTCTATATTCCTCATAAGCATCCCAGAATTCTCATATTCAAGCAAGCTTTTTCGCTAAGTGAAATATATTGACTCATTATAGAAATTTTTTATTAAACAGTGTTGTGGTTGGCATTGTGCTAGAGACGCAGCCCCGAGGAGGGCACACAATGATCCTGATTGTTAGCAGGAATACTAAAACATGTGGTGTGTGAAATAATGGAAGCATAAAGTGCTTTTAAAACAGAGCATAGGCAACTGCCCACGAGGGAGTCAGGAAGGACTTCACACAAGAGAAAACATGAAGCGGGCCTCAGCTGATGTGCGGGAATAAAGATGGCGGGAAGAGAGGGTGGCGTGGGAGAGCACAGGACAGGAGTTTCTGTTTACCCGGTTTGGGGAGCAGTGAGACATTTTGGTGTGTCTGGAGCTGGTGTTTTTAATGCATTTGGGGAAGGGGGTTGGGTAATTTTTAGTACCTTGCTCTTTCCCCCAAACATCAAAGAGTTTTCTCGTGTTTTCTAGAATTTCCAGTGGAGAAGGGAACGTCAGCCCACTTAAAAGATTCACTAGCATTGTGAGTGGCAGCTGGGAAGACCCCTTGACTCAAGACCCAGCCTCTCTCCTCACCCCACAGGACGTCCAGCCCCTCAGAAGGGCACTGCTGTATTCTAGGGGAGACTTCAGGATCGTGGGACTACTTCTCTGTCCCGGTAGTTGCCAAAACTGGTTTCTCAGCTAGGCCCTTTGCAGGCCTGGGAGGTGAGAGAGTGAGTCAGCCACTGGGGTTGTGTAACACAGGACTGAAGAGAGTCATCACCTTTCGGGGAAGCCCCAGCTGCGTGGTGTCTGCCTGACTCCCCATCGCTTCCTGCACGGGGATAATGACAGCTGCCTTCCTGTGCAGCACCTCTAAGTAAGCACCTTACGAACGTCATCTCATTTTATCCTTAACACAATAGCGTGAGGTAATGGTCTTATCCTCACTTTAAAGTTGAGGCAATCGAAACTCAGATATTAAATAACTTATTCAGTGCCCAAACACCAGAAAATGGTACTGGTGTAGGCGCTTGCGTCTTTCCGTGAGTGAGAAGTAGAAGGGATGCTCTTGTAGACACATCGAACTAGACTACTAAGCTGCACTTAGTTAATTGATAGTTCCAAAGGTGAACAAGTTCTGCCCCCTATTAGACATTCTGAAAACATGGTTATCCACCGTACTTGCGGTAAAGGTGAGTGAATCTCGAGTAGGTGGGAAACGGAAATTAATCACCTGTGGAGAGATGCTTCCTCACGAAATCTCTGTGAAGTAGTTCCTTGTCCCCATTTTGTAGATAAAAAGACAGACACTCGGAAAGGTTAAGGAACTTGTCTAAGGACGGTCAGTACGTGTTAGAGTTGGAACTTTAACCCGGGACTGTGGGACTCCAAGGTCTTGTTGCGCTCATAACCATTCCACAAGAAGGCCAGTGTGGAGGGGCTCCTGAGTGGCTTGGTTGGTTGAGCATCCAACTCTTGGTTTCGGCTCAGGTCATGATTTCAGAGTCCTGGGATCAAGCCCCAAGTCAGGCTCCACACTCAGCGGGGAGTCTGCTTCCGTTTCCCTCTTCCTCTCCCTCTGCCCCTCCCCCCACTTCTTCATGCACTTTCATTCACTCGTTCTACAAAATAAATAAAGAAATCTCAGAAGGCCAGTGTGTAAACCTGGTGCTCCTGCTACCAGCTGGCCAGGCAGAGCCACTGGTAAGTCATGGAGTGAGCAAAGCACGTTTTCTTTGCCCTCCCACCTTCTACCAGCCTCCACACTCTTCCTTCCATTTCCTGTGCCTGAGCACCCAATGGTCTCATGTTACTCTTCGGCTGGTCAGAGAAGAAAGCCCTGCCTCTGACAGTACATCAGAGAGGTTGACCCATATTTTAAAAGGATTCTCTACTTCTTATAATCAAAATTGCCAATCCCTGCTCTCACAACCCACAACCAGTCCACCAGAAAATCCCTTTGCATCTATATTCAAAATATGCACAGAAATTGTCAACTCCCTCCTGCCTCTGTCACTGCCAATCTGGTCTGTCATCTCATGCCTGGATTAATACAATAGTTAGTCTCCTTGCTGGTCTCCCCACTTCACTTCTGCTCATGTCCCTGTACTGAAGTCTTCACTCTTGCAGTATTTCAAGGCCTCAGTACCCATGTGGAGCTAATGACTTTCCTATTGTCTGTTATCATTACAGCAGGCAGACTGAAACTTTAAAAATCAAAATCAGGTCATATCTGCTCAAACCCTCCCATGGTTTATTTCAGAGTAAAAGCAAAATTATTATAATGACTTATATACAAGTTCTGCTGATCTGGCCCTGGCTACCTCTCCTTGCTACTCTTTCTCCTCATCCCCTCTCTTTCTCTCCTTTACTCATGTGGCTCTACCTTGCCATGTGCTGTTATTTGATATGCAGAGCAAAACCCCACCTCAGGACCTTTGCACATGCTGTTGTTACTTCTGGATTTGCTTTTTCTCCAGAGATGCTCAGGGCTTTCTTGTCCACCCCATTCAACTCTCTGCTCAACTCACTGTTCCACCTTAATTGAAAAGCCCCTCTGACTGCTCAGTTTAAATAGTACATACTCCCCATTGGTGCCTCATACTCTATCCCTCTACCCTGATTTGCTTTTCTCCATAGCAACTAAAGTGTTATACATGTTTGTTTACGTGTATATTTAGCTCTGTGAGTGCAGGGACTCTGTGTTAGTTTCTGAAACGTCTCCAGAACAAAAATTAGGCCATATCTCTGGCATTTTGGCACACATTGGGTGCTCAACAAACATTTGCTGAATGCATAGGAAAGCAGCAGATAAACTCAGGTGTTGATGACTATGTTGTATTGTGGAAATATTTGCATTTTATTTAAAGCTTATAAAGAGGCACTTCCATCAGGAGAAATGGGAGATGAACATTCAAATAATTTCTCTTGTAAGGAAGATATTTTTGGTGGAGAGACCTCTTACATCACAGCATGCTCAGAGTGTGAATGAGGGATGGCATCTTAGATCTAAGAGTACTGTCTCATAGACCTTTCTGTGATAATGGAGATATTTTTACTTGCCCTCGCCAACAGGGTAGCCAGCAAGTAGCTGTGGAGCACTTGAAATGTGGCTAGTGTGATCAAGAGATAGAATTTTCAATTTTATTTTTTTACAACTCAGGCGTTGCTGAGTCAAGAAGACCAGGAGTGAACTCTGGAGAGCCAGGAGGTTCCCTGCAGGCTTTGCGAGAAACTCTCAGCACCCCAACCCTGATGGTGTAGACAAGGCCAATAACATTCACCTTGCAGCTTCCATCAAGGTCTAAGAGGACCTGAGACAACATGATTCCTTAACTGACTAGTCTCTAATGCCCAATCACTTTCTGTGAGCTTGGTATAGGCTTCCCAAGAGTCCCATGATCGCATTAGATAACATCTTCTCTCTTGTCAAGAATAGGAAACTGATTCACAGCATGACTCTCATGAGCCAAGGCCTCAAAATGATTCATAGAAGATGTAAGGCTAGAGTGCTAGACACCAGCCCTCACTCCCTTGGCAGGTGGGTGTGTCTGTGACTCAAGTATAAACCTACCAGAACCGAGGGGGAGGGGGTAATAATACGAGAATTGATGGTGTGCAACGTAGTGTTCCAAGATGTTTACATGGTGAAGTACTTGCTGGCATTTTCCCGTTTCACAAATTAAGAAATTGAGATACAGAGAGGTCAGGTTTGCCAAAGATGACACAAATTATGTGAAATAATAAATAAGCTGCTACATTTTATGGAGCTTTGTTATGCAGCAACAGCTAACCGATATGGGAACTTTTGGGACTCATGGGCATCCCGGCCAACAGGATCTTTTGCCAAAGATGACACAGCAGGCGATGGCTGAGTGAGGCCTCAAACCCAGCAGGTGATGGGTGAGCCGTGTGCCCACCCAGTGTACTCTACTACATCGGACATGGCAGGGTCTGGGTGGGCACCCATGGCCCCCACTCCCTCTCCTTTCACCCACCTTGAACAGCTTCAACCATGTCCTCATTCCCACTCCCAATCTCCCTGTGTCTCTCTTCTTTCTCTACCATCCATACCCGTGCTTCTTCTTGCCAATAGCTGGCTGAAAGAGGAATCCCAGACTATCGCAAGGTGCCAAGGCCATTAGCACATAAGAAAGAGTCATGGTTTTCTCTTTGGGAAAATCACCACCAGACTGGGCTAATGGGGTCTGAAGGGCAGCTGGAAGCAGTGCTAAAGATGGTCTAAAGATGGCCACTAGATCATGAGGTAGGAGATCTTCTAAGGACTAGGACCCTGCCCTTTTGAACCAAAGGATTGGAAAAGAAGCAGGATACTTAAGAGACACTCCCCTCCCCCACAAAGTTGTCAGTGTCAGGGAACTTCTCCTACGTAACAAAACAGCCCGAAACTTAGCAGCTGTGTTATTTTGCACAATTCTGTGCTTGACTGGGTGCTTCTTGTGTGGGCTTGCACAGACTAGGGTGGTCTCACTCATATGTCTGGCCTCAGCTCCAGCAGTTGAGTTGATGGCAGCCCTTCTCCATGTGGTTTCTCATCCTCAAGGAAGCAATCCCAGACTCATGCATGTGGTAGCAGAAGGACTCTCAGCAGCAAGAAAAGGTGAAATTCAATGCACAAGGACTTTTCTTTCTTTATTTTTTTTTATTCTCATGTTCAGTTAGCCAGCGTATGGTACACCATTAGTTTTTGATGTAGTGCTCAGTGATTCATTGGTTGTGTGTAATACCCAGTGCTCGTCACATCATGTGCCCTCCTTGATACCTATCCCCCCACCCCCCCATCGCCCCATCCCCCACCCCCTCCCTTCTGTAACCTCAGTTTGTTTCCCAGAGTCCAGAGTCTCTCATGGTTTGTCTCCTTCTCTGATTTCTTCCCATTCTGTTTTCCCTCCCTTCCCCTATGGTCTTCTGAATTATTCCTTATGTTTCACATGTGAGTGAAACCATATGATAATTGTCTTTCTCTGATTGACTTATTTCACTTAGCATAATCCCCTCCAGTTCCATCTGTGTTCATGTAAATGGTGGGTATTTGTCCCTTCTGATGGCTAATATTCCATTGTATATATGAACCACATCTTCTTTATCCATTCATCTGTTGAAGGGCATCTCAGCTCCTTCCACAGTTTGGCTATCATGGACATTGCTGCTATGAACGTTGGGGTTCATGTGCTCCTTCTTTTCACTACATCTGGATCTTTGGAGTAAATACCCAGTAGCACAATTGCTGGGTCATAGGGTAGCTCTATTTTTAACATCTTGAGGAACCTCCATACTGTTTTCCAAAATGGCTGCACCAGCTTGCATTCCCACTATCACTATAAGAGGGTTCCCCTTTCTCCACATTCTCATCATCCCTTGTTTTCTGTCTTGTTAATTTCACAAGGCCTTTTGAAATCTCTGCTTGGATCACATATGCTACTGTCCCATTGGCCAAAGCAAGTCACAAGGCCAAGTCCAGATACCAGGGATGGAAAAAGAGACTGCCTCTTGATGGGAGGGAGGATCTTTCAAAGCCACACTGCAAAGGGGCATGCCATGTCTCCATGGGGAAGAATTTGCAGGCAGCTTGCCATCTACTACAGCTTCGGAGCTGAATTATCATTTCCAAGCACTATGCTGAACTTGTTGGAAATGTTATCATATTCTGATTCCTTTACAGTGGAACTATTTTCATCTGAAGGGGAAAATAAAAATCAAACCTCAAACCTGAAACATAGCAATGCTGAGATGATAGTTCAACTTGATGGGAAAAGATTTTGGTGGAAGTACAGAGGAAGATGCTGCATGATAGCAGTCCTGGACAAAATCCCAAGAAATTCCAAGTTCAGTAAACTTGGCAGGACCAGCCAGTAGTGTCTTTAAGAACTGTAACAGTTTGGGGTGCCTGGGTGGCTCAGTGGGTAAGCATCTGACTCAATTCCAGCTCAGGTCATAATCTCATGGTCCACACTGGGTGGGGAGTCTGCTACTCTCCCTCTCCCTCTGCCTCTACCCTCCCTTCACCCTGCTCCCCTGCTCCCCTACTCCCTTGTGCACTTGCATGCTATCTTTCTCTCGAATGAATAAATAAATATGAGGGGAAAAGAATTGCAATAGTTCAGGGGCACTTGGCTGGTTCATTCGGTAGAGCGTGTGGCTCTTGATCTCTGGGTTGTGAGTTTGAGCCCCACACTGGTTGTAAAGATTGCTTAAATCAAACTTAAAAAAGAATTGCAACAGTTCGGTCCTCCAGTTTGAAAGAGAATGAAATTCCTGAATAAGCCCGCTAATTGGGTTATGATGAAAGTTCCAGTCAATTTGTCTGTGCGGTCAAACTCCCTCTTCTTACTTAACTTCTCCTGACCTCACAACCCCTATAAGGAGCAGCTCTTCAGATCTGCAACCCCATTGTCCTGTCCTGTCCGCAGCTACTCGTGTCAGAGGTAGGTGCCTGACACACAGCCCTGCCCGCATGCAGCTGAGCAATAATGGCAGAGTGACAAAGAAACTGAATGAAGAAGCACAGAAGTTTGGCAAATAACAGGGGCATTTGAATTGGCAGTGGTGGAGAGCTTGGTCAGGACTATGGCAGGGAAAACTATAGGCAAACTCAAATGATGTGAAATCAGAAACCATAAAGAAGCACAAAGTGAGTATTCAGAGAGGGAAATGCACTGTACATGCAGAAATAAGTGTGTCTGGTGGTTTTATTACACCCTGTCTCCTGAGCATGACTATAGTGATTTGATTCCAGATTCATAAGCTCTTCCAACCCCAGCACCTATGAGTTACTGATTTGTTGTATCGATACACCTGTTCCAAATTTGCAAGAGACTCATCTTTCAAGCCAGGCCACACGACAACATAGTTGTTGGAAAGCCAGTCGTGGCTCCTGTCAGCCATGTGGGTGAGGCATGGTCCCTCCTCAAGGATGCTGGCACTCAACAGACAGTGGCAGCCACGTTGGTACAGAACCTGGTCCACAGTTTTATGCCCATGTATGCATTCACCCACACATACATTTCTGGAGGAAGCATTTATTGAACGTCTTCCCCAGATCCTTTTCTAAATTTCCAAACCCCCACAACCTCATGACCTACTTTAACATTGGTTGCTAGGTGTGATTCTCTTCGCAGAGGTAGTCTGCATGAAATGCTTCTGTTTTCCACGAGGAGGGCTAAAAGAGAAGCATTTATGCCTCCCCAAACTCCTAGCTCTGACAAATTTTCCCCTCTGTAAGCAGAAGGTGTATTTTTATAAACCAGCTGGTTTCCTCATTCTTCAAGTCATGGTATCTTAGCCTGTGTCCCAAGCTCTCATAGCAACAGCCAACTATAGCGCCCATGTCCATGTGGTAGGTCCTGGGGCCCCTTCACGTTGGCAGGCAGCCCTTGGGAGGGTGCCCACATCCGGCTTCCCTGAAGCCTGGAAAGAGGAAGCAGAGACTCTCACTGCTGTGCTAGGTCTGTATTCATCCTGCTTGGCAAGACCCACATCAGTGTGGCTGTAGTCACTTCTTCCATGTCTGCTTTCCCTTGCGCATGAGCCCGAGTAACCACCGTCTAACAACTTCAGGGGTGGAAAGAAGTCTGGAGGGGGACGAGCTCAGTGAGGCTGGGGTCGGAGTGCTGCATCTCACTCCATGTTGCACTTTGTGTCATCTGTTCTAGACACTCCCAGGGAGTGCATTCTGGAGCTCAAGCTTCTCTGGAACACTGGGATGGGCAGAATAACGGTCCCCCTAAAGATGTCCTTGTCCTAATTCCTGAAACCTTTGAATGTGTTACCTTAACATAGCAAAAGGGACTTTGCAACTGTGATTAAGTTAAGGAATTTTGGATGGGGGGATTATCCTGGATTATCTTAGTGGCCAGTGTAATCACAGGGGTCCTTACGAGAGGGAAGTAGGAGGGTCAGAGTCAGGAAGACACAATGAGGCTGGAGCATGCTCTTTGAAGATGGAGCAAAGGTCCGGGGTCGAAGGGGCACAGTTGGCCTCCAGAATCTAGAAAGGAGAAAGATTCTTCCCTAGAGCCTTCAGAAGGAACTGGCTCTTTGATTTTGGCCTGTAGGGTCCACGTCAGGCATCTGGCCTCCACAACTGTCGGATAACAAGTTGGTGTTGTTTTAAGTCACTAAGTTGCTGGTGATTTGTTACAGCAGCAAGAGGAAACTAACTCATCAGCATGGTGGCCAATAGCAAATACAAGGGCATCTTCTCTATGGCTGTATGAGCTGAGGTCTTGGTGGTCAGCAACAGAAAGCCATGTTCATGAGCATACACAGAGAAGGAATTCATTGACAGGCTCTTGGGAAGCTCATAGCATTAATGGGATATCTGAAGATCCAGCTTGAAACTAAATGGGGCCCGAGGGAGGCCAGGCAATTGGCATCCTAGCCAAGGACACATGCCAGAGATGATGAGGTAAGTGCATTGGCCCAGGACATCATCATGCTGCTGCCATGGGTCATTTCCAAATTGTCTTTGCATCTTTGCATCACTCGCTCAGAATTCAAGCACTTGGCTGGAACACCTAAATGGCCAAGCTTGGATCGCTTGCTTAGGCTCTGGCTGGCAGGGTGGGAGTCCAATCTCCCCACTTTGGTTTCCATAGTGGGTGGCAGGGCACTGAGTCCTGCCAATGCCACAAAGAGTTTGCATAATCAGAGGAGAGTTTGCCAAACATAGGACAAATCCCAAATACAGCAGCCGTCCTCAACTGCTCCCCTATTTTCAACGCATCCAAAAGAGAATTCTGGGGGTGGAAATGTGACCAGGTGCTAACGTCCAAGGGAGTGAGCATAGGCAGACCCAAGTGGGAGAGAATGGAGAGTGAGGCAGGCACCCATGGTGGATGGGACAACAAGCTCATTACAAAAGTCCCTTGCTGTCCCTTCTGACTGGCTCTTATTGGATCCCACTGAAACCACAGTAAAGGCTCTTGCCCACATCCTGCCCACCCCCTCCACTCCCTCTGCCTCCGGACAAACCTCGGTGCTTCCCTGTGTGCCCACCACCCCATGGCACGACCCCTTCTCTTGTGAACCTCACGTAATAAACTATGGTTCCAATGGCCATTGTCTCCTGATCTGTTGGCCTCACCATACTTGAACGATAATAAAATTCATATTTGAGAACATTGAATCCTATTTCTGTCGGTGTTGGATGAATCCTGGTGTGCAGGTGTTAGTCTTACCTGTAGATCTACAGATCTTAGGCCATCATAGGACGAGAAGTCTGTGTCATTAGCTCCAACACGGTTTGCCTCAGGTGTTTCAAGTCACCAGAGCGTTTATTGCTGAGGAGTCACCAGTTTTTCATGGGGAACCATGAAACCTCTACAATGATGCTTCTGACAGCAGGCTCCACCAGCCAGCAGCATGAGCGTCCCCTGGGAGTCCCCTGGGTGTCCACTGGGCACTTAGAAGTACAGTCTCTGGCTCTGCCCCAGACCGGCTGAATCAGAATCAGCATGCTACTCTGCCCCCCGCCAGGTGATTCTTCCCCATTCAGCGGCAATCTATGAATCTGTGCTCTAGTGGTCTGTGAGCGTGTCTACAGGGTCCTGGGCAGGATTCGTGGGCATCTGACCACCCTCCTCACCACCAAGATTTGTTCTTTCTCCTGTGCTTCTCTCTGAGCCCCAAATCCATGTCCTTGGACTCTGTGTCACTCCTCTGTTTCAGCTACAAGGGATAACAGCCCTGCTGTTCAGGATTTAGCCAGGTGGCCCCAGGGTGTGATCTAAGATGTCCCTTCCAGACAGAATCTCCACCCTTTCCCTGGTGCCTCTTTTTCCTTGTGGTAAAGTTGGCATAAGGCAAAATTCATCATTTTAACCATTTTGAAATACATAATTCAGTAGCATTACGTACGTGTACGTTGTTGTACTGATACTATCACGTCCATCTCCAGATTCCACATGATGTTTCTCTTTTAGCTAGAACACGATAGAAAAGAATGTCTCATAGATGGTAATGCCACACAGGAGTTCCTGCTCTCTCTGTGACTCGTCATACACTTCCACGAATCTCTCTAATGGGGAGGGGAAGCATAGCCCATGCCACGCCAAGAAGATACTTCCCAAGAGACTTAATAGGATCTGTGATCCAGAAACTCCTCCTCAACAATCCCAGCTCAGAATCCAATTGGTTAGAGTCAAGAGCAAACTCGCCTCTGGGGAAATGGATATTGGTCAAACCCTGGAGACTGATATGAGCTCCGAACACTGAGGACATAGCACCTACATGAGAATTACAAATGCCTCCTGGCCAGAGCATGTAGACTGAAGGTCTGTTGCATGGAAAATGAAATGTAATCAGAAGGTGGTTTGATGGGCATGCTGTCAAAACAAGATGTGTTACTAGATCGGAACATCTAATGTCCCAGCTGCCCCCACCAGCCCCAGCTCCTCCCACGGACCCCAGTCCTTGGCCAGAGTGCTCGTTCCCTGAGACAATGCTCGAACGCCATTTCCCAGATTTCGCCACCCTCTCTTCTTTCCTTGGGAACGTTGGTATCAACGGTTTCGGTCAAGTTCTGTCTGTTCTGATTTCACAGCCTCTCCCTCTCTCAGGGAAATATTTTATTTCCAAGTTCTTGGGAGAAGCCTCATGGAAACTGATACCAGCCCTCTTATTCATTGGCTTTTTTCCTTTCTGTGGTTTTTAATTTCACTTCCTGGGTTCCATTAGCGCCTCTACTGGGGCTTTCATTATTAATGTACTTTTGCTATGAATTGGATTTGCTGGGGGAGGGACACATTTAGCATGGCTCCACCTTTGGTCTTTTGTATCAAGGCTGTTTTTCAGAGCTCTGGGAATCTCTCTGCCTCCCGCCATAGTGTTCAGAACAATCTTCATGATCACTATTTATTTCTTTATGCCCAGTACTCATTTCACATATACTGATTTTCAAGTGGAGTAACATTTTTCAAGTTTGGGTTTGGTTTCCTGTTTTGTTTGATGCAGTCCTGCACCTTCTGCCTCACAGACTTCGTTCCTGTCCCTCACCTGATCCTCGCCATCTTTTCTCCTCATGCCTTCGATCTCAGCTCTGGCTGCACTGTTAACAACCCCTTGGGGAGCTCTGAGAGCTTCGAATGCCCAGCCTCCACCCACACCCATGTGTTCAGACTTCCCAGGGCAGCGCCCCAGCACTGGCACTTTTCCAGCTCCCCGCTTTAGTCTCCAGAGGATCCCAGCGTGTAGCCAACGTTGGGATATACAGTGACCCGAGGCACTTTCTCCACCAGTTGCCTCCAGCCTCGCTCTCAAGCAGGGCTGTTGAGCATGCCTCTGTGTGTGTGTGTGTGTGTTTTAATGGAAATATATTTGACATGTAATGTTGTGTCAGCTTAAGGTGTACAAACATTGCCTTGATGAATTCATATACGGTAGTATGATTGCTTGCAGGATTCTCTCTTTTTTACGGTGAGAATAAGGGGTCCTTTACCTGATCTTCCAGGGATGGACTTTGAGAAGTCCGTGAACCCCTAAACTTGTATGGTTTTAATGAGAGGGCTCGCAGCTTTTGTCCAATTCTGAAAGGGGTCTGGGTCTCAAAAAGAGGAGAAATTGCCTTGAATACCCTTTCTTCCCAGACAAGATCTTAGCCCAGGGGCCCTCAGCTTTTCCACCATGGAAGTCCTCTCTTCTCTCCTGTAAGCACATGGACGGTACGTGGCAGGACTGGCTACAGCAGGTAATGCTCTTAATTCTCCAGAATCCGTTGTTGGTAACACGTTCATCCCGTTTGCGGCGGAATCTGCCGCACTGTGGTATGTTCATCCGCGGGGCACACTTTCCCTGTGGTGTCGCAATGCTGTCTTAATTCAACCTGTATGGGTGGGGCTTTTTCGTTTTAGACTCCTTATTGCGTATAAATTGTGCCTTTCTGGGCTTGCGCCTTTTCATTGTTTGTGATACTTGCATTTTATGGGGTGGATTTCGAGCTAAAGCGAAAATCCTTCTGTGCCTTTTCTCTCCGCTGTCTTCCCAGAGGTAGGGGACGGGAGGGTTCGTGGTGTTCATCCAGGGCTTAGGTGTGGTTGGGCTTCCCTTACTTCCTGAGGCTTAATTCCTGCCCCCACCCTCTGAGGTAGCCCCCATTATTTGCTAACGTGGAAGTCCCCCTTTAAAAATATTTTTATAAAATTTATGTTGATGAATCATTTTCAGGGGAGGGTAAGCTGCATTCTCTCCCATCTGTCAACACACAGAATCCCACATACACTTTCTCACCTGCCCCCCTACTCGGGAGTGAAGCTCTCTGAACCACGGCTCTTGTTCCGTGGTCTGCTGTTACACTCTACCCTTTTCCTTATCCTGCCTTATCCCCGGAGGACCCAGCAAAGTGCCTGTACGGGGTAGGTGCTCAGTTAGTATTTGCTGAATGAATGATAACCTCCCAAGTATCTCATCTTTAAGAACAGAAAAAGGGGGCGCCTGGGTGGCTCAGTCGTTAAGTGTCTGCCTTCAGCTCAGGTCATGATCCCAGGGTCCTGGGACTGAGCCCACATCAGGCTCCCTGCTCAGCAGGAAGCCTGCTTCTCCCCCTCCCACTCCCACCTGCTTGTGTTTTTGTTCTTGCTGTCTCTCTCTCTGCAAAGTAAATAAAATCTTAAAAAAAAAAAAAACAAACAAACAACAACAAAAAAATACCAGCAAAGGTGCACTCATGCGACATGGGCTCTGGGCTTTCCAAGCAGTCCCTGAAAACCAATGCTTTGCTAATTCTCTTGGTACAGCCTCTTCATCTCCATGCCTCTTCCTTTCTCGACCCAGTTTCAAATGCCTTTAATGTTCCGGATCTTTCGTTCACCTGTCCTCACCCTCAGACTGGGTGGCCCCTTTGCTGAGAGCCCCCAGTTCTTGATCTCAGAGAAAACCCCCAAGGTCCTCATTCACCCCGCTCCTGCCTGGTGTGGGTGTCCCACCTCCGTTCCCGCTGCGTGACAGCTTCCTGAGCTGACTTCCAGTTTGTGGTCTCACGTTGCTTCTGCATTCTGAAAGGACTCTGCCAGTGTGTGGAGCCCTTTCTGTGGGATGTGTTCATGAGATTGTGAGTTTTCCTCCGTGCTAAGCCAGGTACGTTTGTAAGGAAGACTCCTTCAGCCACTGGCCAGAATATGGAAGGGTCAGTGAATGACAGCAGTTTGCCCCGAGTCGGTCAGCAGCAGTCACAGCCCTTCACCCTGAAAAGTAGTGCCGTGTTGGGAAAGCTTTATGGATGATGACAGTCCGTGGATGAAAATGTGGGAAGATGTATAGGATGGGATAGGAGCAACACTCATTCCCTGGGAGAAATCAGTATCGAGTGTCTCCTGGGATATATGACACTCTGATGATGACGATGAAGAAGATAACGATGGAGATAGAAACATTTCCCGAGTGCTTTCTACACACCAGGCACGGTGCTAAGTGTAAGCTCTCATGTTAATCCAGGAAGTTAGGCACGGTTTTGGTCCCTGCATTAGTGTGTTCAGGCTGCCATGACAAAATGCCACAGACTGATAGGCTTAAACAATAGAAATTTACTTTCTCACAGCTCTGAAGGCTGGGAATTCCAAGGTCAAGGTGCCAGCAGGATTGGTTTCTGGCGAAAGCTCTCTTTCTGGCTCACAGACGGCAGCATTCTCACGGTGCTCCTATGGCCTTTTCTGTTGGGTGTCTGGTATCTCTTCCCCTTCTTTTTTTAAATTATTTTTATTTTTAAATTAATTTATTTATTTGAGACAGAGAGACAGAGTGAGCAGGGGGAAAGGCAGAGGAAGAGGGACAAGCAGAACCCCTGTTGAGCAGGGAGCCCGACATGGGGCTCGATCCCAGGATCCTGAGATCACAACCCGAACCGAAATCCGGGGTCCGCCGCTCCACCACTCAGCCCACGGAGCCACACAGGAGCCCCTATTAGAGGCATTTCTTAGGGAGAAGCTCTGGATTTGCACTGTGCTCTTGTATCTGAACAAATGAGTTGCTGAATAAATGATTTTAAAAATCAATACATACATACAATACATACAATAATTCAAAGACACCAAATGAGAAGAACTCTGGTTTCCTGAGCTAAGCCTCCTGGCCCCCCCGCTCCGCCCCCGGCGTGATGCTGGGTACAGAGCAACAGTAAGGAGATGACGCCCTAAGCCATCTCTCAGGGTTGGGATCCCAGCCCCCGTCGCTGTGACCCCTGTGGGACTCCATCATCTCTGTGACGTGGTTTCCTCAAGCAAGTAACAGGGAAGCACCTAATTCACAGCGTTGGTGTGAAACGTAAGTGAGTTCACACCTGTAAAGCACTCGGGACGGGGCCCGGCCCACGGCAAGATCTGTAACTACCAGGGTCACTGCTTATTTTTACTCTGACCCCTCCGGATGGAGCTGCTCGTGAATCGCACTGACCACGGGGCGGTCGAGAAATGTTTCTGATGCGGGCTCTGCCCCAGGAGTGGTAGGAGCTTGACCGCAGCATCACAATAAGGGCGACAGCTGTGCGTGGACCCAGCACCCCAAGGGCTCCGCCTGCCTCCCCTCCAGCCTTCAGCCACACTGCGAGATGGGCGTCTGATCCCTGTTTTCCAAAAGAAAGGACAGAAGCGCAGAAGGACAGCAACGTCTCACCCAAGGCCGCATCATTAGAAGAGGAGTCAGAATTGTCTCAGATGCCCTGCAACGTATTAGGCTAACTTCTTCAAGATCATTTAAATTAGAGATGACGGTGATAACTGCATTCGTCTCTTTTCCCGCATCTCGTTTGTGCGGGGCACCCTGGGGACTCACATGCGGTTGTTCGGTTCTTGCAAGGAGCCTGTGAAGGAGCCAAGATGTGATTCTCGTACTTTACAGGCTGCAGTAGTTAATTTTCGGTGTCAGCTTGGCAAGGGTAGAGTGCCCAGCTGCGCCGTCAAAGCCAGTCTAATATTGTGAAGGTGTTCACAGATGTGATGAGCTGCAGGTGTGATTAAATGAGTAGACTTTGAGTAAGGGACATTATGTCGGTGCACGACGCCCAAGCAGCTGGAGGCCTGAAGGGTAGAGACTGAGCTTCCGGAAGAAGGACTTTTGCTTCAAGACTGCAATATGGAAACCATGCTGAGCTGCCTGCCGGGTGGCCTAAGGTATTCAGAGCAAAGACCATAGCATCAACCTCAAGTTCACATCAGCTCTCACCTGACTCCTCAGCCTGCCAGTTCCCGAAATTGTGTGAGCCAATTCCTCAAAATAAATCTTTCTCATGATCTGTCTAGTAGAGATCAGGATCCTAAGGGTTCCGTTTCTCTGGAGAACCTTGACTTAAAAAAGTAAATGCCGGGGCGCCTGGGTGGCTCAGTGGGTTAAGCCTCTGCCTTTGGCTCAGGTCATGATCTCAGGGTCCTGGGATCGAGCCCCACATCGGGCTCTCTGCTCAGCGGGGAGCCTGCTTCCCCCTCTTTCTGCCTGCCTCCCTGCCTGCTTGTGATCTTTCTCTCTCTGTCAAATAAATAAATAAATAAAAATCTTAGGGGAAAAAAAAAAGAGTAAATGCAAACTCAACAATGTTAAGAATTTGTTCCAAAAAAAAAAAGAAAAGAATTTGTTCCAAAGAACACGGTTTATGAGGGCTAGAGATGGGGATTTAAACCCAGGGCTCTCTGTTCCATGCGGCCCAGCTCCGAGAAGCCGAGGACATTATCCCTGACCCTGTGCTTTCAAGCATCACAGCAGCCGGGCACTGGCACTGGGCAGGAGTGAGCCTCCAGGCACTCATTCCAGTAAGTAATGACAAATAAAAACAGACGTAGAGCATAGGCAGACTCTGTGTGCGATCTCCCCATCATCACCAAAGCAGAGTGGAAGGGCCTGCTTCTAATTCTCCCTACGGATTCACCCTTCAGCGAGCGGTTTGTCTGGTGTTTTCTTTGAAGATTGCTCTCCGTGGTCATTTAACCCAAGTGCTTTTACCCCTGCTCTGTCCCCTGTGGTAGGCACTGGTCACAGGTGACTCTTGAGCATTTGAGATGTAACTGGTCGAATGGAGGTATGTCATAAAGTATAAAATACACACTGGGTTTCGAAGGCTTGGTACGAGAAAAAGAGTGTAAATTGTCTTGCTGACAATCGCTTATACTGATTTCGTGTTGAGATAATACTTTTGCTATATTAAGTCAAATATATTTTAAATATATTTGTTGTATCAGCCCACGTTATTATATTTATCCTATTGTTAAATTATTATATTTTAAATGTATCTGATTAAATATACATAATTATATCATTCTATATTTCATTAACATAATTATACTTTATTATAGTAAGCCATTACCTTATGTATTACAATTTCAAATTATTCAGATTATATTGTTTTAGATAATTAAATACATTAATTGTATATTGTATTATATATTACATAGTATAATATATGAATCATAAATATATTGCTGTCATCTATTAATGTATAACTATAGTAATAATATATTGCCAAATATTAAAATTAATTCCACCTGTTTTCTTTTACTCTTTTTTTTCCCCCCTTTTACTTTTTTTTTTTCTTTTAGTAACCTCTATGTCCAGCGTGGGGCTGGAACTCACATCCCAGAGATCAAGAGTCACGTGGTCCACTGGCGGAGCCAGCCAGGTAGGTACCCCTCTCTTTACTCTTTCAGTGCGCTTACAAGAAAACTTACCATCACACATGTCCCTGGATGAGTGTATTCCTAGTGGGCGGCCTAGCTCCAGACAAAGAGGGAGGAAGGAAATAGATACCTGCCCACTTAAGTATTCCTTTCACAAAGGCACTGGTGTTCCTGTCCCGGCGTAGCTAACATTTCCGTCTTTTGTTAGCCCCACGCCTGCTTTAGGTGTATTGTTTACTGATATTCAACACTGTTGTGTAAGTGAAGGACAGCCTCGTCCCCCTTGAGTGGCTGAGGCTTCCCGAACGTTAACTGAGGTTTCCAGAAGCTTCACCATTAGGCACAAATTCAAGGAGTCTGACTCCAGACGAACTCCTACCTGCTGCCCAGACATGGACTTAAGAGCCTCGAGCGCTGGCTCGTTTGCCAGACGCTGTTGTCCTGGGCTGAGGTTCTTTGGAAAGGTCAAGGGGACCAACAGCTCACAGACTCTGAAGGCAGGAGAGACGCAGGTTCAGAGCAGAATTGTCACTATGTGATTTACAGCAAGGTATGTGACCCCCTAGACCGTCAGTTTCCTCTTCTATCAAGAGATGGGATAACACCCCCCTAACGGGATTGTTGGGAGGACTACATAAAAGGCCTATTTGCCAGTACTACACTCCTGTCCTCTGGGCCGGTGTCCCCACACACCCATTTAATTGTTTAAGATACCTTTGAAATGCCTGATAAAAATTTGCATTATAAAAGCAAGACTAGGGGGTCACCTGGGTGGCTCCATCGTTAAGCTTCTTGCCTTCGGCTTAGGTCATGATCCCAGGGTCCTGGGATGGAGCCCTGCATCGGGCTCCCTGCTTGGCGGGAAGCCTGCGTCTCCCTCTCCCTCTGCTTGTGTTCCCTCTCTTGCTGTGTCTCTCTCTGTCAAATAAATAAATAAAATCTTAAAAAAAAAAAAATAAAAAGGCAAGGCTAGGGGCCCCTGGCTGGCGTGGTCTGTAGAGCATGACTCTTGATCTTGGGGTTGTTAGATTCGAGCTCCACTTTGTCTATACCAATTACTTAAAAATAAAAATCTTTGTAGGGGTACCTGGGTGGCTCAGTGGGTTAAGCCTCTGCCCTTGGCTGAGGTCATGATCTCAGGGTCCTGGGATTGAGGCCCGCATTGGACTCTCTGCTCCGCGGGGAGCCTGCTTCCTCTCTCTGTCTGCTTCTCTGCCTACTTGTGATCTCTCTCTCTCTGTCAAATAAATACATAAAATCTTTTAAAAAGTTAAAAAATAAAAATCTTTTTTAAAAAATCAAGATTAAAAGTGAGAGAAAGGCAAAACAAAAACCGTTTCTGAGGTTTAAGTAGACAAGCTCTTTAGTGATATTTCCAACACGGACTGGCTATTGGCCTGAAAAAACGTTATTCCACAAAGCAGAGGTGAGCTGGTCTGGAGTGTTCCTGCAGCCATCACCACCCTGACCTCAGGCTTAGTCTGGAATGTGATGGTGAATCCTGGTGAGCAACTCCGATGAGCCAGCTAAATGGACTTTTGAGGCAATCTGGTGCAGCTAAAACATTCACACTGATCCAAGAGCACGAGGACCTTGGTTCCTCCCTCTGTGTCAAAGGACTGAGACCTCCCCTGGCATCTGAGACATGTGGAGGCTCTGGAAAAGGAAGGTACATTCCCAAAGTGTGTCAGCACCACACCCAGCTCCCAGGGCCTGTTCTCCAGAACCATCAACAGTTGTCTTCTTGTAATGCAAATGAAGTCGAAGGCAGAGTGCTCTGGCAAGTTTGATCTTGCTCCAACTTGAACCTTGCCGTGAAAAAACTGGTCATTTACGTTCCTTCTCTTCAAAATTGGGAGGAGATTGTCTCTTGCCTCTTAGGTCTGGGGGGCCACCATAGAATCCTGGCTCCCACTTTCTCCCAAGGATGTGGGGAAGGAATGTCACCAGGGATGCTCAAAAATTCACTAGTCCTGTTCTCCATTGCTTTTAGTTCTGGAAGCCTCTATCTTACTTACTATCAATGTCAAGTCAAAACGGAGCCCTGCTGTCACTTGAATTGATGAAGGAAAGAGAGTGAGCTTGAATGGACCCCCTCAATGCTTCTGCTGCCCCAGGGGCTCAGCAGAGCCTCCCAAGGGCTGGAAAGCTTTGGAGCTGCTACACTGACTTTCTTGTGGGGGGAGGGGAGGAGCGTGGAACACGTGGTCAGAGGGCCATCCCCAATCTTGCAAGGAGGGCAAGGAGGTGACATCAAGAATTAAAGTCTTCCTCGCTGTCCAGTATGTGTCTGGCAGGAAAGGCAGGGAAGGCATCCCAGCTCCCTGAATCGCGGTGGGTAACTAGATAAGCCTGCTCTGAACCATTTGAATTTTCAGCATTTTATTTGCCTAGGTCTTGCTTTGAGATTTAAAAAAAGACATCAAGTATTCGGCTCTTTGCATGAAAGCATTAGTCATGGGATAGGAAATTTAATTGAATGACATTAAATGGTAACTCAATTTATAGTAGCTTCTCCTAGGAGCATCTTCATGATCATTAAGGTCTCCGGCCAGACTTAGAAAGTGCCTATTAGGGCAGCAGTCACCTATTTGTGAAGTCATGTCCTGGCAGCTGAAAGCCGGGGTGGGGGGCTCACTTCCGCTCATCACTTAGCTGTTTTAGAATCGCCTTTATAAAAGCAACACATGGCTAGAGCTCTGTGATATTGCCAGGGCCAGTTGTCTGCATCAAGTTGGTACCAAATGTGGTCTGATGGCGCTAATGAGTTCTCGCAGACCATGTCCGCCCGCAGCAATCACTTGTACTTTCCAGCAGTGAAAGCAAGAAATATCTGGAATCCTTAGACTATGGAAAGATCATGCTTTCTCTGGGAGCATACATACATACATACGTATGTACATATTGTGTATTTTCTACTCTAGAGCATTGTCTCAAGTGAGTTTTTTTTTTTTAAGATTTTATTTATTTATTTATTTGACAGACAGAGATCACAAGTAGGCAGAGAGGCAGGCAGAGAGAGAGGAGGGAAAGCAGGCTCCCCGGTGAGCAGAGAGCCCGATGTGGGGCTCGATGCCAGGACCCTGAGATCACGACCTGAGCTGAAGGCAGAGGCTTTAACCCACTGAGCCACCCAGGCACCCCTCAAGTGAGTTTTTTTTAATTGTACGATTTATTGCCCATTTTTTAAACAAATTACATCTACACAGCATCTGATGGGCGACCCACCCCCAAGCACACAGTGCTCTCCTTGCCCTCCCCAGCTACACTTATTTACTTTTTTTTTTTTTTTTTTTTTTTTTCCAGAGAGGGATAGAGAGAGAGGGAGGAGGAGGATGGGGAAGGGCAGAGGGACAAGGAGAGAAAGAATCTGAAGCAGTCTCCATGCCCAGAATGGAGCCCAATTTTGCCACCCTGAGGTCATGACCTGAGCCAAAATCAGGAGTCAGATGCTTCACCGCCTGAGCAACCCAGGTGCCCCTAAACTTACTTTTATTTGGATCTCTACAACCCGTCTGCTCTTCTGAGCAGGGCAGCTATCAGTACTTATTAGTATAGACTGATGCAGCTTACATTTTTAAAAACCAAAGCAAAGTCAGCTCTGTGGAGTTAGGATGTGAGACTGGTGGGATTTTATGAAAAGAGGTGGAGTTCTGGAAATTTTGATATTGCACCAGTAATGCCTGGTGGGACGGCCACCCAGGAAGGAAGGAAGGAGGAAAAGGAGGGAGTTTGTCCAGAGATAAACCTGTAAGGTCTGCGTGTGTGTCTATCTATCGACCTACATCCCCCTATCTAGCATCTAGCATCTCTCTATTTATCATCCAGGTTCCTCCGTGTCGAGAACCTTGCTCGAGTTCACAGAGGAAGTGTAGGAACCAGAACTCTGCCCTTCTTGCCAGAGCAGCGACTCAGTATGTCCAGACAGGTTGTTTTTTTCTTTTTTGCTCTTTATTCCAAACTTTTCTGGAATGTTATCAAATCAAATTATCAATGGATGCCACAATTAATGGAAGAACACCCACCGTATTCTCTTTATGGACACAAAAGACCCAAGGTCAGTTTTCTACTTAGAGGTAGGCTAAAGCTGTCAATGTTTAAGCCGAGCTAACAGGACGCTAACCGTCAGCCTTTGGAACTCATTAGACTTGGGGCTTGTGGTTGGAGACCTGCATGCAGGACCAGTGGTGCTGGATAGTCTGAAAGCCCTCAATATCTCACTGCGTTTGCCTGAATAAGAAGTACTAGTTAGATTTTTTTAAAGTAAATTCTATTTTGAGGGGTGCTTGGGTGGCTCAGTTGGTTAAGTGTCTGCCTTTGGCTCAGGTCATGGTTCCAGGGTGCAGGGATCGAGTCCTTCATCAGGCTCTCTGCCCAGTGGGGAGCCTGCTTCTCTCCCTCTGCCTGCCACTCCCCCTGCTTGTGCTTTCTCTCTCTCTCTCTCTGCCAAATAAATAAATAAATAAATAAATAAAATCTTTTAAGAAATTCCATTTTGGGATGGTATTCAATTTACAGAAAAGTTGCAAAGATAGTACAGAGAATTCCTATACACCCCTCACCTGGTTTTAGTTTTCACTAATGTTACCATTTCACGTTACATTTGTGATACATTTGTCAAAACTTAAGAAACTAACGCTGATCCTTACTGCTGAACTCCAGACTTTATTTGATTCCACCGGTATTTTCACTACAGAGAAACTGCCCCTCACTCTGCCACACTTTTTTTGGCCCAGAATCCAACCCATGATACCTCATTGCATTTAGTTGACCTGTCTCCTTAGTCTTCTCTGGTTTTTGACCATTTCTGTCCTGCCATGTTTTTCATGACCTTGATAGATTCAAGGAGTACTGACCACCTGTTTTCTAGAATGGCCTGCAGTGGGGGTTAGTCTTTTCTCAAAATTATCCTGCAATTTGGAGTTTGTGGGGCGGAGGGGAGAATGAAGTGATGTGCCCTGCTCATCATATCATTTCAGGGAGTCCCTGACATCCATACAATGACACTGAGGTGTTCATTTTGATCATGTGGTCAAGGTAATGTTGGCCAGATTTTTCCCTCATAAAGTCATGATTTTTCCCTTTCTATACTCTATAACTTGGAAGTGAGTTACTGAATCCAGCCTACCCTCAGGG
This sequence comes from Martes martes, assembly GCF_963455335.1. Classification (NCBI taxonomy): domain Eukaryota; kingdom Metazoa; phylum Chordata; class Mammalia; order Carnivora; family Mustelidae; genus Martes; species Martes martes. The sequence goes on from NC_137893.1 coordinate 132,307,305, forward strand.
ACAGGGGGATTGAACTCGACCTCCCGAGGTGAAAATAATTAGATTGCCCCCCCTGAGAACTGGGGATCACTCTACTCCATCCTACCCTCCTTATAATTTGCCACTTATTTGTGTTATGGGATAGAGAATGTGTCAACGTTTTCTCAAAAATTGGAATGATATCATCTTTCTGAACAATTATGAAAATTAAGCTGTACAACAAGGCTGAAGACAATGCTGAGTACAGTGTTTGGTATGCAGTAGGTGCTCAATAAAGGCTACTTGCCTTCCTCCAGTGAGATGACATAGTGTTGCTGCCAAGAAATGGGTCCTGGCTCCAGACTGCCTGCCTTTGAGTCTGGTTCTCCTGCTCTGAGCTGTGTGATCTTGGGCTGGTTACTTAACCTCTCAGTGCTTCAGTTTTTTTCTTGGGGATAATAATAATACTCCTTTCATAGAGTTGCTGTGAGTTTCAAATGATTTATTGTAGGTAAAGGGCATAAACAGTGCCCAGCACATTTGTAAATATCGTGTATCCTTCCATACATTTCTATTTTGGGCACGGGGATAAAAATACAATATGCATTATTTTAATATAAAACTATCCTATAGATTACCATGCCCATTTTTTCCTGCCAGAACCCCCACATTATTGATGTATAATTGACATACAATAAATTGCCCATAAGTGTACAGTTGACAAGTTTTGACATATTAATATATCCATAAAACAATCACCACGATCAAAATACCCAACTTGTCCGTCAGATCCCAAAGCTTCCTTGTTTCTCTTTGTAATCGCTCCCTTCTTTGCTTACCATCTCTAGGAAACCATTCATCTACTTTCTACCACTATAGATGTTTATATTAATGGAATCATGTAGTAAGTACTGTTTTTTTGGTATGACTTCTTTCAGCACAAATATTTTGAGGTTTATCTGTGTTGTTGCATATATCGAGCATTTATAGCTTTCTCTCTTTTTAAAGATTTATTTATCTACAAGAGAGAGAGCATGTGAATATGTGATTGGGGGTTGGGGCGGAGGGTGAGGGGGAGAATCTCAAGCAGACTCCTTACCCAGCGACGAGACCATGGCTTGCCTGGATCCCATGTTATTCTTCCCTGGCATTGGATAGTTTTCTTTTCTTTTTTTTTTTTTTTAAAGATTTTATCTATTTATTTGACAGAGAGAGAGAGAGATCACAAGTAGGCAGAGAGGGGTGGGGAGGAAGCAGGCTCCCTGCTGAGCAGAGAGCCCAACGCGGGGCTCGATCCCAGGACCCTGAGATCATGACCTGAGCCGAAGGCAGAGGCTTAACCCACTGAGCCACCCAGGCGCCCCCATTGGATAGTTTTCTTACACCCTTTTCCTGATCAGTATTCAGCTCAAGACTTGAGGGGATCATCTGAATGAGTCTGGAGTTCTCTCTCTCTTTTTTTTTTTTTTTTTAATTTACTTATTTATTTGACAGAGAGAGATAGATCACAAGTAGGCATAGAGGCAGGCAGAGAGAGAGAGGGAAGCAGGCTCCCCGCTGAGCAGAGAGCCCGATGTGGGGCTCAATCCCAGGACCCTGAGATCATGACCTGAGCCGAAGGCAGAGACTTAATCCACTGAGCCACCCAGGTGCCCCTGGAGTTCTCTTTCTTACTCTCTCTTTTTCAACACTGTCTCCTATGATGCTTCTTGACAACCTAGAACTCCCAAATCTGTTTGCAGAGCTCAGGAAGATGGCGACTCCACCCGGCTTCCTCCTCCCCACTCTGTGGTTGGGAAACTCGCCCTTCTCAGTAAGCTGGAGCAATCATAGGGCTCACTGCATGAGACCCCCTTTCTCAGGGTTCACTGTCCCATCTGTCTCATGTCCTGTGTTTGAAAACTCTTAGCGACAACAAAGATGAAGTGTAGCTGTGGCATGATTATTTTTTTTTTATTTTTTATTTTTTTTTATTTGACAGAGATCACAAGTAGGCAGAGAGGCGGGCAGAGAGAGAGGTAGAAGCAGGCTCTCTGCTGACCAAAGAGCTCGATGCGGGACTCGATCCCAGGACCCTGACATCATGACCTGAGCCAAAGGCAGAGGCTTTAACCCACTGAGCCACCCAGGCACCCCACCCCATGTGTGTTCTGATTATTGAAAGCTATCTAATTGAGCTTTCATTTTGTACTGATAACTTATTTGAATTATTCGAACAATGTATTCCTTGATTCTGAACCTACATATCCTAGTAGTTTGAGAAAAGAAGGCTACCATGGATTGTAACCTCAGTAGAACTACATGGTGTGGAAAACAACTTCCCTGAAAACAAAGTAGGCTATTATCAGAACAGATTAAAAAACTGCAACTCCTCCTCCAGGAGATACTATAAATGACTTCGTAATTTCTTCCAAGGACAACAGGTTTCCATTTTCTTATTGACCACAGGCCTCTCTACTTACCTGAATTGTTTGAATTCAGGCTGTCCTGATTTATGCACTTTACTTTCTAGGCCTGGCCAACTATTAGTCCTATACTTCTAGAAGAGTGAAGTTCTTTCAAGTTTGAGTCCCATATCCATTCTTCTGGATTTTAGTTGGATCCAATGCAGTGGAGACTTTTCTCTCCAAATTAGAGAAAGAATTTTCCCTCCACTCATAGTCCCTTTTAAAAAGAACCTGTTCTTTCCATGAGGGCAAGACCTAGAACCAAACCCATTGCCCTTCCCCACTCCTCCAGCATTCCCAATCCCAACTATTAGGATGGAGATCTGATCCAAATTAAGCAAACCTAATATATTCTTCCAGGAATTTCTATAAAAGTCAGTATTTTCTTAGTGCTTTAGTTGCTTAGCTGTGGGGAAGCTGAGCTGGAAGTTTCTGTAGACTTGTTTGAGGAGCCCATGATTTGTAACCAAAGGAGACCATGTGCAAGGGGGTGAGTGAGCAGAGAAGGTGGTCTAAGGTTGCTCAGAGTGGGGGAGAGAGAGAATGGTTGTCCATATGACCCAGCTATGCTTCTCAGACTTGAACAAGTCCTTTGAGTGGTTTTCTATCCTTCGCAATCATGTGATTCCTAAGACCCTCACCATCTGGGCTGGCACCTGACTCTGACCCTGGGAATCCTTCATTCTTGTTATCACAGACTTCTGCTCCTTATAGTAGCCTTGCTTTTGCTGATTAAGTATTGTGTTCATCTGCCAGGGCTGCCATAACAAAGTCTCGCAGGCTGGGTTGTTTAAACGACAGGAGTTTATTTCTTCACTGTTCTGAGGGCTGGAAGTTCGAGGTCAGGGTGTGTGTCAATAGGGTTGGTTTCTTCTGAGGTCTCTCTCCTTGGCTTTCAGATGGATGCTTTCTTACTGTGTCCTCACATGATCTTCCCTCTGTGTGTGCCTGTGTACTTATCTTTTTTTTCTATAAAGACACCAGTTCCATTGGATTAGGGCCCATCTCAGTGACCTCAGTGAATTTTATTTACCCTTATAAAAACTTCACCTTCTATTTGCAAAGGATATTTCTGATAAGGGGTTAATATCCAAAATATATAAAGAATACTTACAAGTCAACACCAAAAAAAAAAAAAAAGAAAAGAAAGAAACAAAACCCAACAACAACAACAAACCAACCCACACTATCCAATTAAAATGGACAGAGGACCTGAAGAGACATTTTTCCAATGCAGTCATGCAGATGGCCAATAGACATATGAAAAGATGCTCAGCAAGAACCATCATCAGGGAAATGCAAATCAAAACCATAATAAGCTATCACCTTACACCTGTCACAATGATGAAAATAAAAAACACAAGAAATAACAGCTGTTTGGGAGGATATGTAGAAAAGGGAACCCTTGTGCACCATTGGTGGGAATGCAAACCAGTACAGCCACTGGAAAAATGTATGGAGCTCCTTCAAAAAATTAAAAATGGAATTACTTTGGGGTGCCTGGGTGGCTCAGTAGGTTGAGCCTCTGCCTTCAGCTCAGGTCATGATCTGAAGGTCCTGGGATCGAGCCCCGCATCGGGTTCTCTGCTCAGCGGGGAGCCTGCTTCCCCCCTTCTCTCTGCCTGTCTATGCCTACTTGTGATCTCTCTCTCTCTGTCAAATAAATAAATAAAATCTTTAAAAAATAAAATAAAAATGGAATTACTTTATGATTCAGTAATTCCACTACTGTGTATTTACCCAAAGAAAACAAAAACTATTTTGAAAAAATATATGCACCTCTGTGTTTATTGCAGAATTATTGACAATAGCCAAAATATGGAAGCAACCTAAGTGTCCATCATCAAAAGAACAGATCAGGAATATGTGGCGTGCATATATTATATATATTCATATGAATATAATATTGCACAGCCATAAAAGAGGATGAGATCTTGCCCTTTGCAACAACATGGAAGGATCTAGAAGGTATTGTGCTAAGTGTAATAAATCAGACTGAGGAAGACAAATACCATATGATTTCACTTATATGTGGAATCTAAAAAAATAAACCAAATGAATAAACAAACAGAAAGCAGAATCAGACCTATAAATACAAAGAGCAAGCTAATGGTTACCAAAAAGGAGGAGAGGTAGGGGGACTGGCAACATGGGTAAGGAGAGTAGGAGATAGGGCCTTCCAGTTATGGAATGAATAAATCACAAGAATAAAAAGCTCAGCACAGGGAATACAGTCATTGATATTGTAATAGTGTTGCATGGTGACAGATGGAGCTACACTTGTGGTGAGCACAGCATGACATATACAGAAGTCAAATCACTATGTTGTACACCTGGAACTAATGTAACACTGTGTGTTAAGTATACTAAAAAAATTTTTTTAATAAAGAAAGGAATAAAATATAAAAACCTACAAAGTTAGCATGTGTGAATCTAGACAGACATAAATAAACACTTGGATTCATAAAAATGGGTCACAAGAGATAAAAAAGATAATTTTGAAAGTTCTCCCATGAAAAATCCTGATTTTATGTGGATGCACACTAACTAGAAGGCTTCCTCTCTTATCTAAAACCAAACTGAGAAAGTAACTCTAAAATACAGTAGAGGAATTTAAAGCTTTAGCATTATATATGAATATACTTTCTGTTTAAGAAAATTAACAAAGAGGTGCCTGGGTGGCTCAGTGGGTTAAGCATCTGTCTTCAGCTCAGGTCATGATTCCAGGGTCCTGGGATCGAGTCCCGCATGGGGCTCCCCGCTCAGCAGAAAGCCTGTTTCTCTCTCTCCCTCTGCCTGCCTCTCTGCTTACTTGTGCTCTCTCTCTGTCAAATAAATAAATAAAATCTTAAAAAAAAAGAAAGTTAACAAAAAGAAACTGAAGAGACAGACAATGAAGAATCTATGAATAAAAATATCAATTCAAAGAAAAAAAGTCTAATGAGAAAAAGTCTTCTAATAAAAAAGTTGATTCTAAGATATCCTAATAAAGATATAAAGAAATTTTTTTGAAGACCTTGTCATCGATATAGTCACATCCTGAGGTACCAGGGGCTGGTTTTCAACATAGGAATGGGGTGGGGCAGGGTCCCAGATCAGCGCCAAATAAGCATTTTGCAGTTGGCTTCCTTTTGCTTTCCCACTCCTGCGGGAAGTGGTCTTCAGCTGCTTCTCTTCTAAGGTTCAAATTCACCATTACTGGAGTCTCTTTGTTACTCTTGTTTCTAATAAGAGTCTGTTTGTACTCTAACTATTATAAAAATTTGTCCCAGAACCCAAATTTGATGTCTCATTTGTTGGTTGGTTGTTTCTCACAATCTCATCTTTCACACTTCCATTAACATGTTTATATCTTAATAGCATTTATCTCCTTTATTTAAAAAATTTTTTAAAGTTTTATTTATTTATTTATTTATTTGAGAGAGAGAGAATCTGAGTAAGGGGAAGGGCAGAGGGAGAAGGAGAGGGAGAATCTCAAGCAGACTCTGCCGAGTGCAGAGCCTGATGTAGGACTCTATCCCAGGCCCTGAGATTATGACTCAAACCAAATTCAGGAGCTGGCTGGTCAACTGACTGAGCCACCCAAGGGCCCCTAAACTTTTTTTTTTTTTTTTTAAGTGGAGCGTGGAGCCCAGTGCAGGGCTCCAACTCATAATCCCAAGATCAAAACCCCAGCTGAGATCAAGAGTTGGACATTTAACCAACTGAGCCACCCAGGTGCCCCAAGCATTTTTCTCTAATAAGACACCTCAATATTTCAAAGGCAATCACGCACTATAACAAATTAATGTATAAATTAAAAAATTTAAAACTTCTCAAAGTCAAGGTAAGACCAAATGCTCAGTCTAGTTAGAATGCCTGACTTTTAAAATATACATGCTTTTCATTTCTCTGAGTGAAGAAGAGGACCCGTGAGTGTGCATGGGTCCACATACACGTGCATGTATGAAAACCTGTGCACACACGCAAGCATTTGCCCCTGTGTGATCTCTGCCCCTTATGCTAGACGGGGCTATGGTGCGAAGAGAGACTAATATACAGCATATTCTAAAAAGCAACATGTAATATAAAAATTAGGAATCAAGATATTGAGTATGTTGGTGGTGTCAACTTCCCAGGTGAAAAGGAGGCAAAAACATTTACTGAGAATTCTTCAAAAGACAAGTGTGTCCTGGGGCACCTGGGTGGCTCAGATGGTTAAGTGTCTGCCTTCAGCTCAGGTCATGATCTTGGGGTCCTGAGATCAAGTCCCGAGTTGGGCTCCCTGCTCAGCGTGTCGTCTGCTTTTCCCTCTGCCTCTGCCCCTCCCTCCTGCTCATGCTCTCATGTGTGTGCACACTCTCTCTCTCTCTCTCAGATGGATAAATAAAAAATCTTGAAAAAGAAAAAAAGACAAGTGTGTCTGACATTTTCCAACTATACACACATTGTGAGTGTAGTTGGGATGTAATATATCACACTTGCTGAATGGACCACCCAGCCTTGCTCAAGTAACATTGACTTGTTCCTTGGGTTCCTGATGGGACTCCTATGACGAAAGCGGTCTGTGCCAAAATAAATATGGACACTCACCCGTTAGAGTGACTGTTACCAAAACAACAAAATAACAAGTTTTGGTGAGCGTGCCGAGCAATTGGGGCACTGCTGGGGGGAATGTAAAGTGGTATAAGTCATACAGAAAACAGTTTGGCAGCTCCACAGAACATTAAACATGGCATTACACAAAGGGGCTAGCGAGTCCAGTCCTAGGGATCTACCCAAAAGAACTGGAAGCAGGGTCTCAAATAGCTACTTTCATACCAATGTTCATAGTAGCACAATTCACCACGGCCAAAAGTTTAAAACGGGGAAGCCTGGGTGGCTCAGTCGGTTGAGTGTCTGCCTTCAGCTCTGGTCGTGATCACCGGGTCCTGGGATCGAGCCCCACATTGGGCTCCCTCCTCAGTGGGGAGCCTGCTTCTCCCTCTCCTTCTGCCTGCTGCTCCCCCTGCTTGTGCACTCTTTCTCAAATAAATAAATAAAATCTTTAAAAAAAAAGTTTAAAACAGCCTAAGTGTCCATCAACAGATGAACGAATAGACAGAATATGTGACGCACGTACAACAGAATATCATTCAGCCAGAAACAGAATGGAATTCTGACGCACACGACAGACCACATGGATGAGCTTTGAAAACATTATGCGGCGTGAAATCAGCCCAACCCAAAAGGACAAATACATGATTGCACTCCTCTGAGGTATCCAGAAGGAGCAAACTCACAGAGACAGAAAGCGGAGTAGAGGCGAGCAGGGGCCTGGGTGGGGAGGAGGGGATGCTGTTTCATGGGTACAGAATTTCTGTTTGGGGTGATTACAAAGTTCTGGAACTAGTGGTGATAGTTGTCCGACATTGTGAGTCCACTTCCTGCCACATATCTTACACGTAATTTTACCACAATAAAATAAACAACAAAGTGCTAAAATATGAGCTGGGACAATACTGGATTAAATAAAGTGAAGCGGGTCTCTTGACCCCGTGGCATCTGAGAAGCTTTAACGGGTTAGTTAGAATCATCAGTCCTGGGGGAGCAAGATTAGTATTTCTCAAATCCCCTTTTTTTGCAGAGTAAATCCATAATAAAAGTTGATAAAATAACAAGCTGGCATTTAAACTTGAAACAGAAGGCCGTGGCACCAAATAAAGCAACGCTGATCTTGAGCACGGTTTTAATCACTCGGTCCAGGGTTCCACTCCAGAAGCATGTGGCTCAAGGACGATATAACAGGTGGCCTGTGTGCCTCGCTCAGTAGCCAGAAGGTCAAAGGTCAAAGTCAAGGTCAAACTCAAGGGAAGATGGAGGAGCTGAAGGACATGACCGCTCCTCGCCCCCACTAACCTTTCTTGGTTCTGGAAAGAATATGTACAGAGAAAGGCAGTGTTTTATTTCTTCCTGACTAATCTCTTAATTTCATTAAACTGAATCAAATTACCCAGGACACAGAACTTAATAAAAATATCAGATAGGATTTCTTTTCCTTCTCTTGAATGGATGCTGCCAGAAGTCTCTGGATATTTCTCTTACAAATTGCAGATCCACATCAGTTTTGAAGCACTGTTCTTTTTCAGGATGCCCACACTTAGCGTACTGAGCTCCTCCTGGAGCAGAGGTCACTTCCGCTTTGATAATCCTGGATTCCAGTACTTAGCACTTAACAGTGAGACTAAACGAAGTATTTCCCCCGTGAATAAAAGGAACGTACATTCTAGAATGGAGTGAAAGTAACAAAAATAATCTATAATCCTATAACTCAGAGATAACCACTGTTAACATTCCAGTGTAGCTGTGTACATGTGTGTGGCAACAAAGTCTATCACTCACCCCTGTCTCCCTATCACGGAGCACATGTTGAGCTCAATCCCTGACATAGAGAAGGCATCCAATAAATAGAGCTAAATATTCTTGCCTAAATTATTATAAAATTATACACATGAAATTTTATATCACATTCAATTTGTATGACACCTATAGAATAGGCAAATCTATGGAGTCTATGGAAAGTAGATTAGTGGTTGTGAGGGTCTGAACTGAGGAATGGTCAGGGTAGTGACTGCTAATAGGTATGTGACTTCCTTGAGAGATAGTAAAAATATTATGGGGGGACACCTGGGTGGCTCAGTCTGTTAAGCATCTTCCTTTGGCTCAGGTCATGATCTCAGGGTCCTGTGATGGAGCCATAAGTTGGGCTCCCCTCTCAGTGAGGAGTCTGCTTCTCCCTCTCCCTCTGCCCCACAGAGCTCCCCACCCTCCCCTACTCATGCACTCTCTCTTTCAAATAAATAAATAAAATCTTTTTTTTAAAAAAATGCTTCAGGGAACATTACTAGTTGAAATAAGTCAGTCCCCAAAAGACAAATACTGCATGATTCCATTTACATGCGGCATCGAAAGTAGTCAAGCTCATAGAAACAAAAAACAGAATGTGGTTCCCAGGGCCTGTGGGGGGAGAGAGATTTGGAAATCGTTCAGTGGGTATAGAGTTTCGGTTACATAAGATGAAAGTTCTAGAGCTCCGTTGCACAATATAGGTATCTTTCACATATTGTATGGTGCACTTTAAGGTGGTTAAGAAAGTGAGGTTTTGTTATTTATTTTTATACCGCAAAAGAAAATGATTTTGCAAGTCTTCAACGTCACGGACGAGGGATAGAATTTGAATTTTACCGGTTTCAGACCTCAGTATTAGGGGTTAAAAAGGGATTCTGTGTCAGATTTTCCTGTAGATGCACCTGCTCCAGCCAACTGGACAGAAATGCAAGCTTAGGTCAACTGTGGAAGGACAGGGTGGAGGACATGGGCGAGGAGACGGTGAAAAGATCCGTAGCGGGACCCCACAGAGGAGACACTGAATACGAGTTTAGAAATAGGCTGATGTGTTGGGTTAATTCTTGTTTTTATGAGAAATAATGTATTTGCAGAAGGTAACTGAGGAGTCAGAGGACATTCATAAACATAAATGTCATTAAAACTCGGGGCCCTTCACCAGAGTTTTGAATGTACCTATTGGCTTTGGTCATGAAATTTCCAGAATCTGTTGTTTTGCTGTGGCTATATTTTCCCAATCCTGATATGACCAGCCAGAAGAAGTGTTATCTCACTGTGCTTCGAAGTGCAAATATTCTACCAGCTTCGTTTCAGAGCACAAATATTACCTTTAGCCTGGGTTTCCGAGGGTAGAAGCTGAACACAAGAACAAATTTCAATGAAGTTTAGATAATCTCATCCCTTGTTTAATTTGTCTTTCAGAGTTCAGATAGGCAAGCACTTGTGAAATTGTGTTTTCTGAAGTCTTCTGTCCTGGACAAGGGAAGGAAACACTTTTGGGAGTAGCTGATTGCATGGGCCAGTTGCCACTATGAAAGCTCTGTGACTTCAGGCAAGACTCTCTCTGGACCGTATCTTGCTTCCCTCTGTAAAGTGACAGCATGGGATAAGAGGACCTCTAACCTACTTTCCAGTCGTTAACCTGGGCTGTTCTCCTCTGTAACCATTTAACTATTCTAGAAAGAAATAGAGTTGAAAATTTAATGGTCAAATGACATGAGAAGAATTAAAATGAAACTTGAGCTTTGAGGTCAGTGTACCTAGGGCATCGGGGAGAATTTGATTTGTAAGACATATCTCATTCTGAAAATGATAATATTGGTGATGGTGCATGACACCCCCAGTTGCATCTTCCTGCCCTCATACTGGGAGGCCCTCCCTGCCAGCATGCTCCAAAGAACCTGCAGTAGCCCCCCAAGACTCCAGACCTTGCTTGCTTTCTTTCCATCTAATCTAAACTGTCCCTCCTCCCATTTTTTGTAGGTCTACTGAGTGTCCTTGGTTGCTAATGACTCAGGGACATACCGAGAAGTCTCCACTGTGTCACGACTCTTGAATAACTCACTTAAACAATGTGCCTCCTAATGAGCCCCCTTAACTAGCATTCTGGATCCCTTGGCTGGGTGGTGGGTGGAGACCTTGAGAGGGACATGTTTTCCAGGAGCCCTCCAATGCCACATTGAGCACTCCTCCTATGTCGTTGAAGACATATTCTTTCCTTCAAGTTATGCCCAGTCTAGTGGGGAACAGGATGCTATAATGGCACAAAAATGATTCTTTCCTCCCATTCACAAGATTTTCAATCACTGAGAGGGAAAGAAAGTCACATCAAGCTACACGGTATGGGGGCCATTGAGTGACAACACCACACTTTGCCAAAGTTTGGGCCCAGTGGAGTCAGGTAAAGCATTGTGGTATGAATTTTCAACTCACTAAGAGTGCTGGTAGACTTAAAATGACCATGTGCAGATAATAATAACCAGCATTTAAGAATACAACTAGTCAACTCTGCTGTTGCAGTGTGAAAGCAGCTATAGCTAATCTGTAAACAAACAAGTGTGTCCATGTTCCAATAAAACTGTATTTGTGGACACTAAAATTTTAGTTTCATATAATTTTCACCTGTCGTGAAGTAGTTTTTTCTTCATATTTTCTTTCAACTGTTTAAAAATGTAAAACCAGGGGCACCTGGATGGCTCAGTGGGTTAAGCCTCTGTCTTCGGCTCAGGTCATGGTCTCAGGGTCCTGGGATCGAGCCCTGCATCGGGCTCTCTGCTCAACAGGGAGCCTGCTTCCCCCAACCCCCTCTGCCTGCTTCTCTGCTTACTTGTGATCTCTCTCTGTCAGATAAATAAATAAAATCATTTTAAAAAATGTAAAACCATCCTTAGCTCACAGGCTGTACAAAAAATATGCAGAAGCCTGGATTGGGGCCCCCTTCCCACCCTCTGCCATAGTTTGTGTAGAAGAAAGAGGAATTACCACACTTAATTCAATGATGAGCACCTACCGTGAGGTAGGTGCTGAGAATACAGTGACCAGTAGACAGAAGAATCTTCCATAGCCTAATGGTGGAGCAAACAAGCAATTGAAAGGGTATAAAGTCCTATGAGGAAGGTAGAAGGGCTCCCAACACAGACTTGGGAGAGTAGGGAAGGGACACCAGGAAAGTAGTGCCACAGGAGGACCTAATGGATGGGAGGAGACCATCAAGAAAATGTGAGGGGAGAGAATATTCCAGGTAGAAGACCTGTGCAGTCAGAAGAATCAGGTTTGAGACCTGATGGCTACCCTTAACTCATTATTGGCTATCGGGCAAGTCCATGTACATGTGGACTACCATTGGTGCCTCCTCTTGTGCCCAATGGATATAATGTTGATGCTTACCTCACCAGTTGTCTGTAAGAAGACAGAGAACAGAGTGTGACAGAATATTAGTTACAGTTCACGGTCCATGTTCTCCATTTGTGAATTGAATGAGCTGGTCTGAATAATTTGCAACGTTCCTACCAGCCCTGAAGTTCTATGAATTCCTGACTTTCATTTTTAAATAAAGAGAAGCAGTGCCGTTGAGCAGTTCTGGATGCTGTCAATGTCAACGGTGACCTGCCTCACCCCAACTGAAACTGCCCAAAGCTGAAGAAATATGCTATCCCTTGTATTCAAAGATGACATCAGCGATTGTGATGGTGGCCCCTCTCTGGAGCAAAAGGGTTGCAAGATGGACAAATGTTTCACCTTCACCCTACATGAGAAGACCACTCTGAGTTGGCAGCTGTGGTGATTTGTCAGAATCTGAACTTGAGGTTGGCCTAGACAAAGGCACTCAACACTGTCCAGCTCTTGCTCTGTTGGCCCCAGTGGCTCATGTTCTCAGATCTGCTCAACCCCTTCAATGTAAGAGAAGAGCTTCAGACTCGTGGTTGGTCCCCTTAAGTGAGTGGCAATATTTCTCTTCCTGCTCAAAATAACAAATGGGAGTAGATTCCCCAACAATCTAGGGATAGACCTGCAGGTTGACTTCGGCAATGGTATGAAGTCCAGCAAGTGACAGACAGAGAAGAGATGGTAGGAAAAATGAAGCTGAAGGTGTTTGGGTTTGTTGAAGGCCTTACAGCCATTTCTATAACTCTTTTGTTCCTTTATACTGATTTAGTTTCACAAAAATACCTGCAAGGGAGGAACATCTCAAATGCTGTCACAGACTGTGCAGAAGTCTGTGACATGAAAGAAAAGAAAATCTTCTGGGATTAAAAATATACCAGTGACGCTGTGGGGGAGGAAAACATTTCCCTTCTTCCTTTCTAGGCTCTTTGGCTGGCCTAATCATCAAATTGATATAAGGCAGATTAACAGGAGAAAAACAAATTTAATTTCATACATATGGGAGCTCATAGAAATATGAGACTGAAAAAGGTGACTCAAGCAGGCAACTTTTATAGTTTTTAGACAAAGAAACAATAAATCTGTGAAGAATTGTAGAGATGAAGAGGTTTGGGCTGGGGTAATAAATTTGTGAAAAAGTGTCAAAGTTTGCTTATATAGACTTCTTGGCCCTAAATGCCCTATCTCTGGTGATAAGGATGTCTCTCTTTCTCCTACTAAGTACAGGGAGAATACCTTTCACATAAGAGATGTATTTCCTGCTTCCAGGAGAACATAAAAGAATCAGTGCCTCCTTCTTGCACCAGCTTTTTCTTATGTAATTTTAATTCAAAATAATCAATATGTCAAACAGGCATTTTTGGGGCAGGCTGCCCTGAATCCCATCAACACCATTGAGAACAATAACTTGCCAACAGTACTGGCTCCAAAATCAATACCTAACGAAACTCTGTCTAAAGACGAAGCTGAGTTCTCTTTGGTATATGTCATGGTCATCTACAAAGTTTTGGATATGTTTGAAAGTCTCTTAAAGACTTTTTGCTCACCTCAAAATTTCTACCATGTTCATGCGGATAAGAAAGTCATCCCTGCTTTCAAAGACGCAGTGGGAAGGCAATTGAGCTGCTTTGCAAATGGCTTTCTGACTTCCAAGAGGAAGCTGTGATTTACACAGAAGTTTCCAGACTTGGGTCTGACCTGCACAGCCTGGCAGTACTTGTAGCTTCTGAAGTTCCATCAGTTCCTACGGACGAGATTTCCCCCTGAAAACCAAGGAGGAATTAGTTTAGTATCTGATTTTAAGGGGAAACTATAACTCTAGGGGAGCCATCTCCTCCTTATATTATCAGAAGGACCAAAGACGTGCACTTAGAGCAGGGATGCTGTTTGTTTTCCTTTATGCTGCAGGCTTGGATGAGAAAAACACCTCCTCATTACCTGGCGTTTGCTTCGGCTCTGCCCATGTGGTCCTCACAAGAGAATTTGCTAATGTTGTTCTTCAAGACCAGAGGGCTATTGATTTACTTGGGTGGTTGAAGGACCCCTGCTCTCCTGATCAACGTTTCTGGGGGACACCCAGTAAGCTTCTACGTATGTGAAACTGAAGTCTAGAAGCAGTGTGTATGTATGTTTTACACTTTGAAAATGTGCTTGATGGCGTTATGTATATTCACCTATGTTCCCAGTCTTTATGGGCAACCTGTGGACTGTTTTCTGCGTTGGTTACTTCTTCTATATCAATAATATACTGTTTGCTTATATACTTACATACTTACAAGTACATAAGTATATACTTATACACTTGTTAAAATTTTTACTGCACAAATTGTCACAAATCTTTGATAGGACACATGAGACTTTTTAAAGCAATTATAGTATGTTCAGGAATTCAGTTATCCAACATGGGTAATTTGTTATGGTCTTATTTTGTGCGAATTTGAGTTGTGTGAGTTTGGGACGTTTGAGATCTGAAAAATATCAGTAAGATCCCTATAAGAACAATTTGAAATAATGCACATCTGTCCATATTAAATTTTTTTAAAAATTTAATTTTAAATTTTAAAATTTTTTTAAAAATCTGTCAAGAATTTCAAGAATTCTTGTGTTTAGGCTTGGCCATGTGGCAGCCTCACTTAGCTTGGTGAATAGAAATCCTGCCACCCATTGTTAGCTCTGTACTCCAGCCATGGATGAGTCTTCAGGAACTCACCCTTCAGGCAAAATTTGAAAACCCTATAGTAGTTACTGATGGGCAAAAAATAAAAAAAATAATAATAAAAATAAAACTTTTTCTTATTCTAAAATACAGTCCTATTGTAGAAAATCTGCGAAATGAAGAAAAGTAAAATAAAATTGCTAAGTAGAAATAGTAAGAAAACAAAAATTATACATCATACAAATTGAGAAGTCATTGCAGTGAAAATATTTGTATTATTTATCTTCTCCATGTATTGCTTTATGTAGTTAGGTATATATATATACTTTTTTTTTTTTTAAGTAGGTTCTGTGACCAGTGTAGAGCCCAGCATGAGTCTTGAACTTATGACCCTGAGATCAAGACCTGAGCTCAGATCAAGAGTCAGACTCTTAAGTGAGCCACCCAGGCACCACTGTAGTTACGGCATATTGATTTATATAATTTTGTATCCTGCTACTTTCTCCTAACAATATATGAGAATGATTTCCCTGTCTTCTTGGAAATGTGACATAACTGCTTTCTTTTTCACAGCACAGATGAAGCATAATTTGACAGTCATTGAGCATTCATTTCCATTTTCCTACTGTGGAAAATATTATCATAATTAATGTTGAAGAACATCAAAAGTAAGTCACACCTTTTCACATAAAGCTTTGTCACATTTCAGTGTTACTGCCTTTGGAACAAAAACTTCATGAATTGAGTTAATGGAATCACTCTGTCATATGCCTGAAACTAATGTAACACTGTGTGTCAACTCTACGTCAGTAAAAACATTGTAACAGCCATTAACAAAAGAAATTGAGGGGCACCTGGGTGGCTCATTTGGCAAAAAGTCTGCCTTCAGCTCAGGTCATGATCACAGGGCCCTGGGATCAAGCCCCTTGTCAGACTCCCTGCTCAGTGGGGAGCATGCTTCTCCCTCTGCCTCTGCTGCTCCCCCTGGTTGTGCTTTCTCTAGCTGTCAAATAAAAATAAATAAAATCCAAAAAAAAATTGAGAGATAGGAACATTTTAAGTTCTTGATACATATTCCAAAATCATCTCAGGGGAGGAAAAGCAAACCTTGAGTTTACCCACTTACGTTCTTCACCTAGAGCTCTAGAAATTACACTGACAAAGCACAGGTTGTCGAGAGAAAAAACAGTTTATTAACACACGCAGCTCACAGTCTCATGGGAGAGACTCAACGGTGAGTAACTCAAAGGAATGGTTAAAACTTGGGGTTTATACAGTGTCTTGACAAAGAATGATACCTTTGTAGTGAAGGAACAAGACAAAGGGAAAAAGAGTTCAGGATCTTAGGATTGGCAAATTGTAGTAAAAAAAAAAATGTGGGGACAACTAATGGAAGATAAGAGCTACTTTGTAGGGCTTATGATCTAGATCCCTCTGGTGCCATGTCCATAAGGGTCTAGAGAGTCATCCTACCACTCCATGGCCATGTGGCTAAGATCAAGTGTGAAGATCATCCTGCCCTTCCTGCTAGAGATGGGAAGGGCAGAGTTTCCTGTGTTTGCTTCTTCCAAATCACTTCAGATCACAGTCACCCTTATGTCACAGTGACAGACGTTGGGTAGCCTACTCTGAATGCTCGGAACTCCGTCATTGCCTTCCAAAATGCGTTCTAATATTCAATCAGACCACTAGTGTACCGGAGGGTTATGCCATCACACCTCTGCTCACAGTGGATATTCTTAGGTGTTCTTTTCTTTTCTTTTTTTTAAAGATTTTATTTATTTATTTGACACACACAGAGAGAGACGTCACAAGTAGGCAGAGAGGCAGGCAGAGAGAGGGGGAAGCAGGTTCCCCACTGAGTGGAGAGCCCCCAGTGTGGGACTCGATCCCAGGACCCTGAGATCATGACCTGAGCCGAAGACAGAGGCTTAAACACTGAGTCACCCAGGTGCCCAAGACCTGCATTTTTGTTTTTATTTGCAATTCAGTGAAGGTGAATCTTTTATTTTAAACATCTACTAGGCATTTTCCTTTGTCTTTGTGGGATGCCAAGTTTTCTCCATGGTAGGCACGGAATTTAAATATTCTCTTGTTAATTATGGGGAAGAGCAGAGTAGGTGGGTCAGAAGGAAGAATAAGGGTATTTAGAGAAGAGAATGGAGCCATAAAGAGCAGGGAAGTCCTGAAGTGATTTGAGCGGTGTAGTGAAATAATTAGTGAAATAATTGTCGAGGAATGGAAAATCAGCTTTGGCTGAGATCATTTGCCTTGACTGGCTCTTTCAAAATGAGAGGACCCAGTCCTTAACCTTCAGAACAGCTCCTTCTTCCTCCCCTTCCCCCTCCACCTTCCAGTGCTGAAAGGGTCTGAAAAACCCCCATATATACAATAATAGGTCTCTGAAGATTTTATTCCGTTGTTGGTGAAAGACGTAGAATCCCATAAGGCATTGTATGTTCTTCTCCAGCAAGATTCCTATGGCGTAGGGTCTATTTGTTCATCCTTTTGCAAGTGGTACAGAATGCCAGGCCGTGAAGAAATAGAGGAAGTTGAATGCTAAGGAGGAAGTTGAATTGTCCATCAATGTCGAGCACATGCAGCTCTGCCGAGGGTGAGGGGAAAGATAACCAGCCGAAGCTGTTACAACTTTTCTTTTCCAATTCAAGAAATAATCCATGACCATGAATATGAAAAGCAGGAACAAGTGTATAAAAATAGTAATTTCTCAGAATCCTAACGCTCAGAAAACTACTACAACAGTTGAGCCTCTTTTAGTCTCTTCTTCAGGAAATGGTCATTTGAAGAATTGCTGATTTGATATTCCTTTGGCTTTTCTTGACTCTACTGCAAATTTTGTTGTGGCCTTTTTTTTTTTTTTTTAAGATTTTATTTATTTATTTGACAGAGCGAGAGAGAGAGAGTGTGAGCAGAGGGAAGCGGCAGGCAGAAGGAGAAGGAGAAGCAGGCTCCCCGCTGAGCAGGGAGCCAGGTGTGGGGCTCGATCCCAGGACCCCGAGATCATGACCTGAACCGAAGTCAGACCCTTAACCGACTGAGCCACCCAGTGCCCCTGCCAATTTTGCTTTTTAAAACCCATTGGATATTATCAGTTGCTTCAAACCATTTATGGGAAGAGAGAAAGCTGGGTAAAAGTATAAGAGCACCTAGCTTTTCCTCTGGAACATGAATCATAATTCATTCCTGGAAGGATATGTAAAGGGCCCTCCTGTCTGCCTGGCCTGAGGCTCATGGTGCAGTAACTCATTCAAGGAATACAACTTGTGTTACAGATCCCAGCATCTGGTCTCCTAACTCCCAACCCAGTGCATTTTCTCCTAAATCCAGTTGCCTTGTGATTTCCCTTCCTTAGCGGGCAGATCTGTGTGAGGACCACTGATCTAAATCCGTTATAACTCATTCTGGATCTGGGACTGTAGGATTTCCCATCTGGAACTACGTTGAAGGGTGAACCTCAAGCTCCAAGGATCTGTGAGGAGAATCCAAAAATCCCTTCTCTGGGCAAAGCAACCTTTGCATGGGGAAAATGGAGGGTAGTCTCAGAAAAATACCAGAGAATAAGTCTCCTGCCTCCTCTCTTAGAGCTTCCTGGCGGGAGATCCTTATGGCAATGACAGTTGCTTCCCTGTGTAACCTCTCTGGGGTTGGAAGCGTTAGAGTCAAAGCCCTCTGGATTCTGTAGGGAAGGGTTATATACCGGTGGTCATTAGATAACAGTAACTTGAGACATGAAGACTCCAGGCCTGATCCTTCTTAGGCTCCCAGCCCTTTGGGGGTGGGTCTAAAAGCCAAACAGATCTTTGTGCGTCCACATTCCAGCTTTTGTTATCCCACATCTAAACATTAAGGTTAATTTGGTTCACCTGCCTTTACCTTAAAGAGAAGGAGGGATTTGCTGTGGGATTCATCTGGGCAACTTCATCCTCCTAGGAATGAGAGAGACAGAGACAGAGACAGAAGAGGGGGGATTGGAGGAAGAGGGGCACAGCACTTACCTCTGTTTAATCCCAAGCAGTACTCAACCCAGTAGGATTAAGTTCACGTGGCCTGCCTTTCTGTTTTCTATTTCCAGAACCTAGCAGAGTGCCTGGCGTAAATTAAGCGCACCAAAAATGATTGTTGAATGAATGAGTGAATCATTTGATCGTGGTACACGGGATTTCCATTTCTAAAGGTTTTTCAAAGAATAGTTCAGGCTAGTGGAGGCTCTCCTTAGCCATGGACTTGCTGGGGACTGTGATTTCTCGCATTTGTCTTGTTAAATCATTAGTAGCCATATATATTTAATTACAACTAAGCTTTTATTGAAGGACGATGTTCCTTTCTAACTTAATGGTTGACATTATGTACTTCAGTTTCCTTTAGGCAAAGGGAAAAAGTTTCCAGAATTTAACAAAGTACTTGGCACTGTGTGGTGGGTTAAAACGTACTTTTATTTCACGCGTCCCCACAACATTCCTGTTGAGAATAGGTAAAACTGGACCAACTAGAAAAGCAATGAGGTAGGTTTGCGAGTGATTGCTGTGAAAATCCAACTCCCAGAACTAAAGACACATCGATGACTTAAAATCAGGTTTTGCCAAACGCAGAGCTACTTTTCTGGTTTCCGTATTTTTTCAATCTGGGCCTGTCTCGAGCCCGCTCTGAGGGCGGGTCATGGGGTTGTATCTTTCCACAAGGTTGGCTTTACGCAGTCATAAAGCCAGGTAAACACAGCTGTAAAGCAGGTTCAGGATTCCAGATTCAATGGCGTTTCATGGAGCATTTAACTTGGCTTCAAGCATGGCACCCCAAACAAAGCACAATACAAAGTCACGGAAGAAAGATACAATAAGGAGTAAGAAAGTAATGAACCAAAGGCGAAGTCAATTTGCAAGCGCATGAATTATGTGCAAGCCGTGGAGGGTCTCTGTCATGTTCAGTGATCAACCAGGCAGAGCCTTTGGCTACTTTCCTGATTATATCACTACTTGACATGAGTGACGCCATCTTGCACTCTGCAGGGCCTTTGGTAGTCACCTCTTGGAAAGAGGGTCCCCCCCCCACTCATCCAGGGGTGAATTGGCCGAATAGGCAGTGGGTAGCCAAGAGTTTCTGTAGACTGTGGGCTCTGAGAAGAAAAAATGGGGACATTGCAATGCCAGCACCTGGGGACCTTACAGATTAGGGGATCCCTTCTTTGCAGTCTGTTCTGATTGAACAGCCTGTTGCAGTCAGAAGAAGGGAGACTCTGTTCTTGGAGCATGTTATTCTCCAGGATCAGGAGCTCGAGGTCTCCCCTGTGGTAGGAACATTTGCTGCAGCAGTGATCTTAAGGTCCTAAAACTTCCAAATCAAGGACTTCTTGAGGAATAGAATGGAGAAAAGGAAGATTAAAAATCTAGAAAGGTAAACAGGCCAAGCTGGACCCCTGCTGTTTCTCCCCTGACACCCAACCTTGAAAATCCAGCCAAATCTTACACAGGGGGATTTTCTGAACTGGGAGGTTAGACTGTCCAAGCATCGGAGGTCCGTGGCTCAGACTCCCTTAGTGCGTGGCATTTACAGCGAGGGTGACCAGTTATCCCTTCATGTGCAAAGAAGCTGGGAAGTGCTTCGATGCCACAGACTTGACTTAATGCCGCTGAGATGGTTCATCGTTCAGCTCTTTTCCTCAGCTCAGCCTTGTTCCAATGCTATTAAACCGACTGCTTGCAGAGAACCAACCTTTCCACGCATTTCCACACTCTCCTATGTCCAGTTATCCTGTGTTAAACTCCTACAATCCTCCCCATGTTCTTCCTGTGATCTGTGCTTTCCCAAGCCTTTCCCTCAAGGTCTGACATCTCTGGCCATCCCTGAGCTGGCTGCTGGACTCCTGCTGGAATCCTCTCGGCTCCACCAGGAGACTGATGATGGCACCCAGACTGGAATTGAAAACCTGAGACTCAGAGGTGTGGATGACCTGGCAAGGAAGGAAGCAGCCACTGGGGGTTGGAGACCCCGGGGTAGCTGCAAGGGGTGTTTCCTCAAATTTGGCCAAAAGGGAGCTGTGAGGGGTGAGATCCAATGTCTTGTGGACAGCTGAGAACCAGCTTGGTTCAACTGGAACATTTGGTCCAACTGGAACATTTCTGACCCCCAACCCAGGGCTCTTCTTGTCTATTTGAAACCCTGTTGTTTCCTGTGGTTATTTAAAGCATTGATGAGGATAAGATAGGGTAGTGAATTCAACAATAGTAAGTACATCAACAGGCAGAGGAAGAGATAGATAAATAAATAAACTGAAAAAAATACTAGTAGGCAAGCATAGGGTGAATGCTGGGACACAAACTTACACCCTGCTATTTATGGAAGGACCAGGCCACAAGTCTGAACTGGTTCCCAGTTTCTTCAGCACTCCATCCTGCCTGATCACGGCCTCCAGCTTAGAATTGGGGGTATTAATTTTGATCTAAGTCTCCAGCTGGAATGAAGAATCGCACTGTTCTTTTTGGTCACCCATTACCATCCCCTTCTATTACTTCACGCAAATGCAAGAGCCCAGAGCTCGGGATTTAGGAGGGTAATTAGTGAGATGCCACACAGGGCCTCGGGAAAGCCAGGAGGATCAGAACGAGCATTTCCCGTATTTCTTACATGAGAACCAAGAAGGTGAGCATCAGATAGACTAGGTAGATGGGGGAGGGGCAGATTGGTACTAATTCTTTAAAATATGTTTAGCATTGTTGAGGGGTGTCTGGGTGGCCCAGCTGCCTTCAGCTGAGGTCATGATCCCAGGGTCCTGTTGGGCTCCCTGCTCAGCGGTGAGCCTGCTTCTCCCTCCCCCTTTGCCACTCCTCTTACCTGTGTGCGCTTTCTCTCTCTGTCAAATAAATAAATCAAATCTTGAAAAGAAATAAAATTTAAAATGTTTAGCATTGTTGAAGAATTTATTTTAAATAACGGTGGAAGTTTCTAGAGCTTGCAATCAAAGGACCCTTGGAGCGGTTCAGGTGAGGTGCAGTTAAGGACTCCACTGCAGCGAAGGACTAACCTTAAATGTTCTTTGCCCCATGACTGTAAATTCAGGGAGCTGTAGGTTTAGAGAAGAGCCAGGAAACTGTTGGAGATGCATTTCCGCATGAAATGTCTGGAAGGATGGGACTGTGCCAGTTATGAAGTTGATAGCCAAAATAAACAGGAAGTTATCTGGATATGTTAGGAGAAGAAGCTGTAAAAATTGGACTAGTTTCGGTAAGCATAATTAGGTATCGATGGCTTCATTTAGTCATCCCTGGTCCCTTTCATCTGATGTGGACAGTGGCTGCCTAGAGGGAAATGAACGATTTTTTTTAAGTGAGAGAAATTTTACTCATCATTTCAGAAAAGACGATTCTTGGATGACTACTCTATTGAAGAAATGATTTGTTTTAAAGAATTTTAGGTACACGCGTGAGAGATGGTTGTGTAAACAGGTATTTGGGTTGTTCGAATTCTATTTTGGGTCATATAGACAAGATGATGCATCTGAATCATGCTATAAAATCGGATTCCAGAAACTAGTAAGATTGACTCACCTAGTTCTGGAGAATTTCCCTGGGTCCATTCTAAGCATTATTTTCTGCGTTCTCAAAGATCCCCTCATTGAAACATAAAACTTTCAGCTGGGGTGGGAAAAACAAATAACTCCAGTCTTGTGTTCTAAGGTAATGACTGTGAAGACAATGCCCAGTGAAGACTGAATAGCACCATGGAAATGAGAGGCTGTGACATTCAATGCAAAACACAGGATGCAAACTTGCATATCCCTTGTGTTCTTTGTAAAAATCAAAACGTGAATGTCTATGGGCAAGTAGTCTATTTACTACCAGAGATGAAAACACTTTGTTTAGAAACGGTCTGTAATATTATGTTGTCTTTATAACTAAGACGTATTGGGAAAATAGGTATGTTGAATGTACCCACATCCACAGACACAAATAAAGATTAGAAGTCCTCAGTACTTGGAATCTCACACTAATGTGATCAGGGAAACAGGGAAACGAAAACTAGAGCACTCGATCAATACATATTTGATGGTCTAGCATGTGCAGACAGGGCTGGGAGCTAAAAACGGATGAGGGATGTGTGAACTCAGTGCTAACGCACCACTCCTCTAAGTGTGGATGGCGGATGTTCACACCCACATGCAGCCAACCACCAAATAAAGTAAAACTGATCCATGCTATCTTTGATATATCATCTAACTGGCATGGGCTCATGGAAGAGAGAATAGGGAAGTGTAAAAAGGCTTCAAAGGAGAGGTGGTGATTGTGTCCTTTCCTTGACACACGGTGGGGGAGGGGCTTTTGTTAACTCTTCTCTCTCAGCCCTTCTTGTGGTTGGCCATGGCCATGAACTCTTACACATATTATCTCGTTTTGCTTTCACGACTGACCTAGGAAGGAGGTAAAATTATGTTTGCTTTTTACATAGGGGAAACCCCTTTGAAAGGGTAACCTTTTTTGAAAGGGTACATTTGTGATACCTCTCTCCTTGAGTTCTGGAACTTCCCAGACTGAGACAGCTCCTCTCTCATACCTCTCCAGATACCCAGTTGGGGCTAGGGTGAAATCAGTTTGGCCTTTACAGTTCTAGCCTTTACACAATTTTTGGGTAAGGACAGCTGTTTGGGGTTTTTTGGTTTTTTGTTGTTTTTTTTTTTAAATTAGCCTTTATTCATCAAGTGCCCCGGTCACTTTGTGTAATAAGTTAGGTGGTGAGGTAAGTTTGCAAATGTGCCTTTTTAAGGACCTCACCCAGCAGCAAGGAAAATTAAGCCTTGGAAAGAATTTGGCTCCACAACCAGTCATATGCCTTGCTTTACAACATACTCAGCCAACACAGGAAGGAGGGTGAGTATGTGTGGAAAAAGACAGGTTAAGAGATTAATTTTTAAGCACTAAATATTTATTGACAGAATATCTCTCCAGGCAGTGTTCACATGCTTAGAACTGAAGCTTTTAAAATTGGCAGTGCTGTTTAAGCAAACAAAGCCAGTCAGTTGAACGCAATGATTAACAGGAAGTTGGGGAGCGGACACAGTTGCCAACCCTTGGCCGGGAGAAGAGGCTGGGGTAGAAGTCTTAGGGGGATGACTTGCAGAATGGTGAACTCAGCCCTTGGTGATTTTACGGTAGTGATAGGTGGCTGCGTTAGAATCGGAATCTCCCTGAGGCAGCTGGGGTTTGTGTGGTAACAGGTTGCGGGTTAACAGGAGCCCAAGCAAAGCAAATCCAAAGAAGCTACTTCAGAAATGTGTCGAAGAATGGTGGAAATGAAGCACAGCGGTGAATGAGGAGGGAAGGAAGACAGCGAAAGGACAAAACGGTCACCTGGAAGGGCACGGAGCAGCTGATCAGAATTGCGTCTACCGAGAGGATGATTTCTGGATTCTGGAGAAAATGTAAGTTAAATCTATCTATACCCTGATCAGCTCTTGAAAAACATTTCCCTCACTTTCTGGTCTTGAATGATGGTCTCTTGGAAGCATTGTCTTTTTACTGTGTCTCTTATCACTGCCCTGATTTTTGTGTTTGTTTACAATAACGAGTTATGGGAGGAGAAGCATTTTCTGAAGGCATCTCTGTCCAATGCTTCACTGTTAGCGCAAGTCTGTCATCAGATTTTTAAGGGGAAGGTTTTTTACCCAAGAGAGAATGCATTGAAAACTACCCTCAGCGAATCTACCTGTTACGAGTACATGGCTCAAAGTCACTATATAACAGAAACACTATCAGAAGAGGAAGCGGAGTTCCCTTTGGCTTATACGGTGACCATCCACAAAGACTTTGGCACTTTCGAGAGACTCTTCAGGGCAATTTACATGCCCCAAAATGTCTACTGTGTTCACATGGATGAGAAGGCAACAGATACATTTAAAGATTCAGTGAAGCGATTACTGAGTTGCTTCCCAAATGCTTTCTTGGCCTCCAAGATGGAGCCGGTTGTCTATGGGGGGATCTCCAGGCTCCAGGCTGACCTGAACTGCCTCAAAGACCTTGCAGAGTCCGAGGTGCCCTGGAAGTACGCCATCAACACGTGTGGGCAAGACTTCCCCCTGAAGACCAACAAGGAGATCATTCGGTATCTGAAAGGCTTTAAGGGGAAAAACATCACCCCGGGGGTGCTGCCCCCAGCTCACGCCATTGGACGGACTAAATATGTCCACCAGGAGCTATTAAGCAAAAAAAATTCCTACGTGCTTAAAACAACAAAATTAAAAACTCCACCTCCTCACAACATGACCATTTACTTTGGTACTGCCTATGTGGCCCTCACAAGGGAATTTGCCAACTTTGTCCTCCAAGACCAGCATGCACTTGACTTGCTCTCCTGGTCCAAGGACACTTACAGCCCTGATGAGCATTTCTGGGTGACACTCAATAGGATCCCAGGTATGTGTGTCTCTTAACTTTTGTTCTCATGGGTGAACATTGCATGGTCAATACTGAATGTACTGCTTTAAAAACTAGTTTAAAAAAGTTAACATTTCAAAGCTCTTTACAGTTTTAAATGTTAATTAAAAAAATCTTTGTAACAGTTCTGTTCACAGGTGTCACTTTATGTCCGTTTACAGATGAGGAAACTGAGGCATAGGGATTAGCAGGGCCGAGGTAGAGCTCAACCCTCTGACTCAATTTTGCTGACATGCCAAACTGCCTTTCGGGACCCACAGACCCATTTCAGATACGTGCTGCAGCCTTGAGACAGGGCAAAGGGTTGAGGGAAAGCCGCTGTGCCAGTGAACGACTAAACCCAACTCTCCTTTAAGTGAACATTTTAATAATACTTTGGCTCCTGTCAAAGCTCCAATAGCTAAATTCACATGCTTTCAAAAAAGGAGCAGTGTACGACTTTAAAACTTTTTATTTGCAAGTTCTTTTCCTGGAATTGAGTCAGAAATTTAGAGCACCTTAAAGATTTCTAGACCAGCGTCTTCATTTTATAGACAAAGAAACTTCCATGGGATCAACGTGATGGCCTCAAGCTACCCAGCTAGTGAGTGATCATGCCGATGATACAAACCAGGTCTCCTAAGCCTAATGCTCTTTTGATTTTGGTTGGATCTCAGTCGTTACTAAATTAACTGCACCTTCTCTTTGGCCCAAGTTCTAAACGATTTGGATGATCTCAAGTTGTTTGTAGTGAACCGATTCAGTCCTGCTAGTTCAATTCAAAAATAAAAATTCAGATTCACAGTTCAAGCAGGAAGTAACTTGAATCCATATGAGCATCAGATTCATGGTTTCTTGAGATTAGTGGCTCAGCCCTGGATGCATACTACATTCACCTGGAGCTTTTAAAAATACATAAGGCCAGGCCCCATTTCCACCAGGGCCTGACTTCTGGGATGGACCTCATCTTAGGTATTTGTTCTGTCTCCAGGTAATTCTCAGGGACAGCCAGGGCTGTGTGTGAACCATTGCAGTTGCTTGCTTTAGAAGTTGTTATACAAAACTTCATAGACTTAGAATGCTTTTTTTAAACCACAAGAAAATAACCCCTTATTTATTTTTAAGATTTATTTTTAAGTTAGGTACAATTGACATATAACGTTGTATTAGTTCCGAGTGTACGTACAACATGACCTGCTATCTGTAGATATTGCAAAACGATCACCACCACAAATCTGATTAGAATTTAGCAACTTTATTTGTCTTGTGACAAGAATTTTTTGTATGTGTGACGAGAACATTTAAGAACGGCTTTCTTGAACGTAATAGCAACAATAATAATAGTGATAACAAAGAACTGCTTTTTTAGCAATTTTCAATATACTGTCAGAGAGGAAAAAATTTACATCTTTTTAATATTCTTCTGGCTGCTCTAAGAATTCAATCGGCATGAGATGAATTAACAGGAGGGAAAAACCCCAAAGTTTAATTACGTGTGTGCAGAGAACCAATAATGAAAGTACAACCCAAAGCTGGATGGTAGCATCCAGCTTGTATACATTTTAGAAAAAGAGACATAAATCTGTGAGAAATTGACAGGACAAAGAAAACTTATGTTTGCGAGCCTCAATTACTAAGAAATTCTAAACAGGATTTGGGCAGGGGTAATGAATTAGTAAAAGTACCAAGGTTTGCTTCTACCTTCTTCTCAGCTCTGAATTTCCTACCTCTGGTGAGAAGGAGATCCCTTAATCTCCTGATACAGTGAGGTAGCTTTCATGTGGGAGGTTTAGTTCCTGCTTTTTAGACAAAGGGTGGAGGGAGGGTCAGGATGTTGCTCTTAAGTAGCGTCTTTCTTTTTTTTTTTTTTCTTAATTTAAATTTTAATTAACATACAGTGCAATATTGGTTTCTGGAGTGGAAATCGGTGATTCATCACTTCTGTACAACACACAGTGCTCATCACAACGAGTGCCCTCCTTAATGCCCATCCCCCACCCCCCTTCCCTCCATCAACCCTCTTTTGTTCCCTATGGTTAAGAGTATCTTATGCCTTGCTTCCCTCTCTCTTCCCCCCAAAGCCTGTATTTCCCTCTGTTTTCCTTCCTAAACTCTACAGATAAGTGAGATCATATGGTATTTGACTTTCTCTGACTTATTTTACTTAGCATAATACACTCTAGCTCCACCCACATTGTTGCAAGTGGCAGGATTTCATTCTTTTTGATGGCTGAGTAATATTGCATTATATATGCATATAAATATGAGATATTTTTATATACGCATATATATGATATATACATATATGTGTATATATGTGTGTATATATATGTATATATATGTGTATATATATATATCTCACATCTTTATCCATTCATTAGTTGGTGGACATTTGAGCTCTCTCCATAGTTTGGTTATTGTTAATAAGGCTATTGTAAACATTGGGGACCATGCACCCCTTCAAATCTGTATTTTTGTATTCTTTGGGTAATGCACTGGCTCTTTCTTAAGTAACTTTAATTAAAAATGTGTCAAAGAGGCACATTTCTGGGGTGGGCTACCCTTAGCCCCCACAGTATAATACAGTACTATTAACTATAGTCATATGTTGTACATTACATCTCTAGGACCTGTTTATTTTAAAAATGGAAGTTTGTACCTTTTGACCACCTTGACCCATTTGCCCTCCTCCCCACCTCCCATCTCTGGAAACCATCAATTTATTCTCTGTATTGTGAGTGTTTGGTTTTTTTTTTGTTTTTTTTTTTCCAGATTCCACATATAAGTGAGATCATGCAGTATTTGTCTTTCTTTGTCTGACTTAATTTCACTTAGTATGATGTCTTCGAGGTCCATTCATGTGGTCACAAATGGCAAGATGTCATTCTTTTTTATGCTCAGTAACATTCCATTGTGTGTGTGTATATGTATGTGTGTATGTGTATATATATATATATCACACCTTCTTTACCCACTCATCCACTTATGGACACTTAGGTTGTTTCCATGTCGTGGCTATTGTAAATAGTGCTGCAGTGAACAAGGGGGCACCATATCTTTTTCATCTAGTGTTTTTATTTTTTTTAGGTAAATACCCAGAAGTAGGATTATGGGATCATAGGGCAGTTCTAGTTTTAACTTTCTGAAGAGCCTCCGTACTGTTTTCCAGAGTGGCTGCACCAGTTTACATTCCCACCAACAGTGCAAGAGGTTTCCCTTTTTTCCACATCCTCACCAAGACTTGACATTTCTTGTCTTTTTGATAATAGTCATTCTAACAGGTGTGAGGTGATACTGCATAGAAATCTATTTAAATCTGTGGTTTTCCAAAAGCTGGAAGGGGTAAGGTTGTAGTGATAAAAGAAATCAGGTCTCAAGAAAGTTGGAGGGGGGGGTAGTCATGACCATATAGCTGTTTCTATGGAATTACAGTGTACAGAATGAGGGAGGAATAACCCCACTTCTGACATGTTGCTTGGATCAAGCATGATGGAGATTTTTTAGGTATGAGCCCCAGACTTTTAGCAAAGACGTTGACAATGCAGGTTCCAAAGATAGCAGTCAAAAAGGATAAAAGACCAAACCCCATTTTTTTTTTCTAGCAAGGACCAAGGCAAACAAAAAAGTTATTCAATATGAAAAAGATTTGAAGAAATGTCATTGTCTTCACATGATTGAAAGATTTGCTCATTTGGAAAAAGAATCTAGGGTCAGTGGTGGGAGATTTAAAAATCTGTCAATCTGGGATTAGAACTGGTAGCTTCCTTGGTGGTGGGCAAGCAAAAGGGATCTGTAGAAACAGAGGAGAAATGCAGTAAAAGCAGCTCACTTATCAGGTGTTGGACAAGATGTCCTGTGAGTCTCTTCCATCCTGAAAGTCTGTGATTCTAGAGGATGATTCTAGTCAGTTTGTTGCACAGAAACTTAAGGGTAACACCCTGGCTTCTCCAGCTGGTTTATCTATTGGAAATGGACTTTAACACCTCTGGTTAGCAGTTACAGATCAGTGAAACAATGGAGACCCATTGTACTGCTCCAAAACTTAGAAGAGTGAGCCCTTGAAGGAGTTTCTATCTTATATGTATGAAGGTTCCTTTCTTTCTTTCTTTCTTTCTTTCTTTTTTTAGATTTTGTATTTATTTATTTGGTGAAGAGAGAGAACACAAGCAGAGGGAGCAGCAGGCAGAAGGAGAGGGAGAAGAAGGGTTCCCTGCTGAGCAGAGAGCCCGATGCCGGGCTCGATCCCAGGACGCTGGGATTATGACCTGAGCCTAAGGCAGAGGCTTAACTGACTGAGCCATGCAAATGCCCCTGAAGGATCCTTTTTGGAAGCCAGTGCCCCCTCACCCGGGCAGCTGGCTCATGCAGGATCTGGGTGAGCCTGAGTAGAGGGTTTGGTCATGAGGAGGGAACGGAACTGAAACCTAAATGTCTGTCTTGTCCAACTATCGCTCCTGTTGTGTGGAAATCTGAGTCAATTCTGTTTTGAGGGCACTTCTAGTTGATGTACTAATTGGCTGGTTTGTTGTTTAGGACATTTGAAGATTGTTCTAGTTGACTGCAGTGACTGGGGGTTTACTAAATAATCTCCCAGACAAAATGGCCTCATGGGGCGCTAGAACAGCACCACCCAAAAGAAACATAATGTGAGCCATATATGTAATTTTGGATTTTCTAGCAGCCACATTAAAAGAAATAAAAACAAACCGGGTGTTATACGCAACTGATAAATTACCGAACACTACATCTGAAACTAATGATGTACTATATGCTGGCTCATTGAATTTAAATAAAAAACTTTAAAAAAATATATAAAAAATAAAAACAAAGAGGGGAAATTAATTTAAGTAATATATTGTATCTAGCCCAGTATACCCCATATACCATTTGTATACGTGGCTGATGTTGCCATCGCAGGTGTCCTCCCAGCTGTGGGTAAACTGGGCAGACAACAGCGATGCCGTCCCAGCAGCGTGATGGAGTCTGTCACCTCTGCTGCTTTGGCTTTGCCTGCTTCCTTTTCCTTTTCTGAGATTCTCATCCTGCCTCAGAGCTTCCCTTGCTGGGCCTGCACGCTGACCCATGGCTCGTGCCCTCTGCGGGTCCCCACTCCGCAGCCAGATGCTGAGCTGTTCTGTGGACCATGATTTCTCAGGGCTCCCCCTTCCAGTATGTGCAGAGAGTCTTGCTTTGGGCCACGTAGGAACTGCGGGATGGGTCCCTGTTCTCATCTCACATCACTGCACAGGGTGCTGCCGCCTGCTCTGCGCATGGCTGCCCTTCATTTAGGTCTTGAGCTGTTCCAATCAGCTGTGGGTTAAAGCACAAAAGAAAACATCCACTCCTCACCCCATCCATGTCCATAATAAATGCCTTAAGAAGTGGCAGTCCTCTGGAAGCCTTGAAAGTAAGAATTTGTGCATCGCATACACAAGGGGGAGGTGCCCATGAGGACAGAAGAGCCACAGAAAAGAAATTCACCTAGAGTCCTTTCTTTTTTAATTTAAGATTTTATTTCTTTATTTGAGAGAGAGAGAGAGACAGCGAGCAGGTGCACACGAGCAGGGGGAGGGGCAGAGAGAACAGGAGAAGCAGGCTCGTAGCTGAGCAAAGAGCTTGACTCTGACTGGGGCTCCATCCCAGGACCCTGAGATCACAACCTGAGCCGAAGGCAGGTGCTTAACCAACTGAGCCAGCCAGCCGCCCCCACTTATGTTCTTTTTTTTTTTTTTTTAAGATTTTATTTATTTATTTGACAGACAGAAATCACAAGTAGGCAGAGAGACAGACAGAGAGAGAGGAAGGGAAGCAGGCTCCCTGCTGAGCAGAGAGCCCAATGTGGGGCTCAATCCCAGGACTCTGGGATCATGACCTGAGCCAAAGGCAGAGGCTTTAACCCACTGAGCCACCCAGGCGCCCCTCCCCCCCCCCAGACTTATGTTCTTGAAGAGATTGCTCCCTCCCCAAATAAATAAAAATTCAAACAAATAAAGAGGTTGCCCAATAAACTTCACTAGCTGTTGTAAAATTAGGGCTTCCTGACCTCCCTGCTTCCCCTTTATGCCTCCAACTTTCCCCCACTTTTCTCTAAGCTCTCTGCTCCCACCTCTTCCCCTTCATCCAGGCTGCAACAAGATGGCGGCCTCTTAATCCTCTGACTCGGCTGGCCGTGATTTCCAATTAGGGAAAAGAGCCATTTGTAGTCCCCAGGGGCAAGTTTTTGTCCTCCCACTTTCCTTCTGAGTTGCTCCTCTTGTGTGCATCTGGCTTTCAGGGTTCAGCCCAGGTTAGGGTAACACCAGTGGCTGTTACATTCCTTGAGTGTTCCTCGGATTTAAAGACTTAGTAACTGACCGATGATTTCTGTCTCACTTGCTACAAAGGAATATTTGGAGTATGATTCCGTGAGGGTTTCTTGGAAATTCATCTTAAAATCTGAATGAGTGAAAAAAAGAAACCTGACCGCAGGTTTTGGTGGAGACGAGAGGAGAAAGGAATGCGAAGGAGCCTGAGGAAGGAGCAGAAGAAGGAAGAGAGCTGGAGATGGTGGACCTGGAAAGGCAGACTCCCTGCATCTCACTTTTCTTTTCCAGGCCAGCCCTGATGGTCTTCTGTGTCATCCATGAACCCCTGTGCCCTTGATGGGGGAGGCTTGCTGCCGAAGAGGCCACGCTAGGGGGAGTCTACCATTATCGGCAATTGGCTAATCTCTTTAATTGCCATGTTTGTAGAAATGCAAAGCGGAGGTGCCAAGCTCCTGGGAGAAGCAATTGTAGGAGTCAAAGAACAGTAGATCTGAATCACGAAGGTCCTGGGAACCCACGCTTGTGGCCCCAGTGATTTGGCTGGGAACTCGCTATGCCCAGAGGGAATTTATGTTCATGTTCCGCAAACACCTGATGCTTCCAAGAGCCCCTGGGTGTATGGACAGACTTGCAGTGCGGGAGCGGTGTTAAGTCGTACTATTAGCTGGAACGGTATCTTTTTCTGTCTGCTAGAAAATACCAGTTTTTCAACTTACAGGAAAGGGAATCGGTGACTGGGGCCCCCATGAGTTCTTTTCAAGGAAATATGGTCTCATGAGAAGGTGATAAATGGCGTGACACACTTCATCTTTATGTAGATAGATCAGCAAGGAAATAGTGGTATTAGTTTTATTTCTCCGGAAGAAATGGGGGCAGGGCAGGGCAGGGGGAAGTGGTTTGAATGATCTTATCTGTGCTATACTTTTGTCTGCCCTCCTTCTCTGGTCACTGAATTTGTTCTTGGAGCTTTCTGTGGCTCCTACTTTATCCTTACTTTCTTCTTTATCCTTCCTCACTAAGTTAGACAATTCTTTCCTGGCTCTTTTCTCTCAAGAGGATGACCTGTGTTATCTTGACAGTTACACCCTCACAAGACTGAGGTCGCCTAGAAGTTCAGTGTCTTTTGCGGTTTAAGCTTTGGAATAACAGGCTTACTTGCTTAGGATGACTCAGCAGAGTCAAGGACCACTAGAGATCGTGACACTTTTTTGAGTTTTTTAACTCAAGATAATGATAATTTCTGCAAATCAGAAATTGCCCTAAGATGCCGTTTAGTTCATTTATGTGCATTTTACATATCCACATATATCACTACCAAAAAGGGTTTGCATCATTAGTGCCGACATAGGTGAACAAGCTTGCTCTGTTAATTAGAGCATATTCCTGGATTTCTGAGGAACAATGGGAGACATGACCCTAGATTAATTAAATTAAGATATTAATACTTAGATTTAATTAACTTAATGGAGATATTATTAATACTTAATATTCAGAGACAGCACTTCTTCCTGTGGTGGCCCATCTTAATGTTATAGGGAGCAAGAGACAAAGTAGATTGAAGAGAAAGACGGAGGAAGGGTTAGGCCTAACTGAACTAGAGTCGGTGGTCAATTAGAATGCTTTTAGACTCAGTGGTCTGTGGAGTGAGTGTGTTGAATATCAACGATCTGAAGATCTGTTTACTCTGGCGTCAGTGGGTGCCCTCCATCTGCTGGTGGGATTTGAAAGCAGACTGTCTTGCCTTTGCCACCTACACTTTATAACTTTGGGCAAGGTGCCTAATTGCTCTGAGACTGATTCTTCGTCTTTTCTTGAAGATAACGTAGCTCCTTGTGGGCCTGTTGGAAGGATCTGGTACGTTGTAGGCACTCAATGTCCAGAAAGAGGGGAACAGACCAACCTCCTCGATGTTGATTTTTGAGGTTTTGGTGTTACTATTCTAGAATTTCCACGTGTGACTAGAAGAACTCATGACCATTTGGTTTTGAAGGTGCAGGGATAATATTTCGCTAGAAATGGGTATGGGGCCCACGAGGCTACCCCCATCTGTAGCTTTTCATGGCCATGTCACATGAGTAGAGCCTTAAGTGGTTGGTTTCTCTTTCCTGTTATTAGGAAGTAGTGTTCTGTGACTAGTTGAAAGCCTCCCATTCTGCCAAGCTTCTGTTGCTCTAGATTGGCCCGAAGACAAATAGTCTCCCCACCCTTGCTGGGGCTGTCCCCTTGTTCTGGAATGTTCTTTACTCGCATTGCCCATTCTGGACATTTGTTAAGATCCAGCTGAAATGTCACCTCCTCAGAGAAGACTGCTCCTTTCCTCTCCCACAGAAGCAGCAAGCTTCCTTCCTTTCGTTCCTTTCTTCCTTCTTTCCTAAATTAACAACTTCGCTGAGGTATAATTTACATACCTCAAAAGTGAGGCATGTGATTCAGGCGTCTAGTTGACACACCATAAAACACCAAATTCACCCATTCTGAACGTACAATTCATTGATTTTTAGTATGTCTACAGAGTTGTGCAACCATGACCCCCATCTAATTTAGAATATTTTTTTAAGATTATTTATTTATTTATTTATTTGACAGCATGCGCATGAGAGAGAGAGAGTGTGAGTCAGCGCACATGTGCACACGCGCACATGCACAAGCAGGGGGAGGGGCAGAGGGAGAAGCGGACTCCCCGCTGAGCAGGGAACCCAATGTGGGGCTCAATCCCTGAAGACAAACACTTAACCAACCGAGCCACCCAGGTGCCCCTAGTTTAGGATATTTTTATCACCTCCAAAAGAAACCTCCTGCCCTTTTCAGCCTCTTTTTATTTCCACACCCAAACCTCACCTTCCTGTCTGTATGGATATGCCTTTTCCGGACATTATATATAAATCAAATTGTATATATTTTTTCACATCTGGCACTTTTGCTTTGTGTGATATTCTTGTGGTTTATTCACATTCTAGCATGAATCAGTACTTTACTCCTTTACATGGCTGACCTCCTCTTCCATCGAATGGCTGTTAACATCTTGTTTATTGATCCGTTGATAGACATCTGGGTTATTTCTGCTTTTTGGCCATTAGGAATAGTGTTACTGTGAACATCCCTGAGCAAGTCTTTGTACAGACACATGTTCTCTTTTCTCCTGAGGAGATCCCAGGAGTGAAATTGCTGGTCCATGTGGTAACTCCATGTTTCACATTTTGAAGACCTGCCCAGATGGTTTCCAAAGCAGGTGCTACATTGTACATTCCCACCAGCCATCTGTGAGGGTCCCATTACTCCCCATCCTCACCAAGGCTTGTTACTGCCTGCTGTTTTATTTACACCATTGTAGCGGCTGTAAAATTATAGCTGTGATTTAGATTTGCATTTCTCTAATGAACAACGATGTCAACATCTTTTCACCTACTTGTTGGCTTTGGTATCTCTTCTTCCGAGAGGACAAACTGCCTATTTTGCCTTCTTTCCTTGAATCTTAGTATTATTGCAATCCTATTTTATAGATGAGTTTATAGATGGGAACACCGAGGTATGGAGAATTTGGGGTACTTACCCAAGGACACCCAGTTCATAGGCGCCCCAGTCAAGATGATTAAATTCGTTTTGAACATGGAGTGGATTGAGAGATGAGATTGTCCAATACTGAATTAAGAACACACTGCAAAGCCCAAATGTTAAGGTTTTTGCTTCTTGAATCCTCTGACTAAGCAACTGGCTAAGACTTATTTAAAAAATAAATTAGACGGGGTATCTGGTTGGCTTAGTCGGTGTAGTGCGTGACTGTTGATCTCTGTCTGGGTCGTGAGTTCCAGCCCCACGTTGGGTGTAGAGATTGCTTAAGTAAATAAGCTTTAAAGAAAATCTTTTAAAAATAAATAAAGCAGCCCACGTAAACAAGATGCAGCTACTGTGACAGAACCATTTTTCTCTGGGTTTATGCAAACCATGATTCCTCCTCTTTTTAAGAAGCAAATGGCTCCAGTTCCCTCCTTTCTGATAAAATAAAATAAAAAATATTTTAGCCCTCATCCTTATTCTCCCCGTTCTTTATAAGGAAGGGTTTGTGCTGGAGTCCTCGTTGGTGTTTCTGCAGCTTTTACTTTTTGTTCCTTCCCTTTCTCAAGAGGTGCCCGATGGCTGTGGTCTCCTTTTGGGGGGCTATGCACTGGTCTCTGCTAGCTGCGTTCGGACAGCTGGACCGTAAGGAGGGAGGCTGTTTTAGTGCACCTCAGTGTGCCGCTCCAAATGCTAAATCTTGGGTTACTGAGCTTGACAAATTCAGGGCAGTGTCTCACAGGGTTTCGCAACCATTTCTTTTTTTTTTTTTTCTTTCTTTCTTTCTTTCTTTTTTTTTTTAACCTCAGAGGATTCATAAATGTGTCTCTGTGGTTTTCTCCTTATTAGGAATGAAGCAAGCCTCAAATTCCTATAATCTCCTCAATCCTGACTAACCTCCTTCGAGCCTTGGTGAAAAATCGTAACAAATTTTACAGAAGGTAAAGTCACCCTGGTAGAATTTTCCACTCGAGTGCCGAGCCGTGCACAGCTGTTTTTAGCCACTCTTGCGACCTCCCGGGGCCCAGTCCTGCTCTGTGAGACTCCAGTGTCTTCAGTCTCATGAATCAGGCAAAAAAGCCAGGCGAGGGATGGCATTTAAGGCTGGCCTTGTTTTCTGCTCTGGAGCCATAAAAGGGAAGTTTAGGGCAGGAGGGGAAATGAAATCAAGGACACGGCAGGACTGCGCAGGAACTGACTGACAATGATAGGTCACCATGGACAAAATGTGGGTCCTGAGAGTGGAGACCTTGACTTGGTCTGAAGGTCACAGGGCCCCGCACAGCCGAGTGTGCAGCGTAGCTACAAACAGCTCGGTCTTTTTCCAGTGTGGGTGCAGTGCTTTTAGCTTGTTCCTGAACTTTCTCCCCTAAGAGCAGCCTCTTTCCTTGTTGTGCTCGGTGCTCACTGCAGAGCTTTCCCAGCGGCATCTGTGTGTGCTCACGGGCTGGTAGCCACAAGATCAGTCGGTGTCCCTGGACCATACATCTCTGGCTCAAAGAGCTTCGTCTGTATATATTGGTTGGTGTTCATATGTTTTGCACGTGCCAGATGAATGACTGCTTTCAGTAGATGTCCCAGGGTAAAAACGGTGGGAAAGTATTCCCTTAATACACCATCCCACGTGAGACCCTAGATTTCAGAATCTCAGGGAGCCAACTTTCCATTTGCTGTAAAATGCCGGGAAGAGCTGATCTGGTGACAAGGCACAGATCTTGAGGTAGCATCATTGTCCTATGTTCAGTCTATAAAATGGGGATATTTCCACATTCTAGATGGCCCCAACATTGGCATTTGTGTGGATGTCGATAATGTACCTTTTCTCA
This sequence comes from Martes martes, assembly GCF_963455335.1. Lineage (NCBI taxonomy): Eukaryota > Metazoa > Chordata > Mammalia > Carnivora > Mustelidae > Martes > Martes martes. The sequence goes on from NC_137893.1 coordinate 132,344,214, forward strand.
AAGAAGGAATTCTCTAGAACAAATGCTTTCTCCACTTAACACTGATGCTTCATGGATTGAGTCATTTAAGCCTCACAGAAATCCTCTGACAGAAGGGCACCTGGGTGGTGCAGTCAGTTAAGCATCTGACTCTTGGTTTGGGCTCAGGTCATGATCACAGGGTCCTGGGATGGAGCCTTGTGTCAGGCTCCTGCACTCAGCAGAGTCTGCTTGGGATTCTCTGCCTCCCCCCACTCATGCGTTTTTTTTTTTTCTCTCTCTCTCTTTATTAAGATATAATGTATTATTTGCTTCAGGGGTACAGGTCTGTGAATCATCAGTCTTAGACAATTCCCAGCACTCACCATAGCACATACCCTCCCCAATGTCCATGACCCAGCCACCCTACCCCTCAGCAACCCTCAGTTTCTCTCTCTCTCTTAAATAACTAAATCTTTTTTTTTAAGAAAAGGTAATCCTCTGAGGGAGGTAGATATTATCACCTTCAATTTGCAGGTGCAGAAACCGAGACTCTAGAAGGTAAAATGACTTAATTTCTAGGTTTGGGGATGCCTGGGTGGCTCAGTCGGTGAAGCATCTGCCTTTGGCTCCAGTCATGATCCCAGGGTCCTGGAATGGAGCCCTGCATGGGGCTCCCTGCTCAGCGGGAAGCCTGCTTCTCCCTCTCCCACTCCCCCTATTTGTGTTCCCTCTCTCACTGTCAAATAAATAAATAAAGTCTATAAAAAAAAAATCCCAAAAGTCTAGGTTTGTGTGATCTCTGCTTCATTATCAGTCTAATCCTCCAGGCTGCCCTGTAGAAGTCCCCACAGCTTAAGCAGTGTATATAATGGAAACAGGACTCTGGGAAAAAAGAGAGAGAGAGAGAGAGAAACCCAAAAACAGACTCTTAACTCTAGAGAGCAAACTGATGGTTCTGGGGGCGGGGGGGTGGGGGTGGGGAGGTGGAATGGGTGAAGGGGATTAAGAGGGCACTGGTCCCGATGAGCCCTGAGTAACAGATGGATTGTTGAATCGCTACATTGTGTCCCTGAAGCTAATACAACACTGGATGCGAACTATACTGGAATTAAAATTTTTAAAACGTTGAAATTTAAAAAAGAAGAAAACATGACTCTGATCTAAAAATGTTTAAAGATCTCAGTGAGTTTTTTTTTTTTTTTTAAGATTTTATTTATTTATTTGACAGACAGAGATCACAAGTAGGCAGAGAGGCAGGCAGAGAGCCTGATGCGGGGCTCGATCCCAGGACCCTGGGATCATGACCTGAGCAGAAGGCAGAGGCTTAACCCACTGAGCCACCCAGGCGCCCCTCTCAGTGAGTTTTTAACCTTTTATTTTTAAACTCATTTCAAAATTATTATACTTACAGGAATAGCATAGAGCTCTACCCTTCATGCCCACATCCCCCAACCCATAACATGTGACCACATTTGCCTTCACCTTATCTTATTCTCCCTCTCTCTTTTATAAATTTTTCCTACGCCATTTGTCAATTCCTCCTTGCTAGTTCAAACAGGGCTTCCTAACCACAGAGATACTTTCCTATATGACTAGCACCACCATCTAAGGACACATCACTGCCCACAGACCCTATTCCAGTCTTATTGGTTGTACTAAAAACTTCCTTCATAAATTAGGATCCGCTTAACGATCTCAAGCTGTACTCAGCTGCCATCCCTCTTTCATCCCCCTTAATTTGGAACCACTTCTCAGCCTGTCTGTGTCCTCCCAGCTCTTATCATTTTTGAAGAGTACCGTGTGGGTGTTTCCTTGTGATTAGATTCAAGTTCTGCATTCTGGGCAAAGATACCAGAGATAAGATGCCGTGGAACCATGCAATGTGTATTCTTTCTAGTAGCGGTGATGTTCACTTTTGTCACTGGGGTCAGGTAGTACCCGCCAATTGCTCCTCTGTAAAGTTAGTCAGTATGATTTTGTATTTATTACTAAGTCATTAATGAGTATTTTGTGTGGAGACAGTTTGAGGCTTTTTAGATATACTGTTCTCCATCAGATGTTCACTCCCCAGTTCTACTGTCCATCGATGGTTCTTGCCTGGCTCAGTTATTATGGGTGGTTGCCAAATTGCGATTTTTTTCCTAACTCCCTCCTTCTATGTTTATTAGTTGACAATCATCTATAAGGCTGAGCCTTCTCTTCTTCCCATGTGTTTGTTTATTTATACCCCCGTGGACATGGATTCCCATTTTACTCAATGGGTTACAATCTATGACAATTTTTACTTATTTTGCTGCTGAAATTGCCTCAGACTCAGCCAGTGGGGCCCCCTTCACGGTGGCTCTTGAGTCCCTTCAACGGTCCCCATTATTCTTTGAGCACTTCCTTCCATGTACTTAACCCGCCCCCTGTCTTGGAATCAGCCATTTTCTTCAAGGAACCTTGGCTCCATTTCATGGAGAATGATATTTAGAAACCAAGGCCTGGGCACTCAAGGATGTTATTACTTCTATGCCTTCTCAGGGCTTAGAGCTAGCAAAAATATATATATACGTATGTGTACACATAATGTCTGTATGTACCCATGACACACACACACACACACACACGTGTGCACTCTCCAACATGCACTCCAAGTCACTCGCACATCCACACACATGCCCATCTATATCTTAGCTTTTCAAATAGATATTAAAACCACAAGTGCACACTGATATCTCCGTCAACACAGGGTTGATTCCCTCCACTTCTTTCCCTAGCAGTGAGGGACCCAGACCCCGTTCACCTCCCTGGATTCACTTAACGTTCTTGCTTCCACTCTGTGAAACCAGTCCTCCCCTTCACGGTGCTCAGCTGAAATCCTGCTCCCAGGATCCACCTTCCAAGAGCTGTAGCTTTGGCTCCCAGGAAGAGAGAAAGAGTTCTGAATGAATTTTGATATTGTCATAAACGTATTTGTATTGGGAAACAAGTAAATATGTAAATGTATAAAATACAAAGTTAGGCTCCAGCTCTACCTGACTTCATGAACTTGGGTAATCTGTTGGGCCCCTCTGATCTTACTCGCTTATCTGTAAAATAGGGATAATAATAGGTCTTACTTTACAGTGTTGCTGTGAGCATTAACAATGTCCTGCCTGAAGTAGTGACCCAATACTTGGTACCTGATAAGTATTATTTCAATGTTATCTTTTATTACTGTTGAAAGAGTCAGAGCCTCAGCAGGAAACAGAGTGCTTAAACTAGGCTAATCAAGGGGTACCTGGGTGGCTCAGTGAGCTAAGCCTCTGGCTTTGGCTCAGGTCATGATCTCAGGGTCCTGGGATGGAGCCCCACATCCGGTTTTCCGCTCAGAGGGGAGCCTACTTCCCCCTACCCCTGCCTGCCTCTCTGCCTACTTGTGATCTCTGTCAAATAAATAAATAAGAACTTTAAAAAAAAAATTAGGCTAATCAAGGGTGCCTGGGTGGCTCAGTGGGCTGAGCCTCAGACTCTTGGTCTTGGCTCAGGCTGTGATCTCAGGTCATGAGACTGACCCCACATCGGGCTCTGTGCTCAGCACAGAGTCTGCTTGAGATTCTCTCTCCCTCTTCCTCTGCTCCCCCCATCCCATGCATGCATACGTTGTCTCATGCTCTCTCTCCCAAATAAATAAATAAAATTTTTAAAATAGGCTAATCAAGAAGGACTTACCAAAAGGACTGTTTTTGAAGGTGTGGGCAGAGTGGAGGGAAACTATAAAGGGTATGGCAATACCCAGGGCTGGTAATAGTGGAACTATTATTACCATTTCGAGACCTGAAAGAAGGCGTGGTTGGCCCTTCTCAAAGGGCCCCTATGAGAAGAACTTTGGTCAAAGGAGGCAGCTATCCTGATGTGACTTGACAAGAGAGGAGCTGCGGAACAAACACCTTGAGCCTTCTCTTGTGCCCTCATTGGCAACCCAACCAGAGCCAGAGCTGCTGGATACACTCCCTGTAAGTCAGTCCTCCTGCAGGATGGAGACCAGAGGGAGGGATCTAAAAGGGCCAGACAGAGGGACGCCTGGCTAGCTCAGTGAGTAGAGCACCTGACTCTTGATCTCAGGCCTGCGAGTTCAAACTCCATCCTGGGTATAGGGATCACTTAAAAATAAAATCTTTATTTATTTATTTTTAAATTACTATTATTATTTTTTAAGTAGGCTCCATGCCCAGTATGGAGTCCAATGCAAGGCTTGAACTCACAACCCCAAGGTCAAGACCAGAGCTGAGATCAAGAGTCAGACATCCAGTCAACCGAGCCAGCCAGGTACCCCAAAAATAAAATCTTTAAAAAATAAAATAAAAAGACCGATTGGAAGCTATTCAACTCCATTTTTCAAGGTTGGGGGAAAGATGTTTTGGTCAAACTGGTCACTGATTCTGATGGAATTCTTGCAGTAGTGTCTCAAACCCCCGTCAAATATACCAGTCATGTGGATGGCCTCAGACCTAGTCTACCTGAGAATCAAAGCTTAAAAAAAAGAAACTTAGAAGAAATCACCAGGATAGCAAGGGTCTGTGGATGGGGAAGGGCTGGGAATCCAGGAAGCATGAGGCAAGGTCTGTGCACCTGGCGTCCCCAAGTCAGATCAGAACAGAGGAAGAAGTACTTTGGGCGTGGGGAATTGTTCTCTGCAGAAAGAGGAGAGAGAGGAATGGTGCACGGGGCCTCTGCTGCTCCAGATGATTACCAAGCACCTGGTAATGAGTTCAAGAGCCAGACCTCAGGAACCTAGTTCAACCTGCACTAGGAAGTCCCTAGATCCTTCTTTCTGCTTATGACCATTCAGAACATGCAGAAATGTGGTCACCTGAAGAGGGAAGGGAGAGGAAGAGTTTGGAAATCAGTCATAATATGAGCCATAAGGAAAAGATTTGTCCTGACAGTTTTTCTGAGCTATAGAAAAAAAGAAGCTGGAAGGAAAGGAAAGGAAATTTCATAGTGTTTCTGTCTTAGGTGCTTTCTCAATGCTGCTGACTGATTGAACTTGAAACAGAAAAAAGAAATGCTGGAGAGAAGGAATGCCTGTGTCTCATTGGAAGTGAAGCCAAACCCCCTTTCCTTCTCATGGTCTCTCCATGGAGCCCATCTGGGTTCTGTGCCATTCTTGGGCCTGCCTGATGGGGCCCAGGATGGCACGGTGACTCCCATGCCAGTCCCAGGTCATACTGAGTGACCCTGGGCTGGGAAGTCCCAGAGTCTCAATTCCTCATTGAGCAGATAGGGGTGATCGCCCCGGAGGCCAGCGATCAGCTTTGTCATTCATACCTGCTGCTTGTCCGTGTGGGTGCCTTCTCCATCCACATCAGCTCCTGGTGACAAGTGCCACAAGGGCAGGCACTCAGCTCTGTGTTGATGAGCACAGAGGGTTTTTGAATGTTTGACCTCCTGTTCTGTTTTCTCTTGACTCCTTTTCTTCTGGACATTACTCACTGGCAGGCAGGAGAGGTGGCCGGTTGGATCGTGGCCCAAGGTGGCTTGGTGTCAGGAACCAGACAGGAGACTGACTTCCTTAACAGTCTGACGGTTAGAGGAAGAAGTGAGTGAGCTCTGGAATGTGTCTGCAGAGTATTTGATCACTCTGAATAAAACCCCATAAATATTCGTCATTCCAGGATGCCTGATCTTTACTCACCTAGGAGACTCACCTGGCAGAGTTTTCCTGGGAGAAGGACCATGACTCATTTCATTCATTCATTCATTCATTCACTCATGCTTCGTTTGTTTGTTCATTTGTTTTTGGTGAAGAATTGCATAACACGGGAAAATGCACAGATCAGGAATGTTCTCCCACTGAACAGACCCAAATAACAACCATCAAGACACAGAGCATGACCCGTCTCCCCAACACTACCCTGATGTCTAAGACCATAAATTACTTTAACCTGTTTTTGTCCTTTATATACCTGGAAATAAACAGCATGTACTCTTTTTCTGTCTGGCTTTTTTTTTTTTTTTTTTTTTTTGCTCAGTGTTATATCTGTAAGATTCACTTTTTGTGTCGCAAGCAGTTACATTTTTTCATTCCCATCACCGTGAAGAGAGAAGGAGGTGTGGGAGGTGAGGAGGGATGATTTCCCCTCCCCCCCACCCCTACCAGAAACATTTAGAAATATCTGAAAATACTTTCGGTAGTCACAATTCACAGTTGGGAGCAAGGGATGCTACCGGCATGGCACTTAGTGGGTCGAGGCCAGAGAGGCTGCTGGACATCCTACAATGCACAGGACAGCCCTCACAATAGGCATATTCAACCCCAAATGCCAGTAATGCCAAGGTTGAGAAAGGCTGATGGGCATTTGGGTGTGTTGTGAATATAGTTACAGTGAATACTGAGCTGTATGTCCTTTGATAAACATGGATGCCTTTCTGTTGAGTCAATCCCCAGGAATGGCATTACTGGGTCAGGGCACCTGCCTGTGTTCACCCTTGGGAGACTCCGCATGGTTCCCAGAGTTGTGTCCCTTCACATTTTGACCAGCTGCACATGAGGTTCAGGTTGTCCCACATCTGCCCCCAATAATTGTGTATTTTCTGCTTCTTTCTCTCTTTTTTGAGTTTGTTGTTTTTTTTATTTTTATTTATTTTTTAAAGATTTTATTTACTTATTTTAGAGAGAGAGAGAGAGAGAGCCTGAGAGCAGGGAGAGGAGCGAGGGGGAGAGGGACAAGCAGACTCCATGCTAAGCGTAGAGCCAGACGTGGGGCGGGATTTTGTGACCTGAGAATGCGACTTGAACCTTGAACCATAAGCAAGAGTCTGATGCTTAATGGACTGTTGTTTTTTAAATCTCTCTCCTACACCCTGCCTCTAAGTCAATTTATGGCATATCAGATACCCAAAACATCAGTGTTTGTCAGTAAATAATCCTGTTCCGTATTTTGCAGGAGACTGGGATTATGCACAGGTGTGCTTGCTGTATACAGTAAGTTAGAGAAGGCAGTTGGGGCAGGACCCTGGCAACTAGGCCTTCTCTCTCCCCCCACTCTCTTTTTTAGAGAGGGAGGAAGGGTGGGGACAAAGAGGGAGAGAGAATCTCAAGCAGACTCCCTGCTGAGCAGGGACGGAAGGAGCCTGAGGCAGGGCCTTATCTCGTGACCCTGAGACCGTGAGCTGAGCTGAAATCAAGAGTCAGCCACTTAACTGACTGAGCCGCCCAGGCGCCTCTGGACTTTTCTCACTTAAATACCCATATTAACACTTTTCTGTATGTCCATTTTCTTCCATTCTTCCTGGGGGTGCTGATAGGTTTCCATAGTAAATTTCACAGGGATCAGATTATCCACCATTTGAGTTCATGTTTATTAAGTATTTTCAAATTGTGCAATTATTGTTTTGTTTTTTATGGTAAAGTGGTTAGTCACAGAAAGATAGGTCAGGTAGAGTCATTGGGGAAAAACAAAAGTAAAGAATTTTGATCTTTGTACTATTGGTTCTCAGACAATTAGTCCCAAGAGCTTTTTAGAAACACAGATTGTGGGCACCTGGGTGGCTCAGTGGGTTAAGCCTCTGCCTTCAGCTCAGGTCATGATCTCAGGGTCCTGGGATTGAGCCCCGCATCAGGCTCTCTGGTCAGCAGGGAGCCTGCTTCCTCCTCTCTCTCTGCCTGACTCTCTGTCTACCTGTGATCTCTCTCTCTCTATCAAATAAATAAATAAAATCTTAAAAAAAAAAAGAAAGAAAAAGAAACACAGATTGTTGGGGCACCTGGGTGACTCAGTCGGTTCAGCATCCAACTCTTGGTTTCAGGTCAGGTTATGATCTCAGGGTGGTGAGATCAAGCCCCGCATCAGGCTCCACACTCAGCACAGGGTCTGCTTGAGTTTTCGCTCTTCCCTCTACCCTTCCCCACCTCTCTCAAATTAATAAACCAATCTTTAAAAGAGAAAATAAAATAAAAGAAATGCAGTTTATTAAGTTTCACCTGAAACTTATTGACCACTTGGGATGTGGGCCCTGCAACCTGTATTTTCACAGCCCGTCCAGGGGACTGGATGCTTCACAGAAGTTTGCATACTCTTGATCAGGACAATCCTTATCCCCAAGCCCCAGACACACCTAGTCTGGCTGAATACTTTTGGAAACAAAGGTTTTGGTTCTTCCAGGGTTAGCAGTTCACTTCCACAGGTAAATTCAGTGATAAGTTTCCTCTTGAAATGTTAATTTGCTGTGATTTATTTGGGGTAATTTCATTTTCTAAGCCTCCAAATTTCAGGCTCTTGCTATTTCCAATTGGTGTATTTATGCTACCAGAACGTTGCAACCCACCTGTGCATGCTTGGGCATTTGCCTATTTTAATATGTATATGCTATCTTTTGCAAGTATTTGCATAGCCTCCCTTAACATCCAGGAAGCGTTTCCATGATACCTTTGCTCCATCAAAATCAGATGCAGAGCCGTTCAGTGTACACCACCACAATATGGTATAGCATGACCGTCCTCTGGACCTACTCTCTAGGTCTTAAAATTCTACATATTAAACTTCTTCCCTCCGCTGAGAGAAGAGTTTGAAATAATGCTTTGGCTTCCGTGATCTAGACAACAACTTCTTCTGTTGCTAATTAGATGAATGGTATAGAAAGCAAAATGATTGAGTCCCAGGAGAAGGTGGATTTTTCCCCAGAGAGCCCCATCAGAGGACTCCTCAGTTATCGGAGTTGTTTCAGTTGAAGATGTGTTTTGGAAATGTCTTCTTTCTTTAACATCGTGAATATCATCATGAAAGAGAAAACCAAAAACCTCCATTTACAAATTATCTGGCCACCAGAACAGAATTATGTAGTTGGCTGTCTGAAGTGAATTGGATTGTCACCATTCTCTACCTCCCTGTGAATTACCCTTAGCTCAAGGAGAAAACATAATTCCCTATGTGTTATAATTAAGAATAAGTCCCTGAGTCGTTTAGCCTGCTTCAATAACAAAGAAAACCACACAAAAATGACCTTCCAAAGAACAGCCATCAGTGAGCCCAAGAAATGATAACATCTCACCTCATTCACTCAAATTTTTCTGTCATGGGACTTAGGCTCTCAATGTCACTTTGATAAACTTGATCAGACCCTGTCCTTGTGGAGCCCTTTCTGCTATTATTTAACATTTCAAATGTTGTATGCCTGCTCAAGCCTGTGTCCCCTCTATTTCTTTCCCAACCAAAGCACAGCAGTTAATTGAGAATGGAAAAACCAGTCCCAGAACAATTATGAAACCATAATGAAGTTTGCATAAGTCCATGCAATTAAACAAAGAAAAGGTGTGTGAGGAAGTGCGAGAGAGTTCAAGCCTGAGGTGGTATGTTCATGGTTAGGTCTCTGCAGGTGTGTGCTGAAACAGAAGAGCAAAAAAAAAGGAATACTGGAACAGGAAAGTCACAAATCATGGAGGGTTCCCCTAGCCTCTGCTGTTCTAATACACAAATTAGAACAAAGGGCAACTATAGATTTTAACACTCCTTTTTCCATTGCTGAAAACTGTACTTTTCAAATATCCAGATGATTCTGGACCCATTCAACGAGCATTGAATGCAGCATGTGCCAGATGGCCCACCTTCCAGAACACAAGGGAAGGCTGTTTGAGTTGCTGGACGATGGTAGGAACAGAGGGAACATGTCCCTGGCTCTCCTGCCGCTCACCTTCTAACCTTGACTGGTACTCTGATGTCATGGTTCGCTGATGGGAGGGTTTTTAATCTGCGGCTACGCCAGAGAAATTCCAGATTCACAACTCTGCCAGGGAAATTTCTCCACATTGGGCTTTCTTGTTCTTCTGTTCTTCCTTGCTCTTGCAATCTCTCCAGTTGGAGCGCCTTCTCCATGTTCTGAGGGGCAGAATCCAACCACCGGAAGCCATTTCTCACCACTCCAGTTCCTAGGGAGCTTTTTCCCCTCTGAGCTCCCATCTTGTTTGGAACCGATCCATAGTCTTCTGTGTTTTGCTGGTCGTGTATTTTCAGCTGTATGTATTTCGAATCCTACTGAAGATGGAATTTCCTACAGGACACGGGCCATTCCTCACACTTCCTGAATTCCGTCGCTGCTGCTTAGCGGATTCACCATACACATACCGAATTATAGCTCATTTTAGCTAAAAGAGACTACAGAGAACATCTTTTTTAAAGGTGAAGCAAGTAGGGAGCCAAAGACCACATACTCGGTTAGAGTTAGAAAAGGGCCTAGGATCCAGTGTCCTGATTTTGCACCATGCCCTGTTAGTAATATTGTGAGGGTTAATAGACAACCCTTCCTTTTTTTTTTTTTTTTTTAAAGGATCTTTTATTTATTCATTTGACAGAGAGAGAAAGATAGAGCAAGTGAGAGCATGAGCAGAGGGAAGGGTCAGAGAGGGAGGGAGAAGCAGACTCCCCGCTGAGCAGGGAGCCAGGCTCGGGGCTGGATCCCAGCACCCTGGGATCATGACCTGAACCAAAGTTTGACGCTTGGCCAATTGAGCCACCCAGGCACCCCTGGGCAACTCTTTTGACACACAAGTGAAAACACATTTTGCATGGTTTCTCACAGAAACTTGATTGAAAGTTGTGGGTTTTTTAATGTCATTTAATCTAACTGATCAATCATTCTGGCCAGACTCTTAATCATAGGAAACAAACTGAGGGTTGTTGGAGGGGAAGAGGGCAGCAGGATGGGGTATCTGGGTGATGGACACTAAGGAGGGCATGTGATGTAATGAGCACTGGGTGTTATAGAAGACTGATGACTCACAGGCCAGGACCTCTGAAACCATTAATATAATAGATGTTAATTAATTGGAAAAAAAAAAACAAGAAAGAAAATAAAATCAATCTGATGAGAGTTTTTGTTTGTCAAAATAAAAGATACCAGTTGCTCTGTTCTCAATTCCAGTTAAGAGTGCAATTACCTAGGGCTTAACTGGAACCATGGGGGATGTAGACTCCCCTCATTCATTCATTTGTTCATACCCATACAAACAGGTAAAAAAAAAAAACAAACCAGTATAAATATGGTAACATACATATTTCTACATTACAAGGTTGAGCGAATGGAAAAGTAAGTCTAGACTTCCCGCTGATTCTTAGCCCATGAATTCCTTAGTGACCCTAGAACTTTAAATCCTTCTTCTAACTATATTCTTATAAGGAAAAACGCAAGAGTCCAGCAGCTGATGTTCTGTGAGTATTTACACGATGAAAGCCTCCTTAAAGCCTCAGGGTTGCTTCCAAAACATCGTTAATGAGTACATAAATAATGAATTTATTTTTATTATTATTACTATCAGTGGATGCAGTATACTGACGTATCCTTCCTCACTGTGACTTATTTTGCTCTTGTTCCTCCCTCAGCTGGCACGGGTTGCCTTGGAGCGCTGCCCAACCTAACCATGTCCTTAGTAGACCTCCTTTGCGGCAAGATGGAGGCCCAGTCTTTTCTGCACAGTCTTTTACGACAGTCGGGTGCGCCATGATTTCTGTCGTGCCGCAGCCCCCTTCAGCGCCGTCCTCTCCGGGCCCTCCGCCATCTTGCCCCTTCACGCGGAAAGCCTAATGGTGCTGAGGTGTCGGGGCATCTTCTTTCGTCCCCATGATGATTTCTTAATTTCATAGAGATTCTGAGTCTTCTGTCATTTCCAAGAGAGGATACGCTCTTCATGTGGGAGCTGTGTTCTAAGATAGCCCCAGAGCTGGAGGAATGCTTTACCAATGGACCAAAAATTAAAACTGGAGGGAATGCAGGGCAAGCGTTGAAGGCGGCTGCAGGGGAGGGGAAACATGTCTCTCCTGATTAATTGGCTAGTTGGGGAATAATTGCTTCCAAAGTGAGCACAAGGCTCAGTTGCTAGGCCTACAGGTGCCAGCCCGGTCCCTGCCTGCTGTCAGAGGCGGAGAGGGAAGGGAAGGCTGAGCAGTTCAGCCTCGGTAGAAGAAGAACACACGGTGTTTGTTCTGGGCTAGCGGCTCTCATGGCCTGTTAGGAAGGAAAGGTAGCAATGAACAGCCTTTCTCTGTTTCGACATGCAGTTTCTTAAAAGAGTTCTCCTGTGGGTTTGTTTGTTTGTTTGCTTGCTTTGGTTTGGTTTGGTTTGGTTTGTTTAATACCAGAACCTGGGGATGGGGAAAGTTAGCTAGCTCAAGGACAGCCAAAAAGGACAGTGGGAAAACAGCTATATTTTCAACACACAAACAATGCCATTGGTAGTAATAGATTGAATACAGAAACATTAGGATAGCTCCTAGCTTGGCTGGTGTGTATGTCTTAACATAAGGGCATTTTAATGTCTGTCCCCAAGCCTGTGTGGATCTGAACCCCTGTGCTAATGGCCGGTTGGAAACAGTAATGTAAACAGCTTCTGTTGGCCTAATTAGGTTAACCCTGAACACTTCCAGGCTGCGAATATATTAATATTCATTCTAAGCCAAAAGGCTTTGCCGAACTAGATACTGGAATGACTCTGTTTTGAAATAAAATACACAATAACCTCATACTTAAAGGTATTATTTGGAAAAAGAGAAGCTTGGGGTTGACTTTTCCATGATCATGCACTTTGCTGTCATTTTCTTTGCTTTATTCTGTGGAAGACGCTAAGAATTCGATTTATCTGGTTTACCCACATAATGGCTACATTTTCTTTCTTCTACTTTGCCTAAAAATCTGAAGATGGGTTCTACATGGAGTGTACTTGTGGCAGGTCTCAAAGAATGAAGAGGATTTAGTGAAGGGGAGAGGAAGAGAAGGTACGAGTTGGAAGGGTGAAAAGTAGGAACAGTGAAAACTAGCAGAAGGAAAAGCTACAGAGGGCCTGGCTGGCTAGGTCAGTAGAGCATGGGACAGCTGATCTGGGGAGCGGCGGGGGGATCTTTGCTAGTTCGAGCCCTCTGTCGGGCATAAAGTTTGCTTAAACAATATACTGTGCTCAGAAGGTCCATCACTTGGAGCACAGTGCCTGGAACAGTGGGAGGTTCACATTGGTTTTCCTATCCTTGCCAAAGCAGGAAATCAGCATATTGTCATCTTAATTCCATTAATAGCAGGGTAGAGACTTTTCAAAAGGAGGGAGAAAAAGCCCGTTGAAGGACATTATTTCTTCATGGGGTGGGTGGGGGCTCAGTCTGTGCTTTGAGTTGATTCCATAGGGCGGAGGGTGTGAGGTTGACATTCAGAGCATGAGGAAAAATGGGAAAAATTGTTGACCTGACAGTTTAGAAGTCATTGTAAATAGGGGCGCCTGGGTGGCTCAGTGGGTTAAAGCCTCTGCTTTCTGCTCAGGTCATGATCTGAGGGTCATGGGATCGAGCCCTGCATTGGGCTCTCTGCTTGGTGGGGAGCCTGCTTCCTCTCTCTCTCTGCCTCCCTCTCTGCCTACTTGTGATCTCTCGCTGTCAAATAAATAAATAAAATCTTAAAAAAAAGTCATCTTAAATAAAATACATTAATCTATATTTTTTAAAAAAAAAGCAGCTGGCAGGAAAGTGAGGGGTTGAAGATGAGAAGCTCCTAAGTCAAAGGGCTTGATACCCTTTACAGGTGGGGGGGAACATGGTTCCTTTCCTAGAAGGTCAATAAGCCTGACTGGGCAGGTTCAACGCACTTCTCAAAGTATTAATGATGTTCTCTTGGTGTTTAAGACCTGTGTGCTCCCCCTCCCCTCATTGTGAACATCACTTGCAGCCAGAATTCAAGTTCTTTCCAGGGAAACTTTAAATCCTTACTTAAATCAGGGGATGTAGCTTGGGACTAGCTCGTGTGACCCTAGCATTCTGTGACAAGCACCTCCACAGATGCCATAAAGGGAGGAGAGGGACTCGCACCTGATCTCAAAAGCCACAGGGAGCCTGCGTTGTCAGGTCCCCTAGGAGTGGGTGCCCTGTAATCTCTTGTTTTTGTAAAGGCTAGGGCGGGGCGGAAAGCGTTACAAAGGAGCCGGGATGGATGCTGTGGTTTTGTTCTTTTAGATCTTATCTCTTCAGTCCCTTTTGTCATTAGAGCATGTTTTTCACGAAAGTATTTGAGCATGGAGGCCGCATTACACGCTGTGGATTGTACTGGAAGAGCCGAGGAGCCAGGTGATTGCCAGGGGCAGCCAGAGGGGATCGCGCCGCGGCCCGCCAATGACTAGCAGGAAACGGCGGCGCGCCTGCCACAACGCATTATTTCAACTTTGGCTTTCAGGGCGCTAATTCCCTGAATGACAATAACAAGGGGGTGGGAGGGAGAAACACGTGGGAACGGAAAAGAAAAGATATTTGAGAAGCTAAATCTGAGGGGGAAAGGAGTTGCCGGAGTTTTTGGGGCGAGCAGATGCAGGCAGGGAGGCAGAGGAGGGGAGAAGGCTGGGCTTCGGGAACCTGCTGCTGGGCTTTTAGACAAAGGCGGTTTGAGTAGCAGAGAACGAGGCGGGACCAGTTGCTAATATCAGCACGGGGGACGGAGTCAGCCCGCTGGACTCCCGGCATGAGACGGACTCAATTCCCAGCGTCTCCTTCGGGCTGGGAATGACTGGAGTATGTACCAAACTAAGAACTCAGAGGAAAAAGTGAGTTTGGGGAAGGACTTCCAGATTCTGCCCGTCTTTGCAGTCTTGCTCCCCTGTGAGGCATGCCTCCGACGCGTTACCTCTTTATCGTTTCTGTTTCTTGCGTGATCATATTTATTGTGTTCTACGTGTTCAGTTTTGGGGGAGAGCAGAGCTTCCAGAGGCCGAATAATTCAGACTCTTTGATCCTGACTCAGGTTTGCACATCCTTCATCAAAGGCAAAACGCCCTTCCTGTGGAGAAACAAACTGATAATGTACGAGATGTCTTCTTGCAAGGACTACCTGACCCAAAGCCACTACATCACGGCCCCTTTATCCAAGGAAGAAGCTGAATTTCCTTTGGCATATATTATGGTCGTCCATCACCATTTCAATACTTTTGCAAGGCTCTTCAGAGCTATTTACATGCCCCAAAATGTCTACTGCGTTCACGTGGATGAAAAGGCGACCATTGAGTTCAAAGAGTCAGTAGAGCAGTTACTGAGCTGCTTCCCAAATGCTTTCCTGGCCTCCAAGATGGAGCCGGTTGTCTATGGGGGGATCTCCAGGCTCCAGGCTGACCTGAACTGCCTCAAAGACCTCGCGGCGTCCGAGGTGCCCTGGAAGTACGCCATCAACACGTGTGGGCAAGACTTCCCCCTGAAGACCAACAAGGAGATCATTCGGTATCTGAAAGGCTTTAAGGGGAAAAACATCACCCCGGGGGTGCTGCCCCCAGCTCACGCCATTGGACGGACTAAGTTCGTGCACCGGGAGCACCTGGGCAAAGAACTTTCCTATGTGATCAGAACCACGGCGCTCAAGCCCCCTCCTCCCCATAACCTCACCATTTACTTTGGCTCTGCCTATGTCGCTCTGTCAAGAGAGTTCACCGACTTTGTCCTCCGTGACCCGCGGGCTGTTGACTTGCTCCACTGGTCCAAAGACACTTTCAGCCCCGATGAGCATTTCTGGGTGACGCTGAATCGGATCCCAGGTATGTGTGTTTCCATGTTTCACATGCCAGCAGCGTGCTGTACTTGGAAAGGCTTCTCAAGAGCCAGCTCCTTTTTTGTGCACGTAGAAAATGAAAAAGTGAAATCCATAGCTCTCCCTCTTATCCTTTCCATGTGCAGAACCATGGCCTAGCATGGCCCAGTAATACCCTTCCGGGGTGTTGCTTTACAACGGGTCATGTGCTTTTGCGTTCATTTTAGTAAACCATTACCATGATAGGCATTCCTGTTCTCGGTCCGCGGTGGTGTTCTTGCTTTCCCCCAGGTTTGTCAGACTCACTCTTAACCCGGGGTCTTTGCCTCAGCCATTCTCCTTCCTACCTGCAGACCTGCACAGGCTCCTGGTCAGCCAGATGTCACAGCTCCCAGAGGCTGAGCTGACCACCCCATCCTGTTCTTCTTTCAAAGGAATTTGGAATAATCTTTTTTTTTTTTTTTAAATAATTTGCATGGGTTTGTTCTTGGCCTTTTCTGTATCATTAGTTCCATGATGCCGGGGTCATTTTCTATCTTGTTAACTGCAGCATTCCAATGCTTCTAACACGCAGTAAATGATCAATAAATTTGATAAATGATTGTGTGATGAAATGAATGAATGAATGAATGACCCAGCATAAGGCTTTACACCATCGTTGCCTCCCTTAGACCCAGTGAGTTGAGCAGTCTTTGGACTCATGCATAGACTATATCACATGTGTAGAGTTGTTTTGTTTTGTTTTGTTTTTTAACATTTTACTTCAGATCAATAATGAGATTCTAGGAACAGCTCCTTCTCTCATCAAAACATTTCTACCTTTACTAATGGACCAGATCAATTATTTTTAAAAACTGCATAAACCACGATAGGATTTCTTCTGACGGAAATCGCATGCTTTGGACTCAATGAAAAATACAAAATGGATCTCTGATGAACTCAACAGCATTATTATAGCAAGAGAAAAGCAATCATTGTTCTGGTTTTGGGGGACTGCCAACTTGGAAACACTGGTAGGTGCTCTCAGGCTGCAGGGCAGGGCCTGCTGGGCGATAAACATGCCAGCATTCTCTGGAAAATACCGTGTTTGGTCTCCGAATCCCAGGGCGACTGGCCTGGTGAATAAGGTTTGCTCTTGTACTGGGAGCTCGGGCTCTCCTGACCTCCCTCTCGGTCTGGCCCCCATCTTTTCATCTCTTGTCTGCTGTTCAATCATTGGCATATAATTTGGGAGCATTAGATATGTCGAGGCTGATTTTCACAAATAAATATATAGCCCCTTTCTCTTCTCACTATTCCCTTTTGATTTATAAAAAGTCGGTACTACATATGGAGTTCCCTGCATATGGTGTGAGAGGAGGGCATTTCATTAGCTTAACAAAAGCTGGAATCATAACTTTTTAAAGAAGAAAAACATGCATTTGGGCTGGTGTTAAATGTCCGTGGTTACTGTGGTATACGGTCAGTCTTCTCAGTGTCAAATCAGTAAAAGAAAACCAAGGGAAAAAAGAATCTTTCTGAGGGCCCAGATAAGAAGACCCCCTTTGGCTCTACCTGTGCCTTTCCTTGCAGAAAACACAATGCCTAGCACCCCATAAACACCCGGCACGCGGCTATCAGGAATTTGTAGGAAGGTAGAAGTGCTGGTGAGTCTGGATTCTCGGTTGCCCATTAGCCTTGGCGAACGCACTACATTTACTCTGGAGGCGAGAGCTCCACCACGAGCATCCTTCAGGGAGAAAGTCGAGCGCAGCCCAGGATCAGTAATCCTTCAGGTCTGATTCTGCAAGGGACGCGTTTCAGGATACCATGACGTCTCCTGCGGCTTTGCCTCCTTCCTTTCTTAGATGCTGGATGGCATCCTGGTTCAGGGAGAAAGCAAAAGGATATCCTGCTTGTAGGTGGGGTCTTCCTGAATTACAAGTTATTTTTAAAAAAAACCAAATCATCAAATACTCTGGCTGATGTTGGATGTCTCCATCTTCAAAGGCAATGTAAAATCCAGTCACACAGTCAAGTAACTCCCAGGTTTTAAGCGTGAGCATTCCTTGTGACTTAAGCTTTAGTGTGTGAATCTGGTTCTTTGTTACCAGACAACTTGCAACGATAGCAACTCTTTCTGTTTTCAGTGTCACGTGCAAAGAGGAACAATCCTTAAGCAAGTACAATTTTGACATCCATTTTGCAAAACGTCCAAGTACAGATAGTGTTGTTCCTTTCCTCCCTCAGAAGTTCCTTCCTTTCTTCCCCCTACCATCCTAAATTAAAGTGGTTGTGTTAGAAAGACCGTGCAGGGGTGCCCCAGTTTTCCCAAATCACCCACCAAAGTAACAGGACCAAGAAAATGACTAGTTCCCTCTAATGAGGTGACATCAGAAAACCAAGTGAAAATTGTCTGAAGTTGGTGAGAGTCAATGGAAAGTATGTTCACAGAGATAGCCCCGAATCACATAGCTTCATGGCTTTTTTTTTTTTTTTTTCCATGTTCTCTCTCTAGTGAGAAAATGATTTCTCTCTTGGTTTTCAACGCTTCAGCTTTTCCATTCTACATTAGAATTAGAAATGGTATCGAAACAGGCCAGAAAGAGTCCCTTGGGGAAAGAGGCCCCAGTCTCGAATCCTTCAGGGGAGGCCCGGCAGAGGGGCTCTCATTCCACTCTGTGCGGCTCCTTTACAGAGAGACTATCTGGACCTCTCCCTTCTGGCCACATTCCCAAAGGAAACCCTCCAGGAGCACAGATTTCAACACTTCTCTGACCGACACTACAAGACACCAGGTTCTGGTCATTCTTACAGCACTGTCTTTGGTCCACCTGCCCCACGGTGGAGAGCCAGAGGTCGTTTAGATTTTTGCTTTAAATCTAGTGAAATTGATTAGGATCTGCAGAAACAGCTGTTGTGCTTGTTTTTTGCAAGTCCATTCCTGTGACTGAATTGTCTTTTTCTTTTTTTTTTTTTTAAGATTTTATTTATTTATCTGATAGAGATCACAAGTAGGCAGAGGCAGGCAGAGAGAGAGAGGGAAGCAGGTTCCCCACCAAGCGGAGAGCCCGATGAAGGGCTCGATGCCAGGACCCCGATACCACGACCCGAGCCGAAGGCAGAGGCCCAACCCGCTGAGCCACCCAGGCACCCCTGAATTGTCTTCTGATCCTGCTTCAGGAGTGGTCCATCTTCAATGGAAAGGCAAAGCTGTTACTTTTTTTCCCCCCAGCTACTTTTTTTTTTTTTTTTTTTACCCACCCCCCGCACTGTGTAAGTTTGTCCTTTTGAATTTTTGCTCTTGCATTACTGTGACCTTTCTCATGCCATGAGGTTTTTCTTCCATAAGAATGTTTTCATTTGCCTCTCTTCCTTTTTTCCATTTTGTATACATTTTTTTCAAAGCCCCTTCTTCAAATAAATCATCTCAACCTCAGAAGTGACCGCATGATCACATTTCCGCATTTTTCAAATCTAAAAATAGTGGGTTTCCTCCTTCGATTTATTTTGCTCCTTTAACTTCGAGTTGTATTTATATGTGCACATTCTTTGGGAGTGTGCTCTGACTCCCGAAGTGGCAAATGGAAGAAACACAACTCAGAGTTGCTGAAATAGAAACCAGAACCCATTGGGTCACAGAATTGAGATGCTCCAAGGGCTCCAAATAAAGCTGGATTGAGAGTGGAAACATATATTCAGGACTTCTTGCCAGATGGTCTCTTGGGGTGAAAAACTTTTGCTGTTTGCCCAGAGCTAAAGGGAAGTCCTAGATACGGGACTCTCAGTGCTACCATCAGGAAAGTCCCGGTGAACTGGGACAAGCTGGTGACCTTGTCTTTCTCTCTCTCTCTGTGTTGGCGCCAGACAGGTCCTCCCCACAGGGCGTCAGAGATGCCCTGCAGAATCTCCAGGTACATGGTTCTGACAGCTGGCTGCCCTAGGGGACAAGAAGATCTTTCTGCTGAGAGTCCCAGAAGCAGTGTAAGGGAGTCCTCAGATTAGTCCTGCTTGGTTCAAATCCCTGTGCCTAACCAAACTGGGGCGGAGGTGGGGGGGTGGGCGGGGCGGTGAAGAATGTTGACAGGCTTTCTTGGGTCTCTTTCCCAAGGGGGCAGGCTACGGTGGAAGGTGGTTCCTTAGGGTGACACTGGTCAGACCATAGCAAAATGGCTCCTTGTCCTGAGGGCAAAGTGTTTATGAGCATCTCCACCTGGTACTAGAAGACTTAGCCGAGATATAAAACTTTAAGCCCTTGAGCAATTGTAATTAGGAGAATATGAATTAAGTTACTTGTGTGGGAGTGGCGTGAGCTCAATAAGCATATCTTTTTTTTATGCTCAATAAGCATATTTTTTTTAAGATTTTATTTTGGGGCTTGAACGTGGGGCTTGAACCCACAACCCCGAGATCAAGAGTCACATGCCTCGAGGTGCCTGGGTGGCTCAATCGTTTAAGTGTCTGCCTTCAGCTCAGGTCATGACCTCAGGCTCCTGGGATCAAGTCCTGCATGCCCCCCACCCTTGCTCAGCAGGGAGTCTGCTTCTCCCTCTGCCCCTCCCCACCCTGCTTGTGCTCTCCTCCCCCCAAAAATAAATAAATAAAATCTTTAAAAAATAGCAAAAGGGTCACATGCTCAACTGACTTGAGCCAGCGAGACACCTCCCATAAAAACAGTTTTAATAATGTTCCTTTGTTATGTTGAGAGTACTCGTTTTGCAAAAGTACTTACACATGATTTTTAATCCTTATAAGACCCGTATAAAAGGACTGCCATTCCCATTTTGCAGATGAGAAACGTGAAGACTAAAATATGTGACTTTTCGAAAGACAAATATTTCCTATACCTAGCAAGAAGTAAGAATAAAAAGAAGGAGAAGTAGACTTGTGTTATATATTTAGATTAAATTGTACCTACTTTGATGAATTCTTCCCTTAATTATTGCAAACCCTGCAAGTGGTCCGAAGATGGAACTTAGCTCATTGTAGGTCTTGTTAAGTCTGTGGGATGGTTAGATGGCTGGACCCTCCGGACCATAAGAGAGTTCTCTCTCATTACTTATGTCATCTGGATAGTTAGCCCATTTTCCTGGAACTCGGGCTTTTTCATGCGAGTGGGATGCACAGGAAAAATGAGGGGACTATTTATTGAACATCGCCTTATCTTAGTTTAATCTTCTCAAGAATCTTGTCTGGTCAGCCCTTAAGCCCACATTTTACCAACAAGAAGGTGGAATCAGAAGGGTTGAGTAAGGCGCCTTGGGAGCAAGTAGAAGGGACAGCAAAAGAGGGAGTGGGTACAATGAGAACCTCAAATCCTGCCCACTCAGACCTCAGCCCACACCCTCTCACCTTGCTGTGCCCTTGAATCCCACACTGTCCTCTCTTAGCTCCGCCCCACGGGCTGGATTCCCCTTCTCTTGGCTGTTCTCACTGTCCCATCCCTGTCGATCTGGTTTTCCCTGGAGCTTGGGTTCCAAGACATAGAAGGACCCAGGTTGGAATCCTAGCTCCCCCACCTCCAGCCACGTGGCCTGACATTTATAAAAAGGCATCAGCTTTGAGTAGTAGAGCAAAGGTATTGAAAGCATGGAACCTGTAGCCAGACAGCCCGGATCTGAATCCAGGCTTTGACAGTTACAAGCTGTGTGACCTCGGACAGGCTACTGAATTTGGGGGCCTCAGGTGCCCCATCTATAAAATGGAGAAAGTATATGAGGCTTAAATGAACTGGACTAGTGCCCAACACCTATATTAAGTGTTGATTTTTTTTTAAAAGATTTTTTTTATTTGTTTATTTGACAGACAGAGATCACAAGCAGGCAGAGAGGCAGGCAGAGAGACAGAGGGGGAAGCAGGCTTCCCGCCGAGCAGAGAGCCCAACGCGGGGCTCGATCCTAGGACCCAGGAATCATGACCCGAGCTGAAGGCAGAGGCTTTAAACCACTGAGCCACCCAGGCGCCCCAAGTGTTGATTTTTTATTATTGTTATTATGTCTTCATCTATAAAATTTATATTCACTTAATAAATATTTGTTGAGCACCTAGATACTGTGCTAGGTATTAGGATATTGTAGTGAGGGAGACAGAGAAGGCCCCTAGCCTCGTGGAGCATATGTTCTATTCGTGGAACATAGACAAGAATAAGCAGACAGATAAGATCATTACAGATTTATAGCGAGTGCTATGAAGGAAAGACAAGTTGATCCAGAAAGGGACCTGCTTAAAATGGAGCGGGGCGGGGAAGCCTCCCTGGGGAAAGGAGTCCACAAGCTGCTCCTCCTAAATGAGAATGAGCCAGCCATGCCCTTGGGGAAAAGGTACCAGGCAGAGCAGCCTGGGCTTGCAAAGGTCCAGGGGGGAGCAGGAGATCTGGGTGTTTGTGAGTCAGAAAAGCAGCCACATGAGTGACGGTGAGGGCTGGAGTTGGCCTGAGATGGGCCAGGCCCTCGTGTGACGGCCACGGGGATGACACGACCTGGCACCACCTTCCTAGGGTTACTGGCAGAAAAAGCGAGACGATGAGTACAAGTTCTTGGCATCGCGCTGGATACAGACTAAACAGTCAGTAAATGGAATCTGGCTGCCTGCCTCTTCTCCGCCTCTGGGGCTGCCATCTGTGTCCCCTCGTCTGTCTCCTACAACGATCTCTTTTCTAACTACGGCTGACCCATGAACGACACAGGTTTGAACCGTGTGGGCCCACTGACGCATGGACTTTTTACAATCCAGTGCTGTAAACGTCTTTTCTCTTCCTTATGATTTTCTTAATGACATTTTCTTTTGTCTGGGTAACTTTAGTGTTGGTTTAGAGGGTATGATGCATCTCAGATGCAAGATATGTTGACTGGTTGCCATTGTTAAGGCTTCCAGTCAACAGTAGGCTATAAGGAGTTAAGTTTTGGGAGAGTCTAAAGTTATATGTGGATTTTCTTCTGCACGAGCGGTGGGCACCCTTAACCCCTGCATTGTTCAGGGGTCAACTGTATTTTCCCTGACTCCATTCTCCACCTGCTCCAACCTATTCTCCATAGTGACAGGATGACCTTTATAAAAATTGATCATGCAATCATCTTTCTCCTTTGATGACCTTCAGCAGATCCCCATTACCTCCAACATAACATCCCAGCCCTTCGCTGGGTACAGGGCACTCTTAGCCTTTCTGGCACCTTCTCTTGCTGTGTACCCCATCCCATGGGGTGGACTCCAGCTCTACGAGATGATTTGTGAGTCCCCCAAGTGCCACTCCTACTCTCTCTGCCTTGACTCAAGCCAGTCCCCCTGACGGGATGTTCTGGACTTTTCCTCCCTCTCCCTCCTTTGACTGACATATGCTTTTCTTTTAAGATTCAGCTTACAGTCACTCTAAAAAGACTTTCGTGATTCTCACTCCCATGGACTCGCTCCTCCTGTACCATACTGTACTATTAGTAGCCTTGGAATGCCGTGTTTGTGTTCCCAGTGGTCTTCTAGACTGAGCTTCGAAGGTAGAACCTGCACCTGCTAATTTTGTTTTTTTTTTTTTTAAGATTTTATTTATTTGTCACAGAGAGAGAGAGCACGCACAAGCAGGCAGAGGCAGAGAGAGAAGCAGGCTCCCTGCCGAGCAAGGAGCCCAATGCGGGACTCGATCCCAGAACCCTGGGATCATGACCCGAGCCAAAGACAGTGGCCCAACCGACTGAGCCACCCAGGAGTCCCTGTTTTTTTTTTGTTTTTTGTTTTTTGGTTTTTTTTTTTTAATACCTAGTGCAACCCCTGGTACTTGAGCAGCGCTCAATACGATGGAGTCTCAACTTCTATTCATTTAACTCGCACAAACTCACACCCATACGCGTGCATGCGTGTGTAAATTTAAATGGTTTTGTCCGTTCCAGCCCGCCCTCCGTTCCACCCAGTTTGTCTGGGGTTTAGAGTGAGCTTAAGCTGGATTCTGCTTATTCCCATGATGGGTCTTGGTTCCCATGACTCCCGAGTGTTAAAGACACCATGTACATCTCATAAGAGAGCGCCTCAGATCCAGCCAACTTCTTCATCTGGTGCTTGTTAGGAGAAACCGCCATCTGCACCGAGATTGAAGGGAAAATCGGTCATGTCGGAATCACAGAGACTCCCTGTCACCTTAATGTGGCACATTCCCAAGGGATTTCTCCAGAGGAATTTTGACTGTATGTTGGTTCCCCTTTATATACT
Organism: Martes martes; assembly: GCF_963455335.1. Lineage (NCBI taxonomy): Eukaryota > Metazoa > Chordata > Mammalia > Carnivora > Mustelidae > Martes > Martes martes. The sequence continues at coordinate 132,367,845 of NC_137893.1, forward strand.
GACTTTGCAACCTACACTCCCTGTGGGATGTATATCTTTCTCTCAGTATGTCTTGAATTTATTGAACGGCCAGTAATCAGGAAACTCAGAACAGGAATTCAAATTGTTTTAGGGATAATCTCATGTTCTCTCTCCTCCCTAGAATGAATGTATAGAATCATTCTTTTCTGGAAGTCATTTTTAGGGGCACCTGGGTGACTCAGTCGGTTAGCATCTGCCTTCAGCTCGGGTCATGATCCTAGGGTGCTGGGATGGAGTCAAGTATCAGGCTCCCTGCTCAGTGGGGCGTCTGCTTCTCCCGCTCCCTCTCTCCTTCCCCCTGCTTCTCGCACCATGCTCTCTCTCTCTCTCTCTCAAATAAATAAAATAAGTAAATAATAAAAGTCATTTTTACTTAGAAAGGCAATAGGGTAAGAGCCACGAAGCGATAATTATCAAAGACTAAAGCTGGAAGTCTTTGAACAGTACTTTGTCATGGAAATTTTTTTTCTTGAGGACTATCTAGTTTTATTTATTGATTTATTTTAAATTACATATTACAAATCTATTGATTTATTTTTAATTACAGTTACAAATTACATATTTGAAGAGGTACATTGTCTTTTTAAGTTTGATTTAAATTCCAGTGGGTTAACATACAGTGTTACATTAGTCTCAGGTGTACAATATAGTGATTCAGCACTTCCATACATCACTCGGTTCTTATCAAAAGTGCCCTCCTTAATCCCCTTCATCCCCCCCCTTCCCTCTGGTAACCATCTGTTTGTTCTCTAGAGTTAAGAGTCTGTTTCTTGGTTTGCCTCTCTCTCTCTCTCTCTTTCCCCTTTGCTCATTTGTTTTGTTTCTTAAATTCCGCCTATGAGAGAAATCATAGGGTATTTGTCTTCCTCTGACTTATTTTTCCTAACGTAATACTCTCTAACTCCATCCATGCCATGGCAAATGGCGAGATTTTATTCTTTTTATGGCTGACTAATATTCCATCATATATAGATACCACATCTTCTCTGTCCATGCATCAGTCAGTGGACACTTGGGCTATATCCATGATTTGGCTCTTGTAGATTATGCTGCTATAAATATCAGGGTGCATGTACCCCCACTGAAATAGTATTTTTGTATTCTTTGGGTAAATACCTAGCAGTGCAATTGCTGGGTCAGAGGGTAGTTCTATTTTTAACTTTTTCAGCTGTGGTTCCAACATTATGTCAAGGCTGTCAGGTTGCCAAATGTTAAAGGGCATTGCTTTTAGAATCCCTCTGTGAAAAACTTGTGTTTAGAGGGATAATTTTGTTCTCGTCTTACTCCTGGTTATTGACTATTGAGTTGAGAGTTGGTTAATGGTGGATTTTAGAGTCACTCTTCTCAGAGAAATTCAGAATTGGGGAAATTGGAATTTTCAGTAAGCATCCCCCTGGAGTCTTGCTTTTTTGGCTCTTAATGCTCTCTTTCCCGTGGTGATTCTAATTTATGTCTACAGCTCATCACTGCTTGGGTACTGATGAGTCATTACCCTGCATCATGTTCCCCAGGTCCTCTCATACACTTCTCCCTATCTCTTGGGTATCTCTTCCTGAGGCTCCCACTGACATGCTCCGCCTTCCGCCTCCCTACTCCCCACAGACCCACTTTTCCAAATCTCTGTGACTGCCACCGCCTTTCTCTCCAGTTAGCCAATGGCTTCCTGCCCCATATCTAATCAGCACATTCTGTACATTCTGTCTGGGATGGTTTCTAGCGAGTTATCACCCTCCCTGTTCCCATCACTACCGCTGTAACTCCAGCCCATCATACCACTCTAACAGATTGTTAAACCCGCCCAAGTGCACTCTCCAGCCCAGGTTTCTCTCTTCAGACCATTCTAACACTCTTGACATATTTTTCTAATGAAGGCATGGCTCTAAGAATAACTTCTGAATCCCAAATGCTTTAAGGAGTTCCGAGAGCTTATTGAATTACTCTGTGTAAACATCTCAACATGGCATGTTGGGTATCAGCATATTCCTAGTAAATATCACCTCATTATCACAATACTGCCTCACTGTCAGTCCCCATGGCTGCCTCCCCAGAAAAAAACAGTGTGCCTTGTGTTCCTGCCTTTGGCACTTTTCTTGTTCAGGTCATTCTCTCTACATGGGCCATTCTCCTCCATCTCTCACATTTAAATAATGGTTTTAATATGTCCGTTATCTAATGGCTTGTCATTTAGGAAGCCTTCCCTAGTTTTTGGTTTTTTTTTTCCGATTATACACTTTGTAAACCTTTGTCGTAACTCTTTTGTCATTCTATAATCTTCTCTACAGTATAATTATGAATGTGAATCTCATATTACCCTGACTGAACCGTATAATCTCTTTTGGGATCTTTTATATTTTGGGCAGCCAGACATAGTGAGCATCCAGTGGGATGAGAATAGTTACTGAATTGGGGTGCCTGGGTGGCTCAGTCGGTTAAGGGACTGCCATCAGCTCAAGTCATGATCCCAGGGTCCTGGGATCGAGCCCCACATGGGGCTCCCTGCTCAGTGAGGAGTCTGCCTCTCCCTCTCCCTCTGCTGCTCTACCTGCTTGTGTTCTCTCGCTTTCTATGTCAAATAAATAAAATCTAAAAAAAAAAAAGAATAGTTACTGAATTGATTTAAATGGAACTAATTATTTTATTCAAGTATAATTAACATCCAGTGTCATATTAGTTTCATGTGTACAATATAACAATTTAACAATTCTATCCTGGGGCGCCTGGGTGGCTCAGTGGGTTAAGCTTCTGCCTTCCGCTCAGGTTATGATCTCAGTGTCCTGGAATCGAGCCCCACATTGGGCTCTCCACTCAGTGGGGAGCCTGCTTCCCCCCTCTCTCTGCCTGCCTCTCTGCCTACTTGTGATCTCTCTCTGTCAAATAAATAAATAAAATCTTTAAACAAACAAACAAAAACAATTCTATCCATTGCTCAGTGCTCATCAAGATAAGTGTACTCTTAATCCCCTTTATCTAATAACACCCCCCACCAAACATTCCCAGTTTGTTATCTGTATTTAAGAGTCTGTGTTTTTATTTGTCTCTTTTTTCTTTGTATTTTTTTTTTCTTAAATTCCACTTGTGGGTGAAAGCCTATGGTATCTGTGTTTCTCTGGCTGACTTATTTCCCTTAGCCTTATACCCTGAAGGTCCACCCATACTAATGGCAAGATTGCATTCATTCAGTTGGCTGAGAATATCCCATTGTGTATATATACCACATCTTTATCCATTCATCTATAGATGGACACTTGGGTTATTACATCTGTATGTTGGTTATTGTAAATAATGCTGGAATAAACATAAGGATGTATATGTCTTTTAGAATTAGTTTTTGTTTTCTTTGGGTAAATACCCAGTGTGGAATTAATACCCAGTGTGGAATTACTGGATCATATGGAAGTCTATTTTTAACTTTTTTGAGGAACCATACTGTTTTTCAGAGTGGCTGCACCAGCTTGCATTCCCACCAACAGTGTAAGAGGGTTCCCATTCTCCACAGCCTTGGCCAACACTTGTTATTTCTTGTGTTTTTTATTTTAACCATGATGATGGGTGTGAGGTGATATCTAATCCCATTGTGGTTTTGATTTGTATTTCCTTGATGATGAGTGATGTTGAGCATCTTCTCATGTGTCTGTTGTTCATCTGTATTTTTTCTTTGGATAAATGTCTATTCATTTCCTCTGCCCATTTTTTAATTGGATTAGGGTTTTTTTGGTGTTCAGTTTACATGTTCTTTGTATACTTGGGATATTAACCCTTAACAGATCATTTGCAAATATCTTCTCCCATTCAGCAGACTGTCTTTTGCTGCTTTCCTGCACTGTGCCAGGTTATTTTAGTGTAGTCCCAATCGATTAATTTGCTTGTTTCCCTTGTTTGAGGAGACATAGCTAGAAAAAATGTTTCTACAGCTGATGTCAAAGAAGTTACTCTATATGTTTTATTCTAGGAATTCTACCATTTCAGGTCTCATATTGAGGTTGATAAGCCATTTTGAGTTTATTTTTGTATCTGGTGTAAGAAAGCCAGTTTCTTTCTTTTGCATGTAGCCGTCCAGTGTTCCTCAATGCTTGTTGAAGAGACTGCCTTTTCCCCCACTGTATATTATTGCCTCCTTAGCCATGGATTAATTGACCATATAAGTGTGGGTTCATTTCTGGGCTCTCTATCCTGTTCCATTGATCTATGTGTCTGTTTTTGTGCCAGTACCATACCGTTTTGGTTACTACAGCTTTGTAGTATACCTTGAAATCCAGGATTGTGATACCTCCGGTATTGTTCTTCCTAAATGGAAATAATTTTTAATATACCGCTCATCCCTGCCACTCAGTCAGCTGCAAATCATCATCCCCTCACCCTCCACCCCCATCATCTCACACACACACACACACACACACACACACACACACAACCTAGATTTCTTTGTCACGTTCTGAGAGATCAACTTAAGACAGCATTTTCTAGCCATGTTCAGCCTCTCTGGGACATTTCCTGAAGTGCTTTCTGCTCCTGGTCAACAGCAATGGGACGGGTCTCTCTCCTTCAGTTTTTCCAAAGCATCTTGCTCACCTTGGGAATGCTTTGAAACGCCAGGCTTATTCTGGGAACAGCATGGGCTCAAGCCAGACTGTGCTTCAGTCGGAGCTAGCTCTACCATCTCCGAGTTTACCAAACTGGTGCCTTATTCTGCACCAAAGAAAGTAAAAAGAACAGCCCAACAGTAGAGGCCCCTTCCTTAAAGACCAGGTCTGGGTTTTCATAAAGCTGCTTTACAAAAAAAAAAAAAAAAAAAAAAAAAAAAGATTTATTTATTTGAGAGAGAGAGAGAGAGAGCACACAGTGGGGAGGGGCAGAGAGAGTCTTAAGCAGACTCCTGGTTGAATGTGGAGCCCAATGCAGGGTTCGATCCCTAGACCCTGAGATGAAAACCTGAGCCGAAACCAAGAGTTGAACATTCAACCAACGGTGCCACCCACACACCCCATAAGGCTGCTTCTTTAATGGAAAAAACTCATCAGTTGGTCAAGGAAATGATCTTGCTAAGACTTTGGGTGATTTTTTTTTTCCTCTGAGACTCAGAGTAGACAATTTACAATCTTAGAAAGTTACATCCAAAACAGTAAATGTATTAGTTACTTTCCTAATTTAACCATTTCTTTTCTTTTCTTTTTTTTTTTTTTAAAGACATTTTTACTTGCTCTCATCACTTAGGAAATTCCAAGGTTTTTAGGAACTCTTTGCCAGAAATGGGAATGATGATCAGGTATATATTACTTATTTTTTTTAAAGATTTTTTATTTATTTATTTGACAGACAGAGATCACAAGTAGGCAGAGAGGCAGGCAGAGAGAGAGGAGGAAACAGGCTCCCCGCTGAGCAGAGAGCCTGATGCGGGGCTTGAACCCAGAACCCTGGGATCATGACCTGAGCTGAAGGCAGAGGCTTTAACCCTCTGAGCCACCCAAGCGCCCCCTTATTTTTTTTTTAAGACTCCATTTATTTATCTGACAGACAGAGATCACAAGCAGGCAGAGAGGCAGGCAGAGAGAGAGGGAGAAGCAGGCTCCCTGCCGAGCAGAGAGCCCGATGCGGGGCTCGATCCCAGGACCCCAGGACCCCAACCCGAGCTGAAGGCAGAGGCTTTAACCCACTGAGCCACCCAGGCGCCCCTAATTTAACCATTTCTTGATGTGATTTCTCAATAACTGAACTACATACAAGCCTGTCTTTCTCTCATCCTCTGACCTGCAGAGTATATGACATTCTTTCTCGAGATGCTTTTGGACAAAGCCATGAGTAGCAGGTTTCCCCCCAAAATATATTTATCCTGTATCTATATCAGTGCCATGTTTTCAGAGAACATATGGATGATATTCATTCCCCTGTAATCTTTCTTTTCAGCCAGATTTGAAAGATAAGAACATAATTGTGAACATTTTGCAGAATAAAACTGCCATTTTTTAATATAGATTTATTTATTTATTTGAGAGAGAGAGAGAGCACGTGTGTGCATGTGCAGGGGATGGGCAGGAGGGTGGGAGAGAGAGAATCTCTACCAGACTCCTCACTAAGCATGGAGCCCAATGCAGGGCTTGATCCCACCATCCCAAGATCATGACCTGAGCCAAAACAAAGAGTTGGACACTCGATGGACTGAGCCACACAGGCACCCCAAAACTGCCTTTTTTTTTTTAAAATTAAGTAAGCTAAAGATACTCAGATCATCCCAATGCACTTAGCTTCCTGCCATCGTAAGTCCCCTCTTCTAGACACTTCCTTTTCCCCCCACCCACTTCCTTAGCCCAGTCCTCACAGGATTCCTTCTTCATGAAAATCTTTAATTCTGTCTTCAAGTCAGAGCTCCTTGGGGGTCTGAAAAAGGAAGGCCCTCCTGCCCAGGGCTCCAGATGCTCTCCCACATCCCACCTGAAAACTGCCTAGCTTAGTCCCTGAAGTCCTGGTTAGGTCTCCTGGAGCGGCTGCACACCCCCTCTGGTTTCCTTCTCTCCCAGGACTTTGGTCTGTCTGAGCTAACTGCCCTCCACCCACCTCCAAGACTTCTTGATTATATCACGGGTCAGTTATCCTACCACATTTTGGACTTTCCCCCGACACTTACTGAATCTAAACAAAATTTCCCAGTGCAGTTTTCCTGTAAAAACAGCCTCCTCTTTATTCTGGGCAGGATTTAGAATAATCACAGCATTTAGAGCCGAAAGAAGCCTGAGGGAGCTTCTACTTCCAGTCCTAAGGTTGTACAAATTTGGAAATTGAGAGTCAGAGAGCTCAAATGGCTGGCTGACTCTGCTGCTCTGCAAATAAGTGAACATTTTCTGGCTTTATTGCCCATTTATTGCAAACGTTAAAATAAGTGTTTCCATTCATAAGACCCCCCTATTTTTCTGTTAGTCTCATCGTAACAGAAAGAAGACCTCTCAAGTCACATGGGATGTGGAGGGGGCGGGATTTCGGAATCCGTTAACACTATAATAACCGTTATTATCCTTTTGGGTTCTCCCTTCATTATGTAGGTTGTTATTAAGACATTCTTATACCCACTGGGGAACCTCTGTGTAGACAGAACAATTTATGTGTGTTCTTTTTCGTTCACTGTGAAGCTGTCCCACAAACACTAATTGTTTTGTCCCCGTTCCTCAGTGGTTCGGGATACATTGGGAGGGGTTATGTAGTTTTTATGGATTACAGTTTGGAGATTTTTGACGGTCTGAGTGCTCTCCTACACAGATCAGTGGGTTAAACATTTCTCTCCCTTCCATGCTATTTTTTTTTAAAGGATTTATTAATTTGAGGGAGAGGGCACATACAAGCTCACAAGGAGGAGGTGGGGCAGAGGGAAAGAGAATCTTCATCAGGCTCCACGCCCCGCACAGGGCAGGGTGGAGGGGGAGGTGGGGGGGCCTTGACCTCACAACCCTGAGATTTTGACCAGAGCTGAAATCAAAAGTCAGACCCTTAACGGACTGGACCACCCAGATGCCCCACACACTGATCAGTTACTGAATACTCCTCAAACAGATATCTCTCAGCTGTGAGTGGGCAGGACTGCTGGGGTCTGGGGTCACCAGTTCATCCCAGTGTGCCCAGGACTTCCCCAGTTTTAGCTCTGAAAATCCCACATCCCCAGAAATCCCTCCATCCTGGGCAAACTGGGACAGATGGTTACCCTAAGCATTGCCCCAACACATTCCTGCTCACTTCCCAAAGCCCAGGTCATCTCGGGGCCAAAAATGAGTGCCCTAGATATTCACGTTCCATAGAACAACACTGATCAATAAATTGGAAACAAGTTACAATCAAATGACTCAGTAAGGCCGGTTCCATCATACTGAAGACCCACTGAAGGGTAGTGATTGAAACTCACTACCGGTCACGAGGGCCCTAACCAAAGCAGACTGGGACCAAGCCTACTCTATTTATAACAATTTTTCCATTGTTTTTGAGGAGAAAGGATAAAGCTTAAGGAAGTCATTTAAAAGGATAAATTGGTACACGTAAAATCGGAATCTGAACCCGCTTTAACCAGTGGGAGAATCAAATGCAAAGATCTTCGAAGAAATGCAAACACAGGACATATCATGGAGACAAATTTGTTCCAGCATTTTAATGTCTAGCAAAGAAGTGTCTGCTTTTTGGGATGGATCCAAGCCCTCTGCCCTAATAAACTGTCTAAACTCAAGTTAATGACAGGTTCTGTGGGAAAGAAGCTAGTAGGACAGTGGATTGAATAAACTGAATACGAGTCAAGAATTGAAAAGGGCTATTAAAAGTGGAAGTTGGAGGGAGCCACTGCCTATCTCTATTTTAAGACTGTTTTGTTTCCACTTATTTGAAAATGTTCAAAAGATAAGGAATATCTTCAAAATAGAGCTCTGTGGCAGCTGCTGAAAGATAAAATACTGTCTCTTGGTAGAAATACCATCCCCTTGCAATGTCAGTTGCACGTTCAAAACTATGGAGGTGGGGGCGCCTGGGTGGCTCAGTGGGTTAAAGCCTCTGCCTTCGGCTCAGGTCATGATCCCAGGGTCCTGGGATCGAGCCCCGCATCGGGCTCTCTGCTCAGCAGGGAGCCTGCTTCTCTCCCGGCCTCTCTGCCTGCTTGTGATCTCTGTCTGTCAAATAAATAAATAAAATCTAAAAAAAAACCCAAAAAACTATGGAGGTGGAGGAGTTGGGAGGTGGTTGGTGTCAGAAGGGTGGCAGAAGACTGTCCCAGATCTGGACAGACCTCGGACACACAAGTTGTCTTCATGAATCTTCAATCTTTTCTTAAAGGAGACCTTGCACAGAAAGACAGTCACCTGTTCTGTTCCTTGAAATTTAACAGAATATAACCGAAGATAAAAATTTCTGTTTCTGGGGTGCCTGGGTGGCTCAGTGGATTGAAGCCTCTGCCTTCAGCTCGGGTCATGATCCCAGGGTCCTGGGATCAAGCCCCACATCGGGCTCTCTGCTCAGTGGGAAGCCTGCTTCCTCCTCTCTCTGCCTGCCTCTCTGCCTACTTGTGATCTCTGTCTGTCAAATAAATAAATAAAATCTTAAAAAAAAAAAAAACCACAGGTGCATTGTTTAAAAAAAAAAATTTCTGTTTCTGTTTTGTATTTGGCTTTCACTTTTGTTTCTGTTTGGGCAATTAGAATTAAATCTGGGCAGTTCACCCCAGAAGGGAAAGAACTTTGCTTTCCGAAGAATACTACTTCTAGGGAAGTAGGAAAAGGCTTGTGACCCCAGAAGAATGTGGTGGTGTTGTGTGGCATAGCGGAAGAAGATGCAGAAGAAGTCTTTTTAGCCAGATTTACTTTCCACCACTTGGATAAAAAAGGACTACTCCTTTTTTAAAAATTGGGAAACTAAGACAAAGTGATCTCAAGAGACTTTTTCAGGGTCACATAGTAAGCAACAGAGCCTTGTTTTTGTTTTTTTTTTTTTTTTAAGATTTATTTGTGTATTTGAGAGAGAGAGAGCGTAAGTGGAAGGGGCAGAGGGAAAGGGAGAGAGAGCCACAAGCAGACGCCACACTGAGCGTGGGGCCCGATGTGCGGCTCGATCTCACGACGGTGAGACCAGGATGTGAGCTGAAACCGAGCGTTGCTGCTTGACGGACTGGGCCGTGCAGGTGCCGCCCCCTCTGAAAGCAGAGCCTGGTTTAAACCCAGCTCCAGAGCCTCAGTCTTCCCCGCCATGCGGTGTGTTTGTCTCCATCATGACCTTTCTGTGGGGTGCCCCAGCAGGCTGGCACTCTGAGAGGTAACCGCTTGGATGTGGTTTGGAAAGACAGGTTAAAGGGGCTGCAGTTGGGAATGAAGGGTCACTGCCCCACCCCGAGTCAGGGGAACAGGGCAGAAGAGGCCAGTGCCAGCCCATGAGAACAGTGGCCTTGAGGGTTCCTGCCTGTCTTCCGTCTCTTTTAGGTGGCAGAATGACCCCTCAAGCACAGATGTTCTGCTTCACTAACCATACCTGGGAGGCAGACGGGACTGGTAGTTTCCTAGGTGAGACAAGTTTGCCAACAGAGAGATGACTTAGATGTGTTGAGTCACTCTTACGACATTCTTATTCTTATGTTGAGTCATTCAATGTGCATTGTTCTAAGCCCTTTTTATGTCCCGACCTGCTTAAAACTCTTTAGATCCTGGGGCACCTCGATGGCTCAGTCAGTTAAGCCTCTGCCTTTGGCTCAGGTCATGATCCTACGGTCCTGGGATCTTGGGATCTTGCCCTGCATCAGGCTCCCCGCCGAGCTGGGAGCCTGCTTCTCCTACCCCCTCTGCTGCTCTGCCTGCTTGTGCAATGCACTCTCTCTCTCTGTCGAATAAATAAATAAAATCTTAAAATAGATAAATAAATGGATAAATCTGTCTAGAACCCTACGGGGTCAGTCTTTTCTTAGTATCTCCATTTTCTAGAAGAAAGAGGGATACTGAGGCATGTAATCCAATTTCCCGCGCTCTAACCCAAATGGTGTATGTAAGCAGTTTCATGCAAGTAGAAGGATGACCAACATCACTGTTTGCCCTCATTTCACGTTTCTTTATCTGCAAAGATACAGAAATTCTAGGTGATTGCAAAGACTCCAGTAATGCAAAATGTGGGCCTTGGAGGATCGCAATTAGAATCTAGAAGAGAGATCAGCAAACTACCTACAGCCCCTGGGCTAAATCTGGCCCATTTCTCTACCGTCCACAAACTAAGAGTGACTTTACATTTTTAAATGATTGGGGAAAAAATCCAAAGAAGACAACTTGGTGACATGGAAATTATATGAACTTCAAATATCAGTGTCCATAGATGAAAATTTAGTAAGACACAGGCCCAGGCATCTGGGTGGCTCAGTGGGTTAAGTCTCTGCCTTCGGCTCAGGTCATGATCTTAGGATCCTGGGATCGAGAGCCCCACGTTGGGCTCTCTGCTCAGCGAGGAGCCTGCTTCCCCTGCTCTCTCTGCCTGCCTCTCTGCCTACTTGTGATCTCTCTCTCTGTCCAATAAATAAAAATAAAATCTTGAAGAAAAAAAAAAAAAGACACAGGCTGGTATTGTTATGGCTGTTGTCATGCTGGGGAAGAAGCACTCAGTGGTTGCATCAGAGACCAAAAGTCCCACAAGCCTAAAATATTTACTACGTGGCGCTTTATAGAAAAAATGCTGATGCCTGATATAGGATCGCGTGGTCAGCACAATTGTCTAATACTTTCAGAGAAACATTTTTGTCATAATGGGGAGTTTATTAAATAACCCAAAGCCTCCCATTTTGTACAGGAAATGGTTAATTTAAAAAAGATTCTGAGGGTGCCTGGGTGGCTCAGTGGGTTGAAGCCTCTGCCTTCGGCTCAGGTCATGATCCCAGGGTCCTGGGATCAACCCCCACATCAGGCTCTCTGCTCCATGGGGAGCCTGTTTCCTCCTCTCTCTCTCTCTGCCTGCCTCTCTGCCTACTTGCGTTCTCTGTCAAATAAATAAATAAAATCTTAAAAAAAGAAAAGGATTCTGAATAAACATTTCACAAGTGACTTTTTATTTTTTTAAAGATAATATTTACTTATTTGAGAGAGAGAGAGGGAGCTCAAGCAGAGGGAGAGAGAGGGAGAGGGAGAAGCAGACCCCCACTGAGCAAGGAAGCCGACACGGAACTCGATTCTAGAACCCTGGGATCATGTCCTGAGCTGAAGGCAGACACTTAACCCACTGAGCCACTCAGGCGCCCCCAATAGATGACTTTTTAAATAGCATCTGAAGCATGTATGCATAAGACAAATACATTTATATTCCTGTTATGTTGTTCCTAAATGTTAGCACTCTGCTTGTTTTCAAGGTCTGGTTGGCCCAATGTTTGCAGTGATCTTTACGGTTGTCAAGCCCTTTCACAGTGACATGAACTTAGTTGATAATTTACAAATGCTGGAGGTCCTGATCGACAGTAATAAAATGGTCACCGAGCTGTATGAATGCCAACCGTCCTTCATTGAATGATCGTGCACTGCTCTGCTCCCGGAGTTTTTCCTGGAACCTTCCACTTCATCCTCTGTCCATCACCTCTTGCTGACAACAGGGTGTCCCAATCCCCCAGGGCTACATCCCTCTTTTAATCCATGACTTCTTATCTGTTCAGTTCTGAGTCTGATTGTTACGACTGTGTCGAAACTAAGAATCCATAGGCTAAGTCTCAAGAGGGATTCAAAGTACATGACCTTCAATGCTTAAAGCAGAGATGATACACTGGCATCCTTAGGGCCAAAGGCAGTCTCTGGGGGTGCAAATGCATGCATACACTTGTGTCTCACAAATGTGTTAGTGACTCGGTAACATTTAAAGGGTTTGGGATTTTTATATATATATAAAACTCAGCTTTCTCACTTCTCTTAAAATATCTGAGGAGCTGGCAGCCCCAGCCCTGTGACCAGCAGGTCACAGGGTGCTGCTTGCTTTAAGTGGGACCCAGGCTCTTCCCTGCGGTCCCCACTCTCCCTCTATGTCCATGACCCCGTGGCCAAGTGTTCGCTGCCACTCGTGAACTTACCAGCCCGGTCTTTCCCTTCCTCCACCAGCTTCACTTCCTTCTTACATTTGCCATCCTCAACACGTTCCAGTGTGTGAATCCAGTCCACAGCCTCGTGGTCATTGTTCTGGTTGCTGGGAGATCTTGTTCACTTTCTCGGTCTCCCGTGCAGCCCAAGTATTTTGGGTTGCCAGACTGACAGCGACTGGTGTACCCTTAGTGGAGATGAGGGGATCCATCAGAAAGCATCGCCTTGATTCGGTTGCAAAAGTTAAGCTAGGAGGAGTGATCTGAGGTCAAGGAGAACTATGAGCACTTAGAAAGGAGTCCGGCCCGGATTCCTCCCCTGCCCCTGTGACCACCGCACCAGCATTTGCAGTTACCTCTCAGGGCCCAGCTGGGGTGGACACAGAGCTCCTAGAACATTCATGAGAACTACAGGACTGTAAGAGGGGGAAAGTTCCCACCATGTTCTCAGAAAGCCCCAGAGAGCCCCGCCTTTTGCTCTCACATTGAGCTGAGCTGATGATGTGTGGCGAGCTGCTGTCCAGTGCTGTCCCCTTGTTGGTGATATTAAAGATGATCCCGGGACCGAGAGAGGCAGGGATTGGGATACCAAGTGTCCACGTGATGACAGTTTTCAGTATGTGAAGCCAGCTAGAATGAACAGAGCAGAAATAACGTACTGGTTCAAAGTTACTAGCTCAGCCCGCCCAGCGATCTGCTAGAAGAAAATGCCTGTTTGGTTGCCACAGATACCAAGCAAAACAAACCTACCCGCTGGGCTAAGCGCTTAGCAGGCATCCCGTTTTCATGTCTGGTTGTTCATCTAAACAACTGTAAATAAGGCAGGACAGACCACAGAAGGGTTTCTGGGAGTACTGGTGTTTTGAACTGTAAATCACCTTGCACCACTCCCCACCCCATTTGCAATGTGCTGTGACTAAATCCTGATTAAAGATTGGTTGAGTTTGCTTTGGATGGGCTTTCCAGCGGAGGTCCGGCTTGTGGGGCCAAGGCTTGAGGCAAAAAGAGGGAAGAACCCACAGAACCTGTGGGGAGAGAGAGCCCTGTACCTCCCCTCTCCCCTTTGGCGCTTCCCCTCCTGCTCCCCACAAGTCTGGCCAAGGATGTATTTTGCAGAAAAGGGTGTGGTTCTAACTAGAATGAGGGGAAGTGAAGGCATCCAAATGGACCATTCCATTCTTCCCTTCCTCAAGCAGTATTTCTGCTTTTTGTCTGGGCCAAAGTGGGCTAGGGATGGGGAAGGAAAAGAGGGGGAATAAAATCAACCCGGTGGAAAGCCTTAACAGGATAAATGTATCTCTTTTCCGTTACTAAGAACAGAAGTGAAAATATCAGGTCATTCACATGGTCGGAAATGTTGGCTATTTTTCAAAAGAGAAGTGACAACAGTAACTGGTAATGCATATTGAACACACGGGATCGTCCACCCAAACCCTAAACAGAAGTCATCTCGGTTACAGTTCTTCACAACCGCGCGAAACGGGAACCGCTGTGATTTTTTTTCCATCTCACAGATGAAGAACCCGGAGCTAAGAGAGGTTAAGTAACTTTACCCTGGTCTCGCAGCTGGTCACTGACCAGCAGGGATTAGAAGCCAAATAGACTGGCTTCAGCATCTGGACAAGGGAGCTGCAGAGTGAAGGTTTCTGGCTTCTCTCCAGCTGAGTGACCTTGGGAAAAAATATTGTTCTTGGCTCCCATTTCCTCATCTGTAAAATAAAGGGTCCTGTTAGATGATCTTTGAGTCTGTTTCCAAATCGATATCCATCATCTCCAGGCCACTGCTATCATTCATTAGCTCCGTGGATAATCCACCTTTACGTGAAAGTGAAAGGCTGGGCTCTCCAGGGCTTTCTGAGAACACAGTGGAAACTTTCCCCCCCTTACAGTCCCGTAGTTCTCATGAACATTTTAGGAGCTCTGTGTCCACCCCAGCTGGGCCCTGAGAGGTAACCGCGAACGCTGGTGCAGTGGTCACAGGGGCAGGGGAGGAATCTGGGCCGGACTCCTTTCCAAGTGCTCATAGAGTAAGGCGGGTGAGGGATAGGAAGGGGGCAGGGAGAGTGCTGCATTATACCCCGCTTTCGGAACAGAGGCACCTGCTCCAACGGCCACCTGGTGCCCAGACAGTTAGGATAGCTAGGTGACTGCGGGCTGAGAGGGGACCAGGCCACTTTTAGCTACCGCTGTGGCTGCCACCATTGATTTTTTTTTTCTTTGTAGCTGGTTGAGTTACTTCCCCCAGGAGCGTCCTTACCACCCTCCTATGTCTCCAGCACCCTCCACATTTGCTGAGTGCTCCAGGCACCCGCACAGGTGAGCTATGACAAGCCCTCTGTAATGTGACCAGACCTGCTGGGCTTCCCTTCCTGCCTCCCCTGAATTACACTGACTGGTACTTCCAGGAATTTTGCAGCAACCCCGAAGCCTTTGTTCTTTCTTCAGAGTGAGGAAGTGGGAGAGGAGGGGGCTGGGTGGGAAGGAGACTTCTTTGATTTGTATGAAATGACCTTAGATCTGAAGATGTCAGACTTTTTGAAAGACCCCTGGCGAGTGACTCCACACACTGGAGATAACCGCGGTGTCAAGAGTTCACGTTATCTGAAGCTCTGTGTGAAAGGGGAACCAACTTTCTGGGAACAATGACTATCACCTTTCCCTTTGGCGGTGCAAACTGAAAGGTGTGTTTATTTCATTTTTGTCATCCACACTGACCCTTTAACGTTACAAGTCGCTGCTAGGTTCCTTCTGCCTTCATCCCATACTCCAAGAGTGTAATTCTTTTTTCCCCTCTTCCCATAGCCTACACACACATGTATACGCTACGTAACACGATCAGAGTGTCTGATTTAACCCAGGAACACCCACCTGGCCACAGACTCTTGTCGCCGTTGACAGTCTTCTGCGTACGCCTAGTACACGTGCATTTTTTTTTCTTACCTGTGTCTGTGCGCCCAGAGGTAGAAATAACACTGAAATGCAAAAGAGGGAAGACGAATAAAGCCGAGGGGGCAGAAGTCCTAAATGTTGTGCTTTTGCAAGGGCTGCTAGCAGGTTGCCAGGGCGAAGCAGAGAAAGTAGAAGCGCTTCACTCGAAAAGGCGAGCAGAGAGCCGGCGAAGAGCAGGGAGATCGGAGCGGAGTACGGAGCACCGAAGGCGGGCGGGGCGAAGCGAGGGAAACTCAGCCCCCGTGGAAAGTCCATTCCAGAACGCAATTTGCTACATCCGCCACTTGCATTTCGCATGCAAATGAGGAGGGCTTCCCGGAGGCGGGGCTGGGCTGGGCGAGCGCCGGGCCGGGCTGAGCGCCGCGCGGAGAGCCGCTCGGGATTCAGCGCCGCTCGGGATTCAGCACCCCCGGGTCGGAAGAGCCGAGCGCGCTACGGCAGCATCTCCTCCCGCCGGCGCCGCCGCGGAGGATGGACGCCGCGCTGGGGCGGACGGCGCGTCGGGACTGAAGGACTCCAGCCCTCCGGACAAGCCTGTCGGAATTCGAGACCGGGAAGAGCGATCGGTTCAACCTCTCCCCACTCGCGGTTTCAGGGACAGGTCATTTCTCAGTCCCTGGAGAGCGCGTCCTTCCCCAGGGAAGTGAAAATAATGAACTTTTGGAGGTACAGCTTTTTTGCTTTCACGGTCTTCAGCGCGCTTCTATTTGTGATACTTTATAACAGCCAGTTACACCTGCCGGCGAGGTTCGGGTCGCTGAACGGCTCCAGTCACAAGTACTTCGGAATTCATGCCTGTGATTACGCCTTAGACGATAAGGCTCCTTTTTTGTGGGGGAGGACCTTGCCCTCGCCTTTGGGGAGCGTCCCGTGCAAGGACTACCTGACCCAGAATCACTACATCACCAGCCCCCTGTCGGAAGAGGAAGCTCTTTTCCCCTTGGCTTATGTCATGGTCATCCATAAGGACTTTGATACTTTCCAGAGGCTCTTCCGAGCTGTTTACATGCCCCAGAATGTCTACTGCGTTCACGTGGATGAAAAGGCCACCGTTGAGTTCAAAGAGTCAGTAGAGCAGTTACTGAGCTGCTTCCCAAATGCTTTCCTGGCCTCCAAGATGGAGCCGGTTGTCTATGGGGGGATCTCCAGGCTCCAGGCTGACCTGAACTGCCTCAAAGACCTCGCGGCGTCCGAGGTGCCCTGGAAGTACGCCATCAACACGTGTGGGCAAGACTTCCCCCTGAAGACCAACAAGGAGATCATTCGGTATCTGAAAGGCTTTAAGGGGAAAAACATCACCCCGGGGGTGCTGCCCCCCGATCACGCCATTGGACGGACTAAGTTCGTGCACCGGGAGCACATAGGCAAAGACGGCTCTTTTGTGAAAAATACTAATATTTTGAAAAGCTCGCCTCCGCATCAGCTGACCATCTACTTTGGCACTGCCTATGTGGCCCTGACCAGAGAGTTTGTCAACTTTGTCTTCCATGACAAAAGGGCCATTGATCTTCTACACTGGTCGAAAGATACTTACAGCCCCGATGAACATTTCTGGGTGACACTTAATAGGATTCCAGGTATGTGCCGACGTCCATTCCAATTTTTTCTTCTTCATAGACTGAGTTCACTAATATCCAGCGCTTCTAGAGAACAGACTCGTTGGAGATTATTTGGGGGGAAAAAAACCAAAAAAACAAAAACCAGAACTTGAATGCTTAGAAAACTATTAGTCTGGTTGCTTTTTTTTTTTCCCAAATATTTTATTTATTTATTTGACAGAGACAGCGAGAGAGGGAACACAAGCAGGGGAGTGGGAGAGGGAGAAGCAGGCTCCCCGCCAAGCAGGGAGCCCAATGAGGGGCTCAATCCCAGGACTCTGGGATCATGACCTGAGCTGAAGGCAGACGCTTAATGACTGAGCCACCCAGGCGCCTCAGTCTGGTTGTTTTTAGTGACCAGCTTAGTGCCAACTCTGTTGTCTTGTAACTGTGTGCAGTATAGTGATCTAAGAAGCATTAGAAGCTGCAGGAACTCTGGCAAAGCTGTCTTTGATCCTGTGTCCTGTAGTTCAGTCGTGTGTGTGTGTGTGTGTGTGTGTGTGTGTGCGTTTTAAATTGAGGTGCAATTGACATATAGTAGCTCAGTCTCGTGAATGGATGCTTTTCATCATCCTTGATAAGCACAGCTACAGCATGTTGAAATCGATTTTTAATAAGCATCCTAGAATTTATGACTTGAAATAGGTATGTTCCTTTCAGACCGTGTCACACAGTATCCCATTCATCCTCAAAGTCATCACTCAAAGCCGCTGGGGCTGTTTTTGGAATCTGTGAATCTTCTTTGGAAGTTGATAAATTAGCTCTTCAGTTAAATGTCTCTAACCTAAGACCTGACCAAGTACCCAGGTGTCAACCGACTTGGTTCAACAAGAACCAAGTCGGATGTTTTGTTATCGAGGACAATGGGTAAAATGAACAGAGAGGGGATCAACAGTGGGAGTTGATCCAAACTTAATTCTCAATTTCAAAGTCACAGATTATTGGATATTCCACTTTGCAGTCTCTTGATTTCGTAGACTGCAAAGTCTTTTCCATTGTTCATGATCATTTGGAAAAGGGTCTGAGGTCCGCCAGGCCACTGGAGGCAGAAAACAGCACCAGCTTCCCTCTTTGATTCGGGACTGAGTTTCTTCTCAAAATTCTGTTTTCTGTCTGTTGTCTGAGAATACCTGTGTGACCTGTAGCACCTGTTCCTGGTGATGTCCCAATAAACCAGTTTCCATTGTTGTGACAGCAGGGCTGTGGCTGTCAGCCCTGTGTGAGTGAGACCCTAATGCCTGCCACATGTGAAAAAAGTCTCTGCTTCTACACAGAGTCTTGGTATCATGGACACATCTGAGAGCGGTTTGAAGCTACCTTCGTAGTTGAAAGTAGATTCATAGCAGTGACTCTTTTCTCAATGACCCGGCATTCCTTAGAGCCAAATTGGAGTGGCAGTGACAAAAGTCTACTCAGGGCAGAAAGAGGACAGGCAAGGTGACTGGGGACAGAGACCTTTTCTGGATTACGAAATTGTCAGATCACGAAGACTTGTAGGAGCGGGAGTAAACCAACACTTTACCAGAGTGTAGTGAGTGTTCATTCATATTGTTTACAAAGTTTAAAAACATGGCAGTATGTTGTTGGTGGCATCTCTAATACTGTTGATGGAGTTTGCTCCAGATGTGTGTGCTACATCATTTCTTTCAATTATAAGAAATAATCACTGTTATCCTCATGCACAGAGGAAGAAAAAGAGGCTTAGAGAGATCGAAGCGACCTGCTCCTCTTCACACAGCTTGTCCAAGCAAAGCCGGGGTCTAATCCTGGACCCGTATGACCTGAAGTTTGAGCTTGCACCAGAAGAGGAGGAAATAATCATTTCTCCTTTCCTGTATCTAAAGCAGATTCTCTGGGTGCCCGGGGTGGGGGGCGGAGGACTCAGTCAGTTAAGTGTCCAACTCTTGATTTCAGCTCAGGTCCCAATCTCAGAGCCCCGCGTCAGGTTCCAAGCTCGGTGTGGCGTCTTTCCGCCCCTCTCCGTCCCCGCTGCTTATTCGCATGCACTCAGGTGTGCTCTCCTAGAGTAATAAATAAAATCTTTTAAAAAATAAATAAATAGGGGCTCCTGGGTGGCTCAGTGGGTTAAAGCCTCTGCCTTTGGCTCAGGTCATGATCCCAGGGTCCTGGGATCGAGCCAGACATCGGGCTCTCTGCTCAGCAGGGGGCCTGCTTCTCTCCCCACCCCCACCCCGCCCACCTGCCTACTTGTGATCTCTATCTGTCAAATAAATAAATAAAATCTTAAAAAAAAATTGTACTTAGGACTTCATAGAAAAGGCATTAAAAAAAAAAAGGCAGTAAAAAATAAATAAATAAATAAAGCAAATTTCTTGCAGATCCCAAAAAGGGGGTAAGGTAAGGGGTTGGGGGGGGGGCGGGGAAGAACAGTGGAAGTAAGTTCTACCTGACCACTTTAAGCTGGAATAAGGTTAGCCGGAATATGGAGTGCTAGGGGTGTGTGTGTGTGTGTGTGTGTGTGAACACAGTGAACTTGCTGAGGCTTAGCAGGGCCACTGTGCTCGCTGGAGTCACGGGAAGTTGTCCTTGCTGAGCGGATTGCCAACCCCACACAGCCGTCTGTGCCAGCTTCCTCCATCCCTATCTGGAACACGCTTTGGTCTAACTCTTCCCTCTGTGAGCCGGTGGAAATGGGAGGTGTTCTTTAGTTAATGTTCTGACTAAAGTCTGGTGAGGGGAGAAGCGAACAGGATGAGACTTTGAACCTAATGACTGTGAAGTGTCCTTTGAGCCTAATTACCGTGAAGTGTCTTGAGGACTTTGTCTTTACAATGAGTAGAAGTTTTCTTTCCTTTTTTTTAAAGATTTTTTTAAAAAGTATTTTATTTATTTATTTGATAGAGCTAGGGAGAGCAGAAACATAAGCAGGGGGAGTGGGAGAGGGAGAAGCAGGCTCCCCGCTGAGCAGGGAGCCCCAGGCGGAGCTCGATCCCAGGACCTTGGCCAGATCATGAGCTGAGCCAAAGGGCAGACGCCCAACGGCTGAGCCGCCCAGGCGCCCCAAGATTTTTTTTTTTAAGTAATCTCTACACCCAAGGTGGGGCTCAAATTTACAACCCCGATATCAAGAATCACATGCTCTACTGACTGAGCCACCCAATCGCCCCACATATACTGTTTTTAAGTTTACCACAAAAATACACAGAAAAAGAAAAATGATCTTCATGTTAGGCACCCTGTTGTCTGTAAGTGAGAAACGAAGGACACCTGGATATGTCCCGTATTTACATAGGTCATATGCAGATATTTAGGAACCTAATTTTTAATTTAAATGCTTAAGTTTTTCTTAATTTGGAAGCATTTCATAATCTGGACCCGGACAGTTTGGTAGAACAAAGTCTGCAGGGATATTTGCTCCCCAGAATTCAACCAGGGCGAGTGAGCGGAGCTCTCCGGTAGCTTAGTATGACACCTGCTGTTTCCGTGCTTGGAGCTTTCCCTTGGCTTTTCATTATCTTGAGATCAGCTTGAAGTTCTTACGGGGACATGACCTCCATGACCTGACTCCTCCCCCTTCCGTGTCCCTAACCCATCTCTCTACTTTCATTTTTTTTTACTTGATGCCTCAGACTTGGTGTTTCAGCAACTGCTTGACCCTCCTTTGGGGAGGGTCAAGCAGTTTGGCAATTTTCACTTAATCTGGGGGGAGAGAGGGGCTTTTTGTGATGTCCTCTCGGGTATCCCTCCGGCCATCTCTGTCTAACTCCAATTCACGTTCTCTAATCTACCTGGGATGGCACCTCTTGAAGCCATCTCCAGTCACTCACCTCCCAGATGGGTGGTACTTCGGCTCTGGGTTCTCCTCTACTGGATGCCCCTGCTGCCATCATTGGATTATCATTTCCCGCTAAGCATTTATCTCCTCTGTCCTACCCCCTCAGTGTTTGGGTTCCTGAAGGGTAAGGAATCGGATGATTGTCTTTGAAATAGGACGACCGTCAGTGTCTTCCCCATCACTACCCCACCACCTACGATGGTGCCCGACTTGAGGGTTTGTAGCTTGATGGATGACTGTGGGGCAGGTTGTGGGAGGGGCTAGATAGTTACCCGACGCTTCGGAGGACTAGAACTGTTGTCTCTGGGTGGGGTGGAGCGAATTTTCGATCGTAAGGATTAGAGAAACAGGAAGTAAAGATACTGCTTGGAGGTATCATTCCACCCTAAGTCCTGGGAATGGTATCAGTAAAGGGAAAGATAACAGTATCAGAAAGACCTTGTAGAATTGGCAAGCCCCAGAGTTCCAGCTGGAAAGTTAGTGGGGCAGAGTTCCTCAAAAAAACAAACAAACAAAAAACCTGGTTTCCAGGTTGTCACCGTGGGCTCTTCATGCCGTCTCTTCTGGTTCCAAGAGAGAGCACTGGTGTCCTGCTGGTAGGACCTCTTCCTGGCCTACTCATTGCTCCTGCAGTGGGTTTCTGCTGTCTTTAATTTGATCTAGGCTGCTGCTCAGCAATGGGATTAGGAGGAAAAAAAAAAACAACAAACACCTGAGTATAAGGAAATGAAAGGTTAGGAAAAGACAACAATAGAAAGAAACTTGAAACATTTCTCCAGGTGTAGCTCCCGGCAAACGTAAACAGTGAGCCATTGAGGAGGTATGTGTTCTCCTCGGAAAGGTTACCAGGCCCTTAAATCTGGGCAGGGCTGGATCAGCCCCAGTCCTTTTCAAAGTATGCATTGTGTGCTCTGTACATCAGCCTAAATTTAGAAGTTAGTTTCTAGAACCACAAAGGATGCATTCAGTCATGCTGATTGTACCAGTGACCGAGAATTAGAAACATTGATGGCCTGGTGTAAGTAGTCCTGTCTTCATGAATGTCGTAGAACAGTCAGGTCTACCAGAAAGCTGAGTGTGTGTGTGTGTGTGTGTGTGTGTGTGTGTGTGTGTGTGTGTAGCCAGAGGACAGTCCACACTGGCACTTCTTTCATCAATATGGAGATAAATTCTGGTTGAAGGAGAAATTACATAAAACAGAAGCTTTCATGGGTTCTTATCCATTTAACAGAATTTTAAAATGATACCCCTTTAGAGTAGAGGCACCTGGGTGGCTAAGCATCCGGCTCTTGGTTTTGGCTCAGGTCATGATCTTAGGGTCATGAGATCGAGCCCCGTGTCAGGCTGGGCATAGAGTCTGCTTAAGAGTCTCTCCCTCTCCTCCTGTGCAGCCCACCCCTCCCCACCATGCATGCACGCTCTTTCTATCTCTCAAAAAAAAATTAAATAAAGGGGCGCCTGGGTGGCTCAGTGGGTTAAGCCTCTGCCTTCGACTCAGGTCATGATCCCAGGGTCCTGGGATCGAGCCCCCGCATTGGGCTCTCTGCTCAGCGGGGAGCCTGCTTCCTCCTCTCTCTCTGCCTGCCTCTCTGCCTACTTGTGATCTCTGTCAAATAAATAAATAAAATCTTTTTAAAAAATTAAATAAAAAATAAAATGATACCACTTTTGTATAGCCAGATAATACAAAATACACATAATAAGTTTGGACATGATTTTTAAATTATTATATCAGTGGTTTGGGCCTTTGGGCCTGTTTTTCTTCCATTACAAAAGGGCTCGAGGCTCTTCTCGGGCCAGGAATTTGGGGAAGATTTATAGTTTACAATTCATCATGGCTCTCCAGTACACCGACTGATGAGTTTATATCATAAAATGGTGAGCTCCTGGTAGAGAAACCTTAGGCAGGTTGCCTATTATTTGCATAATTAAGATCCGCTGAAGCCGTAGGCAGTTTGAGGGCTCATTTATGCTGCTGGAAGCCATTGGTTGTGCTGTAATGTTTGGAACATCTTTACTGGAGAATCCATGCCCAAACATTCTTTGCTCCCCACCCCTGTGAAGGAGAGAGTCCGGAAACACTGCTTTTAATTAGCTTTTAATTCCTAATCTCTAGAACAACATTATGCAAGACAGAAGATACTGGATTAAAGTATATATGAAGATGTAATTAAATATAAATACCATTATGATTGGTAAATATTCACTGAGCTTAACATGGCTTGAATTCTGGCGGAAAGGATTAATGTAGCTACAGTTTCAGAACTGGCAAGACCATTTGTCCAACATTCTTTCAACCTGCCATCACTGTCTACTGATTGTATAAGACAAGTATTTTCTAGAAGCCATAGTTACCTTTTTTTAAGCAAAAACATAATAGTGCATTTCAATGACTCTTTAAACAACACCATAAATTATCTTGCATGTCAAAGCCCTAATAGATATATAATCGATGTCAAAATTGTCTCTGTGACATCGGTATCTCTACACTAGCTCTCTGAACCATTACAACAGCATCTCCTTCCATCTGCCTTTGAGTGAGTCCACATGATACTTACGAAAAGACTTGGGAGTCAGACAGAAATAGTTGGAAGTCCTGGCTCCCATTATTTGCTAATTATGTGATATCAGCCTTCAGTGTGTGCTGACCTCAGTTTACCCATCTGCGATGATGGGAATAATAAACAGCACTTAATTCCCAGAGAAGTTAAAAGTACTAAGGAAGATCATGTGCATAGTGCGGTGCGGGTCTCGGACCCGCAAAATCTGCTGTAAGGCCTGGTGAAGCAGAATACTGGGCCCTCCACCCCCACCCCCGAGTTTCTGAGGGAGCAGGTCTGAAGCAAGCCCCAGCATCTGTATTTCTAACAAGTTCCCGGGGGATCCTGATGCTTCTTGTCTAGGAAGCACACTTTGAGAACTGCTGCTCTACCCCCTCTTTTATGGAGACTGGCCCATTTATAGATCTGTAGCAAATGTTGGTTGTGTTGATTTCCTCCAGACACTCCTTGACTGAGAAAAAAGACAGCCACCAGGACAAAGGGAAGTGAGAGTGTGTAAGGAAAAGCTGGACGGTGTTGGTTACATGAAGAGGATGTTTTAGAGGTGGTGTACAAAGGGCTAATGGGAAAGTACTACTGAGCACATACCTCCAGGGCTCAGGAATGAGACAAACCTGATGAATTTTAGCTTTGTTCCTATTAGCTTGGTGACCGTGGGTAACTCTGACCTCAGACTCCTCATCTGTACCGACCGGATTAACACAGCTACTTAATAAGTTGTTCTGAGGAGGGCACCTGGCTGGCTGAGTTGGTCGAGTATGGGACTCCTAATCTCAGGGTCATGAGTTCGAGCCCCATGCTGGGTGTAGAGATTACTTAAATAAAGCTTACCCAAAAATTTTTTTTACAAATCAAATTCTGGGACGCCTGGGTGGCTCAGTGGGTTAAAGCCACTGCCTTCGGCTCAGGTCATGATCCCAGGGTCCTGGGATCTAGCCCCACATTGGGCTCTCTGCTCCGCGGGGAGCCTGCTTCTCCCTCTCTCTCTCTGTCTGCCTCTCTGCCTGCCTCTCTGCTTACTTGTGATCTCTGTCTGTCAAATAAATAAATAAAATCTTTAAAAAAAAATCAAGTTCTGAGAATTAAAGGAAAACGTTGAGTGTAAAGTGACAGGATACGTGTTTATCTACTTAGTAATATGAGTATACATAAAGAAAACCGTAATGTGACCTCGAATTCCTAAACTAATGAGATCCTCAAGGCATTAAATAAGATTAATTTAAATGTCTTTTTACTATACAAGAATATCTACCCTATGGCTCCACCACTATGTACAACTGGATATAGATATGCCCAAAGAGAACCAGGAGGAGGGGCGCCTGGGTGGCTCAGTGGTTAAGTGTCTGCCTTTGGCTCAGGTCATGATCCCAGGGGTCCTGGGATCGAGCCCCACATGGGGCTGCCTGCTGGGTGGGAAGCCTGCTTCTCCCTCTCCCACTCCCTCTGCTTGTGTTCCCTCTCTCAGCTGTGTCTCTGTCAAATAAATAAAATCTTAAAAAGAAAGAAAGAAAGAAAACCAGGAGGAAGTATAGGAAAATGTAAGCAGTTGGCACATGTTGGGATGGGCACTTTTGTCATTTTAATTTCCCTTAATGTAATCGGTGCGAATTTTTGAAACCACTAAAACAGCTCCCTTTGTCCTCACATGAATATTGCTGAGTGTGTATTATCCTTGAGGAGTGTTTCCTTAAAAATCCAAAGGATGTCAGTAGTGTCTTCAGGACTTTTATTTCTGTGGTCACATCAGGTGAAAAGAACAGGAATTGGGATTCATAGGTTGTTTTGTTTTCTGAAATCGCACCATGCACCAGAAGGGACTTACGTGGTATTTGTTTGGAACATAATATAATTTCTCAGAAAAGGAAATTAGCACAGCCAGGACCCGAAAGAAGCGAGAGCTTTTTCACAAGCATTCTATACAGGTTTTTGCTGGCGTAGCCACATCCTTCCCATTTTGGGTGTTCAACTTCCTCAAAGTTAAAACAAACGCTGCCCCTCCTAGATTCTTACACAGGGATAATTTATAAACCCTAATACGAAATTCACCGGCACGCAGCACCATAACCCTCTTGGGCCCACCAACCAGTTTCTGCAGCTACCAACATACTACACACACTCAAAGCCAGAAAACAAAATTTACGAAAAATCATTGAATAGATATAATTCTCAGACATGAGTTGCTTCCTCTTATCAAAGGAAATCTAAAATTCCAATAGTACAGGCTGGGGCTTTCTGTGTATCCCATGATAATGATTTGCTGAAAAGTGAAAATCTTTTTATCCAACTTAACCTTTTAGGATATAGTACATCAACCAGACTGTGTTTTCTTTTTCCCTTTTTTTTTTTTAATGGACAAAACTGAGTCTATAAACTCTTTAAGCCTTAGAAAGCAAGAGTCAGAATAATGCTTGTTAACATTTCCCTTCTCTTGGCCGTCGTCTTCATACCAGGAAAATGGGAGGACTATGTTACTAGGAGTAGTAAAACCAATTTAGTGAGGTAGACCCTTACACCTGCAATGTTTTAGAGATAACTTTTGTTCATCTCTTGTTGCTACCAAATATCCACTCCTCGATTTAGGGGGGGGCGGGGAGGACAAACAGACAGTCTTCCTGTTTTATGAGCCGCTGTGTGTTTGTGGAAATGACACAAGGATACTTCGCTTTCAGCTACATGTAAACGTATTTACCATGACCACTGGTTCTCACAGAGCCTTCTCTGGTGGCTTCCGACATCTTGTGAATTTTTCACACGTGTGATTTCATCTGAGATTCCCCGGGTTTTAAGCTTCCGAGCTTGGCACAAGGCTCCTGTCATCTTGCAGGACTGTGCAGAGGGACCAGTTTTGACATTAGCATCCCAGCCTCCTCGGTCGGCAGCTGGTCTGACACTGGGTGAGTTTACTTTTACCAGCCGGAGCTCCAGTTCATTTTTGGTTTGGGGACATTAGAGAAAGTTTGGAAGGTATTTGGGAATTTATTAAAAAGTGAGATTTGTGTATTGGGTGGTTCTGGTTCAATTTCACTTCCTAATATATAAATAGGTAGAGTAATGCATTTCACAGCAGTGGCCCTGACTGGCTAGTATTTCTTTTCAAAGATGTTTGTGAAAGAGCCATAAGAATCTTGGGGTGGCTCTGTGGATGACCGTTTTAGATGACCCCAGAGGACACTCAAGAATTAGAACAGCAGGGGTGCCTGGGTGGCTCAGCATCTCACTCTTGATTTTGGCTCAAGTCATCATCTTGGGGGCATGGGATCGAGTCCTAGGTCAGGCTCCAAGCCTGGTGGGGAGTCTGCTTGAGATTCTCTCTCTCCCTCTCCCTCTGCCCCTCGCACTCTCTCACCCTCGCTCTCTAAAATAAATAAGTAAATCTTAAAAAAAAAAAAAATTAGAGCAAGTTTTTGGACTTTGAGTTTTTTTTTTTTTAAAGATTTTATTTATTTATTTGACAGAGAGAGAGATCACAAGCAGGCAGAGAAGCAGGCAGAGAGAGAGAGAGAGGGAGAAGCAGGCTCCCCGCTGGGCGGAGAGCCTAATGCAGGACTTGATCCTAGGACCCCGGGATCATGACCTGAGCCAAAGGCAGAGGCTTAACCCACTGAGCCACCCAGGTGCCCCTTGGACTTTTGAGTTTTTTAAACACTACACACTGCACATCTAATACTAAATAAATGGACAGTAAGTGCTACGAGCATGGTGTGAATGTTTTATTTTCCTTTTTATAAGTTCTTCAAACTCCAGCCACTGGACCACATAAGAGGGGCCAATGACCTAGATATGCACACTGCAAAATTACCTTCTAACCTCTGTTCTAGCCTCTGTCTTTGATTAGCTGTGTGACCCTAGGTAAGTCAAATAACTTCTTTGGGCCTTGGGTTCCTCCTCAGTAAAATGAAGGAAGTGGGCTGGGTGATTTCAAAAAAGTTCTCCTGCATTATTTTGCTTTAGCTCTGGAGCATGCAGTGAAAGGAGCAGAAATTTTAGTCATTCATTTACAAATCTGCTGGCTGACCTTGTGCAGTTAACCTGTCCTATGTGAGCTTCTGTTGACTCATCTATAAAATGGAGACAATACCAGCAATTTATAAGATGATAGAGAGGGTCCTCCTGTCTCAGCCTTTGTTGATTCTATGACCATTTCCATTCTGTCCCCTTTCCCAGTATAGAATTACTGGAACCATGGCCTCTGGGCAATGAATTTCTCTTCTTTCCTTGTTACGGTCACTATGTCTGTGTTTAGATGCCAACTGCAACTCCTGCCATGATTTCTGAAAACTCGGGCCAGTCATCATAGGCAGTGGGTGGAGGTGATTTTCGTGCTGTAGATTTCTAACCAAATGAGGATGTTAGTTGCTGAGTACTAACACGTTCTCCCCTTTTGCCTGGCTATCTTAATATAGCACATTTCTCCTTGTTTCGGGAGCGTATTTTCTGGGCACGCCCATAAATGCTGAGCTTGAGGGAGGCCAGTGTAATACGTCACCGTGGGGGAGGGAAGGAGGCCTTCTGGAGCCAGACTACTTGGCTTCAAATGCAGTTTTGCAGATTCCTAGTGTATACAATTTGAGGCAAATGATGTAATCACTCTGAATCTTGATTTCGGTATTCGTAGAGTGGGGACGATAATAGTACCTACCCTTGTAAGTGAATTACGTGTAGTAAGACATTTTCAAATGCCAAAAATGGTGTCTGGTGCCTGGTAAGTAGTAATAACTATTAGCTTTTTGGTTTTGTTTTTTTATTCCACCCAGTTGTCCTCACTAAGAGATAACAGGTACTGGAAAAACACAATTTTTCCATGATGCGAAGGCTTCTGAGATCACTACAAGGGATCTGGAAGATTTTCTAGAATTCTGACAAAACCAGTTTGAGTTTCTCCCTCCCCCAGCTTCCAGTACTACTCACCTGTGTGGGAACATGAGGGGAACAGAGTAACTGACCATATAACACTGGTTAGTGAGAGTATTTGTCTCATGGGCATCGTTTGTGGGTGCGTAAGCTCTTGCTTAGGTATGAGAAAACACAGGTGACCAACAGCAGTCCTACCTCAATGTTGACATCTTGACTCTTGAGGATACCTGCAGTTTCCAGATAATCTGAATTTCCTCTCTCTGCCCCAGCTAGAAAAAAAAAAAAAAATGCAGCATTATTTCCAGCAGAATGAGGGGGCACCTGAACGAGGATGAAACAGGGTGTCTCAGGAAGGGGCATCTGGTCCATCTCCCTGTCCACTTCCATCCACTGTGTCCCAAGAAGGACATGGGGAGTGAGGAGTGCACCAGATGAAACAGACACGGCCTCATTTACCCTCAGAGGCCTCCAGTGGGCCACATGGAATTGCGAACTGTGGTAGAAGGTTGGGGCGCCTGGGTGCCTCAATGGGTTAAAGCCTCTGCCTTTGGCTTGGGTCATGATCCCAGGGTCCTGGGATCGAGCCCCACATCGGGCTCTCTGCTCGGCGGGGAGCCTGCTTCCTCCTCTCTCTCTGCCTGCCTCTCTGCCTACTTGTGATCTCTGTCTGTCAAATAAATAATAAATCTTAATAAATAAATAAATAATAATAAATAATAATAAATAAATCTTAAAAAAAAGGAACTGTGGGAGAAGGAGGAATGGGGGGCCCCCTTCCCTCAAAGGGGAGGGGACTCAAATCATGTCTTCTTCTAGCTCGTGATTGGGTACGTCCCTTCAATTCTTCAAACTTCATTTCCTTGGCTGAGGAATGATACGGCTCATCTCATGGCGGTGATGGGAAAGGAGGCACGTGTTGTGAGAAGTGAATCATGTGGTCACTCTTAACTGTGCCGTGACTCTGTAACTAGTAACTTAACTCCAGCCAGAACTCTGAAGCCTGTAATGCCACTGACTCACAGAAGGTGCTCCCTGAATGTGGTTTTGGGGGTAAATTCTGTTTTTGTTTTAAGTGGACCATACTAGAAACAGTAAAAACTTGGAACGGGCTACTTCAAGAACAAAATGACTGTGAAGTGGAACAGGTAATTTCCTTCTGGAGCTGGCGATATATTCCCATCACTTAGGTTTAAAGAAACCAAGCCCAGAAAGGTGAAGTGATTGTCTGGGACATGAAGATGGGATTTCTTTCTTTCTTTTCTTTTCTTTTCTTTTCTTTTTTTTTTTTTTTGAGATTTTATTTATTTATTTGAGAGAGAGAGCACAGAGGGAGAGGGAGAGAGAGAAGCAGACTCTCCACTGAGCAGAGAGTCCAATGCAGGGCTCCATCCCAGGACCCTGAGATCATGACCTGAACTGAAGGCAGACATTTAACCGACTGAGCCACCCAGGAGCCCCGAAGATGGGACTTCTAAGTCATAATACAATAGTCTGTATATTTAGTGCTTCTCACCGTTGCTTTCTGAAATACTCTAGATTTTGGAGCAAAAGAGCAGTAACATTTTGTTATGTATGTTATCTAATACTGAAAGTTAGGTCTTAATGATGCGATTCTATAAATGTGTTCCAAATTCATCAAAAAAGGTAATGAATAGTCATATTTGTCAAATGAAAATCTCTATTGGTCTACTACAAAAGGGAACTTTTCAGTGTATCCATTTACCATGAAGGAGACCCGTTCTGTTACACAATATTGTTGAATTTGAAGAAGCTTCCTTTTTAATTTTTAAATTCATAGGCACCTTTTGGTGTCCGGTCCCATGTGTTCTGATAGTTACATCACGTCATGGGTCCATTACCACATTGGCAGACTCTGACCTGTTCTCTGCCCTATGGTTTTGCCTCTTCCAGAATGTCATAAAAATGGAATCCTAGAATATGTCACCTTTAGGGTCTGGAAAAGCAGCTTCTTATTCAGCCTTTTTAAAAATCTTAATAAATTTTATGTGTTCCAAGGTGAATAGTTTGGAGTGCAAACTGCAACAGTGGTGAATGGTTTCTTACAGACCTTCTGGCATCATAATAGCTGTTGATAACTGGTTCCATTTGGCAGACTTTCCCCATATTATTTATTTATTGTTTTCCATGAATAATAGAATCAGTTGGATCTCTTATTATTAAAAAAAAAAAGCATGGTCATTTTTAGTAATATTATCCCCTGGGGTAAATAAACTAAAAGTAAATACAGTATGTAGTTCTATCATTACTAAGCTTCAATTTGGTAAGCTTCTGTTAGCTTTGACTTGACAGTATCTGTGATTCAGAATACGGACAGTCCCCAGTTTAGGGTGGTTCTGGTTCTACTTACTGTGTTTCAACGTTAGGGTGGTGCGAATGTAATTCTCATCGGGTAGAAACTGCACTTTGGATTTTGAATTTTCATCTTTTCCCGGGCTAGTGATACGCTGTCCCCTCTCGTGGGCGTCAGCGGCAAGCCGCAGCTCTGGGTCAGCCCCCTCCAATGGCAAGGGTCCACAGCTGATGGACTGACAAATTCTGTGTACAGACAGCCGTTCTGTTTTTCATTTTCAGTACAGTGTTCAATCAATT
The DNA here is from genome assembly GCF_963455335.1 of Martes martes. Classification (NCBI taxonomy): domain Eukaryota; kingdom Metazoa; phylum Chordata; class Mammalia; order Carnivora; family Mustelidae; genus Martes; species Martes martes. Next base: position 132,398,772 of record NC_137893.1, read on the forward strand.
ACAGGAGATAGTCAACACCGTGTTATCAAACAGGTTTTGTGTTAGACAGTATTGCCCAGCCAGAGGCAATATGGGTGTTCTGAGCATATTTAAGGTAGGCTAGACTTAAGCATTGATGCTCAGTAGTTTAGGTGTCTTAAATGTATTTTCAATTTGATATTTTCAGTTTACGATGAGTTTATTGGGACTGAACCCCGTTGTAAGTCAAGGAAGATCTGTAAATCATAGGAGTATCACGGGCTTAATTGGAAGAATAAGAGTAACAAAAACTGTATTAACATGTGACAGATTCACAAAACTTCCATTGTGAGTCTTTTCAGTCAGTCATATGAGAGCATCATAATGAGCACCTCACGACCTCCCGGTATTATCTCTTAACAGAACTCATCTGGGGGCACCTAGCCAGTTCAGGCCGTAGATGGCATGACTCTTAACCTCAGGGTCAGACGTTCAAGCCCCACATTGGGCGTGGAGCCTACTTAAAAAACAAACAAACAAAAACTCATACAGAAGAAGATTTGTCCAGATTTTGGGGTGCCTTAAGAGTTTATCCTTTACTACAAATGAAATGTATTCGTCATTGGTTTTGTATTTAGTCCATAATTCAGAGTTTCTAAAATACTGAAATAACTATCATACAAATGAGAACACCAGTGTCAAGTACTTCAGAGCGAGGGCCTTGAAACCTGAGAGCTGGAGACTCAAAACTAGCCCCATGATCCCAAGGATGACCCAGGGCAGGGGTAGAGGACCAGGGCAAGGAACCGATGGGGCCAATGTTTCTTTGAAGTCTCAAGTTTTATTTTACAAATTTATAAAAATATCACTTTCTTACATATCTGTAACTTTATTAAACTGTGTACTCAAAATACTCCCTAAACATAAGCATAAATCTTGGACTTGATCACTGAATTTTCAGCTGATCTTACTTGACCTGCACAAGAAAATAGTTACTGCTAATACTCCAGGAAACCACTCTAGTCGCTTCCAAGAGTGACAACCATCCCCAACCCCCCAAATTATTTATGCCTGTCTTTGTGTTGCTGTGTGACTTGTAATTGTAGCCCAGTGCTTTTCATCCAAATGTTCAGGTTCAAGAGATGTTTCCAGAAGAAATGCTAGGCCTACCTTGTGGCTTTGTGTATTTCTAAAAACTGCTACAAACTCCACGGGTTTAAGGGTGGGGGTGGAAAGGTAGAGGATGGCGGGTGGGGGATGCCCACATACCAGGGGCACATCCCAAGGCTCTTTCTCCCGTGTTTCTTCTCTTTTGAAAGTTTGGATGTTTCTCATATTTGTAGAAGAAGATTGTGAACAGAAGAACTACTTCTCTCCAGTTCTGTATAAAAGATTGCTTGCTATAGATAGGCACTTAGTTCCCAGAATTAGCAACCTTTTATGTACCCCAGTACATGTAGCAACAAATGGAACTTACCACTGACCTTTAACTCTTCGGACTTGTCTTGAGTTGAAAATAGGATTAAAATTAGACAAGAGTCCTAAGCAGGTATGGTTTTTTTTGTCTGGCTGCTTTCCCATGGAATTGGAGGGAATGTTTTAAATTTGCAGATGAATTCTTGATTTACTTCCAACTGGGTGTAGCCTGGTGCCTTGTTTTGAAGAAGGCACGGTGTACTGGGCAAGATGAAAATTTGTCTAATGGATTTGCTAAGAACCTTCTCCCAGACAACCAACGAGGTAGCACGGGGCATGCAGTGTTCTGTTTTCCTCCAACAGGGAATGATGCTGCCGTGAAATCCTTTACGGTGTAATGGAATGAGAAGGGGAATCAGTCTGGTCCATGCTTCTATTTGAAACAGTCACGTAAAATCTAGGAAATGCCCCTTGAAAGGCAAATACTTAATTGAAACTGGAAACAAACACATCTAAACAAATAGATCACAGAGGAAATTAGAGTATGTCATGTTCACATGCCGCAAATAGCAACAGAATCTCCTGTTTCTAGAATCTGTAAAAAAACTTAAGTCCTAAGGAAACTGTTCTTGAGTTGATACGCCTATGAAAGTGGTAAACGTGTACGTAAGGAATGCCCAGACACATTTAGAGGAACACAACCCATCTCTCTCTCTCTTTTTTTGGAGAGAGAGCAAGCATACACATGAGCAGGGGAGGAGGAGGTTGCAGAGAGAGAGAGAATCTTAAGCAAGCTCCACACTCAGCAGCTCAGAGCCCATCGCGGGGCTTGACCTCATGACCTTGAGATCATGACCTGAGCTGAAATCAAGAGTCGGACGCTTAACGAACTGAGCCACCAGGTGCCCCAACAACCCATGTATCTCAACGATAAAAGCCACCTGTGAAAGGTTATTTGCAATCTATATCCAGTATAGGTTAGTCACCTAGTTAATAGCTATGTTGAAGTCTTAAGGGGGCATGGAAGTATTTATTTGTATAAGAAGATGCTTTATGAAATAATGTTTTCTTTTTTTCCTAATTTTTTCAATTATGGTATAGTTAATATATGTGCTATTTTAACTTCAGGTGTACAGTATAGTGATTCAACACTTCCGTGTATCACCCTATCATGACAGGTGCCCTTCTCAATCCCCATCACCTGTTTCATCCATTCCCTCCCCCGCCTCACCGCCAACCTCCCCTCTGGTAACCATTAGTTTGTTCTCTATAGTTAAGATGTCTGTTTCTTGGTTTCTCTCTCTCTCTCTCTCTCTCTCTTTTTTTTTTTTTTTTGCCAATTTTTTTGTTTCTTACATTCCACATAGGAGTGAAATAATACGGTATTTGTCTTTCTCTGATTGACTTATTTCACTTAGCAGAATACTCTCTAGCTCCATCCACGTTGTTGCCAATGACAAGATTTTATTCTTTTTTCTGGCTGAGTAATATTCCATTGTAGATGTATGCCATATCTTCTTTATCTATCTTCTATTGATGGGCACTTGGGGTGCTTGTGAATAACGCTGCTAGAAACATCAAGGTGCATGAATTAGCATTTCTGTGGGTTTTGGGTAAATATCCAGTAGCACAATTACTGGATTGTCGAGTACTATTTTTTTTTTTTTTAATTTTTGAAGAACCTCCATACTGTTCTCCACAGTGGCTACACCAGTTTGCATTCAACTTTCATGTTTGTTCTTTGTACTACTATGCATTATTTGAATCCATTCCAATAACCAGAGTTCAGTTTTTCACAAATTATAGACTAATATTTTAGGAAGAGAAAAAGGAAAGAGTCACAAGGCGCATGTGCCACCTTGCTTGACAATGCTTAATTTTGGGGAGTTGGAAAATAAACAACTGGTCTCTCTGTACTTTTCCTGTGCTTTTAAAATCTCTAAAACTTAAAATTGCTTTATTTGGTGAAAAAATAAAATCTCTCCTTAAGAGGCACAGTGGTTGGTGTCTGAGAAGCCAAAAAGTATTATCCCTGGGAAGGGATGTTCCATAAAATATTCTGTAAGAACAGGTGTTCTCAACCCTGGCTATACAGTAATATAATATACGAGCATTTTGAAAAACAGCAGTATCGGCCTCACCGCTGACCAGTGGAAATGGAAGAGCAATTCAGGAATTCCCCAGAGGGTGACAGGACAGCCCGGTGTGTGTGGGCAGTGATGCATGAAGGATGAGGTCTGGAAACCAAGTATTACACGCTACACGTTGATCCGGGCCAGGTGGACAAGATGAATGAGTAAAGTATGTAGGGGTCATAGGAGCTGGAGAGTTCCCGGCTTCTTAAAGCCCGATAAGTTGTCAAGCGACGCTGGCAGTCCTAACCTCCATGGGGAACCTTCTGGTTCCTTTTCAGTGTTCAGCCCCCACTTCTATGAGGGTTGAAACAAATAGGCCTGTGAGCAGGTGTGGCTTATGAGCTGCCCGTCTGCTCTTCATAGCCTGGGGACAAGATCGCAAGGATCCTTATGTTGTCATGGTCAGTATCTTGGTATCTTCCTGGCCAGAATATGAACTCTAGCAGCGAACTGCTGGTCCCAGCCAGGGTTTCGGTTCTGAGGGGCTCGCTGGGCCCAGCCACTTGATTAGTGACAGTCTGAGGCCGAACATTAAAAATAGCAGTTGAGGGTCAAGCTTTGGAGGGAGGAGATAAATGCTTTAAACTGGGTCCAGGGGAAGCAGAAGCAGCCATTTCACATGGGCATTCTGGTAAGAGGCAGAATGGGCACCTGTGGGAGAGGTTTGGGATGTTGGCAAGCCTGACTTTACTTTCATTTGTTGGGGGATGAGTGGTTGGCGGGTAAGCATCTCAAAGTGGCTTGAAGAAACAGACGTGGGCAGACAGTTCAAAGTAATCCTGCACCCCCCCCCCCAAAACAGGAGGTAAACAAGGTCAACGGTGATTATAGAGAAAGCCCTCTAGTGGTATTGCCCATAAAGTGGACAGATTGGAGGCACTCAAAGTAGTCTCGGCGAGAGATGGGCAGCCCCTGAGTTAGGACAATGCCCGCAAAGGGAAGCAGCACCATTATAAGCCAGGGAGGGTTTATACCAGGAACCACCGGCAGACTGGACATCAGTTGGGAGCTCCCCTACTGCACAAAATGGCAAAGCCTCCGCTGGAAGGGATTAATTACTGGATTTGGGTTCATCACGAAGATGAAGGATTTTGAAAGCTGTCGTGGTTTAGGGGAGGAAAGAAAGGCAACGTTGACAGCCTCCAAGCCTGAAACTGTGAAACTGGAGGTCTTCACCGTCTCAGAAAAATGTCCCGTGATTAAAAGGAGTGTTTGAGAAGAGTTAAAGGTATTAAGCAGCCGAAGAGAAATGTAGGCAGAGGGTCAGTGGGTCAAGGTCAGCCTTTAGGTTAGGGTTGTATTGAAATCTGAACTGTTCTGGGTCAAAGATTTTCCACCTTTCTAAACCTGTCACTGACCTTCCCTCTTCTTCCCCAGAAGACTGTCCAGGACAGACTTGAGTAGAGGAGTCTGGGCTGCTAGTAGAAATATTAATAAAAATAAACCCTTCTGGATACACTAGGCCAAAAGCTCCAAGAACGCCTCATTCATAGCTTTATCCTCAACATCTACTCTAGAACATAGGAAACGTTCAAGAAAACTGATTGAATAATTGAGTAAGTTGTCTTGAAACAAACTCCGTAAGTCACCTAGCATGCCCATACTCCTGGGCAATCACTTACATCTCCTAGGCTCTAGTTTACACAGCATGCCAATGAGAAGGAATATATTAAAGTAGTAAAGCATATTAAAATTTCTAAAATCCCCTCAAGTCTGAAATTCTGGGTTTTTCTTCCTTCTACTCATTTCATCGTTTCCTTTTACAACGAAAGAACAATCAATTTGTTTACAATCACTGGAGTTGAATGCCGGGGTTTAAGGATATTACGCTATGATCTCAAAGCTGCAGAACTCTAGAAACATCCATTAAGAAAACAGACAACATCTCTTTCAGTAAATTTCATGTGTCAAAAATCCTAAGTGATTAATGAACAACTTTGTAGGTAAAAATAAAAACATACCATTTTATTGCTAAACATGACCCCAATTGACAATGAGAAGAAAGGGCTACAAGTTACTTCACACTACATTTCCCACTTATTAGGTAATTTTCCTTTTTTTGTTGTTGATAAAGCAAATCACCACTGAACATTGTGCGTTTGTCTTTTGTTGAATTATTCTTAGAACAGTCACAAGTGCCATGACTAAGTCAGCAAAGCCAGTAAGCCTCAGAGGTTCATAAATAAATGTATGAAAAATATAAAAGCAATAACATTAAAGGTTTTATAAGCTAAAAGAAATGTTCATTTTACACGTAAATATTTGCACATGATTTTATTAATAATGCACAATTTCATGTTCTCAGTCGGGGCAGTTTTGCTCCCCAGGGGACATTTGGCTACATCCGTAAACATTTTGGGTCGTCAGGGGTGGGGGGCAGGAGGTAGGAGGATGGGACAGGTGTGGGGACTGTTACCAGCATCTAATGGACAAAGGCTCCACATTCTCTGGTGTGCAGGTCAGCCCCCACCGCAATGACGTCATTGCAGTCCAAATGTCAGGAGCGCCGAGGCTGGTAAACTTGCTTCTGGTTATAGTAAAGAAGCAGTCTCTTCCGCAGCTACAGTGGTCCCGGTGACTTTAATAGAGGGATTCTGTTTGCAACCATTTATTTAGGGAACTATGCCAGGCACGGTGCTAAGCACAAGACATACGTTATCTTATTTAATGTGAACAAAACCCTGTAAGGTTTTGAAGATTAGTCCGTGATATCTTAAAGAGATTACGTAATTGTTCAAGGTCACAACCAGTCATAGCAGAGATAAGGATTTGAGATGTGGACTCTGACCTTAGAGCCTGTGCTGTTAATCATTATGTATAAATAATGCCTAAATGATCATCTTCACATATAGATACTTATTACACTTAGGAAATTAGGTCTCTAGCTCACGTTGAAGCTATTGGTTTAAAGGGCCAGAGGGAATTGGGCGTTCTCGTGGCTTTCTTTGCGTATTTCCAAATTTTCCAGAGTTAGACCAGTTTACAGCATGACCTTAATGGGTGAGCATTGGGAGCATTGGGGTTGACTTTTGACATTTAAAACGAAAAGCCCTTGTTTATTCAGTAAGTTAAAAAGTATACATCTGAGCTTCAAAAATAAGCAGTTGCTGGAATTTGTTAGCACAAGTAGGTCTCCCAAAATGAGGACCACACTGTGTGAGAACAATAAGGAGAAAGTCAGGTCAACATAAATAAAACTTGCATTTCAAAGAACCGTATTCATTTATTCAACAAATGCAGTTATTTGACTAATAATGGCTAAGCTCCAAGAAAAACATTCTTGGTTACTCTGTAAACGTACCTCAAATCTTTTGTTTAAATAAGCCTATGAAGAGCAAATGAGAGAATTAGAGTTGATGGTTTAGAACGGTTTCTCGGATAATACTAGTGTCTCCTTTGTGCCCCAACCTAGAAATAATGCAAAAGAGACCCTTCCTAGGACACGGGTGAATTGAACGTAGACTTTATTCATATACCCCATAACTGCGCTCCTAGAATCCTGACAAGTAAGAATAATCATAATCATAAGAGCAAAATAAAAACATAGTCATCTAGTCCAGTATTTTTTAAAAAGATTTTATTTATTTATTTGATACAGAGAGAGAGATCACAAGTAGGCAGAGAGAAGGGGGGAAGCAGGCTCCCCGGAGAGCAGAGATCCTGATTCAGGGCTCGATCCCAGCACCCTGAGCTGAAGGCAGAGGCTTAACCCACTGAGCCACCCGGGTGCCCCTAGTCCAGTATTTTTAAAATAGCACTTTTCCCCATGAGTGGATCCAGAAATCACTTCAGTAGGCTTTGACCAGAATATGAGAAAATAACACAAAATAGGTGCATGACACATAATAAGACTAAGTCGTTTGTGAAACTTTCGTTTATGTATGTGTATGTGCCTGCAGTGGTATAAATTGTTTTTCTGTGGATTGCAGTCTAAAAGTTTGAAAATCCGCCAATCTGTTCTAGATTTCACTGGAAAGGTGAGTCTACGGTCTTAAGTGATGGTTCCAGGATACAGAACTGGTTAGTGACAAAGCTGGGGTAAGAACGAAGTTCCCCAATCGCGGTGGGAAATTGTGTTCCCCCGGGGGCCGGGGCAGGGGCGTCTGCTGCGGGTCGTCCCTGGGAGAAAATTATGCTTAGTAGATAATTTTAGGAAGTAGAAGGAGCATCGGATGTCAGCACAAGTGATGCGATCAGTAGCTTTGGGGTCTCCACGTCTGTTTTAACCCAGGCCCCATTAAATCACTGCGTAGTAGGCACACGGTACATTTAGACCACTCAGGCTCTCGCTTGCCATTATTCCCTGACAATAATAATCAAGCGATGCCTGCAAAGTATTCACACTGAGTTGACGTTTGAGCTGTCGCCGGAAGCCCTGCGGAGGCTTATCAAGCGAGTTGCCTTATCAAGGCAGGACCCACGTGGCAAATAGGTGACTGATGGCCTCTTAAGCAGTTGCTGTAGGGCGAACCGAGACAGGTTGGCCTCGGCCACGAGAGGAGAATAAATACTTTTTGATAGCGAGAGGTAGAGCATGAGTGTATCTTCTTATCTACATTGTACAGTGACCTGTTGGGAAACCAAGGTGGCGAGCAGGCCTGGCTTAGCCACACACTTAGGGCACCCCTGGAGACTGAGTTGCTGGGGGCAACCCTTACGTGCCTCACCCATTCAGTCCCTTAACATTGACTGAGAATCCCTCCCTGGGCCCCCTGCTGTGAGGTCAAGGCTCCCTGAGGACCGGTCTTCTGCTCAACGTAGCTTTCCCCCACCGGAGGGGGGTTCATGGTCTTCAGGAAAGTGATTTGAGTGGTTTACTCAAATGCCTGTGTTCCCTGCGGTGCAGACAGGTTTGCAGACTTAACCAAAGGATGGAAGGTACATAGTACCAGATTTCTTCATCAGGGCAAAATGTGGGGAAAAGGAGGAAAGAAAAGGTAACCGGAAACCTGGTGAAGGCTGAGGGAGGGACTTCAAGGAGAGAGGAGACAGAAGCTACGTCCTCTTTGCAATGCTGCTCAGGCTCGATCGCGTGCCGGGATGCTCTGGGGATCTTGTGAGGGTGCCGATTCTCGGGCAGGATGGCTGATTCGGCGTCTCTAACAAGCTCCCAGGGGACGCCCAAGTTCCCAGTCCAACAAAGCCAGGGGCTCTGCCCACTCATGCCAGGTATTTCTGGGCCTCGGGATTCTTTGCAAGAAAAGACAGAGTAGAGTTCAACTTTGTCCCTCTCTCTGATTCCACTTGGAAAAATGTAATTTTTGTCTGCACACTTATGAGTAATATTTAAACAGATATGTTTGAGACTTGTCGGTAAACCAAGTATGGAAGTTGAGGTCTGGGGCACCTGGGTGGCCAAGTCAGTTTAACGTCTGCCTTCGGCTCAGGTCACGATCCCAGGGTCCGGGGATCGAGCCCCACATCAGCGGGGCGTTTGCTTCTCCCCCAGCTTGTGCTTGCTCTCTCTTTCTCGCTCGCTTTCTCTCAAATAAATAAATCTTAAAAAAAATAAATTGAGGTTTGTAATTCCATGAGCAGGAAGTTCACATGTGTTATGTATTTATTTTTTTATTTTTTAAAGATTTTTATTTATTTGAGAGAGAGACGGAGAGAGCATGGTGCGTATGAGTTGGTGGGGGGGAGACACAGAGGGAGGCACACAGCAGACTCCCCGCTGAGCAGGGAGCCTAACACGGGTTCTATCCCAGGGCCCCAAGTTCATGACCTGAGCCGAAGGCAGAAACTTAACCGACTGAGCCACCCAGGCACGCCTGTTATGTGTTTATTGTAAAGATGGCAGTCATTAATTATAAATGTCACCATCTTATTTCTAGAATAATGGAGTGTGTTTCCAAGAAAGAGTCAGTTTGTGATGATCAATATTCATGAGAATGAAAGAGGGGAAAAAAAATCTTATCCTTTAAAAGACATAATCGCGTACAGGAGAGTAGGGACTTTTTGTTACGGTGATGTGTTCGCACTTTTCTGCTGTAGCTTTTCACCAAAATAGACTTGTAAAAATTACATCCATGTCCGCTAATCTTGTTGACACAAGTAAATATACCAAATTATTTCCATGTTTCCTGGAGTGTCCTCCCCTCACCCCCCAACTTTAACCAAGGCAAGTTTTATTCTAGATTCTTTAAAAATGTGTACTAAGAACAAAATAAAGAAGCTTCTCTTGGGAAAGGCATGTGCTAAAGTAATTTTTAAAGTAATAAATGCAAATCAGAGCAATAGGAAGAAATATTGCTTAATAAATGGTATTTTTCTTGGGGACTACTCAGTATTTATAAGCAAACTTTTCGAGTTTGGCAGCAAGAAAAAAAAAGGATCTGTCTTACAGCAAGCCCTTAGGAGTAGGGATCATGCCATTTACAGGAAGGGCTGTGCAAAATTTAATTTTAGTTGGGAAACCTGGGTACAATTCTTGATTTAGGTCATCATATAATTACCATGTGACACCAGGGCAAAAGAACAGAGCTTTTTTTCTTCTGAACATGCACATTTTTATTAATGTTCTTGAAGAGGAAACGTATTCATGTGCCTAATCCAATTAAACTTTCTGAAAAGTATTGGTCTTGTCTCATTTTTTTTTTCGTATTAAAAAATATCTGTCTGGGGAAATGGACATTGGGGAGGGTATGTGCTATGATGAGTGCTGTGAAATGTGTAAACCTGGCGATTCACAGACCTGTACCCCTGGGGATAAAAATACATTATATGTTTATCAAAATTAAAAAATTAAAACAAAAACAAAAACAAAAAAATATCTGTCATCCTGGATAATTTTTTTTCTCATTTAGTATGCATATTAGTTTTTTGTTTGCCGTTGTAACAAACTACCACAGACTTAGCAGCTGAACCAACATGAATGTATTATCTTACTAGGACAGAAATCTGACACATCATCTCACCAGACTAAAACCAAAGTGTTGACTGGGCTCCGTTCCTTTCTGCAGGGTCTGAGCCTTTTCTTATGGCCACCAGCTCTTCACCTCCCTCTTCGCTGTTAAAAGACCATTGTGGTTGCATTGGTCCAGCCTGGATAATTCAGGATAATTTCCCTATTTTAAGGTCAGCTGATTAGCAAACTGAATTCCATTTTTCCCTGTAACATTACATAATTTCAGGTTCCAGAGGTTAGGATCCAGACTTCTTGGAATGCATGTCATGGGGAGGGGCATTATTCTGCCTACTGGGTCTTCAGAGAAAGGACTGTTACAGTCTGGGTACAGATGTCACGAGCACGGTACTGTTAACATCAGAATTAACTTTCAGATTTTCATTGCTCACCGGTGAAAATTGCTGGAGCTCTTATGAAACAAAATATTTCTCTTTTATCGCATTTACCTTTGATTCCCATCTACCCACTTTCCAGTAATGGAAATCTTGGGGTAAAACTACTCTATAGGATATAAAATGGACCCTTTAATCTCTGTGAACTGTCCAAAATTTATTGAGATGGAGAGGGTTATACGAAATGGTTTAGCACAGGGGGCCTTGGGTGGCTCAGTTGGTTGAGCGTCTGACTCTTGATTTCGGCTCGGGTCGTGGTCTCAGGGTCCCGGGATCAAGCCCCACATTGGGCTCCACGCTCTGCAGGGAGTCTGCTTGAAATTCTCTCTCCCTCTCTCTCTGCCCCTCCCACTCATGCGTGCGTGCACATCTCTCATTCTCTCTCTAAAAAATAAATAAATAGATGTTTTAACAGAGCATTTCTCAAATGGGGTAGTTTTGTGCACCCACCATCCCTCCTGGGGGACATGTGGCCACACTGGGAGATGTTTTTGATTGTCACAACAGAGGGCTGTGTACTTCTGGCATCCGGGGGGTAGAGGGCAGGCACGCTGCTGAGTAGTTCCACAACACCTGGGACAGGCCTGATCACAGGGAATCATCCAGCCTAAAGTGTCAGTAATGCTCTGTATGTTCATTCATTGAATGTAAATAAAATAAATTTCTTTAAAATAAAATAAAAATATAAATAAATATAAAAATATGCAAAAATAAATAAATAGATGAAGTGTCAGTATTGCCAAGGAGGAAAAGCCCTGGCTTCGTGGGGACCCAAAGCCCTCTTCTCTTTTTTAAAGGCTCTTTTTTACATTTCAAGAAAGTGCATTGATTCCTGATTAGTTAGTGGGTCAGCCACAAAACTTTGGGCCAAAGAACAGGGGAAAGAAATAGAGAAGATAAGTGGGTCAGTGCACACCAGTCTTCCTCATAGTGGGGAGTCTCAAAGCTCAAACCTACCGCTTGGGGTCGGCAATTCATCTTCACTGGGTCCATTTCCTCTCTCTCTCCCCAGGGCCCTGCACAATGCTTGGCAACACCAAATGCTCAAGAAGCACTTTAAGGAATAAAAAGAATAATGTGTCAGGGGGCCTGGCAGGATCAGTCAGTAGTGGAGCGTGGGATGCTTGATCTTGAGGTCCTAAGTTCGAGCCCTGTGTTGGGTATAGAGATTGCTTATAAAAAAACAAAAAGGGACGCCTGGGTGGCTCAGTTGGTTAAGCAGCTGCCTTCGGCTCAGGTCATGATCCCAGCGTCCTGGGATCGAGTCCCACATCGGGCTCCTTGCTCGGCGGGGAGCCTGCTTCTCCCTCTGCCTCTGCCTACCACTCTGTCTGCCTGTGCTCACTCGCTCGCTCTCTTTAATAAATAAATAAATTAAAAAAAAAAACAAAAAAAAAACAAAAAAATAATTTTAAAAAGGTAGCATGTTAAGGGATGTGTTTGAGTCTATAAGTAGTGAACAAGATATTTCCCTTCTGTATGCCTAACATTGCAACCTCGTATAAAGGGCTTTCACTTATTAGTGCTTAGCACTTAGAGTAGCCTGCTTTCTGAGCTTTCATTTTAAGATACAAGTCATCTGAAAAGTCTTAAAGAGCTGTAATGTTAGGACTGAATGTAAATTCCGTTGAGGGCCATTAAGAGATAACCCCCAAATCTCCCAACTTTTCCATCTTTATTATGATTTCAAGCTATGGTATTTCTTAAACTCTATTTTGCAGGCTTGGGCACACATTAGAACCAAAAAAATTATACGTATGTATATATTTTTTTCTTTTTCTTTTTTTCACTAGTGGCAAGGTGGGGTCATAACCACCAACTGTTAATGCCATAAGCTTTTGAGGTTTTGCACCCATGAAGGAAAATCTAATGTGAAAAATAATCTACCGAAAACATAAGCATAACTTGCAGGCTTCGTTGGTGAACTGGCACCCATCTCTTGGTTCTCATTTCTGCTTCTCTTCTTTATCAACATTGCAGGTGTCCCTGGCTCCATGCCAAATGCATCATGGACCGGTAACCTCAGGGCTATAAAGTGGATCGACATGGAAGATAAACACGGAGGCTGCCATGGTGAGCTGTTCATTCCACACTTTGAGGCCACGCAGTTTGTTGGTGTTGGCGTGAACATTGTTGTGAAATACAGGGGTTCTCATGGAGAACAATCTGTGTGTTCTTAGAGTAGCTAGAGGCTTCAAGACATGGTAAATTTAGGTGATTTCCTGGGTGGCTCAGTTGGTTAATCATCCGACTCTTGATCCTAGCTCAGGTCTTGATCTCAGGGTCATGAGTTCAAGCCCCACATTGGGTTCCATGCGGGACGTGGAGGCTGCATTTAAAAAAGAAAGGAAAGGGATGCCTGGGTGGCTCAGTGGGTTAGCGCCTCTGCCTTCGGCTCAGATCATGATCTCGGGGTCCTGGGATCGAGCCCCGCATCGGGCTCTCTGCTCAGCAGGGAGCCTGCTTCCTTCTCTCTCTCTCTCTGCCTGCCTCTCTGCCTACTTGTGATCTCTGTCTGTCAAATAAATAAATAAAATCTTTAAAAAATAAATAAATAAAAAAGAAAGGAAGGAAGGAAGGAAAGAAGGAGGGACAGAAAGAAAAAAGAAAGAAAGGTAGATAGATCTCACTGATGTTCTCTAGCTCATGATTTTCAAGTGGGGGTAGAGGTGGCCTCAACTTTGAGGATACTTTCTTGCTAGTTTCTGCTTTCTTCTTATTTATTCCTCTTTCTGTTCCTTTTGGGAGGGCAGTGGTTAGGACGGGACAGTGGTCAAGATGAGAAGTGATGTCATGTTCTCACCACTGAGCAAGCTGGACCTCCAACCCTACCCCTTACACCAGCTTCTGCTACCCCTGCAGGTGGGCTTCCAGCGGGCCTGGAGGTACTCACTGCTGTTCTGGCGCGATGACGGGCAACACTAACAAGAGATATCTTTCCTCCAAATGGACAAGAATGAGAAAGTTTAAGTAGTTTTCATTTCTCTCTTCCTTTTTTTAAAAGATTTTATTTATTCATTTGACACAGAGAGAGAGAGAGAGAGAGAGAGAGCGCACAAGCAGGGGGAATGGTGGGCAGAGGGAGAAGCAGGCTCCCCACCGAGAGGGACTGTATCCCGGGACCCGGTTCATGACCTGAGCCTCAGGCAGACACTTAACCAATGGAGCCACCCAGGCGCCCCAGTAGTTTTCATTTCTGTAGGACTTTCTAAAGAAGGGCTTTCATCAGCCCTGGTCAACATTCCATTTAAACTGTTGCCTGGTATGTAGTGAGCACGGTATTCATTAACTAGGGCTCACGTAACCAAGTATGAGAGACGGGTGACTTCAACAACAGAAATGTGTTTCCTCACCCTCCTGCAGGCTGGATGCTGGAGATCAAGGTGGCTACAGATTTGGTTTCTCCTGAGAGGCTCACAGATGGCCACCTACTTCCCATGGCCTCACGTGGTCTTCCTTCTGTGTGCGTCTGGGTCCTCATCTCCTCTTTTTACCCTCCCAGCACTCCTACTGCACTAGGGCTCATCCTGTATGACCTCATTTTAGCTTGAATAGCTCTGTCTCAGACACAGTCACAGTCTGAGGTACAGAGGCAGGGGGCTAGGACTTCAACGGGTGGATTTGGGGAGGGGGAAACTCAGCCCATAACGGGAGGTGGCCTTTGCTCCCTCTGCTGACAGAGCTTTGCCACCTCTACTCGTCCATCAGTCCGTCTATGTGCAGTCTCAGGCTTCCCTCTCGGGGCCATCTCATCGACACCTTACGTTTCAGAGGAAAACCTCCAAATGGCTGCCTCTCGGCAGCTCTCCGTTCCTCCCCACCGCCTTCTCCTGTCTCTCTGAGCATCCGCTTCCGCTGCAGGTGGCAAATCCTCATGTCACTGTACAGTCTGCCCCTCGGTGTATTCATGTCTTTACCTTAATCAGCCAACGTATTGTCCCCAGAGGACACCCGTGCCACCTGCCTGCATTTCATCGAGGCCCACCCTCCTGGTGGAAGGAGGAGGGTGGAGAGGACATTTGCTTTGGGGTCTCCTGGGTCTTCTTTAGAAAAGAGACCATCATCACCATCAGTTGGGGGTCCCAGTATTTGAGATGTGTTGCCTTCCCCGAAGTCCTCCCATAACCCTGTCACCCTCCCTCTGGGACCGCTGTGGTCATCCTCGGATCTGCTGCGTCTCTCCGGCTGTAACTCAGGAGGACTTCAGCCTCCATGGCAGGGACCATTGGGACGTCATGACTTTGTGGCTTTAATCTCCACCACGGAAGCTCCTGTACCCCTGTGCATCCGTCACCAGCCCCTGCCCCTCCATAGAGCCTACCTTCCATCTCCTTGTCCTCACCTGTGTCCAGGCCCTACCCCATAGAGAAGGTATAGGCTAGTCAGGTTTACATTTTTAGAGGGATTTTTACGTACCACATGACAAGTGGGCCCATGAGAGGAGCCCCGAGCCAGGGACCTACCTAGGGTACCAAGCTTGGGCAGCCCAAGCCTCTCAGAGAAATGTCTCATTTTTCTTCTTTTAGCACCTGTTACGCCAGTGAACATCTGAAAGCCTTGTACGGTCCAGAGCATAAAAATAGTTTGTCCCCCAAACCACTAGAGAGAGAAAAGAAAAAGAACCCGGAGAACACAGAGCAGTGCGCGTCGGAGCAGCGAGTCAGGAGGACGATCTGGACCTTTTCCCCTTGGGGGCGAGAAATAGGAATTGTCCCAAACCCGTGGACGTGTACCCCCTCTAGACCCTGTCAGCACTTACAATCACCCGACCGCTCTAGCTCCTGGTCTTGAACTTGGAGCTTCCCCCTTTGATTACAATCTCTTTGTCGCTCGGCTAGTTTTCTTCACCCGCTTATGTACTTTGTATCTTCCTGTCTTTCTCCCCGGAGTAGAATAGAAGCTCCAGGAGGGCTAGGATTTTTGACCCAATTTGTTCATTGCTATATCCTCACATCTAAAATATGTTGTTGTTGTTTGAAACGTGGCAGCTTTTTTTAAATTGGGATTGCCAGGGTTTCAGCGGTCCTAGCTGCTTTCTCCTCCTAGCTTCCTTCTGAGGACTCCCTGTCCAGCCTGTGTAACTGGGTCAGCGGTCCCACGCTGTTCTCACTCGACATTCCAGATCCCCCTGCCGTTGGACCCTACAAGGTCCATTCCTATGCATAAGGATCACCACCATCTGCTTTATGCCATTTGTGTTTGCCTAAGCAGACCATCGCTGGAGACTGTCCCCCCACAACAGGGAGGCTAAACCCTCCTGGCTGGCTGCTTACTCTTTTTATTTACCTCATTATCTTCCTGGTGTCCTTTTCCTCTTTCCTGCTCGCCTTAAACTCTCGGTCTTGGGCTAAAATGGCCTTTCTACTCTCAAAAGGTAACACCTTCAACTTGAGGAAGAACTTTCAAGACATTTGATGGACATCCCCTTACCAGTTTGTCATGCCATCCCCATTCCTCCATGTCAGGGTACTTTGGACACACTCTCATTGTTCCTTCCTGTTCTGAGAGGAAAGCTACCCATTCTCACAACCGGTGTCACCATCTGGGGGGGTCTCAGCTTTGTGTGGGTTTCCCTAGAGGATCCCCTTGCTCTCCTGCCTTCCTGTGTTGCCCCCTCTGTGCTGGTGGGTAGTGATTCTCTTCTCTCTCCAGGGTGTAGTGATTGCCTCTGGCCTGAAGACCAAGTTGTCTATGTAGCCTCTACTCCATCACACTGAAACAGTCACCCCTGTTCACTTCACTCTCTTAAGCATGGACGGGCTATTATGACTTCAGTTCTGAACCCCGCCTCCTCCCCCGGGTCCTTCTCTGACTTCCCACAACTCTGGCTTCTGTGCCCCGTGATTTCCAGTCTCTCTTGTGCTTCCTCCCAGGCACATTGAATTAATCACAAGTCCTGTCAGCTCTTCTCTGCTCTGTTTCTAATACCTTTCCTTCCCCTCTCATGGCAACCATTAACTTTGAACCAGTTCTCTGGTTTACATTAAGTTGTTAGTGTGGCCTCATGATTGATTTCGAATGCACCCTGCCAAGCTGCGCAAAATTAATCTTGCTAAAGCTCGTTTCACCATTTGATTCTTCCATTCAAAAATCTTCAGAGACTCTCCCTATGTATGGGATTAAAAAAAAAAAAAAAGGCCCAGCCCTTTAGTTTGTTTTAGGTCAGTCAACCATAGTCGTTCTTCTCGATGCCAAGAAACCTCTAGAAAAGAGGTTCAACTTCCTACCATTCTTCTTCTAACCCACTTCCCAACCAAACTCCCAATTCTAGTAGAAAATTTCCACCTCTGCACATCTTTCCAGAGGCATTGTCCCCAAATGAAGCCACCATCTGTGCCCCCGATGGCTTCCCCCAGTCCATCCTTCCACAAAGTCGCCACCCATCCTTCTCTATCCGTGTGTTCAGTAGTATTAATGTAACACCTCATGTTTACAAGGTTCTGTCCCAGATGCTGAGGACATAGAGGGGAACAAAATGGCCTCAAGTTCCAGCCCTTTGGAACCTTATGTTCTAGTCTAGGGAGAAAGACAATAAACAATTATCTGGAAAGAAAGACGATAAACAAAATATTTGCCTTCCTGGCACTGACACACATGTCTACCTGTTGCTCATGAGAGCCAAGAGGAAAATGAATCAGGGAAGGAGGAAAGAGGGGTCAGAGGAGGCCTTACTGAGAACACGGTCTTGGAGCAGATGCCTGGGGTGCGGTGTGAGAGGGAGCCTCCAGGATGTGTGGTGGAAAGGGGCTGGCGGGGGCAGAAGAGCAACGTGGATTCTCGGGTAGAGCGGGCGTGGTGTGCTCGGGGCCAGCAAGGAGGCCAGTGTGGCCGAAGGGACCAAGCAAGAGTTATTAAGGGTTGTAAGTCAATGAGCAAGGGGTGGGAGGTAAAGGCCAGACCCTGAGGAGTCCATGTAAGGGCCTACTTAGCCAGAGCATTCCATCAGGTTAAACAGTGATTTTGTTGTTTATGCAGTAAAACTTAAACTGACCCTTTCCCCACCCCGCCAGGGGAACTTTCTTAAAAGCAAGCCCGGGAAACCAGTAGAATGTGGTCAACCAGTCCCTGATAACAGAGCCCTAATACAAGGGCGGGTCAGGTCAGGTGGAGACAACAGAGCCCGAATGCAGGGATGAGTCGGGCCAGGTGGAGACATCCAATCAGTGGGGCGCGCATACTGTCTCCCTAGCTACCAAGGAGTGTGGACCCCGCCTTTTGGGCGCCAGTTCTGACCAAGGTGATAGGCTAGTTCAAATAGCCACTATGGGGTGAATTGTAATTCAATTGGCCACCCGTGTGTGACCTAGCATGACTGTGCAGCTTTCTCTATGTGTTGCAATCTCATTGGCCACCTGTGTGTGGCCAGGCCCAACCACATGGCCTTTGCTCTATAAAAGTTAGTCTGTGAGGCAGGGAGGGGTGGCCCTCTCTGTTAAGAGGCGGCCCCGAACGGTCGGTTTGATTCTCGATGCTTGGCACGAAATAAAGCTTTGCTTGACCTTCGCTTTGTATCAGTCTCGCTCCTTTGATCACGGACCTAACACTCCAAATGAGATGAGAAGCCCTTAGAGGGTTTTGAGCAGAGGAGACATCATGATGTGCTTACATTTAAAACAGTCGCTCTGGCTTTTGCGCTGAGAACGTACTAACAGACCAAGGTGGTCGCAGCGGAATCCGGTTATTACTGTAACAATTTGGACAGGACGGTGGAGGTAGTGTGGGCCCCAGTGGTGGTAGCGGAGGTGGTGGAAAGGGGTCCAATTCCATCAGTATTTTGAAGGTTGAGCTGACAGAATGGCTGACAGATTGGGTGTGGGGTGTGAGAGAAAGGAGGAGACGTACCCAGGGGAGCTCGGAGGGGGTGAGCCGTTGAGTCCTGACATGCCCTCTCAGGGAGACTCATTCTCATCTAAGTGGAGATAAAAAGTCAGCCCTTGGATAGGCTCACAGAACAGGCCCGACCAGGGCAACCCATAGGGACCTCTCCCTTCTGTACACTTCTAGAACCTCTCCTCCATCGCTCTCATTTGCTAATACGCGGAATGGTACCGTTGTACTGTACCATTCACTGTCCTGTTCTTTAAGGACCTCTGGGTGCCTTCGTCTTCCCATAAAGAGCTGAACTTCCTTGTGGGCTGGGCCCCCGCGATCGTGCTTCATCAGAAGCCCCTAACGCTTGGCACCCTTTTAGTCGCTCCGCAGGTAGACAAGACTCTACTGCTGGGCAGCCTCACTGCCCCCAGCTTGGGAAACCCAGCATGTTCTGACGGTCTCTTGTTCTCCTCTCCGCAGGCCGCTACGTACACGGCATCTG
Organism: Martes martes; assembly: GCF_963455335.1. Lineage (NCBI taxonomy): Eukaryota > Metazoa > Chordata > Mammalia > Carnivora > Mustelidae > Martes > Martes martes. The sequence goes on from NC_137893.1 coordinate 132,417,894, forward strand.
TATCTACGGAAACGGAGACTTGAAGTGGTTGATTAATTCGCCCAGCCTCTTCGCTAACAAGTTTGAGCTTAGCACCTACCCCCTCACCGTGGAATGCCTGGAGCTGAGGCTTCGAGAAAGAACCCTAAATCAGAGTGAAACCGTAATTCAGCCCAGCTGGTATTTCTGAAGCCCTGTAACACGGGCTCAGCGGGCGCCCGCAGCCGGGGAGAAGAGCCTTGCTTCGTGGGAGAATTCTGCCTCGTTTAGGGGAGGAGGTGCCGGAGTGAGGTTACGGCTGCAGACCCTGGCTGTGTTGTTCAGTGTGAAGACATCTGTGGACACTGTGAACTCTGCCATCAGGGTGGCTGCCCGGGGCGAGGCCAGCCTTTTGGCCTCACCAGAGGCCTCCCGATGCTCCTTCCACGTGGGGCTGATGCTCTGATCCGTGATAAATTGAACTGACGTCAGACCTTTGCACCAGATGCTCACTGGAGAGAAACGTCCTCATGAAAAGGAGAACTGTAGATAAGAAAAGGAGAACTGTTGAGGGAAATAGGAATTGTGTCTCTTTGAAGGAGTCTTCTCTGACAGGTCTGTAAGCTATGCATTCATGGACACAAGTCCTCTTGGCTCAGCCGCACGGAGGCATAGAAGAGCTTTCTGGGCAACTCAGCCATCTCCTTTAGAACTTGAGCTACCAGAAGGGAGAACTAGGTCTTGTTCCCGAGTTCCAACACTAGCATTTCCAGTTGACTGTGTCTGGACTTCTGTGTAGAAGGTAAAGTCATTGACAGGAGGCAGGATATGCTTTTCGGACAGTGGCCACTGCTTCCTGCTTCAGCAAAGGGATCCCAGGGAAACTGGACTTCTCTTGGGGTGTGTCTAGAATGTGCGCTAGTCCCCCTGCCGTTGCTTTCCACGGAGAACGCCGAAACGTTCCCAAGAATGAAGATACTTCTAGAAGAGAGGTGCTATTGCGTGAATCTTGTCCCGAGTCTCTAACCTCAGAATGAGTCACTTTCCTCTTCAGTCACCACCCTCCACCCCTACCGAAGTGATCTTACCTGCAAAATGGAGCCCAGGTTCTACGCCACGAGGCTTCAAGGACTCCAGAGTATTCTCTGAGTAGGTTTACAGTGCTTAGTGCTAATAAGAGCGTCTAGGTTTCTAAGAGCTCTCCACTGTGAGTGAGCATCTGTGTCACTGATCCCTCGTCTCGTTCTTTTATCCAACTCATTCATTCAGCATGCAGTCAGTAAATATTTATTGAGTGCCTGTTGTACACCACACCCATCTTGGACACCAGGAGAAAAGGAAGACAGAAGCCTTTTCACTCTAAAGTTCTTGGTAATAGCATCGACGGCGAAAAGGCAGCTGTAGAGAATCTCCCGGATTGCTTGTATTTTAATACTTCATGTGCAAAGTTATAGATTTGGGATATCAGGCCAAGAATATGAGTAATTAGAAATCGAGGTCTAGGTGTGCCTCGGTGGCTCAGTCGGTTAAGCGTCTGCCCTCAGCTTAGGTCATGATCCCGGAGTCCTGGGATCGAGCCCACATCGGGCTCCCTGCTCCACGGGGAGTCTGCTTCTCCCTCCCCCTCTGCCCTTACCCACCCCCACCCCCCATTCGTTCTCTCTCTCAAATAAATAAATAAAATCTTAAAAAAAAAGAAATCAGAGATATCAGAGATCATTGCAAAGGGAGAAGGAAAGGAATTGGCAAGCTAAAGCCTGTTGCGTTGTGGGCATCCCGGCAGCTCCCTTACGGCTCGTTGCACTAAAACCTTACAACACCTGGGAGGCTCACAAGATTGCCTCCATTTTGCAGATGAAGTAAGCGAGGCTTAGAGACGTTGTTAATAAGCATTAGGAAACAAATTCTCTGAGGATCGGGATGTTCTTACTGGTCTCCTTCGTTCGATGTCCTGAGATGGAGTATTTAGAGAAGGTGAAATAAAGCCATATTTAGTATACCAGAGACAGTAGGTTTTAAGAAGGGTCTCAGCGTTAATGTGAGAAAATGTGCTGTCACCTCAGAAAAATGTGAAGTCTACTCTTGTCCTCCTAAATCCATTAAGTTCCTTAATATTAATATTTATTCTAACCCAAAAAAAAGTGACTACAACTAATGATATCTTTAATTCACAAATTTTATTATTTTTTCCTGTGACTGTGCCTGTTGAGTGTTAATCGTATTTAAGGGAGTGCCTTTGAAGTAAAGCCGCCTTTTGTTGCTACTGAAAAAGATGTAGCTGTGCAGAGTGGTAAAGGCTTGAAGCATAGGGAACACACCCAGAGCTAATGGAGTCTAAGAACCATCTTTTTTTTTTTTCCACTTTAAGTGACCCCACCCGAGAAGAAGGAATGTTTTACACTGGATCTTTCTCATCTAGAACGAGACTCTTTTTTGGAGTAGAAGATGTTTACATGTCTGTTGCTGGTCATCTCTGTGTCTTGCATTCTTTAATATTGGAAGATTGTAATGTTTGGGCCAGTGGGTTTCTGCTAGCCCGTGGGGATGGCCGAAACTACTAAACCCATCCTTGGTTGCAATGATGTTCTGCGTTGTTGTCTTAGAAATAAATTAATATATTGTTTTCACCTTTGGGACTGTTGTGTCTTTTTATGTGATGGTTGGCTAATAGGCACTAAAGGTCATGTTTAGCCAGGAAATTCTTCTAGCATTTTTACAAAAAAAATACAAGTAAAGGGGCACCTGACTGGCTCAGTCGGTAGAGCACTCAACTCTTGGTCTCGAGATTGTAAGCGCGAGCCCCATGTTGGGTGTGGAGGTATTCTTAAAAATAAAATCATAAATCAAAATACTTAAACTTAAAATTTTTGAATAGCTTTAGTTTTACAGAAACTCTACAGGAAAAAGTGCGGATAGTACTGAAAGTTCACATGTACACCCCACTCACTTTCCCATTACTGCCATATTAGAGTAGTATGGCGCATTTTATTTAGATTTCCTAAATTTATACCTAATGTCCTTTTTTGGTTACAAGACTCCATCTGGAATGCCCCATCACATGACGTTCAGTCGACAGGCTTCATCAGGCTATGACTGTTTCTCAGTCTTCTCTTGCTATGATGACCTTGACGATTTTGAGGGATACTAATCGGCTATTTCATAAAGTGCCCCCCTGGTTTTCTCCCATGTTTTGCTCATGATTAGACTGGGCTTTCGGGTTTGGAAGAGGAAGACCACAGAGGTGAAGTGCCGGGGTACATTCCATCGACGGGACCTAACCGGAGTTGAGGCTAACCTTGATCACTTGACTTCAGTGGCTAACCTTGATCACTTGACTTTCTCCACTGGAAAGCCACTGTTTTTTCCCCTTTCCATACCTCACTCTTTGGAGGGAAGTCACTATTGGCAACCTGTATATAAGGAATAGGGAGTTATGTTCCACCTTCTTTAGAGTAAAATACCTACATAAATTATTTAGAATTCTTCTATAAAGGAGATTTGTCTCTTTCCCCCAATTTACTTATTTACTAAATAATTTGTTTACATCATTGGGGGGCTCATAGATGTTTATTTTAAACTTCAGGTTATAATCCAATACTACCTTGGGCACCTGGGTGGCTCAGTCAGTTGAAGTGTCCACCTTCAGCCCGGGTTGCAGTTGTGGGGTCCTGGGATTGTGTTCTGCCTTGGGCTCCCTGCTCAGTGTGGGGTCTGCTTCTCACTCTGCCCTTCCCCCCCTGCTTGTGATCTCTCTTTTACACTCCCTCTCAAATAAATAAATAAAATATTCAAAAGATAAATAATCCAATGCTATTTTTTTTTCTCTAATTGTTCCAGTCGGGGCCATAGGTAGTTCTTTCACTTGGCCCCGTCTTTGGCCTATCCCCATCACTGTGGTTTTTTCCTTGAACACTTAGTTATTTTCTGCAAGGTGCTCCACCCTTACTATTCCCTTACTCCATTTTGAGGAAAAATGACCAGTGCAATAGGCACGGCATGAGAAGTACATGGTGATCAGAGGCTCGGACTCTCGGACAAGGGTCTGGGTCACCTCACCAGCTAGGCATACAGACTAGCAGAGGTGCTACTGAAGGATATGGGGAATCTGGAATGGGAAAGAGAAGGAGACACCGGGCATCTGTTAAACGGCTTCAAGACCAGCTACAATGGTGGAAACTGTAGGTCATTCCATTAATCTTGCCTTTGTAAGTTTTCCCCAAGAAACACTCACGGGATTCGGAGGAGCTACTCTCTCAGTTTATCAGAAGAAACTGATCCAAGCTGCTCTAGTATGGATGGTGCACTGGACAAATGGGATCTTCTCCGGACTGAAGCTGTCCGCCTTCCCTGGAAATTACTCTCAGCCTCGGAGAGTGACCCCACCCTACGTCACATCCCATCTGGGGTCAGCCTACACCCAATGGCAGGAGGGTGTGGGGCTATAAAGGCTATAAAGGCCCATAGCAGCCGATGAGCTCTCTGAGGGGGGACAAGGCCTTATTGTAATTGTATCACAGACCAGCTTCTTCCCTTAATCCGAATCCCTTCTCTTCCTCCATAAATACTGAATGCAAAGAGCTCCCTTGCACACTCATCAATTTAGAGTCTGGTTTTTGGAGAACCTCACCTGTAACAAGTTCCCCGCACAAACGATGATACAAAAATTTACCTATATTTTGGGCCGCCTGGGTGGCTCAGTGGATTAAAGCTTCTGCCTTCGGCTCAGGTCATGGTCTCAGGGTCCTGCGATCGAGCCCCACATTGGGTTCTCTGCTCAGCGGGGAGTCTGCTTCCTCCTTTGTCTCTGCCTGCCTCTCTGCCTACTTGTGATCTCTGTCTGTCAGATAAATACATAAAATCTTTTTTAAAAAATTTACCTATATTTTCTTTTTTAACTTTCATAGTTGTTTTTTTCCCCCTCTATGTTTAACTCTTCAGGATTTCAGCCATCTAGAATTTATTTTGTCATACGATTTAAGGTAGGCACCTAAATTTTTTATTCTGCTAAGGAAAATCAGTTATCCCCATACCATCTTCCCTCCATTCCTTTGAAATGTCAATAAGATTACGTATTAAATTCTCATGTGTTGGGGGGTCTTTTTATGGAATCTATTCTGTTCTACTGATTTTTTGGTCTATCCGCATGCCAAAACTGTATTTCAAAAAATTACAGTAGATCTCTGCTCTGTGGCAAGGCAAAGAATCCCTTACTGGTCTTTTTCAATATTTTCATCGTAATTTTTGCTCATTTACTTTCAGGCAAATGTTAGAAACAGTTTATCAAATTCCTTGAAAAATCCTATCGGGATTTTAATGGAATTTGCACAGAATTCATATTGATTAATTTTGAGGTAGTTATACCTTGACAACATCCATCTGTAATATGTCTATTCAGGCCCCCTGTTGTGTATTTCCTTAATATAGTTTTCTTAGGCATGTCTTGCACATGCCATGTTATATTAATTGCCCATATTTAAAGAGTTCTTTGTGCTTACTGAAAATGGGATTTTAAAAATATATATCTGTTTTGTTGTTGATAGCATAAAGGAAAACAACTGATTTTGATCATCTATGTGAATTTTATTAAATTTTTTCATTATTCCTAATAGTTTCTCAATGTGTTTTCTTTTCTTCTTCTTCTCCTTTTTTTTTTTTTTAAAGTAGGCTCCACACCCAGCATGGAGCCCAATGTGGGGCTTGAACTCACACCCTGAGATCAAGACCTGAGCTGAGATCAAGACCTGAGCTGAGATCAAGAGTTGGACATCTAACCAACTGAGCCACCCACACGCCCCTCTCAGTGTGTTCTCTAATAGTGTTTCAATCGATTATACCTCACATTTTCTGGTAATTATCTATAAATACTAGTTTTGCCTCTTCCTTCCCCAAATTAAGTCATCTTGTTTCTTTTTCTTTCTTTCTTTTTTTCTTTTCTTTTTTTTTTTTTTTGGTCTTCTTACATTGGCAAAAATTTGTGATACAGTTTTAAATGGTAGCAGTGATAGCAGTTATCCTTGAGTTGGTCCCAACATTAAATGGCATGTTAATTCTTATGCATGGTATGTCGGAGGTTTGATACAGGTTTCTGGTAGATACTCTTTATTGAAAAGAATACCAGAAAATAAATATATATTGAAATATAATATGTATATATCCTGGTTGCTCTCTCCCTTTTTTTGTTGTTGTGTGATACAATTCTGGGTGACTGGTTTTTAAAATTTTTCTTTGCATATATTACTTCAAAAACTGAGAGGGCAAAGTCACTACTCCTAAACTTTTTAAACAGTTAGAATCTAGTATAGTAGTCGATGTCAAGTGAGAATCTGGAGCAGGGATCCATTTGAACAGACTAGGCAAACAATTGAAGTTTGAGAAAACCAATAATGACTGACTGGAAGATTCCTTATCGTAACGACTCCCCCTTCTGGTCAGGATGGCTTAGGGTTTAAGCAGCCATGGGAACCAGAGCAGAGGTCAAACCCTCTCAGAGCCAAGTTCCGACTTTGGAAAGAGAACTAACAGAGACGTCTCTGAGAGGAAGAGAGGAAGCGCTGAAGCTGTCCATGCTCTCTTTTCCATGAGGGACACCTACAGACTTAGAAAGAAGGGCCCCCACTGTAGCCATCTGGAAGACTAACTTGACAAGTCCTATTGTGAGCCAGGAAGCCTAACCTACAACTTGGAAGGATCCCGGCCGGGGGCTCTATCAGATAAGTGGGCTGAATGGGCCAGAAAGAAAAGGTTCTTAAGAGGACAAAATTCAGAGAATGATGGACAGCATCAAGGGTCAAACTGTAGAAGGGAATCTTGGGCTAACTGTCGTCAGGAGCTGAGGAGATTAGGAGAAACAGTAAAGAAAAGTTACTGCAAGATTAAAGTGTATTATTTATGAACTTCAGTCCATTTGTTTTAGTTAAAATGAATTATTAGTGAACTCGAGGCCAGGTACACAAGTCAAAAATGTAGGGTTGTATTTTATTTTATTTATTATAATTATTTTTAAAGATTTTATTTATGTATTTGTCAGAGAGAGAAAGAGAGAGAGAGCACAAGCAAGGGGGGTGGCAGGCAGAGGGAGAGGCAGGCTCCCCATGGAACAAGAAGCCCAATATGGGACTCGATCCCAAGACCCTGGGATCATGACCTGAGCTGAAGGCAGGTGCTTAACTGGCTGAGCCACCAGGTGTCCCAAAAATGTAGGTTTTTAGAAGATTTCCTTAAAAATTTTTACTTTGGAAATAATGTTAAACTTAGAGAAAAAGTTATGAAAATGATAAAGAGTTCTTGTATATCCTTCAAACTGCTACTTCCAGTGTTAACATCTTACATAACCAAAGTGTAATGATCAAAACCAGTTTGTTTGGTTTTTAACGCTGTGCTGGCTGTGTGTTGAGAGTTGTGGCCAATGGACTTTTACCTTTGCACAGGACAGACCAGATGGTATGTAACATGTAGTACCATCATCTTCGACCAAATGAGACTTAGACTGGTCTCAAGTGATATTTCCTGATGAAAACTGTACAATGGAAAAGAAAATTCTGTACATTCGGTATTCCAGATCATGGAAGTGAGATAAAAGAAAAAGATAGAAGAGCAGATCCATAGTCATAGCACTAAGAAAATGGTGGAGAAGAAAATGGTGTGGTTGAAATGTATCTTGTATCTTACAGATCACTGGTTGGAAAATTCTGATTTAGATTAATTTTCTCAGGATTTCCCTACATAGATTTAATGGGTCATGAAGAGCTAGGAAGAAAGGCACTGATTACTGCCATGTCTACACATTTAAACTCTGACACTTAACACCTTTGGTGATCCCCTTCTGCATACCTCTGGGTGCGCCAGGCATGGAAGTTCCACAATTAGCATTCATAGGGTGGCCTTTACAGGGGACTCAGCAAGAAGTATTTAAATTAGACTTTCCACCTGCATGGCTGTGTATCAGAGATGACCCAGGGGAGGAAGAATGGTTTAAAGAGTAACCACAGTAATAGCATGAGATTCTTAGGGGATACAGTTACAAAAAGCAACAGAGTGACTTTAAATACATTCTGGACTGCCAGACAAATACGTGAAAATGTAGGAAATTTAAAACATTAAAGTGGTAGTCATTCGCATACATCGAAATTTTCCTATCTGGATATGTAATCAGGAAACCTTTCTAAGGAATGTTGGAAATCAGGGCAAACATCATTTGAAAAACTTTCATTATGTAAAATAAGGGTAAAGAAATATGTTGCGTTTGCACAGGATTTTTAAGCAGGAAGATTCCATTTATTCACATATTTAACAAAGAAATTGTGCCAGGTTCATTTTCTGGTAATATACCTATGTATTAAGACTGATAGAGCTTTTATATTCAAGTTGAAGAGATAGAAAACTTAGAAGAAGATATCAACAAGCAAGATAATTTTAGATAGTGTTTAAGTTCTGTGAAAAAAACAAAACAATGGGAGGTGATAGAGATCAACAGACCTAGAGGGAGAGGAGCTCCTTTAGATTAGGCTGTCGGTCCTAAAAGAAAACAGGTAGTAAACTCTTGGACATGGGTCTGAGCTATATTTCTTTTTTAGATCATCTCCTCAGGCAAGGGCAGTAAAAGCAATAACAAAGAGTCGGGACTCCGTCAAACTAAAAAACTTTCGCACAGCTAAGGAAACCATCAACAAAATGAAATAAGCAACCTACTGAATGGGAGAAGATATTTACAAATGATGTATCTGATATGGGGTTAATATCCAAAATATATAAAGAACCCATACAACTCAACACCAAAAAAATTAAACAACCCCCCCCAAAATCCCACCACAATCTAGTTCAAAAATGGTCAGAGGACCTGAACAGACATTTTTCAAAGAAGAAATACAGGTGGCCAACATGTGTGTGAAAAAGTGCTCAGCATCCATCATCATCAGGGAAATGCAAATCTAAAGCACAATGAAGTATTACCTCATACCAGTCAGAATAGCTAGTATCAAAAAGGTAAGAAATAACAAGTGTTGGTGAGGATGGTGAGGAAAGGAAAACTTTGTGCACTATTGGTGGGATTGAGGTAGGATCTATAAGAAACAGTATGGAGGCTCCTCAAAACACTAAAAGTAGGAATATCATATGATCAAGCAATTCCACCTCTTGGGTATTTATCCAAAGAACATAAAAACACCAATTCGAAAGGATACATGCACTCCATGTTTACTGCACCATTATTTATAATAACCAATATATAGAAGCTACCTAAGTGTTCATTGATAGATGGGTGGATATAGAAGGTGTGTATGTGTATGTGTGTATATATATATATGTGTGTGTGTGTATATATATATATATACACACACGATGAAATATTACTCAGCAATAAAAAAGAATGAAATCTTTCCATTTTTGACAACGTGGATGAACCTAGGAGGTATTATGATAAGCGAAATAAGTCAGACCGAGAAAGACAAATACCGTCTGATTTCATTTGCCTGTAGAGTCCAAAAGTAAAAGAAATGAACAAACAAAACAGAAACAAAGTCATAAGTTCAGAGAATAAGATGGTGGCTGCCAGAGAGGAGGGGGGTGGGAGGATAGGTGAAATGGGTAAAGGGGTTTAAGTGGTGCAAGCTTCCAGTCATAAAATAAATAAATGACAGGGACATAAAGTATAACATAGGGAATATAGTCAAAATATTGTAATAAATTTGTATGCTGACTAGCTAGACTTATTATGGTAGTCACTTCGTAATGCATACAAATGTGGAATTACTCTGTTGTACACATGAAATTAACATACTGTCTTACATAATGTGTATTTCTGGTAAGAAAAAGACCCTGTTTAAAACAACAACAACAATATTAGGTTGTCCGGCAAATCCTCTTCTCAGAGGGGCCGTTTTTAGATTAAAGGTTTGCTATCTGCAGTTGCTCACCAAGGCAGTAGCTGGATGCTAGGACTCGCTTTTACCCATGTACTCCTTGTCTTTGCTAAAATTTCAGCCAGTCAAGTTCTCCTTGGAGAAAAGTCTGGTTTAACAGCTTGAGCAGGGAAAGTATGAGTTTGCACCATAACGTGGCACCAGTAAGTAGATAGGACTCAAAGAACGATGAGAACAAATCAAAAGCACCAGTGTCACCCCGAAGGGTCTCCTACAGGCTAACATGGGACATTCTGAGCATCAAAATAAATATTTAGAAAGGAATAGATTGTAACGCAATAAATAAAATGAGTTCATGAACCCATACATGTATATATACATGTACGTAAATGGAGGAGAGGGGAAAGCTTTTACAGTAAAAGGCCAACTAGTAAACACAGAAGGAATGACGGAATTAGGACATCATTTATGGTTGCTGCAAACTAGTGGGCAAATGTTTGATAAGGAATAGAAAATGTTTACGGTTTCAAAATATCTTCCCCCAGATTACTTATTAACTGGAAAGGTACAATTATAACTTTGAAGCGAAAAAAACCTGGAGATATCATCTATCAAGGGAGGGAAGTTACATCACTAAGACTGGGACAAATGGACTCACAGACCTCCTGAAAGAAAGCAGAGTTGGGCATAACATCCCTGTGATGGTACTCCTACCCCAAGTGCATAAGCTGAGGTTATAGTCATGAGAAAACATCATACAAACCTTATTGATCCTTCATAATCAGTGTGTATCAATCTAGCCAAAACCACAATTTTTTTTTTTTTGGCCTGTTTTCCCAGGGTCATAAAACATCCACAATATCAGCCATCAAAAAAAAAGAAAGAAAGAAAGAAAGAAATCTTGCCATTTGCAATGACATAAATGGAACTAGAGGGTATTATGCTGAGAGAAATAAGTCAATCAGAGAAAGACAATGATCATATGATCTCACTGATATGTGGAGTTTCAGAAGCAAAACAGAGGATTGTAGGGGAAGAGAGGAAAACATAAAACAAGACAAAACCAGAGAGGGAGACCAACCATAAGAGATAATTAATCACAGGAAACTGAGGATTGCTGGAGGGGAGATGCTAGGGGAATGGGGTAACTGGGTGATGGGCATGAAGGAGGGCACGTGATGTAATGAGCACTGGGTGTTGTATGTATGAATCACTGACCTCTATCTCTGAAAGCAATCATACATTATATGTTCCTTAATTGAACTTAAATTAAAAACATAAAATAAATGTAAATAAATTAATTAATTAAACTAAAAAACAACCCCTAGGGAAAAGAAATCCAAAATAGATGGGTATTTTTCTCATGGAATTGTTTTTATATCTCCAATAGAAAAAATGTTTATCACACAAGGTTCTTACCAGAAATCAATAGAAATTGATTCTGGCTGATTTAATTAGAAAAGGAATTTATTAAAAGGTACTAGAGCTGACTTATACTTTAAAAAAAATTTTTTTTAAGATTTTATTTATTTATTTGACAGAGAGAGAAATCACAAGTAGGCAGAGAGGCAGGCAGAGTGGCAGGCAGAGAGAGAGGGGGGAGCAGGCTCTCTGGTGAGCGGGGAGCCCAATGTGGGCTCAATCCCAGGACCCTGGGACCATGACCTGAGCCGAAGGCAGAGGCTTTAACCCACTGAGCCACCCAGGCGCCCCTACTTTTTTTTTTAAGACGTATTTATTTATTTATTTATTTTAGCGAGAGACTGTGTGTGTGTGTGTGTGTGTGTGTGTCCACGCGTGCACGTGTGCATACATGAATGGGGGGAGGGGCAGAGGGAGAGAGAAAGGGGAAGAGGACTTCCCCTGAGCACTGGAGCCTGGTGTGGCTCCATCCCAGGACCCTCAGATCATGACCTGAGCTGAAACCAAGAGTCGGACACTTAACCAACTGAGCCACCCAGGCGTTCCTGACTTTTACACTTTAATGGACTCATCCTTCACACCCACCTTTCTGCTGAAAACAACGAAGAAAGTTGGATGAAATAAATGTGTCCTTCCTAACAGCATCAAAGAGGCAGCAAGATAGTCAGGCAGGACTAAGCCAAAATACCAGAGAAATGGAAATCCAAAGATTTCTGATGTAGGAGAAATAGTCAAGAGGCTGAACAGCACCATTGATAGTCTGGCCTGGGACGGGGGTTGATACCTTTTCTTAAGAAGTGCAGATGTTGGGGCGCCTGGGTGGCTCAGTGGATTAGGGCCTCTGCCATCGGCTCAGGTCATGATCCCAGGGTCCTGGGATCGAGCCCCGCATCGGGCTCTCTGCTCAGCGGGGAGCCTGCTTCCCCCTCTCTCTCTGCCTGCCTCTCTGCTTACTTCTGGTCTCTGTCAAATAAATAAGTAAAATCTTTAAAAAAAAAAAAAGTGCAGATGTTAAATATCTTAGGGTTGCAGACCAGAGTCTCTGGCTCACTGTCATAGTTATTCAACTCAGCCATTGGAGAATAAACATTAGAGACATTTGCACATACTCATGTTAAGAGTAACACTACTCATAACAGCCAAGACGTGAAAGCAACTCAAATGTCCATTGGCAGATAAATGGATGAGCAAAATGTGACATATAAATAAGATGAAACATTTACAATAATTTATCACTCATATAATAAGAATCACCAAATTTCAAAGAATTGGAAATATACAGAGCACCTATTCTGACCAAAAAGCAATTAAGCAAGAAATGTTTGAAAAGTAACTAGGTGATCTTCATATGTTCCGAAATTAAACAATTCATTTTTAAATAACCCATGGGTCAAAGACAATATCAAAATGAAAATTATAAAATATTTTTAATATTTTGACAATATAAATAAAATATATGTGAGTGTAGTTTAAGTGTGCTAAGGGGGAATTTATAAGGAATATACACAAATATTAGAAGAGATAAGCACCTGAAATTTTAATTATAAAAGTAGCAGAAATTAATGAAATAGGAAACAATGTACAATAAAGATAATCAACAAAGTCAGGGGCTAATTCTTTGTTGTTCAGAGATCTCAGACGTAAGTTTAGACACTGTGGGTAGAGGGATAGAGTGAGAAATAATATTTGTCTCTGTCTCTGAAACTCACGTTGAATTTTGGCTATGAATAACTCAATTAGGGGCACTTGGCTGGTTCAATTGTTAGAGAATGCGACCCCTGACACCGGTGTTGTGAGTTTGAACCCCATATTGGGTGTAGTGGTTACTTAAAAATAAAATCTTAAAAAAAAATCCAACTAATATTATTTAAATGGGTCACTTTAGTCTATGAACCAAGGGATAAAATATCAAGCAAAGAGTCAAACTTCAAATTGGGTGTGTGTGTGTGTGTGTGTGTGTGTGTGTGTGTGTCTAAGCAACTGTAATATTAAATAGGATTTAGCTTCTTGTCCATGGAATTAGTGACAAGAGCCAGAACGGAGGTCAAAAGAGCATTAAGTCCCACATTACTATGCTCATAAATCCCCATCAGAGATTGTTAAGACATGGCAAAACAAGCCTTTTTATTTTATTTTATTTTTATCTTATTATAGAGAGAGTGAGAGAGATCACAGAGGAAAAGGGAGAGAAACAAGCAGACTCCCCACTGAGCAGAGAGCCAGCCAGATTCCAGGACCCTGAGATCATGACCCGAGCTGAAGGCAGTCGCTTAACAGACTGAGCCACTCAGACACCCCCAAAACCAGTCTTATTACAATCAACCATGATTCTCTAACTCAGGGGTCAGCGGTCTTTTTCTCTGAAGGGCTAGATAATAAATAGGTTAGGCTTTGGGGGGATGGTTTCTGTTAAAACTGCAAAACTCTGCATTGCAGTGCAAAAGCAACCATAGACAATATGTGAACATGCATGTATTCCAATAAAATTTTATTTACAAAAAATGGGGGAGGGACAAAGGGAGAAAGAAAGGGGAAGAGGACTTTGTCCTCTGACTGATTTGTCCCATGAGCTGTAGTTTGTCGACTCCTGATCTAAACATTCCCTCCTCCCTAATAACAAACTAAGACTGATAAGGGAGAAAGATCATCACAAACGTGAATTATCAGCCCAGTGGAAATGTTGTGGTTACCCCCACCTCCTACTCCTAAGCAAAATGAGGAAGACAAGAGAATCACTTGAAAAAACAAAGTTAGCCCAAAGGAAGACTGGCATCTCCTACTCTAGTTAGATCTGTTTCCAAGGAGTGAACTTACAGCTTTGAACTTCATCTAGCTAAACAAAGGAACAGACTGGATAGAGTTGGCAGGACAGAGAGAGAGACTATAGAAGAGGAAGGAGCAACCATATGCTGTAACAAATAAGTGTAAGATTCCCTTAATTCCAGGGGTCACGAGGGAAGGAAACTGGATTTGATTGGTTTTGTCCTAATTTTATCTAACATGATTTGTATCCTGGCCCAAAGATCAGTTGTGAAAGAGTTTGAGCCGGGACCAGACCTCCCAGGTCAGAGAACATGGTCAACAGGGAGGCTTCTAGGCTTTCCCAAGAATGCACACCATGCCACAAAGAAACAGTGGTTGGTGACCTGCCATGAAGTAGTTATCCACAACCAGTTGGCGTGGAAAAGAGAAGTTGCCACAGCCAACAAAAAGCCACACCAGCAGCTGAATCAGTAGGAGACCCTCATCTGTTCCCAAGAAGAGAGAGGGTAAGACCACATGTCCTTTCTTCTCCACCAAACTACGCACGTGGAGGTGAGGAGGAGTGAGGGGACCTCAAAGAACACACCTTGCTTTCCTCCACACTTCAGCTTCCCTCAACTGGGGAACTTTCTCAGCGGCAGGGGAAGGAAAGCCTTAGACTGGAATGAGGTTGTAGCTTTTGGGGATGGATTTTCCATCACGAGGGTAACCTGAACGTTCTGGAATCCGCTCAAGGTGCTATTTATTAAGGAATCTGCTATGAGAAGAAAGGGAGATTTAAAGCAGTAGACTTAGGAGCCCTGATTGCTGGGAGGAAAAAGTATAGTGTTTATATCCTGGGGTTGAGATTATTCAAAAACTAAATACCCGTGTAGAGTAACATCTCACTAATCTGGAGTCTATGTAGTTAGTCTTTTTGGCTACACATGCCAGTGTCAAGAAATTGGAACACACACTCACATGTACACAGACACACAAGCACAGACACATCTCTGAAGGAAAATCTGCCTCTCCTTTATATTCTGAATATATTCTGCATATATTCTGCAAGCTACTCAAGTCTTCACTCAGCTCACATTTGAACTTCCTTGTAACAATTGAAATAACTCTACGCTTCCATCAACAAGATCTGGCTAACCTTTGTGTAAGAGGACCTCATACTTCTTCAAAATAGGAAGACACGGTCTAAACAGTTACTGTATCCATCACTGGCTACATTAATTACTCAAGTGCAGTCACAGTCCCACTGAATAGTCCATTACCTAAGGAAAGCACTGCAAAGTTAACCTTCGATAACTTGTATACATAAAAACATGTACAATAATAAAAAAATGGGAAGAATGAGAAAAACTGGTTAGTATGTGCAAATAAACACAATCAATGAGAAAAGATGCAAAGCTACCATAGTCCTCAATGTTTTTATCATTTATTTACATTGTTTTGGGGCACCTGGGTGGCTCAGTCGGTTCAGTGTCTGACTCTTGATTTCGGCTCAGGTCATGGTCTCAGGGTCATGAGATCCAGCCCCACGTTGGGTTCTGCACTGAGCATGGCGTCCACCTGAGATTCTCTCCCTCTCCCTTTGCCCCTCCCCACCCCTGGTCGTCCATATGTACACTTTCTCTCCCTCTCTCTAATAAATAAAATCTTAAAAAATTATATGACATAAAACTTACCATCATAACCATTTTTTTAGTGCACAGTTCTACTGTGTTAAGTACCTTCACATTATTGTGAAACAGAGCTCTAGAGATTTTTCATCTTGTAAAACTGAAACTCTATACACATTGAACAATAATTCTGTATTTCCCTTCCTGCTAGCCTCTGGCAACCAACATCCTATTTCCTGTTTTCATGAGTTAACTACTTCAGAGATTCTTCATATAAATAGAACCATACAGTGTTTGCCCTTTTGTGACTGGCTTATTTCACTTAGCACAATGTCCTCAAGGTCCATCCGTGCTGTAGCATGGGACAGGATCTCCTTTTCAAAGACTGTACAATATCCCATTGTATGTATAGCCCTCATTCTCTTTATCCATTCATCCTTTGATGGACAATTTGAATTGCTTCCACCTCTTGGCTATTAAGAAGAGTAATGCTGAAAAAAACAAGGGTATGGAAATACCTCTTCAAGATCCTACTTTTAATTCTTTTGGATCCCATAATTGGGTTTTATGGCTTAGACAATAATTCTATTTTTAATTTTTTTGAGGAAACTCCATATTGTTTTCCATAGTGACTACACCATTTTACATTCCCAACTATAGTCCCCACTTTTATAATTAGTCACAAATTTGCATGTTGTAACTATGACTTTCTTCTTCCACTACCCATTCTATATTTCTCATGTTCTCAGCTAGAACTCCAAGTGGTCAGGGTTCTTTACCTGGTGGGGTGATCCAAATCTTCAATTCTGAAAGTTATGAGTCCTTTATCATCTTACTTCTTTTTAGTTGCTATGGTTTTCTGATAACCTTTACTATTGGGCATAGAAATATTAAGAGACAATGCCCAGAGAATTTCCTTTGTTCCCAAAACTGTCTACCTTACCCCTATTTGTTAGTGTGATGAAATTACCTTTGAAAATAGTAATCATTCCAGCCAGTAGAGTGATGTGCTCTTCTTCTCTCTCTTAGAGTGATATATTGTTTTTCTCTGTTGGTTCAGTGGCACAAGGAATCCAGAATGACCAAGGGGGAAATCTCATCTTTGCATTCAGTGGAACCATTGTTGTGCCCCTTAGAGGGAACATTCCAACTTAGAAACCAAATCACAGAATTCAACCCAGTCCTTGATTCCCAGACCCATGTATCCTGGCTATGGAGAAGATTGCCATCTAACAGTCCCTGATTCAACGTATTTGTAGCATCCTGTATAAGAGAATTCCATTCTTTCAGGAGCTGGTACTGAATTTTCAGAAAGCCATTGCAAATTTAAATTAGGCCAACCACTTGTACCTGATGAGGTATGTGGTGAGACCAGTTAGTTCCACGGACGTGAGTGAATTGCCGAACGTCCTTTGCTCTAAATGAGTTCCTTGATTATTTATGCAAAATGACATGATGATAGATAAGTCATCTTATGAGCCTATGGATTGTGGTGCTAGCAGAAGCATTACGGACGGGGAAGGCAAATCCATATTCCATGTCTGTTCCAATGAGGGCACATTTTTACTTCTTCGGTAATGAAAGAGGTCCAGTGTAATCACCCTGACGCCTGATAGCTGGCTGACCCTCTACAGAGCAGTACCATTTCAGGGCTCAGTGTTGGTCTCTGCTGTTTGTAGATTAGGCATTCAGCAGTAGCACCGGCTAAGTCAGCCTTGGTAATGGAAAGTCCATATTGTTGAGCCCATGCTTAGCTCCCATCCCTGCCACCAGACCCACTTTGTTCATGGGCCCAAGAAGAAGGATTGGATGATAGGGGAGAGTGGCTGGCTAAGAGACCCAGAATGAGTCATTTGCTTCACCTGATAATTAAGAGCCTTCTCTGCAGTATATGCCGTTGGGTAGGCATTCACATTAGACACAAATATCTTCATAGTCTTTTCCCGTTGTGAGACACCCATCCATATACCTCTTCCCTCAACTTCTTTGTCACCAATCTTCCCATTTTTCCCAAGTCCCTAACATCCAGCCCAACTATGCAACTGCCCATGTAGTGAGTATAGATCCATACTTCTGGTCACCTCTCCCTCCAGACAAAGCCAACTACCAAATGTCCTCAAAGTTCTGCCTGTTGGAGGACTTCGCATTAGCACTGTCCTTCACAGTCACCCTCAACTGGTACTATGAAGCTGCAGCTGTTCATGTTAAGTGGTAAAACAATGCTTTGTATGTCTATTACTAGCCCAACCTCTCTACTTAGCTTCAAGTCCAGCCTTTTCTCCGGTGCAATTTATTTTTAATGTTTTAATATAAAAGTGTCTAAATATACTTTAAATATAGAGTATGATGAACCCCATAATCCTATCAATGAGCTTTAAGAATGATCCAGGGGTTCCTGGGTGGCTCAGTCAGTGAAGTGTCTAACTCTTGATTTCAGTTCATGTCATGATCTCAGAGTCCTTAGATTGAGCCCGACAACGGCTCTACAGTCAGTGAGGAGTCTGCTTGCCCCCTCCCTCCACCTCCACCTCCCCTGGTGCACATGCACTCTCAAATAAATAAATAAAATCCTTTAAAAAAAAAGAATGATACATATAATGATATCTATACTTGATTCAGTTACTGCCCTCCACATTTTCCTTAACTTCAATATTTGAAAACAATTTCCAGGCCATTTTGTCTTTTCGCCTCTAAAAACCTCAGGATGCATCTCAAAAGAAGAAAAAAATTCCCACCATTTAATTATTCAACATAATTCCATTAACACATATAAGAAAATTAGCAATAATCCTTCAATGTAACTGAATACCCAATTCAAATTCAGATTTCCTAATTGTCTAAAAAACGTTCATACTCTTAGTTTGTCAGAATAAGGATCTGAACAAGTTGCACCCATTGAATTTGTTTCTGACCTCTCAAAGCTCTTTTAAGTTTCTTTTCTTCTAGAACAGATCTTTAGTCATGTGGAACATCCCACATTCTAGATTTGACTGATTGCTTTCTTGTTTCGTTTTTCACTTGTTTCTCTATCCCACGCATTTCTTTCCGACTAGAAGTTAGATCTAAAAGTTTGATTATGGTTAGATTGGCCAGAAGGGCAAGGGGGTCCTCTTGCATGGAGTGAGGACACATAAAATGTCTAGTTGTCTCCATTGTAGGGATGCAAAAATTCACAAGGGACTTCAGGAAGATTCACTTCCTTTAACTGACCCATAAACATATCCCCAGGAGTATTCACCCCCTCCCCCAAAATGCCCTTCCTCCTTTACTCATTTTCAAGGCAAAATGTCCTGAGACATCCTGCATTTTTCCTTTTCCACTGGTTCCCACATTCCAGTTTAGCTTCTAAACAAGGAACATTTCTTGTATCAGATTCTTCTCTATGTACACCACACTGCCTCAGCCAGAGAAGGTTCCAGAATGAAGATTATTTGAGTAAGATATTTGAGTAAGAATGAAGATATTTGAGCTTGAAGTAAGGAGAACTAAGGACACAGATTCATTCCTCTGACTCTCCCAGACAGAATAATCATCGTTCTTCTCTATTTCCACAACACTTTTGTTATTCCTCTGTGATTGGA
The DNA here is from genome assembly GCF_963455335.1 of Martes martes. Taxonomy (NCBI): domain Eukaryota; kingdom Metazoa; phylum Chordata; class Mammalia; order Carnivora; family Mustelidae; genus Martes; species Martes martes. The sequence goes on from NC_137893.1 coordinate 132,437,085, forward strand.
TTTATCCCATTACATATTTAATGTCTATTTCTCTTCATATCCAGGGTGGAAATCCTTTTAGAGAAAACTAAGTTTTATTTGATGCCCTAAATTCCTTATACCTGGTTACATTAAATGTTCACTGTTGAATGAATGTTTCCCTTACAGGCAATACTAACATTTGAATAAGTAGTATATTTTCCAGTTCTTTTTATTAGTTATTAAATTATGTTTAAATGATTAAAATGTTAAATCCAGTTTTGCACGAGTAATCTTAATCTAATGTACGATGGAGGAAAAAATTACAACCTAATATTTCACAGGCTAGAACAAGGATGCTCATGAAGATGTGGGGCCACATTTGGATTGTTTATGTGGTGTGGGTCCCAGTCTACTGATAATGATGCTATGGGTTAGCAATACTTGAACCACTCGCCCAACTGTATTACTCACAGGGCCAATGTTGTGGCTGGACTCCCCCCTTGTGATTCCTTTTTTTTTTTTTTAATTTTAATTTTAAATTTTTTAATTTTAATTTCATTTTTAATTTTAATTTAATTTTTAAATTTAATTTTAAATTTTATTTATTTACTTGACAGAGAGAGAGAGAATACAAGCAGGGTTCAGCAGACAGAGAGAGGGAAAGGAAGAAGCAGGCTCCCTGATGATCAGGGAGCACAGCGATGGGGTTGTATTATTTTCAGGTGTACAGTACAGTCATTCAACACTTCTATACATGACCCACTGCTCATAATGCGTGCCTTAATCCTCATCACCTCTTTCATGCCCACCCTCTCCCTCCTCTCTGGTAACCATCAGTTTGTTCTCTACAGCTAGGAGTCTTTTTCTTGGTTTGCCTCCCTCTCTTTTTCCTTACGCTCATCTGTTTTGTTTCTTAAATTCCACATATGAGTGAAATCTTCTGTTATGTGCCTTTCTCTGACTAACATGCTTCTCTAAGCATTATACCCTCTAGTTCCATCCATGTCATTGCAAACGGTGAGGAACAAGATGTACGTGGTGTATCCAAGAGGCACACAGCAAGGTCATGGGCGGAGACACACACACACACACACACACACACACAGGGCGTGGGGTACTGCCTTTATTAGGATCCAAGGGTAGGGTATCTAGGATTTTGTGAGTTCACTCTTTATTAGCTAATTTAAAGTATAAAATAAAGAATTAAGGCATAGGAAGGGAGAAGCAGAGTCACTCAAGAGATCAGTTATCTAGGTTATCTGGGGCTTTCTGAAAGAAGAACCTTCATGAATGGGGGCAACCTAATTTCCTTACTTGATTGTTTTGCCAGTAGCTGTGTCACACAAGTGGCACTCTATGGCAATATTCAATACGGATGCCTTTTGAAATGGATGCCTCAGTAACCAAAAGCTTACTGTCAGGCACCTACTTCCCAATCAAAAAGCTTATGTCAGACTCTTACAGTACAATTAACTCTAAGGTCCACAAAGTTCATGGTCATATTCAGAGAGAAACTAGAGATAACCTAGATCAGCCAGATTTAATGGCCAGCAGGTGCACTGAAAGACACTCAACATCACTGATCATCAGAGCAAAGCAAATCAAAACCACAATGGGCTGTCGCTTCACACCTATTAAAATGACTATCAGGAAGAAGATGAGATTAATGCCAGAGAGGACAGGGAGAAAAGGAAACCCTTTTACACTGGGGATGGGAATGTAAATTCCCATCCTCCATAGGAATGGAGGTTCTTCAAAAAATTAAAAATAGATCTACCATATGACCCAGGAATTCCACATCTGACCATAGACTCAGAGGAAATGAAAAGGGTATCAAAAAGACATCCAAGGGTATCAAAAGGATATCTGCACTCCCATGTTCATTGTAGCATTACTCACAATAGCTGAGATATGGAAACCACCGAACTGTCCACTGATGAACAAATAAAGAATATGTAATACATAGATCCTAAGAATCTCCAAAATTTTTTTAGAATCCATAAGCAAGGTCAGTAGTTTGCTGCATATAAGATCATTATTTGTAGGTGAATGGTGTTCATATGTACCAGCAAAGAATATCCAGAACAATGATAAGACCCTAACTCACTAAGGAATGAAATCTAACAGAAGATGTCCTAGACCTTAACAGATAAATTTATAAATGTTATTAAAAACTTTAGAAGGAGTGATATACAATTTTCATGGATTGAAAGACTCAATATTTTAAGGACGGCAATTCCCCCAAATTAATTTCCCAGTTCCATGCAGTTCCAATAAAAATCTGTTTGTAACAGACCTTTGTAAGCTGTTCCTAGTACTAATTTGCAAGTAAAAGAGCCCCAAACTGAATATCTCTCTAGTTTTATTTTAGTCATCTTTTCTTTTTTTCCTTTTTAAGATTTTATGTATTTATTTGACAGAGAGAGACACAGCAGGGGGAGTGGGAGAGGGAGAAGCAGGCTCCCCGCTGAGCAGGGAGCCCAATGCAGGGCTTGATCCTAGGACCCAGGATCATGACCTCAACCAAAGGCAGACACTTAACGACTGAGCCACCCAGGCACCCCATCTTTTCTTTATTAACTGTTTTTCTTAGGTGTTAGTGCTTCTGTTTTTTGAACTTGGGGATTCTTTCTGTTTCCATTTTCTTCAGTTGTTTTTGATATTTGTTGGCATGTCTCCTTTCTTATTTTTTAAGATTCATTCCTCCTGTCTGTGCACATCGGTTAATATCCCTCGTGGCCTGTGATGATGCGGAGCCAGTGGGATGAGCTTGCAGCTTGACGACATTGTACCCTTTCACTTAAATCTTTGCACTTCCTCCTCCTGAGCATCACTAGTCATTCAGAGATGGTACAACTTCTTTTTCCCAGACGTCTACACCAAGGGCCTCAAACTGGAAAATTCCCAATAGTAAACATTTTAGGCTTTGCAGGCCACCGTGGTCTCTGTCATGTATTCGTTGCCCTTTTAAAAATAAATGGACGGGGCGCCTGGGTGGCTCAGTTGGTTGAGAAACTGCCTTCGGCTCAGGTCATGATCCTGGACTTCCAGGATCGAGTCCCGCATCGGGCTCCCAGCTCCTTGGGGAGTCTGCTTCTCCCTCTGACCTTCTCCTCTCTCATGCTCTCTCTCACTCATTCTCTCTCAAATAAATAAATAAAATCTTTAAAAAATATATTTTAAATGGAAAAATGGAAAACGGAAAAACTATAACTAGCTTGCAGGTAATATACAAAATACAAAATGGACCACAGGTGGCTTTGGCCTGTGGACTCTGGTTTTTTCTGGCCTTTGCTCCAATTTGACCCTTATTCCCCTACCCTGAGACAAATGCCTCTTTCCTGTTGCTTAACATAAGTGGAGGTGAAAGAGAGGACTTACTTATCAGGTACCTCCTAATTTTATTTTTCCAAGCAATTACTCTGACTTTGGCACAGGGCCCTACCTTGTTCCTCTTGAGCACTCCTGTTTCTTTTTTTTTTTTTTTTAAGATTTTATTTATTTATTTGACAGAGGGAGATCACACGTAGGCAGAGAGGCAGGCAGAGAGAGAAAGAGGAGGAAGCAGGCTCCTTGCTGAGAAGAGAGCCCGATGCGGGGCTCGATCCCAGGACCTTGAGATCATGACCTGAGCCGAAGGCAGAGGCTTAACCCACTGAGCCACCCAGGTGCCCCAGCACTCCTGTTTCTGTACCTGGTGTCATCCCTGGGCCCGTCTCACTCCGACCAGAACACGTCCTTCTATAAGCTTTGAACTTGATTTACTGCTCTCTGTCTTCCGAAGGACATCCTGATGTTACGCTTATTATTTTCCAGTGCTGTCAACAGCTAATTCTATCTAAAAATATATATCTTTCCTAAGAAAGAAAAAAAATCTTTTCTGTTATGGGTAAGATTTGGGGCAGGAGGGAAAGATCCACAATGTTTACCCAATATCTACTACTTCCTAGGAAAATTTTCTCCAGAATTGCCCTGAACCTAAAAGCAATGCATTAACAACGGCTTAGACTTAACTATGAGTTTAATGTCTCCGCTATTTTTTTCTTATATGCCATTTCTCTTATTTTTTAAAGTTTTTAAATTTATTTATTTTTAGGAATCTCTACACTCAACGTGGGGCTTGAATTTACAACCCTGAGATCAAGAGTCCCACACTCTGGGGCACCTGGGTGGTTGGGTCATGAGATGGAGTCCCCCGTAGAGCTCTTAGCGGAGTCCGCCCCTCTCTCTCCCTCCATGAGCTTTCTCTCTCTCTCTCTCTCAAATAAATAAATAAATCTTAAAAAAAAAAAAAAAAAGAGTCCCATGCTCCACCAACTGAACCAGCCAGGGGCTCCCCATTTTATTTTAGATTAATATTTTATTGGAGTTGGATTATATCTCTGGGCAATTTTTTTAAAAGATTTTATTTATTTATTTGACAGAGAGAGAGATCACAAGTGGGCAGAGAGGCAGGCAGAGAGAGATGGGGGAAGCAGGCTCCCTGCCGAGCAGAAAGCCCGATACTGGGCTCGATCCCAGGACCCTGAGATCATGACTTGAGCGGAAGGCAGAGGCTTTAACCCACTGAGCCACCCAGGCGCCCCCTCTGGGCAATTTTTTAATAAATGTTCTGAAAGGGGTATACACTATTTGAGTTACTGCACTGTTTTCACTCTTGAATGACAGATTAGTTGAACAGATAATTTTGAATTTTAAATAATTTCCCTTGGAGCTTTTCTTTGATCACTTTTAGCAACAAGTGTCACTAGTGAGGAATCTGTTACCCATGAGATCTTTACCTTTATAGGTAATCTATTCTCTCTCCTCTCTATGTAGAATCTTAGGATTTTGCCTTTGACTGTGAAGATATAAAATTTAATCGAGAAGTGACTTAATTTGTGATTAATGATGTGGGGTAGGAGTCTGAATTCATTCTTTTATATCTAGATACTAGGTTATTGTAGTATCTTCTTTTTTAGAGGTGGGGAGGGGTAGAGGGAGAGAGAGAATTGGAGCCTGGACAAGGAGCTCGATCTCACCATGAGACCATGACTTGAGCTGACACTGAACAAACTGAGCCACCCAGGGGCATCAGTTCTAGTGCCATTTGTAAAAAAAGATTATTCCTTCCATCAAATAGTCATGGCAACATTACTGAAAATTAATTGACCATAATTATAAGGGTTTTTTTTTCTGGAGTGGTGATTCTTTTCCATTGATCTATACGTCTACTCTGTGCCAATACGACATCATCTTGATTACCATCGCTTTGCAGTAAATTTTCAAATTAGGAAGCATAAGTCCTCTGATTTTGTCGCTCTTCTTTTTAAAGATTGTCTTGGATATTTTGGAATCATCGGCCTTGTAAGCTTAATCTATTCCTTTCTTTCTTTCCTGGAACTAAAGAAAATTTAAAAAGCCCTTTCTGTTTTTCTTCAAATTTCTACAAGCCTTAGCTCATTCAGGATCAAAATTTGTTGGCCTAATGCTTACATGGGCTCCCATAATTCATTTTTAGTTCTATGCCCTTCTCTACCTATGGTTTTAAAACCGGGATCGTCAAATGGACTTTATCCAAGTTTCATGAGCTACTTCATACCTTTCTTCACTGGAGTCGTTCATGGCCATGTGGTTTGATTCTTGTTCTCTCTTTTTTCTTTCTTTCTTTTTAAAGATTTTATCCATTTATTTGACAGACAGAGATCACAAGTAGTCAGAGAGGCAGGCGGGGGTGGGGGGGCGGGAAGCAGGCTCCCCACAGAGTAGAGAGCCCGAGGTGGGGCTTGATCCCAGGACCCTGAGATCATGACCTGAGCCAAAGGCAGAGGCTCAACCAACTGAGCCACCGAGGTGCCCCTGATTCTTGTTCTTTAGAACTCCTCATCCCCTTTTAAATTGTCTTTCCTTTGAGAGCTTCTGGTGACAAAATTAGACATTTTTATTTTTTTCCCTGAACTTTTTGAAATTTTCTATCTTAACATCATGCCCCAGGATCCTTCCTTCACTGTCAGGGCAGCTGTTTGCTAAAAGGCCTGAGACTCTGTGTGCTCCTGGTCACAGGAAAGGTGTGAGGACCCCAGGCTGAGGAGCACTCTTTCTTGTGTAACCTGTGACCTAGAAAACAGACAGTGTGGTCAGCTATGAACCCCAGATTAATGATCTGAGCCCTTCCATTCTGGTGATGTTGGTCAGACACAGTGACCACAAATGGAGAAGCCAATAAGAGACAGAGTAATTACATTTTCCCTCAACCTGGGGACTATGTAGTCTAGGGAGTATTCACAAAGATCAGTAATTCATTCACAGATAGTGGTAACATGCAGGGACTAAATGTAGATATGCTGTCAACAGCCTTCCTTCTAGCTGAACATCAGTAAGCTATCACAACACACCAGAATATTATGACACAAGTTCCTTCTTCTTCAAGGCCTTGGACCCCTTTGCACAACATCCACTGAACACTCATTTCCTTAGGAGAGCAGAGGTTGGCCAAAGGGTTGTCTTAGAACTGGCCAGAGGACTGAGTGATCTCTGAGTTACCTGGGACCCCAGTGACTACTGATTTCTTCCCATCCTTATGTGACTTCCCATAAAGATGGATATTAGTACATCTTACCGGGCTAAGTTAACTGCCTCAGAAATAAAAAGAGAGTTTGCGAAGCTGGCCAAATTGACAAACTAAGACACAGGAAATTCAATTGCTTTCTTGGAGTATCTCTAAGAAATATAATGGGGAAAGATCCCACCAACATGAAGTACACATAATAATCTGAATGAGATATGTTCAAGATAAAAGGCAAGGTGGGAAAAATAGTTTTAGCCTATGTGACTGACAAAGATTTAATATTCTCTTTTTATATGAAGAGGGCAATTATAAATCCATGAGAGGCAGTTTAAGTTTAGCTTAAAAGTTCAAAAGAGGAAGAGGAGGATGGGGTGGGGGGAGTTGGAGTTGAGGACAGATCACTTCACAGTTGCTGCCATAAAAATACCAGGAGAGAAGAAGAAGATGGTGAAGTGGCAGATTTAGTATTTGTGTGTGAAACTTCCTCGTTAAAAGGGAACTTGACAGGACCCAATCTCCCCAACTCCTTGGACTTTCTTTGTCTAAGAAAGACAGTGTGTTTCCGGTGGGGGAAGGGTGTTGTTGGGATCGTCTCTCTTCCTCTATAAAATAAGTGTGTACAATAGGCATTATAAGAATTCATCAAGATGTAGGGTTTTTTGGTACTCCAGCAATTCTCAGAATACATACGGTCCCTGGAGAAGCATCAGTACCACCTGGGAACTTGCTGGAAATGCAGATACTCAGGTTCCAGCCTAGATTTATAGAATCAGAACCCCCTGGGGTGTGAGAAGAGCCATGTGTGTTTACCTGGCTGGCCAGGTGGTATTCTGATGCATGCTGACCTTTGAGAACTGCTGTCATTGCTAACATTTTCCTTTATTGTTTCATGAGAAATTCAAATAAGTAGCTTATGTGTTTCAATCCATATTGTATATGCTAAGTCATATTTATTAAAATGCTAATAACATATTACATCTACAAAATGAACTCTCTAATGTACTAAATTTCAGTATCTCATTACGTAAAAGATGAACAGAGGTGGATCCAGGACAGGGTGGTTCTGGGTTGGTTGCTTTGTCTTTTTCTTTCTTTCTTTCTTTCTTTCTTTCTTTCTTTCTTTCTTTCTTTTTTTTTTTAAGGAAAAGAGCCCATGGAAGGACAAACAGCAATGCAAGAAAACATCCAAATTCGTCAACGGTCGCCCAAAACATGGTTTGTTCAGGGAAAGTCCACAAGTCCCACTGACTTATTTCAATCCTTCTGTCTTTCTCTTCATTGACTCTCCAGGTGCCCCTGGACCCTTGGCCCAAGGATTCTCAGATATAAGTCTTAGAGCCATGAGGTGGATTTTCCAGGAAAATCTTCATAAGTGTTGCCATGGGAACACTTTCTCTCTTATTTTTTTGGTTCCTCGTTGGGACTACATTTTCAGCATTAGAATGAAAGGAGGAGATAGGATGGCATTGAGAAGGAGAGTGTCTAGCTAGAAAAAATTGTGTCTGGGTCACAGAACGAGTGGCCAAGAATTAATGCTCTGAAAACATGTCAGCAGATCTGCAGTAATTATTTTATCTTAGGGATTTAGAGTTTTAGGGCTCTAAGAAGCTTTGGAAATCCTCTGATCTCCCTCATTTTATAGATATGAAAAGACAGAGACTGAATGACAAGCCAGCGAGAGGCAGAAGTGGGAACAGAACGTAGCCATCCTAACTTTGAGTCTAGGATTGTGTCCCTATCATCCGCTTTCCCTTAAACCTTTTTTTGTAGTAATAATTACATAGAACCCAGAGATTCCTGGAAGTTCTAGGAGATCACTCTAAGTGTTAACATTTGACCAGCCTTCCCCACTCACATATGTATTTGTTTGATGTGGGACCATTGACAAAATTCTTGGGCATGTTTTGTCTTCCTGGCTCATGTATCGTCTTTAAGGTACGTGCAGGTATAAAAACGACCTCCTAAGTGTGAACCACAAGAGAGGTTCGCTCTGGTTTTGTTCTCAGTCACGTTCAAGGGAACAGTTCGTGGAAAGCCCTTCCTCCCTCCCCCTCCCTCTTCCTCTCTGTGCCTGAACGTCTGTCAGTGGTTTTCACAGCTTAGGCTCCGGAGAATGCCACTGTGTGACAAGGTCTCACTGGTCCTTGACAAAATGAGAAGGAAAGAAAGTGTAGCAACTTTTTCATAAAGCTAGCTTTCTTAGCTATGAAGTACTATCCTTTCTTTGAAATTAAGTTCTTCCTCTTTTGTTTTTATATTAAGATGCCCCCCTTAAAAATGAAGTGATGGGAACAGATGATGGAAATCCAAAAATAATAAAACAAGCAAGCAGATAATAAAACAAAAAGTTGGCCATTATACATAGATTTCACTTCAAAAAAAATTTTTTTAATCCATGAAATCAAAATGTGTATGAGAACCATATCTCTAGGCCAATGCTCTTTTTAAAAGTGCTCACTGAGGGGGGGGGGCGCCTGGGTGGCTCAGTGGGTTAAAGCCTCTGCCTTCCGCTCAGGTCATGATCCCAGGGTCCTGGGATCGAGCTCCGCATCGGGCTCTCTGCTTCGCAGAGAGCCTGCTTCCCCCTCTCTCTCTGCCTACTTGCGAACTGTCAAATAAATAAAATCTTAAAAAAAAAAAAAGTGCTCATGGGGAGCCTGGGTGGCAAAGTCAGTTGAGGGTCAGACTCTTGGTTTCCTTTCAGTTCAGGGCGTGACCTCAGGGTCGTGGGTTCAAGCCCCACTTTAGGTTCTGTGCTCAGCGTGGAGTCTGCATAGGACACTCTCTCCCTCTCCCTCTGCTCCTCCATGGCCCCCTTCAATGTTCCCACTCTAAATCAGTCAATCTTACAAAAAAGTGCTTGTTCATCACCTGTGATGAAAAGCCAGTTTTTTCTCTCCAACCAGGTGTGGAGCGATGTCTTTGTAAAAGACAATGACATAAATTATTAGAAAAATAAAATGGTCCTTGGATGCTGCCGTGATAATCAGATTGCTATACAAGTTTCCACCGAGGCTCAGTTTCTGTGTGAACCTTGCCGCAGGCTGGTGAAGCATTGGTACACCAGCTCTGGCCTGCAGAGCACGTGCTCAGTACATTCAATGTTTCATTGGCAACATTACACTCTTTCCAACACCAGGCCGTGCAGAGGTATGATGGGAAAAGGGGTTCTGTGGTCCAACCCATTCAGGAGAAGTGCAGTGTCTTTCATCTGGTTATATGGGGAATAATATTGCAGTATTTCTTTCTTTCTTTTTTTTTTCATTTTTTTTCAGGTTTTATTTATTTATTTGTCATAGAGAGAAAGAGAGAGAGAGAGCACAAGCAGGGGGAGCAGCTGGCCGAGGGAGGAGCAGACTCCTGGCTGAGCGGGGAGCCCGATGCAGCCTCGATCCCAGGACCCCGGGATCACCACCCGAGCTGAAGTCGGAAGCTAAACCAACTGAGCCACTGAGGCGCCCCAGCTATCTTTTTAATGTCCTTTTCTGAACTCTGGTGTTCTATAGATCACAGTTTGGGAAACAGTGCTTGGAAACACAGCATATGCCTGTGATTTGGAGGAAACCACCGATGTCACCTTCAGCGTGCTAACTCTCCGTTTGGAACTTCGAAATGAGCCATACTAGAAATGTGTGGATGTGCTGGTGTGCTCACACTTCATTACGAAGCACAATTAATCCAGAGTTTTCCTCTCCCTGTGCCAACTGATACCACTTCTGGACCTTGCCTCATTTCTATTCCCTCCACCTGCTGCTCTAATGAGACTCCTGCGCCTTGATACTTTTCGCCCTTCTCTAATAAGCTCCACCATTAGCCATTTTCCCTCCGCCTTTCCTGTTGTGCCCATGAATTCACCACTTGGTTCTCAGGTAAAGCCATCTTTATCCTTTAAATTCCTCCTTTACGCTGTTGCCAGAGCTTTCTTTCAGAGCCACAAATCCAAGCACGCCACAGCTCTGCTTACAGCTCTTCCCTACCTTCTCAGTAGCGTCCTGTGACAAGGGACGAGAGCATCCCAGCCTTGTGCCTCCCAACCCTGAACCACGCCCCACAGCCATTGTGTGCTCAGAACCCCGGAGCCCTTCCAGCATGTTTCCTCACAGGGTAGGATGGCAGGGAAAGGAGGGAGAGAGATGAAAAAAGGCTAGAGGAGAACAGGACATTGTGAGATCAGGCTTCTCAAGGGACTGGCAGCATGACCCACAGGGTACCTTAGGTTTCTGTCCAGGTGAAGGGTTGTGGGGAGGAAGACAGGAACGTGTGGCTTCTAAAGTTCCAGCTTGGACAGAGGAGGAACTCAGCAAGAAGGGATGAGAAGAGGAGTCAGCTCCTTGGGAAGGATGTAATGACCGCAGATCCACTGGGAGAAGGGAAATCCTTCCCTTCCAGAACTTCCAACAACACACACAGCAGAACTGTAGTGAGATCCAGAAGCATGGTCACGGCGGCTATGAAGCCACGGACAACTTTAAGGAAATCCCCTCACAGTGAACTGAGTCACCCAAACCCTTGCTTCTTGACTATACAAAGATGATTAGGTGGGACTAAGGTCCAATTTGAGACCATAAAAATTTAAGTAAAATCCACCACCTCCAATAGAGAATTATTTCTACATCCCAATCTCATCATAACTTCCACAGTACTCTGTACATCCCTGGGGCATGCGTTCTATTTTACCTTGTATTTTAGCAGTTTGGGAAGTTTCTTTAAGCTCATGAGCCTCTCCAGGTGTGACCAGATGCCTGATTCACCTTGCAAATCTGAAGTGGGATGTCTAATATTTGTTTATTGAAGAATTTACTGCTATAACTTCTCAGTTTGAAACTTGCACTTTCCCACAAAATTCTATTTCAGATTCACCTCTGTTGCTCATACAAACAAAGGCAGTTGATAGATTCCCTTGCAATGACCTGTACATTACAAAGTGAGGAAAAAGCATATCTTACATAAGCGCTCATTTTAGGGAGTCCAAAGAACCTAAAATGGTTTACTTCTCAGGGATGTAAGATGTTTTGTTCTTTTTTTTTAGTATTTTATTTATTTGTCAGAGAGAGAGAGAGAGTGAGTCATCGCACAAGCAGGGAGAGCAGCAGGTAGAGGGAGAAGCAGGCTCCCTGCTGAGAGCCTGGTGTGGGAGCTGAAGGAAGATGCTTAACCAACTGAGCCAGCCAGGCATCCCTTACTCTGTATTTGTTTTTTGTTTTTTTAAGATTTAATTCATTTATTTGACAGATAGAGATCACAAAGGCAGAGAAGCAGGCAGAGAGAGAGAGAGAGGAGGAAGCAGGGTCCCCGCTGAGCAGAGAGCCCGATGCGGGGCTCGATCCCAGGACCCTGAGATCATGACCTGAGCTGAAGGCAGAAGCTTTAACCCACTGAGCCACCCAGGTGCCCCCTCTGTGTTTCTTGATGTCTTATTCATTTGCGGTCACTGTTAATATATGAGTATCTGTGGACCTGGTGACTTACAGGGTCTATAAATCTTCTAACATGTTTGTTAACAAGTTTGAGCTGGAGTCATAGCTATAGGAATGCCTAGAAGTGAGAATTGATGAGAGAGCCCTAAATCATATTGAAGTCCCAGTGGAACCAGATCAGTATTTGCTCCTAAATTATGAGCTACTTTAAGGAATATCCTACAAAGAAGAATATACTACAGTATATGGATATAGGGCAATAAGAAGACCAATAACGCTCATTTTGGAATACATGCCCTATTTTCATCACAGATCTTGCTTAGAACCCATTGCAGACCTGTGACCTATCCGTGAACTTGCAGTAAGAATATCCTCAGGTCACTCTGAAGGCAGATGACATTGGAAGAAAGTTCAGTCTTCTGCACTTGGCACCTCGTCACCAATGGCTGTTCCCCAGTGTTTAACTACCAATCTAACCCATTTAATCAAAGTCCTTACGATTTTGTGGGTTGCCCCAAAGAAGGAGATAAAACTAGGTGCCTTTCCCCATCTTCATGAGAGGAGGGCCCAACTATCTCATACATAGAAAGTCCCTGTAAAGCAAAGCAGATTCTTCTTGTTGTGCCAAACATCATTAAAGGATTAAACATGCATGGAAGTAATAAGAGCATTGTTATCCTAGGAGAAAGGTGCAACCAAACCCCTTGAATTTCAAGAGCTTTGTAAAAATCGGTCTCACTTCTTAGTGGAAGCATCGGTCACCAGAAGAAAGACAGTGGAACTGACTCCTGAGGTGGCCGTGGTCTATGTCCTCCATGACTAGATGGCACCTTGGGGAATGGGCTAGTGAGCTGAGAACACTGATGGCCAAAAGCCCTATTACTTGGAGCTCAGGCCTCTTTGTGCAAGATGCCCTAGTAACAGAATGTAACCCCCAGACACTGCTTTGCCTTCAGGACCTGCTGCGTCCATATCAGCATTATTTGCAATGGACAAAACATGGAAACAACCCAAGTGTCCATTGATGGATGAAGAGATAAGCAAACTCTGGTGTGTACGTAACAATGGACTATTTCTCAGCCATAAAGAAGAATGAGATCTTGCCATTTGCAACAACAGGGATGGACCTTGAGGGCATTCTGCTAAGGGAAATAGCCAGACACGAAAGATCACATCTTATTATGATTCCCTTTCTAGAAAATACCCAGAAGAGGCAAATAGAGACAGAAAGTAGAACGGTGGTTGCTGGGAGCTAGGAGGAGTAGAAAATGTGGAGCTATTGTTCATTGGGTATAGAATGTCAGTTTTGCAGATTGAAAAGTGTTCTGGAGAGAGATGGTGGTGATGGCAGCACATCAGTATGAATTATCTAATACCACTCAACTGTACACTGAAAAATGGATAGTCAGGGGCGCCTGGGTGGCTCAGTGGGTTAAGCCTCTGCCTTCAGCTCAGGTCATGATCTCAGGGTCCTGGGATCGAGCCCCGCATCGGGCTCTCTGCTCAGCGGGGAGCCTGCTTCCCCCTCTCGCTCTCTGCCTACTTGTGATCTCTCTCTCTGTCAAATAAATAAATAAAATCTTAAAAAAAAATGGATGGTCAATTTTAACGTTATATATGTTTCACCAGCAAAAATAATAATAATTTTTTTAACCCTGCTGCAAAAGTGTTCTGTTCCAGCACCCGTGAGGGCAGCCACTGCAGCGGGGGTCAATTCCCACCTCCCCACCTGGGCCAGATCTTCACTAGAGTGGGGGGGTTGCTTTGCCCTCCTGCAACCGCAATCTCTACCTTTCTCTACAGTCAAAGGCCCAAAACTTACCCTCCAGTAATAGCAGTAGATTCATAAAGTTGTCCATCTCCCCTCTCCCATGTCTAAATCCCTCCAGCAGAAGTGCGTGGGGCTCAAGCATTGCTTGATAGAATGTGGCATTTATTAATAGTAGTAAGACTAAGAAGAGTCCATTACAAATTTGGTAATTTCGGAACACCTATTTGACATGCAAGGTGAATAATCAAGTAAGCAGTAAGATAAAGATACACGTAATGTGGAGCTCCAAAGAAAGGTCTGTGCTGCAAACATAAATGTGGGCCTCTTGCCCAGGATGCATAGAGTAGAATGGGAGTGGATGAGCTCACCCTGAGAAAATCTGCAGCGCTAGGAGGTTGTTAACTAGCAGACTTAAAAGGGAAACTACCTCCCAAGTCTTTCTAGCCTGCTCGTATGGGATGGCCAAATTAAGAACCTGACTAAATTTAGACACTTTTGGTTGCAATGAGGGAAACTGAAGGAAGAAAGGAATTGTGTTAGAAACTGAATGATTCCTATAAAGGAAAGGGTACAAAAATAAAAAACTGGAGAGTACACACCATCCAACTCTCCCATTAGCATGACTACCTGCTTCTCTCCGTAAATTAGCTTTATCCTGGAATTGGAGACATTGCTACAGTAGCTCCTGGACCCCATCTCTCCCAGCTTTACCATCAGAGGACTGAGTGTCTTCAAAAATTTGAGTGAAGATTTGATGGGTTCAACTAGGTTATGAGATCACTCTGGCTTAGGCTGTGTTGGAGCCCAGGGATAGAACATTTATAGATATTGTACAGATATATTGTATAGATACAATGGAATATTATGCATAGATATTATGTATAGATATATTGTATAGATACATATGTATCTATATATGCATATATGCATAGATATTATGTATAGATATATTGTATAGATACAATGGAATATTATGCAGCCATCAAAAAGGGAAATCTTACCATTTGCGTGGATAGAACTAGAAGGTATTATGCTAAGCGAAATAAGTCAATCAGGCAAAGACAATTACCATATGATCTAACTGATATGCAGAATTTAAGAAACCAGGCAGAGATTCATAGGGGAAGAGAGGAAAAAATGAAACAAGATGAAACCAGAGAGGGAGACAAATCATAAGAGACTCTTAATCTCAGGAAACAAACTGAGGACTGCTGGAGGGGAAGGGAGATGAGAGGGATGGGGTGTCTGAGTGATGGACTTTGGAGGGGGTATATGTTGTAGGAAGTGCTGTGTATTGTGTGAGACTCATGAATCACAGAACTGTACCCCTGAAACAATACGTTATATGTTAATAATTTAAAAAAAAAGAAAAAGAAGAAGAAGGGTCATTGAGGATAGGAAAGACCTCATCAGAATCCCAAGATTGAGGAGCACCTGACTCTTGGTTTCAGCTCAGGTGATGATCTCAGGGTCATGGGGTTGGCCTCGCATGGGCTCTGAGCTCAGTGTGGAGTTTGCTTGAGATTCTCTCTCCTTCTCCCTCTGCCCCTCCCACTCATGCACACACTCTCTCTTTTACTCTCTTTCTCTGAAATAAATAAACCTTAAAAGAAGAAGGAGGAGGAGAAGGAGGAGAAGAAGAAGAAGGAGAATCCCAAGATTTGAGTCAGAAAAACATTTCCTAGAAAAGACAGACTGACAGACAAAACCAAATGTCCAGTACACAACACAGACTGTTGAGACAGGGCCTGCTTACCAAAGGTACAGTGGATAAAGGAAGCCATGATGCCAGCCACGTCCCCTCTCCCTCTGGACAGGTCACATCTCGGTGACTCTAGGACTCCTGCTGGCATGCAGACTCCTGTTGAAACCCCAGTGGAGTTCACTCAGGGAAAACTGAAGCTCACCATGAGGTCTTAAAACACCCTAGAACAATCCACGGACACCACCATGGGCCCACACCACGGTCAGCTCGCAGCATTTCCTCCCTCTTCCATCACAAGGAAGAGCCCCATCCCCCCAACCCCCATCTCCAAGAAGGCTACTCGATCAGAAGCAAGGGTCCATAGGTCCACACAATTCTAAAGTTGCCTCATCAGACACTGGAGAGCCCTCCCGTTGGCGTGATGGTTTTCTTGTTCTTTGGCAAAACATAGCTGTACCAGAAATTAAAGCGTTTTTCCAAGCAGCGGTCATTACTAGGTGAGCACAAGGCTCCATCTTTGGTTTTCTTAGCCCTCTGCTTGCAGCACAGAAATACTGCCCCTCCTCGCTCTTAGGTACTCATCTGCATGGACACAAGAACCACAAGCAGAACTGCAAAGTCACTGTTGATTATCTAGGACCCAACATAGGGTCCCAGTGAGGGTTATCACAACAATTGGGTCACTGTTAACTCTCAACAGAAGGACTTGAATAGGTCTGAGGCCTTCATGGGGCCACACCAACCAGTGACCGATGACCACTGTTACCCAGAACTTTCCTAGAGGCATCCAACTACACCAGCCCCTAGTATTTATATACAGTGTTGACAGAGTAAACATCTGTGTTTTTGTCCATTTTTCTCCCGTTTAGAATTGAGAGCTCCTACCCCTTTTGCAGTTATCACTCATTCCAGCTGGCCGCAATCATTGCTTTTCATACCGCGTTTGCCACAGTCTGGTTACTATCAGGAGAGGAGTCCTCTGCTCTCACTTGACTTTGACGCTATCATCACTACCCTGAAAATTCTGAGGAATCGTTGATCTCCAAGGAGATAGCTGGTCATTCTCGCTTTCTGTGCTCCACAACCCAGCATTTGCTACCTCCATGTTACCCTTGTCCCATCTGATAATAGACAATGTCAAGACATTCTCATGCTTAAGCTGATGTTTACCCTTTCTTACAACTAATAACAAGAAGCAGAAGGAGATCAGAGGCTACCGGACTCTTCCAGCAACAGGGCAGGAGTCTTACCAACATATACATTTATGCTGATGCGTTCATTCTATCTTTCACTTACTTCTCTTATTCTAAATCTAGACCTTCTTAATCAAATAGTCTCAATTTCTGCATGGGGCAGGATATATATTGCCCCACCAAACTGAGTTTCAATTACAAAACTGCCCCAAACTTTAAAGCATCATCGTTCACTTGTTAACTTGTGGCTATTAATTCCCATCAAGCCAGATTATGTGATACCATACTCTTTATATATTGATATGTCTATCCATTCATGCCCCAACCAGTTCAGGTCAGGCCCATTTTCCTATTAGACCTATTTTTAAATGTCTTAGAGTTCAGCTTGGTCTACCAGGATAGTTATGGGATGTCTTTTGGCACTGACTTAATATAACACGCTTCCAGAAATGGATGTGCTGGTAAAGTTTATTTACATCACGTTTTATCACGTCAGTCATATTCAAGTCCTAGAAATCTGCATTTACATAAAGCGTCCAGTACCTTCCTGGAAGATTTTTTTTTTTTTTTTTTTTTTTTTTTTTTTGCAAAAACACAAACAAAACAGGAGGCAATCAATACAATAGTGGGGTAAGCTTAGTGACCATCATGCTTCTCTGGGGGCTCATGTGGGATTTCAGAGTGAACTGTATCCAAAGGCTGCCAGTGGCAACTCATGAGAGAGTCATAGAGCTCCTCACTTTTCACCATAAACTCCTTGTTTAATTCCTCAATATTCACATGAAGGTTTGGATCTGCGAAGGCAATAAAAACAAGTTTTACAGAACACATATTGGCAAGGGCTTAAAAATCAGAGTTTCTCAAAAAATGAGCAGGAAAATATTGCAGACATTTCATGTTAGAATTTTTAGATTGCATGCTTTCTTTCAGTAAGATTTGAAAGTAGAAATTAAAGCTGGAAAATCACCACTGCCAGACTCAAAGGGGATCTGCGTGGTGGGAGAGATGGAGGGGAGGGATGGAATCGAGCGAGGTTTGGAAAAGGAGGGGACAGGATTTGGAAATGGACTCACATTGGGGCCAAAGAGAAAAGGAGGGTCAAGGATGAGCCTGGAGCTTCTAGCATGAGCACCCGGCGGGGGGGGGGGGGGGGGGCGGGACACAGAGCCAGGGAGCCCGGACCAAATCCATAGGACGGGGCTTTGAAACAATAAACGTGCTGCTTTATTTGCTTAACTAACAGATTGATGTAAGTGATGCAAACTAGATAAAGCAACTAATTCAGAAACAGAGGGAGGCCTGGCCTTCCTTCTTTAAAACCTGGAACTCAGGGCGCCTGGGTGGCTCCGTGGGTTGGGTCTCTGCCTTCAGCTCAGGTCATGATCTCGGGGTCCTGGAATCGAGCCCCATGTCGGGCACTCTGCTCGGCGGGGGGCCTGCTCCCCTCCCCCGCCTGCCTCTCTGCCTGCTTGTGATCTCTGTCAAATAAATGAATAAAATCTTTAAAAAAATAAATAAAAATAAAAAAATAAAACCTGGAACTCTATGATAAGGTGGTGTTAAGTTTATCGTGAAAGCATCAGACCTAGATCTTCCTCCAAAGTTGCCAGGTTTCCAAGGTTTTGTACTGAACATAACCAAAGAAGCCCTCTCGTGTTCCTTTCTAATTTTTGCAAGCCTTAGCTCATTCAGGACCGTAATTCTTCTACTTCCAAATACTCACATGGGATCATGATACCCATTTGTATTTATATGTGTTATGGGCTAAATGTTTGTGTCCCCCTCACATTCATATGTTGAAACATTTCCTACATGATGGTGTTTGAAGATGGGGCCTTTGGGAGATAATTAGGGTTCGTTGAGCTCTGAGGGTTGGGCCCTAGTCTGATAGGATTAGTGCCCTTACAAGAAAGGACACCAGTGCTGGTGCACTCTCTCTCCCCCTGCCTGGTGACGATATAATGAGAAGGTGGCCATCTGCAAGCCGGGAAGAGAGCTCCGGCAGGCACTGAATCAACTGGCACCTTAATCTTGGACTTCTCAGTATCCAGAACTATGAGAAATAACTTTGTTATTCAAGCCACCCAGTCTGTGGCATTTTGTGAGAGCAGCCCCAGCTGACTAATGTCCTTCTATACTTATTTTAGAACCAAGATCATCAAGTAACTCTAATGCATCATGTATGTTTCATGAGCCACTTTCCACTTTCTTCGCTGGAGTCATTCGTGACTACGCAGTGTATGTGGCCTAGAAAACAGATGGGGTGTGGTCAGCTATGAACCCCAGACTAATGATCTAGGCCCTTCCAGTGACATTGGCCCTAGTGGTAAAGAAACCTACAAAAGACAAGCTCATTACAGCTTCCCTAAACTCGTGGGCCCTCGAGACCAAGCGGTCCAACACAGCAGACACTCATCACCTGTGGTTACTGAGCACTTGAAAGGAGACTAGTCCTCACAGAGATGTGATGTAATATACACTGCATTTTGAAAACTTGGTATTAAGATTTTTTTTTTAAATCTCATTCATTTTTATATTCATTACAATTTTAACGAAGTATTTGGGGTATGTTAGGTTATAAGTATTGAAATTAATTTCATCTGTCTGTCTCATTTTAGCTTTTGTTTTTTAATTTAAATTGGAAAATTTAAACCTGTGTACATGGGTGGATTGGTGTATCAAGTCATTTCCCCTGGACAGAGCTGCTCCAGCTCTCCCAAGAGCTTACACTAACCACTGAAGGGGCTATTCCCTGCCAGATGCTGTTAAAACACTTCAAGCACTTCAGAGCTCTTGTCCTCACACTTTCTAAGGACGTCGATTTTAACATCCCATTTTACAGATGGGGATGCTGACGCCTGGAGATGAGTTTGTCTGGTATTACAGCGCTCTTAAGCGATATTCGAACCCTGGAAGTCTGCACCCAGAAAGCACAACTCTTTGTAGGTTTTCCTTTAATCTTTACACTGTCTGCAGGACTGATGCAAGCAGGGAGATTTGACTTACGCTCAAGCGTTGATCAAATATATCTCAATAAAACTAGAACTGCCCCATAGCATTTAAAGATTGGAACAACAGTTGCATTTCCTTTGAACATTAAGCACTGCTAACCTGTGGGTGGGTTTGGTCTGGTGGGGGTGCCCTGGGGGTGGGAGAAGGGATAAGAAGTAGACAAAGGTCTTATCTCTGCCTGTCTTTTCCACTTCTCTTTCCCATAACTTAAGCAAAATAAGCCAGACATTTTCTTCCCTTCCTTGAAGAAGACGGGTCAGAAACAGCTCCTGCTCTGGGCAAATGCACTTTGTGTTCATACAGATCAAGAACTACAAGGAGCACTTCCTGATGCCACAGACAGGGCCTGTGAGGTCCTTCAGGAACCAGTAACCCCGAGGGAAGCTAGGAAGCCAGGTCACAGTGAGCACCTCATACTTCTCCCCTTAGCAATCAAAATTAAAGCAGAATTAAGGGGTACCTGGGTGGCCCAGTCAGTTAAGCCTCTGCCTTCAGCTCAGGGTTCAAGGATCGAGGCCCACATCAGACTCCCTGCTCTGCTCAGTGTGGAGACTGCTTCTCCCTCTCCCTCTGCCGCTCCCCCTGCTTGTGTGTTGGCCCCCTGAGTGTGTGTGTGTGTGTGTGTGTGTGTGTGTGTTTCAAATAAATCAGTAAATAAATAAAATATTTTTTAAAATAAAGCAGAATTAATCCCAAAGTTTACATTTATGGAGGGAACAGTTCTTAAAAACACCTTACTATCTTACCATTTGGAAATGTCCCCATTTCCTAGTCCCTCAGAAAGACCCAAATCGGTGGCTTTACTCCAGCTTCCCACAGAAGCAGTTTCCCAAGACCAGACAAACTGCTGAAGAAAATAGCTTACGGGACCTACGTGGGAATTTTCCAGTAGAATCTCTCAGCTTCTAGCCAGCTGAGTAATGAGTAACCTGGAAACGGGTTAGCTTTCTTTTCGACCGTGGCACACAGGGTTTCTGTTACCTTCCAGTGGCTCCTCATCTTGCCTCTCTGCCGGTGCTGTGCTTCCCTACAAGGAAATCAGGATGTTGAGAAAAAAAAAAAAAAATCATTTTTTCTTAAAGGTTTACTATCAACACATGCTTTTAAAGAAAACATTAGCTGTCAAAATTATGAACGACGAGGGGCACCTGGGTGGCTCGGTCATTAAGCCTCTGTCTTCGGCTCAGGTCATGATCCCAGGTTCCTGGGATCGAGCCCCACATCGGGCTCCCTGCTCAGCAGGAAGCCTGCTTCTCCCACTCCCCCTCCCCCTGCTTGTGTTCCTGCTCTTGCTGTCTCTCTCTCTGTCAAATAAATAAAATCTTCGAAAAAAATTATGAAGGACTATACTTATGAAATAGGTGAACGAAGTCAAAGGAAGAAAAAAAATCATCAAGGAGGAGCATGCCTGGCAAAGACATCAGGGATCTCTGAAGCTTCTGGGAACTAACTGGTCTTCCAGGGCCTCACATGAACTGGACACCGGGGACTCAGGCATCCAGACTCCACAGTCCCTGCACTAAATGCTCAACTCTCCCCGGGGCTCTGCCCTTCCTTCCAGATGACAATCTGTAAAATCTTCATGAGCATATTCTCCTTGTAGCCTTCTAATCACACCCCAAGCCCACAGCTCAGCTAAGGACCAGGACGGTCCGTGCTTAAGCAGATAAAGAGGCCATAGAAAAGCAAACCAATAAATCAGAGAAATAAATTCCAGAAGCACTCCCCAGATGAATCTCGGTTGGTTAACCCAGAGCCTATTGGCCCTCCTGGGACAGTAAAGTTTTTATGATTCCTCTCCACAGACACCTGTTGAGAACTGTCTTTGTCAAGGATGTACAGCTGTTCCAAGGAACCAGCCCACCCAGTAAGAGCCCTGGTAGCTCCTGGCACCAAAGAACTCAATTAAGCCTCCCTTGCTAAGACGGATGAGATTATACTGAAAGCCAAAGACCCCCTAGCTCTTCTTTTCAATCTGTCCAAAAGTATGCCTCCCTTCCCCTCAGAAATAGATCCCGGTTTGGAAAATAAATTATATGGTTACCGTATGTTTAATCTCACCATTGGCATATTTTTCCTATTCAGAAAGGGCAAAGACAGCCAGAATCTGTGCTTGAATGAGGCCCTTCTTATGATACAATATTTCCAAATAACTTCACACTTCCTTTTTCAATACGTGTTCTGGTAAATGTGGATCCTACACCACCAGGGTGTGGGGAACGGATGCTCTCTAAACACAGTTTCTCTCTGCATGAGGGGCACCTGGGCAGTACCCAGTGTCCTTGAAGAAGGGCATCTCAAGTACCCTTCCTCCTCTGCTAGCGCGAGTTTGGGACAGATGCACTGATGAAGCCCAAAGACCTGAGAATCATTTTGAAGATATCCACTTCCTCTGATCTTAAGACACAGTCAAAAGGCAAGGGGCTCTTGGGAGGCTGAGCTCTTGGAGAAAGAAGAGCTAAGAACACAGGTGTGCTATATAGTAGGGGAAACAGGCAATAAACTGTGACATCTGGCAGAGGTCACTCTTCCTTAGGCAAGACTAAAGCAAGGGCATGTGATCGAAAGAGGCCCACGGCACACAGCCTTACCATCTGGAATCTTGACGATCTGCTCCTAACCAAAACCTCGCCAAGAAAGCAGGCAGGTGGCACGAGGGTGCTCACCACAGCCACCAAAGAGAATATATTTATAATTCTTGATATTGCATGTCATACTAGTAATTTGCATGGAGAGTGGGCTGAAAATCCCAGAAGCTGTCAACAAAAATGGAGAGAAGAAAGTCGGGGGCGGGGTGGACAAGAAGAGAAAAAGAGGAGTTAATTTCTTTTTAAAATGTTACTTATGTTTCTTTGTTCTTTAATTGTTGTTGCTGCTGTTTCTGTCTTTTATTTCTGTCTGGTGTTAATTTCTTCATTTTCTCAGAGTTCACAGAAATCAGGAAATACTTTTGTTTCCGAAGTTGCCGATATACTCAAACCTACACTTTTCTATTTAAGATAAAGTTAACCACCAGAAGACACATAGACCATTTCCCAAAAGGTCAAAAGAACTGAAGGTGTGGAAGGAAAAAAAAAATGTGCTAAAACCTCAGGCAATGTAGCAAAAGTTTTTGGGTTTTTTTTGTTTGTTTTGTTTTCTTTTGTAAGTGATGCAATATCAAACGTCTGCTAAAAGGGTAAAACCTGATTTGGGTTTAAAAAGAAAAAAAGCCAAGAAATCTAACAAGGTATTTTCTATAGAAGAAGGCACACCTAAAACAGGCTTGAAAAACTGAAAATGAAAAGTTTGGAAGAAAACAAACCGCAAACAAATCCAAGTGTTAAAAACTGAGGGCTTAACTGTTAAATTTAACTCTGGGTTTAAGGCACAGGCCATCCCACAAGGAGGACATTACCAAACAGATTGGAGACAAAGCTAATGCTTCGACTGCTACATGCTAATTTCCATAATATGTAAGTATCTACACAGTCAGAAGAAAGGGGCACCTAAATGGAAAAAGATGCACAAAGGACATCGAGGAGGTCACTGAACACAGATACCAAGAAACAGTTTAAAAGGTCTTTGCTCTCAATAATAGGCAAACGGGGGGCGCCTGGGTGGCTCAGTGGGTTAAAGCCTCTGCCTTCGGCTTGGGTCATGGTCTCAGGGTCCTGGGATCGAGCCCTGCATCGGGCTCTCTGCTCAGCGGGGAGCCTGCTTCCCTTCCTCTCTCTCTCTGCCTGCCTCTCTGCCTACTTGTGATCTCTGTCAAATAAATAAAATCTTTAAAAAAAAATAATAGGCAAACGCCTTCCTCCCCTGTCACATAGGTTAATCACACACAGAAACGTAAAGAGGCAAGCATACCCACAGCAGCCATGAAAAGTGTAAACTTAGGAAAGCTTTTTGGTGTATAATTTGCTGTCTGAAATTCTAAATGTTCTATCTTTGATCCAGACCTTCCACTTCCAGAATTTTTTAAAGATTTATTGGAGGGAGGGAGGGAGGGAGGGAGGGGGAGGGAGAGAGAGAGAGAGAGTGTGTGGTGTGCGTGAAAGAGAGAGAGAGCACGCATGCGCAAGTGTGCAAGTAGGGGGAGGGGAGAGGGAGAGAGAACCTCAAGCAGACTCTTCACTGAGCCCAGAGCCCAATGGGGGGCTTAGTCTCACAACCCTGAGATCATGACCTGAGCCAAAATCAAGAGTTGGGAC
This sequence comes from Martes martes, assembly GCF_963455335.1. Classification (NCBI taxonomy): domain Eukaryota; kingdom Metazoa; phylum Chordata; class Mammalia; order Carnivora; family Mustelidae; genus Martes; species Martes martes. The sequence continues at coordinate 132,460,884 of NC_137893.1, forward strand.
CCTTAACCGACTGAACCACCCAGGTGCCCCTCTAGAAATTTATTCTTAGCCAAAAAACATTTAAATACTCGGAGATAGGTAGAAGTTTGTTAAAGCACTGAGAACATTCAAAGTGTTAGTCAATAAGGGATGAGCTAATATCACAGCACCTCCAAATGGGCAACTTTTAAAGAAAGCTCCTTATTAAAAAGGCCATCTTTGGGGGTGGGGTGGGGAAGGGACCCCTCCTAAGGCAACCTGTAGTAGGAGCAAGCAAAGAGTAAACCAGGATGTACTACTCAGTCTGTTCTTGTTCGTCTCCCCCATCTCCCTAAACAAAAATAAAGCCCAATTGTGCTGATTTAAGAATAGAAGAGAAAAATGTAGAGAACACAGATGCACTTGAACAAGACTTTCTTCTAAGTGGGCAGGAGATGGGGAAGAGGGAAAGGATGGGGAGAGGGCTGGGGGAAGTTTCCCCTTCCTTACTCTAGCACTCCCGTGCGATTTTAGAAATTGCTTGCTTTAGTAACCAAATTATCAGAATATCTTTGAAAAGCATGTTAATGTTTTCTGCTATTGCAAAACAAAACTACCTCCACTCCTATTTTGAGTAAAATTGAATGATAATCTAAAATTTGGTAGTAAGAATTTGGGCACACACGTCGCCAGCCTAGGATTTTTGCTTCGGGAAGACAGTCATGACTTAAATTGCCAAATTTCTCTAGTCATCAGCTTTTACTCTCTGGTATCAAAATGGGGAGCGAAAGCCATGGCTGTGGGAATTCGAATGAGAGCATCTGGGGGCGTGAAGTTAGGAAAAAGATGCTTCTAGGTTGGGCATGTGGATGATCTAGGAATCATTTCAGGGAGGGATACCTTAGGCGTGACCAGAGTTCCAGCTGGGGGTCCAGAGGTCTCCCGCACAGAAAGGTCAAGTTCATTTCCTTGTGCTGCACAGCCACAGCTATAGACAGAAAGGGAGTAACCACTGTGCTGTTGCTCAAACCAGTTGCCGGAGTGGTAAGCCTGGCAGGGCTGGAGCACTGGCTTCCCCCTAATAGTGGAGGAGAGACAACAGAAATGACATCACCAACCGAGGCAGACTCATTCAGAACCCCAGGTCTCTTTCTTCTTTCCCAGGGGCTAAGGGGTAAGAGTAAGGATGATTTCTGCATTAACTGTTTCGGAACACCTATTTCCAAAGCGATAGTTTGTAAATTGCCAAACATCGTCAGAAATCAAGCACGGATGGCCTTCCTTTTCATTGTTCAGAGTCGGGAGAAAGCAGCTTACCTTTGCCAGTACCAGTAATAATGATTTTGTTGAGCTATGCCAAAAGCTGCAAAACTCTCCTGTCCCGCCATTTATCCAGACACTTGACCAAATGAGACCAGGTCTCCACGGTTTTTATTCCTGCGTTAGTAATTCCAGGTCAGGGGACTAACCCCTCTCCTGCCTGCAAATACCTCTCACGGATGCCTGAGAACAGTAATCACACTTAGTGACAATTCCTGCTAGGCAATGAATGGCTTGACTTTCACTACAATGGGGTTAAAGTGTGGCTGGGGCAGGCTTCCATAGGGGTCACCTGGGAGGGACAGAAGGCAGCGGGGACAGAGAGGAGGGTGTGTTTGAGGGACCACCTGAAGTTTCCATGCCACTCCCTATAATAATTAGTCATTTGTAATAACTAAAACCTTAAAACAAAAACCACAAATTGATGTTTCCTTCCTCGGCTCCGCTATCTGCTTTCAAATCAGCAATTAGTGGACTTTTTTTTATAGCCCCTACAGGTTGAAATCATTACGCTGACCAGCTGGTGGAAAGAATGTGTAGAAGGAAAACACACTCACACACACACACACACACATGTCACACCCACCCCCTTAAAGCCGGTACAAGGAAACATTTTAAAGACTATTTCTGTGGTTCAGCATTATTTTTAAAAACACAGTAAAGTAAAAACAAACAAACAAAAAACCACAGTAAAGTATGCCTTCCCAAATTTCAGTGTGCTGTAGGAGTTACTTCGGCGTGTTGTTTACAATGTAGGTCCCAATTTAGTAGATTGGGATTAGACCTCGGTCAGATTCTGCTTTTCTAAGTAGCAAGCCTATACGAAGCATCAAAATGTTAAGAAGGTAACTTTCGAGTACACATAGAGGCACTTCGGGTCTGGCCATTTCCCTGCAGCTTATTAATAAGTGCTTGATGTAGTCTATATTCACCCAGATTGTAAAAAATCATCATCGTGAATTCAAATCATTCATTCACCCGTTATTTCCTGGACCCCTCCTTACACAAAGCCGGGTTGTGTCTCTAGATCTCCCCATGTTTCCTGGGAGATGGTATTGATGGACAGCTGGGGGCTATATTGCTAGGGCCACCCACTATTCAAGTTTTTCTTCCTTAATAACAGAACCCTGACTTTATTTGGACGCAGAGATAGGCTTCACTAGGAGACATTTCCTAGCTCTCCCTGCACAGGTAACTGCCCATGCGCTGACTGGCCAAAGTCTAGCTAGTAAGATGTAAATAGAATGATGATAAGGGGATTGAGGAAAGCTGTGTGGGGGTTTGTCTAGCTGGAAGGAGACCTCTTGTTCCCTGCCGTTTCCCCAGGCAGAGTGCTGAGATCATACATACGATGGCTGGAACCCAAACTCTGCAAGTATTTTGGCCTATGAGGTGACATCATGTAGGAAGTCATCCGCAAGAATATAGGATCTGAAAGAGAAAACAGGTCTGGGTCCCTGATGACTGTGGGCTCTTGGTACCAGCAGTACCTCAGACTTCTCTTACTCAAGAGATCAATGTCTTGTTGAAGCCACAGTTGTTTTAGGTTGCTATGTGTAGTTAAACACAGTTCCTAACTCCTATAGCAGCTTGGCCATCAAATAAAACATACCAGTTAAGTATTCTTTTTGTAAAACTTTAATGAGTTTTCTGTTCCTTCTCTTATTTTAGAGCTGTATTTCATAAAAGGAAAATCAGAATTTTTGCTCTGAATGGGTGAGAGATGAAGCCGTAGTTAGAAAGGAAAGGAGAAGCTAGACATTGGTAAGAAGGTGGTAAGGAGGCTGAGGAAGGGAGGTGAGTGTTGCATGTTGAAATCACTCAGCAGGATGACGGGAGCTGGGTACAGAGGACCCTGAGCGGAGTTCCAGAGAAGATGGAACATTCAGGGGCTTTGTTGACGACAGTGACAAGGAAGGATTCGTATTGTTTTCTTCTCTTAAAAGCCCTAAATGATGACTTCTCATATGTCACCTGCATTATTCCCAAGAAGCAGGTGAAGCAAATTTATGCCAGGGCAGACCATTGGCCAGTGTCCGGGGGAGGTAACCCACACTCAGCTTCCCTTAGCTGTATGTGCAAAGGAGACCAAAAGGCTCCGGCAAGATGCACAAGCACCTCTGTCGTCCTACACATTGACACTTGCTGCCTGCCACAGGAAAAAGGAGGGTGATTGAGCAGGAATATTAGACTCTCATCTTTTTTTTTAATATTTTGTTTATTTGACAGACAGATCACAAGCAGGCAGAGAGGCAGGCAGAGAGAGAGGGGGAAGCAGGCACCCCGCCGAGCAGAGATCCCAATGCGGGGCTCGATCCCAGGACCCCTAGATCATGACCTGAGCCGAAGGCAGAGGCTTTAACCCAATGAGCCACCCAGGTGCCCCTAGACTCTCATCTTTCTAACAAGCCTGATTTTTCCCTGCTATACCCAGCTTTTAGCCCAGTATATCTGCCTTACCAACTGCTGCCTGCACCCTCCCCCAAAACAAACTGGCTGTTTTTCCTTTAGCCAACCAAATAAAGCCAGGCTCTCAATAAATATTTGTTGAATGAATGAATAAATCAATGCATGGCTCAAGTGTAGAAAGCTTTTCAATCAATAATTTAAAAGCAAAACAACAACAACAAAAAATCCTGTTGTGCTTTAGAGTTAATGAACTCTTAACAGTGGGCTGTTTCTTGGCAACTGTAGTTTTCCCAAGAATGAGATTAAATGGCTTTTTGCCTCCTGCGTTTGGAAAGAGAACAGGACATTTTCAGGAAGTACGCTCAGTTTGAATCCAGTCGAGCAAGTATGTAATTCTGTACTGTTTCTCTTTAGACAGTGAAAAACTGCTTTTTCCTTCTTTGTTAAAGAGAAAGTTTGAGCCCAAGGAAATGTAAAAAGCAGGGACACCTGGGTGGCTCAGTCATTAAGTGGCTGCCTTTGGTTTAGGTCATAATCAAGCCCTGCATGGGCTTGATTTCCCTGCTCCACAGGAAACCTGCTTCTCCCTTGCCCCCCACCCTCCCCTTGTGATCCCTCTCTCACTGTGCCTCTGTCAAATAATTAAATCTTTAAATAGATATATATAAAGCAGCGGCAATAGGCCTGTTACTTTGCTGTGCGGTTCTGAAAGTTATTTTTCTAGACCAATTTCACATTTATAACCTCATACTGGATAAAGTGCATTTTAACTGTAGAGGGATTAATCCTTCTGAAAATGTACTTTTATCAGTGCTCTCCTCCAAAAATATACATACACAATTTTACATATAATTTCAGGGGATTCAAAGCCTCCAAAACTTCCATAAACTCCCTTAGGTGGGGATCACCTGGATAAAAGCTCTTTAAGGTCTTCCGAGCTCTGTACCTGGTTCCAGTAATTTCTAACAGTTAAAAAAAAAAAAAAGTACAGCACTTTGAGTTATGTTTATGTTTTTTACACTATGACTTTCATTCTAGAATCAGCGATATTCTAAAAGATTCCTAGTTGGAGCAAAAGACTTTTTCTAGCCATAGTATTCTTTAAAATGTGACAAGCAGGCAAAAGTGTGACAATCTGGTAATAGATGCTGAATATAGTTATCCTGTTACAGTGCTAAAATTAATTTCAAAAAAATGCACTGAATGAGTACTAATTCTTATCAAACAGTAGTTGAGATTTCCCTAGAGGTAAAGAGGCAGAGCCCCAGGGTCTTTCCAGAGACAAAACGAAAGATCAAAAAAACATTATTTATTTCTCAGAGAGACCACATGCGAGCATGCACAAGCAAGGGGAGCGGGCAGGCAGAAGCAGCAGACTCCCCACTGAGTAGGGAACCCCACGCTGTACTCCATCCCAGGACCCTGGGATCATAATGTGAGCCGAAGGCAGGCGCCCCTTGAAGCAGGTTTGTTCAAAGATTGTCTTCTTTTTGGATGAGAGAATATCACCAAAGTCGCCAAAGTGTGCAGAAGACGGCCTTCCCTGCGCTTCAAGGACAACCAAAGCACGCAAAATAATTTCTGCAACACTCAGACCAGTCAATGAAAATAAACCCGAGTTATATATGTAGTGGCAATTCACAATTCCAGAGAACAAATGTTTCATGTTTTTTTTTTTTTTTAAGATCTTATTTATTTATTTGACAGAGATCACAAGTAGGCAGAGAGGCAGGCAGAGAGAGGAAGGGAAGCAGGTTCCCCGCCGAGCAGGGAGCCCGATCTGGGACTAGTTCCCAGGACCCTGGGATCATGACCTGAGCCGAAGGCAGAGGCTTTAACCCACTGAGCCACCCAGGCGCCCCGAGAACAAATATTCTTGAAAGACAAAAGGGTCAAAGTGCTACAGATCAGCGCCAAACGGGGGTTGAGGAACTGACACTGACAGATGCCATCTACCTCCGGCTTGTCAAATTCACCTGCTGTGGCATTTAAGGGACAAATTATGACGTCAGATTTTTTCCCATTAGGTTTGTGCAAAGCTGCCATTTCTAACAGACTCCGAATCTCCACACTTTATGAAAACCTAAAATGTCAATCAAGGCAGTCTTTGGTTTCACGAATGTTTGCTTTTGCGCCTGAACCGGGAGGTGATGGAAAGTGAAATGGGAGATTTTCTTCTGGAAAGTTCACGTAGGATTGACTGCGCGCTTCCTCCATCAGTCCGTCTTTGCACCTTTCAGGTAAAGCGTCCTCCTCCCTCCCAGGCAGGGGTGTGCGGCAACGCTGGCCGCTGGGACCCCAAAATCAGACTGGCGAATCCAGCGGGAAGGAAAGGGGCGCAAGGCGGGATTATCCCGGCGCGCAGACAGAAGCGCACCAAGCGGAGCTCCAGGGCTGACTTCGCGGTCTGCTCTAGAAACCGCTAGCCCTGAACGCCACCCCCTCTTTGCCCTATTACGAGAGAACGTGAGAAAGGCTCGTTTGTGCTTCCGGCGAAAAAAGGAAACCCAGTTCCTGACCCGGGTCTCACAACCCACACGTGAGGCGCCTCCACACTAACACCGGGCCACAGCGAGAAGCCCCGCCCAGACTGGAAGAGACCCCGCCTCCTCCGTGACGTTACGGAAATGAGGGGCTTCCGCAGAGGATGTCCCGCCCTACTCCCCTGAGACTTGCCTAGCTCGCAGCCACCTAGGATATGCCTGCTTGTCCCTAACTTTTTTTCTCCTCGTCACGAGAACTTCCTCATGTGGCGTCCTTCTTTATTCTCCTCCTGGAAGCTCCGCGTGATTTTCAAGCGCTGAAACCGTTTCCAGGGAGGCAGGCGCCCCAAAGGCAGCCTGAGATCGTGACGTAATTTGAGCGCCGACTCAGGAAGGACCCTACTGCCCATGGCATCCGCTTTCGTCACTCTCAGCTGAGCGGGGCTCCTGGAAGAGGCACGTGCGCTGCCGAATGGAGCTGGTGGCTGGTTGCTACGAACAGGTCCTTTTTGGGTTCGCAGTACACCCGGAGCCGGATACAGGCGGCGACCCCGAAGAGGTAAGAAGGTGCGCGGGTAAGTCTGGTAGGGTTCCCTCACGGTGGAGGTAGGCACATCATCAGAGGTAAGTAAACGCATTGATCTCTTAGGGATTAATGGATGAATCAAACTCAAGTGTGTAATCTAGTTTTTAAAACATCGAGTAGGGGTTTCATAAAACGAGATCATGTCTGTTGGTTTTAGTAGACATTCTGAGCATGGTACAAGAAGGAAGCTGGCATTCCAGCCAACAGGCCAATGAGTCATAGGTTATGGATTTAAGCCTCGCTCCCGTGAGTTGACAGCCAGTTTTAGGTGCTCAGGATTTAATGGAAGAACAGTTCGCCCTTTTGCTGAGTTTTGTCTTGGAATTTTACTAAATATTAGAGCAGGTCAGGATAAACCCTTCATTGATTAAAAAAAAAAAAAAAAGTGTCCCGATTCATTCAGTACTTTTGGACCTTTTACCATGGCGCCATTAATGGGCAGTGGAGGTACAAAGAAGCCAAAGGAATGGATCCAGCTTGCAAACATAAGAGCAGAGGAGACAAATGCATGGAGAAAATGACAACAAAATATAAGTATTTTCAGTAGATGTGTGAGAAAAAAGGTCAAGTAAATTGTCATTAGTGAAACAAGCAGTTAGGACATATCCAGGACTAGAAATAAGATCTTTTAACTTTTAAGCCAGTAATATTTTTCCTAAGCAAATCTAAGTATTTATTAGACAATACTAATTTATGAAGTCAAGGTGTCAGTCTTGAATGAACCAGAAAACTGGAAGTATATAACTTGACTAATTACTTTCATTTATTTTGTTTCTACCTGGTTATTAATCTGCTTTTGGCTGAAAGGTGACATCTCTTGTGTGCTTAAAGATGATGCTATTGTGTTACTCGTTGTAAAAAAGTTGCTCCTTTGTTTCAGACACATAGTAGTCTGCACAGCAACCTCCTGAGTTATCCCTGTTTTATAGATGAGGAACCTGAAGTTGAGATCTGTTGTGTGACCTGCTCAAGGCCACACAGCTAATAATCGGGAGACCTGGGACTCAAGTCCCCAGGTGTCTCTGAAACACAAAGCTCTTACACTGTCCACTACTGCTGCTAAACCTAGACAGACAATAGCTCAGATAATCAACATTCCTTCTATAATATGCACAAGCAAAGGTTGTTTTTGATTTATGGCTGTAGCACCCCCACAGGAATATTGTGCCATTACTCAAGGAGGCTCCCTTGATCCTAGTTGATGGAAGCAATGTCTGTTGCTGTAGTTCTTTAGAAATTACTTTGTAGTAACCCTTCTTAAGTGTGTTTAGAGAGGTCTGATGGGTTTTTTTCTTCTTCTTTGGTTTGCTTTGCTAATACTTTTGATGCATCTCCTTCAGTTTGAAGTGTATATGTGCATTCAGCTGTCAGTCATTCTTTGCACTCAACCAGTCTCACTTATTCAATCCAAAATTTGCACTTCAATAAGCATAGCGTTCTTGAGACCTAATCATTGGTCATGCTAATCACTTATATTGGTACTAATGGAAGGAAACATACTCTTTATCCTGTTTATTTTTCTTTCTTTTTTTTTTTTTAAAGACTTTATTTATTTATTTGACAGACAGATCACAAGTAGGCAGAGAGGCAGGCAGAGAGAGAAGGGAGGAAGCAGGCTCCCTGCTGAGCAGAGAGCCCGATGCGGGGCTCGATCCCAGGACGCTGGGATCACGACCTGAGCCGAAGGCAGAGGCTTTAACCCACTGAGCCACCCAGGCGCCCCCCTGTTTATTTTTCTTTATAAGACTTGTCATTATACTCATTCCCATGCGACGTCATATTTGTTTACTGTTTGTCTCTCCCACCGGGAAGGCAGTTCTATTAGAGTAAGGACTTTCTTTTTTCACTGCTCTATATCAACTGTCTACACTGATGCCAAGCACACAGTAATCTTTTAGTATTTGAATGAATGAATGGTATGCAAGTCTCACATTTAAGTAAATATATAAGCAGTTAAGGATTTGGATAGGACCTAAAGTAGTCTGGTCTCCATAATTGCCTTGGAGTCATGATACCCATCATTGCCCTCCCATTTCCTGCTGCCTGCTTTATTTCTCAGGTTCTTTGTTTTTCTTAATCTACTATCATTGCATATTTTTTCCCTGTTCATAAGTATCTACTGGTAGTTTTCATGAATTGTGGAACCACTTACGTGTTTCTAGAGAACTATGATACGATTGTTACGTGTTTCTAGAGAACTATGATACGATTGTAACGTTGTGTATTTAACTCTCCAGCAAAAATGGACTTCTGTGGCTGACTTCACTCACCATGCCCACACTGCCTCCTTGTCAGCAGTGGCTGTAAATAGTCGTTTTGTAGTCACTGGGAGCAAAGATGAAACAATTCACATATATGACATGAAGAAGAAGATAGACCATGGGGCTCTGGTGCATCACAATGGTGAGAAAATTATATCCTCTAATATGTTAAGGTATCATTACTTTACAGTTTGACTTCAGTTGAAGAACTCATTAGGTGTCTATTTTGTAGCAGGTTCTGTGCTAGGAAATACAGAAATGAGAAAAAGGTGGTTTTTTTTAATCCTTAAATTCTCACAGTCCATATTGGGAGACAGAGGGGAGGCACTTCGCTCACACTGGGGGAAGTGGGAGGAAGCAACTTTTCACTGAAAACTTCCCCAAAATGACATCTGACTGAATTGTCTTAAAAGAGAAGTACCAGTTAGCCAGGCAGGAGAAAGGGCGTTCCAGACAGAGCAGAAGCATGAGGAGCGCGAAAGCAGACTGGTGTTCATAGCTGACTTTATTGAGAGAGTATCACGTGCCCAGCAATGCGCCAAGAAGCTACAGTTGTACCTTCTGTTCATAGAAGAGAAAACCGAGATTCAAGGATGTTGACTTGACTTGCCCATGGTTATAAAACAAGGGAACAAGAACTCACACCTAGGTCTAGAGCCCATGTTTTTAACCGCTGTGTGCCTGGGGAACTGTAAGCAAATCAATATTATGAGAAGGTTAAAACAGAGGGAGGGATGACTGGAGAAGTAGACTGGCCAGGTCCTGGGTGGTCCTTGAGAAGAGGTTAGGGATTGATTTTCAAGTTCGAGTCATGCCTGGGTTTTCCACAGTGATGGTGAAGTTGTTCAGGTTGGTGGTAGATCAGTGAGTAGGGAGACTGAATAGGTGTGTGTGTGTTCTTTGTTTTTTTTTTTTCCAGTATTGAACATTATGGTGTTTTTATTGTATTTTACTAGGGATACTCTGCTAAGGATGTTGGTTTCCTGCAATTAAAGGCAGATGAGGCCACCATGCATTGGTTCTAGCAGTATATTTGGAGTGGTCAGTGTCTTTTTTTAGGGCCTTTGCAACTTTGACAAGCATTCTCCTTTTTGAAGATTTTTTTTTTTTGGACAGAGAGAGAGAGGTCACAAGTAGGCAGAGAGGCAGGCAGAGAGAGAGTGGGAAGCAGTCTCCCTGCTGAGCAGAGAGCCCGATGCAGGCCTTGATCCCAGCACCCTGAGATCATGACCTGAGCTGATGGCAGAGGCTTAACGCACTGAGCCACCCAGGCACCCGCATTCTCCTTTTCAACAGAAGCTAGGCTTTGAGTGAATTCAACATACGTTCCTTTTCCATTCTGTCTCCTGATCCCAGTTCACACAAAAAGTTTCTCTGTCCCTTGGGCATGGAAGAAATAAGTAAAGTAAGTCTGGTCTGCCTAAAGGCACTGGTTCAGGTGTTCCCCAACAGGAAAAGGAGTGACTGAGAAGGTGTTTGGATGGGGATGAAGTATGGTTCCTGATTTCTTTCATTCTTTGCGTAACTCCTGTTTGTTTGGATTTTTCAAATATTTTTATTTATTTATTAGCACATGAGGTGGGGGAGAGGCAGAGGGAAAGGGAGAAACAGACTCCCCTGTGGGTGGGGAGCCCAATGCAGGGCTCCATCCCAGGATCCTGAGATCGTGACCTGAGCCGAAGGCAGATGCTTAACCGACTGAGCTCCCCAGGCGCCCCCAACTCCTGTTTTTCTAATAGTTGGTAATAGAACAGCTCTTTTCCAAAGCAGGAAATAGGATAATAGAAAAGAGGAAAACAAGGGCAAAGATGGCTAAAGACTCCCGCTTTGATAAAGTTGTATGTAATCCCATATATTATTAGTGCTTTTTGGGGTGGAGGGGTGCAAAATTATTCATCAGAGATCTTTGACTCTTTCAATATAAAGGACAACATAAAGGGTTGAGTAGGATGTGGCAGATGAACAACAGTGACCCCAGGGTTCATACCCTTATTCTGAAAAAGACAAAAAAGTAAATATTTGGGCTTTGTGTCTGTGTTTTCAGTTTTGATTATTTGGCTCTGCTTTTGCAGTGTAAAAAGAGCCATAGACATTTTGGAACTGAACAAGTGAGTCTGTGTTTCAGTAAAACTGCATTTATGAAAACAGGCCACCAGCCAGGTGTGGCTTACAGGCAACAGTCTGTTGACCACTAAGCTATAGGGCAGTTAAGTTGGGTGACAGGCTTCAGAGGATAGGGAATTTGACTTGAGGAAAAATGTATAATGGTGTGCATTGCTTTGGGGAGTTAAAAGAATGCTGGCTTCTTCTATCACCTCATCCTTACAGCGAGGTTAATATTTGAGGACAGTGAATACGTATGTCTTCCAGTTCCAAGGGCTGTAGGAGAAATTCATGGGAGATGCAGGCTTTAGTCTGGGCAGAGGGGAGTGGAGTGTGTTGTAAAGTTGAAAAGATAAAGGAAAATTTGTGAACCACATATGGGAGATTACAGAGGGCATAGTTGAATGGTGGAACAGTTTATAAAATGGTTCTAGTAAATTCTTTTTTAAAGATTAAAAATTTTTTTAAATTAAAATTTTTAAAAATTTTTAACTAATCTCTACACCCAATGTGGGGCTCAAACTCAGAACCCCAAGATCAAGAGTCATATGCTCTACCAACTGAGCCAGCCAGCGCCCCTCTAATAAATTCTTATGACAGTGAATGAGAACTATGTACAAATCAAAAGCAGGTCTGGAGGGATAGTAATTGGACTGTGGATGATTAGGTCACTAACTCACTGTTTCGAAAGTAGAAGTCATATGGTTGTACATCTTGGTTTTATCCCCAGATTAGCTGGTTTACTAGTTGGTTTTGTTTGACTTCTGATCAAACAGTCCTCGCCAACCATCTCCTAAATTTATGATTGTGGAGATAGAGAGCCAGAAAGTGAACTGATTTGCTGTGTCTACAACTAGAGAAATTCTGCTGAAAATATTTGCATAGCCTTGAAACTGTATGTTCTTATATATTTAAAAAAAAAAAAAAAAGGATCTCTTCACCTAAGACATTAAGGTATATTTCAGTAATACTAAGACATTAGATGTTTACTTACTTTCAAACCAGAAATGGAGTTTGCATTCAAAATGACTATTAAGTTTGCCTTTCTTGGTTTTTCCACAGGCACAATAACTTGCCTGAAATTCTATGGCAACAGGCACTTAATCAGTGGGGGAGAAGATGGACTCATTTGTGTGTGGGATGCAAAGAAGTGGGAGTGCCTAAAGTCCATTAAAGCTCACAAGTGAGTCTGGCCCTTTCCCATTGGTGGTCCCTAGCAGCCAGTCACGTTGGGGACTAACTGTTGGTTTCCTTTTAGAGGACATGTGACCTTCCTTTCTATTCACCCGTCTGGCAAGTTGGCCCTGTCTGTGGGTACGGATAAGACGTTAAGGTAAGTCGTTAATGCCGAGAGCATCTTTTCTAAGTTGTGGTCTTTGTTGTCCAGGGACAGCAGGAAGCTACCATTAGGATATATTTTAGTCCAATACTTAGACTCATTTTTTTGTCTCATCTCATGGCTATAAGCTATTGAAAGGTAATGCAGTACAAGAAAAGGTGCAAAGCTAGTGAACCTTTTCACAATGGGAGAGAGAAAATGACAAGCTCCGTGTTCACATGTACACTGTACATCCCAGTCATTGCAAGCTGTGAAATGAAGAGGACAGGGGTCCTAAAAACAAATGTTTTAGGAGGTGAAATATTTGGAAAATATATTAAACATTTTAAATATATGAAAGGGGTCTGGGAATGGATGAGTTAATCTTGCTTGATAGTATATATTTCAGTGTTGCTGAACTAACTAGCTGCCTATGTAGTAAATTGTCGTTTGAGTAGGTCTTCATCATGTTTCCCTTTACACCTAGTAAAAGTGATCATGCCGTAAGTGAGCTTCCTTTTTTACAGAACGTGGAATCTTGTGGAAGGCAGATCAGCATTCATAAAAAATATAAAACAAAGTGAGTACTTTAATTTGGAATGTTTTTTATAACTTCATAGAATATGATAATATATATTTTCATATACACCTTTATTTCCCTTCATGATGGTGGTTATCTCCTAGGGCAATGCTTTAGGTTATTTTCTTTTCCCATTTTAAGAGTATGTATTTATTTGAGAGAGCACAAGCAGGGGGAGTGGCAGGCAGAGGGAGCGGGGGAAGCAGGCTCCCCACTGATCAGGGAGCCCAATATGGGACTCGATCCCAAGACCCCCCAGATCATGACCTGAGCTGAAGGCAGATGTTTAACCAACTAAGCCACCCAGGTGCCCCCCCCATTCCTTTCCCATTGTAGATGGAATTCTTATCATGACTGTCACCTACCAGTTCTATGACTTAATGATTCTTTTGAATCCAGCTCATTTTCTAAAACTTAACTTGCAAAATATATACCAGAAGTTCATTGTGAAGATTAAATAGGATATTGGACGGGAAAATGCACAGTGCAACTATTTGCTCTTTTTATTACTACTCTGATCATTTCATTTTTTGTTTATGAAATCAAAAAGCTTTGTGTTTTTAACTTACAGATGCTCACATAGTGGAATGGTCCCCAAGAGGAGAGAAATACATAGTCGTCATACTGAATAAAATAGATGTATATCAGCTTGACACTGCATCTGTTAGTGGCACCATCACAAATGAAAAGAGGATATCTTCTGTTACGTTTCTTTCAGTAAGTGTTCAGAAATCAGTGGTGGCATCTCCGTGTTTGTGGTGATGGTTGGAATTGGTGATGACATTCTGGATATTCTTTTTCTCTCTGCTAGGAGTCTGTCCTTGCAGTGGCTGGAGATGAAGAAGTCGTAAGGTTTTTTGACTGTGATTCACTAATGTGCCTCTGTGAGTTTAAAGCTCACGAAAACAGGTATTTTTTTTTTTTTTTTTGCTAGTCTCTATGTGTATGTATGTGTAGAGTCTTCAATAAATGTTACATGTGTAGTAGTTTTATAAAGCAGGGTACATGTTTCCTCATGAACAAATATGGAGATAGACTTTCTACATATATATGATTTCTGGTGTGTGAGAGGATGGTGGAAATGTCTTCTTGGTATTAAGTAATGCAAAAGTGGGGAAGTTGGCACCAGGACTATTGATCACGCAAGATCTTTTCCCACTAATATTATTAAACTTGGGGCCTGAAATCAACCAAATCTGAAGAGGAACAAAGAAATCAAGCAGTTGAGCTTTGCCAGGACCTCTCTTGTCCTTTTACTCTGTTCCCCTTGTCTATTTCTTCCCCCTTTGTACACTAGTTGTTTTTCCCACAGGAGAAATATGTGACAGTACTGACTTCTGTTTCGTGCTGGTCTTTCTTAACCTGTTACTGCTCACTGTATTTCTGGGGGGAGACACTGATTCTCAGAGTAAACAGCTAAGTGGCTTGGCCAAGATTACCCCACTGTTAGGTGAGGGACCTGGGACCCAAACCCAGTTCTGTCTGCCTCTGCTTTTTCTACTGTTTTAGAAAAGGTGATAATGTGCAGTCATAATGTAACATGTTTCATTTGTGTGTTCTTCTGTGTCTTAAATAAGTTCTAGTTTTTATTTTTCTAAATAACTCTTTTTGAATACTCTGAACACTGCAGTCAGTGTACAGGCCCTGGTTTTTCCCTGCATTGGGAAGTGTTCATTCAAGGCCATTTCGAATGTACTGTTAACACTAGAACACTTAAGGCAACCCTTCACGTATTTTGCCGTTCGTCCGTTCATTTAACAGGTATTCGTGAGCATCCATTTAGAGCTGAACTAAGTTTTTAAATGATGAACAAAAAAGACAAGGGCTTGTATTTCTGTTTCTTATAGTGGAGCAGCAGATGATAAACAAGTACACAGATAATTATAACAGGAAGGAAACAGAAAGGTGTGCCTTAAGAATATTAGCAGTAATTTGTATGATCGGGGAAGGGAGAGGGTAGGACTTCACAGGTGAAGAGAGCTGTTTCCCAAGGGAGGAGAGAACCGAAGGCATGGTGTGCCTGAGGAGGGAAAGAGCTGGGCGTATTGTAGCAACAGATGAAAGAGCTTTGTGACTAGATCAGAGTGAGCCAAATGCTGCATGGCCTTGTAAACAGGTGAGGAGTTTAGATTTTATACCAAGGGCCTTTGTGGATTTTGTTTTGTTTATTTCTTACTATGGAAAAATTTAAAGACAGACAAACCAGTTTAAGGAAGTGACCCCCATAGACCCACCACCCAGCTTCAGCAGTTGTCCGTTTATGGCCAGACTTGCTTTTTATATAAATGTCCCCAGCCCCTTTCTCCTGTCCTGTGTTTTTTGTTTGTTTGTTTGTTTAAAGATTTTATTTATTTGACAGAGACACTGTGAGAGAGGGAACACAAGCAGGGGGAGTGGGAGAGGGAGAAGCAGGCTTCCTACCGAGCAGGGAGCCCAATGCGGAGAATGATCCCAGGACCCTGGGATCATGACCTGAGCCGAGGGCAGAGGCTTAACGACTAAGCCACCCAGGCATCCCGCCCTGTGTTATTTTTAAAAGGATCCTAGTTTTGTAGGATTTTAAACCTGGGAGTAACATGATTTGATTCATGATTTTAGCCAGTTAGGCTACCCAGTGGTCCAGAAGAACAATGGCAGTAGCTTGGATGAGGGTTGATGGCACTGGAGGTGGAAGAAATGGATATGTAAGAGGAAGCCATGTTCATCTCTCTTGTCCTACTTGTCTCTTCATCCTGAACTTGGAGACTCTTGAGGTTAGGGACTTAAATATCTTTATTTCCTTTATGATAACATAATTATAGTTATGATCATCCTGTTGACTCTTTTTAAAACATTTTTAAATTTAAATTCAATTAATCAACATACAATGTGTTACTGGTTTCAGAGGTACAGGCCTGTGATTCATCAGTCTTATATAATACCCAGCACTCATTTCATCACATAAACTCCTTAATGTCCATTACATAGTTACCCCATTTGTTTCCTATGCATAAGAGTCTCTTATGGTTTGTCTTCCCCTCTGGTTCGTCTTGTTTTATTTTTTCCTCTCTTCCCCTATAATCCTGTTTTGTTTCTTAAATTCCACATATGAGTGAGATCATATCATAGTTGTCTTTCTCTGATTGATTTATTTTGCTTAGCAAATATCGTCTAGTTCCAGCCATGTCATTGCAAATGATAAGATTTCATTGTTTTGGTTTTTTTTTAATGGCCGTGTAATATGCCATTGTATATATACCACATGTTCTTTATCCATTCCTCTGTGGATAGACATCTGGGCTTTTTCCATAGTTTGGCTGTTGTGGATATTGCTGCTATAAACATTGGGGTGCACGTGCCCCTTCAGATCACTACGCTTGTATCTTTGGGTTAAATACCCAGTAGTGCAATTGCTGGATTGTAGGGTAGCTCTGTTTTCAGCTTTTTGAGGAACCTCCATAATGTTTTCCAGAGCGGCTGCACCAGCTTGCATTCCCACGTCTGTCATTTCCTGACTTGTTAATTTTAGCGATTCTGACTGGTTTGAGATGGTACTGCATTGTGGTTTTGATTTGTATTTCCCTGGTGACAAGTGATGTGGAGCATTTCTTCGTGCATCAGTTGGCCGTTTGGAAGTCTTTGGAGAAATGTCTGTTCAGGTCTTCTGCCCATTTCTTGATTGGATTATTTGTTCCTTGGTGTTGAGTTTGATAAGTTCCTAATAGATTTGGATACTAGCCCTTTATGTGATTTGTCATTTACAAATATCTTTTTCCATTCTGTCTGTTGTCTTTTGGTTTTGTTGACTATTTCCTTTGCTGTGCTAAAGCTTTTGATCTTGATGAAGTCCCAATAGTTTATTTTTGCCTTTGTTCCCCTTGCCTTTGGAGACCTATCTAGCAAGAAGTTGCTGCCGTCAAGGTCGAAGAGGTTGCTGCCTGTGTTCTCCTCTAGGATTTTATGGATTCCTTTCTCATATTTAGGTCTTCCATCCATTTTGAGTCTATTTTTGTGTATGGTGTTAAGGAAATGGTCCAGTTTTATTTTTCATGTGGCTCTTCAGTTTTCCCAACACCATTTGTTGAAGAAACTTTTTTCCATTGATACTCTTTCCTGCTTTGTCAAAGATTAGTTGACCATAGAGTTGAGGGTCCAATTTGGTGTTTTGTGTTGTATTCCATTGATCTGTATGTCTATTTTTATGGGAGTACCATATAGTCTTGATGATGACAGCTTTGTAATAGAGCTTAAAGTCCAGGATTGTGATGGTACCAGCTTTGGTTTTCTTTTTCAACATTCCTTTGGCTAGTTGGGGTCTTTTCTGGGTCCATACACATTTTAGGATTATTCCAGCTCTGTGAAAAATGCTGATGGTATTTTGATAGGGATTGCACTGAATGTATAGATTGCTCTAGGTAGCATAGAGTTTTGTTGTTGTTGTTGTTGTTTTTTAAGATTTTACTTTGACAGAATGCTCACAAGCAGGGTAAACAGTAGGCAGAGGGAGAGGGAGAAGCAGGCTCCCCACAGAGCAAGGAGCCTGATGTGGGGCTCTATCTCAGGACCCTGGGTCATGACCTGAGCTGAAGGCAGACACTTAACCGACTGAGCCACCGAGGTGCCTCTAGGTTGCATAGACATTTTAGCAACGTTTTGTTGTACCAGTCTTTGAGCATGGAACATTTTTCTATTTCTTCGTCTTCCTCTATTTCTTTCCATTAGTTTTCTGAGTACAGATCCTTTGCCTCTGGTTAGGTCCATCCCTAGTTGTCTTATGGTTTTAGGTGCAATTGTAAATGGGATTGGCTCCTTAATTTCTCTTTTTTTCTGTCTCATTGTTAGTGTATAGGAATGCAACTGATTTCTGTGCATTGATTTTATATCCTGCCACTTTGCTGAATTTCTGTGTGTTCTAGTGATTTGGGGTGGAGTCTTTTGGGTTTTCTACATAGAGTATCATGTCCTCTGCCAAGAGTGAGAATTTGATTTCTTTGCCAATTCGGATGCCTTTATTTCTTTTTGTTGTCTGATTGCTGAGGCTAGGACTTCTATTACTATGTTGAACAGCAGCAGTTATAGTGGTTGACAGTCCATTTTATCTTGGAATTTGGACCCTGAAAAGGACTCACTGACTCATGGGAATGTGAAGCATAGTTAGATTTTAGTCCTGTTCCTTATGCAGTTTGGAAGCACTTGGAATACTGAAAAATCAAGAGACGTGCATAGAAGCTTTATGACAATATCATACTATCTGGGAGAAAGGAGCCTTTATGGTGTTCATATTTCTATTCTAGGGTAAAAGACATGTTCAGTTTTGAAGTTCCAGAGCATCATGTTATTGTTACAGCCTCGAGTGACGGTTTCATCAAAATGTGGAAGCTTAAGCAGGATAAGGTCAGTGTCTTAACACAGTATAAATCAGTATAAATGCACTTTAATGCAAGTCTTACTATCAGTGTTGCTTTGAATTAAGGGAGGCAGAATAATTTTCAGGGCAGAAATCTTTAAAGAAACTTAGTCTCTTCCATGCATATTTGATAGTCATAGTTTTAAAGTTGGGCTTTGAGAGCTACCTTGGCAGTTAGCGTTGGTGAATCTGAGCTGGTGGGGTACTAGAACTCCTGTTTTTGTAGGCAGAGAAATGCTACTTTTTTCTCTTTTGTTTGTATATCGATAATCTCTGTAAGATTTTGTTAGTTAAAAATACTACCATTACTAAAAATTTGAAAATTACCTATTGATAATGGAACTAACAATAGTTTTGAACTAGGTAATTGGAAAATTAAATTCCCTTTAGTAGTCCACTCTTACAGATCCCCTTGGTTTATTATTCTTTTTTTTTTTTTTAAGATTTTATTTATTTATTTATTTGTCAGAGAGAGTGAGCACAGGCAGACAGAGTGGCAGGCAGAGGCAGAGGGAGAAGCAGGCTCCATGCTGAGCAAGGAGCCCAATGTGGGACTCGATCCCAGGACGCTGGGATCATGACCTGAGCCGAAGGCAGCCGCTTAACCAACTGAGCCACCCAGGCGTCCCTTATTATTCTTGATTGTCCTATAAACACATTCTGTGAATGCAGTTTGTTGCGTGTCTGTGCAGGGTTCTCCGTTAAAACCTAGAAATGAACAAGACATGGTCCTTTTCCTTAATGAATTTACAGTTTCTGAATAGTCAGAAACATGCTCTGTGAAGGACACAGCCAAACCAAATGTGAATCAGGATAATAGATTTCTTCTAAGCAGCATGTTTTATTCTCAAGAAAATACTATAACTTTTAAATAAAAAACTTAAAATTCCGACTGGCCGGCTCAGAAAAGTATGCTACTTTTGATCTTGGGGTTGTAAGTTCAAGCCCCACATTGGGTATAGAAATTACTTTAAAAAAAAAATCAAGAAAATAATAAGTTCACTTGATAAAGGAAAAAGAAATTATTGAAAATTCCCCTATATTATCATGAATTCTTCTTCTGTTTTAGAAAGTTCCTCCATCTTTACTCTGTGAAGTAAAAACTAATGCCAGGCTAACATGTCTTGGAGTGTGGCTAGACAGAGTGACAGACACACAAGAAAGCCTTCCTTCAGCTGCAGAGCCTTCTCCTGGTAAGTGAAAGTCAACATTTTTAGAAAATTTGTTAGCTCTTGAATTGTTGAAATGGAGGAGATCCGGGTAACTTTACTTTATTGTCAAACATTTTTAGAAAATTTGTTAGCTCTTGAATTGTTGAAATGGAGATATCCGGGTAACTTCACTTTATTGTCAACCTTGCTTATTTGAAGAAGGGAAAAGTGGTCTTTAAATGTACTGTCTCTTGTGTTTTAGTAAGTAAAAAACAGTCCAAAATCAACAAAAAGGAAGCCAGCGATGTCATGCAGGAAGAAGAAAGGCAGTCCATACCTGACTCAAAGAAATGTGGTTTAACTGGTGACAGTAATAAGCCAATAAAAGCAAATACTCCGGTGTCAGCCAAGAAGAGGAAAATGGTAGAAATGTTGGAAAAACAGAAGAGAAAAAAGAAGAAAATACGAATGAAACAGTGAATCCCACATTTCTCCTATGAGAAAAACTTCTTAGATGGAATCATTTTTTTCAGATGTACTCCCCCACCCCCCAAATAAAAGCTAGAAATTTCTTCTTTTGGAGAAAATGTACAGCTTAAGAAAAAAAAAAACAAGCACTTTTATGTGTTTATTTTTAACAGGGGCAAAACTATTTTTGGTAGGCAACATTTTATTATATATCATGGTGATATATACTATGTTAATGTGTAATACATTAATTTTTACTGTTGTATAAAGCAAATAAAGATCTTTTCAAAATATTGTAATTTAAAATATACACAGGTTTTTTTTTTTTTTTTTTTTAAGATTTTACTTATGCTCCTGAGAGAAAGAGCAAGCAAGCACGAGTAGGGAGAGCTGGAGAGGGAGAGGGAGAAGCAGGCTTCCCGATGAGCAGGGAGCCCAACGTGGGACTTGATCCCAGGACCCTGAGATCACAACCCAAAGCCAAAGGCAGACACTTAACAGACTGAGCCACCCTGGCGCCCCTAAAATATACACAGTTTTGAACACATTCTTTACCATAGATGGGTAAGAGTTGAAGTTTTCCTCCTAAATGGGGGAAATATGATAAAACTGCCTTACTTTGACTTGTTCAAATGGCTCTAGTAATTTCAATGCAGATTTTGTTCATTTTGGTAACATCAGTATAAAAAAATTTTCATTCCAGGAGGCAATTTAAGACAAGCTTAAAAATCACGGACACATGAAACATGTATGTATAAAGCATATGTTTAAACTTAGAGCTGTGCGCATAACAAAGTTAAGAGGGAGATTACCAAAACCTCATTAAATTACTTGGCTTCCAAGCTGTGGATGACAAGATAATTGAAGGGTCAGAAAATGACATTTCCAGGGTTTTTTTTTCATCTGTTTCAGGCCAACAAAAAAAATTCACTTAGTTAGCAAAAGTAGTTTTAAATTCGGCCTGTTCATTATAATCTTGTCATCTCTTACTGTATCCTCCGGTGGATTCTTGGGTGGTTTGAAAATACACAGTAATAGAGGATTCGTAGATTTGAACTAGCTGACCGGCTGCCGAATACCTGAGGCCAACAGGGAATCCCTCCTGCTCCTGCAAAATGAGACCTCTGACACTTGGACACTGAATTGCCACTCCCTTCACAGGAAGGAAATCACCTAGGCAATGAGCCAAACGCTGTGTTCCAACATGTCAGTCCACCTCTTTGTTAACTTCAGGCCTACCAGCAAAGATGAATATGGTTTTGGGTTTTTTGTTATGTTTTTGTTTAATAATTTTTTAGAACAGTTTGAGGTTTATAATAAAATTGAGAGGAATGCACAGAGATGTCCTGTATGCCCCCTGCCTCTACACATGCCCAGCCGCCCCCATGATCAACATCATTCCTAAGAGTGGTACACTTTTTACCAAGGATGAACGTACATCGGTGTATCATAACCACCCAAAGTTCATAATTTACCTTAGGCATCACTCTTGGTGTGTACACTGTAGGGAGAAAGGCATAATGATGTATTAATATGATCCACAGACTACTTCCTCTGCCCTGAAACAACTCCTGTTTTCTGCCTGTTCATCTCTCCCCTACCCGACTTCTCATAATCACTGATCTTTTCATTGCCTCCATACTTTCGCCTTTTTCAGAATGTCATGTAGTTAATCAGAGTATTGTAGCCTTTTCATATTAGCTTCTTTCACTTGGTAGCCTGCATTAAGTTTCTTCTATGTCTTCATGGCTTGATGAGTCGTTTCTTCTTAATGCTCAATAGTATTCCATTGTATGTGTGTACCACAGTTTACCCTTCACCTACTGGGGGACATCTTGGTTGCCTCCATGTTTTGGCAGTTGTGGTAAATATCCATGCCTAAGTTTTTGGATGGACAGGTTTTCAACTCCCTTGGGTAAATACTAAGTAGTGTGATTGATGGGCTGTATGGCAAGAGTATGTGTACTTTGGTGAGAAGCTACCACACTGTCTTCCCAAGTGGCTGTACTGTTTTTCATTCCTACCACCAATGTCTGAGGGTGCCTGTTGCTCCACATCCTCAACCAACATCAGGTGTTGTCGGTTTTCTGGATTTTGGCCAGTTTCGTGTGTAGTGGTATCTCATTTTCATTTGCATTTCCCTGAGGACATATGTGGAGCACCTTTCCATATGCTTATGTGCCATCTGTATATCTTTGGTAAGGTGTCAAAGTATCTGGCTTTTTTTTTTTTTTTTTAAATAAAACTGTTTTCTTACTGAGTTTTAAGAGTTCTTTGTATTTTCTTTTTTTTTTTTTAATATTTTATTTATTTGACAGAGATCACAAGTAGGCAGAGAGGCAGGCAGAGAGAGAGAGGGGGAAGCAGGCTCCCTGAGGAGCAGAGAGCCTGATGCGGGCCTTGATCCCAGGAACCTGGGATCATGACCTGAGCCGAAGGCAGAGGCTTTAACACACTGAGCCACCCAGGCGCCCCAAGAGTTCTTTGTATTTTTGATAGCAATCCTTTATCAGATGTGGGATAGCTGAGGTGGAATGGGTGCTGGTTGGGAGTGTCCCAGTGCATGAGATATTGGGGCATTCCTGGTAAAATGCTAAAGTCAGGTGCGGGCCTGTTGAGTCCCAGAACACCCTGTGCTAGGGCCACCTTGGTGGACAGCCAGAGTTGGTTTGTTAGGAGTCCAGGACTCACTGGAGCAACCCAAGCAGGTGGGCTAGAGCACCTGGACCCTGCTCCCTGCCATGCTCTCCAGGTGGAAGAGGAATGTAAACCAAGGCTCTCACTGGCATCTCCTACCCCAGAGAATTCCAGTAGTTCTCCCATCCTTTGGTAGACATTCTGGGGTTAATAAATGGATTTCTTTTACTTAATAGTTTAGTTGCCTTTAAACTGTTGGTTTTTTGTTTTTTTTTTTAAGATTTTATTTGAGAAAGTATGTGGAAGAGAGTGCACATTTAAGTGTTTGGAGGGGGGAAGGGCAGAGGGAGTGGGAGAAGCAGGCTCCCACACACAGTGGGGAGTCTGATGTGGGGCTCAATCCTGGGACCCTGGGATCATGACCTGAGCGGAAGGCAGAGGCTTTAACCCACTGAGCCACCCAGATGCCCGAACTACTGGGTTTTTGCCGTGCTCCAGGGATGAGGAAATCCACATGTGGGTTCCTCAGTGATACTACTCTCTGCTGCAGGTTGTTGCTTTGGTGGTGCCGTCTCGCTGTTACCATGTCTCTGTCTCTTCTGCCCTTCTCTGTGTAGGCCCTCTATTCATTGTGCAGAAGCTATTCAATCAACATTAGTTCTTCAGAAGTAATTCTCTGCATGTAGGTGTGGATTCAGTGTGTCCATGGGGTAAAGTGAAAGCAGGGTCTTCCTATGGCACCATCTTGAACCACCTCTCTCCTCACATTTTAAATTGATTTAATAAACCATGTGAGTCAAGCATTTTTGGTTAGTCTGTGAGCCTCGCTGCTCAGTGACCTCTGGCAGAACTAACCTGGTAGTATCCTTGGAAGCCATTGCATTGACAACAGGTCATATAAAACTATAATTTATTGGGGCGCCTGGGCGGCTCAGAGGGTTAAAGCCTCTGCCTTCTGCTCAGGTCATGGTCCCAGGGTCCTGGGATCGAGTCCCACATCAGGTTCTCTGCTCAGTGGGGAGCCTGCTTCCTCCTCTCTCCCTGCCTGCCTCTCTGACTACTTGTAATCTCTGTCTATCAAATAAATAAATAAAAAATATTTTTAAAAAAACTATAATTTATTTGGGGGAATTCATGTTCATTCTGTTTCTTTTTTCCATGTAGAAATGTATAGTCTGCATATTGTCTTCACCGTCTAAATGTTGAATTGTCTACTTTGACACTTGTCTGTGAGCAGTTCTCATCACAAATTCACTCTTTCCCAATTTAGACTGTGCCATGTGACCTAGACCTCCCCCCTCCTTTGTTTATTCCGTAGCTGTGTGTTGTGTTCACCATGTGCCAGGAACTACCTTAGGAAGGAAAAGTGTGATCCCCACCCAAGGGACAAAAGTTTTGGTAAATGTTTCATGTTTCATGAACCAGACTAATTCTATCTTGGACAAATCCGCCATGATGACTGTTTTGTGACCTGAAACCTTCTTGAGCACAGGTCCCCCCATTCTTTCCTTTTGTTTAACCACACCCTTAAGTATACCCTCAGGGCATAGCATCCTTGATCTGTCTAAAGGACAGGCGTAAGATCACGGTGGTTAAAACTAAGGTTTAAGTTTATATTTGAATAGGGAGGAACACATCCCCAAATCCATTCTGAGCTAGTTTTAAGTTAAGTCCCATTGTTGGTTGTTCAGCATCTTCCAGTAACTCAGTGAGGATCTGGCATACTGGAATTGCTCAAGTTCTTCTTAGTCCTTATCTGATTTCCCTGGTTAGAATTAGTTACAGTAAACACAGGCTTCGGTTTTGGTATCTCAAAGGCAGGAACTGCTGTAACTGGAAAGTTTTTGTTTGCGAGTATGTATGAGCTGCAGTTTCCTTCTTTCACTCATGATTGTATTTATAAGATTTGTTTATGTTGATTCTTGTAGGACATTAAGGAGAAAGAGAGACATCAAGGGTAAACACCCAAATTTTGCTGTACAGCAGTCGAGTGGTCCTGCAGGAAACGCGAGGAAGAGAAGCAGATCTGTAGCTGAATGGAGATTACGTTTCGTGGACACTAGGGCATACAGAGGTAGCGGGAAATTATATTTAACTCGTCGTCTCTCCTCCTTTAAGATGCTGCTCAAGTAAACACCCTGGTTTGCGGTCACCATCTCTGCAGGAAGAAAGTACTTATCACTGTAGGCAAAAAACGTGATCTGGCTAGAGCACGCCTCCGGCTTACACCAGGTAAACCACAAGTCCCTCCACTAAAAGGGTCTTTCAGAGTTCATCCTGAGGTGCCCTTCTCTCGAATCCATGGCCCCGCACCTCAGGCCGGGCCCAACTCGCGATGCCTCTTGCAAGATCCGACTCAAATCCTGGGTTTCAGGCAGGCTTTTGGGGAGGCGAGCTTCAAAAGTCGACTGCCCTGTGGGAGCTGCGGCGCTGGGATCCAGGGGGCGTAGCACAACTCCCCGCCTCAGGTCCCGCCCCGCCTCCGGGATGCCGCGCTAACGCCTCGCCTCCTCCCCTCAAGCCCCGCCCCATGCGTCCTCGGTTCCCGGGACGCCTGCGCGCGGCGCGACTCCACCCCTCCTCTGGCCCGGCTCTGGGCTTCGCCCCGCCCCTCGTTCCGCCTTGCCCCCGGGACGCAGAGCGCGCGGCGTCGCTTCCGGCGGGACCAGTACTGTCCGCCGCGCGGCTTGTGCGCTTTAGAAGGCTGGTGTGGACCTACGGCACAGCGGTTCGGTACTTGGGAATTGTTATTATTCTGTACCTTTTTGACTTTGGGGGATTACAGGAGAGGCTTTGCCCCCGCCCGCTCTTCGTCCCTCAAACCCAGGCAGGAGCGTTAGGCTGCGTCACAGTTGCCTTTTTGTGCTTTTGTGCTTTCCTTTAAAACTGTGAACCTTGCAGAATCCCTGTGCTCTTGAGACAAATGCTTACCGATGTAGCGTAGTGGTGACTAGTTTCCTGTAGATTTTATTGCTCCAGCTCCTTGAGAGTCTCAATAACGGCGCTACTTGGAATTAATTACTGGCATTCCCCTGCCCCACAATTAAAAATTTAAAACAAAACAGGTATGAATTGCTTCCAAGCTTTAAAACTCCTTGGATACCAAATGCATTGCTTTAAGAAAGTAGGAGTTACACCCTGCTTCGCCAAGAGCGAAGTGTCGCACGTTAACTGGGACTTGGGCTTTCCAGTATTTTAATCCCTCGCCGAGCTCAGTCGAACGAGCTGTGATTTGGATGCAAGAGTAAGTAGCCATCTAAAAGTTTTTCAGCTGTTGAGTATTGCAATAATTGAATTCTTTGGGCAAGGGCAGCAAGGGGCAATTAAAATAGCTGGATTAAGGACACAAGGGATACTTAGTTTCTGATTTAGCAATAAGCTGGTTAGGTGAGGAAAAGGTAAACTCATCTGTACAGAGCTGGTCAGTGAATTGCGTTCCGTTTCCTGTAGGCCTGTGTTGTTAGAATGGAGGTTATTACCAAAACGGTTGGTATCTGCTCAGCATTTTACTACGTGCTAAGCACTTTTACTATTACCCCGTTTAATGCTCACAGGAGCCATGGGAAATTTCTACCATTCTTATCCTTACTTACAGTGAGGGAAGCTGAGGCTGAGAGAGCTTGGTAGCTTGACTCTTACTTCTTAGCTACTGAGGGGTGGAGCTGGAACTTGGGTCCATTTTCCTTCTGACCGCTAGAGAGCCCTGCAGTTAACCATCTCTGATCCAGCCCCCACCTCCGCAGGTGCTGGCCTGGTGTACTCTGTCTGGTCAGAGTTGAAAGAACAATGCAGAAGGACTCTGGCCCACTGTAAGTACACTGAATGGGACAGGAATAGCCAGCAACTCCCCAAAACCAGAGCTAGCTTCCTCATCTGGAAAGGACCATAAGAATAGGCTGCTGGGGAGCACAGGGTATGTGGGAGGATGGACATGTAGGCCAGGGACCTGCATTTGAGTTCCAACTCTGTCATCGACAACAGCAAGTCATCTAACCTCTGGGATTTATGTTCATTTGTACAGTGATAGGACTGTTCTGGAATAGGACTGTTGCTGTAATTTTTTTTTTTTTTTAAAGCCATGATTGGCACTGATTTCTTACGCTCTCATTTTCAGAGTGCCTTTACATTGGATTGGCTTCGGCTATGCAGCCCTGGTTGCTTCTGGTGGGATCATTGGCTATGCAAAAGCGGGTATGATTTGTAGCCACTTAAACCTCCTAAGATTTTCACATTGTTGCTGGTAAAGAGTGAGTCCCCAAAGTGCGATCTTGTTTGAGTCAAGTTTACTTTAAGCCCTCTAGCTTGAGGGCGGGCTTATTATCAGTATAGCTGCTCTTGCACTTGCTTTTCCATTATCTGGTTGACCTAAGTCAGGCTTCTTGTCTACTCACTTGTCCTTGGGTTTTTTATCTAAAGCTGCTGGGCCCGGATGGTAGTAGGTTGTTGTTATCGTTGACTACCACACATCAACCTTGACCCCAGAGTGTCATCTCTGTGCTAAGTAGGAAGAAACCTCTTTTCTTTCCCTGCTCGTTTTTTGAAGTCTCCTCTTTAGACATAGGTCTATCAGTAAATGTGCTGTTTCTACCTCCATTCTAGCCTGCACAACACACATACACACCCCCCAGAATTCTTACTCTCCAGTTTTGTTTTTTTATTTGTTCGTTTTGTTTTTTGTTTTTTTAACTCATTGCCCTTATTTCCCTCTTCTTTGGGGGAATTTGCCTGAGTTGTAACTACAGACAGTTCCAGCCCTTGACAGGTTAGTCAGACCTGGTTAGGACCCCTTCTTTTCACCCCACATGGAAGTATCTGTCTATTTAAAAAGAGGATTAGTGTGCTGTTACCTGCCCTTTCTGTAAAAATAACAAACTCCCCCAAAGTTTTCCTCCTTGAGAGCTCCTTGGTTATGAACTGTGTTGAGAAAAAAAAATTTTTTTTGCGGTTTTCCTTGTGGGGGAAGGAAATCTTGTGAATTCTGTTAATGAAATGAGTGGCTGACATTGTAATACAGGACTCTGTTTGCTTTCTTACAGGTAGTGTCCCGTCACTGGCAGCTGGGCTGCTTTTTGGTAGCTTAGCAGGCCTGGGTGCTTATCAGCTGTCTCAGGATCCGAGGAACATTTGGGTGTTCCTAGGTATGTCAGTGTCACTGTCTCCCTTGTGCAATTATGTATCCAGAGTCCTCTACCAAGAGGCTCTGGTTTGGTGGAATTTGGCAGGTTCTTCACATGAGGACAGTTTTACTACTTCTGCCAAGTTCTGGGGAAGTTTTAAAATTGGGGATGGGAGGAGTTGTGCTGGTTTCTGTTTGTTTTCTAATTACAGAATACGGAGAGGTTTGCCTCATGAATTTAGATTTAGCCAATGAAATTAATAATAAAGCTATGCAAGGCAAGTATATGTCTCTTAATCATTATGATGACCCACTGAAGACTATGCTTGAGCATTCACAGAGGATCACATGTCAGGCTTAGGTTTGCGTCAATATTAATTTTTCACATATGAAAATACTAGCCCTTTAGCACTGAGCTAAATGTATGGCATAGGCCTTGCCTTCAAGGAGCCTTTACCTTGACGGACATGATACCGTCTGCGGGGCTGCCGACGTGCCCTGGAGCTGCACAGAGAGTGAGGAGTGCCGGGAAGGGAAGATTACTACTTACCAGTGTGGCTTTGGGGGCATTTTTATTGAGCTGCACCCATTAGGCTCTGCACTAGGACTGTGGGCATCTCACTGTCTCCACAAACCCACAGAGTTGGGAAATTTATAATTCTGGCCTCTATAAGTATAGTGGGGAGAACAAGCATGTTAACAGAGTGGTTTGCACGAGTTGCCGTGGGCTGGGCAGGAGAGGTCAGCAATGGCCAATGTGGGGTGTGCTGCAAAAGGAGGAGGTGCCCAGCTCTCAGTCTGCCTCACAGCTCCCTCACTTAATTTCCTGAAAGACTTTAGACTTCTTTTTTCCTTTTTTTTTTTTTTAAAGATTTTATTTATTTGAGAGAGAATGAGATGGGGGAGGTCAGTGGGAGAAGCAGACACCCTGTTGAGCCGGGAGCCCGATGTGGGACTCGATCCTGGGACTCCAGGATCGTGACCTGAGCCAAAGGCAGTCGCTTAACCAACAGAGCCACCCAGGCGCTCAAAGAATTTATTGATCTATCTATCTATCTGTCAGAGAGCGAGCAAGCACACAAGCAGGGGGAATGGCAGGCAGAGCAGGCAGAGGGAGAAGCAGGCTCCCTGCTGATAAAGGAGCCCAATGTAGGACTCGATCCCAGGACCCTGGGAACATGACCTAAGCTGAAGGCAGACACTTAACCGACTGGGCCACCCATGTGGCTCACTTTTTTCCCATTTCTGATTCCACTCCTCCACTCAGCAAATAACTCACTGCCTACTTAAAGAAGAGCGGCAGTCATCACAAGGGGGCTCCAGTGTGCCGTCAGCAACCAGACCTTCCGCTGTGCTGTTTCTCTTCTCTCCAAGGCCAGTCTCTCCACCCAGCCCTTGGGTCTCTTCTCCCTGACCTTCTGGAGTATTATTCTGCCACAGATGCCATCTCTTACTTGATTCCACCCTGCAGATGGCTCCCTCCTGCCTATGTTCATGTGTGTCCTCTCTCACCCAGTGAAGAAAAAAGGACCTCTTGTGACCCCACTTCCTTCTCCAGTTGATGCCTTTCTTCCCCTTCAGAAACTTCTCTAAAACAATCTGTTATACTGCTTGTTTTTATTTCTTCCCCTTTCACATCCTCAACCCACTCAGTCTCTTGTTTTTGTCTCCTTTGTCCATGGAAATAGTTTTCCCTGATTGTGCCAGTGACCTGAATTTTTCAGAATCCAGTTGTTGTTGTTGTTGTTGTTTTAAGATGTTTATTTGAGAGAGAGAGTGGGCGTGTGCATGCACAAGATGGGGGAGGGGCAGAGGGAGAGAGAATCTTGGGCAGACTCCCCGCTGAGCACGGAGGAGCCCCTTGTGGGGCTCAATCCCAGGACCCTGAGATCAGGACCTGAGTTGAAATCAAAGTTGGATGCTTAACTGACTGAACCAGGCACATGCCCTTGCAGTGCACGTTTTTAATCGTCATTCTAGTGGCCCGTTAGCCTTCTCAGCATAGCAGACCAAATACATTTTCCACTCTTCTGTTTTCCTTTTTATTTACTTGTTCTCTTTTGTTAACCCATCTTCCTTTTGGCTATTAAATGTTGAAGTTCTTAAGACCTGGCTCTTTTTTTTTTTTTTCCCTTAAGATCTGTTTACTTACTAGAAAGCTCAAGTGAGCAGGGGGAGGGGCAGAAGGGGAGGGAGAGAATCCCAAGCAGACTCCCTGCTGAGCACAGAGCCTGATGTGGTGCTCAGTCTCAGGACCCTGAGATCATGACCTGAGTCATTATCAAGAGTTGACTGCTTAACTGATTGAGCCACCCCAAGTGCCCCAAGACCTGGCTCTTTTTGTATTCTTTATACCATCTTGCTTGGCTCATTGGAGCCCAGGCCTTAAATTACTATTGAAACAGGTCATTATTCACAAATGGGTTTCTCCTCCAAGCTTTACTCTTAGGTATACAGTTATGTGCTTGAAATATTTTGTTAGTTGTCTCAAGGCATCTGCCCAAACCTGACCTCTTGTCCTCACATAACCTTGGTCTTCTGGTGTTCTCCATCCTTTTGGGTCTTGCTCTCCTGCCCTCCATCTTTCTATCTCATTCACCAGGAAGTCCTCTTGACACCACCTCCAGCACATATCCTGAACTGTCTCCTCTGTCTCCATGGCCACTGTCCCCATCCCAGTAATCCCTGTATTTTGCCTGCATTCCTGAGGAAGTGTCTTAATTGGTATCCCTACGTGCCCTGATTTCGCTGCAGTTCCCAATGGAACAGCTAGAATTTTGTTTTTATAGTTCTCTTCTACTCATGGATCCCTTTGCTTGATATCTTTAAATGACTTGTCATTTCTCTGAGGATGAAGAGCACAGTCCCTGGTATGGCTCTCGAGGCTCTGTGGTCTGGCCCTTCTTCCTCGCTAGCCGTATTTTAGCTTCAGTTCCCTCTCACCACAAGGCCCTGGGTGTGTTATTCCCTCCACATGGAATGTGCTTTCTTCCCCCTTTAGTTCATTCACTCCTACTTTTTAGATCTTCACTTGATCTTTACTTCCTCGGCAAGTCCTTTCCTGATCTTCCCGTATAGGCTGGACCCACTGTTTAGAGACCTTTTTTTTTTTTTTTAGATTTTATTTATTTATTTGATAGAGCATGAGCAGGGTGAGGGACAGAGGGAGAAGCAGACTCCCACTGAGCAGGGAGCCCAATGAGGGGCTCCATCCCAGGACTCCAGGATCATGACCTGAGCCACCCAGGCACCCCTGTTTAAGTACCTTTTTTGATGGGCGCCTGGGTGGCTCAGTGGGTTAAAGCCTCTGCTTTCTGCTCGGGTCATGATCCCAGGGTCCTGGGATTGAGCCCCGCATTGGGCTCTCCGCTCCGCAGGGAGCCTGCTTTCTCCTGTGTTTCTCTGGCTGCCTCTCTGCCTACTTGTGATCTCTGTCTGTCAGATAAATAAATAAAATCTTTAAAAAAAAAAACACCTTTTTTGATGATAGTTTTGTCCTCCAGCCCCTAGTGCAGTGCATGGCATATAATAGTTATTTTGACAAATGTTGAAAAGAAGAGCATGCAGTATAAATACATCAGCAAAGATAGGAAAAAAAGATCTGTGGCAAATTTGGAGAAAACTGTGGCTGAAGAGTGGTAGGAGGTGAGGCCAAGAAGGCCATTTGGCCCAGCCTGTGAGGGCCTTACTTTCCAGTATTTGTTTTAGCCCCATAGAGCATGGGTGGCCATGGGGAAGGAGATGATAGTATGAGATGGGGTCTGGCCCTTGAAAGATGGGTGGGAATTCCGTTCTCCCGCATATAAGATGTAATGATCTTTGATTCTTTTTCTCTTTCCCATCAGCTACATCTGGAACCTTAGCTGGCATTATGGGAATGAGATTCTACCACTCTGGAAAATTTATGCCTGCGGGCTTAATTGCCGGTGCCAGGTATTTTCTTTTCTCTTGCTGTTCATTACCAGTATGGAGTTTAGTTTCATGCCCCCTAAGACTTGTGCATTCAAAGATTTACTAGTTCTGCTATGCCTGATGCTGGATATCATTTGAAGTGATGTAATTTACGCACAAATAGGGAAGGCTACAAACAGTAGTTGATTTAATGCCAGAATGAAGTAAGTGCATTCATGAATTTGCTCTCACGTACACGTTTTGGTCTGTCCTGGCTCCTGCCTACAGTGGGAGGAGCTTCATGCAAAGCCGTGACCGCAGCTCTTTCTGGGACTTTCTGCATGAGTTCCATGTTTCTGAGTCGTGTGGGCATCTGTTATTATTAAAAAAATTTCCTGTAAGGGAATTTTGATTAAATCCTATTGTCTCAAACCAGATAATTAAAAAAAAACATATTCCTTAAGTATAATACAGATACTCTGAGAACAGAATTTTTAAATATCTGGAAGAAGATACTTTACCTGACTTTGATCATAGTGATGATGCTGTGAAGCATAATGCTCTATAGTCAGTGTAGACCAAGGTCAAGAGCAGTGAACTGGGAGACTGGAAGTGTCCCATGATCCAGCTCTGTGACCCTGGAGAGACCTTGGTCTTCCCAGGCTTCAGTTTGCTCATCTCTCTGAATTATTGGCTGTTAGATTAGGAACTCCTGATTCACATGTACTCTTTTAAGGCAAGTGGGGTGCAAGACTGCCCCTTGGCATGTTATTCCTTTGGTACTTCCAGGAATGGAGGTTCACCTGTGCCTGCTCTGCCTTGGCATCTCTTCACCATGTAGTTTTGAAGGACCTGCAGTTTTAGTTCTTGAAAAAAATAGTCAAGTGCCTGTTCTGTCCTTTACCTGATGTTTTTTGTTTATGTGTTTCTTTTGAACAGTTTGCTGATGGTCGCCAAACTTGGAGTTAGTTTTTTGAATAGACCCCATCAGTAGTAGCCATGTCCCGCTTGGCCTCATGAAGAATTTAAAAACTTCCACTATTTTTAGTGTATTAAGAGAAACAAGTGCAGCATTTTAACGTATTCTGACATTTTACTTCACGAAACAACAAAAATAATATTGAACTTTCCAGAAGAAATCAGTCATTATCATTACAACCTTAAAGAGGTGGGTGGTATGTAACCCAAGAGCTTCTTATATATTCTCATACAGTTTGATTCTTGTACGTGGTGTTATCTCTTCTTTCTGTATCTGTGGGTAAAGTCTCAAGAGGTAAAATGTTAGGTATCAACATTGGGGGCCTTGAAACCCCATGCCCTACTCAGAACAGTATGAAAAAAGTCTCAAGAGCTTTAGGACTTTTGTTCTTTGGCTCATCCTAGAGCACAGACCTACTTTGGAATTAATGTCAAATGAAATATCAATGAAAATAAAGTTTACTTTAAGTAATATTTTCTGTGGTGTCTTTGTTGCCAGAGCTGTCTAGATGTAGAATGAGATCTGAATAACAGGAAACTATAGGAATGTGAAAGTGTTCTGTTAATATTTTATTTAGTAATTACCTGTTTTGAATAAGGACCAAGCAAAGTTAGTTACGATTTGATTATACATTGCACTGCTGCTCGTTTTAGAACTGATCCCTTAGTGAGATTTCTAAGATTAGGACTGTGTAACAAAAAAAAAAAAAGAAGAAGAAAAAATGAAAATGTGGTTAACTAGCTATTCTATAAATATGAAACTAAAACACCTGATACTTGAATTACCAGGCTTGGTCTCTACAACATTAAGGGGACACTGACACATTTCCACCTCACTTTCTTTTGTTTTCAGCATTGAGCATTAACTCATTCTGGTACTCCTTGCTTTAGTTTTCTCCAGTTTCAAAATAAAAGGGATATTTGCTACTTACTTCCTCCCTAACTGGTATCGGTTGGATTTATAGTATAATTTAGGGTCTTATTAATCAAGTTTATGTTTTCTTAAACTCTTTTTGAAAGGAGTCCTGGTTTTCTCATCCTCGTTTAATGTGATGTGGTTTTGACATGTCTGCTAGGGCCCATTCTTAAACAGGTAATGTCCAGAGCTCTGCACAAGGTGGGTGTGACTGTGTAGTGTATTCTTGACTATGCATTTCTGTTAATATAGCTGGGATCAAAATCAGATTTTTGGGTAGCCTCATCACAGCAATAACTCATTAAACTTTGACCTACTGAGACTTCATGTCTTTTTCTTGCACACACTATTAATAATAACTACTCCTAAATAGGAAAGGGTTGGTGCTTAATGTCATATACTTGTGAATGCTTGATGAAATCAGAAATGTTCCATGGTTCCTGGCATAGTCAGTAGTCGCCTTTTTATCATGTAGTTGTTCCAAATTCATGGTTTAAATTATAAGGACAGATCCATTTATAAATAGCTAATTGGTCTGTGGTATGACTTCATGCCCTGGTGAATTAGATTATTGTGAACTTCTCAAACATTAGTCCTGTACAGTCTAAAGGAAAATGGACAAAAAATCAAGTAGGCAGAACATTGCATGATCTTTTTGATATTTTTAAAAACTGATTTTTATGGACATGTGTTTGGGAAAAAAATAACTGGATATAGGTAGTGTTACAAAGGTCAGAATGCCATAGGTGGCCCAGGTGTTCTCTTGAGCAGTGACGACCAGTCTGTGTATTATCCTTGTTCACGGAGCTAACCTTTATGCTTCCCCCCACCGCCAAACCCTGCTGTGTGAGGGCCAGGTAGAAGTGAACACTAGTTCTTACTTCTTGTTCCCCAGGTGTTTCAGTCATACGAACTATAAGAGCAGAGGCACAGAAAAAAATTAAATAAAAAGGCAATAGTCGTATATTAATTGATCAGATACATTTTGGGTTCTAAGCTAGCCCTTCCGTGATCTTCTTGACATTTACGTTGCTTGCATATCTTAGCTATTATAAATAATGGTGCAGTGAACATAGAGGTACATAAATCTCTTTAGATCGGGGTGTTTGTGTAAGTACCCAGAAGTGGAATTGCAGGGTTGCATGGTAGTTGTATTTTTAATTTTTGAGGAACCTCCATACCGTTTTTCATAGAGGCTGCACCAGTTTACATTCTGACCTTCTCACCAACACTTGTTATTTTTTTTCTTTTTAAAACTAGCCCTCCTGACTGGTATCATACTTCATTGTGATTTCGATTTGGACGGCCCTGATGATTATTGATGTTGAGCGTCTTTTCATGTGTCTGTTGGCCATCTGTACGTCTGGAAAAATGTCTATTCAAGTTCTGCTTGTTTTTTAATTAGATTATTTGTTGTTTTGATATTCAGCTGTAGAAGGTTTTTATGTGTTTTAGATATTAATGTGTTAATCAGATACATGATTTGCTGCAAATATCTTCCTCCATCATTAGATTGCCTTTTCATTTTGTTGGTTTCCTTCTCTGCAAAGGCTTTTTTAGTTTGATGTAATCCCATTTATTTGTGTTAGCTTTTGCTGCTCTTGAATAGGAAACTGGTCTAAAAAATATTGCTAAGACTGATGTCAAAGAGCTTATTGCCTATGTGTTCTTCTTGGAGTTTTATGGTTTCAGGTCTTATGTTTGTCTTTAATCTATATTTAATTTATTTTTGTATATGGTATAAAATAGAAATCCAGTTTTATTCTTTCACATGTAGCTATCCAGTGATATCCCAGCACAGTTTTTTGAAGAGACTGTCCTTTACCCATTGTCTGTTCCTGCCTCATTTGTCATAGATTGACCATCTATGTGTGTGTTTGTTTCTGGGTTCTCTATTCCATTGATTTATGTATTTGTTTTTGTGCTAGTACCATACTGTTTGGGTTAGTGTAGCTTTGTGGTATAGTTTGAAATTAGGGACCTTACCTCCACTTTGTTCTTTCTCAAGACTGTTTTGGCTGTTTGGGGTCTTGTAGTTCCATACAAATTTTAGGATTCTTTGTTCTAGTTCCATGAATTATACATTTAATATTTTGATGGGGATTGCATTGAATCTCTAAGATTGCTTTCGGTAGTAAGGACATTTTAACAATGTAATTCTTCCAATCTATGAGCCCAGTATATGTTACTTATTTGTGTCATTTTCAGTTTCTTTCATCAGTATCTTATAGGTACAGGTTTTTGACCTCCTTGGTTTTATTCCTAGGTATTTTATTCTTTTTGATGCAGTTATAAATGGGATTGTTTTTTAAGTTTCTTTCTGATAGCTTGTTACTAGTTTGTAAAAAAGTACAGTTGATTTTTATCTGTTAATTTAGTATTCAACTTAACTGAAATTCATTTGTTCTAATAGTTTTTTGGTGAAGTCCGGTATTTTCTATGTAT
The DNA here is from genome assembly GCF_963455335.1 of Martes martes. NCBI lineage: Eukaryota > Metazoa > Chordata > Mammalia > Carnivora > Mustelidae > Martes > Martes martes. Next base: position 132,496,890 of record NC_137893.1, read on the forward strand.
ATTATCGTGTCATCTACAACTAATGATAGTTTTACTTCTTCCTTTCCAATTTGGATGCCTTTGATTTCTTTTTCTTGCCTAATGGCTGTGGCTAGGACTTCCAGTACTATGTTGAATAAAAGTGGTAAGAGTGGGCATTCTTGTTTCATTCCTTGTCTTAGAGGAGAAGCCTTTAGTTTTTTGCTGTTGAACGTGGTGATAGCTGTGGGTTGTCATATATGGACTTTATTAGTTGAGGTTTGTTCCCTCTATACTCACTTTGTTGAGAGTTTTAATCATGAATGGATGTCGAATTTGTCAAATGGTTTTTCTGCATCTAATGAGATGATCATACGATTTTTATCCTTTTTTTTTTGTTGCTGTTAACATGTATCATGTTGATTGATTTGAGGATGTTGAAACCATTCTTGTATCCCTGGCATAAATGCTACTTGATCATGGTGTATGGTCCTTTGTATTGTTGAATTCAGTTTCCTGATAATTTTTGAGGATTTTTTCATCCTTGTACATCAGGGCTCTTAGCCTACAATTTTCTCCTTTTGTAATGTCTTTGTCTGGTTTAAGTAATATGCTGGCCTCATAAAATGAGTTTGGAAGTGTTCCTTCCTCTTCAATGTTTTGGAATAATTTGAGAAGGATAGTTACTAACTGTTCTTTAAACGTTTGGTAGGATTCATCTGTAAAGCTGTCTGGTCCTGGACTTTTGTTTTGGGTGGTTTTCAAATTGTTTTGATTCCATTATTTATAATTGGTCTATTCATATTTTCTATTTCTTCATTATCAGTCTTGGAAGGTTGTGTGTTTCTGGGAATTTATTCCTTTCTTCTAGGCTTTCCAGTTTGTTGGTGTATAATTTTAGAAGTCTCTTATGATCCTTTGTATTTCTGTAATGTCAGTTTAACTTCTTTTCCATTTCTGATTTTATTTATTTGGTCTCTATTTCATCTTTTCTTGATGAGCCTGGGTAGAGGCTTATCAATTTTGTTTATCTTTTCAAAGAACCAGCTTTTAGTTTCATAATTCTTTTTTTTTTTCTTTTCTCCTTCCTTCCCTCTTTGCCTCCCTCCCTCCCTCCCTTCTTCCCTTCCCTTCTTCTCTCTCTCTCTCTCTCCTTTCGTTCCTTCCTCTGTCCCTAGATCATTTATTTCCATTCTGATCTTTATTATTTCCCTCCTTCTGCTAACTTTGGGCTTTTTTGTTGTTGTTCTTTTTCTAGTTCCTTTGGGTGTAAATTTATTTATTTGAGATTTTTATTTCTTGCTTATTTTTATAAACTTCTAAAATTGCTTTTTCTGTGTCCTGTAGATTTTGGAAAGTCTTGTTTCCATTTTCAATTGTCTTAAGGTATTTTTTGATTTTCTCTTTTTCTGTTGAACCATTGGTTGATTAGTAGCATACTGTTTAGTCTCCATGTGTTGTGGGTTTTTTGTTTTCAATTTTATTATTTATTTATTTATTTATTTATTTTTAAAGATTTTATTTATTTATTTGACAGAGAGAGATCACAAATAGGTAGAGAGGCAGGCAGAGAGCGAGAGGGAAGCAGGCTCCCCGCTGACCAGAGAGCCCGATGCGGGACTCGATCCCAGGACCCTGAGATCATGACCTGAGCCGAAGGCAGCGGCTTAACCCACTGAGCCACCCAGGCGCCCTTATTTATTTTTTTTTTAAAGATTTTATTTATTTATTTGACAGACAGAGATCCCAAGTAGGCAGAGAGGCAGGCAGAGAGAGAGGAGGAAGCAGTCTCCCTGCGGAGCAGAGAGCCCAGTGTGGGCCTCCATCCCAGGACCCTGAGATCATGACCTGAGCTGAAGGCAGAGGCTTAACCCACTGAGCCACCCAGGCGCCCCTCTTTTCAGTTTTACTTTCATAATTGATGCCTATCTTCATTGTGCTTAGAAAAGATGTTTGATATGATTTAAGTCTTAAATTTATTGAGACTTATTTTGTGGCCTTATGAGATCCTACTGTGATCCTGGAGAATGTTTAATGTGCATTTGAAAAGAATGCATATTCTGCAGCTTGAAGATTAAATGTTCTATGTATATCTCATAAGTACTTGGTTTGATCTGTCACTTAAGGACAGTTTTTCCTTATTGACTTTTGACTTTTTTGTTTTGATAATCTATTAATGTAAGTGGGGTATTAAAGTCTTCCATTATTACTGTATTATTGTTAGTTTCCCTTTTTATGTCTGTTAAAATATTTGCTTTACATATTTAGGTACTCCTGTGTTATGTAGGTAAATATTTACAAATGTTCTATCCTCTTCTTGGATCAACCCTTTTATCATTATGTAATAACACTTGGTGCAGTCTTTGCTTTAAAAGTTTTGTCTGGTAGGTACTGCTACTCTAGCTTTTTCTTTCATTTGTGTGGAATATCTTTTCCATCTCTTCACTTTAAGTCTGCATGTGTCTTTAGATCTGAAGTGAGTCTCTTGTAGACAGCATGATGGGTCTTGTTTTTTTATCCATTCAGCCACCCTGTGTTTTTTTTGTTTTTTTGTTTTGTTTTGTTTTGTTTTGTTTTCTAGTCTTTTCACCCTGTGTGTTTTGATTGGAGCATTAAGGCCAATTAAAGTAACTTAAAGTAATTATTGATACATACTTGTTACCATTTTGTACATTGTTTTCTGGTTGTTCATTTAGTTTTGTTTCTAATGTCTTCCTATTTTAGAGTTACATTCATCTAGTTTTTTGTATTTCTGTTAAGATTGTAGGATATTTTAGCTTTTGTTATTATGATGAATGGAACCTTTTTCATATGTATTTTTAAATTAGATAACAGTCTGAACAAAATTAATTTGACACTAATATAAGTACTTTTGGACTCACTTGAGCATATTATGTGCCTTAGGTTCTTATTAGCTACCGTTTATTTAGTCTTGTGGCTTTATGTTGAAGTTAAAAATAATAATATATTTGCTGCTACTGACAAGATCAACATTGTTCTAGAGACACCAGACAAAACAATAAAACATGAGAAATAAATAAGTGTAAATGCTGGAAAAACCAAGAAATTAAACATTTTAAACAGTTAATATATTTATCTCTCTAGAAAACCCAAGACAAGCAGTTGAAAGCATACTGAACTAATGAGAAAGTTCTATAAAGCAGCAAGAAAGAGTAACACTAAAACCCAGTAGCTTTCTATTAACAGTCGTACTTACTCTGCTCCATACTGTTGCCAATACCTCAGTCTAAGCCTCACCATTTTTTACTTTTCTAGTAGGACTCCTTGTTTTCATGGTTTGGCTCAACAGTTCTTTCTCTACCCAGCAGGTGGGGCATATTTCAAGTATATTTTGACTCCTACACTTAAAACCATTCAGTTGTCTCTCAACATTTAGATGTCTTCTTTAGTCTCCCTAATGTCCTTTTTTTTCTTAACCCCATCATAGTTTGCCAGTATACAATTTCATATGTGTTTATTTAATGTCTATCTCCAGAATATATGTTCTATGAGGTTAGAGAAAATGACCATTTTTTCACTATTATATATACTATACTTAGTACTTAGTAGGCATTTAGTAAATATTGCTGGATTTATAAATTGATCAAATCTTCTTTTTAAAAATACACTTTGTAGGATCATTTTGAGAAGACAGTACAGAGTTCCCACATACCCCACACCTAGTTTTCCCTATCATTAATACCTTAGGTTAGCATGAAATAATTGTTAGAACTTATGAATCAATATTGGTAAATTAATTGAAGTCCATATTTTATTCAGATTTTCTAAGTTCTTAAAAACTGATATTATTTTCCTTCTCTGGGATCTCACCTAGGATCCCGTGTTACAGTTAGTTGTCATGTCTCCTTAAGGTCCTCTTGGCTATGACTGTTTCTCAGATTTACCTTGTTTTTGATGACTCTGATAGTTTTGAGGAGTACAGACCAAGCCTTTTGTAGAATGCTTTTCTGTTAGAATTTGTCTAGTGTTTCCCTTATAGTTAGTCTGGAGTTAGGAAATTTAGGAGGAAGACCACATAGGTAAAATGCTGTTTTCATCACATAATATTAAGGTGACGTATTTGAACGTGGTATTATTGTTGTTGACCTTGATCATCTGGCTTCAGGTGGTATCGTCAGGCTTCCCCACTGTGAAGTTATTCCTTTTCCCCCCTTCCCATACTGTACTCTTTGAAAGGAAGTCACTGTGCACATTCTGTACTTAAGGACTGGGGAGTTGTACTCTTCCTCGAGGGCAGAGTGTCTACATAAATTATTTGGGATTCTGCATAGGAGATGTGTCTCTTTTCCCTACTCAGTTATTTACTTACTTATATCAGTATGGACTCCAGGATATGTATTTCCCACTTTGGGTTATAATACAGTTACTTCTTCATTTTCTTTCTCAAGTTGTTGCAGTTTGGGCCATTAGGAGCTCTTTCGTTAGGAGCTCTTTCACCTAGCCCATCAGTGTGGGCAGCTTCTGCTTGTTGGCTTTTTGTTTTTATTTTTTATTTTTGTTTTTTGTAACTGTTACTTTCTAGCACTATAAGATGTCCAATATCAGTTTGTGTATTTCATGCTCAGTACTCGAACTGGCCATCTCCAGAAAGCCCTGGTTCCTTTTACTGGACAGGGGGTATTAGAATTCGAGATCTGGATGCTAGATTGCTACTGGGGTGAGCAGCTTTATTCATAATTGCCCAGACTTGAAAACAAGATGTTCTTCAGTAGGTGAATGGATAAACAAACTGTGGTGCATATATACCATGAATTATTAGTTAGAAATAAACAGATATGAGCTGTTGAGCTAAGAAAAGACATGGAAGAAACTTAAATGCATCTTGCTAAGTGAAAGAAGCCGGTGTGTGATTCCAGGTATGTGACATTCTGGAACAGGAGCACAGTGGAGATGAAAAGATTGGTGGATTGCTAGAGGTTTGGGGGGGTGGGAGAGAAGGATGAATAGGTGGAACATGGGATTTTTAGGACAATGAAACTAATCTCTAGGATACTATAATGGTGGATACATGCCATGTATTTTGTCAAAACCCACAGAATATACAACACAAAGCATGAACCTTAATGTCAACTGTGTACTAAAGTTGTACTGATACTGGCTCATCAGTTACAGCAAATGTCCCACACTAGTGCAAGATGTTAATAATAGAGAAAATTGGGGGAGGGGCCTGAAGGGGAGTATATGGAAACTCTGTACTTTGCAGAGAATTTTTCCATAAACCTAAAACTGCTAGAAAAACAAAAGTCTATAATGAAAATGACAAATAGCCCTCAGACTAAGTATAAAGTTTAAAAGTATAAAGAAAACATACCAGTTAACCATATTTATTTTAATATCTATTGAGAAGTATAAAAGCTTCCCAGTAACACAAAATAGTTTTTTAGCTTTGAGACATTAATTAGAACTGTACAAATATATATAACATTACCATCAACATAAATAACTCTTCAGATTTTAACATTTTTCAACAAGGTGAGCTGCATCTTCTATACAAAAATACCATATTACTATCATTTTATGATGTCTTTGGATAATGTCCACAAGATGATACCAATTACATTAGCATTTGTTACAAAGTCAGAAAATACATAAAAATAGCAGTTGATAACATTATTATTCTTTAAAAAGAATATACAGTACTAATGTCCAGTCCATAAAATGGCAGGTTTAAATAGAGTAGTCCCTAGTTCAAAATGTGTATTTTAAGTACCAGTTTAGAAATTAAAAAAAAATTGTACTAAGTGAAATCACTGCTATAGCAACTGAATGCATTTGCTCTTCAGAGTAAATGTCAAGGTCAGAGCCAGGTCAGTGATCTGCAGCAGCAACAGTTTGCTTTGAGGGACAAGCTGGCACACCTCACTTTTGTGTCTAGTAGGAACATGGAAGCAAAGTATTTTGAAAGTCTGATGAACATACGTCACAGTTTCAAGAACTTTCTTAATGATGTGAAGATGAGAGAACCTTGACTTGGTTGATCTGGGAGTCTTCAAGTCATTGGGTTTGATAGTCACCATGAATTCATGGGAGTTGTGTTAGTCAAAATCAAACAATAGACTCTCCACTAAAATTGGGTGACATAATTTTGAGATCTTTATTATTAAAGATAAATTTATTCCTAGGAAAGATATCCTGCTCAAGATGGAATTAACCATCCTTCCATAATTTCAAAGTAGAAAAGCATATGATAAATGAGTGTCTTTTGCTATTGCCAAACTGGTAGGGTAGAGCCTTAGCCAGATAAGAACCATAACTGACAGCCCACAGAAGTTCTAATTGCTATTAAAAAAACAAACCTTTGAGGCCAACTGATGAAATGTTAAATTAATTTAGCTAATTACAGATGAAAACTGAAACACTCTAAACACTTTCTGAAGGCCTTTTTTTAAAAAAAGATTCTTATCATACTTAGTAACTATTAATTTGTAGATCAAATACTTGATACTTTGGCAAATAGTTTATTCAATACTTTGTAAAGTCCTACCCGTATATCATCACTGTGGGCAACCGATGCTAAGAATATGCATTTCATTTCTAGGAAAGAAAATAGGAGATGGTTTTGCTCTTCAAAGTAGTACCCACTACTGCATATTTCTTCCAGAACTCAGTAGAAATAGACATGATATCTGTAGACATATCCTAGGGTCAGGGGACTTGAGGGCTCCATGGAGCAGTGCTGTGGGGCTTCACACGAGATTCCTACCGGTGGCCGCCATACTTGGCCACCCAGTCTGTCCTTCCATGCACCGAGGGAACTGGCTGTGCACGGTTCACAATATTTAGATTCTTGGCCGTAGGATTGTAAGTAGGTCCTGAAAACTGCCCCCGACCAGGTTTTGTGCTCCAGGTATATTCTGGAAGAAATAAGAATTGGAAGTTGGAATTTTATTCATTTCATTAACAAATTTAAAATCAAGCAATTTATCTTTTTTATTTTATGGGGGAATCTAGAGTTTATCTTTAGTTCAGTGGTCTCTAAGATTTTTTTTAAATATTAAAACTAAAAATTCTAGTATACTCTTATGTTGATATAGAATTCTTAGTAGCTTAAGAGCCAATATTTCTGGTTTACAGTTCTGATACTGCTGCCGCTTCTTTTTTGGGTTTACTCAAATGCCTTAACACATTTAGGTAGGCAATATCAACCAGGATGACCAAGAAATTCTGGGTTCAGGTTCAACAGGCAGTACCCACAGTGTCAGTGACTTTGTAAAGTCACACAGTGGTTACATCTAATATCAAATGTAATACCCACTACAGAAAATTAGTTTGTAATTATGAATCCTATAAGTCTCTGGCTTCATGGAGCTACAGGGATGGGATCCCATTCTAGATTTCTTTTAAACATGAAAATGGGGTTTTTAGAGGCAAGAAACTTCATTTTTTTAATTGGGAAAATGATGGATGAAAACAATTCGTTTAAAAGGTGAGCCATTCCTAAAATCCCAAAACTTTGTGAAATTTTAATTTGTTAAATATTTGTTGTTACCTGAACAATTTACAAGCTAAACTTGCTTAAACATCTCAAATGACAAAGCAGTAAATCATTTCATAGAGAACTTCAGTCTCTTCTCCAGTCCTTCCCTCACCCACCCTCACTTCACATTTACAGCGGATTATCAGGTATTCTCTCTAAAGAGGATGTTTGATCTGTCCATTTGAGATTTAAGTATCTTTTCACACTGTGTGGTGACTATCACACTTGGATTAAACTCCTAAGTGTCAATTTTGAAATGAGTCTAACCATTTTGTACACCTAGCACTATACCATGTTCATGTACATGGTTTCCCTGTTTTTGTTATTGTTTATATCTATACTTTCTCTAAACCTGGGAGTGGAGGGGAAATTATAGGAACAGGATGGGTCCATTGTCCTGCTGACCTCCACTCAACAGGGAACATAGCATTAAGTGAGGAACTGCCCAGGGAACACCCTGTCCTGTCCTCTCACTCTTACCAGGTTTAAAATTCTCCGGGTTAAAGCCAATAGAAAGCTACCTGATGAAGCAGGGACAAAGTGTTTAGAAGAGCCAGTCAACCCTTAACTGTTAAGGAAAAACTGATTAAACCACTAACCAAGTTTTCCAGGAATGGCCCTTTACTTCTAACCCATGGGAGTGTAGAAAAGCACCAGTCTGTTAAATTTGTGAACCCAAACCTGAGGTCTACAGGCCAAAATGGTACTGGGCATGGAGGAGAGCGCCTGGGGGAGGGTGGGAGGGGAGGGAGACAGAGAGGCTATAAGCCCTGGTGATTCAGAGAACCCCTTCAGCTAATAGGGTGAGGCCCTTGGGGTGCAAAATGAGGGATGTGGGGAGTAACAGCTTTTTCTCCAGGTCATGACATAGCTACAGTCAAGTCCTAAACGGATTTGAGGGAAACCGTGTCCAGGCAGATACTTTTAAAGCCCTCTTGGAAGAGGGGATCGTTTTGTCAAGAAGGGTATAGTGTTGACATTTAGATTCCTATCTGAAAGATAATAGTTTTAGGATTCAGGCACCATTGCTGAAGAACGTAGGGGCTGACAAAGGATCCAAGATCTTGTGGGAGGGCAAGAAATGCTTTTGTGTCTTTGCCAGACCAGACCCTGCACCTCCTGAGCATGGGGCAGGCAGACAAGCCTCTAAGGTTTGCTGTGCATTTAAGAGCCACATGTGTCCTATCAGGGGCGTTTAACTTCTTATAAAAAATGTTTGCTTAAGGAAAGATGTTCACCTGTAGTTAAGAATTTAATCAGTGCCACCACTGTGTCACTTTTAGCAAGAAATAGAACCTCTGTAAAACAGATCATGATAATAGTGCTTTCTGTAGTGGAGTTAATGAATGTAGCGCACTTAGATCAGGGCCCTCCCTGCCCTTGTAAAGAAAGGGTGGCTGTCCAGGAAAGAAGTCCCCCCCTTAAAGTCCTTGTTACCATCAGAGCAAGGGGAGAAGGTGGTGTTAGGAAGTCTGGGATGAGAGATTACATGGGAAAGCTGGAAGAAATTAATTTGCATTTTCTTCTCAAAACCTGAGAGTGAGGACAAGGAGGAGCTGAGAGGGAGGCAGGCTACATGAGAAGGGGAAATAGTTGAGTAAATAAGGTAATGACCTGGTTTTGTTTTCTTGTGGGAAATTGCCACCCGGGTGGGAGTGCTGGAGGACACATCTCTTACAGAACAGTGGTTTCCTAAGGATTTGCCTTGACCACGAGAATGATTAATATTTACTTCTTTTTTTTACCTATCCTCCTACCACCATCTGTAGGAAAATCTGACGAGCAGAGTAAATGAAGAGATAAAAAGTTATGAGAAAGCATTTACTAAAAAAAAATGTAAATAGGACTATGCATGCTAATCTGACAGAATATTTAACATAAAGGCCTTCAGTATCTTACAAAAATAGTCTTAAAGATACCTACTTTCGCTTTGTAAGAGCAGGTACTCAGATAACAAAATAATTTGATACATTATGATTTCCTGCTTTTATTTTAAGAATTGCTATTAAGCCATGGCTGGTGACTTACCGTAAGGTTGACTTAAAATACCTGAGGCTTTGGGGAAAAAAAAACAAAACCATTGCTGTATATCAAATGTTGTCTTACATATTTTGTTTCAGCAGAGGGATAAGGAAGCAGTTCTTCACAGATAAGGTAACTGAGTACTATTTATTTCTACTCTGTGTTAAGAGATAGTAAATTATAGACGTCCAGTGCTTTTTACAGTTTTAGCTCCAACAGTGTGAACTTTAAAGACTGGCAGCTTGAATCAGGAGTTCTAAGATAAGCCCCTGGCTAGGACACACCCCAAGATTACTTTTCAAGTGAATTTCGCTGTTACACTACAACTTTGTATCTTACCAAACTTCTATCTGCCTTCGCCTTTAGGCACTTTCATGAGGACCTCTATTTTAGATTAGAATAATTTCGAGAATGTTCATAGCTAGATCTAGTCAAGCTCAAGTACAGAATCATGACCCTGGTCTCTGACCATACCACCCTGAACGTACCCCATCTCATCTGATCTTCGAAGCTAAGCAGGGTCGGGCCTGGTTAGTACTGATGATCAAGGGCATACTCCTGAACGTGGCTGTCCTGCCACGCTACTAAGGAATCAACCCTTCACCACTCACTGTTGCAAAGCCAGTGTGGTGTCGTTCAGTACAGTGGAACTGTAGAGGAAATGGCACACGGACAGTGTCTCAGCATTGGTTAAACTTCCCCTCTGGGCCAGGCGCCAGGTGGGACGCTCTGAAGGATGCCATCTTCCATCTCGTTGGCTAGCACAGCATGTTCCTTGGAATTACCCAGATCCAGTTGCTGTCCCGGCCGCACCGTTGACCAGCTGTGTGACCCTAGGTAAACTGCTTCATGTCAGTTTCCTCCGCTGTAGAAGGGCTCCCTGGTCCAGTCTTGTGAAGAGTAAATGGCATAATGTGTGCCTGGCAGAGAGAAGCCATTTAGGCAGAGGGAGCACTTAGGACAGACCCTCAGGCCACAGCTTCAGAAGAGGAAAGGACTTTTTGCCAAAAACGATTAGAACTGTGTTAATGAGACTAATTTAAAAGTCTTCACTTGGGGAAAGTGATGGTATAAACTTCGAAAGAGCTCCTTTCTGATCAGAAATCTCAAAAACTATAAAGTTGTTCTTACCTGAAGTTGCTGCACTGAGAGGTGCTAAGTGTATCCTCTGGCCAGCTGAGCCCACTTCTTTTTTGAGAAAGGAAGGAATATATCCTGACTGATTGTAAGTAGCATAGCTTCCAAGATTGCCTGGTGACGCATCATAAAGTTTCATAATCAGAAGGTGAGTATTTTAAAGCACCAGAGAGTAACGAATACTACACCCCTCCCAATTCTGGATTCCGTTTTTCGAGTATTGACTCTATTTCAAACGCTGCATAATAGCTTTACAGATAATCCTGTTGAGTCCATATAGTGCCCCTTTAGATGCCTATTTTACCCACACCTTGTGGCTCTTAGAACCTGCCTAAATGATCACAGTAAGTGACCAAGCTAGAATGTGAACCCAAGGCTGTCTTCCCTGAACATACCAGTTTTTTTTAATGACTTCTTTCTTAACCTGAGTGTGTTTTCCTGCCAGGAGGCCCCCCGGCGCTCCTGTGCTCTCTGCTTTTCTTCATTCTGTAAAATCACTCTAGTAACTGTACCTGTTCTCATAGGGTTGCTGTAGAGAGTGAATGAAATGTATGCAAAGCACTTAGCATAGAACCTTGTGTTCAGTAAACGTCAGCTGTCATTAACCTCATCCTCATCACTGTGAGTGAGTGATTGGCCTGGGGGCAGTAGAGTGATGGGCTGAAGGGGGAAAAGCTAAAGTCAGAAGACAGGATGTCAGCTCGAGCTGAAATGAGAGTCTGAACTAAGGGAGTCACAAAGGCAACGGAGAAGAGAACTAAGTGGGTGTACGGGGTAGGCGGGGTAGGGAAAGAGGACTACAAACCCCTCAGTTTGTATCTTAGGTGACCAAGAACAGCAACAGGTTTGTTGGAAAGACATGGTGCCTGTGGGATACTGGAGTTGTGGTTGAGCAGGCCTGGAGACAGAATTAGCAAGGTATGGCGGTTACGGGGCTATGGGCTTGGAGGAGCCAGCTCAGAGGGCTTGTGGGATGTGCAAAGATCCAGAACAAAGGCCCAGGGAACACCAGCATTAAGAGACAGGAAAGAAGAGGACCCGCAGAGGAGAGGGAAGAGGGAGGGTGGTAGATGATAGGAGGAACATCCAGGAGCACACAGTGTGTGAAGAAAGGAGGAAGACCGAAGGAGGCAGAGATCTGATGGGATTAGCCTGGCTGTGGACTCTGGCCACTAGGATCATGTCAGGACCTGGCAGGAGCGGTTTCAGTGGCCTGAGTCCAGGTGAGGACAGGCCACAGTGAGCTGAGAAGCAAACTGGAAATAAGAGGAAAAGGAATATAATTTCTTTCAAGGAGCCTCACTGTGCAGGAAAGGAGACACACTTGTCAGCAAGGAGGTGGAACAGGACTCTGACGGTGATGGTGAGCTATGACTGAAGCATTTCTTACAGCGTTACTGGTTCACAAGTCTGGCCTCTGAACCTCTTGTCCCTGAAGTCTGTCACAGTGCTCTGCACAGGAGGCCCTCAAGTGTGTGCTCTTGAACCAACAAATGCCAAGCAGCAGCATCATCACAGAAGTGAGACTTTAGATAGTGAACACGTCAGTTTGTACAGTTTTTAACACTACGGAATTCTGCATATGCACAACTGCCTAATTTGACCTTTCTTTCAGCTCCAAGTACCCATTTCTAAACCACTAATGAGCCTTTTACATCAAAAGATTTTTGAAAGGCAGTTCACGGCAGTGATCCCATTCAACAGCAGCTTCAGAACCCTGCTCCGGCTGTCCTCCGCCTCCTCAGAGCAGATGCTACATGCTTACGGTGACAAAAATCCTAGGGTTGGTTATATAGTAATACCTTGGTAAATATCATGTCCTTCATTGGCTACACAGCGAAACTGACTTAGGGAGCCTAATTGACTTGCCCACAATCACAAGGCTACTGAGTGACAGAATGGGGATGGGATATGTCAGATTCTAAAAGCCATGTGCTGAGCACGTAATGGGCTGTAGGGAGAAAGTTGCTAAGGAAAAATGCACAAAAAATTCATTATTTTGGCTTCTTACTTTAGAAGTACCTTATGAGCTGCAAAGTTTCAGGCTGGAGCCAATAGTTAGCACCGTTTAAACCAGCAACAGTGAATCTCTAGGAAATCTACCACCTCTATTAACCTGGTTAACTTTTAAGTGATCGTTAATGTGTAAGGAATGAGTTTCAGAACTTTAAAAAAGATTTTCCAGGAATACTGATTACAAATTAGAAAATATTCTTTTAATTCTTATTCTCAGTAGATTTGCTTCATTTATATAAATTGTCATTATTAATTTAAGAAGATAAGCCTAGAGCTTTGAGAGCAAGTTAGTTTAGAATCCCGACTGCTGAAGAATGGTGTTCTTGACGCCATGGAACGCTTCTCTTTCTCCCAGCCCTGGGACTTCTAAAAGCAGGTGACCTTGGTTGGCCTTCATAGTGGCCTTGTATGACAGGATTCAGGGCAGATGTGGAAAAGAAAATTGGACAAGATAGTCAAAGAACAAGTTGTACTCATCTACAATGCCCAGAAATTACCTTGTGGGTCCTCTAATTTTTCAGGAAAACTTTCATTGCATGATAGTTTTTCAATTGGTTTAATTATGCTTTCCTCTGAAGAGAAGGCAAGTGGAAGGAAAGAATGAATAAGAAGAATGTTTTAGGAAAAGCAGAGAAACAATGGTTAGATGATTAATGAAAAAATCAGGAAGGACATAAACTGTTCTCACGTGTGGTCACAGCTTTCCTTTGACGCCAGTCAATTCTATATTCCCCCAAGATGCAAAGTTGTAGTGGGATCATGTAAACTCATTTGTACTTAACCAGCTGGTTCAGTGAATATTATTTTAAAATAGTGGAAAAAAATAAGTAAATTAGTGCTGCAGTGTCTGATACCTCAGCACTATTAAACAGGTAAGTTGAGTCCTCAGAGATCTGGAAAACTTAAAATGTCCAGAGTGTGTTGTCACATCTCAGAACACCCCAGTAGACTACTCACTTGCTGCATCAGTGATCTCAGATATTTTTGGATCCAGTTCTCTGTCTATCTATCATCTGTCTTATAAGAACTCTACTTCTTCACACACTTTAAACTGTTGGGTAACATTTTTCATTGTAAGTTTTATAGTTCGTAAAGTTGTCATTTGTGGGATATTATAGACATTTTAAAATAAAACTATTACATCTCTAATTTAACTTTAAGCAATGGGATTTAAATACCATGGTGATTTTATGCCTACCAATACTGACTTACAGAATACATAAATACATTCTTCCTTTTAGCCATTGGAAATTTCACATTAATCTCATTTCTCTCTAAAATTTTATTTTCATTCATGTCAGCTCCCAAGTTTTATCCAAATATAATTTTAGGCTTAAAAGTCTTTAAGTTGACCGCTGAAAACTATGTATAAATTGAAACCTTTCAAAAAATTTTTATAGCCATAAGTATGTCAAAATACTTTTTTTATAGATTAGGTTCATTATAATTACAACAATTCATTGCATATAATTAATCAAAAAAGAGGAATACTATAAATTTTGATTACTGAACATTGAAAGGCATTGTTTTTTGGAGAAATTCATCTCACTGAGAAAGATGGCACCTTTTCAAGCTGTCCTTGTATCCACAAATGAGTATTGCTTATTGCTAAAATCAGGTTTCAGCACCAGTTCTGTTCCTTTTTCTCTTGTTCCTTTTTGGAGATGGAAGCACTGAGAAACCTTGTTTAACGTAAATAGATAGTTGGAAATGAAAGGTGTTCTGTTACACAGCTTTGTCACAACAGTCTTTGAACTCTATTCAGAGTTCTAGACCAGAAATCATAGTGATTTTGAAAATGAGTTTTCATTATCTGTCAGCTGACAATTCAATCAGGCTGAGAGCTGGAAGCCACGTGACTTAAACAGGATTTGTTCCCCAGTCATCAAGAGTTACTCACTTTCTCAACATTGAGCCCAACATATGAAACTGTGTCTTTGACTGGCTCCCCAGAGATTTTTATTCTTTGGGGAAACAGGAAACACACCCTAGTAAACAGAATTTGTCTTTTCTTTTGTACAGTCAGAGAATAGAGACCTGTTGCTCAGGAAGATGCATTTTTTCGGACAGAATCCATATGGAAGTTGAGATCTGGCAAATGATTGCCTTTAAATGATCTGTGCTGAAGTACCAGTTAGAAAGCTTTTGTGTACCCCCAAAATTATCTCAGTTGGAAGAAGGTAGCTTGCAATGGAGTTAAAAGTAAAAATCTGCAGAAGGAAAACAATGTAAAATACTCTAAATGTATTTTTGCTTTACCTGCATTACTCCTTTTGAAAGCAAGTTCTGTCCCCAGGGATCCCAATGACTTAGGAAATAACTGATTACTCCAAGTATACGGGTTTATATCCTTTCCACTGGCTACCAAGGACACATTCTTGGGATTTACACCTTAGAAGAGCAAAATAGTCATTTCAGAGGTTAGAGTGTGATCATTAACTTGAAGGAAAAATATATAATACATTTCAGATGAAGACCAGAAATAACATGGAGGAGGAGAATGGAAATAAATTTATGTTACAATGTAGCAGATAAATTGCCTTAATCTGAAATACTTCCAATAACCTGGAACCCTCACAGTGTATTTTATAAACATAAGGTGTTTTCTGTCATACAAGAAATAATAGGTTAAACATTGCTAAATGTCTTATAAAAATGGAGATGATAACCACATTTTCTTTAAAAAGATACTTCCTTGTCATTTACTTGTTTTCAGTATGAACTCTGGACCAGACCCTGGAGGAACACTTAGTGTGGCCAGGAAAACAGACATGTGACCAAGAAGTCAGGGGAATTGAAAGTTTGGAAGCAGATATGTCAGCATCTATCAGTGAAGCTTATTTGTATATGAAACCTAGTAAAATCTAAACAAAGTATTTCTGATTTTCTGAAATCTGTGAAATGTGGAGTCAACTTTGGACTTTGGTACTAGTAGTCAAAGGGTGGTGTTTCAACTTACTTTTTAAGAGATTTGAAAATTTCCTGAACTTGCTTTCTTTTTACTGACCATAAATTGGATGTAGCATACAGGACGGTAAAGACCTCACACCGTCGAAGCCTCTGGGTTGTACATGAGTGTTTTCTTCAGCTAATACAAGGAAAATCCTCACTGGGGACTACCATTAATGTAGGAAATTAGCAATTTTTTCCAGGTGGAACAACTTGCTTTTCAGAGTGAACTCCTTAGCAAAGTTTCCCATTTGTGAGACATATAATAATATCCCTAGTTCTGAAGACAGAAAAAAAAAAAAAACAGGTTGTTTTGTACCTCAAGGTTATTGGTCACCAGTTCTCTAATGAAACACTTTGCCAGGTAAATAATTTGCCTTTCTTATGGCATATAGCTCCGTATGGATTTTGGTTTCTAATAATACACTTACAAACTGAACTACAGTAGGCAGTTACCTGACAATAAAGAAGATGCACTTTCTAAAGAAAATAGCAATAACTCATGAAAAAATCTTCACCAAAAAAAAAAAAAAATCCTTTACCCCCTAAAGAAAGGGCAAGGTAGGGGGACAAACTAAAAATCACCTTAAATGACTGTTTTCATGAGTGTAGTTCAAAAAGAATGGGCTCTTGAGTACCTAAATTATTTCGTTAATCCAGTTAGCCTAGTTGTTTGTTTGGTTTTTTTTAAGTAAATATATCCATTAGCAAAGAAAATTGCTTTAATTCTTTTTTAAAGATTCCAGATTTCTTGGAAATAGACACAGTCTAGACTGTTAAGTCATTTACATCTTAGTTTACAAGCTTTTACTGGGCACCTTCTATATAGCAAACACTGGGATAGAGGTAGAAATGAACATACCAT
Source organism: Martes martes (assembly GCF_963455335.1). NCBI lineage: Eukaryota > Metazoa > Chordata > Mammalia > Carnivora > Mustelidae > Martes > Martes martes. The sequence goes on from NC_137893.1 coordinate 132,513,335, forward strand.
CATCCCTTGCCTCAGAAGAGATTAAATCAGTTAGCAAATATTTAGTGAGCACCTATCACATGCCAGGCAGTGTATATGGCACTGGACAAAAATTGGTGAACACAGCACACTAGTTTCTACTCTTTTGGCTCTTATAATTTAATGGGAAGGGAGACATTAAGTTATAAATAGGTAATTAGTGGTATATAAATTGTTTAAAAGAATCTGGTGCTGAGGGGGCAGGCAAATAACAGAAGCAAGTTTCTTTAAAAGTTCCGTACTCTTTCTTTAAAAAACAGGAATTTTAAGGTGAACTGTGAATCTGATTAGGGGTTGGGAAGGGGTGGGAGGTGTGTTCCTGGGAGAGGCGACAGTGTAGGCTGGAGACCCGAGATGGGGAAGCCCTGGGAGAGAGTCCGTGGACAAAGGAAGAACAGGGACAGGCACAAAATGAGGCTGGAGAGGGGAGTAGGGGTCAAGTCACACAGGGACGTATGTGTCCTGTGAAGAAATTTTAAAACACGGTAGGAAAGGCAAGTGTAGAGATGACATGGGACATTGAAGACAAGGCCAGGGGAGCAGGAAGGAGGAACAGAAGTAATAAAGGGACTCGAGAAGGAGCAGGGTTTCAAAAGCGCTGTGTGGAGGGAGCCGGTCTCCTTGCCAGCGTGGCTGCATCCGTGCGTGCGGGCCGGAGTCCTGGTGCTGGGAGCAGGACCGGAGACCAGAAGGCACCTCCGAGAGATGCTTTGTGCTTGCATCGCACACTCTACTGCAACTACCTTGCTATCATTAAATACCTAAGGCTTACAGGGTGAGCTGAGCGATGACCGCGGTCCCATTGTAAGTAACAGAAAACAAAGTCTTGTTCCAGTACACAGCCGGTCAGTAGCAGGTCAGTAACTATGACTCTTGCGTCTCTCTCCCTGAAGGCCAGTGTCACAGATCTGCCAATTCTTGTATAATGTCATGCTGCCCTGAAAGTATATGGTACATTTCTAGAGCTCTCATGTTCCTAAAAAAGTCGATGCTTAATAAAACCTTTAATGTTTGGATTTATAATTTTAAAAAAAAAAAGAGGACCCCCAAAGATATTATTTTTTTTTAAATCCTGAAGATACTCAATTATAAAAATAACTTTGGATCACAAATGGCAAGGAACACTTCTTATTGCAGTTTCTATCCTCTGCAGTTACTGGGTCATGATAGGTGCTCAATAAATGTTTGTCCAGGTAACTGAACTGAGCTCAAGTCTAGTTTCAAATCTCATCCAGCTCTAGAGGGGCATCCTCAAGACAAAAAAGGCCAACAGGGGAATAGTAAGGCTCAAATTGAGATTTCATGCACTTCTAATTTCAAGTCTGTTTATTAAGTTTCAATTATAGCCATGCTTATGAACCACAGTAATTTGCGAAACTGTTACATCTCTCTTTTAAGAAGGAAGTGATCTGACCAGTCTCAGATACCCAAAATATGTCCCAGAAAACCACTTTAGGGAGCAGAAATATGAAAACAGGGTACCTTGCATCCATTTATCCTAACAAAAATTTACAGTTGCCTTTCCCACCACCGGAGGGCTCCTGTATAGATAAAAATACCAATTTGCTGAGTGATTTTTATTTTTTTCCCCAAACGGAAGAGTATCCCCCATGAATTTGTGTTCTGGGAACTTTGCTACATCCCTACTTTTGCAGTCAGATCAGAACTCCCTCACAGTACCAACACCAACATTTACAAACCTCCAGGTATCTCGATAGAGATTACAAGGGAAGTGCCTTTGTTGCTTTCAAAAGTGCCCCCCATGTTTTATGGTCTTAATTCCAACTCTTCTCCCCTTCCTAAAGACTTTAGTCCCTCAGGCATCCCCCTCCCCTCCGGCATGATTAATGCCTCCCTCTGTAAGTCATCATTCCTGTCCACATGTAGATGAGCTCCAAAGACCCAGAATCCCCACCACTGATGTGCTCCCTGAGCAGACTCCAGTATGGCCCTGTTTTCTAAGCTCTTCGCAGCAGAACATCTCCAAAGAGGAGTATGCCTGTTCAGTTGCTACTTTCTCACTTCTCATCACTTTTCAACCCATTCCAGCCTACTTCTCCCTCACCATTTCAGACTGAAACTGCACGCCCAGGGTCATCAGGGACCTCTCCATTGTCAAATTTGATTGGGTATTTCTCTCCCTTCTTATAACCACTCAGCAGTAAACTCTTGCAGGTAAACGCTCCCTTCTTGGCTTCTGGAAACCACCTGTGCCTGGTCTCCCCATCATCTGCCTGGCTCTTTCCTATTTCTCAGCTCCTTCTCCTCTACCGCTACCGTGGTTCCCATTCCCAATCTCTCTACAGGTGATCCTAGTCAATCCATGGACTTAAATGCTGTCGGGGAGTTGCTGCGGACTCCTACATCTGTTCTTTGCGCAGGTCCCTCCTCAGCATTCCTGATTCTTCCCTCCTTCCACCCGAGTGATCTCTCCACACCGACATGTTTCACAAGCATCTCAAAAACAACAGCCCATGCACAGGACTGTCCACCTCTTTCCCACTCAATCCTGTTCCTCCTCAGTCTCCCCCATCTCAGAGCACGGCACCACCACCCAGCTCAGATTCAAGCTCCAAACTCGCTTTTCCCTTCTTTTCTACCAACATCCATCAGCAAGTCCACTTCCAAAGTCTATCAAGAGGTCATCATTTTTCCCTCTAAGTCATCACCAACTGGGTCCCTGTAGGCCATCATCATCTTTCCCCTGGAGGACTGCGGTAGCTTCCAGCTGGCCTCCCTGCATGTAGCCTTGCCCTGTTGCAATCTGTCCTTTATGCAGAGTCTTTCTAACACACGTGTCCTGTGTCATTCACCTAAGATTCCTTCAAAGGCCTCCATGGGACCTGGAACAAACCCCAAATTCCTTCCCCTGCCCTCAAGGTGCTGCCTCATCTGAATTCTGCTGGCTTTCCCCTCCTCCCCGCCTCCCCTCTCGCTGCTCTCCCCTTAGCCCTTTAAGCTCCAGATAGGCAGCCTGTTGATCTACTCAAGCCAGCGTCGTTCCCTCCACCTAAAACCCTTCTCTCAGCTCTCTGCTTGATTGCCTCCTCATCCTTCTGGCATTAAGTGAGAGGTGAGGGGATCAGGGAGTGCCCCCCACAGCCACACTCCGGGTCATCTCTCTGCTTCCACAACACTCATCACCACCTGTGAATCTGCCTTTTCTCTCTGCACTAGAACGTAAGCTCCCGGAGAGCACGGACCTTGTGTGTCTTGTTCAGTGCTATACAGATATCTCAGTGCCCAGATCATTAAGTTCCTGGCACATATTAAGTGCTTCATATATATTGCTGAGTGAATGAGTAAAACAAAGAAACCAACGGCATCCGTAAATGAATGTGTGTGCTATCCATGGGTCCCACAATGTCTTGCCCTTCCATCCACACGGAGACCTGCTGCTCATCCACTGATAACCAGCTGGGTCACCCCCTCTCTAAAGGCTAAAACGAGATAGACATTGAAGCCACAGATCTCCAAATACCCAGGGTTATAGTTTTAGCTCCTTCCTGGATAACTTCATGCCAATCTTTTCAATCTCTCTTGGATAGGACAGTATCTTCCTCCTTATTACTCAGCAGAGAAGTGCAGTCTGAACGCTGGCCTTGTTCTCCCTCCATTTATTTCAACCTCTTTGACGTGTGTCTAAACCTACACAGCCGTCGTGCCTCTGTTTTCTCTCCTGTCCATTTCTAAAGCCCTTCTGTAATTTCATTTTTTTCCTTTCAATTATTGGCAGTAGGCGTGGATCTCTACTGGATTCCTAGAACTGAAATTTATATGGTTGCCTAAAAGGTATACAGAAAAATGTTACACCGCAGTCTCATTGCTAACAATCCAGTTTCAACCTTGTCTCTTGTCTTCCTTATTCCTCCATCCCGAATTCCTGGGAAATGAAAACCATGGCTTGCTTCTGGAGACTTCCTCACGTGAACCCAGTGGCCTTTTTACTACATTCAGAAAGCTGTAAATTGCCATGCCCACAGATGAAAAACTTTATCTCTCCCTCTTCTGGGACTAAAGATATATCTGTACAGATACACAGTCAATTAAAAATCGATTCCCTTTTAGACTCCATTAAATGTAAACTTTCCTTTTTAAAGTGGATTTTGAGGAGAAAAATGCTGCTTGCAGGCACAACATAAACTCCCCACCATCTGTCTAGATTTTTCTCCTAAGCTCCAGGTTCATATATTCAGTCATCTTAGATCAACTCAGATGTTTGCTAGGCATCCCAACCTCAACTTCAGTTTCTCCACTTCCATACCTCCTGTCCTCTCCTCATCTTCCCTTTCTCAGCTAAAGTCACCACCATCCCCCCAGTCATTGCCACGTCAAAAACCCAGAAGCCAACACTAATTCCTGCTGTTTTCTACCATCATCCATGCTGGTCTATCAGCAAGTCTTATCTTTCCACTATTGAAATACACTGAGCTTTTACCCATTTTTCTGTCTCCACGTTTGCCACTCTGGAGCAAGCTATTACCGTCTCTATCGAGACACATGCAGTGGGCTCTTAACCAGCCTCCTGGCCCCTCTTGAGTGCCTAGCATGCTCGACCCACCATCATCTTTCAAAACCATAATCCAGATCATTTAGGAAACAGTGTAAAATCCCACATTTTATGAAATGGTGTAACGGGGGTGCAGAATTATTTTATTAAAATTTAGCACTTACTTAAAGGCATAGCTTTGGTGGGCGAGAGTGGTATTTTTTTGAACCCTGTTCTCATCCTGATTTTTGACTAAGCATTTCTTGAGCAGACTTGACAGAGGCAAGAGACTGAGAAAAGTCCTTGGAGACAAGTACTGGCAAGGCAGAGCCAGCAAAGAGCACTGTGATTATACTTGTTATCTTACTGGGGCCCTTCCTACAAAGATTCCAAGACACCTGAGCCTGACCTGTCTTCTAGTTGGCAGCAAACATTTCATTTCCGCTGCTTACCTGGAAGGTATCTTGATTGCCTCAAGTAGTACTGTTTAGCTGTTGAGGCCGTTGACAGTTCAGAATCAGATTTTAGGGGAAAAGCAGCAGGTAAGCTCTTGTTTTCCCCTGCAGAGTGGTGGGAGCCGGAGGGGACAGAGTCTGGAAGCCTTGGAAATCAACATAAGGCAGCATTACAATGTGAAAATGTGTGAAGATGACAGCTACTGTGTTCTCACCCACCCCCTGCTCATCTTTTCAAGGGCAAGGTCACCTCAATTAAATGGTTTCCATCAGAGTCCTTTTGCTGACAGGGACACTAAGTGACAACTTCTCCCCCAACAGATACTGGGCTGTCCACACAATCCTTTTTAATACTAAACATTACGCAACAGAAAGCTTTATAACTGAGCAGCACACTGCCTGTGTGTAATGTTTCTAGCTTTCCGGCCACTGCTACAATTGTGGATTTATAACAGGGGAGGACGGCACGTTGAAAGGGAAGACAATCATAGCCCCCCTCACCTGTCTATGAAAGCAATGTCTGTCAGTAAGGTTGTCTGGGACTCCCTCGGATCGACACTGTCTTGGTTGGCCCTTTGAACTTCTGGCTGCCCCAACCTGGTCTGGGGTAGCCCTAGACACAAGTAGGACCCTTTCATTAAAAACAGCCTCACCCATTTCTGGCCCCTTTCCCTCTCCCTCAGCCCACCGTAGACCTACCAACTGCTGAAATCCTACCCGTTTTCAAAACTGCTCTTACCAAAAAGACTTTGCTCTCCTCCACAAAGTAATCTGCCCATGAACAGAACTCTGGAGCTCCTTAGAGCTCCTTCATTAGCAGAACCTAATACATGCTCTGTTCTTGTGTTATATATTTCCACTGCTGTACATTTGATGGGATGAAGACAGACTACATCCTGTTCCTACCTTTGCTTAATACCATCTAGGTGTTTAGTAACTGTCTACCGCGCATGCATACAAGTGTAAGTATAAATATCTTGCTTTTGTTTTGTTTGCAAAAAAAAAAAAAAAAAGGCAACCTAATAAGTGAAAGTTTCACACTTTAGTATTTGATCCGTTGTGTTCTTTTTGAGTCAGCCCATGCAGAGAATAGTAGAGTGCGTTCACTTCACCAAGTATTGTACAGAAGACAGGCAGACATCTAGATAGTTTTGAATTAGGCCTCATCTGACTTTATGTGACCTGTTTATCCAATCTATCTGACTCTCAGTATTCTGTTCTACACTATGTTTACTGGAACATGAAGATTACAAATTAAAACTTAGGTAGGCACTTAACATATGGGAGTATATTAATAATAAATATTATTGTTATATGTCTAAATTCTATAAAGCCATCTGAAGATACTAAAAAATAAAAATGGAAGAAATACACGTCGAGAATTCATTGTCATACAGTTTTTCTAAAGACTTTCAAGAGAAAAGGAATAAATGTTATTGAAGACATTTACCAATTGTTCCCTTGCCAGAATTAAGTATATGGACTACAAACTTGATTTTAACTATAGATTTTGATTCAAATCTCTTCACCTAAAAACACATGATAAAATTCAGCTGGAAATGAGATGACATAGGTTTAAAAAAAAAGTTTTCAAGTCATCTACACAGTACATCAATGCAGATGCAAATAATTATTTTTTAAAAAAGCAACTATGTAGCTCTCTACATATCTTTAACTTGACATCTATAATTTTTTATCATAAATTAAATCATTTTGTTTCTTGTTTCTTAATAGTAAATAGAAAACAGTGAATAATATGTAAGATGAAATACAAAGATGAACTATAATTGGAGTATTTCATGGTGCGAGTTAATAAAGTTCTAGGCACCTTATTCTATAAAACACTGAATCTTCAAAAAAATTATGTACAATGTGTATCTGTAGGTTCTGAAAAAAGTCACAGTTTCACAGAACATTCTAGTACATTTAAAATAATAAGCATCATTAGGCTCTAGTGCTTTAGTGGTTCTGAATCCCCATGCTTTCCAATACCGGCTAACATACCCAATTTCTAACGTGGGGTTTTCTTTCCCCTAAGAGAAATACGTATAGGACTACAAAGCCTTCTGAGCTGAAAATGGCAGTCTTCTGATTTCTCCCTTTGTCTGGAATCTCAAAGGTTGTTATGCATTCATGCCACTCCAGATTCGAAATGCTGAGAGGAGTGACCCTCTGGCATAAAGTGAGAGGGGGATTAAGCATGTTTATTCTCAGGTTCATGTACTTTACGGAAGAGTACCTATGGAACTTGAGCATCTGGAAACCTACTGACAAAGAATTATCCAAGCGTAAGTCCTCCTAACAGAACCTTCCATGTACTTCAGAGACATGTGTGTCCCAAAGTAAATGCCATATAGCTATTAGGTAAAATTCCCTGCCTCCTGCCAATATTTTCCTCCCTCTTTTGTTCCAAAGAGAGAAAAAAAGAAGACAATATTTTTCCAAACTTTTGTTCATAAAATTTAATGCACCCTCACCTCAAAGTTGAAAAGCGCACTAATGAGGACTTAACTTAGAAAAGGGACTGCCGGAGATACGAAACTTCCAGAAAAAGTTTAAGAAATGATCAAAAGAGTTTAGAATAGCAAACAAATTAGTGAGTCTGAGCACCATCAGAGGAAACCATTACTTTTATAGATTGTGCTTTGCTTTTCTTCAAATAGGCATACAGATTTCAAATGGGAATGATGGTGATCATAATTCAGTAGGGCACACTAAAAACTTCACAAGAACTCTTCCCCTTCCCCTGCGCCGCCGGACACACACAACACTCAGCCATTAATACTGAGAATCATTACTGCGAGAAGTCAAGATTCTTAATCTTCCCAGAGGTGTGCGTAGAGATCTGGGATATGTGGAAGAAAACAATGGTAAGCTACTCATTGTCTTTTAACATCTTCAGTTATATGTAATGAGTAATATAAGTTCATGCATGATAAAAATATATTTTCCTGGAATGTGAAATCTTACCGAAATGGAGAATCTTTTTTCCTCTTTTCTTTGAATATATTCATGCTTGGCTTCTTGGAATGGGAGGCTCCGAGATCGCAGTCCTCAAATTCTTCCCAGCTGTCTCCAGACTTGAACACAGTCTGACCCCAACGCCTCCTAGCACTTTTATGACCCAGTGTGCCATTTGGCTTCTGTGATGGAAAATCAGTCATCATCATCTGTTGTCATTTGCTGAGTTCCTTTTATGCGTAAGCTATTCTACTTGATACCAAAAGTACCCATTCTCAAGGAGGCTTCCATAAAGTTAAGAAGATACAAATATACAGGTTGAAAAGTATTAACGAAAACAGATAGCACATGCCAAAAATATGATAGGAGTTCAGAGGGAGGAGAGATCTCTAGATTTGGGCTGGGGTGAGACTTGAATACTTAGGATCAGAATTGACTCCTCACTGATGTATAGTTTGGAAAACTGTGATGTGTGACTGTGTCTCTTTGGGCAAGTGACTTCTCAAAGCCTTGGTTTCTTCCTCTTAAATGGAGATAGGCAGTATTTCTCTAATTCGTGTTTCTGAGTTTAATATAAAATATCTTGAAAGTCCTTAGGATATGGCCTAACATATAACAAGAGTTATACTAAGGTTAGGTGGTATGGTTGTTATTGCTATTATTGTTGTTCCAGAGTTTGGAAGAGGAAATATACAGAGTATGACTTTCTAATAGAAAAGTGCCAGGGGCGCCTGAGTGGCCCAGTCAGTGAACGTTCAGCTTTAATCTTAGCTCAGGTCTTGATCTCAGGGTTGTGAGTTTGAGCCCCATGTTGGGCTCCATATTGGGCATGGAGCCTACTTTAAAAAAAGAAAAAAAGGAAGAAAGAAAAAAGAGAAAAGTGCCAGAGTTTGTTCCAGGAAGAAAGTGTAGACGTAGCTTATCAAAACAGATGGTTGGTGCTGGAAGTAGTGGAGGACGGGGTTGCAAAGACAGACTGATGCCGGCGTTAGAAGGCCTTCAGTGGGTCTAATGAGTTGCAGCTCTCCCGTGGGCAGTAAAGAACACTGCATGTCTTTGAGCTAAAAAGTGGTGAGATAAAGGCAGCATTCTAGAAGGCCAAGCTCTTCAAATAGGAGGTCTTTACAGTTATACTGGCATGGTCATGAAAGAATATATTTGCTCTTAACAAGGAATAAAAGGACTGGACTTTGCATCTCCCCGAACAGAGGTCAGAGGAGAGTGTGGCACACACTGCCAGGTTACCCACTCAGTAGCCATTCTGCCCATCTTCCTTTCAATATGCCTTCCTTTCCTACTTAAAATACATGAAATCCCAGCCTCCTTCACAGCTCTATGTAGCCGTGTGACATGATCTAGCCAATAAGTTGTCAGTGTAAGTCTCCTGGAGGGACTTCCAGGAGAGCAATTTCTGGACTCCCCTGGCATGCCAGTGGCTTTCACTCTTCCCTCTTCTAAAATGCAGAAGCTACGCCAAAGGAGCGGCAGCCGTCTTGTGGTGACAGGAATGAAAGCCACCTGCTAAGTGTGGCAGAACAGGAAGACGGAAGCTGTCTGGTGGTTCCTTCTATAATCTGCACCAGCCCTGGTTTGGCCCACCATCTCACTTCTTGTTACACAAGAAAACAACCTGTTATTCTTTAAGCCTCAGTGGTCTAGTTTCCATCATAAGTCACAGAAGAATGTAATCCTAGTGGATGCAGACAGGAAGGGCAGGGATGACTAAAGGTCTCAGCCTGCTTGTTTCAGGATGGTGGCTCTATTGATAAAAATAAGGAATGAGGAGGAAAACCTGGCCTGGACCACACAGTGGTTTTACTCAAATTTATCTGGGGCAGTTGAGGGGGGGAGGTACATAAATGGAAAAAATCCAAAAGGCAATTGAAAATCAAGGAATTTGGAAGCATATCTAAGTTTCGGGCAAGAAGATGTTTAAAGAATGGATATGCTATTGCTTGGAGCCCATGGTGCCTTCGTGATAGCTGATGACAGAAATGGTGTTTGCCGACCTCTATTATACTATTGTTTTCTTTGCCAGGGAAAATTAACTCTAGACTAAGGAGAATGAAACAAGCTAAGATCCCAGATAAGTAGAGCTAATCAAAGGTTATAGTTAGCTAAGTGTGAGCCTCTTATTTCTGTTGAGTTGTTCTTTCGGGCGCTGATGCTCTAGGCTGCTGAGCCATGTCACAAATATCAGGTAGTCTTCTATGTCTGAGAAGACTGGAAAGGGGCAAATATAAATAATGTTTGTAAAGTAGAAGGTGGATTTTTGCAAATTACACTTTAATATGTTTGGTATAGGATAAGGGCAAAGACTCTAAAATCAGTTATTAAAGGGAAAGTTTTTGAGCACAGAGGGAAAATGTGGGTAGATCGTATAGGTCACCATTTTTTATAAAAAGCGAACAATGCATACATGTGGTCTCTGTGGCCTTCAACAGAGAGGCTGACAGTCTTTGATGCTGTCAGTGAAATGAAGTGACAAAAGGACAACAAAGGTGGGTCAGTACTGTTACAGACTCAGTTTATTTGCCTCCAAAATTTATATGTTGAAATTTGTACACACCCCCCCAATTTATACCCCAAATCTAATATGATGGTATTTGGACAAGTGGTCTTTGGGAGGTAACTAGAGATTAGATGAGGTCCTGAGGATGAGACCTTCATGATGGGTTTAGGGCCCTCATGAAAGAGATTGCAGAGAGCTTGCTTTCTAGCTCTGCTTTGGGAGGACAAGGCGAGAAGGCACTTTATACAAACCAGGAAGAAGGCTCACTGGCAATCAAATTGGCTAACACTCTGATCTTGGACTTCCCAGCCTCTAGAAAATAAATTTCTGGCTTAAAGCCTCCCAGGCTATGGTATTTTGTTATAGCAGCCCAAGCCCACAAAGTACATTATTCAGTAGTCTGACCAAGAGTACTCTCAGGGGATCAGTGTCACTGTCGAAGAAAGTCCTAGTGGCCTGCCCAAGGGCTCACTGCCATTCTGTTCATCTTGAAGATATAGGAGGAAAAAAAGCAAATGAACAACTAAACCAACGCATAGTTAGTGACATGCTAGGCAGGATGGTTGAACTGACAAGACAAAAATAATTTAGAAATTGGAACGGTAAAAGTAAGATCTTGCAATTTTTTGAATCCTAGAGATCATAGTTTTGTAACTTGCAAAAACCCCATACACAAGAAAGAAGTAAAGAATATGTAATTTAGCAAAAGCACTTGTAGAAAATAGACTTGGGAATTTTAGTTGACAGAATGTTCAGTCCCTTCTCTGGAACCTATTAGCTATCTAAAAATTGAGCACTAGGATACTGGATCCTATAACTTAGAGAATACATACAAGGCCTTAGCATAGTACCTGGCACTTAGCAGATATTCAATAAATATTCATTTCTTTTCTTTTCTTCTCAGTGTGAGTCAACATTTGATGTGCCTCTCAAGAGAAAAAACAAACCAAAAAAAAAAATGTAATCTTTGGTGACATGAGTGCACATATGGTTCTGGAATGCTGAAGGTGATTCACCCATGATTTATACTCCCTGCCCATGGTTTGCCTCTACTTCTGGCAGCCTCTTTCTAAATCGGAAGCAGGGTGGTGAGGGGACTGAAAGGCTCCTTCCTACACAGGAACCAAGGATGACTCAGTCATTGGTGAATGATGTCCTGTGTGGAGTGTGAGGGAACTTGGGATGTTTCTTCTAGAAAAGAGGACAGGTAATATAAGGGCTATTTTTAGAGACCTGAATGGCTGCCTTTCGGGAAGAGTGATAAACTTTTATTAAAAGCTACAGAATGGACACTTGGGTGGCTCAGTTGGTTAAGCATCTGCCTTTGGCTCAGGTCATGATCTCAGGGTCCTGGGATCGAGCCCCACATCAGACTCCCTGGTCAGTGGGGTGTCTGCTTCTCCTCTGGATCTCCCTCATGCTTGCGTGTGCTCTCTCTCTCAAATAAATAAAATCTTAAAAAAAAAAAAAAAGAAAGCTACAGAAACCCAGATTTTAGCTCAGTATAAGAAAGAACTTCTGAATAGTCAGAAATGTCCCAAAGAGGGGGTGCCTGGGTGGTGCAGTTGGTTAAGCATCCAACTCTTGGTGTTGGCTCAGGTAGTGATCTCAAGGTTGTGAGACTGAGCCCTGTGTTGGGCTCCACACTCAGTGTAGAGTCTGCTTGAGATTCTCTGTCCCTCTGCCTTTCCTGCTCATGTGCTCTCTGTCTCTCTAAAATAAATCAATCTTATTAAAAAATAAAGAAAAGAAATGCCCCTAGATGGTGTAGACTCCTAGATGTACTATGGACAATTAATTCATCTGTTCAATGGGTAAACAGAGAAGTCAGCCATGTGCCAGGCACCATTCTGGGTTCAGGGCCTGTATTGATAAACAGATGAACATTCCTGAACTCTTGGAGCCTACATTCTATAGGAAGAGCCAGATAATAAACAATACACATAAGAACCAGGCAATTAATAGTACAGTAGAATAGGATTAGTGCTATAGGGAGCAGGGCTTGCTTATATAAGGACGGGGGGGGAGGGGATAAGGAATTAGACAGTATTCGTTGAGATCTCTCAGTCCTTAAATGCCCACAATGCAAATGCATTTGGGAGTATACATCTTGTGGATACAGCTCATGTGGCCCCTGGCGGAGCTGCCTGAACTGAACAAAAGAAGTAGGAAGAGAAAGTCTTAGACGATGCCTGATACTTAAAAAGCCCATTCTGTTCATGTTCATTAGTATTTAAAAACAGTATAAAATTACTGTTCAAATCCTTTGAGATTTAGGATCAGCTCTCTCGAGTCCCAGATTCTATTAAATTCTTTGAGTTCTTTTGCATCTGAGTAACTGTTAAAGTCTGTAGCATCCAAACTTTATCACATTCATTTTGGCTGTTTTTCTTTTCATAAACCGTATTAGGATTTTAGGTTATTTCTTGCAGAGCTCCTGCTAGAAGAAGCAGGGACTTTATTTAACATAAGTCATCTTTTATATCTTCTCCCACATTTTTAGGAATAAAATCCTAACCGAGCCTAGAAACTATTGCATCCAAAGTGTCGTTATGGGCTACTTACGGTCGGCATGGTTCTGACAATACTTGGAAACAGTGTTTGTGGCTGTTTCTGCTGACCCGGCTGCTTTGGCGCTGGCTGGACACTCGTGTTCTGGGGTGGCTGGATGGACTCCAGTGGCTGGTGGCTGTTCTTCGGTTGGGGCTGTCTGACTGTCTGGTCATTTATGTCTGGCAGGGGCTTCAATTCTAGATCCCCTAAAGATGGCTTTGATTCTAGTGGTTGCACCTGCTTATTTAAAGATTGTTTCGATTCCAGGTGATGTGAAGAAGGGCCTAACACTTGACCAACTTGAAAATACGAGTGTTTCAATGCCTACAAAAGCATGGAAATAAGAAATGTAAAACAGTTGCACCTAAATTTACTGCACACAAACGACTGACTGACAGCGGGCTTGGCATACAGCACTAGCCTAGATCAGCTTCAAAGACTTAGAAAGCATCCAGTTTTCCCTTTCTGTGGTACTTCAAAAAGGTAACCAGGAAATAATGATTTAGGACATAAATTTCATTGAAAAAATAAGGTACAACATAGTAGGAAGAATGTAAAACTCATGGGTAATGTCCAGGCAAAGCAACTGTTGTATTTGTATGAAGATAAAATCCAGCTTATAAACACGGGCTAAATTTGATGTGATTAATTCAAACCAAAATGCTAGATACTGATCATGGTTTTAGAGTCCCTCCAAAGCCATTCGGGAATGAGTTAAGAAGACCTTCTAAGGAGTTCATGTTAAATGATTAACTAGAACATTATATAAAATTCAGGGCCACTCTTATAGCTACATGCCTACCAGCAGTAAGAAAAATTCTAGGAAAGGAGATTACAAATGGATATGTGTTAGAGCTTATTATAGTAATGTATCAGCAAAGAGAAGATATTTCTTGGAAGAAAATATAAAAATAATAAAAAAAAGATCACTGTTTGGGTTTTAACCAGATCAGCCAAGCAGCTGCTGCTGCTGCATGGAGGTGGTGGGCTGGAGGGGAGGGTCCCTGGTGACTGCCTGGCCGCACAGTCTGCAGGAGTGGTTCTCCCGTGGCTGGGAGGTACGACTGTCATCTTGACATGCTACTAAGGGTGCTGCTGAACATCTTACAATAACAGGATGGTCCTCACAACAAAGAAGGATCTAATCCAAATGTCACAATGGCCAAAGTTGATGAAAATTGGTCTAAGGGATGTCTGAAGCCTTCCATACAGCTCAGCATATGGATACTGATCCCTTTACTCAGTAATCATACGCCTGGATTAAAGGAGGAACGTTCTCAGTTCTGCAGTTTGTGTTTGTATGTATGGGGGGAGGGTAAGGAGGGCACCTTAAGGTAGCCAAGCCCTATTACCCTGCACATCCTGCGCGAAGCCGGTTCCCACTGATGTGTGAGCACAGCTCTGACCCACAGTTAACTGCAAGGGCAGTTTTTGAGGGGACAGAAGTAGCTCCTGTATTCTGTAAGTTCAAGTCTCCTAACCTAGTCTTCCTGTTTCCACTAAAAAGCAGGGCTATGAAATAGTGGGCAAGAAAGAGGGTAAGGGCGGGAGGTATATTTCAGCAGATGTAGAAAGAGCTTTTATTCTGAGATGTCTAGAGCCTTTATTCTGAGATGTCTCCTACTACAGTCGATGTATGTGTTAATTACACCAACGTTTCTAAGTGGAGCTCTACAAATATAGGCAATTTAAATACATCAGTACCTGGCGCACAGAAAGCACTCAGTTTCTTAATTAAGTCCTATTAATTAGTATGTCAATACTCCTAAATTAAAAATGTACTGTTTTGGAGCTAGAAACTTTAAAAGTGTGATTTGCAATTTCAAGGCTTCATCTGTAACAATTTTTCCTCTTTAAGATATCAGCTACCATCCTTCAAGAAGAGGTGAGTCTTTAAGAAGGAACATGTTTTTTCTTGCTTATTCGGGGAATATTTGATCATCACATAGAGTAAGGATGTATGGAAAATTCTCAGGAAGAACTTAAAATAATCTGCAATAGCCAACACCAGGAAAAAAGTATTGCTCACATTTTGATGTTTTGCTTTTTTGTACTTCTTTCTAGTCATGTAATATATATACATATTTTTAATAAAATTATGTTGTATGTATAATAGTCTAGCCTACATTTAAACTTAGCATTTGGGCTTGAGAAGTCTCCAAAATGGTTACTTTATTTTAAAAATTCCATTTTTAATGGGAGCAAAGTAGTCTATGTTAAAGATATATATATATACCTCTAATGCGCAGTTTTCAATTAGCTTTGAGCATCTGTGGGCATAAATCTTTCTCCAACTTTCTGATTGTTTTCAACGTTCTTGATATACTACATTGCAAAACTATTTTCCATTACTTAGAGAAATAGCCTTTTAGCTGTTTTTTGTTGGTTTGTTACTGTTGTTTTTGCATTTTACCATAATGAACAATGGCTGCACATTTTAAAAAATAGTTTTTGGTAATTTTTATTTCTTTTTCTGATTTTTAAAAAATGTCTCATGCCCACTTCTTTTTTAGGTAAGAGTTAAAGACCTTTATTATATTTTTATTACAAAAGTTAACAAATATTTAGAAACATTAGAAAATACACGGTCTCATTTGTTGAAAAGAATTCTTGCTGCTTGTCTTCCAACCTTAGGATTTTCATAAGAGAAAAAAATTTAATTTTTATGTGAGCAAATCTGAGTTTTTCCTACAGAGAACAAACCGATGGTTATGAGAGGGGAGGTGGGTGGGGGTATGGGGGAAATGGGCGATGGGGCCTGAGATTAGCTTGAGATTAAATACTCACGTATACTTTCTTTAGTTCTTAATAGTTTAGTTCATCCTTCTTATTATTTAAACCTTCTGGGATTTACAAAAAGTATGGTAAGAAATAACCTAAATTTACTTTTTTCCTGAGAATTAAGTAACTGTGCCAGTGACAGTCCCCCTCCCCATGTTTACCTGCTGCTGACTTACAGCTGCTGCAAGTCGGGCTCTCTGTCGATTCTTATGCGAGTCCCTTCACTGTTGTAATCCTCTCACTTTACAGATTATTTTAATATCTGATCAGGCAAGCTGTTCGGGCCCTACCACTGTCCTCCATTTACTTATTCTTGTTCAAACCTGTCTTAACTATTTCCCATTTGTTCTTCCACTTCGCCTTCAGAAAACATTTCTCAAGTTAAATTTTTAAAAAGCCTTATAAATTTTTGGTACTTTTAATGCTGAATTTATATCTAAATAACAATAAGAATACAAGAAAGCTCATTATGACTTTTTCAAACTAAGCAAAGACAACCATGGCATTCTGGACTGCGCGACTTGAGTATCTAGATGTCTGAAGGCTGGGCACAGAGGCGCTGGGGGAGGGCGCCACCTGCTGGCCTCTTGTGGGAGCTGGAGCGTGACCAGTACTCCAGTCCTACGGAGGCTTGATACCATTGCGTAGTGTGAACAAGAACCCACCTCCAACCCATGGGAGAACACAGAAAGTCTCCTATGTTGCACAGTTGAAGAGATGCCCTGTTACTCCAAGTTTCTTCCTAATTAGCTGTCACATGCCTGAATTTTTATTAAAGAAATTAATTCCTTTCAGCCTCAACCTCATTTGAACCACAAGACACTGAAAATCATGGGAGTGGCTGTTTTCTCAATTCTCCCAGGGATGTTATAGGCCTAGAAATGAATTCATTACATATTGGATGCCTCACGTTTTCAGGCTTATTTATAGGTTGGTAAAAACCTGGTTGAGAACAGACTTACTTTGTAAACGAAAATATCCCTGGTATTGTAAAATCTCAAAAGCAAAAAAAAAGAAAAAAACACTGTACCAGAGGGATGTGTCTTACCTGACTTGCTGTTGGTCGCTTCTTCGGATCCCAATTCAGCATTTCAGTCATAAGCTGAATCGCTTCATTACTGGCATTGGGAATAAGAGTTTTTAAGTTTATAGGAACACACTGGGGAAAACGGAAGTTCATAGAGGATGCAAGCTGGTACCCTTCTGGCCAGTCACTCTGTTTAAGGAATATATAAGTGGGTGGGACAGGAGAGCAAAAAGAAAATGGTTTTTAGTGATCAATTTAAAAATACAGGTATAATATACAAATCGCTGGTGGTTTAGTGTTGATTTATAGAAACAGAATGAAATACCAGAACTACAACTCAGTGCTATATATAATATAGAAAGAATATTAAACTCTTGTCCATTTTTTAGATCTTAATGATGATACCCAGCCGACTTTGAATAAATAAGGCACAAGTGGTGTATACAAACAGCTGATCATCCCAAAGACCCTCATTATGTTAGACATTGCACATAGTTAGGAAATAACAAATTACACGAAGCTTTAATAACTATGTTTGCTTGTCTAATTTTAACTACAAGGCACATACTTAAATAATTAGGCTGTAATTATACATACTTATTAAGTACATATCAGAAAGTAAGGTCTGGCTGAATGCAGTAGTTAATTGAGAAGTACTCAGGTCGAGGAATCAAATACCCAAGGCAGAGGTATGTAAAATGAACCAGGAAAGGTTAAGAGGAAATGGTCTAAGACACCTGGGATTCTAGAGTTGATGCCAATGAATATTCGCAGAGTAAATGGGAAAGAGTCTAAGCAAGGATGGCCACGAGGTCATCAACGGGTCACGAACCCAAAGTAAATATACAGAATTCTAAATAGAATGTTCCTTTAAGTTCTTAAAGGTAAGAACCCTTTTTTTTTCAGTCTTGAAGGATTCTGACTTCTCATCCCACCCAATTGAAAAAAAAAAAAGGATAAGAAAAATAACTATTAAAACATAAGCCTATTTGAAAATGAAAATATCAGATGGCTAGGTAAAAATCATAATCAAAAGTTATAACAACTTAAGGACAAGAGTACTCACTTTTTTGGGAGTCCCTAAAACTTGGCAAATCTTAAAGATTTCATCGACCTCACTTGTCCCTGGGAAGAGTGGCCTTAATGTATATAGTTCAGCCATTATACTCCCAACAGCCCATATATCAATGGGAGAGCTGTACGCTGAAGATCTTAATAAAACTTCAGGGGCACGATACCTATGGAAATAGAAAACAAAACAAAGCGGGCCATTTTGGTTGGAGTTGGAAAGATGGAGAAATGGTGGGGTTTGGTTATACATTTCAATCAAGGAACCAGTACTAAGTGCCTTCTCTGTATTTGGCATTTGCATAGCATGTTGGGGCTCAGTTGGACATATACATTTTCCCTGGCTACTAACAGTTGGCGGGGTTAGAGACAAACGAAATGTCCAAGTGGCCTAAGTTAGGAACTCAAATGAATAAACATAGAAATAAGTACTATAAGACAGGGTTGGGGGGGGGGGGACTCTGAATGGAAGCAGAGGTATTCTGAATGAGAACAGTAGCATAATTTTATAAAATATATCCATGGTGTATTTATATGAAGGATAGAAAACAAAAGATGAACAAAGACTATCTCTAAGTAGTGGGGTTTTCCTCTTCTTTTTACTTATCAGATTGAAAGTGCTGATTCCTTCAGTGGACTCGGTTTCCCCAACTGACAATATCTTCAATGAAGAAAAATACCCTGTTTATGAGAGCAAAGGTACCTGGTGGAAAAGTAGTCTCAATTCTAACTTTTTTTTCACATTGAAATGTATAGATTTAGCAGCCCAAATATTTCACAGTATTGTCTTTTTGCTTCTGTTCCGAGTACCTCTCTTTGACAGGTTTATTGAGATATAATTTGAATAACACACAACTCATCCATTTAGAAGCGTATGACTCAGGGGCTTTAAATATATTCAGTAGGTGTGTAATCCATTATCACAATCAATTTTGAACATTTTCATTGGCCCCAAAGAAACTTCACACCTCTCCAATGTCCCTGTACCCCCAGCACTAGTCTACTTTCTGTCTCTAGAGATTTGCCCGATTGTGTGTACTTCATACCAGTGGAACCATATTCTATCCAATCCTTGTGCACTGGCTTCTTTCACTTAACATGTTTTTTTTTTTTTTTTAAAGATTTTATTTTATTTGAGAGAGAGAGAGATAGAGCACAAATAGGCAGAGGGGCAGGCAGAGGGAGAGGAAAAAGCAGGTTCTCCACTGGGCAGGGAGCCCAATGTGGGGCTCGATCCCAGGACTCTGGGGTCATGACCTGAGCCAAAGGCAGTCATTTAACCAACTAAGCCACCCAGGCGCCCCACTTAACATGTTTCCTAGGTTCATCCAAGTTGTACTGTAGCACCTATCAGTAGTTCATTCTTTTTACCACAAAATAATATTCCATTATATGGCTGTCGCACACTTTAGTTATCCATTCATCAGTGGATGGGCATTTGGGTTGTTTCCAATTTTTGGCTATTATAAGGAATGCTGTTGTGAACATTCATATATAAGTTTTTGTGTGGGTGTGTGTTTTCCTTTTTCTGAGGTGCAGAGGTATGGAATTTCAGATCCCATGGGAACTAGATGCTTAACCACCGAGGAACTATGGACTCTCTTGTGCATTTTACATTCACCCCAGCGGTGTATGACGGAACCAGTTTCTCTGTGTCCTTGCCAATGCTTGTTACTATATTTTTGATATTTTTATGAGACACAATTAATAGTTTTGAAAGTCTTGCCAAGTTTAAATTTTGAAAACAAGTCTTCTCAATTGCTTTCCATTTCAGTACAGTGTCTAAATTTACCCAGTTGAAAATAGATACTCAACCAAAAACAGAACTGTGCTTCCTCCCCCCCAGAAGCTCCAGTATTCCCCATCTCAATTAGTGCTGACACCATCCTTCCAGCTGCTCGGTAAACAAAGCAAAACAAAACAAAAACCCCCTTAGAATCATCGACTCCTTTATCTTATACCGCACATCTGATTCATCAGGAAATCATGGCTGCCCTACTTTAAAAATAGCACCTCCATGGCCACCAGATCCAAGTCACTGTCATTCCCTGCCAGTGTAACAGTCTCCTACCTGGTCTCCCTGCTTCTTCCCTTGCTCTTCTAAAATCTGTTTCTAACACAGCAGTGACAGTGATACTTTTGAGACCTGGCAGACCCCATCGCACCTCTTCTCAGCATTCTCCAGGGGCTCCCCAGTTCACTAAGATTAACAAGCCACCACAGTCCTTATGATGACCTATAAGGACCTCAGATCTTGCCCTCCATTAACTTTCCAGCCCCATTTCCTATTGCAGCCTTCCTTATTCATTATTCATTCTCCTCTCTGCAGAATTCACACACGGCTTTGATGTCTCAAGGCCTCTACACGCAGCATTTTCTCTGCCTGAAAGCTCCGTGCCTTGGCATCTCCTTCGCAGAGAGACCCTCTGTTTAAAATAGCAGCGTGCCCCTTCCCTCGCCTAGCCCTCCTACCCCCGTCCGTTTCCATATTTTGTTCTTCTCCATAATAATGTATCATCATCTGATATACAAATATTCTTGTTTTTATTGGAATGTAATACACATGCAGGAAAATGCATGTATCATAAGAGGACAACTTGCTGAATTGTCACAAATAGAATATACCCATTGACCCAGTGCCAAGATCAAGAAACTGGGTGTTACCAGCAGCCCAGGAGGCCCCTCTCCTGCACTCTCGCAGTCACTACTCAAGTAACTGCTACCCTGACTTCTAACAGCAGAGATTAGTTTTCTCTATTTTTGTACTTTGTAGAAATGGAATCATACCATATGTACTTTTTTTTTTTTTTCTGTTTGGCCTCTTACTCTCAGCATTATATCTGTGAGAGTCGGTCATATTGTTGCATGTAGTGACTTTGGTTCGCATTGATGTAAGGCATCCCACTGGATGAATATATTATGCTGCATGTGATGGACATTTGGGTAGTTTGGAGTTTGAGACATGAACACATGTCCTTTTTTTTTTTTTAAGATTTTTATTTATTTATTTGACAGACAGAGATCACAAGTAGGCAGAAAGGCAGGCAGAGAGAGAGAGGAAGGGAAGCAGGCTCCCCGCTGAGCAGAGAGCCTGATGCGGGGCTCGATCCCAGGACTCTGGGATCATGACCTGAGCTGAAGGCAGAGGCTTTAACACACTGAGCCACCCAGGTGCCCCGAGCACATGTCTTTTGATGAACATGCGCATGTCTTTCTGTTGGTAACTCATGATATTTTTAGCTTATTTAGGTGTTTTGTTTTGTTTTGTTTGTTTTAATATTTTATTTATTTATTTGACAGACAAGAGAGAGCACAACCAGGGGAGCAGCAGGCAAAGGGAGAGGGAGAAGTAGGCTCCCCACTGAGCAGGGAGCCCAGTATTAGGGCTCAGTCCCAGGACCCTGGGATCACGACCTGAACCGAAGGCAGATGCTTAATGACTGAGCCACCCAGGTGCCCTAACTTGCTTATTTGTATATGGGATGTCATGTAAGCAGCATGAGATCAATGGTTTTTCTGTTTTGTTCACTTCTGTGTTCCGCATGCCTGAAATAGTGCCTAGCACATAGTAGGGGTTCCACAAGTGTTTGTTGAATGAATGAATGAATGAAATCTCTTTTCCTTCAGAATAGTTGTGACCCAGTCCTCCTCTCTCCACAGAATCATTGTCCACAGAATGCAAAATTCATTTCAATATTTTGTTTTAAATACTCAAAATGGAACCTCCAGAAAGCTATGTTAATGACACACTGTAGTAAAGCTTCAACATAGACTTACTTCTGCCTCTACAGAGTTGCATAAAGGTACTCACCATCTGGTAGAGACATAATCAGTATATGGTGGCTGTGATCTTAATTCTCTTGCAAGTCCAAAATCAGCAATTTTCACAAGTTCTGGACCCATACAAAGCAAGTTTTCTGGTTTCATATCCCTATGAAAAAAACCTTGGTAACGTAGAGAGGAAAAGCAGTAATTGAGCATTATGTCTAAACATATTTGACTTCTCAACAAAATATAACTGAGCCTCTCTGTTGTAATTAGGGATGTGAACTTGGGGAGAAAAATCCATATTTATTATCTAAAAACTGATGGAGGTGGGGACCCTGCTTTCAAAATTTGATAAGGAAGTTCACACAGTATATGAGGCCATTTAAAATACCCACTTAACACGTATTTCTGTTTGTGAATCCAGTAAGTTCAAGCACTTGGGCTAGATACTGCCACATTCCAATTATCTCCAGTAATTTGCACAACTTGAAGGAGGTATTATGGTCACTATTATGTAGTAAATGAGGAGGGAGAAGCCCAGAGAGAAGGAACCTAATTAAAGCCGGAGCAAAGCTACATAATCAGGCTTATGTCACTTATTTGAAAAGTCCATTAAACAAAAATAGAACTCCACACATTTTAGCCAGTTCCTTAATTTACAATTACTTTATTTAATCGCTCTGATCTCCCCTGGCAGCTGCCTTATTGAAAAACCCAATTATTTACCAATTCAGTATGTAAAATAAGTGGTTACTGAAGCTGAGAGGCAGGGCAATGAAACTGAGGCAGAAAAGGCAGCAAGAACACGAAAGCCCTCTTGTACGTTTCTTTTCTTTTTTTTTTTTTTAAGATTTTATTTATGTATTTGACAGACAGAGATCACAAGTAGGCAGAGAGGCAGGGGAAAACAGGCTCCCCATTGAGCAGAGAGCCCGATGCGGGGCTCGATCCCAGGATCCTGGGATCATGACCTGAGCCGAAGGCAGAGACTTTAACCCACTGAGCCACCCAGGTGCCCCTCTTTGTACATTTCTAAGGGGGATCTAAAGCTTGCTGGCTGTAGACGGATGGCCTGTCTTCTAATGACCTTGCAAGGTGGGAGAATCCAGAAGGGTCCTGGTCATCAGTTGTAGTCATCGTCATGAGGGGGTTTTCATGTAGCTGTAGCCTAAACTTTTTAAGTCAAATTTTAAGCCCGAGCCTTTTTGATTCCTGCTAAGCCTGTGTGGGCTCTACGTTTGTGACATCTAACAGTTTTGTACTCAGTTTATCTGGGACTTCTTACTCAAACTAGTTGTTGAGATCCATTTCACGAACTTTCAAGGGAAATACACTGCACTTTCGTAACATGAAGACCAGAACAGGAGCACACGTGGCGGTGAGTAAAGCAACATAAAATCATACAGAATGAAACCAATTGCGTATCTGTACAGTTGACTTTTCCCCCATTCTCACAAATATATCAGTAAGTTGGTCCTTATTTTAATTAAAATAATAGTCTTGTTTTTAGTTAGCTACTATTTTAAAAATATTTACTCAAAGTATTACATCTGAGATCTTCTCCAGTACAGCAAGAATAATGTAGCATTCGTAAAAATGTCTGTTGTTCTTGGGATCTGGTGTCCCCAGTCATTGCATCATCGGTTGTATAATCAACCATACGTTATTCATATTATTTACTTGCGGCAGTAGTTTTTAAACCCCCCAACTAACTTCTTCCCTTCAACCACTTTGACTCTAAAGTTGCTGGTAGTTCATATAGATATCCAAGGAATGGAAACCAGTTTTATTACTAGCCTGAAAAATATCAATTATCACAAAGCTGTTTCCAAAATCAAATAATTCATAATGCTTTTGATTTTTCCACACCACACTTGTTTCTACTGGCATAATTTAACTCAGGCAAATATCATGAGTTACCATGCTGGCCAGTGTTTGAAAATAGGCTGAATATCAAAAATTCATTATGAACAATTAGAATAGAATATATTTTTGTCTCCATGTAATTAATAAATGACTTTAATCAATGGATTGTAGTATATCATCATAGGCTTTAGACTTTTTATTTTTAATATCTTCCTTCTTTTTCTTTTTTAAAACTTAAATTCCATTAGCCAGCATATAGCAGTACATCATTAGTTTCAGATGTAGAATTCCATAATTCATCGGTTGCTTATAACATCCAGTGCTCGTCACATCTCGTGCCCTTCTTAATTAGGGTTTAGACTTTTAAAGGACAAAAAAAGTGGGGTTCAGGAATATTCTGACAATGCTTATAAGGAATAAATGATAAATAGAGTTTTTAGAAAATAAATTACTTCCTATAACAGTTAAAGGGAAAAGGAGAAGATATAAAATATGGGATGAAACATGAAAACACACTAACAATGGGGATTTTCAAATGCCTCTGTTCATAATGCAGCGGTGGTCTGGCATAAAGTCTTCCCATTCAATATCTAAGTATCTAGGGATTCTAAACAAATGTTTGCCAAATATTTTCATAATAATCACGTTAACTTTTTGGATGAATTATTTGGTTTGATAAGATACATAAAAAACTATAAATGAAGATCACATAAATAAGAAACTCATAGAAACAAGATCACTTTCTTTAATTTCACTCAAAGAACAGAAACAACTAAATGTAAATACTAAGAAAACTATAAAATACCATAGCACTGTGCTTTAAACTGTTTAAATGTGGGGCGCCTGGGTGGCTCAGTGGGTTAAAGCCTCTGCCTTCGGCTCAGGTCATGATCCCAGGGTCCTGGGATCAGGGTCCTGGGATCCTGAGTCCCACGTTGGGCTCTCTGCTCAGCAGGGAGCCTGCTTCCCTTCCTCTCTCTCTGCCTACTTGTGATCTCTGTCTGTCACATAAATAAAAATGTTAAAAAAAAAAAGAATTACAGAAATTCTAGGTTTTTTAAAATAAAATTGTCAGTGTGTGTAGCCCCATACTCCAAATCTGTAGTTATTCAGTGTAACACTATTTAACAGATTATATATGATTCTTGTGCATGACCTTGACAGTAATCTAAAGAGGCAGGGAAAGGAAATTTAAACTTACCATGTTTATGGATAAATGCCAGCCCCTGTAATATTTGATACATAATATTTCTGATGACTGACTCAGGGAACAGCTTGTTTCTGTGAAGACAGGAACAAATAAACGGTCATGTAATTCTGTTAACCAACCTACCAAAACAAGAGGGCAGATGTTCCTCCTCCCTGGGAACCCCTGTTGGTTTCATAATCATGGTTAAGGGTGTGATTTATAGCTTTATAGTTGTTAAGGTTATACATTTAAAACATGACAATTAGAATTTTTGTCTGTTTTGATGTTTGATAAAAACTCAAATCCAATAATGGATGTGTTGCACAGATACTCAGCTAAATTTTAAACTGTCCTGAGAGGAGCAAAATAAATTGGAAAACTGATAACCATAAGATAATGCCAAATGTGCAAATACATAAAATGTAGGCTTTAAGAGTTTTAGGGGCATAACTGCTTCAGTTCTATATTGTCTACTAGTACTGTCCAGTGGAAATATAGTAAGAGCCACAAATGAGAACCACTTATGTATTTAAATTTTCTCTAGTAGCCACATTAAAAAAGCAAATGAAATGTGAAATTAATTTTTAACAATATATTTTATTTAATATATACCAGATATTATTTCAACATGTGATCAATATAAAAATTAATGAATTTCTTTTTTTTGTACCAAGTTTTCAAAGTCTGATGTGTATTTTAATTTTACATTTAAAGCACATCTCAATCCAGACTAGCCACATTTCTAAGAGTTCAAGAGTCCTGGGGTGCCTGGGTGGCTCAGTGGGTTAAAGCCTCTACCTTCCACTCGGTTTATGATCTCAGGGTCCTGGGATCGAGCCCCGCATTGGGCTCTCTGCTCAGTGGGGAGCCTGCTTCCCTCTCTCTCTCTCTGCCTGCCTCTCTGCCTGTGATCTCTGTCTGTCAAATAAATAAATAAAATCTTAAAAAAAAAAAAAAGTTCGAGAATCCCATGTGACTAGTAGCTACTGTACTGGACAGAGGGGCTTTATATGGAATTTATATGAAGTTTAAAGTAAGATCCTAATAGGAACTAAATTAAGACAAACATTAATTGTTAACATGCCACAAATTAATGTGATGAACACATTAATTTTTTGACCCTGAATTAATTATTTGACCCTGAAACCATGATGTTTTGGAAGTAATCATTTTAAACTTCAAAAGCTCATCATAATTTCAACACTTTTTAATATATTTATTACAGCATGATTGATTAGATTAGGGTGTTTATTCAAAATGTTCTCAACATGTAGAAAATGGCTTATTTCTGAATATCGTTAACTATATTATATGCTTATCTAATGTCTTAAAATATCCCACTAAATGGGCTAAGAACACACAATAGACAAAGAAAGATAAATTCTGGTCTTACATCAAAATTGAAAATAGTATTGATCACATATTATTGAAATAGTTTTAAAACTCATTTTCGTAAACAATAAAATAAATTTTAAAAGAGGCAAAATATTTTCATCCTTGCCAACAATTTAAATTTATAAAAAGAATGCTATAAATTAAAGATACAGTTATAGCACTGAAGCAAAGATTTATGTATATTGGCTTTCAGGTAAAATAGATTAAAAAGTTTACTTGAATAAAAAAGATTTTTAAATTAATCTTCATCCTTAAAACAATGTTCGGGAAGTTAAGCTACCAAAAACAAGGTGTAAAAATACCACTTAACCTCAGACAGCTCTTTACCATGTACCATTGTTAATTGTTAACAATTGTTAAATTTATACCTTTGACATTAAATAATATTCAAACAATATCATTTTTAGTTCCACTTCATTAAGAAATCTGGAATTGAATCATGAAATTCCAAAGTTGATTCTTTTTAGTGTTCATTTAGTGTTCATTTACTATTGCATTAACCACTTTCAATAACAGATACAGATATATATATATCTGTATATATATATATATATATAGAGAGAGAGATCTTACGGAAAAAAAATACACACACACACACACACATAAGTAATCTCTACATCCAGTGTAGGGCTCTAACTCACAACCCTGAGATCAAGCTCTACTGACTGAGCCAGCCAGGTGCCCCTTATATAGTTTTTAAATCAGATGAAAGTACAACATTTCAGATATTTATATTTACTTAATTTCTTTTTCTTCAACACATATATCTTAATATATCACGCATAGGTTTATCACTCCATACATTTTATTTATTTATTTTATGTTTTTAAAGATTTTATTTATTTTTTTGAGAGAGAGACAAAGAGAGAACCAGCAGGGGGAGCAGCAGGGAGAGGGAGAAGCTGACTGCCCATCCCGCAGGGAGCCCGGGATCATGACCTGAGCCAAAGGCAGCCACTTAGCTGACTAAGCCACCCACGTGCCCCACTCCATACATTTGAAAGAGCATAATTATTAGAAGCCAAAAATTTAAGATTGCCCATCACCTGATTAAGAAACTATTCAGATTTTTCAGTATTCTAAGCCAGTCCTAATCCATTTACATGTATAACTTTTATATTAAGTACAGTGTCACATAATTACAATTTTGATTTCTGTTTTTTAGCCACTTGGGCATTTTCATAATTTTCATAACTATCATCTTTAATGGCTACAAAGTAATTCCATCAATATTATAAACTATAATTACCAATCTATTCTCCTAATAGTTATTTCTTTTAAGAAGTTTAGAGAGATAAATGAAGCATGCTATAGTCATTTAGCAGAACATACTAACTATAGTAACTGTGAAGATTATATATCAGCACAACAAAATGCTTGTAAGTGAATCAATCAAATAAAAAAATGATCACCATTAAAATGGCAACTATGTAAAAAAACAGGCATGGCTGGTTCCAAGGGCTAGAAAGAACTGTAGAAAAACAAACAGTGATTTGAGGGGTAGAAATTTTTTTTACTTTTAACTATTAATGTTATAATGATAGCTTGTGGAACCTAACAGGCATTCAGTAAGTATTTTTTGAAAGAAGGAAAAAAATATGATTAAAGAAAACTTCACTCGCCATCCCTAAGGATTACCTTGAGTGTGTATATAATGTGTATATGAAAGAAATACAGAGAGAGCAGTCATCATTCTACTGGGAAGTTTATTTCTAAAGTATTTTAGGATCTTCTGTTGAACAACTCTGGCTTTAAAAGCAGGTAAAATGGTCACTAATCTCCCACATGTGGCCATCAGTTACCACCAAAATATTAGCCTCCCCAGGCTCAAGGCAGATACCTGACGCCCTCTCTCTTTAGAGATTCTGTTAATGGGTTTAAAAATGAAAATGAGAATTTCTTTGCGATTGGTAACACATTAAGTTTTATCGTTCACTTAAACATTCTAACAAATGAACTTATTAGATCCCTTCATGAAAACTGCCTCATTCCTTCCTCCCTTTTTTCATTCACCTTTCACAATTTGCTTGCGAGAGCAATGAAGGTAATCTCAATTTTGTTCACGTCTGGCTTTATTAGTATTCAAACTATAGAAGGATTTTGGGGGTGCCTGATTGGCTCATTTGGTTTAAGGGTCTGACTCTTGATCTCAGCTCAGGTCTTCATCTCAGGGTCATGAGTTCAAGCCCCATGTTGGGCTCCACTGGGCGTAGAGCCTACTTAAAAAACAAACCAATAAGCCAAACTATAGATAGATTTTGTTTCTAAAGTATAGATAGATAATGTGTATTTACATCAGAAAAATGGTGACTATGTCATAGCTGGTTCTTCTTTAAGGTTATAAAGGTAGCAGCTAATTAATACATCCACCTCTTGGACTGATATATCTGTACACTGTTAAGTGTAACATATTGAGGGGATCCAAGGAACTCACAGAGGAGATGATGGGGAAAACATTATAGTTTTTATAAAATAAAGGCATACCTGTCTTTCATTAATTGATAGAGGTTTTCTTTCATATATTCAAATATAAAATAGAGATGGTCATTTTCTCTGATAACTTCTTTAAGTTTAATCACATTGGCATGATTGAGTTTCTTCAGAGACTGTAACACAGCAAATAAGCATTAAAATTCTTAAAACAAAGTTATTGAAGTCGGCAAAATCTCATCAATCTCTATGATAATTACCTTAAGTAATCTTCCATTTCTTCTGCACTCATGAGTGAATTAAGTCTTAATGTCTATAGAACATCTTAGAATACCAATTTTAAAGTAAGCAGTAATTGTTTTAAGTAATGAATGTAAGTACAAAAATAAACCAAGCCAATAATACCTGCCAAACATTTCAATCTGTCACTTTTTTTTCTCAGTCTATTCACTAGGCCTAACTTTTTTCTGACTTAACTATGTGAAGTTCCATACAAAGGTATCCAGAAATTTATGCATATACAATATACAAAAATATACAGCATAAAATAGAAATGGTATATAGTAATTAAAAGTTGTCTTTCCTTTGATAACATGAATTAAAACGCTCTTTTAAAAGTGAGTATACATTGAAATATGAGTGTATAGTTTTTTCTGTTGTCCTCTACTGACATTCGGGTAAGAAATGAGAAATTACTTAGGAAGACAAAGAAAAAAACATAAGAAATACAATTATCTTTGGAATGTTTTCTACAAAGAACAGAACAATCCCTTTAGCTACCATCCTCATAAATCAGACAGGGTGAGGCAGAGCGAAGGCCTCCTAGTGTTCTTTACACCTGTAGGATCTTACCTTAACTTCTCTCAAGTTCATACATTCATCCCAAGAATAGAACTTTCTCTTCATTCTGAAATCAAATAAGAAAAGCTTAGTGTACAGGGACAGAGGATTTGAAACACAACTTATGCTGTTGGCTTTCTTAACTCTAGTATTCACTTTGGGTAACTGTGATCTCCCCTCCTCCTTAAAAGGAAGTCCCCTCTCTTCTGTATATCTCAAGGCAGTTTGGTACAGGTGCACGATTATGTTCTATCTGAAATTCTGCTTTAAACACAATGGTGAAAGGATTACCATTAATCTTCCTTTCTGGGTGCCTTCTCATATTTCCCTCATCAGTTTAATTGTGCTTTTCTAAAAGGTCCCCTTCCAAATTTTCTCTTTCTAGAACTTAACAGATAAATATGAAACACTAAAGTGGAGAGGGGAAGAAAATCACAAACGCTGGTAGCAAATTTAGTGATGTAACTTGAACTGAGGACTTCTATATCATTACCTCTGCTTTAAACATGCAGCCCATAAAGTTAAGTGATTCAGGTCAACAAAAATTCAGAAGCAACCAAACTTTAGAAATAGCTTTTTTTTTAAATTTTTTTCTTAGTTTTTATTATTGAAGTTTAGCTGACATAAAATGTTACATTAGTTTTAGGTATATAACATAGTGATTCAACAGTTATGTACATTATGAAATGCTCGCCATGATAAGTGTAGTCACCATCTGATATTATTACAATATTATTTACTCTATTCCCTTTGCTCTACTTTTTGTCTCTGTGATTTATTTATTTTATGACTGGAAGTTTGTGCCTCATAATCCCCTTTACCTATTTCTCTCATCTCCCCACCCCACCCAGCAACCACCAGTTTGTTCCCTTTATCTATGAGTCTGGTTTTTTGTTCATTTATGTTTTTTTTTAACCTTTTAGATTCCACATATACATGAAAGCATATGGTATTTGTTCTTCTCTGACTTGTCTCACATAGCATAGTACTCTAGGCGCATCCATGTTATCATAAATGGCAAGATTTCATTCTTTTTTTATAGCCAGATAATATTCCATTGTATATATATATATACCAGATCTTCATCATCTTTATTTTTTTTAGTTTTTATTTAAATTACAGTTAGTTAACATATAGAGCATATTAGTTGCAGGTATACAGTAGAGTGATTCAACGCTTCCATACATCACCCAGTGCTCATCGTGACAAGCACCTTCCTTAATCACCCCCATCATCTGTTTCCCCTATCCCCCCCCGATAACCATCAGTTTGTTCTCTGTAGTTAAGAGTCTGTTTCTTGGTTTGCCCCCTCTCTCTTTTCCCCCACCCCCGTTGCTTATTTGTTTTGTTTCTTAAATTCCACATATGAGTGAAATCATATGGTATTTGTCTTTCTCTGACTGACTTATTTCACTTAGCGGAATACTCTCTAGCTCCACCCATGTCATTGCAAATGGCAAGATTTCATTCTTTTTTATGGCTGAGTAATATTCCTTTATATATATTCCTTTATACACCTACACACACACACCCCCCACATCTTCTTTACCCATTCATCTATTAATACATACTTGAATTGCTTTCATATCTTGGATGTTGCAAGTAATGCTGCAGTAAATATAGGGGTGCATTTATCTTGTCAAATTAGTGTTTTTCATTTTGGGGGAATAAATAGCCAGTAATAGAATTCCTAGATAATATGGCAGTTCTATTTTTTTTTTTAAGATTTTATTTATTTGACAGAGATCACAAGTAGGCAGAGAGGCAGGCAGAGAGAGAGGAAGGGAAGCAGGCTCCCTGCTGAGCAGAGAGCCGGATGCGGAGCTCGATCCCAGGACCCTGGGATCATGACCCGAGCCGAAGGCAGAGGCTTTAACCCACTAAGCCACCCAGGCGCCCCTGGCAGTTCTATTTTTAATTTTTTGAAGAACCTCCATACTGTTTTCCACAATAGTTGTACCAATTTACATTCCTAGTGCACAAGGGTTCCCTTTTCTCCACATCCTTACCAACGGTTATTTCTTGTCTTTTTAATTTTAGTTATTCTGACAAATGTGAGGTGATATCTCATTGTGTATTTGATTTCCCTGATGATTAGTGATACTGAACATCTTTTCATGTGTCTGTTGGCCATATGTATTTCTCTGGAAAAATGTCTGCTCAGGTCCTCATCCATTTGTTAATTGGATTATTTGTGTTTTTTGGTGTTGAGTTGTATAAGTTCTTTATATATTTTGGATATTAATCCCCCATCAGATATATCATTTGCAAATATCTTCTTCCTTTTAGGAAGGTTGCTTTCTTGCATTTTGTTCTCTATTTTTCCCTCTTCAATCCCAATGTTACCATTAGAGATAAATATACCAAAAGTAATAACGTAGTAAAGGTAACAAAATAATTCCATTATAAACACCACAGATAGAGGTTGTGTTTTTAATGAACAGATTTTTAGTCACCATGCCAAATGAGAGACAAGAAAAAAGAGGATTTATGTTCTAAAAAATATTTCTTCGATTATAGAAATTACAAAGTTGGATTATGAAAACAAGGACCCTACGAGCACCTGGGTGGCTCAGTCAGTTAAGCATCTGACTCGTGATTTCTGCTCAGGTCATAATCTCAGGGTGGTGGGATCTAGCCCTGCCTCAGGCTGCACACTCAGCGGGAGTCTGCTTGAAATTCTCTTTCTCTCTTTCTCCCCGCTACCCCCCTCACATGCTCTCTCTCTCTCTCTCTCTCTCAAATGAGTAAATACATCTTAAAAATTAAAAAAAAAAAAAGATCCTATGTGCCCTGCTGTTTTCATTTAGTAGTATAATCTCCTACTGAGGTGTTCTAGAAGATTCTCAGGAAGCTTCGTTATCTTTATTGATTAAACTAATTCCTATAGGAATTCTTCAGAGTCCCTTCAACAGTGTAATACACAAGGGTAAGGAAGTGAGTAAAGGAATGGCAGCACAGAGCATTGGCAGTATGCCATGGTCATTAAGAATGTGGGCTGTGGAACTGGCCTGCTGGCTTCAAACCCTTGCTCAGTGACTCACTGATGTATGACCTTGTACGGGTTCCCCATGGACCATTCTGTGCCTCAAATTCCATAGTTGCAAGTAGAAATTACTGCATAGGAAAAGCCTATTGCAAATTGCTTAGTTCAGTGCTCAGTAAATACTGGATGTTCTTGTTTTTATCAGTATCAACGATCAGCTATGACAGACACGAAGGGCATCACTGCTATTATTTCTAAAGTATCCTTAGTGAATCAGAATTTCATTTATTCTTATTAAGGTGCTAGAAATTTATGGAGGTTTAAGAAATTGATGGTTTACAAGTCACTTACCAAAAGATACAATTTCCATGCTATAGATTTATAAATATCTTGCTAATATGATAAGGCAAATCTAGCACAATGTTAAATTTAAAAGTCAATTAAAAAAAGTCAATTCAAATACAGTACATAAGAGAAGTTTAAGAAAATTATCAAATCCATCCAGAACTGCACATATAATGTTATTATTCTTAAAAATTGTAAGATTTTTTAAAATCCATTTTTGAGACACTAGATAGTTCCTTTTTCAATTTCATAAAAATTGAAATTTTTCTTCTATTTGAAACTTTGTACTAGCTGCATCCACATATTCTAATATGTTCATTTCTTTCCATCAATTACTACTACTCATCAATACTGCCCTAAGGTGGGGTGCCTGGGTGGCTCAGTGGGTTAAAGCCTCTGCCTTTGGCTCGGGTCATGATCCCAGGGTCCTGGGATCGAGCCCCGCGTCGGGCTCTCTGCTCAGCGGGGAGCCTGCTTCCTCCTCTCTCTCTGCCTGCCTCTCTGCCTACTTGTGATCTCTCTCTGTCAAAAAAGTAAATAAAATCTTTAAAAAAAAAATACTGCCCTAAGGCAATGTAGGTGTCTATATGCAACAAATACTAAAGTTTCCTTATAAAACAATTACCCAATTTCTTCAACCAATGTGAAAAACTTAATTTTAAGAAATTAAGCCAATTTGTTAGAATGATAGGAAAAGGCACCTCCTTTTAGATTCCCTGCCTTTTTCTCTTTCATTTATTCATTCATTCAACACCTACCACATGCCAGGGCAAGGCACAAACGAGAACCAGAGACGGTTACAATGGTACCTCCCATTTAACACAAAATGGGCTTTAGACTAGTGACCACAAAACAGACAGATCAGTTACAAGGACCATGAGCTAAGGGGCTCTTTTTTAAAAATTTAATGGCCCAGCCTTTTTGATAAGGCTGTATGTCCGCTGTGACCTGAAAGATGGAGGGTACCAGCAGGTGAAAAACTGAAAGACTGAAAAGACAGAAGTTTCAACCAGACAGACAGAGCTAGAAAGAGCTGACTGGGCAAAGGAAATAAAAGACCATTTCAGCTGATCCTTATGAGTAATGCCCTGAGCTAATTTTCCTGTCTATTCCCAGCTAGTCATCTGAAGACAAGGATAGTACTTTCCTAGGTCACTGTTTCTGCTCTGCTTTTTCTCCATAGCACTTACCCTCTCTAACATCCTCCCCCTCCTCAAATGTAAGCTCCTTGAAGACACCCCCACATGCCTACATCAATTTTTGGCATACAGTAAGTCCTCAATATTTACTAAATGACAGGATGAATTTCTGTACCCACAGATGGGCTCATGAGGAACTATCTCACAAGCAGGAGACCCTCCAAAATAGAATTGCCTTCCAAGTCCTTAAAGAGCAGAGAGCTTAATAAGTATTTTAAATTTAATGAGATAAGAGGATCTTACTACCATCCACTAGAAATGAGTTGTTACAGCCTTTTTTTGTTTGTTTTTAATGGCAACAGATACAAGGTTTCTTGCCAGAGATCTAAATTAAAATTTCCCAAAGAAAATTTTCAAAAAGGTACCTGTTATCTTGTATAGTATTCTCCCAACTTCTAACCACTCATCCACCAACTCATCCTAGCCAGTTTGATGGCATTTCAAGACTGTTCAGAAGGCTTGCCCACTGCTTACTGAATCAAGTACAGACTTTCTCCCCAAGTTCACATCTCAAATTATAAGGCGTTGACATCTACCAGCTGGCACGCCACACCCTGGTTTCTCCTGGATATCTTCCTACTGTGCTAGCGCTCAGACTTCTCTATTTCACTCCTCAAACATCATTCTCCTGATTCTTCTGCTTAAAAGGCTTTCAGAATGAAAAATACCTTCATCCAGATAATGTTTCCCTTCAAGAGGACATGCTTCTTGCTCACTTTGAAGATTAAAGAAAAAGCAGCTCTTCATCTGCTACACAAAATGTATTCAACATGGAATTTGTTTAGAATTCTTTATCCAATTTGGATGGATTTAAAGTGTTATTCCTACAGTATTTGTGGCCTGAATTCGCAGTGCCTAAAGTTTTATGCCACGACGCACAAGATGATGGTCCTGATTGGATATTATGGAATGTAGGTTGTTTTGGTAACAACTAGGGATACATTGAGAATGGAGAATACAGGGTCTAGTACTTCAAGCCAAGTTTATTGCTTTGCCTCAGGCTCCAGAGAAATGGCATAGTCTTCTGTATGACTCTTGCAGGCCAAAAACCATCCTAAGATTATGTCTGGTCAAGAATTTTAGGAGTAGGAGGCCTGGGTGGCTCAGTGGGTTAAGCAGCTGCCTTCGGCTCAAGTCATGATCCCAGGGTTCTGGGATGGAGTCCCACATTGGGCTCCTTGCTTGGCAGGGATCCTGCTTCTCTCTCTGCCTCTGCCTGCCTCTCTGCCTGCTTGTGTGCTCTCTCTCTCTTTCTCTCTGACAAATAAATAAATAAATAAAATATTTTTAAAAAAAATTTTAGGAGTAATGAGTGAACATTCATATTGATAATCCTGCCGGTAGCCTGTCTTCATAGTTCTTCACTCCAAAGAGCTCCTCCCTTCTATGATGCCATGGGCACTCATAAACACCTTGCTGTCATGAGGAATGTTCTACCCTCCAAGATCTCGGCCTTTCAAACTTCACACCCTGACCACATCCTCCTATCTTTTTACCATCATTACCATTGGATAAAATGTATGTGTCTACTTGTTCCACACTTGACTTTGCCTGCCTCCCCCTCTAGCTTGGATCCCATGGTCAGCCTTCCCACCCACTGTCCCCCTCAAGAGCACCTATATATTCTGATGTCCCCCTCTCCCATTCTTCTACTACTCCTGCCCTGCCATCCTCCAGTCTCTGCTCTCCGTACAAATCCGTGAAGACTCTACAAAGTCACGTACACGCCGCCAGTAGCTCTAGTTCAGTATTCATCCCATGTACTTGGGGATTCTGAGAGTGGATTCTGAGAGTACCGAGAAAAGCCTTCTGTGAATTTTTTTGGCAACTAAGTGACATGTACTCCATGATTATTCAAAGTTCAATGCCTCTACTACCCCACTTTGTACTACTCCTTGCCCTACTGCAATCTGGCTTATCTCTTCTTCTATTTCACTAGAACATCTCTCACCACAGCCACTAAATTATACCATGTTCTCCAAGTCCAAAGAACACCAATATCGGTTTGGGTACCAGAAAGCCATCTCTAGCTTCCTCCCTTTTGCCTCCTAGTATAGAGGCTGGAAGAGTAGATTCTCACCTCTTAGCCTCTCTTGTACATAAGACAGACCATCTGA
The DNA here is from genome assembly GCF_963455335.1 of Martes martes. NCBI lineage: Eukaryota > Metazoa > Chordata > Mammalia > Carnivora > Mustelidae > Martes > Martes martes. The sequence goes on from NC_137893.1 coordinate 132,549,334, forward strand.
TCCATTTCTAGCCAATAAGATGTAAGGGGAAGTCATTATGGGGCTTCTGGGAAACAAGTTTACTTAGAATTTGAGAGAAGGGTTTGCTGGTATCATTCTCCCTTCTTTGCGCCTTGAACCACAGATGTAATGCCTGGAAATAAAGTAGTCATAATGTGGCCATTAAGTGACATGCTTGAGGGCAAACAAATGCTAACGGCTCAGTATGAAGAAGATAGAAAAGGCCTACATACAGTTCACTGGAGTCATCAAAATCCAGATTTCCTGATACGGAAGAACAATGATCTGCTTATTTAAGCCATCGGTTCTATCACTTGCTATTAATTTACATACTTGTCACTTAGAGCAAGAAACATTCCTAACTAACCTAAATGCTTTTCAGTCATTAGTTTTTAGTTGTCTCCTAGTTGAGCACTTCTTTATATATTTCCCTTGGGTCCAGGTATTTTCTACACTCTCCTGGTTTTCTCCCTACTTCTCTGGTGGCTCTTTTTCAGGCTTCTCTACAAGCACCTACCTCTTCCAAGGCCCATTTCTTTTTTCTTTTTCTTTTTTTTTTTTCCCCCAAGGCCCATTTTTATATGCTGGGATTCCTGAGTGCTCCCTATGAAGAGCTCCTTTCTTTTCCTTCTATATAGCTTCAATTAGCGTCTGTAGACTAACAATTCCCAAATCGCCAGCCCAGACCTGTTTTGAATGCAAATATTCAGTTACCTGTAGGCCTCTTAAAGTCATCATGTCCAAAAGTGAACCCAGCTTTACCCCTAACCCTGTCATGGTGAATGGCACCACCAACATGCATTTAAGAATCCCAGGAGTTAGCCTGGACTCTTGCACATGCTTTACTCCTTTCCCTCTAAGCCCAGTGACGGGTCCCTACAGAGCCTATCTCCGAAATGTCCCTTGAGTACTTTTACTTATGTCCATACTCAATGCAGTTTTTCTAGATTAGGTCACTGCCATCTCTAACCAAGATGGCTGCTTTAGTCTCCTGACTGGTCACCTTTGATCAAGTATCCACTCTTTTGCTAAAGGGACCATTCTGAAGCAATATTTGATCACATCAACAACTCTCCTGCTTAAAATCCTTCATCACCTTCTAGTCAAGATAGACAAACTCTTTAACCTGGCTTCATGGCTTCACCCTTTGGCATCAGGTCCTTCCTCCGCCCCACTCAGAATCTACACTCCAGCCCCTACTTCAGTTCCTCAGCCCCAGGCAAGCTTTTGCATTTTCTCACATTCTTCACATTCTCTCATCGGGTCTTCATACGTATTATCCTTGCTGCTTAGAACATTCTTCTCCATCCTCTATTGGAGGGGAGGGACAGAGGGATGGAGAGAATCTCAAGCAGACTCTACGCTGAGTGCAGAGCCAGACTCAGGGCTCAGTCCCACCACTCTGACGTGACCTGAGCTGAAACCAAGAGTTGGATGCTCAACCGACTGAGCTACCAGGTGCCCCACCTCCTCTTTTTCTTGATACTCTTTTCTCCTTCTTGAGATCTCTCGTTCTACGGGAAGTCTTCCAGCATACTTCTTTGGCATCATTTCTCTGTGCTCCACTAGGACCGTTATTCCCCCATCATAGGACTGAACTGTATTTTATATCGTAACTTGTCTAATTTGTCAGTCTTCCTCACCACATTGTAACTCCTCTGTCTCCTTCCCATTTTGTCCTGAGTACCAGTGTAGGAGCTTGACAAGTGTGTGCTGAATGAATACTGAAATTTTTTTCAAGTCTTCCCCATGATACCTCCCCTTCTCATTCATTTTTGCCATGTCCTTACTGAAGTTAGGAACACCATCTAGTACACAGTAGATACTGAGACTGGCAGACACTAAGCCAGTGTCCAAAGCCACTCTTCTCTTTGTCTTTATTATCCCAGCTTCTCTAAAGGGACATAAACACCCAGCTAAGTACTCAGTTTCCCAGCCTCCCTTATAGCCAGGTGAGCTATGTGACACACTTCCGGCCAATGACAAGTAACCAGAAGTCTTCGGGAGAGGGATGAGGCAGCTATGTTTTGAAGACAGAAGAACCTAGGTCTGTGTTAACAGCATGGACAAGGTACTGGCCCTGGGCTGCCTCCTTCAAGACTTTTTCTTATGTGAGAAAAATCCCCGTCTAAGTTACTTTTGGTTAGGGTTTCTATTTCACGTACCAAAGCATTCCTAAATTATATACTTATGGCTTCTTCTCAGCCCTCAGACCTCTTACACTTTTGGACCCTTCAGTACTTTCAAGGCTTTATCTAGGTCTATGCTGGTGAGGCTCAGTTCCCTGTCTTGTGAAATGGAACAGTGAAACACACACATGATTTTGCCGTCCACAAGGAATAATGTGCATTGTGTTAAATAAAACAGAACAATGGTAATAACCTTACGTGACTCCACCTGACCTAACCTCATTCTCATTTTTTTACCCCCTCCCCAGAAGCCACAGCTTTCATGAATTATATGTGTGTCTTTCTAGTTCTTTAAAAACATTTATATATAGTGCTTGCTTCAGCAACACATATACTAAAAATATTTATATGTATACATTTATTTATGCATCATGAAGTATTTGCATGAGTCTATACAATGATTTAATCTATAAATAAAGATGGTTTCATCTCATTTTGGCTAATACTGATGCCTCCTTTTTTTTCTCTTACTGCATTCATTAGGATCACCAAAGCAATCTTAATTAGTAGGAATATAGCAGGCAGTCCGGTCTTAAAACCAACTTTACCAGCAGTCCTGCTAATATTTCACATAAAGATGGTGAATTATTTAAGTCTTACCAGGTTAGGGAAGTTTCTTTTTATTCCTATTCGCTAAGAGCATTTTTCCCACAGTCATGAGTGGGTATTGAATTTTATTAAGCCCATTCAGTAAATACTTCATTTCAGTTATGGCACATTGTACATTTATTTGACAATAATGGCTATTGACAATATTTTATAAAGTTATTTCCTTGCATGTGTAATGCTTTAGATCATAGTTCAAAGTTTTTTAACATTTGAAGAGCATTTGTTAAAGCATTTTAAATTTTAGACTGTCATCATTTGGTTGACGTGGTAATCAGTCTCCAGGACTCATTCTGGAGGAATCCGACTGCCATGTCGTGAGAGGATTCACGCAACCCTCCGTAGAAGCCCTTGTGAACAGGCCACTTGTCAACCATGTGAGTGAGTGTTGTGTTGTGGGCTAACCTGTGTCCCCCCACCCCCACTACACACACAAATTCATACGCTGAAGTCCTAACCCCCAGTACCTCAGAATGCGACCTAATTTAGAGACAGGGTCTTTACAGAGGCAGTGAATTTAAAATGAAATTAAGGTGAACCTGAATCCAGTATGACTGTTCTTATAAAAAGGGTAAATTTGGATACAGAGACAAGCACAGAGGGAAGTCTGTTATATGTGAACCCCATTCATGGAAGACCGTGTAGAAGAGATATGGAGACACATGGAGAGAAAATGCCATCCATCCGCCAAGGAGAAAGACCTAGAATAGATCCGCAGAAGGAACCAACCGTGCTGACACCTTGATCTTTAGACTTCTAGCCTCCAGAACTGTAGATCTCTAAGTTTGCCTGATTGAAGCCACACACAGTCTGTGGCTTAAACCTTGTTACAGCCACCTGTTCTTGGCTAAATTACCCCCACCAAATCCATACCCGTTGAAGTTATAAGTATCCGAGTGTGATTACATTTAGAGACAGACTCTAAAGAATCAATTAAGGTTCAGCGAGGTCTTTAGGGTGGGTCCTAATCCTGTGTTACTAGTGTCCTTAAAGAAGAGGAGGTTAGGCCACAGACTAGCACACAGCAGAAGATCCTGTGGGGACACAGGGAGAAGACAGCCATCTACGAGTCACAGAGAGAGGCCGCAGAAGAAATCGTCCCTGCTGAAAGCGTCGTCTGTGACCACGAACCTGTCAGAACCATGAAGAAAGAAATCTCTGTTTAAGCCGCCCATCTGCCGTACTTCGTTACAGCAGCCCAAGTCCACTAACCCAGGGAGCCACCTTCCGGGGGATGCTGCAGTCTCCGGCCAGCCTTCAGCGGACGGCCACCTCAGCAGACACCTGGAGCCAGAACCATCCGGCTGAGCTACTCCTAAATTCCTGACCCCCCAGAAACTGGGAATTCAGAACGGTTTGTTTCCGTTTTAAATCACCAAGCCTTGGGGGGAACGCCTGGGGGGCTCAGTGGGTTAAGCCGCTGCCTTCGGCTCAGGTTATGATCCCAGGGTCCTGGGATCGAGTCCCGCATCGGGCTCCTTGCTCGGCGGGGAGCCTGCTTCTCTCTCAGCCTCTGCCTGCCTCTCTGCCTGCTTGTGTGCGCTCTCTCTCTCTCTCTCCTTCTCTCTGACAAATAAATAAACTCTTAAATCAGCAAGCCTTGGGGTAATTTATTAATGTAAAACAGATAACAAATACTGTAGATTCAGAAGAAGTAACTAAGTTAGTAATAGTTAATTCTATTTCATTGGTAAGCTTAGGAGAACAGCACATACCCCTCAGAGCTCAGTTTCATATTATGAACACCATCTGATTCTGAGGCCCGTCGTTTTAAGGAAATAACAAACTCTACTCTGCACTCAACTTTTAAATTCTAAACAATTTCCAAACATGCGCTTCAGTTTCAGCTCCTAATTGTAAAGCCGGACAAACCAGAAAACTCAATCCACGTACGTGGGGACAAGCGGAACTCCCTTCTGGCAGCGTCCCTGCAGAATGGCATTCCCCGTCAGCTAAACGAGCACAGGGGCTGCACCAGAACTCTTTCTAGAGGAAAGGAAAGATCAGAGCTCCAAGCTCAGCAGCGTCGCACACGGTACCTTTTGATGGCCACCAGCTCCCCAGATTCGTTACTCTTGCCCATCAGCACACTCCCGTAGGTGCCGTCCCCCAGCTGTCTCATGGTTGTGTAGCGGTTCATCTTGGAAACACAGTGCAACAGAAGTTGTCGGTTGGAATGACTTCTTTGTTGCATATAAATGTAAACGCTTCTTTCTGTTTTTTTTTTTTTTTGTTTCTTCCCCTCAGACTGCTGTTGCTACACCGGTGACAGGTTTGTCATCATCAGACACAGGCTCTTCCCCAGGATGACAAAGGTTCATGAGATAGAGTGATATGGAATCTGGCAAGGAAACAGGGCTTCCATTCCTATGAACACCCTATTAAAAAAAAAAACAAAAAAAAACAGAACAAGAAGAAAGAATTTTATTAAAGAAATTTCACTTCATTAACTGGTAACCTAAGCGCAGGGAATTATAATATACATACCGGTGGGTTAAACATTTGTCAGTAAGTCCTTTGTGCTATGTGGAATGGGGTTCACATATAACAGACTGATAATGTTCATTTATGACTGCTTCATTTACATGGTGCCGTGCTATTTATGCCATTATATTCAGTAAATACAGGCTTAATGATTTGTAGGATTCCTTTTATACTGAATATAATCTGTATTATTCCAAGTCAGACATTGGAGAATCAGACAACTATAATATCCATTCCTTGAATCACTTTTTGCATTATATTTAATTTGGCCCATGATCCCTTATGTGAAACCCCTGGGCCAGATGTGTTTGGAATCCAGGAATCCGTACATTTTAGAAAAGTAATATGGTGGATAGAGCATACGTCATGTAACACCTCCCAAGCAGCATCTTAATGTAGCTGCAGAAAACTGATCAAAGTCCACAAAGTAAAATAAAATAAAGTTCACAAAGTAAAAAATACACACTGGCATCACATCACGCAGTTCATGTTACGTTGCAATGTTGCACAAATTTATTTTTAAATGTTCATTGTTCAGAACTTTGTGCATTTTGAAACCGCAGATGAGGGACTGTGGGTCCGTATATATTAGAAGGGCACAGGTTTCAGTAGGTCCTTGACTGTATTACTTCAGTTGAAGAAAAACAGAACACAGTGCTGGCTTTCCTGTGTACCCCATTACAACATTCAGTAGTTTCCTCCCATTATTTCCTATTACTTCTGTTTCAAGGAGCTGCTTCTCATTTCATTCTTACATTGCTTTTAAAAAATCTCTGTCATTCTGTTACAAGGCTTTATGCTGAGTTCCAGATGGTAACAAAATGCTTGGCACCATTCAAATAATTTGTTTTCAAAGGCCTTTTATAATTTGATGCTTCATTCAAAGATTGCTTTGCCTTCACTGTAGTACTGTTTCCTTGCCACTGAATAAAATCATAGAAATTGTTTCTATGATTCTAGAAATTTCGGACCCACAGGACATCAAAGTACCTATGACTTCCAAAAGCAGGCTTTCAGGAGGAAGAAGCAAAAGTGCAAGGAAGGACAATAAAACTATGTTGTTTCCTATTACGGGAATGTGTTCATCCACAGGAAAGGTGGGAAGAACCCTGTGGGACTTTTAAGGAACAGGGTGGGGGTGTATTAGGGTATCGTTTATTTTACTTCGTATAGATAATACCCCTTTGAAAGTCATGTGTGAATTAATTTAGGCTGTGCTAACTGTGGCCAGGATCTTAAAAAAGAGATCACAATAGTAGTTTCTGTATCTATTTAGGTATTCTTTTTCAGCTTAAATCTGAGCAACGGATGCCAGCAAATGATTCCCCATTTGCCTGAAAATGGAGTTTTCTGTAAGTGATCTTTACAATATACATACACATGGAATTGAAATATTAAGGCATTTTAGAAGGGAAGTCAACACCCCTTCCCCATGGTTCCTGACCCACACATGTATTTGTTTTTCTTAATTTTTTCCTTTATCTGCATAAGGAAATTTATTTTTGAAAGATTTTTTATTTTTTTTTTTATTTTTTTTTTAAAAACAATCTCTACATCCACTATGGAGCCTGAACCCATGACCCCATGACTCCTGAGTCATGTGCTTTTCCAACTGGGCACCCCGGTTGTTTTCTGTACTATGTGCTATGATTAAACAAAACATGGACTAAAATGCAGTAATTCTTATCATTTAGAATTTTATTAAATCAATATTTTGCAATTTGTTATCGACGTGTTAAATTGTTTGACCTCTTTTCTAGCTTGTCACACTTAAGGTGGCATACACCTCCCTTTTAAGGAAAAGTTCTGTCTACAGGTTTACTGATCCCTTCTGGTTAAGTAACAATGTAGAGAATATATTTGTCCATAAGGCCACAGTGTTCATCGTATCAGTAGGATTGTAATCTATAATATAATGTGTCGATAATCAGAGAATCAATGATGGAGTCAGTCTAATACTTGCATTAGGTTTGAGGCTTTTGTAGGGTAGTCCCCAACTTCTAAAGAACCCATTCTTACTGGCTTTTACAATCACTGATGAAGCCAAAGGAACGGCCCCCCCCCCCATTTTCCTTCAAAACCATGCAGAGTCCGCCCCACAATGAAACCTACCCACCCCCACCTCCACTTAAAGATTCCTAACCCATTTCCTTACCCTAAAATACCAAAATGCTAATGACCAAATGGAAATTGTGAATGGTACTCCTTACCCCCACCTAGACTCTGAGGCTGCATCTGGCTCTATAACCCAGAAGGACACTATAAAAATAACAGGCCAGAAACAGTGGGGGGGAAGAAAGCAGTGCAGGGGGAAGGAAGGAAGTAGAGCTAAGACAACTAATTTCTTAATTCAGAAATTCAGTGGGATAATAGCATCATCTTTCCTTTCATGTTAATACCTAACTGAGGACAAGCACTGAGGGGCTGATAGGCAGGAAGTAATGTAGGCAATTCTGGAAAAGGACCTTTTGCTTGAGAAGGGAATGAAAGAGGGAGCCAAAGGCAGAGGTGAGAGGGCGCAAGAAACAACAGTCAAATTTTACCTCGCCCTGACTTAGCCTTTAAAAGTGGAATTAATTACCTCTTTATCTTCCACTATTAAGACCATCAAGCACCATCATCACCTGTATTATCAGCACTACAGATCAATCACTCATTGATGACTTTCTGCACTGGCCTGGAAACCCAGCCATTTTTGGAGAGGAAATTGTAGAAACTTCATGCCAAGCCTAACCAACCACTTTCCAAATAAACATGGAAATACAGTTTGTTTCAAGTGAGGGTGGCTACAGCATAGGGTTTACTTATATCCAGGGAAGAATAAACAGGGGACCCAGCCATTTCTCAGCTGGTGTCATTTAAGGGGTGGAGTGATGAAGATTATGGATATGACATAGATTTTAAAAAGGTCTGATTGGGGGCTCTCAGAGAATCTCTCCAGTTTAAGCCTACCTAACCTTTAAGTAAAATAAGTTTACAGACTATACTGCCAAACAAAAACCTTGAGAGGACTCTTTTGAGCCATATTAATTACGAAACAGTTTTCTAGGGTTAGAAGCTGACCATTTCAGCTGTCCCTGTATCCTTGAAAATATAAAGACAACAGCCTCATGTAAAGAGGCACAGAAATCCAGGTGAAGACTTTGTTTGTTTTTTTAATCATAATTCCCATGTTTCAACTCACTGGTGGCACATAAACAACCACTTTAACCGGTGTACCATAGCGAACTGCTAAACTAATTACTAGTCCAAAGCAATAGATGTAAGTTAAGAAAACAGAGGCTGATTACGGGTCCTCAGTTCACACACAATAATATTTCTCTACAGGTTACATTTATTCTTCTCTGTTGATTTACAGAAGACAAATTATGACGAACAGAGATGTAGTAACATGACCTCTTATGTATGTGAATATTTCCATCTCTACAGCTGACTCTTGAACAACATGGGCTTCAACTGTACAGGTCCTTTTATATGCGGTTTTTTTTTCTGATCAATACCAGACAGTACTGTAAATGTATTTTCTCTCTGATTTTCTTAATAACATGTTCTTTTGTCTAGCTTACTTTATTGGAAGAATACAGCACATAATACATATACAGAATATGTGTTAATTAACTGTTTATGCCATCAGTAAGGTTTCTGGCGGACAGTGGACTATTAGGTTTTTGGTGAGTCAAAAATTATACTAGAATTTTTGACCATGTGGAGGTTCACACCCCTAATCCCTGCGTTGTTCAAGGGTCAACTGTCTGTCCATCTATACGTACATACGTGCAACAAGGCAGGACACAAGTAAATGTAATACAACTATGATCTTTAATTTAGAACTGTTAGGAACTTGGAATTTTCTACAATTAACCTACAATATTTAGTGACTCTCCTACGGCTAAACAACATTATAGTTTGATTTAAAGAAAAGAGATTTAGAGCCTCATTATAGACCTACATTAAACAAATACCCTTATAATTTCTCTCCCATTATAGTTTTCTTGTTTTTATCTAAGTGCACGATTACCATGTATTTAAATGCGCAATTACTGTAAACTTAAGCTGTATTCTCAAGGGCTTCTGCCAGCTAAAAGGGATTTAGACAGGATTAAAGTAGATTAACACAGAGGACAAATGGAGGGTAAAACTTGCCTCTGCCAATCACCGAACAGATAACCTTTGGAAATCTTCAGCTTGTCTTTGCAGATCCTACTGGAACGATATCACTCCAACGCTGGCATTAACTTTTTAAAAAATAATAACGTTTTAAAAATCACTAAGTTGTTTAAGAGCAAAGCAAAAAAAGGTCTCAAAAGTCACCAAGACGCATGTTTTACAGAAATTGAAAGGAGAACTTTAAGAGTGGAACAACAAAGATTGCGTGTTTAAAAAAATACCGGCATTGTGCTTCGTGCTAACATTCACACATTATTTTGAAACTAAACAAAATAAAAAACCACCCCAACGAAGAGATCAAACAACCTTGCGCAAGGCCAGCTTTGCACAGGCAGTTAAGGGGCCACCTTGGGTGGTGGTGGTGGGGGGGGTCTCCCTTCCCCAGACGCTGCGGTGAATTGGGGGATAGTGGACGTAAAGGAAAGTCCGAAGCCTGGAGAGTAATTTGTGACTTTGGTTCAAAGAATTTCGTTACCATTAAGACAGATGTCTGCTCTTTTAAAATTATTATCTAAATATAATTAATCTCCTTAAGAACTGAAATTACAAGACCCTAAAATCAGTTTTATTGCTCCCCACTCCCCTGCCCCCTCCAGACTCTGTCCCTAAATTAAAATATCTTATCTGCGGTAAGAAAGTTTTCATCACCGCCGCTGTCTCATCCTTTTTCGCAAACTAAGGCCCTTTAAAAGACTCCTGGGGCCGGGGTCCTGCCGATGTACCGGAACGGGTGGTCCCCGGGCCCTGTGGGTCCGGCCGCCGGCGGGTGATCCCCTGGCACCCCGGCAGCCGGCTTGGCGGAGTTACTGCTGGGAGCCCCTCAAGGCCATCCTGCGCCGGGATTCCTTTGGGAGTCATTGGGGATGCACGAATGCGGGCAGAATTTAGACCCAGTTTTCTGTCTTTTCCTTCCTTTTAAATTTTGTAGTAGTTCTGAACTCAATTCCGCTACCTTCCCGAGACGCGATCCCGCTTCTGACTCCTCACTCCTAAAGTAGTTTCTCCCTCACTCCAATCACTCCCAACTCCTGGCAGTAGGGCGAGCGGTGGAGGTGCGGAGTGGAGGGGAAAGGGCTAGGGGCGTAGGGGGATCAAAACGGGGAGGTTCGGGGGCGGGGGTCCTCACACGGAGGGATGCCCGCCGTCTTCCTCCCGCCCGGAATCCAGCCCACCGTCAAGGAACACGGAAAAGTGACCCAGGAGACGTCGGAGAGCAAGGAACGAGGGAGGCGCAGAAGGACCCTCCCCCCGCTTCGCCCTCGCCCCCCGGGTCCTTCTCCCTCCCGTCCCTCCCCCTACCAGTGTCCAGGGCCCTTCTCTCGGCGCAGGTTGGCCCTGGTAGGACGCGGCACCGAGGGGACATGCCGCGCGGGCCTCTCAGGACAGGCTCGGGCTGGATCGGACAGAGGGTGGCAGCCCCGCAGCCCGCTCGGGATTACCTGCCCCGCACCGGCCGCTTACCTCTTTCGCTCCCTTGTGAAGCTCTGGCGTCTTGTGTGTTTCGTCTCCTAGGAAACGGCGGGGGCGTGCGCAGGCTTCCGCGCTTCCTGCCCGCTTACACCCCGCCCACGGGGGCGTGGCCAACGAGGACAAATCCCGCCCCGTTTTACAAGCCCCGCCTCCCTCGGGGCAGGGCTTCCGTTAACACCCGGGCGCCTTGAGAGCTGGCGTTCTTTGTATTTGGGGCTTGAGAAAGTGTTGGTTACCTTTACAGTTTTTTTTTTGCCGGAAGTTGGTTTGTTTGCCCTTTATTTTGTTTTGGTTTTGCTTGGATTCGTTCTGCAAAAGAATTTGATTCGTTAAATCTGGTTTGCCTACTTGGAAAGGGCAGAAGAAAGATACATGTTGACCTGTACTTAATTTGCTTATGCATATACCACCTGGGGGAGATTTGCTCTCGGATTGCAGTCCTTTGTGTCAGTCAACTGTTCAGGTATGTGTTACCTCCCAGGCCACGCCTCTAAGTTTGTTTTCATTTATTCATTCAGAGAACCTACTAAGTACCAGTTAGTTGGTAATTCCAAGATAAACTAATGTGTTTGTGTAAATAAATGAGTAACTAGTAACTAGTCCAGAGTTGTGAGAGGAGGAAAAAACTTGTGTTACTGGGAAAAAAAAAAAAAAAAATCCAGATTGCCTAGCAAGAGGGTCCATGAATCAGGAGCTTGAGAGATGAGGCAATGATGTATCCATTCAGTAATCATCTATGAGGTATCCGCCCCGGGCTTGGCACCAGAATAATGCCAAAGTAAACAAGACGGTTATGCTCATGGCCCTCTTGCAGTATAAAGAAAAATAGGCAGAAAAGTAAAAAGCTTATAAAGTGACCTCATGGAGGTCTTATATGCCCAATTATGAAGTCTGGGACTTACCATGCATTAGTGGGGAAACTGATGAAGATTTTCCACAAAGGACTGACGTGTTCATATCTGTATTTCAGAAGATCATGAAAGCAGCGGTGGGCAGGGCAAATTTCAGCAGCAAGTCTGGAGGCAAGAGAAGGAAGGCAGGTGATGGCGATTGATCAAGAAGAAATGATGAGGATCCGACTGCAGCAAGGATGATGGAAATAGAAGAGAAAGGGACAGAATTTAAGGGATATTTAGGTGTGTGGTTTTTTGTTGTTGTTTTGTTTTGTTTTGTTTTGTTTTGTTTGACAGGCCCATCCAGCTTAGGTGAGTGGTGGATAGTGGTGTCCAAAACTGAGTTGGGAAATGTTGGAAGAGAAGCAGATTTGTAGGTGCTCTATGGGAGAGATCATAAGGGAAGTTGTGAAAATTTTGAATTTGAGGAAAATCCAAATGGAGGTCAAGAGAGGGTAATTTAAAACAGATTTATAATTTAGGGTTGGAAGGGCTGGAAACACTGGAACTATAGCTAAAGTCCAAGGGTGTGGGTGAGATAAACTAAGAAGTAGGGAAAACTGGGATTCTGGAAAACTCTTTAAATACTTTAAAATACTTTAAAGGGTGGGGGAAAAAATGGAGATGTGGGAGAGAGAAGGACTGGAAAAGAAAATTCAGAGAAGTAGCAGGACGTTCCTGAAAAAAAAAAAAAAAGATATTTCAGAATGAAAACAGGTAGATTAAAAAAAAAAAAAACAAGCAGAGAGGAAAGCAAGAAGAGGATATAATGGTAGACTAGATCCTTTGAAGAGCCCTTTAGATTTGAAACAACTCCATCCTCCCAACTCCTTTTAAGAGGTACCTGATACACAAATAGGAACAATAAACATACGTGAAAGGCAAAACTGGCCCAAAGGCAAATCTACCTTCAGCACAGCAACAAGAAGACAAAGCCCTGGACCCGTGACCATGGGGCTGAGCTGAACCAGAAACTAGAATATTAACCAGAGAAACTGGGAAGGGACTAGAATGGTCTCGGTAGTGTCACCATCCAAATCCCAGAAGAACACAAATCATCTCTGGAGAAACATCTTCAATTTAGGCACCCAGGTTTTTCACAAAATATCGGCTCATAACCACATGAAAAATGAACCCCCTCAAATGAGAATTAGCAGAAAAAGCAATAATATGTTTAGACTTTTGACGGGTTCAGAAATTGGCAATATCAGCTTGAATATAAAATAATTATGAATTACGTATGAAAAGTATACAAGAAAGGATACAGAATCACAAAAATGAACAAAAATTGATGAGGAATATTAGAAAAAACTGTTGAAAATGAACATAATAATCATTAATGTACATTTTTAAAAGAAGCAAATAAGTTCAACAGTGTATCAGAACTAAAGAAAGAATTGGGAAACTGGCATGAAATCTGCAAAAACCACTCAGAATGTAGCACAAATACATGAGATAGGAGATGTTAATGACAGACTAAGAGATATGATGGAAAGGACAAGAAAGTCTAATATATATTTAAGTAGGGTCTAAGAAGTAGAGAATAAAGAAGGAGAGGCAATTTTTGCAAAATCACGGCTGAGTACTTTCCACGATGGATTAAAGATAAAAATCCACAGATAAAGAAGAGACAATGAATGCCAAGCAAGGCAAGTTAAAAGACAATCACATTGAGACACAAAGTAGCAAAACTGCAGAATGCCAAAGACAAAGCAAACTTAAAAGCAGCCAGGGAGGAAAGAGAAATGACCTACAAAAGAAGAGCAGTTAGACTGAGGGCAGACCCGTCCATATTAAAAATGAAAGGGGTGCCTGGGTCCCCAGTGGGTTAAAGCCTTTGCTTTCAGCTCAGGTCATGATCTCTCAGCGGGGAGCCTGCTTTCCTTCCTCTCTCTCTGCCTCTGCCTACCTGTGATCTCTGTCTGTCAAATAAATAAATAAAAATCTAAAAAAAAAAAAAAAGAAAGAAAAGAAAAAAAGAAGGCTGGAAGAAGACTTGAAAATTCCCCTGCAAGGGGCACCTGGGTGGCTCTGTCTGACCCTTGATTTCAGCTCAGGTCATGATCTCGGGGTCATGAGATCAAGCCCTGCCTTCTGCTCTGCACTTAGTGGGGAATCTGCTTGAGATTCTCTCTCTCTCCCTCCCTCTGCCCCTGCCCCTGCTTGTGCTCTTGCTCTCTCTGAGATTAAATAAATAAATCTTTGTTGTTTTTTTAAAAGATTTTATTTATTTATTCGAGCGAGTGAGTGAGAGAGAGAGCATGAGAGGAGGGAGGGACAGAGGGAGAAGCAGACACCCTGCTGAGCAGGGAGCCGGAAGTGGGACTCAATCCTGGGACTCCAGGATCATGACCTGAGCCAAAGGGAGTCGCTTAGCCACACAGGCATCCCTTTCCACTTTATTTTTAAAGCAAAAAATTTTGTTACAGAATAAAAGCTGGTATCAGTGAAGAAACCAGTTCCTGAAACAGTTTCCACTCTAAACAAAGAAAACCGCTCTATATAGGTATTTTCCACAAAAGCAAGAATATGTGTGAATTTGGTTTTGTTGTTGCTGTTTTGGTTTGGGTTGTTTTCTTTCAGGTGTGTTGGTTTTTACCAACATTGAGCACTTGTAGCTTTTTGCCGAGGAAGGATATCCGTGTCCCTCGGTGTTAACAACAGCATCTTGGTCAAGCGCGGTCCCCGTGCTGGGACACTTTGCACCTTCCCCAGGGAGGTCCCAGAGGTTTGAAGGGAGGGTCCATATCTGGATCAAAAGACATTAAACACAAACAACTTGATTGGAGCTTCAGACACAAAACATCCCTGTGGGTGACCAGAACTGCCTTGAAGGGCCACAGGGCAGGGTCGGGAACCTGAGATCTGGCCGGTCTGTCAAGAAACAGTCACTGCGGAGCGTTATGTTTAAACAAACTCTGCAGTTCACTTCATTTCTGTCACAAATAAGTCTAGAGCCTGTCCTGCTTCGGAGGAAGTCATAAATTATATCACTTCAAGTATGTTTGCTTCTGTCAAGCTGCTTCGTGGACCAGATCTTTATCAATATGTTTCTAGGTCCAGCAACCTTGTTTGTATGTTTTATTCACTGACTTAGAAGATTTTTACTGTAAGATGATAGATCACCAAGGTCTTGCCACAAATAAAGTTTAAAACCTCTGAAACAAAATCTTAAAAGTACCAGTGGGACATCATCAAGACAAGCGACTGTTGAAATTCCAAATTTCATTCCCAGCTTTTTTGATTTCTTAAGATGCATACTTCTTGATTTGGGTCACATTTGGGGCAGATGATGTAAAAAAAAAAAAAAAAAAACCCTCAAGAAATCAATGCAGCTTTTTTTTAGGCACAGGAGGTAAATTTAAGCTTCACAGTTTAAAAATAACACACAAGTCTTTGGTTTTTTAATCAGCTTCCTGCAGAAATTTTAGAGGTATTTATTTTGATATATGTTTATTTAAGTTCTAAGACTTAGAGTTTTTTAATAGAAAGGGTTTTTTAGTTCTAAATCAAAAGTTAGACTTAGCCCAATCCACTTGGTATTTTATATACTGATTTATTTTTTAAAAAGATTTTATTTGACAGTGAGCGCAAGAGATTACAGCAGGGGGAGCAGCAGAGGGAGAAGCACACTCCCCACTGAGCAGAGAGCCCGATGTGGGACTTGATCCCAGGACCCTGAGATCTTGACCTGGGCTGAAGGCAGAGGCTTAACGCACTGAGCCACCCAGGGGCCCCGAAACCCATGCTTTAGAAATATAGTAACGTCGGAAGATAAACTTCAAAGATTTGAAAGTGGTGCCTCAGGATGGTGGGAACCAGATAGCCCACGGACTGTTAGACTTCTTATATATATTAAATATTAGTATATTAATATTGTATACATACTGGTATATATAATAAAGTAATAAAATGCATAATATAATACACATAATATAGTATATATGATATGTATTCTCTCTCCCTCTCTCTACATATATTTTATATATTATGCACATATTTTATATATATATATAAAATACATATATTTTAAAATATATGTACATACATATACATAATATATAATACATATACATAAAGATACATATATTTTATATATGTAATATATAAAGAAAAAGTACTTTGAGAAATAAATTAAAAGTAGTTTCAGAATAAAATGTTTTCCTGGTCACATTGCCTATTTCAGTGGGGATTTGGTTATGTCAAAATACCAATTCTAAAAAAAAAAAAATACCAATTCTAAGGAATTCTTTATGTTGTCTGGCTTCTTAGTGAATCGTCTTAGAGCCAGCTGGAATATGCTTCGATTTTGAAACTGGAAATATTTGCTGCTGAACTAAGACTAAACTGTTTCTGCTAGCCGACCATGATTATACAATAAAGCAAAGATGGCCCACAATTACCTAGGAGAAATGGCAGCTTTGAAAGCATGTTGCTGTTGTTTTTATTAGAAACAAAGAACGCAAACAGTCCAACAGCTCCCCCCTTCCCCACCTTGACAAACACAGTTCCAGATTTTTAACTTTGGGGCAACGTGAATTCTATCAACCATTGCTTCGTTTCCATGTTCACTTTGTAAATGGGGATTTAATTTATGCTTGAAGCCAAAGACAGGTTTGTTTTAGTTTTGCCATTAGTTTTAGGGGAAGTGCTTTAAAACTAGGATATCACCTTTACTCCTTGTGGCCCTTGTAGGGTTTTGGTGGAAAGCCTAGTGTTTCCCAGACCCTTCCAGCGTGGTCAGATGCAAACTCCAAATTCGGTTTCCCATGCAGTGGACGGCAGAGAATTCACTGCTCAGCCTTTACAAGTTTCCAGCTACTGCTTTTTGTGGGTCCACCTGGTGTCTTGTCTAGGCAAGCACAGTTCAGGGTTCAGGTGAGAATTTAATGTGAGTTTGTACAGTTTTGGGACATACTCTCTGTGGCTCCTGATTTTCCAGGACTCAGCCCTCGGTTTCCAACTGCTTTGCCAGCCCCACACTCCATCCCCTGACAAGCCAAAAACATCACGGTGTTACCCTCTAGTTCTAGCTGCTCCTGGTCGTGGAGACTAGAAAGTGCTCTCAGGAGAGGAGCTGTATTAACATGAACTACAGGCAGCGTCGTTCCTTCCTCTCATGGGTCCAATGCCCTCTGATATCTGCCTAAAGCTGGTGACTTTCCAGGACCCTCAAAGATTTAAACTTTATGTTTGCCCGGAGTTTAGAACTGTTACCTGAAAGAGAATGAGCCCAACACAAGCCACTCCACTGTTTCCAGAACAAGAAATTCAAGAATTTGGGGCTCAGTCAGTTAAGCGGCTGCCTTTGGCTCAGGTCATGATCCCAGGGTTCTGGGATCGAGCCCCACACTGGGCTCCCTGCTCAGCAGGGAGCCTGCTTCTCCCTCTCCCTCTGCTTGCTGCTCCCCCCTGTTTATGTTATCTCTCCCTCTCACTGTCAAATAAATAAATAAATCTTTAAAAAAAAAAAGAAAGAAAGAAAGAAATTCAAGAATTTGCTTTTAAGGATTGCTACTTCAAAAATTTCAGAACGATATTGTATTTTCTGATCCCCAAAATGTCTATTTTTATTTTTATGAATTGATTTGTAGGTATCTAATAGCAAAATGGCAAAATATGTATTCTGATTCTCAACTGAAATCGAGATTTCAGTGATTTTATAGAATCATTATCCTTGGAATTCCCCCATATACTCTCATCCTTGTGTTTTGCATTTTTGTTTCATCCTCAAATCATCCTCTTTTCAATGGTTAAATCTTAGTAGAGGTTTCTTTCCGTTCTTTTTATGGGCTAGAATGTTCAAAAGTGTGTACATTTTTAACTACCAGCATATTTCTTATCAAAGACTGGCGACATGTCCTTTGGTACATGATTACTATCAAGACAATGGCTCATCGAGCAGCTTCATGCTCCTTTAAGACTGTGCATTTCACATTTGAGCTTTTCAGTCCCTAGGAAGATAAGGATTCTTGGAGAGGATGGCATTATGGGGCCGTCTCAGAACTTCCAAGCGTGCAACTTGGAACTCAGAACTTCCAACTTGCAAGCCTAAAGCTAATGACGAATCTCTGAATCTCTTAATATTTAATTAAGATCAGCAATAAAGTAGTTAAGAAGTAGAGCAAGAAAAACTTAACACTTGCATATGCCCTATTTTCCAGGAAGGGAAAAAAAATGTGTTCTCTTAAAAAAAAAAAAATCTTTTAAAAAGTATCTTTGGTGATCCAAAGGAGTAGTGGGGCATTGCTGTTGTGTTATATTCATGAGTAACGGCTAGGTAACAATGCTGTATATTGGAATAGCATTTTATAATCTATGAATGCCAAGTATTAGTATATGCCAGCGATTCCCAAATTTGTCTCTCCAGCCCGTGCCTCCAACCTTAACTCTAGGCTCATATGCCCAACTGCCTATTCAATGCTTCACTTAGAAATCTAAAAGCTGGAACTTAACATGTTCAAAACTGAGCTCCTGGTGCTCTCTCCTTTATCATTTGCCCAAAGTGCTCCTCCATCCACCTTTCCCGTCTCAGCTAATGGCAACCCCACGATTTCAGTTGTCAGATTAAATATTTGGTGTGTCATCCTGAAATCTTCTGTCTCCCCCCCTTCATAGCAAAATCCATAGGCTTTACCTTTGTGATTTGCCCTGAACCTGACCATGTCTCACCACCCCCGCTGCCCATAACCCTGATCCAAACCACCATCATCTCTCACCCATATCATCGCAATCACCCTCCAACCGGTTGCCTCGCATCTGCACTTACCCATCTTCAGTCTATTCCCAACACAACGGCCAGGGCAATTCTGCTAAAACGTGGATTAGATGAAGACCCTCTGCTCAAAACCCTCCCGTGTTTTCTTCTGTCAATCCTGTGTCACAGTTCTTATTAAGACCTACAAGGCCCTACCTTATCTGTACTACCCTCCCCTTATTTATCCAGGTACAGCAAACATTCTGGTCCAAACATGCGGAACACTGGCTATTCCCTCTGCTGGAATGCTCCTACCCCCTTTATCTACATGACTAGCTTTTGCATTTTCTTCAGATTTTAACCCAAAGGGCTCATTCTTAGCAGCCTCTGCATCTAAATGTGCATATATCCTACCAACACATGCTTTTCGATCTCCTTTCTTCTCTGTTTCCTTGCTTAGCAGTTATCACTCTATGTCATACTGTGTATTTTCTTTTAAATATTTTATTTATTTATTTGACAGAGATCACAAGTAGGCATAGAGGCAGGCAGAGAGAGAGAGAACAGGAAGCAGGCTCCCCGCTGAGCAGAGAGCCCAATGCGGGGCTCGATTCCAGGACCCTGGGATCATGACCTGAGCCGAAGGCAGAGGCTTTAACCCACTGAGCCACCCAGGCATCCCAAACTGTATATTTCCATATTAAGTTCTCCTGCATCATCAATCTCCATGACGGGAATGTAACCTCAGTGAGGGCGAGAATTTGAGCTAGTTGTCCTCTGCTCTATCTCCAGTGTCAAGGCAATGTCTAACACAGTAGGATCTCCAAACGTATTTGTTGAATGAATATGCGTAGCATTTCCATAGCTGATCCTTACAACAATTCTATCTCCATTGTGCTAATGCAGAAAGTACATTCAAGGTGATCACATGACTCAATCTAGGGCACATAGCCAATTTCAAAGACCATAATTATATACAGATTTTTGTTGTTTTTTTTTTTAATTCTGGGTTCAGAGGTAATTCCATAGCACTATACTGCTCCACACCAAATTCGAGACCAGTGTACTACTTAATCATCTGAATCCAATGAGTAAATGTAGGTGTTGTTTTTATAAACCAATAAGAGAAAGATTTTTAGGTGTCTCTATTTCCATATTATTATAATACCTCCTCTGAACTTGTAACACAGATTTTTTAAAAATTGAGCTGATAATTACGTAATATAAATTAGCCTTTTTAAAGTAACAATTCAGTGGCATTTAATACATTCACAACGTTATGCAACCACCACCTCTAGAAATACAAGATTTTAATCTTTCTTTCCTTCCTTCCTTCTGCAATCGCTCCTTCCCTCCCTCCCTTCTTCCCTTCTTCCTCTCCTCTCTCTTTCTCTATTTCTTTTTTTTTTTTAAGATTTTATTTATTTATTTGACAGACAGAGATCACAAGTAGGCAGAGAGGCAGGCAGAGAGAGGGGGAAGCAGGCTCCCCGCTGAGCAGAGAGCCCAATGTGGGGCTCGATCCCAGGACCCTGAGATCATGACCTGAGCCAAAGGCAGAGGCTTTAACCCACTGAGCCACCCAGGAGCCCCATCTCTATTTCTTTTTTCAGATTGTGCTATGACAAATGTAGAGAATAAAGTCAGAAGAAACTTAGAGAACCCAAATTATTTTCTGTGAATCAGTTTCTTCTTCTCTAAACACAGTTATTTTTCTATCGTGTTTACTGGACTATTGCTAGGCTCTAGTACTCTCAGGGCTTTAGAAGAAAAATATCATATAAATAACACAGTGATATACATAGATTTGATGTGTAGTTAGTTATTACTATTCACAGCATCTTCTTGATACTTATATTAGAATTACCCATATGAACTTAGTTCACATTATCTGATGTCTGCTAATATCTGGGCTCTCTGTAGTCTGTAGGCTTTTTGTAAAACTTTAATTTTACATTACAAAGTCTATTTTTATAATTTAATTAATTACACATTATATAACATATTGGGATTTTATATAAATACCATCTATTCTTATGAGTTTGTCTCAAGAACATGCCATGCTCTGTCCCATTTGGTGGACTCTTAGGGGCTCACTTTTCCTAAAGGCTTTCTCTGTTCCATCTGTCAAATTCTCTCCACACCCCAAGGCCCAGGCTTCCTTCTTCTGTGAGGTTCTTACAGCAACTCAAAGTGCCGCTGATTTTCTTAGTCCTCTGAATTTGTTTTACTGCTCTAGTCCGTACCACATAATCGACCACTCAGTCACATTCTCCTCCAACTTGCTCATTATCATTTCATCACTGGCTAAGCTGGGGCCCCACCGCATTTTCCATCAACAGAGAGGATGAGACTAGATGTCCTTGAAACTTTCTTCCAGCTCGGAAAATTCTGATTATGTGTTGCAGTTCTTCTTTCTTCTTGGATTATCAACTTCTTGAGACAGATACATATATTTTAAAATCCTACAATGTGCTGTGCTCAGCATAGACAAGGTTCAGTAAATTTCTAGTCACCATCAAGAGGTGTGTTTCTGTGTATGGGAGTGTGATACAACTCCTAGATGTGATAATCATCCATTAGGTCAAATTAATAGAATTATAACATTCAGGTCTTGGAAGTGGCAGTCTTACTACTTGTGCTGCTCGCAACATGCCCAGAATAACGTATCCCACTCTGCAGGTTTGCCTTAAGAAAGCAATCTTTCATTTGGATACAAGCGAATTCGGGGAGACTCTGGAAACCATACTATAGGAGGAACTGAAGGGATTTAGCCTGGATAGGAAACAATTAGTAGGAGCCAAAAATACTGTATTCAAATGCTTAAAGATACAGAATGAGAAACAGAACTATTTTGGGTGGTCTGAAAGATAAATCCGGGACCCATGGATGGCTTTTCATACAGAGGTGATTTCAGGTTAGCGTAAGTAACAACATTTTCGTAAGTTTCCTATAAATTAGCTATTTAACAATAGAATGAGTTACGTGCCTCACTGGCTCTATTGATTAACTGTACAGATATTGACTGAGTACCTGCTTTATGCCAGGACTGTCCTGGGCATGAGCAAATGACAAATGAGATAGTCATGGACTTGCTGTGATAGACCATACATTCTGGTGGGACAGAGAAACAGTAAGAAAAAAAAAAGAAGAACTCCACTAAGAAAATAAAATGTTGGGATGCCTGGGTGGCTCAGTGGGTTAAGCCTCTGCCTTTGGCTCAGGTCATGATCCCAGGGTCCTGGGATCGAGCCCCACATCGGGCTCCTTGCTCAGCAGGGAACCTGCTTCTCCCTCTCCCTCTGCCTGCCTCTTTACCTACTTGTGATCTCTATCCCTCTGTCAAATAAATAAATAAAATCTTTAAAAAAAAAAAAAGAAAGAAAAGAAAATGTCCATGAAGAAAATGAAATGATGATGGGGATAGAAAGAAGAAAGGTGGAAAGGGAACTGGATAAGAATAGATGGTCACGGAAGCCCCTATGAAGACGACATTGGAACTGAGGCCGAAATGACCAGAAGAACCAGCCATGTGAGCATCTCAGGGAAGGGCATTCCAGGAACTTGGTACAACAAGGGTGGATGTTGGTCAAGGGCCAACCAGCCATGTGAGCATCTCAGGGAAGGGCGCTCCAGGAGGTTGGTACAACAAGAGTGGACACTGGAAAGCCCTCAGCCCATGACCCTGCGATGGTTCAAATGTATGTGTCCACTGGGCTAGACTAGACTCTGATGCCCAGTTGTTTAGTCAAACACTAACTGGGATGTGCTGTGAAGATAGTTTGTCGATGTGATTAACATTCACAATCAGTTAACCTTGAAGGAGATTACCCTCCAAAAGCTGAGTGGGTCTCATCTAATCAGTTGAATGCCTTCAGAGCAAAAACAAGTTTCTCTGACAAGAAGGAGTTCTACCTCAAGACTACTGAGGGAGAATCAAATCTTGTTGAGTCTCCTGCCTGCCGGCCTACTCGACAGATTTCAGACTTGCCAGCCCCCATATCACACAAGGCAGTTCCTTAAAGTAAGGGGGTGTGTGTGTGTGTGTAGTACCTGCATTCATATATATACACACATATACACATAGGGAACCTATTGGTTCTCTTTCTCTGGAGAGCTCTGACTCACACAGACCACTTCCTGGGAGCTTCTGCCTATCTTGGCACTGTACAGCCGGTGGAGTGGGAGTGGAGAGTAGACTCTAACCGGTTACGATGCCAGAATTATTTAGGGACCCGAAAAGCTATGAATGCAACTTTTAGAAAAGTACTCCTACTTCACATAGATCCCTGCTGTCTACTGAATCCTACAGGGTGGCAGGGCCGCCTACCATTGCAAATGTCCAATGAAAGAATGGAAATTTCAACACTCAATCTGTTTTTACATTTTAGAATTGACTTCTTACTTTAGAATTTCCCTTGGAAAACAGTTTAAAGAAGAAAAGGTGGTTGTAGGAGTTTGAATTAGATTTTTCCATGCTTTCCTGGATTAAAATAGACATATCTATGTCTTTGGAGAGCTTCCATATCTGCAGTCCAAAGAATACTCTAGAAGTCCAAGGTGAAGTGCGTGATGTTATCAGCCAGCAGCCATTTCTGGTTTATAATCTATTCCCGGAGAAATCACCTTGAAATTATTTTCCTGGCATTTGCACAACTGATACAGGTCCCTGATAGCATTTCTTATTCTGTCACCACTTACTACTCCCTTCAGACTCAGCAAATGGCTCATTTCACGGACTCAAGGCAGCTTTCTCACCAGAGAACTGAAACTCCGGGGTCTTCTGGCCGTAACTGAAATCACAGATGTGTCTCCAGTATTTTCCACCAGCAGGGCAGAGTGTAGAAGAATGTCACTGGCTTCCAGATAGCTAGTAGCAGGGTAAGAATTACAGATTACTGTGGTAAACTTATCAATTTGATGAATAGACAAAGCTTTTTATATTACCTTTGCATAGTGTTCATCCTTTTTTCTTCTCCATATAAAATATGTTTTAGTTTTTACCATGCCTACTCTTATCTAATCTTACAAATTATGCTAATTAAATTTTGTCAAAATACATCCAAACCTCAAAGCATAAGTATTCTAAGCTGTGTTTTATAGGTAGACAGTTTGTAAGTTGGAGCTGAGCTCTTGTCCTAAATGAGCCATGAAGGAATACAAAACCGGGGATGTGTGATGGAAATCCATATTTGAAATGTTGGAGTCTCACCTCCCATCTTCCTTCTAGGGATGTGCTGAATCCCATTTTCAGAGGGCTTAGCTTGATTCACAGATTCCAAGACCTGAGGAAAAGGCTCTATGATAACAAAATACTTTTTCTTAATCAGATGCATTTTTCTCCAGTCTTTTCCTCTTTACCTTCAATGGGTTACTTCTGAGGAAACTTCTAGAAGACATCCTGTTTTCTGTCCCAGTCTTACTTATTTCAGATTGTAAAGCACATATTTCCTCGGCTGCCATACAAGTCTTCCAAGTAATTTAGTACATTTGTCTGTAAGCAAAAAGGAGAGATTCCAGGTAGCTTGAGGGAAAGGAGCCACAGCCCTCCAGTCCTCCCACAAAATCTTCACAGTGCACAAAAGTGCTGGGCCCAACACCAGCCCCCCCTAAACAGCTGTGCAAGCGTGGGCAGCATTCTTTCTTATGCTCACCATTTGCAGCTGTGTGGAAGACCATGCCCCTAAACTCCAGTACTTAATTCCATCTCTGCGTGAGATTACATCTAAATATTTCTAGACTTTATCATGACCCAAGTTTTGCTTCCAGCTAAATATCCCTGGTCCCTCGAATCCATCTTTATCAAGTGTGATGGTCAATTTTATGAATAGTTTGGCTTGGCTGTGGTCCCCTGTTGTTAGGTCACAAGTTATTCTAGAATGTATCTGTGAAGATATTTAGAGATGTGATGAACTTTAAATCAGTAGACTTTGAGGGCGCCTGGGTGGCTCAGTGGGTTAAGCCTCTGCCTTCGGCTCAGGTCATGATCTCAGGGTTCTGGGATCCAGCCCCGCATCGGGCTCTCTGCTCAGAGGGGAGCCTGCTTCCCCCTCTCTCTCTCTGCCTGTCTCTCTGCCTACTTGTGATCTCTCTCTCTCTCTCTGTCAAATAAATAAATAAAATCTTTAAAAAAAACAATCAGTAGACTTTGAGTAAAGCATGTTAACCCTCTACCAGGTGAATGGGCCTCAACCAGTTCAGTGAAGGCCTTAAGAGGAAAGACGAAGGTTGCCCAAAGATGCAAGTCAGCCTCAAAACCGTAGCATAGAAACCCGGCTTGAGTGTCCAGCCTGCTACTCTGTGGGATTTGGACTCAGGATGATCACAGCATCAGCTCTTGCCAGAATTTCCAGCCTGTGGGACTACTTGATGGATTTCTGATCTGCCAGGCCCTGCAATCCTGTTGGCCAATTTCCTAAAATCTCTCCCTCTCATTCTCTCTCTCTTTCTCACATTCTCTCTCTTGCTTATATATTTCTAGAAATTTATGTATTGGTTCTATTTCTCTGAAGCATCCTAATACACCAAACAACAAACTATTTTCATTTTTCCATTCTTCCTCATTATTTTCTGAAAATGTCCAGGTTACGATTACCCACCTAACATACTCCAGGTATGATGAGCACCAGGCAGAGCACTACTAGTCTACCTTATCCTAGCTCTGGTGTCCCTTAGTGTGGATAACTTACTGCTAAAGAACAGAGCCTTGGCATCAGAGAGAGCTGGATTTAAGCCCCCATCTTAAAGATAACTCTCCTTTAAGAAGAGTATCAGTCATTCTGTGGCTTTAGTAACAGGTAATCCTAATTGATCAATGACAACTTGCTACAATAACCAGTAGACAAATCAGTGACAGATCACAGTTCTCAAAAACAGCCCATCAGCCGCAGCCCCTCAGCAATGACCATACTTTCAAAGGTCAGCCAGCCAGCAACTGTCTTAGTGAATTTCTCTGTCTCCAGAGCTAAATAACAACCCATCCCCGAGACCTCTGCTTCTGAACACGCTCAGTCCCTGAACTTGACATTTGCCCAAGCCCTATACAGCTCTCAGCCTTGCTCTGAGACTGTGCGGTTGATAAGCACAGCTCTCCCTTGTTCAGCAATAATTTCAACTTTTTGTTTCAGGTCATTGAGTGGTGGTCGTGTCTTTTTTTTTTTTTTTAAGATTTATTTATTTGAAAGCGAGAGAGAGAGAAAGACAGAAGGAGAGAGCACAAGCAGGAGAGTCAGGGAGAGGAGGGGAGAATCTTGAGCACATTCCATGACGATCACGGAGCCCAGGGGTCGCATCTTTTGACAGAGGATAAAATTGGGTCATATGTGAAAAGTATTGAGCATAGCGCCTGGCATGGAAGAATCACTTAAGAAATGTCATTAGCTATTAACTTGAGTGCATGGTTCTAGTCACGTCCTCTAAGTTTGCTCTGACTTTTTCGATAGCAAAGGCTGTCAGCCTCAGAATGACATTTTGGGTCTACGGCCATACCACCCTGAACGCGCCCGATCTCATCTGATCTCGGAAGCTAAGCAGGGTCGGGCCTGGTTACTACTTGGGTGGGAGAATGACATTTTGGTTGTTTGGAGCACCGCCTCCCAAAATGGGCCTATCTGGGGCATGCCCAACATGCAACCGGGCTGAGAGGTGACGAGATAGAGGAGTGCCCACCCAGGGAGGATGGTCGGGACAGTTAGTGGCTCATTGTAACTGTGGCCGCATCTTGTCCAGCCACGCTCTTGTCTGCTTCCCGAGCTGCTGTCACGTAGTAGTCTTTCACACTGTTGACTCACTGTGCCAACCGAACTCCAGAGTTCCTTCCGCAGGGGCTGTGATCACCCACCAGTTCCGACCTGCGTTCCTCTGTTTGGTGGGCCCCCAACCAGCAGGGTGAGACCTGTGCCACTTTAAATTTCATCTTGCTAAATCTGGTCCAGTGCCCTAGTCTGATCAAAATCCTAGATGGGAAAATGCCTTCAAATAGACACTGAAATGGGAAATAGTAAGGTCTTAGACACCTAGGAAAGGACATTTTGCCCTTCTAGTGAAAGGCTCTGCTCTATCATTCCTTTGTGCATGAGATTCTGCTGTCAAAGATGGGATCCAGGAGGAAGTGTTTATTTTGTACTTAATGTAGAATTTAGTTTTTATTTATTTTTTAAAAGATTTTATTTACTTACAGAGAGAGATCACAAGTAGGCAGAGAGGCTACTTGTGAGAGAGAGAGAGAGAGAGAGGAAGAAGCAGGCTCCCTGCTGAGCAGAGAGCCCGATGTGGGGCTCGATCCCAGGACCCTGAGATCATGACTTGAGCCAAAGATAGAGGCTTAACCCACTGAGCCACCCAGGCGCCCCCTAGAACTTAGTTTTTAGAACAGCCTTAGAGTTACAGAATTATTGAGAAAATAGTGTAGAGTTCACATATGCCAACACCCAGTTTCCCCTATTTTTATTTTAAAGATTTTATTTATTTATTTGAAAGAGAGAGAGCATGACGAGCAGGGGGGAGGGGCAGAGGGAGAGGGAGAAGCAGACTCCCCACTGAGCAGACAGCCCGTCATGGGGCTCAATCCCAGAACTCTGGGATCATGACCTGAACTGAAGGCAGACACTTAACCGACAGCCACCCAGGTGCCCTCAGTTTCCTGTATTATTAACATCTTACATTAGTGTGGTATGTTTGTTATAATTAATTGATACATTATTGTTAACTAAAGCTCACACTTTATTCAGACCTCCTTAATTTTTACCCAGTGTCCTATTGTGTTTTTTTTTCCCCCCCAGGAAGCCATCCAGAGTACCGTATTATATTTATTTGTCGTTTCACTTCAGACTCTTCCAGATGGTGAGCTTCTCAAACTGTCCTTGTTTTGATGACCTTGACAGTTTTGAGGGGGACTGGTCAGCTATTTTGTACAATGCCGCTCATCTGTTGTTTTTCTAATGATTAGTTAGAGTTCTGATTTTGGGGGGAGGAAAAAGCACAGAAGTGAAGTGACATCTTCATCACATCATATCAAGGGCACATAGTATCAACACGACTTCTTGCTCTTGATGTTGGCCTCGTTCACCTGGCTGAGAGAGAGTTTGTCAGTCTTTTCCACTGTTAAGTTACTCTTTTCCCCTTTCTGTGTAGTATTCTTTGGAAGGAAGTCACAATGCATGGCATGTAGTTAAGGAATGGGGAGTTACGCCCCATATTCTTGAGTGTGGAGTATTTATGTAAATTACTTGGAATTATTCTGGACATGTTTCTCTTCTTCCCCACTTGAGTAAGTTTATTTATTTATTCAATCATATCTTTATATCAGGATGCACTCACGGATTTGTAAAAATATTTTGCATTATAATACAAGACTATTTTAAAAAAAATAATCGTTCCAGCTTTGGCCATTGGGACCCCTTTCAGTTGACTTTTGTGTTCTTTTGATATGATCTCATGGTTGTGGAGTTTTGTTGTTCTTGATTGGTTTCTACCACCACGAAATGCTCCAGGCTCATCTTGTCCACCTGGAAGCGGAAGGGGAGCTGTTTTCTGAAGCAGTGTAAGACCCTGGTACCTGGGCAGCAGGCTGAGATCCCCCTCACCAAGTCCAACAGCATGGCTGAGAGGCTCTCCTCTACCTCCAGACTGACCATGGGCAGCCTTTAATGGTCTCCTTTCTCTTCTCCTTTTTGCAAAGCAAGTTCTCAAGTGTCTCACCTTCAACTTGGGGTGGGTGCCCAGTGAATGTCCAGTCTAAAATTAGCAAGGGAGGGGCGCCTGGGTGGCTCAGTGGGTTAAAGCCTCTGCCTTCGGCTCAGGTCATGATCCCAGGGTCCTGGGATCGAGCCCCGCATCGGGCTCTCTGCTCAGCAGGGAGCCTGCTTCCTCCTCTCTCTCTGCCTGCCTCTCTGCCTACTTGTGATCTCTGTCTGTCAAATTAAAAAAAAAAAAATCTTAAAAAAAATAAAATTAGCAAGGGGAAATTCTTAGAGACATTATTGTTTAAATTTCTAAAATATTATAAATGCCTGTGATAATGTAGCCTTGGCCGCTATGTAACATGCTATTTGACGTGTCTTATTTCTCTTGCTTACTAGAAATTTCTTGAAGGCAGAGACCACATTTTGTGCTTCTTCATATAATTCCTATACTGAGCACTTGGCATGCATCTGGTGAATGCCTATATTCTGTTGAATATGTCAAAATTTTTTTCAATCATTTTGGCAGATATGTTCTCTAAGATGAACTTGATTTTTTTTTTTTTTGATCACAAAGTCAAAACTTAAGGTCGTACCTTTATTTTAAAGGCTCTGTTAGAGTTCCACGATGAGTGCGATATTCTTGCAACAAGGGTAGTGACACCCAGAAATGAATGGATCTCTGTTCAGAAGCCTGAGGGCTGGCACTCAAGCCTGAGGACAGAGACCTCTACTGATGACTTCTGTACGTCCCCTTCTGGTGTCGTAATTCTGGGTGCCCTTGAACTAAGGGGTTTTAGTGCTCCATCTTGGCAATCACCAGAGAAGATCTTTTTTTTTTTTTTAAAGATTTTATTTATTTATTTGACAGAGAGAGATCACAAGTAGGCAGAGAGGCAGGCAGAGAGAGAGAGGGAAGCAGGCTCCCTGCTGAGCAGAGAGCCCGATGCGGGGCTCGATCCCAAGACCCTGAGACCATGACCTGAGCCGAAGGCAGAGGCTTAACCCACTGAGCCACCCAGGCGCCCCGCCGGAGAAGATCTTTAAAAGCATAGTGCTACGGTGGTTAAGAGAAGGAATTCAGGTGACTTATGGAAACCTGGACCAGTAATATAGTCTAGTAAATGGCCCATCTGGGACACAAGGCTTTTTCAATTGCAGTATTTAAAACCTCACCCTGAAGAGGCATGAGGAGAGAGAATGTTTTATTTTCCACATGCAGAGGTCTCCACAGGCAGCTAGGTGGCATTTTTACTTAGTAGGGCCCTTCTGGTACATCAGTTGGGAGGGTCACAGGTGGCTACAGTCAGAGAGGGGCTTCTTCAACCTCGTCTCTCCACTCCACAGCCCCTGAATGCCTCATGTTTCAAAAGACTTGTCAGACAAACCATAAAACACAAAGTCGTATGGGTGGCTCAGCTGTCTGAGAGAGGAGAAGGAGATCCAGCTCTAATGGGCCAATTAATGGAAAATCCATTACTGATGTAGAATAGGGAGGATATTTTTTTGCTTTAGCCAAGTGGTATGGAAATATGGACAGATAGGGTGACTATCAGCAGAAGAAGTTAGGGGTAAGAACTCTGGTTGTCTGTTCTGTGTGGTTTGTAAATAGAAATGTTAAAGGGTGATTTTTTGGTTTTTGAAGTGTTTACTATGAAGTTTATTTATGATATTTATACCTTAAAAGATAATAAAAATATATTCTCTCCCATTAAGTAGACTACACAGTTAAAAGAAATATTTTTTCCATCTAGACTCTCAACAATGAAATCATTTTATGTAAAGATTTTTATTTAATTTTAATTTTTATTTTTTAAAGATTTTTTTTTAAATTTATTTGAGAGAGACAGAGAGACAGAGAGCAATCAGGGAGAGAAGCAGAGGGAGAGGGACAAACAGGCTCCGCATTGAATGGCAAGCATGACATGGGGCTTGATCCCACAACCCGGAGATCATGACCTGAACTGAAACCAAGAGTCAGATGCTTAACAGACTGAGCCACCCAGGCACCATTCAATGTAGTTTTTAATAAAACACACTGGCTTTCATTTACACTGTGAAATCAACTTTACATGACCCATGGAGTAGACATGTTTCATCCGACTCGTTGCAACTCATTGGCTCACAGCCCGTTTCAATGCACCTCCTAGAGCCCCACCCCACCCCAGAAACAGCTTTTGCCATAGTCACCAACGATTTCCATGTTGTCAGATCCAAAGACTTTTCTGTCCTCATCTTTGACTTCTGTGACCCCCTTCTCTATCCGGGTTTTCTCCCTATCTGACCACTAATTCTCATTCCTCTGTCAGATCCTCCTACCCATACTACCAATTGGGAATTCCTTATGGTGCATACCGATTCCCCTTTCTTCTCCTTCTATACCAACACTGTCTGATAGAAATTTGTGTGAGGATGGAAATATTCTATGTATGCACTTACCCATGCAGCAGCCACTAGCTATACATGACTGCAGAGGAAATGTAGTCAGTATGACTTGGGAACTGAATTTTTAATTCTATTTAATTAATTTTTATTGCCACATAAAACCAGTGGCTGCTATATTGGGCAGTACAACTTCAGACTATCTTACAAGGTGAGCTATTAAAAAGCACCTTCAGACTTGCAATTTCCTGGGTTTTCTCTGTAGCTCAGATCACCCCACAGAGCTGTAGGGTTATAGTTATCTGAGAACCCAGATGACTCCCAAGCACTGACTGATTGTAATTGTTCCTTCCTCAGCTGCTACTGTTCTGAGAACAGCACCAGCCACTCGGTTGGCTGAACCTAGAAAATGAGAGTCGTTCCTGATTTTTTCTTTTTCCTTCCCATCTCACATCCAAACTGTAAGTAACTTCTATTGATTCTACCTCCAACTTGCATTTTGAACCTGTCCGCTTCCAACCACCCAATCCAAACCATCATCATGTCATGCCTGGATGACTTGCAGTTGTCACCCTGCCTCCTGAACCTTCCTTCAGCCCATTATCTACATAGTTTGAATATCATCCTCTCAAAACATGAGTTAGATCATGTTGCTTTTCTGCTTACGATTCTTGCATGTTTTGCCATTGCTTTTGGGGATAAAATGTCAATTTCTTGTTTTGGACTTCAAGAATCTGGACCCTGATCTCCCTTCCAACCCATTTTATACTGTGTTTCCTCTTGTCCATTTGCACTAAACCTTCTGCGACGTGTGCTTTGCTGCCCCGGGGCCTTTGCACTTGCTGTTTTTTTATCTGCAGTCTCTTCCCAAGCTATTGACCTGGACAGATTTTCTTACTCTTTGGTTCTTAACTCAGTACTTCAGGGAGATCTCCCCTAACCACTTATCCCAGTGGGTTCACTTCCATTTCCTTATTCTCCACATCAGCATAGAGACCGGTTTCTCCTCTACACTGTGTGCTTGTCTCTTTAAAGCTTATGTAGCTTATGTAGCACACCAGCCTATGAGCTCCAAGAGGACAGAGGCTTCTGAGTGACTCCCCGCATTTATCTAATACTAGCACATCACTGGTGCATAGTGGAACTTGATAAATATTTGTTGAATGAATGAATGAATGAATGAGCTCATGCTTTGACTTATAGGCAGAGTATTATATCTTATTTTATTATTTTTAAAATTTAATTTTTAGGGCCACCTAGGTGGCTCAGTCGGTTCAGCACCTGCCTTCAGCTCGGGTCATGATCCTGGGGTCCTGGGATCAGGCCCCATATTGTTGGGCTCCTTGCTCAGGAGGGAGTCTGCTTCTCCCTCTCCCTCTGACCACCAGCTTGCCATTCCCCCTGCTTGTGCTCTCTCTTTCTCACTAGCCCTCTCTCTGTGTCAAACAAATAAAATCTTAAAAAAATAAATAAATAAAATTCAATTTTTAATTTGTGTTTTCAATAGAAACAAGTGGATGACTTGGCTCCTGCCAGCGTCTTCCCTTCTTCATTAAATGAACCCAACAATGGTATCCAGGGAAAAGTCGAAAATAATAAAGATTAATTACACTGAGAATAGTGTCTTTCTTTCAAGTCTCCACACAACATATTTCTTTCAGCATCCTAGAACTACCTACACTAACCAGGTTTCCAGTACTATTCTGGCAAATCATAGACACTGGTTGCACTTTGGAATTATCTGGGAAACTTTAAGATATGCTGGTTGGGTCTCATCCCTGTAGATTCTGCTTTAATTGGCCTGAGGTGCATCCTGCCTGCTAGGACTGTTGCAGCCGCCCAGGAGATTCTAACATACAGCCACGGTTGCCCATCACAGAGGGAAGTTGTAGACCAGAGGGAAGTTGTAAACCAAAGAAGGATGGGTGTGGTGAGAAAGTGTCTTTCAAATCATTTTGTCAGTTGTGAGTTCTGTTTGCCATGCTGCTTTCAATGCAGCATCTCACAGGTAAGTTAACAGTGTTTTATAAGATGTTTAATCATGAAAAAAGCCCATGAGCTTTTCTGACAAATGCTCCATTGAAACTGTCAGAGGTTGGATTCAGTACTCTAAGATTCCTCCAGGTAAGTCCACTTCCAGACAGTGCACTAGAAGGATGAATGATTAGCAAGTGAATAACTCATGTTTCTGTTGAGTGTCCCTTGACACTGGTTAAGTCTAACTGTGGTCCTCTGCCTGAATCAAAGGTGTCAGCTACCGGCCTGGGCTTAACCTCCTTTGCTTTATCTCTCCCTGTGCTCAACAGCTGGTATTGTCATGGGTCTCACTACAGGCTTGGGCCCCTCCTGGTTCATCAGCTGAGCAGAGCAAATTATGTCAGAAACTTGGGCTGCTCTAACTTATACTCCCCATATTTGAAAGCTAATAATAAACTTGTGAGCAGAGAGCTATTAGTAACTAGCATTCATAATTAGTATTTCATATTAATCACAATATGGCAGCCAATATGGCGGCTAGGCCTTTATAGGTTTTCTACTTTCAGGCATTTTCCACAGACCTTGTTGCTCCCTAACCAATAGGTTTTCTAAGCATGAAATATGATCCAGAGTCTACATGTCCTGGGCCTTCCTCAGCTGACCTGGTTCACAAGAACCGGTCTGTGCTACACAGCCACCCTGCTCTGTATCCTGGCTCCTTGAAGGATGGCATGGCCGCGGGGCCCCTGGCCGACACTTGAGGTATGTTTCGTCACCTGCCCCTCTTGGGATCAACTCGCACATCCTGGCTCCTGCGCACTGCCCACTGTCTAGACTCTTCAGCACTGTGGTTAAACTTGCAGATGCCAAAAGTCCCGGATGTGTTTGTTTCCCTCATTGGCTCCCACTTTGTACAAACTCATTGTCATCACCATTGACTCTTTCTACCTGAGCCCACCCACTGTCCCCTGGTCCCAGGAAAATGTGTCACACTAGTCAGTAGTTCTCACCCATTTTGATCCATTTTAATCACTCTGGAATTTCCTTGCAACCTCTGCACTATTGGTTGCATAATATCTCTTTGTAAATTGCCTTGCCTTCCAACAAACAAACATCCCCATACTCTCTTGCTTTGTCTAGGCAAAAATATTTTGAAATCGTTGGTTTGATGTGTTACTTTTATCTTTCCCTGTTACACATTAACATAAATCCGCAACGATTCACATAAAATATCCACAGACTATTTAGAATCACCCCGTAACCAGGGCACCCTTTGTACCACACTTTGGGAAACATCTGCCTCAGGGCCTCCACCCGGAGTGTATTCACTCCCCTCCCTGCTCTGCTCTTTTCTGCCTGTCCTATGTGGATGCTGCAGGTCCCACATAGGGACATAGATACTTAGGACTCCCTGCTCGGTGCCAAGTACACATGTGCTAAGTACAAGTGGAATTTCAGTGATAAACGACTCCAGTCAAAGCTAACGTCATATGGTGGTTCAGAGCCTAGATTCTGGAAGTGACCTGACTTCCGATCCCAGCTCTGTGTAAGTCACTGCACGTCTCTCCGGTAGTTCAGAGAATGGCTGGGAGGGTTAAAAACATTAGTGTATGTCCAAAGCTTAGAACAGTTTCTGGTCCCTGCAGGTGTCATATAAATATTAGACATTACTACAAGCTGTGAGTTCAGGCAACAGAAGACGAAAGAAAAAAGTAGTCCGTGAATGTGCTGGGCAGCCTTTCCTCGGCGAAAGAGTTGGCTGAGGAATCTTGAGAGTGTATTCATATTTATTTAATCTGGAGATCAGGACTTAATGTATTTATTACATCTGGGTATTAGGGCTTTAATGAACCTGGTAAAAAATATATAACACTCAATAATTTAAAATGGCGTCTGACTTGATGACATTTAGTTATGCAAGTTGAATATTCTATGAAAATTCCATTTCATCCCATTCCATTCTCAAAAGAAATTTATGCACTTTGTATTAATTTGAAAACCGAATGATTTTAGTAAATACCAGGAGCTGTGCAAAAATATGAGTGTGTGTGTGCGTGGACTCTGAATTTTTTGAATAGGCTTTTTCTTATTAGTATAGCAAATAATTCTTCTAAAATAAGCCACTGAAATACCTAGAAATAAATTTTTTTAAAGACTTTATTTATTTATTTGGCAGGCACACAAGCAGGCAGAGAGAGAGAGAGGTGGAAGCAGGCTCCCCGCTGAGCAGAGAGCCCGATGCGGGGCTCGATCCCAGAACCCTGGGATCATGACCTGAGCCGAAAGCAGAGGCTTTAACCCACTGAGCCACCCAGGCGCCCCACCTAGAAATAAATTTAACTGAGAAAGTGAAAGGCTTGACGTGCACAGTGAAAACTGTAAGACATTAATGAAACAAATTGGAGAAGACACACATAAGTGGATATACGGAGCTCATGAATCAGAAGAATTCATATAGTTAAAATGTACATATTACTCAAAGCAATCTACAGATTCAGTCCAAAATTCCTACCAAGATTCCAATGGCATTTTCCACAGAAATAGAAAAAAAAAAAAAACAACTCTAACATTTGTGTGGAACCACAAGAGACCGCAAAAGCCAAAGCAATCTTGAAAAAAGGAGGAACAGGGGCGCCTGGGTGGCTCAGTAGTTAAGCTAAGCGTCTGCCTTGGCTCAGGTCAAGATCCCAGGGTCCTGGGATGGAGCCCAGCAGAGGGCTCCTTGGTCATCCAGAAGCCTGCTTCTCCCTCCCCCAATCCCCCTGCTTGTGTTCCCTCTCTCACTGTGTCTCTTTCTGTCAAATAAATAAATAAAATCTAAAAAAAACAAGAAGAACAAAGCTAAAGGCATTATGCTCTCTGATTTCAAATTATATTTCAAAGCTGTAAGAAACAAACAGTATGGTGGTAATGGTAGTGGCGTTAAAAACAGACACATAAACCAACGGAACAGAACAGAGAACCCAGAAATAAATCCATACATATATGGCAACTAACTTACAACAAATGAGCCAAGAATATACAATGGGGAAAGGACAGTCTCTTCAATAAACCATACTGGGACAGCTAGATACAAAAGAATGAAACCAGACCACTGTCTTATACCATACACAAAAATTGACTCAAGGAGATTCAGAACTTAAATATAAGACCTGAAACTATGAGATTCCTAGGAAAAACACAGGCAACAAACTCCTTGACATTGGTCTTGGTGATGATTTTTTTGGATTTGACACCAAAAACAAAAATAAGTGAAATGACATCAAACTAAAAGGTTTTGGCACAACAGGGGCAATCATCAACACAAGGAAAAGGGAACTTACTGAATGGGAGAGAACATTTACAAGTCATATACCTAAAAAGTGGTTAATATCCAAAACACATAAAAAACTCATACAAGTCAATAGCAAAAAAACAACCCAATTAAAAACACGGGCGGAGGATCTGAATGGACATTTCTAAAGAAGACACGTAAATGACCAATAGGTACATGAAAAGATGCTCAACATCACCCATCATCAGGGAAATAGAAATCAAAACCACAGTGAGATGTCAGCTCACACCTTTAGAATGGCTATTAGTAAGAAGACAAGAAATAACAAGTGCTGGCGAGGATGTGGAGAAAAGGGAACCCTTGTGCAACATTGGGAAGAATGTAAACTGGTACAATTACTGTGGAAAACAGCATGGAGGTTCCTCAAAAATTTTAAAAATAGAACTACCATGTGACCCAGCAACTCCTGTGCTGGGTATCCAACCTGAGAAAATGAAAACACTACTTTGAAAAGCTATATGCACCCTCATGTTCATTGTAGCATCATGTACAATAGCCAAGTCCCAGAAATGACCCAAGTATTTGTCTTCCTGCAGATGAGTGGATAACAAAAACGCGGCGTATAAATACAATGGAATATTATCAACCGTTAAGAAGGAAAGAAGTCTTGCTATTTGTGACATCGCGGGTGGATGTTGGGGGCATTATGCTAAATAAGTCAGACAGGGAAAGACAAATACCATATGATCTCATTTACATATGGACTCTAAAATAAAAACCAAAACAAAACAGGAGTTCATAGATATGGAGAACAGATGGGTGGTTGCCAGAGGTGAGGCAGGGGAGAGAGCAGAATGGGTGAATGGGTGAAGGGGGTCAAAAGGTACAAAAAATAAAATGAAATGAACTATAATATTGTTAAGTGAACCAATATGTTTTTCATATTAAAGCAACAGTTTCCCAGGTCATAATATGAACAAAATTTTTCCTATTTTTTTAAAGATTTTATGCATTTATATGACAGAGTGATCACAAGTAGGCAGAGAGGCAGGCAGAGAGAGAGGAAGAAGCAGGCTCCCCGCTGAGCAGAGAGCCCGATGCGGGGCTCGATCCCAGGACCCTGAGATCCTGACCTAAGCCAAAGGCAGAGGCTTAACCCACTGAGCCACCCAGGTGCCCCTATTTCTTTTTTGAAATAACTCAAGTATCAGCAATGCTACCTTAAAACATCTTTATTACATTCGATCAAATATTATCAATGACATTTATAAGGAGTAACAAAGGAACAGTAAACCTGTATTTGAATAAAAGATCTCAATTCTAATACTGAAACTTAATCAGAAAGAAACACATTTTAGCACAATAATAATCCATTAAATACATATCATCCTTAAGCTGTTTCTGTTATGAAAACATTCATTGATGTTAAGAAAAGGTATTTAGCTGATACTGGAAAACAAAATTCTCTTAAAAACAATTGCATGTTATCATCCTATTGTAGATTTTTAAAAAATCTGTAGTTATATGCTTGGAGATAAAATGATCAAATTTATTTCCTGAAGCTCTTATAATAGATTGTAAATGCTAAATAAAAATTTTGAGAAAACATTCAGGAGATAAGATTGTAAAGATTTCTTCCTGAAACTATTTTGACAATCTCTAAGGGCCAGATAAGGATTTGTAAAATTCCCTATGGTCAAATGGGAAAGGGCTTAGAATGAGAACCAGCGCTCGTGGCTTCTACCCCAGTGAATTTAGCTTATTAATCATGATGGTACCCAACTTGCTTATTTGTTCATTTGGGAGAGTCACATTTCAGACCTGATCCTATGTTTAGTGCAGTAGGGTTTATTTTTTTTCCTTGAAGATTTTATTTATTTATTTGTTTATTTATTTGAGAGGGAGAAAAAGAGAGAGAATATCAAGCAGACTGTGTGCCGAGCGTGAAGGCTGACATGGGGCTTGATCTCACAACCCCGAGATCCTGACCTGAGCCAAAATCACGTTGGAGGTTTAATTGACTCAGGCACCCAGGTACCCCTGTAAGGCAGTAGGTTTTAAAAGGCTGTGCCAAAATTTCCCTATACTATCTAAACATTTCCAACCCACAATTTTCTCAACTGATCAGCATTATTCTTATTATACATGTCTGCTAGATCAACTTCCCAGCTCAAACAAGAGATGGCTTCTAGTCCACATTTCACTACACGCATGGACACCACTATACATTGTGCCCAAGACTGTTGTTCAAAAGTCCTCATTGTCATAGCTAAAGAACGGACTAGCCCCATCTGAATAACTGATTGCAGCCCCCAACCTTGACGGACACACATCCCAAGTCTCCGCTCCGTCTGTCCTGGAGGGGGCGGACTCTTGAGGAAAGGCCAGCGTGGGTCTGATGGCTCTGCAATCGCCTGGAATTTTCAAAGGAAGTGACCCTGCTGGCGAGGCTGCCCTGGTTACTGAGGCTGGGAAGTCCAAGCCTTCCGGATAGATGGACAGAGGGATGTTTTCAGAAGCATAGTTACACCCCGAAAGGCTCTTCCCTTCCTGTATGCTGTCGCAGTATCTCAGAGCAGGGGGCTGGTAGGCCTGGTAGGACACTTTGGTGGTGGTGGTGATCACGGTCTGTAGGGCTGGAGCACCTGCCGGGGGAGCCGAGAGGTACCTGCAGGGAAGCTCTGAGTTATAATATGGGTGAGTGGCCATGGCCTGGAGCTGTCCATGGTCGGGTCTCTCCCCAAGGCCAGGTGCTCCAAGAGCTGCTTTCCAGCCGTGTTGTTTACTGGCGAAATCAAAGCTTCTCTCAAAGCTGCTGTAGGAATTGACGTTATATTGCAGTGCATTCAGACGAACCCAGTCTGTGTCATTAGAGATGCTGCTGGAATTTGGATAATGGGCGGGATGTGGGCTTGAATTTGTGTAACTAGGACCTGCCAATTCATAGCTGCAAGGTGGCCTAGGCAAAAAAATTCTTGGATTTGGATATTTCTGAAAGGGTGGCATTACGTCTCCTTGGAAAGTGGCTAGGTCACAGGTAGCTTTGTAAGCCTCGGAGCTGGGGAAGGAAAAGCAAGGCTGCCCCGGAATAGGGAAGCCAGTGTCAGCAATTATATCAAACTCTTCTGGATTTTCCAAGGGAGGCATGTTGTTGAAATGTCCACTGTTGTCTTGATTCTCTCCAGCCTGAAAATGTACATATATATAAATTTTTATTTGTAAATTAAAATTTAAATTACATGGGTGCCTTCATCTGTAACAGTAGCCAACCAACAAGATAAAACAAATTTCCATCGGGCCCGTTGTGTTTTGATAGCCCTGCAACTGCTCAGGTATGTGATTTGGGCACAGGACCCAAGGGCTGAACTTGAGCTTGCTCAGGTATGAATTCCATACTGCTGAACGAAGAGAGTTCATGGCCGCCAGGCAGGGTGGGTCTGAGTGGCAGATGGCTCTGTGTTTCTCAACCTATGTTCATGAAAACGGAGTCACAGGAGCCTGACCCAGACCTGGGTTCAAATCCTGACTCTGTCGCTCAGTAATGGAGCAAGTTACTTAACCTCTCTGAATTAGATTCCTAATTGTAAAACTTTCAGTAATAACCACCTTCTCTTGTGGCTTTTGTGACCGTTTCATATGTGAAGCTCTTAGCCCTCACGTGCCTGGCACATAGAAAGCACTCGAACACCAGTTTCTCTTATCCCTGGACTAGCACGGCCATCTTGGCGTGCTTTGGCTGAAACCAGAGCAAGTTGCCCCAAGAGGTTTTATTTGTTCTTTGTAGATAACGAGAAGGGTGGTCTCAAGAAGGCACTGTTAGTGCACTGTTGGTACGCACAAATTTCTTTCTTTATTAAAACCCAGTACCTGTCCTTGTATCAGGCTGTTGGCACACATCCTCACCATCTCATTGACTACAGAGACAGTTTGCTTTTTTTTTTTTTTTAGGAAGAAGAAATTAGGAACCCTATCCAAAATGTGGATTCAGTGACATTTTGTGGGAGATATAATTTTCACATAAAATAAAACCTAATTAATTTATGACATTCATATTTTACATAATTAGCAATGTATTTTGTGATGAAAATGAACAAAGACCACAGTGTCATGTTAGCTCCCCATTACCTCTGGTTCTCGAATTCTCTTTCTCTGGGGTTGGTAAAAAGAGGCCATTTGTCTCTTGATGGCACTTCTTCTAGCTTCCGTCTCTGATTTGCTCTCTGGTCTTGGGTGATCATGCACTCCCTTGGCCTGCGTTATTAAGGAAATAAATCAAATACTTATTCTGCTGAAGGAAGTTGGCAATGTTTGTCAAAACCTGATTGTCAAGAAAAACAAAAACAAAAACAAAACTGATTGTCTCTCCCAAGATCTCGGGTTGTTTTTTGTTTTTCCAAAATGAGAGAGAAAAAATTATTGAACTCATAAAACAGCACGGATAATAGAAATCAAAAAGATTATCTAACACTCTTTTCCCCATATTAACTATAATTTGTTTTACAATCTGCCGACCTTACAGAACACACAGAGGCAGAGCTCATTCCTCGGATCTGGGTAAGACTCTGGGAGCCCCAGCCCCGATTTCAGACCACAAAACTCTATTTGGGTTAGTCCGGGTTTCCTAAGGCACATGGCAGGTGGTCTGGTCCCCGTGGTATGATGAAAATACCTACCACAGACTGTGATGTCCCCCCACCTACTTGGAAAAATATCGCGTTGCCATCCAGTCGCCAGAAGTTGGTTACAGGGTATCCGCTGTGCCCTCTACAGGGAATCAACTCCAAGGCGGAATGACAGTTGGGACACGCCTTCTCTGCCAAGCCAGCGGGAAAGAAATATTAATAACAACTCGGATGCCGGGTGCTTGTGAAGGAAGAAAGGGAACATTCCTTGGGAACAGGGAACTCGGGGCCACAAGGCCACCCCACGGGGTCCCCGCCTCACTCTGCTGCTTCAGGCGCGCCTTGTCGCAGATGGCGGGTCGCAGCTGCAGGCGGGAGCCGTCGGGCAGGGCGCAGGCCCGAGCGCACACCACCACGCCCAGGCACGACTTCTTGAGGATGTGGCCGTTGTGGTTGTTGGTGTTGCGCATGGCCCAGCCGCTCAGGTGGCGCTGGGCCTTCTTCTCGTCGCTGCGGTAGATGAAGCGCACGTAGCCGTCGGGCCACTCGCAGAAGCGGTCAAAGTGGGCGGGCTCCTGGAAGGACGGGGCGAGCGGATGAAGCCCAAGCTGGACACCTTGTGCTTTGCATTTTTTCCCAAGCACATTAGAATAAAAACTGGTTCTTTTTAATTCCAGAAGTGTCCTAAAACCCACAAACTGTGCCATCGCAAAGTGTCACCCGTCCTCTGTCTGTGCCTGCTGTTCTGACCACTGGCTAGTCATGGATGTTTATAACGTTCTTATCTTCTAAATGCTGTCTGTGTATTAGCTCCTCTAGCCTTCGTAACTCACACAGACAATAGATACTACTCTAATGGGTAAGTTAATCCGACAGAACACAGAGATCAGAGAGGTTAACTGACTTGTCCAAGGTACAGAGCTAGTAAGACTTGGTTCTAGGATTTGAGTCCTACCAGTTTGACTCCTGGGCCTGTTCTTACCATCATGGTAGACCACTTCTGGGTACGTTTCAATGTTAAATTGGAAGTGAAAATGTTTTCAAATGAAGCATCAAAGCGCCAGGCTAAAAAGTGATTATAATGCCCTATCACTGAAATGCGATTCAGTCGGTAAATATCTCCACTTCGGTCCAGTGCTTTTCCTTCTAAATCTCTTGCCTCTACCCCAAACCTGTTGGTTGCATCAGCAGTGATACCCAGAGCAACATGACAGAGATAAACACAGCTTCCGTTGCCCCTCCCAACTTAGCTCTCCCCGGTTACAGGAGCACCGTGATGAAGGACTTAACTATCAAGGTCAACCCAAGCACAGGGTGGATCCGGCTGAGCCCTGGACCTCATCTGAGAGCAATGGGGATTTTTGCTCTTCTCAACAAAGAGCCGCATGGCTGAAATAGTAAGTTTTATCTAGAACACAGAGCACTGCTTCAACATCCATGATATGCTTTATCTATACCGCAATGCCTCTCTTGTATAGCAGTTTAATATAAAATTGCCCTTTACGAAACACTTAATATTTAGCCAGTACTCTCTAGGTCAGGGGTCAGCCCTAGGAATCCGGGGCCCAATTCAGCCTGTCTTAGTATGATCCACAAGCTAAGAATTACATACACACACACACACACACACACACACATATATATATATATTTTGACTTTTATATTTTTTAATGGTTGGGGAAAAATCCAAAGAATTTGATTTCATGATGCATGGAAATTAATTCAAATTTCAAGACCCATAAACACAGTTGTATTGGGACATGGGCATGCACATCTGCCTGCATATTGGCTAGGGCTGTTTTCCATCTATGACAGAATTGGGGTTTTGGTACAGAGACAGTATGGCCCGCAAAGCCATATTATGGAATATCTATGATCCTCACGACAACCTTCCACAATGAACATCCATACTCTTATTTCATAGATAAGGAAGTGGAAGTTAGAGACAGAACTTTCTAGAGTGGTATAACTGGGATTCAGACAGATCTGTGGCAGCCAGGTGCCACTGGCTTTCCTGATATGATAAAGCTCAGAAGAGTATTATCACTACTTAATAAGCTGTTTGCAACTTCTCTCTCTCCCACCACCCCAAGGGCATTCAATCTAACATTATTCTCAGTTGGACAATTCAGACTTGAATACCTCATTAGTATTTTACATTCTAACAAAATTAGGTAAATGGGTAATTTTGTTTCCCAAACCACAGGGATATTGTTGAAATCATTGTTATTACCAAGAGGCATCATTTATCTTTTCTCAAAAATACTGTAATTGCCATAAATTAATACATTAACTTAAGGTAAGTCACAAATGACATATTTAATGATGTACTATTAACCCTAAGTGTAGACTAAATGCTAACTGTTTTTAAAGTGAGCATTTCAATCCAAGGATCTTGGTAAAATAGACAATTTT
Organism: Martes martes; assembly: GCF_963455335.1. NCBI lineage: Eukaryota > Metazoa > Chordata > Mammalia > Carnivora > Mustelidae > Martes > Martes martes. The sequence continues at coordinate 132,592,190 of NC_137893.1, forward strand.
CCAGAAGAGAATATTTCATCAGTGTCCCCTTGTAAGGGTAGAGAATCACCATCCCCCATGTCTCATACCAGCTACCAAGGCAGCGACACTGAAAATGAAGCCACTGAGACCATATTTTTAAGTCAAAGCAAAAAATGAAGGACTCAAGGATTGGGTTGTTTTTGTTCTGAAGTGTCGGCACATGCAGACAAAAATGCACACCCTGAACATGACAGAAAATCTGGCTGATAGCTTGAGATTGTTATCTAGTTCCACCACTAGATGACAGGTCGTCTTAGCCTGAAATGAAGGCATATTCGGAAACTATCTCAAGGTCATACAACCAGTTTAGCTCTTTCTTCTTCAGTCAGCCGGAGCGAGGCTAGGATCCTGTTTTTCCACTTCTATTTCCCAGCGCGCCTGCCCTTTTGAGATATTACACACATTCCCTGCTTAAGAACCAGTGTCACAAAGGAAAAGTAATTCACATTTGCTCAGGAAGTCTAGAAAAACGCACAAAAGAGGAGCCATCTTTCCGTTATTTGGAAGTGGCTCTTTCCTAAAATGCAAGATTAGACTATTATGAAGATTTTCTGGAGGGAGGTCAGTGCGAATGAGGTGTCCTTGCTGTGCTATGGTCTACCTTCCCACAAATGGTACAGGATGATGGAAGTAGCAGATTTTAAAACAAACAAATAGAACAGATAACTAAACATATGTACATCCCCCCCCCAAAAAAGTGCTGATCTCTTTGAGAGGCTACATGACCTTGCTAATGAATTGCTATTTTCTGATTAATATATATGGCATGTGGTAGTCTCTTTCCCTGTTCTAAACATTGCTGGAAGCTCACCTTTGCAAATACGTGGGAAGCCACTCCTCTCACCTTCTACCTACACTCAGGACTTCAAAGTCACTCCTCAGTTTCTGCCCTAAACCAGTATGACCGAGCATAACTGTCCAGCTCATTCCCAGCTCTACCCTACTTTGTTCCATTAAAACAAAACAAAAATAAAATCACCCTAAAAGGAAGTGATCTTGTCATTAGAGAAGTAAGATCAGAAGTTAGGGCCAAAATCCAGATTCCAGAGGCTCTCTTGTCACCTGTGGTCTGGTTAGCATGCCATCCAGGGCAGCCACGGGCATCTGCATAAGTCCCGCTATTTAAGATTCGGGCCACGGTGATTTATAGTCGTCTTACAGTTTTGCTGCGTAAGAAGCAATGGTATCTACATTCGCTGTACCCTTCTCATAGATTTCAAAGAATGGATGAGAGTATCACCTGGTTTCTAGCTTGGATAAAGGCAAGCAAGGGACAGGTGTCCTGTTCTCACCAGATGACTGAGAACTTGAAGCCTAACTGACAGTTCTTGGGACAATTGGTGTGTTTCAGACAAGGGCAAGGAGAAGACACATCACTAATCCCAACTCTGCGGCTTGTGGTGTCCGTCTAACAACTGAGGACTCTCAGGGAGGTGGCGGTTGGAGAGGAGATCTCTCTTCAGTTTCTGCAAGAACTTGAATGCCACCAGCCCTTTTTTGGATGGACAGAGCCACGTGCGCGCGCGCGCACCCGGATCCACGCACCTGAGGCATCTGCGGATCGTTGATGTCCCAACTGAGCTTCATCCCGTAGGGGCACACGCAGTCCGCCTTCTGCCCCACTTCCGCCAGCATCTGCCCCCACCTTGCCTGCGCTCCCCGCCAAGGATCCTGAAAGACAGAAGAAAAAAACCTGGATGGGCAAGGTGATGTTTTCCGTCTTATTGGATGGAGATGGAGAGACAAAGACACACAGAGAGACAGAGAGAGAGAATTTATTTAGAAATCCAGAAGTGGTGGAGGAGGGTTACGAGCTCTGTTCTCAGCCACCGCGCTGGAAACCGCAGCGTGGGCTCCTGCCAGCTGCCCGCACGTTTATAATGACACACCTCTCCAGGCTCCGCCTTTCCGCCCTCCTCGCCAGCTCCCACCCTTCCCGCACCGGCGAGGAGGGTCACCCCCGCCCGGACAGAGACCTAGGAACAGAAGGGGAGGTTGACCCGAGAGCCCTCGGGAAACTGACCAAGATGTCCGGGAGCGAGGATGGGGGTGGGGAGTTGGAATGTCGCATTTAAGTAGAAAAACAATTTTTTTTCCCCTAACCTCTCCTCGCCTCTGGGGTTTCGGGTTGTGTTTCGATGGAAGGTTTTTGCAACAGAGGCTTTCCGGCAAAGTCCCCTGAGAGCCGATACAATTCCTAGGCACTGTTTGTAAGACCCTGGCCGTCGGGCGCCCAAGTCTGGGTAACCGCGCCCGCGCCCACTGGCTTTGGACTTCTGCCACATGTCCCCGTGAGCTCGCGGGTCTGGGTGCACCTGTTCTCCGGAGGGGCTGCGCAAGGGAAGTGGCCCAGTGAGACAACAGTCCCTGAAAGTGAACCTGGAGAAGAAGAGGTGAGATGAACTACGGGTATCGGGACGGGGAGGGGTGGGGAGAAATGGGCTCTTCAGGCCCAGCGCTCATAAGCAGGACATTCAGCGCTCGCTCTCTCGCTCTCTCTCCCCCTCTCTCTCGTCTCAGTTCTCTCTGGGCATCGGTTTCCTTATCTGCTTAAACAGGGGATTGGGACTCGGTGAGTTCTCAGCAGCCATCCACTGGAAACGTTTTAAAGATCGTCTTTACCGGTTTGTGGTCGTGGAAATACCTCCCATTCCATCTGCGGAGGTTTTCAGGAGCCTGGAGGAGTCAGCCACGTGAGGGGGCGCAGGATGCCATGGATCCCCCGGGACCGACTCATTAGGGTTTTTGCGGTACCTGGAGGCGTCCAATAAAAGAAATCGTTTGACATGAGTTAAATCTCTCTGTAGCCACTCTGAGCGGCGAGGGAAGTGTTTTCCCGGAATTTGTTCTCGTGCCTTTGCTCTGCAGGCGGCACCCTTCTGTTCCCAGCCGTATCCACAAAAGAGCGGCTCCCGAAGGCCGATCACTGTTAGAGGGGGATGCTGGGACCTATATCCCTCCAAACCCCGAAGCCCGGCGCGCGCTGGACCTGGGAGTCGCCCAGCACGCTCCGGGCACACTGACCGCTGCTGCGTGGGACCGGCCGGGTGCGCGCCCCCGCCAGCACCTCCTGCCAGACCAGTCTCTTCCTTTGGCCAAAGGCGGAAAAAGCAGGTGCTTCTTAAACCCATAACCTGCGCCAGTGAATTGTCCGCGCTCGCGGTCCTCTCACCTCCCCGGCCAAGGGCACAGTCAGGTTTGTTAGAAAAGTCGGTCCAATACTGAGATGCTTTTCAGAGCTACTAGCCGTGGGCAGCGGAGAACTCCGGTGACGGAAAATGTCATATTTGGGCAGTTTCACGAATTTTCTTTTTCTAGTTTCAAGCTGGATGTTCCTCCCAACCAGAGGCGAAAGTCCACGCGAAAAAAAGGACTTGGTCATCCCCCCAGCTTCTCCTCCCCCAAGTTCCCTTTTTTGAAAGATTGTGTAGGTCAGGGTTTCCGATTAAAATCACTCTCCCGTAGTCGCCACGAGGATGGGGAGGAAACGAAGAGCGTGTCCTCTCTCCCCCCAGGAGTTTTGTTAGCAGATTTTCATCATATTAACCGAGTGTGAGTGCCAAAGGTCTGGCCACTCGTGTCCTTCAATTGTTTTTTTTTTTATTCTGTTTGTTTTCCAAATGTTGAAACTATTCACACCTTTCTTTGACAAATACATATTCCGTTAATTGTGATAGGTTAAGATAATATATACTCTAAAATGTTTTAATATAACTTCAAAAATAATTTAAAATCACCTCTGAGACTGCATAGATGTTAATTTTGGGTCTTATTGTAAAAATTATTAGAATCTTTCTTGTCTCTATAATCTTGGAATGTTTCTAGAGAGTCTTTACCTTCAAAAATCTAAATGCAGGGGCGCCTGGGTGGCTCAGTGAGTTAAAGCCTCTGCTTCTGCTCAGGTCAAGATCCCCGGGGTCCTGGGATTGAGCCCCACATCGGGCTCTCTGCTCAGGGGGGAGCCTGCTTCCCCTTCTCTCTCTGCCTACTTGTGATCTCTGTCAAATAAATAAATAAAATCTTTAAAAATATAAATACATAACAATTTTTAACATTAAACCCAAATCAATTAATTATATACCTTTTTTCTAAATGGATTCCAGTCTCTAAAGAAATGTCATTGAGTCTCTGCCATTATTAGTTGCAGAAGAATTACTATCTTAATTCCAAATTGCTCTAAAATTATGTCTCAGTAAAACGTGTTAGTAAAATAAGCTAATGGGGGGTTGGTGCCTGGGTGGCTTCCTTGGTTGAGCATCTGATTCAATCTCAGCTCAGGTCTAGATCTCAGGGTCATGTGTTCAAGCCACAGGTTGGGTGTGGAACCTCCCTAGAAAAAATTAAAAAGCTAATTGAAGTGAAAATTTTAAAATAAAAATAAAAAATAGTTGTGTTTTCTATTGTGTTGTCTTACATTTCTCCAGAAAGTTTGAATGCATTAGCAACCCTATAGTTTGGAAGGATATGTCCCCACCCCCGCCAAATTCTGTAAATAATTGATTATAAAGTTATGCCTATTATTAAGCAAACTGAAATTTCATTACATTTTTATTGTATTCTCATTATATTATTTTGTTCTGTAAAGTCAAATGCACTTAAACTGTATTTTGATTATTGTTTGTTACTATCCTTCCTTTTTTTTTTTTCTGTGCTAGTATTTTCTTTGATTCAGAACAACTTTATATTCATAGCTGGCTCTTCCTTCGTTACTATTTTGATACAGTAAAAGCTCATTAATTAAAAAGCAAAGGCAGAAGGCTTTGCATTTGCAAGGCTTGGATGAAAATCAGGAAATTAATGTAAGTATATTTACATGGTATTGACCAGGAAACAGACATCATGATCTTTGAAATAAGTACCATTTTGAACGGAAGGCAGGTGTGTGTGCTGACCTGGGCTGACTAGCAGAGATTTTCGTTCTATTAGGTCTTAATTTGATGTAAACAGGTACGTTCTGTAAATGTCTTGACATGAAATACCCATAGTTTGTAATCATAACACAAATTGATTTTTACACAAGGGAAGTTTAGATCTTAGTGGTTTTTTTTTTTTAAGATTTGATTTATTTATTTGACGAGAGATCACAAGTGGGCAGGGGGTGGGGGGAGCAGGTTCCCCGCTGATCAGAGAGCCCGATCCCAGGAGACTGGGATCATGACCTGAGCCGCAGGCAGAGGCTCAACCCACTGAGCCTCCCAGGTGCCCCATATTTGTTTGCTTTAAAAAAAACCGCAGTCCAATTTATTTTGCCACCGTGTCCACATAAACAGGCTACTTAACGGCGAAAACCTGGTCATTAGCACACACTCCAGCTGGGTTAAAGGAAGTAGGTAGAAAACAAGGAGAGTGGATGAAATTATTTGTTTGCTTTTCTCCCCGTTTTGTTTGGTTTTGTTTTTGATTGAGAACACCATGTTATTGGAGGGGGGGGGACCTTCTTTTGTGAAGTCAGGAATATTCTCACAATTTCAGGTGCAAATCGGCTTCCAATTGGGGAAACTCCAGTTTTTGTCTCTATCAGTATCCAGAGACCGAAGACAGCTCAGCCCCGGTGGAAGGCGGAGCGAAAACTGCGGCTCCCACAGAGGGCGCATCTGTCAGTTTAGAGCTCCGCAGAGAAACAGTGTTTCCGCGACGGTGTTCGCACCCTCGGGGGAACCGCTTCCAGGTGTGCGTGCGCGCCCAGGTGGCCCGACCAGGACTGCTGATCGCTCGCCAGGGTATCTTGCGTCTCAGATAGGGGCGGGGTACGTTTCAGGTGCGGGGTAATTGGCTAGCGTCCCGGCGAGGACTGGAGCTCAAAAGCCGCGAGGCTCCCCGGGGCCCCACCTCAGTGGAGCCCAGCTCGCTCGGGTTTCGGGTCGCGGAACCGCACGAGGCTGAACGCGGCGCACGAGGGAGGCGCGCTCTGGGCCGGGAGCCTCGGGATGCAGGCGGTGAGCGGGGCTGGGAGGACCGGGGTTTAGTCCGAGCCCTCTCTCTGCGGTTATGGGGTGGGGGTGGGGTGCCCGGATGTGTGGTCTGTCGGGTTCTGGGTGCAGAGGCTGGCGTGTTCCCCCGGCACCTGCTGCCATGCTCTGCCACCGGCGGAAAAGCTGGGGGGTGGGGGGTGCGGGCCCTGGACCCCTTCCACCTCCTTAGGTTTGCTTAGGGTTTATCGCGAGCTCTCAGCGAGGCAACCAGCCAGGATAGAAAACTCCGGTCGCTTGCCCATAGAAGAGGAAACTAGAGGACTAATGTTTAGAGGGCCATGAAATCGTTCTTCTCAATTTGCGGCGGGCGTTTTCCCAGCCCCTGCTGCTGCGTAGACCGTGCAGTGACATTAACCCATCTAGGCTCAGATCTGCGGTCCCAAGTGTAGGGACCAAGCGGGGACTTGGGCTACCGGCGCTGTAGATAAAAGTCCCTAAAAGGCCCGCGGCCCCACCAGTGGTCCCAATTCTCAACATTCGTTTAACTAGAATCACTGCTGGTGAAAAAAATAGTACGTCTGCATTTGGGTCTTTGAATTCACCCAACTTTTCATATTTGTAAATAATATTGTAACTTATGCTGACATTCAAGGATCTTTTCAAGTCCATCTAGAAGTAGGACTGTGAGCCCAAGCTAGATTAGAATGAAAAAAACAAACACGTCTTTAGGAGATATTTGAAGTTTATTTTTTTGTGTATTGTACTTTTAAATAATTGTTGGGGTGAAGTGAGCAGATGAGATGCTGTTACTTAATGTAGCATAATGTGTTGTGAAAACTAAGGTGCAGACCCAGGGGTTACTCTCAAGGAAAAGGTGTAACGATCCATTGCTAAATGTCTTGTGAATTCTCTTGTGGCTGTTGTTAATATTTGATCCTGGAAGTTGCGGTAAAAGTCCCGGAAGAGTGTTTAAAATTCACTGACGTCAGAAAGAAACCTAGAGCTCCATCTCACGACTGGGCTTGAAACACACTTTCCAAAACTTCATTTTACAAGCTCTCATTCTAAAAATGGTTCGTTTAACCCAAAGCCTTCTATTTTATAGCTGTCACTACAGAGTTTGTCTATTTTGTGTGATGGTGATGACAACGATGTTTGCTTTGCAACTTGTGATAGTCTGTAGTTGTCCTAGCACCGAAGAAAGTTAAATTATTTCTAAGTAGTATGTTACTTAGACCTGTAATCAGTGGCATGAGTCAACAAAGTTTTTGTTTGGGATGACCCTATGATGCTTCATTAATTTTAAAAACTTGATTCATTTCTTGGAGGCATTTTTAAAAACAATCTTTTTGTACACAGGAAGAGGAAGGTCCTTTGCAGTCTACTAAGGAAGATACTGGGAGTGGACTTGCCCCCGACGCTTTCTATGTAAAGATCAAGTTTATTTTTTGCTGGATGGGGAGGGAGAGAGTTTTGTGTGTGTGCCCTCTTCCTAGTTCTGTGTTTGCTGGCTATCAGCACAAAAGTTCTGGTTGTTCAAGCCAGAGGCAGAGAAATCTTTGCTCCTTCCCTAGTCTCGTATACTCAGTTCATTACCATACCTTCGACTACCCTACCAATATCTTAGTCTAAACTATCTTGGGCCAGGTAGTATTCTAGGTAAACAGTATTGAACAAAATATACAATTCCTCCCCACATGGAGCTTACAGTTTGGTGGGGAGCCAAAGAAATGGGTCACTGACCAAAGGAAAGGCATAGAAAGGAAAGAAAGAGGGGATCATCGTGGAGAGAGGAGAGAGGCACTTGCCTTACTTGAGTTAGTCCTGGAAGACTGACCTAAAAAGGTGATAATGAAGCTGAGATCAGAGGGTGATAAGAAGCCAGCCAGGTAGAAAGTGGCAGGAAGAAGCAGTCTAGGCATAGAACAGTCAGTGCAAAGGCCCTGAGGCAAGGCAGAATTTGACTTTCTTACAAAACACTTAATGTAATTTTACTTTGTTTTTGTTTTTGACTTACTAGTAGGGAAGTCAGGCAGAAGAAGTTGACAGATCAAATCCTGCAGAGCCTTGAAGACCAAGGCAAAGGGTTTGGAATTATTCTGAGTGCAGGGAAGCCAAGTGGAGTCTCGAGCAGGCAGAGACTTGAGCTTCTGAGAGTCTGAGTGTAAATCTCAGCTGGGCGATCGCCTGAAAGTTCTTAAGTGAAGGTTCTTTCCCAGCCTTTCAATCTCCCCAGATAAAGAATCTGTCCTTTCAGGGTGGTGGTAAGGATTACATGAGAACATCTGTGGAACACTCTGGGCACAAGTTTCACTTAAAAATATTCTATTCATATGTTTAATTTCAAACGGTATCTTTCCTTTTAAATCAGTACTAAGATTATGCAGAATTCGGAGCTGTATATAGTAAAATACTTCCTTACTAAAATAATATTGTAGGGGAGCCTGGGTGGGTCAGTGGGTTAAAGCCTCTGCCTTTGGCTCAGGTCATGATCTCTGGGTCCTGGGATCCAGCCCTGCATTGGGCTCTCTGTTCGGCAGGGAACCTGCTTCTCTCCCTCTCTTTCTCTCTCTCTCTCTGCGTGCCACTCTGCCTACTGGTGATCTCTCTCTCTCTCTCTCTCTCTCTCTCTCTGTGTCAAGTAAAATCTTTAAAAAAATGTGTACTGGTAATTTAACCTGTGAGAATGAACTGAAATTTTATAAAAATGGGGAAAAAAATCCTGTCTTTAGAGTACAGATACTTAAGGAAGGGTCTGTTCAAATGCATGTATTTAGAAGTAGGTCTTGGCTGATGTTCAGGTGGAAAAAATTTCACTCATTATGACAATTCGCATACTTAGTCAACCTGTGATTGTGAAATTCATTTTCTTCTATTCTGTCATTTGTGTCACTCATAATTTGCGTTTTTAGTGTCTTAGAATTTCTAACGTTAATAAGGATAAAGTCTCTTCTCCCACAGATATCTGGACTTTAAGTGTAGTTCTAAGTCAGTGGCTCTCCAACTTAGCATGTAAGTTTGGCGAAGCCCTCCCTCGCCTCTTCTAGTATTTCTGATTCCTAATCAGTTCCCAGGTGATGGCCATGCTGCTGGTGGTCCACAAACCAGGTTTTGAGCTTGTTGGCTTAAGACAGCTTGCAATCATTGGCTAAATGATTTACTGTTCAAGATAGAACTACATTTATCCTCTATTAACTCCACACTGAATTATTGATAGAAATAGGACTATGAAACAAATATTCTTGGGGAGGGAAATAATTTGCAAATTATTCAACTTTCCAGCTTCAATCACTTATTATCGATGCTTTCCATGATAGAGGATTTCAGAAAATTAAAGAGTATTTTCAACAGAGGGAAAGCCTCGTTCCTCAAAAATACAATCATCTTGTATCCTATTATCTTGACAGATCCATAAATAAGGCAAGTAAAGTTTATTGTGTGTGTGTGGGGGGGGGGGGGATACCAATGTGTGATTATTCTGAATGCTTCGCCACCCCCTAAGTTTTATTGGGGGTATAATTGACCCATAGCGCTGTAACTTCAAGGGGTATGATATAGTGCTTTGACTGATATGTATTGGGAAATGACCACAACAAGTTTATTTAACATCCATCATCTCATAGATACAAAACAATTTCCTTGTGATGAAGGGCACCTGGCTGGTTGAGGCAGAAAAGCAAGGGGTCATGAGTTCGAGCCCTGTGTCGGGAATAGAGATTACTTACAACCTAAAAGAAAAAAAATGTCCTTGTGATAAGAACTTTTAGGATCCACTCCCTTAAAAAATTTTCATTGTAAGATTTTAACTTTGTGTGGTCTAATACCAGCAACTGGAGAAAAATGAATTTCGGCATGTTTCGCTGTTGCTGAAATGTCTTCAACGATTCTTCATTGACGGCCTCAAAGAAGAGGAGCCTTTGCTGATTCAGCAGGGACTGATCACAAAGATAAGGGTCTTGTTTTAATTTTGTATGGCGTTGGGTCATTTAAAGAACTGGAATGAAACCAGTTATCTAGTTTGGAAGTTTGTTCCTTTGCAATCGAACTTGAAAAATTGGTAGGGATGCCTACCGCCTTTATCAGCAAACATGAAGTTCAGGGTAGGTTGCTTGGTATGTGTGCTGAGTGCTCTGGGAGTCCGCAGGGATGAGCCCCACCTTCCCTCGTCTCCCCTTGGCCAGCCAATGTTGTCGTTGGTTGCAGGTTTTAATTATTTTAGTGAATTTTACTTGAATATAGCCTGAGTAGGAAGTAACAATTACATGCTCCCCCACTGAAAGGCTATAAAAGCTATTTTAATAGACATGAGTAACAAGACTGATTTTGGATAAATGAGCAAAGACTTCCCCTTGCCACAGCCTATTTTTCCACCGTGAAACTCAGTTGAATTTGAGAACAAAGAACAGAAATACTTATACTTATTAGAATGCTTATTCTAATTCAGGCAGGTGTGACTGTTGATCCAGTGTTTTAGAGATTAACCGGAGGGTACTATTATGCTTTGACAATGGCATCTGGAAGCAAAGCAGGGTTCATCAAATCTATTGTTATATCCCTCTTTTCATGAGCAGAATTTGCAGTCCTTTTAGATGTTGATTTGTTGGTGAGGGAAGATAGGGGGCAGGAGCGTGATCTGGCTGGTTCCAAAATCTTTTTTTCTCCCCCCGCCCCCCCCCCCCCACTCTAGTACCTGACGTTTAGTAAGACCAGGTTGGCACACTCGCTTCAGCAGCACATATACTAAAACTGGAACGATATGAGATTAGCATGGCCCCTGCTCAAGGAAGCAGAGAAAGTCCCTTATCTTATGGTTTCACGTACTTGTGGAACATAATATAACGTGGAGGACATTAGGAGAAGGGAAGGAAAAGAGAATTGGGGGAGATCAGAGGGGGAGAGGAACCATGAGAGACTGTGGACTCTGAGAAACAAACAGGGTTTGGGGGGGGCATGAGGGAGGTTGGTGGTGGGTATTAAGGAGGGCATGTATTGCCTGGAGCACTGGGTATTAGACATAGACAATGAATCTTGGAACAATGCATCAAAACTAATGTATTTTATGGTGACATAACACAAAAAGTTAAAGTGGTCATAGATGAGTATATGGAATATGATTTATTCATATGAAATTCAAGGCTAAACTAACCAGTGGTTCTAGAAGACTAAATAGTGGCTAACACTGGCGGTGATAGTGACTAGAGAGCGGCCCTGGGAAAGTTTATGGAGTGGAAATGTTCCATATCTTGATATGATGTATGATTACATATTGTATATTACCATACATAATTTAAAAAAAAAAAAAAAGACCAGATTGGCTCAGGGAGATCTACCTGTGCCCCACCTCTTTTTTTTTTTTTTTTTTTTAAACTTTAAAATGTCTCTAACTATGTGGCACCCCTCCTCTGGGGGGTGAGGGGAGAGCAAATAAACACCAGGCTTTCCCTAACTCCTCTCAGGGATTTTAAAAACTGTTTGCAGGCAGGGGATGAATCTAAGCATTTTGCTTAGGTAAACTATATATTTCATTTTGCACATAGTGCCTCCTAACTCCCTCATGTAGTTACAGATGACAGGAGATGGGGAAGAGGAGGTAAAACCATTTCAAAGGAAAGGGAACAGGATGCCCCCTGGTGACTTGGGACCCTAAGCTGATTAGTTTTTTTTTTTTTTGGTTTTGTTTTGTTCTGGGGCAGGGGAAGATGAGTTGGGATCTGCCCCAACCTGAATTTTCTGTTTAGATTTTAAAAATACCCCTCCAAGGGGCGCCTCGGTGGCTCAGTGGGTTAAGCCTTTGCCTTAGGCTCATATCATGATCCTAGAGTTCTGGGATCAAGCCCTGCATCACATCCATCGGGCTCTGTGCTCCACAGGGAGCCTGCTCTCCCACCCTCTACATGTGATCTCCATCAAATAAAATCTTAAAATACATACCCCTCCAAGATTTAAAGGGTTAGATCAAATTTCCACTGGAGTTTTGAAATCAAATGGAAATTTCCATATTCTGTTGGAATTCTGCTTGGTGATGGAAATTTGAGAACCAGAATTTAGGCACATTCTAAAGCATGTTCTGTTTCGTGTAAGTTTTGGCTAAGAAAAATAGATTGATACTATCAAAGTGGATGGGATAATAGATTCTATACTTTTCTTTTTATTTATTTGACAGAGATCACAAGCAGGCAGAGAGAGGAGGGGAAGCAGGCTCCCCGCTGAGCAGAGAGCCTGATGTGGAACTCGATCCCAGGACTCTGAGATCATGACCTGAGCCGATGGCAGAGGCTTAACCCACTAAGCCACCCCCCTAGATTCTATACTTCTAAAGTTGATGAGTTTTGCAGGTCAACACAAAAGGTACTGGGAAATTCTTCTCAGAGTAAGAATTTCCTATGGAAAGGAACCTATTTAGTCCCATACCCTAAGATCCTGGAAAATTAATGCAACTTATCTTCTACCGTATATATAAGTAGTACCTAGTACATCTGTAAATAACTATTTTGTCTGGCTTCTGGTAATTCCACAGCTGTGGGGACATGTATGATCATGGCACAGAAGTAGGTCCAGAGTGATTTTCTAATCCCAAGTCTTGATCAAATAATGTGGCACTGCCCTCACTTCTCTGAATCTATGCTCAACATATTGTGGTGTGCTGAGAGGGGAATAAGATTTAGGGTGGTAGATGGAATCATGACAAATACAGTTAAAAGCATAAAATTCAGAGTAGGACTATAGGAAGGGGGAAATACCACCTTAGCAGTGAGTTCCGTTGTATAGAAGGCTTTTTTTTTTTTTTTTCTCTCCCCTTAAGCTGTTGGAGAAAAGTTTGCTTCAGAAGGTGGATGGTTCAATCTAGTACAAATCTTTGCCTGGTTTGAGATCAAAGAAACATCCCTTAGAACTCAGTAGTGGCCCTCCCCCCTCGCTGTGCTATTAGAAGCCCCTGGAGAGCTTTTAAAAGCCCTCTCTGTGTCCCACCACCGGAGAGAGTGATGCACTGGGTCTGTGATGGGTCTCCGGCATCAGGGGTTTTAAAGCTCTCCAGGTTTTCCTAATGTAAAGTCAAGGTTGTGAATGGATTGGTTTGTCTATGGTCCCCAGCTGGGTTCTTGGCTCCAAAGTGGACCAAGTTTCCAAGGCTCACTCCTCTAAGCATTTTTTCATTACAAACTCCTCTTACTACATGTTCAATTGAAAATGTCAAACTATGCACACAGGATTGTTTTTATAAGCCAAAATGGTCTAAAGATGGCCCTCCCTTTTTTTGGAATAAAGATTCTAGGAGGGTTTATATGAGTTTTACTTTAAATCCTACCAATCCTAGCAACTTAATAGGAACGTGGATATACGTTCCTACAGGAAAACATCTCCAATTGGCTGGAAGCTTTTGGCAGAAGATCGGCCTGAAGTACGTATACTGTACTAACTTACTTCTGGAGCACTTTGCAAATTCTGCATATTCTTTGAATAGTCTTTCTTCAGCCTCCCAGATGACAAGAATTGCTGCTGTGTTGGGGAGGCTCATTTATCTCTTAATCTTTAATCACCAGCCCCTATATAGGACTTTTTGGCATCAATCCTGGCCAACCCTTGCTGGTATCTGAAAACTTACTAGTACAACTCTCTAGCGGTAGGACTTGATTCTGGAGAGTTCTAGATGGAGGCCTTAGTGGTCTAACTGAAATGTTCTAGAAACCTGTCTCTAAAACTATTTTGGTCTGGTAAAAGATTTATGAAACTTTATTGAATAGACAGTAGTTACACAGTCACAGAAAGTTCCATCTTTGTTTCTTCTCTTGTGTACATGGTTTCCTGGTTTGAAAAAACAACCGCATTTCTGACCATGGCAGAGTCAGCGTCCGACACATCCCTGACTGATCTTATAGAAGACTTCTTTGACACATCCTTGGTAAGGAAGCAAGGACAGATACCATTGGTAATTGGCAGGAATCTTCAAGTTATTTATAAAACTTGTTTTCTAAGATGTGGGTTTTGCCAATACTCTCCTATTTTATTAAAATACATGAAATAGAAACCATATATAACCAATGCTATAGAAAAAAGAAGTGATTTCATGCATACATTATTCACCTATTTAAGGGAGATAAGCTGATTTTAATAGTGACTGAAGGTCAGATAGGATTTCTTTCTTTTTCCTACTAATGAAAGTCTGCTCCTGCCTATTAGAGAAATATCAGGTCTAATGAATTAATATTATAGTTGATAATGGTTTACAAAATAATACAAGCTTTACTTTTTCTTTCTAGATTATTTCCAGGACTAGTAGTAAAGGTAAGTATATTTATAACTAAATTGACTATTAGAATATTCTGGTATAAATATTCATCTGAATAACATATAAAAGTAAAACATGTTTCAGTACTTGGTTTTATTGACCCCCTGCCCCGGGTTGTCCTATGGTAACAGATTTTGTTATAAAGTAACAGATTTTTTAATAAAGTATGTCTTGATTTGCCTGAGGTCCATTTTATTTTGTATTAAATATTTTTAATGCAGGACACCTGGGGGGCTCAGTTGGTTAAGTGTTTGTCTTTGGCTCAGGTCATGATCCCAGGGTCCTGGGATGGAGTCCTGGATGGGGGCTCCCAGCTCAGCGGGGAGTTTGCTGCTTCCTCCCTCTCTGCCGGTACCCCTGCTTATGCGCTTGTGCACGTTCTCTCTCTGTCAATGTTTAAAAAAAAAAAAAGTTTCAACGTAAGTACAGTTGACTTAGAGTTTTGGGGGTACAACATAGCGATCTGACAATTAGGTACATGACTTAATGCTCTCTACGATGAGTGTGGCTGCTCTGTCGTCTTACAACATTATTGCAGTATTGTTTATACTCTCTGAGAAGGCATTCTAAGACCAAAGAAGGAAGCAAGCCTTCTGTACTGTTTACACAGCTATATTCAGGATAACTTACTGATGAGGGGTGGGGGGGGGGATGGGGCAGACCAATGATCCCCGAGCTAGGCAGCTGTTTGCTGCCAAGTCCAGACCTTAATCCCCAGCATGTGTAGCATAAGGGGCATGGTGGTCAGGTCAAGGATAGTTATCTCAAGCCGTACCAGCTTTGCACCAGAGGATCTGTACTACTTTTCTGCAGTGGGCGCTTCTGGGCCTTACTTAAGGGACAGTCAGAATGAGACTGCATTCCAGTCAGGACACCCCTTCTCCATGGAGCATGGAGCCCCGAGGCAGGTCACTGCGCGAACACAAACGAGACACGGAGTCGGAAGGCCAGAGAAGGAGTCAGTGTTGTTAGCACTCCTATGGCTGCACTTCTCATCTGACTTGTGACAGGAAGTTTGTAACTCTGGATCCTCTTCCTCCATTTTGCCCATCCCCCCCTCCACCTCCCCTCGGGCAATCACCTTTGCCCTTTGCATTTAAGAATCCGTTTTGTAGTTGTTCATTTATTTTCTGGATTCCCCATAGAAGTGAAATCATGTGGTATTTCTGATCTGTTTCACTTAGCGTTAATGCCCTCGGGTCCATCTGTGTAGTAAGTGGCAAGATCTCCACTTTGTATGTTTGAGTTCCAGTCCATAGTATCTACCATATCTTTTTCCATTCATCCACTGATGGACCCTTGAGTTTCTCCCATCGCTTGGCTGTTACAAATAATGCTGTTATAAACATAGCGGTGCCTATATCTTTTCAAATTAATGTTTTCATTTTCTTTGAGTGAACACCTAGGAGTGAAATGACTACATCAAAACGGCATGTGTAATTTTTTGAAGAACCTCCATACTGTTCTCCAGAGGGGCTGTACCAGTTTGCGTTCACACCAACCGTGCACAAGTGTTACCTTTTCTCCACATCCTCACTGACATCTACCCTGTGTATACCTGTCTCCTTTGTTGTAGATTGACTAGATGAGTAGGAGTTTCTCTGGGTTCTGTTCTGTTCTGTTGCTCTAGGTATATATTTTTGTACTAGTAGCATATTGCTTTGATTATTGTACCTTTGTAATATGGCTTGAAATCTGGAAGCACGATACCTCCATCTATTTTCCCAGATTGCTTTGTTATTTGGTATCTTTTTTTGGTTCCATACAATTTTTAAGATTATTTGTTCTGGTTCTGTGAAAAATACCGTTGGTATATTGCTAGGAATTGCAATGAACCTGCAGATTACTTTGGGTAGTATGGACATTTAAACAATATTCTTCTAATCCATGAGCATGGCATATCCATTTATTTGTATCTTCAGTGGTTTTTTTTGTTTTGTTTTTTTTTTTATTAATGTCTTACTGTTCTCAAAGTACAGGTCTATCACCTCCTTGGTTAAACTTATTCCTAAATATTGTAATGCAGTTATAAATGGGATTATTTTCTTAGTCTTTCTACTAGTTCATTATTAGTATATAGAAACATAACAGATCTCTATATATTGATTTTCTTTTTTTTTTTTTTTTGGTACCCTGAAAATTTGTGAGTGTTCGTTTTTTATTTTTCAGCTTCTTCCCTTAAAAGAATTTAATTTCAATATAGCTAACATAGTGTTTTATTAGTTTCAGGTGTGCAACATAGTGATCTAACGATTTCATACATTAGTGCTCACCATAAGTATACTCTTAATCCCCTTCACCTATTTCCCCCATCTGCTTGCCCACCTCCCCTCTGATAACCATCTGCTTGTTCTCTGTAGTTGAGTCTATTTTTTTGGTTTGTGGGTTTTTTTTTTTTTCTTTGTCAAATTCCACATAGGGGTGAGATCGTATGGTATTTGTCTTTCTACGGCTGGACTGTTTTGCTTAGCATTTTATTCTCTAGATATTGTTGCAAATGGCACAACTTCATTCTTACGGCTGAACAATCTGTTCTCTGTGTGTATACATATATATACACATACATACACATGCCGCATTTTTATCCATTCATCTATCCGTGGACACTTTGGCTGTTTCCATATAAAGTGGCTATTGTAAATCTACTGTAAGCATAGGGGTACATCCTTCAAATTAGAGTTTTTGTATTCTTTGGCTCAATACACACTAGTGTGAATACTGGCTCATAGAAGTTTCTGAGGAGCCTCCATACCGTCTTCCACAGTGGCTGCACCAGCTTATGTTCCCACCAACAGTATGAGAGAGTTCCTTTTTCTCCATATCCTCGCCAATGCTTGTTTCTTTGATTTTAGCCATTCCGACAGGTATGAGGTGATATCTCATTACAGTTTTGACATGTACGTTCCTCATGAGTGACGTGGAGCATTTTTTCATGGTGAGTGACGTGAGCATCTTTTCATGTGTCAGTTGGCCATCTGCATGTTGACTTAGAAATGCCTGTTCATGTCTTCTGCCCATTTCTCAATTAGGTTATTTCTTTGGTGTTGGGCTCTATAAGTTCTTTACATATTTTGAATACTAACCCTTTACTGGATATGTCATTTGCAAATATCTTCTTCCATTCAGCAGGTTATCTTCTAGTTTCGTTGGCTGTTTCCTTCATTGTAGGGAAGCTTTTTATTTTGATGAAGTCCCAGCAGTTTATTTTTGCTTTTGTTTCCCTTGCCTCAGGAGACCTTTCTAGACAAACATATGGCTGATGTCAGAGACCTTAACACCTCTGCTCTTGTCTAGGGTTTTTATGGCTTTTAGATCTCAAATTTAGGTCTTGAATCCATTTTGAGTTTATTTTTGTGTATGGTGAAAATAATCTGGTTTCATTCTTTAGCATATAGCTGCCCAGTTTTCCCAGCACCATGTGTTGAAAAGACTAGACTATCTTTTTTCCCATTGAATAGTCTTTCCTGCTTTGTCAAAGATTAAGTAACCATATAATCATGGGTTTGTTTCTAGACTTTCTCTTCTGTTCTATTGATCTATGTCTCTGTTTTTGTGCCAGTACCATACTTCTTTGTTTATTATAATGTGGAAACTAGCATTGTGCTACAGACAGCTTTTTCAAGATTGCTTTGGCTATTTGTGATCTCATGTGGTTCAATACAAACTTTAGAATTGTTCTAGTTGAGAAAAATGCTGTTGGTATTTTGATAGGGATGGCATTAAATCCGTAGACTACTTTGGGTACTACGGACGTCTTAATAGTCTTCCAATCCATGAGCATGGATTATCTTCCTTTTTGTGCCCTCTTCAATTTCTTTCCTCAATGTTTTTTTTTTAGTTTTCAGAGTACAGTTTGTAACCTCTCTAGTTAAGTTTATTCGTAAGTATTTTGTTTGGTGCAGTTTCCCATGGGATTGTCTTAAGGTTTCTTCTTTGTTGCTTCATTATTAGTGTATAGAAATGCAGTGGATTTCTGTACATTAATTTTTATATCCTGCAACTTTACTGAATTCCTTTATCAGTTCTAGTTTTTTGGTGGAGTCTTTAGGTTTTCTATATAGAGTACTGTCATCTGCAAATAATGTGTTTTACTTCATTCTTACCAATTTGGATGTCTTTTTATTTCTTTAAGTGCTGGGGCTAGGACTTCCAGTATTGTTAATAAAAGGTGAGAGTGGGCATCCTTGCCTTGTTCCTGACCTTAGGGGAAAAGCTTTGTTTCCCTCTTTGAGTAATTATGGTAGCTATGGGTTTTTCATAAAAGGCCTTAGTTATGTTGAAATGTGTTCCATCCAAACCTACTTGAGGGTTTTTACCATGAACTGATATTATACTTTGTCAAATGTTTGTTGTATGCTTATTAAAATGTTCTTATTCTCTTATATTTCATTAATTTGTGACCCTAAGTACCCTTATATCCCAGGAATAAATTTCACTTGATCAGGCTGAGTGATTTTTTCTTTTTAAATATATTCTTGGTTTCTCTTTGCTAATTTTTTTTTTTTTTAAACCTTTTTGTCTGTGTTGAGATAATTGGCTTGCTCACTCTTGTGGGTGTGTGTGGTATCTTTATCTGGTTTTGGGATCAGGGAAATGTTGGCCCCATAGAATAAACTTGGAATTTTCCTATTTATTTATCTATTTATTTATTTTAAAGATTCTATTTATTGGACAGAGATCATAAGTAGGCAGAGAGGCAGGCAGAGACAGAGGAGGAAGCAGGCTCTCCGCTGAGCAGAGAGCCCGATGCGGGGCTCGATCCCAGGACCCTGGGATCATGACCTGAGCTGAAGGCAGAGGCTTTAACCCACTGAGCCACCCAGGCACCCCTATTTTTTTTTTTTCTTTTGAGAACAGAGTGAAAAGAATAGGTATTAACTCTTCTCGCCCCACCCTAACTTTTTAAATGTGAGTTGGGGGAGCACAGGAGGAGGAGAAGGAAAGATGGCAGCAGGGTTGGGGGAGAGAATCTTAAGCAGGCTTCATGCCAAATGCAAAGCCCACCACCACGCTCAGTCTCACAACCCTGAGTTCATGACCTGGGCTAAAATCCAGAAACCCGGCACCCTGGTATTAACTCTTCAAATGTTTGGTAGCTTCTCCTGTGAAGCCATCTGGTCCTGGAATTTTGTTTGTTGGGAATTTTTTGATCACTGGTCCAATTTCATTGCTAGTAATCAGTCTGTTCAAATTTTCCCCTTCTTGCTGATGCAGTTTTAGAAGGTTATGTTTCTGGGAATTACCCATTTCTTCTAGGTTGTTCAGTTTGTTGGCATACACTTCTTTTTAATAATCTCTTGTTTGTATTTCTGTGGTATAGATTATTTCACTTGACTTTATTTGGGTGTGGAAGGATTTTTATTGCTGTTGTGTTGCTGTTTGTGAGTCTAGCTAGAGGTTTTTCAATTTCCTTGATCTTTTTCAAAGAACCAGCTCCTGGTTACAAATTTTCTTCCTTTCAGCACTTTGAATACATCATACCATTCTCTGCAGGCCTAGAAGGTTTCTGCTGAAAGATTGGCTTGTGTCCCCCCCCCCCCCCAAAATATATAACTATTTTGCTGCTTCTAAAACTCTCACTGTATTTTGCCATTTTTAACTTCTATGTCTTAGGGTGGACTTCCTTGGGTTGATTTTCTGTTGGGAGCTCTCTATGCCTCCTAGATATGGACATCTGTTTCCTTGCCCAGATTAGGAAAATTTTCAGCTCTTACTTCTTCAAATAGATTTTTCTGCCCCCATTTTGTTCATCTCCTTCTGAGATCCCTTAATGTGATTGTGATGGGGTTACTGAGCTTCCTAAGTCAATTCTCATTTTGCCTAATTTTTTTTTCACCTCAGTTTGATTACTCTCCATTATTACCATCTTTCATGTTAATTCACTCCTTTCCTTTCTTTAACCTATTTATTTAATCTAGTATATTTTTAACTTATTTATTGTGTTCATCTCTGGTTCTTTTATCTTTTAAGATTTATTTTAGAGTATGCATGAGCATGTGCACAGTGGGGGGAGGGGTAAAGGGAGAGGGAGAGACTGTCACAAGCATAGTCCATGCTGAGCACAAAGCCCAAGACAAGACTTGAACTCACAACCCTGAGATCACAACTGAGCCCAAACAGAGTCAGACATAACCAACTGTGCTATCCAGGAGCTGCTCTGGTTCTTTTATTTTTACTTTCTAAAGATTTTTAGAGTGCTCACAAGCCGAGCGAGCAGGAAAGGGAGAAGCCTCCCTGCATGGAGCCTGATGCAGTGCTTGATCCCAGGACCTGAGATCATGACCTGAGCCAAAAGCAGACACTTAACCAACTGGGCCACCCAGGTGCACCCCTCTGGTTCATGATTTTGTGATTTCTGTGTGTGTGTGTGTGTGTGTGTGTGTGTGTGTTTAATCTTTGTTAATGGTTTCTCTGATATCCTCTACTCTTCAGTCTGTTGTATATCTTTATGATCATTACTTTGAATTTATCAGCCATATTAGTTATATTCACTTTACGTCTCTTTTCATGGTCTTCTCCTGTTCTTTGGAACATTCAGGTCTCATTTTGTCTAATTTTATGTCTGTGTGTGTGTTTGGAAAGTCAGCTATGTCTTCTGCTTGTAAAAAATAACAGCCTTATGAAGGAAAGGCCCTACATTATCCTGCAGTGCAGTGTCCCCTCTTCGCTAGAACTTGGTGCTTTAGGGGGGTATCCCCTATGCGTTGTGTGTACCCTGCTGTTGTGGGAATTCACCTTTTTTGTGTGGGAATCCTTGGTGTGATAGTCTGTTTTTCTCCCTTCAATTCTGGGGCTTCTCCCTCCCACCCACCACGAATGGCTGCTGTCAGTTCTGCTCTCCACTTCCTCTCCGCCCTTCTTATCCTCTCCAATATGGCCTCTTCTATACCTTTGTGGAGTTTGTTATGCCTGTCTTCAGGTTGTTTTCTGGGTTATTTATGCTGTTGAGTGTTAAATTTATATCTGTGCGAGGAGGTCACCTCAGGGTTTTCTTACCCCACCATCTTCCCTGTGATGGAAATAGTCCATTTACATTTAAAGTAATTATTGATAGGTATGTGTTGGCATTTTAATTGTTTTCCAGTTTTTTAGTTATGTATCTTCTCCTGGTTTCTTCTGTGGTTTTTTGTTTTTGGGGTTTTTTGTTTTTTGTTTTTAAAGATTTTATTTATCTATTTGAGAGAGCATGAGAGAAAGGATGGTTAGAGGGAGAAGCAGACTTGCTGCCCAGCGGGGAGCCTGACATGGGGCCCAATCCCAGGACTCCAGGATCACGACCCAAACCGAAGGCAGTTGCTCAACCAAATGAGCCAACCAGGCACATTTCCCCTGTGGTTTGAAGGCCTTCTTTCGGGTTACACTTGCATTCCTTTTTCTTCTGTTTATGTGTCAGTTAGAGGCTTTCTTATTTAGGCTACCATTAGGTATATATGTCATCTTGTATGTACATAGCAGCTTTTATTAAGTTGATAGCCACTTAAGTTTGAACACATCCTAAAAGCACCAAATTTTTACTCCACCTTCCATTTTTTTTTTTTTAAAGATATTATTTATTTGACGGGGATCACAAGTAGGCAGAGAGGCAGGCAGAGAGGAGGAAGCAGGCTCCCTGCTGAGCAGAGAGTCCGACATGGGGCTTGATCCCAGGACCCTGGGATCATGACCTGAGCCAAAGGCAGAGGCTTTAACCCACTGAGCCACCCAGGCACCCCTCCACCTTCTATGTTTTATGTATATGATATATTTTGCATTGTCTTATTTTGTCTATCCTTGACTGTTCCTGTATATATAGCAGATTGTACTACTACTGTGTGTTAACAAACTGGCTTTATAATTGAATCCACTATAATTATAATTGCTTTTACCTGTGAATTCTTATAACTTTCTAGTCATGGCCTTTCCTTTTCACTCAAAGAATTCCCTTTAACCTTTCTTGTAAAACTGGTTTAAGGGTAATGAACACTCCTAGCTTTTGTTTGTGAAACTTTATCTCTTCTATTCTGAATGATAACCTTGTTAGATAGAATACTCTTGGTTGTAGGTTTTTTCCTATTAGCACTTTGAATATATCATTCCATTACCTTCTGGCTCACAACGTTTCTGCTGAAAAATAAGCTGATCGCGTTGTGAGGTCTCCCTTAAATGTAATGGTTTTCCTCTGCTGCTTTTAAAATCCTGACTCCTTTTTGTCATTTTTAGTATTTATGTGTCTTGGTGTGGACCTCTTTGGGTTTACCTTGTTAGGATTTCTCTGTGCTTCCTGGATCTGTTTGTCTGTTTCCTTCTCCAGTTTAGGCAATTTTTCAGTTACTTCTTCAAATTTTCTGCCCATTTTCTTATCTCCTTCTGGGATCCTTACAATGCAAATGTTACTGTGGTTGATGTTGCTGAATTCCCTTAACCTATTCTCATTTTTCACTTTTTGCTGTTCAGCGTGGTTCTTTTCCATTACCCTGTCTTCCAGATCAGTGAATTGTTCTTTTGTCTCCTCTAATATACTGTTGATTCCCTCTAGTTTTGTTTTTGTTGCTTTGTTCCAGTTCTTGAGTTCTTCATCTGACTGATTTGTTTCATATTTTTTATCTTTGTTGTTCTCATTCTCACTCTTCTCAAGTCCAGTGAGTATTTCTATGGCCATTACTTTGAATTCCCTATCATATTAGTTATCTCCATTTCTTTTAGCTCTTGTGCTGTGATTTTTGTCCTGTTCTTTCATTTGGGACATATTCTTGTTTCCTCATTCTGTCTTTTTCTATATGTTAAGGAGGGATAGCTTTGTCTTCTAGGCTAGAAAGTAGTTGCCTTGTATAGAAGTTTAGTGGTTCCCTGTAGTGCCATGCCCTCTGGTCATCAGAACCACACAAGCTGGGGTATCTCCTATGTGGGCTGCATATACCTTACTGTTGAGTCTAGCTGTGTTTTCAGCCCAGTCAGCTCCATAGACCCACTTTGCCTCCCACTGGGCAGGGTTTGATCCACACAGCATTGAGGGGCCTGTGTAAGGCCTCTGCGGGCTGGTAGGTGGACAGGGTCAGCAGTCGGTCTGCTTGTCTGGAATTAGCCTTTCTGTGTGAATGTATCAGATGACCAGCCTTTCTCCCTGTGGCTCAGAGGCTTTCAATGGTGGATGGGATTGGCAGTCAGACTAGGTATGTGCAATCAGCCTCTTTGTTGCAAGCTTACCTAATGGCAGGGCTTTCTCCCTGTGTGATCAGTGAAAAGGCTTGGCTGCTAGAATTGTGGGCAAACTGGCGTGTGGGATTATTTCCTCCATCTCTACAGGGCAGTAGTCTCTTTGGAGTGGTGCTCTTTTCCCACTGGGACACCTTGCTTTGTGTGGTGGGGTGGGAGCCATTTTGTAAGGATGGCTTCTAAGGCAGGTGGGTTGGATGGGGCAGGTCTCTAAGGGAACACTGGGGGTGGGGCATGTGGTTCTAGCAAGACTGGAGGAGAGTGTCACTGCTGGCACTAGTAAATGTCCAGCTATGTAAGCTGACGGACAGGAAGAAAAATGGTGCCACCAGCGTTTTTGTATTTAGAGAAGTCTCCTAAAGACGCCTGCCCCTCTACCACATACTCTGAGATTAGTAAATCAATCTCTTCAGTGTATGCCCCAGATACTTTTGAAACTGTTACTCTTATGCCGTGTCTCAGACCGTTATTATGCTGGCTCTTTGAGGGTGGAAACTCTTTCTTGGAATTCATGTTCTCCTAAGTTTTTTGTGATCAGTCACGTGCTTCTTAAATCTTCATTTCTGGAAGTTAGCGCTTTTTAAAAAGTCCCTTTTCTGCTATCTAATGGCAGTGTTCCTCTTTGCCTTTTCTAAGGCTCTGTTTTCTTTACTATGTAAATGAAAAGACAGAACACCTGATAGTTGCTAATTAACAGGTACATAAATGTTTTTAGGATCCTCTGCTGTCCATCTGGGCTGTTTTGAAATCTTCAAGTTTTAAACGGTCAGGCAAGTCGTTGGCACAGCTCCTAGCCAAACTTCTGATTTCCAGAGATCATCCAGCAGTATCAATCTGGCTTTTTTTGATAGAAGATGATTCTTTTTTTAACTTCTATTTTTCTGGTTTGGGGCTCATACAATCTCATGAGTTCTACGGGGAGTGAGTATATGACATGTGACAAAAATCTGTATATCAAAATTGCACCTTTGAACCTATGAAAGTAATGTTATGATCTTACCACGAATGTTTTCACTTTTCATAAGTGTACTGTAATTTTATATCTTAATGTGCATAAATGAAATCATAGTTTAATAAGCAGGATAATTAATATATATAATCAATATATAGTAACTAATATTGATAATACTAATAGTATTAGCATAAATACTATTAACTAATTCATTATTAATATTGCTAATATTGATGTGATATATAAATAATAGGATAATCACATACCCATTTCTTTTTACTTTGTACTGACTTAAATAACTGAAGTTTCTACAGTTATGCTGTTTAATAAAGGTCAATACTTTGTTCAAACCCTGCTTTTGTTAGCATAAGACCTTTAAAATGTTAATTTTGGGAGAAATATACAATGGAAGAAACAACAAAACTGCAGTAGCTATCCTTGGTATATCTGTCCCTCAGTCTGGATTTAAAAAAAAAAAAAAAGTAGCTTTGCTTGAGACAAAGTAGCTTTGCTTGTAATCACACACAGCCACACTTTATTTATGCTGCTCCTGTCCTCAATGAAGGTCTAAGCACTGCAGGTGTGTTTTTATGCCTGTCTTATTGCCCAGACTGTTTCAAGTTCTAAAATGTTCCCTGCTCTCCTGACACTTCCAGTCTTTGCGTCTTCCCATTTTGAGTCATTTCCTTGTTCTTCTTCACATCCATTTGATTTTTCT
Source organism: Martes martes (assembly GCF_963455335.1). Lineage (NCBI taxonomy): Eukaryota > Metazoa > Chordata > Mammalia > Carnivora > Mustelidae > Martes > Martes martes. Next base: position 132,617,272 of record NC_137893.1, read on the forward strand.
AAAATGATGCTTTCAGGGAAAATGCAGATTGTGGACTCCTTCATATTTACCTTAGGATTTCTGGTGACAGAAAAGACTGTAAGTCATTTGATTCAACAGGAGGTGAGTTGCACATAACAAATCTGCTAACCGTTGCTCTAAAGGCCTTCAAGAGGGTTGTTCAATCGGCCTCCATGTTTCTTCCCTGTAAATACTTGCCCTGTCTCCAGGCTTTGAAAACTTTGAACTCCCTTTTGCATGACGTGCCTCAGGAAGAGCGAAGACGACTCCCTTTGTTGGAAGGCCCGAGTCGCCTTATGTAAGTGACCTTGTACTTGATTATGGGATGATGGAAGGGTAAAAGCTCTCTGGTTGTGCTGCCTCTGTCTCTGTTCTCCTTAGACCTGATGCCTTCATTGCTCTCTTCAGTAAATGCTTTGTGCACCTGCTATGCACAGGCTCTGAGCTAACAGTGATGGAGGACCAAGGGGAAAAAGCTAAATTCTTTGCTAAATTCTTCTTTGATAGTATGTTTGTCAGCTTTGTGAGCTGAGATGCTTTCTTGGGCTATAGGTTATTTTTTTCCCTCTGTGAATGTGAGTTAAATTAGTGACTCCTAGGAGATTGTTAAGAGTATAGACTCTGGACCAGACTCAGATCTGGTTTTGCCACCTCCCTTTGCTCACCTGTAAAATGGAGCCAACCGTAAACCTTGATAGTTACTATACAGGTTGAATGAAGCAATCCATTGAAAGTGATGACCATGTCACTTAGTAGCAAATGCTCAAAAGCCACCAACTTTTAGCTATGCCATTGGCATTTGTATTTCTTTTTCAAAAATGGAAAAAATCAGTGGTTTTTTGTTTTTGTTTTTTCGATGGCCTAGTTATGATTATGTAGTTCTTGGGACATTGAAATTTAGGAGTAAGATGGTAATGTGTGGCCATGAAAAGCAAAACCAGCACCCTGTTCTAAAATTTGAACCTAAATGTGTAACCGTGCTAGCCACTAACCAGCATCATTGACATATTGTGGTATGCCGTCATTCATGTGACCTGCAGCCATGACAGAAGAGAGGAAGGGCAACCACGTCTGTCATACTATAGGCCTGAATGAAGTGATGGGGAGCAGTGGAGCCCACTGCTTTCATGTTTGTTCACTTAACTAGTGTTTGCAGGATGCAGTTTTTCTACTGAATATTTCCTAAAAAATATCTAACTAGATTAAATTAATCATTACTTAATGTTATATTTAGAATTGGAGATAACTGTTCTGATGTTTTCTCATAAATTTTCAAACTAACCCTATGGTCCTGCCTTTTTGTGTATCCTAGAAAGTCTGGAATGTTCTAGACTTAAAGTTAGATGTAAAGTCTGCAAGCACAAAGTAGTAGTACTATTTTAAGGCAAAGTTTCTTTTTAATAGTGACAAAGCAATCCGTTTATGAGAAATTGAACTACAAGATTTCTTGGCCAACCTATTTTTTAAAATGGGAGTTATTTGAGACGTTGAAAGACCAGTATCATACTTGTTAGCATTTAACTGAAAGTGTTGTATAATGTGGGAGTCTGTTGATGGATGTAATATGGTGAAGTTATTACATTATAATGATAAAATTATCAGTTTTTAAAAGCTGTTCAAGAGCTCACTGGAAGGACTCACAGCACCTACTGTAGAATTTTTTCAGGAGTCAACTATGTTTTTAAAAAGATTTATTCAAAAAATATATTCATGCAAGTTGGTGACATGACGATAAAATTCCAGAATCTTAGCATTCGATGATCTTCAGACATCCTCCAATTGAATTCCCTTTACAGAAGGAGCAATACTGCCTCTGAATGTATAAGAACTCTAGCCTCTTTAAAAAAAAAAAAATGCTTTTAAGTCATTAACTTTTCTTGACATTTAAGAAATATATGTCAAGATGTATTCTTGACGTTTAAGAAATTCTGATGCTGCGTTTGAAACAATTTCAAAAATACACATCTTGGTGGGTGGGTCTGGGGGGGCTCAGTCAAGCATCTGCCTTTGGCTCAGGTCATGATCCCAGGGGCCTGGATCAAGTCCCCTGCTGTGCTCCCAGCTCAGAGGGGAAATTGCTTCTCCCTCTGCCCCTCCCCTTTGTTCATGCATGTGCTCTCTCTGTATTTTAAAAAATATACATCTTGGGTGTATTTTTATTTTTTCAAATGTTTGTCAGTGAAAATCCAACTGTTTCTTTAAGATATCTGACAGCGAGAGACATGGAAGCAGGGTGAATGGGAGAGGGACAAGCAGGCTTCCCACCGAGCAGAGACTGACAGGTGGGGGGCCAGGGGCGGGGGCAGCTCTATCCCAGGACTCTGGGATCATGACCTGAGCAGAAGGCAGATGCCCAAATACTAAGCCACCCAGGCACCCCTGCATCTTGGTTTTAAGTTTTAATGCCAATAGAGTAAAGTTTTATGTACACTTCAGTAAAATGTTATTTATCTAAATGTTTCAGGAAAGACCTTGCAAGGACAATCTTGACTGTGGGTGGTAAGAATTGTTTAGAATTTTAAATATTAGAGTATTACATATTGGACAACTGGGGGTTTGTAAGCATCTTAGAATTATGGGTAAAAATTATGGTCAAGCTGAAAATAGGAAGAACACTTCACTTCTAACTTATGAAAAGTTTTAGCATGCTGAAAGCCATAAAGAATTCATGAATACTCATTTCCTCACCAACCAGCTTAGTCAAATTCTCACATTTTGCCACATTTACATGGTCTTGGTTTTTTTGGTCTTTTGTTTTTGTTTTTTGTTTTTTTTAGTAAAATAAACCAGTTACATGTAAAACCTCTGCTGTACATGTCCCTGATCCCATTCTCCTCCCCACTGGTAGAGGTAATCCTTGCCTTGGATTTGTTTTTTCAATCAAAAGTATGTTCTTCTACTTCTATGTATTCATAAACCACATACACTATTTTTTCTAATTTTTATTTAAATTTTAGTTAACATACAGTATCATGGTTTCAGGAGGAGAATTTAGTGATTCATTGCTTCATACATTGCTTTGCAAATTTTAAAAGCATTCTATAAATGTCCTCCTGTTGTACATATCTGGCTGCAGCTTGTTTTTTATCCTTAAAATTACTTAATTTAAACATGTTATGTTTTATCAGTCATGAAGTATCACAATTTATTCTGATTTTATTTTTGTAGTAATATTAAGACTGTTGGGGCTGTTTTGATGTGTGTTTTAATATAAAACATAAAATGTAGAAATGTTTTAATTGTTATATGCTGGCCTGTTTGGATTTTCTGCTAATGTTAAATACTGAATTTAAGTAATGGTGCTTTAGGATACATATTACTGCCTGTAACTGTAACATACAATGCCAGTCTTCAAAGACAGAATTTCTTAGAACAAGTGTTAATCTGTAGAACTGCTTTTTTTTTTTTCTTGCTTTATGCCCACCTCAGAATAAACTACCATTTTTTAATCTCTAGATTATGACCAGCAGGTTGCACTTTCTGAAGCATTGTGTAGACTGACCTTGAAAAAATCAAGGGCTGAGCTTGTTCATGAGTGGTTTGAAGATGATGTCCTTGCTGAAGCTTTCAAAGAAATTAAGGATCGAGAATTTGAGACGGTGAGATTCCTGGTCATCAGAAGTCCACTTACCCAATACTTATTACACATCCTCAGTGTTCTCTGCAACATTGGGCTCGGGGGACGAAATTTTCTTAAATTAAGAAATGATCAAGCAAACAAGGAGCCGTTCCTAACCTTCCTGTTTTCACTTATGTGAAATGATCTGAGGCCGGAGCAGAATATCTGTGCACCAAATATGGGCATACAGATTTTTTTTTTAAATTTTTTTTTTAACATTTTATCTATTTATTTGACAGATAGAGATCACAAGTTGACAGGCAGAGAGGCAGGCAGGAGGAAGCAGGCTCCCCGCTGAGCAGAGTCCGATGTAGGGCTTGATCCCAGGACCCTGGGATCATGACCTGAGCCAAAGGCAGAGGCTTTAACCCACTGAGCCACCCAGGCGCCCCCAGATTTTTTTTTTTTTTTAAGGTAATTTGGACTGGAGATAGGTGATGTGAATATGATGGACCCAGCCCAAGAAAATGTCATGGAGGGGAGCAAATTTCAGTGAATCTCAGATGGTAGGAGAGCTAGAGAAAATGTGCGTTTCAGCCTTGTACAGAGCAGCTGGGGCGATGAGGGGAGGTTGATATTGGCATGGGGTGCTCTAGTTGCAGAGTATTATGGGTAGTTGTGTTTTGAACTATCAGGCCTCTCTATTTTAGAGGAATAATGATTTCCAGTGTTCTCCATGCAATCTGGGCTCATGGTGATTGTACCCCCAAATAGCACAAAAATAGCTTGTAGTTTGCTGCATATTCACCTTCATCCTAAAATAGCTAAAATGTTTTTCTTCTTTCTAAAAGTTCTTAAAATGAAGGTTCGGTCCTTTAGGAAAAGGTAAAATTCTTAATAACCATGCTCGTGTTGAACCAAGCTTCTCTGGTGTAAAAACACAAACAAACAAAAAAACCCACTATGCAATTAGAATTTTATTAAATCTGAAGTTCTAAATATACTTAAAATATTAACTTTGAGCCCACTGCCTGATAGGTAGTAGTTGTTTAACCAGTATTGATTTGGATGGAAATGGAAGGACTATAAGCCTCAGGTTTGAGTCTACCTCCGTGGCTTACGTGATAATACGCACTTCGGTAAGGTAGTTGACTTACAAAGCCTCAGTGCCATTATCTGTGAGATAGGAATAAAACCCACCTTAAAGCTGTGAGAACGGAATGAGAGAAACCAGTGTGCCTGGGATGTTGTAGACTCAGAAGTTAGTTCCCTTTATCCTCTTCGTCATTCCCCGTGGTCAAGGAAATTCCACGAAAATAAGTCAAAAGTAACATTCCTCAAATCCTTTCCCCCATAGAGCCGTTGTCTTCTTAATGGAACTACTTTTAGGTCAAGGCTTACATTGCTGCTGTCTATTTAGTGCTGCATAAAGATGTGGATTGTAAGCAAGGGACAAAAGCCTGGGTCGGTGTCTGTTCAGCTTTAGTATTTTGGAGGCAACAAATTTACCTTCTTACTGGCTTCTGGGTGGGAGAACTCTCTAAAAATAATCCTTTTTCTCAGAACCTGTGTGAGAAGAGAAACCAAGAAGGAATGGGGTAGAGAAGTCTTCATGATGAAGATTGGCAATGGATAATGCTCCCAGAGTAAACCCGAAATGTATAAACTTCCGGGTTTGTGGTTGACTCATTCTGGGTAGATGTTAACAAGATAGATCCCCAACGGGTTAGCATATAAACTGTAATCTAGGTCACTAGTTAAATGTATTTCTTTTCCCCTCCACCCAGTGAAATGTAACAGTGCACATAACCTTTGGAAACTTAAAGCATTCCTCAGCTGAAAATCTCCGGGCTGGGGGTTCCTTCCAGAATTTGGGTCTGAAGTCCCCTCTCTAACATAGAGCATTGTTTTAATTAACCTGTAATAATGAATCTTGGTGGAACCTTGTGATGTTACTGGATCCTGGGAATTCAGAAGCAAACCCTAGCTTCTACATGCTGGTAAAAAATAGTAAATACTTTCTCTTAAAGTTTGCATTATTTCTTTGAAGGATAGTAGACGGTTTCTCAATTACCTAAATAACCGGCTTGGTGATGAGAGAAGGTAAGTATGTCTCTGGGTGTCATTTTAAAGATTTTTATTTATTTATTTGACAGACAGAGATCACAAGCAGGCAGAGAGGCAGGCAGAGAGAGAAGGAGGGGAAGCAGGCTCCCCGCCGAGCAGAGAGCCTGATGCGGGGCTCGATCCCAGGACCCTGGGATCACGACCTGAGCTGAAGGCAGAGGCTTCAACCCACTGAGCCACCTCTGGGTGTCATTTTAATGACTAGTTTTATTTTGAAAATATCTAGTATTAGAAATCTAGGATCTGTTCTATTTCAGGAGAGAATAGAAGATACATAACTTATCACTACTAGATTATCTATTGAATAGAAACATCAGGAGATTAGATCCATTCTCCGTAGTGATTCGTTTGTATGTGTTTAAAAATTACCTCTATCAGTTTTGTTTTTTTTAGAATATTTACTTATGCTTTGGAATATATTTAATATGCTCCCTAGGAGATTTTATGAAATGATTTTTTTTTTGAAGATTTGAAGTCAGTAGAGATAGGTTTATTACAAAGTGTTCTTGATGAGAATTTGCTAAGTTCACTCCTTTCATTGGAATCTTGCCCAGCAACTAGTCAGAGATAGAGTATTTGTAAGCCTGGCTGGTAGACCGGTAAACCGGACTTGTACACTAGCCAGATGGAGACTGGAAATCTACCCAGAGTAGTATCCATTTGTAGGTTTGAGACCCTCTTCCATACTTTGTGCAGAGAGATTTAATCACATACCCTAGATAAAAATGCTTGTTATAGAACATGTGTAGGTTGTGCTGGGTATCCACCCATATTATATTTTTTACGTTGTGAAATGTTTTGCAGGGTCTATTCATTTCCGTGTATTGCTGCTTTTGCTGATGGGAATGAGGTATGTTCATCTCTGGGGGCTGTGAAAGTGGTATATATGGGTCTCATAGACCCTAAGTTAGGTATACATACTTAGGCCAAACTGCTCTCCCTAAAAGAAAGGCTTTTTAGAAAAGGAAGCTTACTTCTTTTAGAGGGCTCCATTCTGAAGCCTTTCTTCGCCTGTCTTCTCTCCCACTCTAACTGGGATGCATTACTAATAAGTTTAAGGGTTCTATTGTTAATGCCAGATACAGGAATTTTAGGGTTGGTAGTGTGTTCATGAGATCTATTACAGGAATCTGGCATTATTTTGCCCTACTAGTGGATACCATTAGTTATGCCTGTATTGTAAGGAAAAGAACAATTCCCTCGATTCTTTCCATTTGATGCTCCCCACCTTATCCACAGAAATTGGGGGCTCTCTTTTCACAAGATACGTCTATCTTGTACTTGACAGTCTAAGGGTGAGCACTTTCTTTTTACCACCTTCTTCGGTTTCTAAATGAACAAGGTCCACCTACAGCATCTTCACAGGGAATAAATTCTTCAAAGACCTATGAACCTTGACTCAGCTGAGGTTTCCTGGACCTTGTCATCAAAATGTCCTAATCAACCGTTTCTTTGCTTTGCATTTAGAGGCTGTTTCTTGGCCTCTGTGGCTGAGTTATAGTCAGGAGTTAAAGAACTCCTGACTATACCACAAGTTTCTTCTCCCTAGGACTGATTTTAGTAGCCTGATTGGTTTCTGCATCTTTATTTTTTTCCTTCTGATTATCAGAAGTTTCCAGTATCTGCTTGGTGGTGGATTTTTTTTTTTCCCACTTCTAAATTCCCATCAGCTTCAACATGGCCCTCAAACTGGCTTCCCATAACATACATTGTAGGTTAAAATCTTCATTCAAAGAAGTAAGCACATATGATGGGAAGTTGTCCAAGAAATATAATTTTCAGAAAAGCAAGTGGTCTATTTTTTTTTCCATTTTTAAGATACAAAACTCTTCATATACTTTCTGATATGTCTAGAAAACATCTGGGAGGAAACAAAGGCATTGTTAATGTTTCTCTGGAGGTACCCATGGGAAGTTGAAGGGCAGAGAAGGAGACCTTGACTGTTTCTAGAAACACAATATGGTTTAAAGCTTTTTTCCTATGAGCATCTATTTATTTTACAATCAATTAAAGTGAAGGTAATTTGAAATCTTCAAGTCTTAGCTCTACTCTAATGGATATAGTAAGGTAGATGGCAAATAATCACTTATATTTGATAATACCTCCTGAAAGTTTCCATCTCTAGGCAGTATGGATTGTTTTTGTTTCAATATAGGACTATTTTCTCATGATTTTCTTAGGGGGAAAATATGTGAATAGAGTCCTCTGACACATTTAAACATCTTTTAAATGTTAAGCTAAGGATAGTGGTGGTTCTTTTTTTCTTCCAGAAATACCTTAGTTATATGAAGTTAAGACCTTCCTCCTGCTTTGCAGAAATAAGGCAATAAAGACCTCCTACAGTATTAAAGTAGTATTTTTCCAAGAAAAGCAGAAGTTGTTTTTAGTGGACTAATTTCCCTCTGACCCTTTAATAGGATATGTACACAATTCACAATGAAATTACATCTTACAGATGAGAAAACCAGATGATGAAAAACTAGAGAAATTTTGGATTGACTTCAACCTCGGAAGTCAGAGTGTCACTTTTTATATAGACAATAGTAAGGTAACCATGTTTAATTCCTACTTAAACCAAGTGCTTAGAGATTGTTTATATGCAAATACGTTATGTGCTCATGAACGTAACTTATTTTTTTCCAGAGTGCTCTATGGGACTCAGTAAGACTTTTGAAGGAAGCGGTGGTTAATTTCAGCATAATAGGTAAGATAATTCTAAACCACCCCACATTTAGTTCTGATTCTAGAGCAGACTTTGTTCTTTGAGGTAGGAGGGAGATGGCATAGCATGATGGAAGGAACACTGCTCAGGGCCAGGATGCAAGGGTACACGGTTGAGGACTCCTTCACTTTGTGACTTTAGGATTCAATTATTTTCCTGAGTTTTTTTTTTAATTGTAAAAATAGTTATAGGTACTCAGAAACTTCAAAACAGAATCACCATGTGAAGCAGCAATTTCACTTCTAGATAGCAGACTTGAAAACAGATGGACATACCGATGCTTGTGGCAATATTATTCAATCGCCGAGAGGTGGAAGTGACCCAAATGTCCGTCTAATGGTGAATAAGGAATGGAATAAGGATGGAATATGATCCAGCTTTAAAAGGAAAGTCTGGCACGTGCTACAATAAGGATGAACCTTCAGAACATTACGCTACGTGAATAGGCTAATCAAAACAAATATCCTATCATTCCATTTATGGGTATTTCTCAAAGTGATAGAGACAGGAAGTTGAGTAGGGGCTGTGGGGAGAAGGAAATGGGGAGCTGCTGTTTAACGGATAGAGTTTTAGATCTGCAAGACACAATTCCAGAGATCTGTGGTACAACAATGTGAATATACTTAATGCTACTGAACTATATATTTTAGAGTGGTTAACATGGAGAATGTTTTATGCCGCAATTAAAAAGTTGGGAGAAGGAGAGCAGGTACTTATAACCAGAACAGGGAAAGCATCTCAGGCTGACTCCATGCTGCACATGGAGCATGACGTGGGGCTCTCTTGCCACTGTGAGATCATGACCTGAGCTGAAACAACGAGTTGGATGATGCCTAAGTGACTGAGCCTGCTCCCAGGTGGTTTTCCTGCCTCCTCTCCAGAAGCGGTACATGCCCTCTAGGTTCTAACCCCCCCAAGACCAGTGACCTTTAAAACTCCAGACTTTTTAAGCCCTGCTGGTTGCCAGACCTCACAAAATTCAGCCCTTCTTGTTTTCCAAGCCAATGACTTTGGAGAAATGTTCTCCTTGTGTGTTCTCCTGGGTACTCCCTTGCCTTTCATTGAGACCAGCTCCCTCCCCTCCACAGCACCCGAGATCCATACTTCCTACTTCAGTGTGGCCTCTTTTCTCCCTTTAGTTGTGGCATTTGTTCTGTCCATCCTCAGAGCAACTTTTGGGGTATTCAGGATGATTTGATAGTGATCTAGTCATGTTTGTGGGATGAGATAAGCCTACAGTCCTCCTAATCATTCCGCCACCATCTTTTCTCAACAATGTGCATTCATAACCTCATTCCTCAGATCTTGGAGGGAAGTACCCAGTGCACTTCCAGGGGCCACACGAGGAGGTCAAGACAGAGTGTGGACAGAGCACAACTGTTTTCAGGTCTATTTGGTCTGATAGAAATATTGTTACCTCAGCTTTCTTTTCACATCCATTTGCATGACCAATAATTTTCCATCCCTTCACTTTTAATCTGCCTGTGTCTTTAGGTCTGAAATGAGAGTCGGCGGCATATAGATGGGTCTTGCTTTTTTAATCTGTTCTGTCACCATCTTTTGATTGGAGTGTTTAGTCCATTTACATTCAAAGATTTACTGAGAAGTATGTACTTATTGCCATTTTGTTACTTGTTTTGTAGTTATTTAGTTCTTTGTTCCCTTTTTGCTCTTTACTGTTTGCTGGCTTTTTGGAGTCCTATGCTTGGATTCCTTTCTCTTTATTCTTTATAAATCCGTTATTGGTTTTCGATTTGTGGTTACCATTGGGTTTATAACCTCTTATACATATAATAATCTATACTTGGGCAATGGTCGCTTAAGTTTGAATCCATTCTTTACTCCTCTACCCGCCTCCCCGCCCCATGTTTTAGGTAGATGGTGTCATACTAACATCCTCTTATTTTATGAATCCCTTGACTGATTTTTATAGATGTACCAAGTTTTACTGCTTTTCTATTTCTTGCTTCTCTTACTCTTATGGTCTTCCAGTTCCACTCAGTGTCCTTAACATTTCTTGTAAGGCTGGTTTAGTTGTCATGAATTCCTTTAACTTTTGTTTCTGGGAAATTCGTTATCTCTCCTTCTATTCTAAATAACAGGCTTGCTGGATAGAGTGTTCCTGGTTGCAAGATTTTTCTTTTTTTTTTTTTTTTTTTTTTGATCAATGTCTTTCTTTCTTTCTTTCTTTCTTTTTTTAAGATCTTATTTATTTGACAGAAGCACAGCGAGAGAGGAAACACAAGCAGGGGAATGAGCGAGGGAGAGGCAGGCTTTCTGTGGAGCAGGGAGCCCCATGCAGGGTTCTATCCCAGGACCCTGGGATCATGCCCTGAGCTGAAGGCAGTCACTTAATGCTTAATGACTGAGCCACCCAGGCGACCCAGGATTTTTCTTTTAGCATTTTGAGGGAGCCAGAGGGAGTTAATGATATATTCAAAGTTTCTGCTGAAAAATCAGCTGATAGTCTTATGGGGTTTCCTTTGTTTGTAACTGTCTTCTCTTGCTGCTTTAAAAATTCTCTTTATACTACTTTTTGCCATTTTAACTGTGTATCTTGTTGTGGACCTCACTGGGTTGATTTTTGTTGGTGACTCTATGCCTCTTGGATCTGGGTATGTTTCCTTTCCCAGATGAGGGAAATTTTCAGCTACTATTTCTTCATATAGGTTTCTGTCCTCTTTTCTCTTCTGGGATTCTTATAATGTGAATGTTACACTTGGTAGTATTGCTGTGTTTCCTTAGTCTATTTTCACTTTATTTTTCTCCTATTCCACTTGATTGCTTTCTATTACTCTGTTCTCCAGGTCGTTGACCTATTCTCCTTTTAGTCTGTTTATTCCATCTCGTGTATTTTTAATTTCAGTTACCGAGGTCTTTCATCTCTGATTCTTTGTTTTGTCTCTTTGTTGATGGTCTCACTGAAGGTCTCCCACTCTTTTCTCAAAACCAGGGAGTATCTTTCTGGCCATTACTTTAAATATTCTATCAGGAATATTATCTATTTCATTTAGCTCTTGCTATAATTTTGTTCATTCTTATGAGACCTATTCCTCTCATTTTGTCTGTCTCTTTCTATGTGTTTTGAAAGTCTGCTATGCCTCCTGCTTTTGGAAGTAGGGGCATTATGAAGAAGAGGTCCTGTACTGCCCTGCAGTGCAATGTCCCCTGTTCACTAGAATCTGTTCACTAGAATCTGACACTTCATGAATATCCCCCTTATTTGTTGCACGTGTCCTATTGTGGCTAAGCCACATTCGTGTTCAGTCCAGTTGTCTGCAGTGGCTCTTTGCCTGTTGTGGCAGAGTTTAGTCCCTGGGTTTTTAGTGGGTCCATCTGGGGCTGCCTTGGGTTTAAATTGAGTCAGACCAGGGGTCTGGGACATGACATAGTACCAAATTGCAAGGCTTTTTCCCTGTGTTGTATCCTGAGAAGACTTCATTGGTTGTAGGGGCCTTGCAGTCAGACTAGATGCCTGTCTCTCCTGCCCCCATGGCTCGGGCCCACCGTGAGACTGGTATATGTGGTCATCTTTCCCTCTACCTAGAGCAGGAGTTACTTTAGGGTGGTGGTGGCTCCTGTTGGAGTTACTTGCACACTGCTGGGCTTGTGATACGTCCTTGGATGCGCTTCAGCCACAGGCCTATTGGAGTGAGCAGGCCCAGGGGAGAATGCAGGGGCGGGGTGTGTGGTGCCATTGAGTCAGACATATTTAAAATCTTATAGTAGCCTATTAAAAAGGCCAAAAGTAGATTGATTTCAACACACTATATTTCAAAAAAAAATTCACCCACTATATCCTAAATATTAGCATTTTAACACATAATCGCTGTAACAAGTGAGATCTTCTGCCTGCTCTTTTTTGTGTGTGAAGTCATCACAAACTGGTGATATGTTTTATGCTTCTAGCACACCAGTTTGCACTAGCCATGTTTCCGGTGTGTAGGGGCCACAGGTCCAGACCCATGTCTCATTCTTTCTTCTTCTCTTCATTCTCCTCATTGCGTGACCCTTCATTTTGCCTGTTCTTTCAGGCAGTTTATGCTTTTCTCTCCTGCAGCTTGGGACGCAGCTTATAGTTACTGTGGCTCATTGTTGAACTCCTCATGAATTTTGGTCGAAACTGTTTCCTGAAACCAATTACTATTTGTCGGTAGAGAGCAGGTGTCCTGGTAGGAGGCCCTCAAGGAGACGGTTGTCGTTGGAGACACAGGTCCCTCTGGGCACACAGGAGCCTCCTCCTTAAGTAGAGTCTGTTGAAATGAAGGAGGATGATTCCATTTTTGTGTATGGGGAATGGTGATTTTTATTTTGAATTTTTAGAAATGAAGGACATCGGAGAGAATGAGAATGAGAATGTTGTGTTTAATATATTGGGGAGTAAAATATCTGCTATAGGTGAAAGCTTTGTATTTAAAAAAAAGGCTCCTTACAAATCAGATCAAATTCTATAGACGTCAAAACCATTTCCAAGGTTCTGCTGTTAAGGTAAGTTACTTCCTGTCTTTACAAGATCAACCACACGGTCCTATTGTGTATATTTGTATGTGTAAACACACACACAACGGTGCATCTAACAAAAGTAATTTCAAAGTAACTTTATTTAATACAATTTCTTATCTTACTGCAGAAAATCTGAACAATTGACAAATATTCCAGTGCAGTTATCGTTATAGAATCTAATTTTTTAGTATGTTGATATGCATATGCATACTTTCTTTTTTGTTGTTGTTGTTAGAAACTGAAAATAGGAAGATCTTCATTATTTGCCTGAAGAAACCTATTAATATTGACAGCAAAGAAGTGATGAAAATAGAAATCCACTTTGATTCACAATTCGACATATCACAAGCTTCCGTTGAAGCTTTAGGAGAAGACAGACAGGTGGCAGATTTAGTTCTTGATTATTTGAAAATGTTTTCGTATGTTTCTTTCCTGTCTCTACCTGGCTTGTTGGGTTTTGATGTGAACATTTGCTCAAGCAGATAGCTTGATCTTTGGAATATCATGTAATCAGAGTTGAGAATCTGGGTTCTAATCCCAGTTCTTCCCATAGATTATTGCCTTAGGTCAGACACAAAGCCCCTTTCTGCCTCAAAATGCTTTAAACCATTTATTGTGAACCATTGAAAATTTTCTAGGAAAACCTCCCTACCTCGCCACATTCTTCCTGAAGTTTTGAGGATACTTGCTGTGGGCTTCTTAGCATTTCCTTCTCTTCCTCCGATCCTTGAGAACTGAAGGGAATCACTAGAAATAGCATCTCTTAAGGAGTTTTTTCTGAAATTCTGTCTCCTGGTCTTCAGGTGAAATGGTCTGCTACTCTTCTAGAATGCTTTGGCCTCCATATCACTAATAATAATGTATCCTCTTTATATGCAAGAGCACAATGCCTTGGGAATGCCTGCATGGCTCAGGTGGTTAAGCTTCTCCCTTTGGCTTGGGTCATGATCCCAGGATCCTGGGATCAAGTTCCTCATCAGGCTCCCTGCTCAGCAGGGAGTCTGCTTCTCCCCCTGCCTGACATCATATACCCTGCTTGTGTGGGCTCTTTGTCTCTCTGATAAATAAAATCTAAAAAAATTTAAATCCTTAAAACACACACACACACACACACACACACACACGCCTTTATCATAGATGGTAGGCAGAGCAAAGATATTTGTGATAAAAAGACCTAAGATACTGTGGGAGTGGCCATTAGGAGGTTGAATTAAGAGATCAGAGAACTGAGGGAGGAAGCCTAGGGCCCATTTCCTTTTGGCACTGAGCTGTATATGAAAACATGTTATAGTCTATTAAGTGCTCTGTAGCAGAGTTTCCAAATCATCACTGCATGAAAAGACCATTTCATGGATGGGATGAGAAATAGAGTAGAATCAATCACTTAATGAAAAAAAATACTTCCTATATCATGTCATATATGAATTGGACTAACACTGATGCTAGATTGGCTGAGACCTCAAGAGGGAGGACCTCCAACTCGGCTTTATGGGAGAATGAATTCAAGAACAAACCTTGGAGAGAAAGGGACAAAGAATTATCAAGTCTAGAAGTAAGAAAGGAACTCATTCACAGACAAAGTAGTAGTTTCTCCTCCCAGATGAGGAAGCAGACCCTCCCACCACACCCCCATTTCCTCTGATGAAGGGTTTTATATGTTTAAAATTAACCATATAGAGAGGGGCTTTCTAAATTTGGGTTTATCATTTACAGTTGGCAATAAGATTAACTTCTTTTCTAACTTATATTTGTTGTGTTCTGAGCCTTAAGTTTTCCTTAACAAAAATTCTCAGTTTACTCCTCTTTTAAAGGTCATGTGGATTTTGGCTTGCATTTCAGATGTTGCCTGATCAGATGAGAAGCTCCTCAGAACTTTCTGGTAAATTTGAGAAAGAAGACCTTGACATTCCTAGCACCCTTGAAAGAGAGACAGGTATATTGGGAAATAAAATTTCTTACTCTGAATTCCTTTTAAAAACAATGATAAAACCTTACTTGGAAGAGATCACTGCAAGCCTGTGGCGTGGGAGAGTAATTAGTATACCATTGTACCTACAGAGAACAAAGCTGCTAGCCACCTTGAATCCTTTTCCCTACCCAATACCCAATACATTGTCTTGTGGATCAAATGGAAATGACAAAGGAGGAAAAAATGAGTCATGGCTGTGGCTACCCACAAAGCTGGCCTGCACAGATCCTGTATCTATTAGGAGTTAATTTCAAAGCCATTTCTCAAAGTCCCCATAAATTTTGGATTCGGAAGTTTAATGCAGAATGTAACTACCGGCTCTTACCAATAGATGGCGGTATGCCTACAGTGTGGGGTCCCAGGGAGAGCAATTAGAGAATGCGTTCACCATGGTGTATGGTTACTGTTCCCACTTTTAACGCTCTGTTCTCTGTGTATAGACCAGAAAGAAGAATCCACCAAGCTGGCAGAGTTAATGAGTGCCAGAGATGACCAATGCCCAATAACTGTCCCCTTAAATGACCAGTCTGAGCCTGTCGTGAGTATGGAATGCTGGGTACAAGATTCTGAACTGTGTCTGCCAGGGTGCAGACAGGTAGAAGCCACTTCACCTGGCTTGTCATTTATTTTTTTTCCCCTAACCAACCGTTTCTCCCTTTTTTGGACTCTTCTCTCCTTTAGATAATTTTTGCCTGACATGTTTACGTGTTCTCTTCTTTGACACAACTTGGTTGTCTTTGGAATGTGTTACTTGGCTGGCTCTGCCTCATTCCTTCACTTTGAATCTGGAGACCAAGATATAGGGAAAGGAGTTCAATGTTTGCAGTTAGACCTATTTGTCACTTACTAGATATAGGAACTTGGGAAAATTAATACCACTGAGTCTGAGGCTTCTCATCTATAAAATGGAGGTAATAGCTCATTTAAACTGTAGCCCTTACTCTACATCTTGTTTTTAATCCTAACCTACTATTTGGCATATATAGGTATTCAGACCAGTCCTCATTTTCTTATATTTGATTACATGGACATCACACAGAAATGTAACATAGTGTTTTTGGTACTGACAAAACTCCTGAGGGCAGATATACCAATTTTTTGGAATAGTCAACAGTCATTAGGAGTCCAGTCTAATGAGTAAAAACCCAGTGTCTTAGTATTTAGAAATGCTTTTCTTTGGATATGTAAAGTGACTCTAAAAGAACTTTAAAAGAGGGACTTCAAAGTCATCATAATTTTTTTTCTACAGCAAAGAAATACAGCAGATAGTTCACCTGAAAAATGGAAACCAGATGACCTACAACAAGGTTAGCTTTTAAAAAAATATCTATCCCAAGACTTTAGTATACTTACATATTTACTTGAAGCTTAAATATTTTTGTTTTGAATTTTCATGATTAGAAGTCACTTCAAAAGATTCCTCAGATTTACAAGAACCATCAGTAAAAATTCAGGATCCTAAATTAAATGACAAATCCAGGTATGTGACTTTCAAAGTTATTAAACCATGTTGATTGCTATTAATGTGACCAGTTAATGGATAAGTCAACTGTCTTTCCATCTTTCCTGCATCTGGCCACACCCCGCACAAGGACAGAGCATTGTGTGCAGTGTTCTGTGAAATGATTTGAGTAGTGTTGGGATGCTCTCCTGACCTATAGATCTCTACCGGTATACCCCCAGTGATATATTTGAGGTATTATTCCCAGCTAGGAAACACGTATCACCTGACATTGATTTGCTACTTTTCCATGTGGGCCTATGAAGAGTGGGTCATAGGATAAGTAATTCTTTATAGCTTTATATAGAGACAATTGGAATAAAATAAACTGTGCCTATTTAAAGTATGTCATTTGAGTTTTAACCTATGTCTATTCCAAGGACAGTCACTACAATCAAGGTAATGTACCTATCCATCATCTCCAAGATGTTCTTGCCCCTTTGAAATCCTTCCCTCCTGCCCTTTATGTCCCTTACTTGCCCCTTGCAACCACTGATTTTTGCCATGATAGATGAGTTTGCAATTTAAAAAATCTGATATAAATGAAATCAAACTGTATAACTTTTTCCTACCAGCTTCTTTCATTCGGCACAATTATTTTGAGATTTATCCATCACTAGTTCATTCTTCCATATTGCCAAGTAATAGTTCCTTCATGGAACTATTATACCATGGAACATGGTATGTTATAACATGGAACATGGAATAGTTCCTTCATGGAACCATATACCACTGTTGATCCATTCACCAGCTGGTGGCCATTTGAGGTCCCAGTTCTTTGTTATAAGGAAAGCATTTGGGATCATATATAACCCTTTGTATGGATGTGTATTTTCTCTTGAGTAAATACATAGGAGTGGAATGACTGGATCATTGTTGGTGTATGTTTACCTTCTAAGAAACACTGCCAAAATGTTTCCTAAAGCGGTTAAACCATTTAACATTCCCACCAACAGTCTTTGAGAGTACTAGTTGCTCATACTCTTGCTAATACTTGGTAATGTTAATCTTTCTAATCTTAGCCCTTCCAGCAGAAATGTAATGACATTTCATTGTGGTTTTAATTTGCATTTCTGTAATGACTAATGGTATTGAACATCTTTTCATGTGTTTATTTTCCATCTTTATCTCGGGTAATCTTCAAATTTTTCACTATTAAAAATGATTTGCTTTAAGTGTTCTTTATATATTCTATATAAAAGTCCTTTTATTAGGTATGTTTAAGCTTTTCTCCCTGTCTAGGGCTTATCTTTTTATATTTTATAAGTGTCTTTTTTTAATCTTTCATAGCTATTGAAGGCCTGATGTACATAACTAATACAGCTTGTTAGACACCTAATAACCTTTACTAAATGCATTGAATTCCATATATTGTCTTCACCATATCCCTAAGCAAACCTCCGTTTGCTAAAGGAGGACATGAGGACAAAAGAACTTAAGGACATATCCCTAGAAAGTGCTGGCTTAACTATAACATATCTTTAAAGAGCAAAAGTTCTTAGTTCTCATTAAGCTCAATTGATTTGTTTTTTCCAATTCATTTTTTTCTTCTATACTTTACGCTTTTTTTGTGATGTGCTTAAGAAATCTTAGGCAAACTCATGATCAGTTTCCCTACATTTTCTTTCTTAAATTTTTTTCAGTGTTCCAAGATTCATTGTTTATGTACCATACCCAGTGCTCCATGCAATACATGCCCTCCTTAATAGCCGTCACCAGGCTCACCTAACCCCCTCCCCCCTCCCCTTCAAAACCCTCCGTTTGAGTCCATAGTCTCTCATGGTTCATCTCCCCCTCCAATTTCCCCCAATTCACTTATCCTTTCCTTCTCCTAATGTCCTGCATGTTATTCCTTATGCTCCACAAGTAAGTGAAACTGTATGATAATTGACTCTCTCTGCTTGACTTATTTCACTCAGCATAATCTCTTCCAGTCCGGTCCATGTTGATACAAAAGTTAGGTATTCATCCTTTATGATGGAGGCATAATGCTCCATAGTGTATATGGACCACATCTTCCTTATCCATTCGTCCGTTGAAGGGCATCTTTGTTCTTTCCACAGTTTGGCGACCATGGCGATGCTGCTATGAACATTGGGATACAGATGGCCCTTCTTTTCACTACATCTGTATCTTTGGGGTAAATACCCAGTAGTGCAATTGCAAGGTCGTAGAGAAGCTCTATTTTTAATTTCTTAAGGAATCTCCACACTGTTCTCCAAAGTGGCTGCACCAACAGTGTAAGAGGGTTCCCCTTTCTCCACATCCTCTCCAACACTTGTTTACTAATTTGCTAATTTTGGCCATTCTAACTGGTGTAAGGTGGTATCTCAATGTGGTTTTAATTTGAATCTCCCTGATGGCTAGTGATGAACACTTTTTCATGTGTCTGGTAGCCATTTGTATGTCTTCATTGAAGAAGTGTCTGTTCATGTCTTCTGCCCATTTTTTGACATGATTATCTGTTTTGTGTGTGTTGAGTTTGAGAAGTTCTTTACAGATCCTGGATATCAGCCTTTTGTCTGTACTGTCATTTGCAAATATCTTCTCCCATTCCGTGGGTTGCCTCTTTGTTTTGTTGACTGTTTGCTGTGCAGAAGCTTTTGATCTTGATGAAATTGGACAGCTATATGTAGAAGAATGAAACTCAGACATTCTCTTATACCATACACAAAGATAAACTCGAAATCGATAAAAGACCTCAACGTGAGACAGGAATCCATCAGAATCATAGAGGAGAACATAGGCAGTAACCTCTTCGATATCAGCCACAGCAACTTCTTTCAAGATAATGTCTCCAAAGGCAAAGGAAACAAAAGCGAAAATGAACTTTTGGGTCTCCCGTCAGTTTTGCTTGGGTTGAGTCGTCCTGCCCCCTATCAAGGGGCTGGGTTCTGTGGAAACTGGTTTTTCAGGCTTTTGTTCTCTGAAGGTTTTTGTTCTTTGGCAGCTTTTTGGGCTTTTCTGAGGTTTAGTGGAAAGCAAACTCTCTGCACCCAGACCTCTGTCTCGAAGAAGCCTCAGTCTTCTCCCCTCTGGGTGGTCCAGAACACACAGACACCCCCTCTGCAAACTCAGCTGCACAGCACAACCTCTCACAGGCAGTGTGCACCCCCGGCCACGACGGCCCCAGTGGTCACCTGAGGTGCCTGCCTATCTCTGCACCCAGGCTACCGAAACCACAAGCGATACTGGCCTGAGGAGCCTGGTTTCAGTGGCAGTGGCTGCCTTTGCCGGGACTGCTGTCTGGGGTCCAGGCCCATGCAGGGTGCCCTCAGATTCTGTGTTTGCGCTGTTTGAGGAAGGCTGCTGCTAAAGGATCCCGGCCAGAGATCACGCTGGGTTCGCTCAGGCATGGGCTGGGAGCGTTCAGACCCTTGGCCAGGCATGGAAGGGTGTGGTCCTAGAGACTAGACTGGAAGCTGGTGCCCACACCAGGCTTTCTCAGGTGCGGGCAGAAGGGGGAGTGCGCCTAGCAGAGCGGTGGTGCAAGCAGTGGAAAGCCGAGGGCTCAGGGACCACGGTCTGGAGGCTCCACAGCATGTTCTCTGGCACAGGTGTTTGCCGGCAGGGGCCATCCTCGGTCCATGGGCTGAGGCACGTGCCTGTGACCGCCCGATTCCACCAGTTGCCCCTTAAGATCTTTTGCTCTTTTTGAGCGCTTTTAACCAGACTCCAAGTTAACGCTGGTTCCCAACCACAGGGCACTTTCGTATTGGGGTATTACTTTCCAAGGGGTCGCTCCTGGTGGCTCCCTCCCCCTTTTGCTTATCCTCCGATATCAGTCCGAGCGTTCCCACTCTGCTTTACCTCTCCACTGGCGTCTTCTCCCCCCGGAGAGATCCAGACGTGTACAATCCTCCATCTCAGGCTGATTTCATGGGTATTCAGAGTGTTCTGGTAGATATTTAGCTCACTTTAGGGGTCCGGTTGAAACAGGGTCTCTTAGTTCTCTGCCATCTCCCATTTTCTTTCTTCCCTACATTTTCTTCTAGGAGTTTTGTAGTTTTAGATCTTATTTCAGCTACATTTTATGTTAATTTTTATATCATGTGAAGGGTTGTTTCCCCCCCGCCTCCACCTCTCCCCTCTCTCCCCTTTTCTTGCATATGGCTGTCCAGCTATTCCAGATCATTTACTGAAACAACTCTTTGTCCCCCATTGAGTCTTCTTGGAAACTTTGAAGATATCAATTGACTGTATATGTGTAGCTCTATTTCTGGACTGTGTACAGGCGTGCCTTGGAGATACTGAAATTCAGTTCCAGATCAGCACAACACAAATATTGCAGCAAAGCAAGTAAAATGATTTGGCTTCCCAATGCATACAGAGGAAAAGGATTATATTATCCTGTAGTCTATTGAGTACGCAATAGCATTCTATCTAGACACACACTTGTATATACTTTCAAAATACGTTATTGCTTAAAAATGCTGTTTGAGCTTTCAGTGAATCCTAACCTTTTTGCTGGTAGCAATTCTTGCCTCCGTGTTGATTCCTGCTGCCTGGTCAGAGTGGTGGTTGCTGAAGGGGGGGTGACTGGCAATTTCTTCAGATAAGGCAACAATGAAGTTCGCCACCTTGACGCTTCCTTTCATGAACAATTTCTCTGTAGCATGAGATGCTCTTTAATAGTTTCCTCACGGTAAAACTTCTCTCAAAGTTGGAGTCAATCCTCTTAAATCCTGTTACGTTATTAGCTAAGTGTATGTAGTATTCTAAATCCTTTGTTGACCTCTCAAGAAGCCTCATAACATCTTCACCATGGATAGATACCATCTCAAACCACTTTTTTTCATCCATAAGAAGCAACACCTCCTCTGCTCAAATTTTATTGTGAGACTCCAGCAGCTCAGTCCCATCTTCAAGCTCCACTTTTAATTCTCTTGCTCTATCCACCACATCTACAGTTTTTTCTCCACTAGAATCTTGAACCCTTCAAAGTCATCCATGAGGAATAGAACCCACTTCTTCCAAACTCCTGCTAATGTTGATCTATTACCCTCTTCCCATGGATCATGAATGTTCTTACTGGCATCTAGAATAGTAGATCCTTTTTAGAAGGTTTTCAATGGACTTTTCCCAGATATGTCTGAGGAATCAATATCTGGGGCAGCCATAGCCTTATGAAATACATTCCTAAATGAGACTTAAGTAGAAATGAGTCCTTGATCCATGGGCTTCAGAAGGGATGTGGTTAGCGGGCCGGGAACAGCATTCATCTTGTTGCCCGTGTCCACCAGAGCTCTTGGGTGACCAGGCACACAGTCAGTGGGCAGTAATATTTTGAAAGGAATCTTGTCTTCTGAGCAGCAGCTCTTAACAGTGGGCTTAAAATGTTCAGTAAACCACATTGTGAACAGACGTGCTGTCATCCAGGCTTTGTTGTTCCATTTATAGAACATGAGCAGAGTAGCTCTAGCATCATTCTGAAGGGCTCTGGGATTTTGGAGTGGTAAATGAGCATTGCCTTTAAGTTAAAGTCAGCAGCTCCATTCTCCCTAACAAGAGACTCAGCTTGTCTTTTGAAGCCAGGCATTGAGTTTTCTTCTCTGGCTATGAAAGTCCTAGATGGCATCTTCCAATTGAAGGCTGTGTGTCTACATGGAAAATCTCTTTAGTGTAGCCACCATCCAGTAACTATTTTAGCTAGATCTTCTAGATAACTTGCTGCAGCTTCTACATCAGCACTTGCTGCTTTACCTTATACTTTTATATCATGGAGGGGTTTTTTGTTTTTCTTTAAATCTCATGAACCGACTTCTTATAAATTCCAACTTTTCTCCTGGAACTTTCTCAGCTCTCTAAGCCATTATGGCTGGTTTGATCTTCTATCCAAACGGTTAAAACTCCATATATGCAATAAAACTGTTCTTTGTTGTTGTTGTTGTTGTTATAATTGCCATACAAATCTATAGAAATTTTAGGTATACAGCATAATGACATGCATATAGTACGAAATGATTACGATAGTAAGCTTAATTAACGCAAAGCTCCTCATAAAATTGCAATTTTTTTTCCTTGCAGTGAGAACTTTTAAGATCTACTCTTAGCAACTTTAAAATATACCATATGTACATTACATCCCCTGTATTTATCTTATAACTGGAAGTTTGAAACTTATGATCACTTTCTTCCACTGTTGAACCCTACCCTCCCAGCTTCCACCATTAGTAATCACAAAACTGATGTTCTTTTCTATGAGTTTGGTAGGTTTTTTTTAATTCAAGTATAATGAATATACAGTGTCCTATTAGGTTCAGAAATAAAATATAGTGGTTCAACAATTCTATACATTTCTTAGAGCTCATCAAGATAACTGTTCTCTTAACCCTCTTCATCTGTTTCATCCATCTCTCCACCCACCTCCCTTCTGCCAACCACCAGTTCTTTATATTTTGGTGTCTGGGTTTTGTTTGTTTCCTTCTTTCTTAAATTCAACGTATGAGTGAAATCATAGGGTATTTGTGTTTCTCTGCCTTATTTCATTTAGCTTTGTACCCTCTAGGTCCATCCATATTGTTGCAAGTGGCAGGATTTCTTTTGTGGTTGAGTAATACTCCAGTGGACATATGTACCACACTTTCCTTAGCCATTCATCTATCAATGGGCACTTCATAGTGTTGCAGTTTAAGTAGGGCTTTAATTCCATAAGTAAAATCAAATAGTGTTTCTTTCTCTGATTTGTTTCACTTAGCATAATGTCCTCAAAGTCCATCTGTCATTGCACATTATGGGATTTGCATTTTTAGGACCAAATAGTGTACCACATCTACTTTATCCATTCATCTATCAATAGACAAGTTGTTTCCATATCTTGGCTATTGTAAATAACACTGTTATAAACATGAGGATGCAGATATCTCTTCAACAGTGATTTGGCTCCCTTTGGATATATATCCAGAAGTGGAATTGCTGATTCATATGGTAGTTCTATGTAAAAATCTATGTAAAAATCTATGCTGATTCATATGGTAGTTCGATGTAAAAAAAAACTAGCTGTTTACCTTCCATAGTCACTTTACAACTTACATTTCCATTAATAGTGCCCCAGGGTTTTGTTTCCACAAAAAAATTGTTTGGATATGTGGAATATATTTTATGGCTCATTTTATCTCTTTTGTCTGTTTATTTGGCATAACTTTTTTAGTGGTTTATGATATATAAACTTAACACCCTTGACCTTCAGATAACGTATCACTTTACACATAAGCCCTTAGGCACAACTCAAGGTTTTTTGCTACTTTTATCGTACAATTTACTTTTACACATGTTATAAACCTCTAATTATTGCTGTTTAAAATAACTATAATTTTAAAACACTTTAAAATTAGAACTTACATTTTACCACATATTTACCATTTCTACAGCCCTTCATTCCTTTGTACAGATAGAAATTTTCATCTGGTATCATTTTCCTTTGCTGGAAAGACTTTAATATTCTTGTGCAGATCTTTTGGTGATTCTTACAACTATTACATGTTTGATACTGGGTATAGAATTTCTAGGCTAACAGTTTTTTATTTCAGTAATTTAAAGATCTTGCTTTGTCTTCTCGCTTGATTGTTTCTGGTGGGAAGTCTGTTATATTTCTTATATTTGTTCCTTTATATGCAAGGTGACTTTTTTCTCCTGAGTGTTTTTCAGACTTTGTCTTTATTAATGATTTTAAGCAATTAGATTGGGACGTGATTTGCTGTAGGGCTTTTTTTCCTCATGTTTCTTGAGCTTAGGGGTTAAGCTTCTTGGATATTATAGATTTTTATTACATGTAGAAAATTTCAGAATTCCCTGGGTGTCTCAATTGTTTAAGTGTCTGCCTTTGGCTGAGGTCATGATCCTAGGGTCTTGGGATCAGGCCCCCACATTGGGCTCCCTGTTCAGCAGGGAGCCTACTTTTCCCTCTCCCTCTGCCACTCCCCCGGCTTGTGTGTGCATGTACTCTAACACATAAATAAAATTTTTAAATTAAAAATTTTTTTCAGTCAGTATTTCTTTAAAGGTTTAGCCTTTCTTTTTTTGTGTCCTTCAAGTTCTCCAGTTATATATGGCTATATCATACAACTTACTGATGAATTGCTTTTTTTTCTTGTTTTAGTTTTTATTGCCATATCTTCAAGTTTATTAATCTTTTCTATAGTATTCAACTGTTCTTAATCCTATTTGGTGTACTTGTCATCTCAGACATTGTTTTTCACCACTAGAAGTTCTTTTTGAGGGTTTTCTCTTTAATGCCTCTACTTAATATCTTCAAGCTATCCTCCACCTTCTTCACGTCACTTCTAATGTAGTCATTAGAACTGTTTTAATATACTACTTGTCTGCTAGTATATCTCTTGTGACATTTTTAAAGCTCATTTCAGTCAATTGATTTTCCTTCTCATAATGCATTGTTTTCCTGCTTTTTTGCATGCCTAGTAATTTTTGATAGAATTCATGAGTTTCTACCTGGTTGGTAATTGGATATTTGTGTATTCTAGTAAATTCCTTGTACTTTATTCTGGGATGTGGCTTAGTTATTTTAGGGCCAAGTGATCCTTTTGAGGTTTGCTTTTAAGCCTTGTTAGGTGAGAGTAAAGTAGCCTTTAATTTAGGGATAATTTTTCCCCATCCCTGATTCAATATTCTTGTGAATATTATACCTATGAAATCTCCATGAATTAGTTTTCTCCATGATTAATAAAAACACAAACTATTCCCAGTCCTTTGAGTTCTGGGGATTCTCTCTCTCTCTCCTTGAAATGGCTCTTTTTCCAGCTTCAAGTAACATTATATGCATGATTGGTGTTTGTATTAGTCAGGGTTCTCTAGGAAAATGGAACCAGTATGATAAATATATAAGAAGCAGAATTATTATGATGTATTGACTCACAGGATTGTAGAAGTTGAGAAGTCCCACATCTGCCATCTACAAGCTGGAGACCCAGGGAATTCAATGATGTGTTTGTGATTACAAGTCCAAAGGAGGCCTGAGAACCATGTAAATGGTGTCGATTCCAGGCCAAAGTCATGAGAAGACGAATATCTCAGCTTAAGCGTAAGGGAGGAAGCAAAAGGGGTAATGTTTTCTCTTCCACCTTTCTGTTCAGGTCCTCAGTGAATTGGATAAAGCCCACCCACGTCAGGGAGAACAGTGTGAATCCACTGATCCAAATGCCAGTCTCCTCCAGAATCCTCATGGACATACCTAGAAATATTTAATCTGGGCACCTCTTAACTCCAGTCAAGCTGACACATGAACTTAACTATCCCAATACTCCACTCAAGACTTTAGACTCCTTTGCAGATCTTGAACACACACCCTCTATAGCTCTGTCCTCTCTGGTTCTCTTTCCTGCAGACTCTTACCACATGTCTCTCCCCTACTTAGGGACATTGTTGAGCTTTGCCTGTTTCATTTCCCTGCACGGCAGCCCAGGGATTCTCTCGAAGCCGTGTGCCGAAGCAATTGTAGGGCTCCCTTCACTTGTTTACTCTTTCTTAGTGGTCACTATCTTGCGTTGCTTGATGTATGACATCTGAAACAACATTTTATGTTCTATCTGGTTTTGTAGTTGTTCCAGGCAGACAGATAAATCCAAATTTCCATACTACATACGGAAAAGCGAATTGTGAGTAAAGGGAAAGAGTAGTATGACTCTAGGGACAGGAGGTAGCAGAAGCTCACTCATAATGGAGTGTAAGATGTTTCTTTTAACATTACACATTTCTAGTGATTACTTATAATACAAATAATACAAATTACTTATATACAAATATATATAATACAAATAATGTATAATACAAATAATACAAATTACTTATATACAAATTTCACCCAGCTCTACCACTTCTAGCTGGGTAACTTTTGAGCAAATTACTTTTCCTCTCCTTGCTTCAACTGCCTCATCTGCAAAACAGTGATAATAATACCTGCTTCATGGGGTTGTGAACAATTGAAAAAATTAAGACCTGTGACAGGCTAAGAACAGTGTCTGGTATTTATGGAGTAAGCAATAAATATAGCTATTATTATTATTGTTACTAACACATCGCCTGTGCTCATTACTGTGTACCCTCTTCTGAGGATTTCCTGGGATGACTAGGGTCAGCCACTTTTTTGCTGATAGGTGTTTAGTGACTTCCAGTTTTCAGATGATGCCACTGTTGAACAGTGAACCAGGTGAAATAGGGTGTACCTTCTGAACGTATACTGGGAAATATTTAGAATATCAAATTCAAAGTTGACCGTTCAGAATACAAGCTGATTTTTTTCTTTTTAACCAAAAAATTTATCCAATTAAAAACAAAAATATTAAAAAACAAAAAACCAAAAACCCCAAAACAAAAATATTTATCCCACCAGTTACGCTTGGTGGAAGGAAGGCTCCCCCGGGGCTCAACAAAGTGCTTAGCTAACATGGGATTTTAAAAGCAGAGGACCCTTTCTTTGGAAAATCCAGACAAAATAGCTACAAGACTACAATCAGTGCCCTTGGGTGTAGACATTTACTATCTCACGCTTCAACCCAAAGAACTTTCTGTGGAAAGTTTAGAAGTTTTAGATTACGTGGTCAACCAGAAGCTATGGCTGTTGCTAGTTCATCATTGGTGTGACAATAAGAACAGTGTTTACGTCTTTCCTAGACAAGATAATACTAAGTTTAGGTTCTGCAGTATCATCTGACTTATCTAAAAAGTTTCAGGTAATTTTATGTATTGTAGCTCATTTAAAAATAATGTTGTAAAGCATAGGGCATTATTCTTTTTTGTACTGTCTATCTGGTTTTGGTACCAGGGGAATGCTTGCCTTGTCAAATGAATTTAGAATCTTTCATTCCTCTTTTATATTTGGGAATAGTTTGAGAAAGATCAGTATTATCTGAACTTTAAATGTTGGTAGAATTCATCTGTGAAGCCATCTGGTCCCACATTTTTGTTTATTGGGAGTGGTTTTTTTTTTTTCTTTAATTACTGATTTAATTTCATTGCTAGTAATTAGTCTGTTCAAATTTTCAATTTCTTCCTGATTCAGTTTTAGGCTACATGTTTTTAGGAAATTTTCCATTGTTCAATTTGTTGGCATACAAGTTTGCATAGTATTCTAATTCTTTTGTATTTCTTTTTAAAACAGGCTTTTATTTAAAGATTTATGTTCAAATTCTGGATATATGATTCACTTGCTGAGTGATCTTGTTTATTTTAAAGATTTTTTTTTATTAGAGAGCATGAGTGAGAGGAGCATGAGTGGGGAGAAAGGGAGAGGGAGAAGCAAACTGCCCACTGAGCAGGGAACCCACCAAAGGGCTGGATCCCAGAGATCATGACCTGAGCCAAAGGCAGATACTTAACCAACTGAGCCACCCAGGCACCCCAATCCTTTGTATTTCTGTGGTGGTATTTCTTCATTTCTGATTTTCTGAGTTTTGTTTTGTTTTGTTTTTGTTTTTGAGTCTAGCCAAAGGTTAATCAATTTTGTTCTTTTCAAAGAATCAGCTCCTGGTTTCATTAACTTGTGCTCTTGGAGGTTTTTTGTCTTTATTTCATTTAATCTTCTTTCTTTCCTTCTATTGGTTTGGGCTTTGTTGTTGTTTTACTAGCTCCTTTAGGTGTGAGGTTAGATTGTTTAAGGTTTTTTTTTCCTTGCTTTTTGAGGTAGGCCTGTGTTGCTATAATCTTCACTCTTGGGCAGCTTTTCCTGTGTCCCAAAGATTTAGGACTATTGTGTTTTCATTTGTCTCCATGTATTTCTTGATTTCCTTTGGTGTCTCAGTTGACGCATTTGTTATTTACTGGTTTATTATTGAAACTCCATGTAGTAGCATTCTTTCCAGATTTTTTTCTTCATATTGATTTCTAATTTCCCATCATTGCAGTGGGAAAAGATACATACTATGATTTCAACCTTTTTGAATTTGTTGTGACTTGTGGCCTAACATGTGATCTATTATGGAGAATGTTCTATGGGCACTTGAAAAGGTGTAGTCCACGGTTTTAGGATAGAATGTTCTGAATATATCTGTTAGATCTGCTCCCATGTGTCATTCAAAGCTATTTCCTTGTTTTCTTTCTGTCTAGATAATCTATCCCTTAATGTTAGTGGTGTATTAAAGTCCCCTACTGTTACTGAATTATGATAGCTATCTTCTTTATGTCTGATACAGCTGCTTTACGTGTTTGGATGTTCCTGTGTTGGGTGGATAAATATTTACAATTGTTAGATTTTCCTGCTGGACTGTTCCCTTTATCAAATAATGTCCTTTTTTGTTTCCTGGGATAGCCTGTTTAACAGTTTATTTTTATCTGAAATGAGTATTGCTACCTCAGCTTTGTTTTCACTTCCATATGCATAATGTTTTCCCATCCCTTCACTTTCATTTGCAAGTGTCTGTAGGTCTGGAGTGAGTCTTTCATATGCAACATATGAATGATCTTGTTTTATCCACTCAGTTACCTTATGTCTTTTTATTGGAGCATTTAGTCCATTTATATTTGAAGTAATTATTGATAATTATGTACTTATTGCCATTTTGTTACTTATCTTATGGATGTTTTATAGTTCTTCTCTTCCCTTGTGGTTTGATGGCTTTGAATGATATGCTTAGATTCCTTTCTCTTTATTTTCAGTATTTTTCAAGATTTGATTTTATTTTATTGACAGCGAGAGAGAAGGAATACAAGCAGAGGGAGTGGGGGAGGGAGAAGCAGGCTTCCCGCTGAGTGGGGAGCCTGATGCAGGACTCAATCCCAGGACCCTGGGATCATGACCTGAGCTGAAGGCAGATCTTAACAACTGAGCCACCCTGGTGCCGCTATTTTTAGTATTTCTATGACAGGTTTTTGATTTGTAGTTACCATTAGGTTTATATAGACCATCCTATGTTAACAGTAGTCTATATTAAGTTAATAGCCACTTAAGTTTAATTGTGTTACGTTAGTCACCGTATAGTACATCATTGGTTTTTGATGTAATGTTCCATGATTCATTGTTTGTGAACCCATGGCTAACGCAGTGCTAACCCATTCTAAGAGTACTAAATTTTTATTCCCTCCCCATTTAAAAAAAAAAATTATTTGAAAGGGGGAGGAGGGGCAGAGGGTGAGAATCAAGTAGATTCCCCACTGAGCATAAAGCCCATCATGGGGCTTGATCTCACAACCCATGAAATCACGACCTGAATTAAAGCCAAGAGTTGGACGTTGAACCAATTGAGCCACCCAGGTGCCCCTATGCCCTCCCTGTTTTATGTATATGATGTCACATGATTTTGTTTTGTGAATTCTTCGATTTTTTAATTCTTTTAAGATTTTATTTAGGGATGCCTGGGTGCCTCAGTTAGTTAAGCATTTGACTCTTGTTTTTGGCTCCAGTTTTGATCTCAGGATCCTGGGATCAAGCCCCAAATAGGGCTCTGTGCTCACTGGGGATTCTGCTTGATGTTTTCCCCTTCTCTCTGCCCCTCCTCTCTCTCGCATTCTCTAAAATAAGTAAAACAGGAAAAAAAAGTTTTATTTGACAGAGAACAAGCAGGGGGGAGCAGCAGGCAGAGGGAGAAGCAGACTCCCCACAGAGCTTGATGCCAGGACCCTGGGGGATCGTGACCTGAGCCGAAGGTAGATGTTTAACCAGCTAAGCCACCCAGGTGCCCCTTGACCAATTTTTACAAGTGTAATTAATATTACTGCTTTTGTGTTTAACCTCTGTACTGGTTTTATAAGTGAGTAAACTGCTTTTATTATTTTTCATTTACTTGTGAAAATTTTCCCTTTCCTAATTTACTTCTGATTATGGCCTTTTCTTTCCACTCAGAAAAATTCCCTTCACTGTTTCTGGTAAGGCTTGGTTAGTGGTGATGAGATCCTTAACTTTTGTTCAGGAAACTATTTCTCTCTCCTATTCTGAATGATAGTCCAGCTGAATAGAGTATTCTTGGCTGCAGGTTTTCTCCTTCCAGCACTTTGGCCATGTGCCACCTTCCTCTGGCCTGCAAAGTTTCTGCTGAAAAATCAGCTGATAGCTTTATGGTGATTCCTTTTTATGTAACTGTTTTCTTTTTCTCTTGCTGCTTCTAAAATTCTATTACTACTTTTTGTCATTTTAGTTAGTATGGCTTGGTGTGGGCCTCCTTGGGTTGATTTTTTGTTGGTGTTTCTCTTTGCCTCTTAGGGATCTAGAGGTCTGTTTCCTTCCCCAAATCAGGCAAATTTTCAGCTATGATTTGTTTAAAGAAATCTTCTGCCCCTTTCACTCTTTCCCTTTTGAGATCCCTATAATGCGACTGTTATTTAGCTTAATGATGTTTGAGTTCCCTTAACAAATTTTCATTTTTTATTTTTCTTTGTCATTCAGCTTGGTTGCTTCCCATTACTGTCTTCCAGCTCACGGATCTGTTCTTCTGCTGTCTGTCTACTATTCCATCTAGTGCATTTTAATTTCAGTCGAGTTCATCTCTGATTGGTTCCTTTTATATTTTTCTCTTTGTTGGAGGTTTCATTGTGATCCTCCAATCTTTTCTCAAGTCCAGTGTCTTTATGACCACCACTTTGAAGCATATTGCTTATCTGTTTCATTTAGTTCTTTTGCTGTGATTTTTGTCCTGTTCTTTCATTTGTGACATACTCATTTCAACTAACTTTCTGTTTCTGTGTGTTAGAGTTAGCTATGTCTCCTGCTCTTGAAAGTAGTGGCCTATGAAGAGGAACTCTTATAGTGCAGTATCTCCTGTTCGTTAGAACCAGACCCTTCAGGGATGTGTTGTGTGTGCCCTTCTACTGTTGCGGAGCCATGCTTGCCTTCAGTCAGCTACAATGGCTCACGTTGTCTATTTTGTGTAGTGTTTGGTTCCTCTGCTGCTAAGGGACCAGTGTTGGGCTTACAATTGGCTCACACTAGATACCTCCCAACCATCTGCTGGGCCTGCAGTTACACTGAACTGGAGAGCACCCTCCCTGTGTTGTCCCCTGAGAGGCTTTTGCTGGTGGGCAGGGTCTGAAGTCGGACCAAGTGTCCGCACCCAGCCCACTGCTGGGACTGCAGTAAAACTGGTGTGTCTTGTTATCTTCCTATTTTCCCCAGAGCAAGAGTCACTTTGGAGTAGCATTGGTCACTCTTGGGGCTGCTTGTACTATGAGATGCATCTCGCACTGCTTTTGAGGGACTCGTGCTGAAGGGAATGTGGGTTGGCTGGGGTGGATGGATCCACAGGAGAATGTGGGGGTGGGGTCCATGATATTGGCAAATTAGATGCCTACAGGTGTCCAGGTATCTAGGCTGGGGAGGAGGGAGAGGAATGGTACCAACCAGCTCTTTTGTTCTTACAGAAGTTCCCTAAAGGTCCTTGCTCCTCCAGCACCTGTTCTGGGATTAGTAAATAAATCTTCCTGTATAGCCCAGGTGCAAACTTGTGCTTCTATACTGTATCTTGGAGGGGTTGTTTGTTATAGCAGATCTTTAATAGTAGGGACTCTATTTCTTATTTTATTTATTTATTTATTTATTTATTTAAGATTTTATTTATTTATTCGACAGAGAAATCACAAGTAGGCAGAGAGGCAGGCAAAGAGAGGGAGAAGCAGGCTGCCTGCTAAACAGAGAGCCTGATGCAGGGCTCAGTCCCAGGACCCTGAGATCATGACCTGAGATGAAGGCAGAGGCTTAACCCACTGAGCCACCCAGGCGCCCCAGGGACTCTATTTCTTATCATACCCCCTCCCCAGCCTTTCCAGAGCCATGCCCACTGATCTTTTAGAGTACCCAGAATTAAATGCCACTAATAGGAAAAACTCACAGAGGTAACCCCAACTGGTTTTCATGGCCAAATGTTATGGAGATTCCCCTTCCCTGTGTAGGTCCCCCATGCCTGGGATACCTAGTGTGGAGTCTACTTCTCTTCCTTCTCCATCCTTGTATCTTTGATGGGAGTTTGCTTCCTGATATTCCTACTGTGTTCCACTCATGGTTATATGGCCTCCTATCATTAACCATGGACAGCCTGTTCTGCCATTCTTTGGGTCCCTTTCTGGGTTTGTTGCCCTGATGTGGCTGTTACCTAGGTGTTTTGTGGAATGAAGTGAACTTAGGGTCATCCTATTTCACCATCTTCCCCTGCATTTTGTCTCAATGAACTTATTAGTTTCATTAAAATCCATTGGTCTGTCTTGCAATTTGAGTCCATCTTTACAAATGCATGATTTGGGGACATCATTCATTAGTTGATTATAAAATTTTGGTTGAGTTACACGGCTTTTAAAAATGTTGATGCAATGGGGCACCTGGGTGGCTCAGTGGGTTAAGCCTCTGCCTTCAGCTCAGGTCATGATCCCAGGGTTCTGGGATCGAGCCATACATAGGGCTCTCTGTTCAGCGGGGAGCCTGTTTCCCCCTCTTTCTCTGCTTCTCTGCCTACTTGTGATCTCTGTCAAATTGCTTCTCTGCCTACTTGTGATCTCTGTCAAATAAATAAAATCTTTTAAAAATGTTGATGCATTTTATTATCTAAGATAAAAAAAATCACATTACTATCACCATAGATTTCATCAGAAATGTCTTGAGTATTGGGAAGTGTTGTGTTGACAGATCTGAATTTTTCAAATACAGATTTTTCACTGAAAAGCTTGGATTTTATCCTTGGCAAAATAGATTGTCAGTTCTGTTAGGCTCACTTCATTTGTTTTTGAGAAAATCTCTATCAACTGTCAGTTATTCTTTCACCTAAAGTATTTCACAGGGGAAAACAATTGCTAGTCTGTCTCACGACTCAAATGATCACAGAAGTCCTTTTCCTTGAGACAACCTCTGTACTTCTGTGTGTCACAAAAGTGCTCTGTGACTATCCCATTTAATCTCACAGAATATAAAAAGACACATACTCAAGGGTTGAGATTTAATGAAGGTAATAATTTTTACTGCTTTCCCAAGGTATTAAAAAGAATAGAATCTTCTGTAAAAATAAGAATGTAGAAGAAGCTAACACCTTTATTTCTTCACAAACCAAAATGCAACTTCCTAGCCCATTCTGAGCATATACGTGCAAGTATCAACTATAGCATCTGGTTAAGAATTTGGGTCCCCAGGTAAAAGTACTTGGGTTCAAATCTTTGCTTTATGTGTCACCTTGGACACAGTACTAATCCCTCTAGGCCTCTGTCTTCATCTGTAATGTGTAATAATAGCAGAATCCCTCACCTAGGGTTGTTGAAAAAAACATAATGGGATCACACCCATGAAGTGTTTTTTGTAAGTTTTCTGTGACATTTGCCGGGCAGGTGAAAATTCTTTCCTGTAAATGCTCCCTGATTCTTTCAATTTGTTTTATTTTTATTAAAAATATAAACCATCATACCACATTGTTCTACAAATATTGAATCACCCTTGCATACCAGAAAAAACTCTGCTTGGTTGTGGTGTATGATTTTTTAAATGTATTGTTGGATTTGGTTTGCTAATACTTTGAGGATTTTTGTATCTATATTCATATATAGTTCTTTTTTTCAGGTGTCCTTACTGGGTTTTGGTATAAAGGTGATACTGACATCATGGAATGAATTTGGAAATTTTCCTTCCTCATCCATTTGTTGGAATAATTTAAGAATTAACTCCTCTCTAA
Source organism: Martes martes (assembly GCF_963455335.1). Taxonomy (NCBI): domain Eukaryota; kingdom Metazoa; phylum Chordata; class Mammalia; order Carnivora; family Mustelidae; genus Martes; species Martes martes. The sequence continues at coordinate 132,651,238 of NC_137893.1, forward strand.
ATGTTTGGTAGACTTTGCCTGTGAAGCTGTTTGGTTCCAGACTTTTTTGGAGAAAGAGTTTTTTGACTCCTGATTCAATTTCATTGCTGGTAATTGGTCCGTTCTAATTTAGTTGCTTCCTGCTTTAATTTTGGTAGATTATGTTGTTAGGAATTTATCCATTTCTCCTAGGTTGTCCAGTTTGTTGGCATATAGTCTTTCATGCTATTCCCTTATACAGTGGTATTTCTGAGGTGTTTGTTGTGGTTTCTCCTCTCTCATGAGTAATTTTATTTGGGTCCTTTTTCTAAGTCTTACTAGAGGTTTATCAATTTTATTGATCTTTTCAAAGAATCAGCTTCCGGTTTCATAGATCTGTTGGTTTTTGCTTTTAGATTCTCTATCACTTATTTCTGCCATAGCCTTTAGTATTTCCTTTTGCTGGGTTTGGGTTTTGTTCTTTTTCTACCTCCTTTAAGTGTAAGGTTGGGTCATTTATTTGAGACTTTTCTTGCTTCTTGATGTAGGCCTGTATTGCCAAAAACTGTCCTCTTAGAACCACTTTTGCTGCATTCCACAAATTTTGGAGAGCTGTGTTCCCATTTTTTTCACTTGTTTTCATGTAATTTTTTACTTCTTTGATTTCTTGGTTGACCCATTTGTTGTTTAATAGCAAGTTATTTAGCCTCCACATATTTGTATTCTTTCCAGACTTTTAATTGGCATTGATTTCTAGTTTAATAGCACTGTAATCAGAAAAGAAACATGGTAGAACTTCTATTTTTTTTTTTTTTTAATTTTTTGAAACTTGTTTTGTGACCTAATACATGATCTGTTCTGGAAAAGATGCCATGAGCACTCAAAGGTATGAATTCTGCAGCTTTAGAATGGAATGTTCTGATTATGTTAAATCCATCTGGTCCAGTGTGTCATTCAAAGTCATTGTTTCCTTGTTGCTTTTCTGTTTGCGTGATCTGTCCATTGATATAAGTGGGGAGTTAAAGTCTCCTACTGTTACTGTATTACTATCGATTATGTACCCAAGTACACAAAATAACATAAAGTATGTTGGGTACATAGGTATGTACAATTGTTATCTTATTGGATTGTCTCCTTTATTGTTAAATACTGTACTCCTTTGTCTCATGTTACAGCTTTTGTTTTAAAGTCTGTTTTGTCTATGGTTACCCTGATTTTCTTTTGGCATTCATTTGCATGATAAATATTCTTCCATTTGTCCATGTGAGGACATCTGCAGGTATCTTTAGGTCTGAAATGAGGCTCTTATAGGCAGCACATAATGGGTCTTTTTTTTTTTTTTAATCCACTCTGTCATCCTCTCAAGAGTAGCATTTAGTTCATTAACATGCACAGTAATTGATAAATATGTATTTATTGCCATTTTCCTGTTTCTGTAGGTTTTTCTCTGAAAATCTCTTGCACTCTTTGTTGGCTTTCTTTAGTGATATGTTTGGGTTCCTTTCTCTTAATTCTTTGCATATGTATTAGCAGCCTTTGATTTGTGGTTACCATATGGTTTGTATAGAACATCTTCTGCAGATAGTAGTCTGCCTTTACTTGATGGTCACTTGAGTGTAAACCTCTTCTTTAGTGATTAAACATCTGCCTCCCATGTTTTAGGTATAGTGTCCTTTTATGAATCCCTTTCTGATATTTTATGGAAATTTTATTTTTTTTGTTTTTCATTTTTTACTTATGGTATTCCTTCCTACTCAAGGAGTCCCCTTTAATATTTCTTATAGGGCTGGTTTAGAGGTCATGACATCTTTTAGTTTTTATTTGTCTGGGTAACTCCATCTCTCCTATTCTGAATTATAGCCTTGCTGGATAGAGTATTCTTGGTTTCAGGTTTTCTCTTTTGGCATGTTGAATATATCATGCCACTCCTTTTTGGCCTGCAAAGTTTCTGCTGAAAAATTTGCCCATGCTCTTATGGGTTTCTTTTGTATGTAACTGTCTTCTCTTGCTTCTTTAAAATGTCTTTATCACTACTTTTTGGCATTTTAATTACTTTGTGTCTTGGTGTGGACCTCCTTGGGTTGAATTTTTAGGGGGATCTCTGTGCCTCTTGGGTCTGGATATCTTTTTCCTTCCCCAGATTAGGGAAGTTTTCAAGTATGATCTCTTTAAATTTTCTGCCCCATTTTTTCTCTTCTGGTACTCCTATAATATGAATGTTACTACTTTGATAGAGTCATTGAGTTCCCTAAGTCTATTCTTGTTTAGCATGATTCTTCTTTCATTTAGCTTAATTACTTTCCATTACTCTTTTAGGTTATTAATTCAACCCTCTGCTTCCTCTAGACTGTTACTTATTCTATCAACTGCATTTTTAAAATTTCATGTATTGAGTTCTGATTTATTGATCTCCACTTTTTTTCCTCAAGTCTGGTGATATCTTTATGATCATTACTTTAAATTCTCTATCAGGGATATTACTTATATCTGCTTTGCTTCAGTCTCTTGCTGTGGTTTTGTCCTGTTTTCATTTGGAAGTTTCTGTGTCCTAATTTTGTCTGGCTTTGTGTCTGTTTCTATGTGTTAGGAAAGCTACTTCTTCTGTTTTTAATAAATCTTAAGAAGAGGTTCTGTAATGATCTGTGATACAGTGTCCCCTGTTCACTATGGACCAGCACTTCAGGGAGTGTCTCCTGTATGTTTTGTGTATGCTCTGATTTTGAGTCTTGGCCTCTTTTACCTTCAATCCAGTTGTCTGTAGAAGCTTTCTGCCTGTTGTGGGCAGCAAGATGTATGGTGGTCTGCTTACAAAATGAGACCTGCCTCTGCCACTGCTGGAACTGAGTTCCTACAAGATGTGGGAGTCAGGAGATGTGGTATTGGCAGTGTTTGTGTTGGCCTTCTATGGAAGAGGGTCTGTAGTGCCAGGACTGAGGCAGGTGTGACTGGGAAGGGCTGATCCATTGCAGTGCATGGGGTGGGAGTACAAGGAGTTTGGTACATGCAAGTCAGTTAAGGAGTGTCAGGGCTGCTTAGGTGGCCATTGCTTATGTTGGGGCATGGGAGGGGGAAATGACATATGCCAGCTCCCTTGTTCCTTAAAAGGTCCCCTTGTGATTCCTGTCCCTCAAGGCCACTCTCTGAGATGAGCAAAACACCCTCCCATCAGTCCCCAGCATTATTCAAACTCCTAGTTCTATGCTGTATATGCACAGGTTGTTTCTCCTGCTGTCTCTCTGAGAATGGGGACTCTACTTTCCAAATCCAAGCCTGCCAATTTTTAAAATTCCAAGCTTTAAGTCCTGCTGGTTTTAAAAACTTAAAAATATATAGCAAATATTAGAGGTTTGTACTACCTGTTCATGGGCTCCCCAGTATGAAAGTCTAGTTTCTGCCCTTCTATGCAACACTGGCCCAATCTCCCCTGTGGCTGGCCATTGCTTCATTACCAGACCTTCTCTTTGCCTTTCCTCCCTCCTTTCTTGTGACCTCTTCCCTGTCTTAGTGTGATTTGTGCTGTCATTCTTCAAATGGTTTATTTTGGATGGGGGAGGGGGGTTATTTATGCTGACATGGGCGTTATTTACTTATATCCATGGGACAAAGTGAGTTTAAGGACTTCATACTCTGCCAACTTCCCAGCCAACTCCCCAAATTGATGGTTACCGGAGAAGAGATGGGTAGGGGGATGGGTAAAATTGGAGACAAGGATTAAAGAGTACTTTTATCAAAAAAATATTATGATTAAAAAATAAATGATGCTATATAGAGAAAGGCCTATGGATTCCACACACACAAAATGCTAGACCTGGTAAATGAATTCAGTAAAGTCACAGGATATAAAATCAATGTGCAGAAGTGTTACATTTCTTTACAATAATGATGAAGCTGCATAAAGTGAAATTAAGAAAACCCATTGACCATTGTACCAAAAACAATACAATATTGGAGCACCTAGATGGCTCAGTCCATTAAGTGTCTGCCTTTGGCTCAGGTCCTGGGATTGAGCCCTGCATTAGGCTTCCTGCTCAGTGGGGACTCCTATTCCCCCTTCCCACTGCTCATGCTCTTTCTCTCAAATCTTTAAAAAAACAAAACAATAAAGTACTTAGGAATCAACTTAACCAAAGATGTGAAAAATCTATACTCTGAATCTATAAATACTCTGAATCTATAAATCATTGGCAAAAGAAATTCAAGATGATGCAAAGAAATGGAAGGACATTCCATGCTTATGGGTTAGAATAACAAATATTGTTAAAATGTCTATATTGTCCAAAGTAATCTATAGCTTTAATGCAATTCCTATCAAAATATCAACAGCATTTTTCACAGAACTAGAACAATCCTAAAATCATAAAGACCATGAATAGCCAAAGCAATTTTTTTTTTTTTGTAAGATTTTATTTGACAGAGATCACAAGTAGGCAGAGAGGCAGGCAGAGAGAGAGGGAGAAGCAGGCTCCCTGCTGAGCAGAGAGCCCGATGTGGGGCTCGATCCCAGGACCCTGGGATGATGACCCGAGCCAAAGGCAGAGGCTTTAACCCCCTGAGCCACCCAGGCACCCCCAAAGCAATCTTAAACAAAAATGGAGGTAACACAATTCCAGATTTGATTTCTGCTTTGTAATATAAACTGAAAACAGTATGGTACTGGCATAAAGATAGACACAGCTTAGTGGAATAGAACAACACCCAGAAGTAAACCCACAGTTACATGGTCAATTAATCTTTGATGAAGGAGAAATGAATATACAATGGGAAAAATTCAACAAATGTTGAGAAACCGGATGGGCAGTCCCATGAAAAAGAATGAAACTGGATCACTTTCACCATACACAAAAACCAAACTCAAAGTGGATTTGAGACCTGAATGTGAGACCTGAAACCATAAAAATCCTAGAAGAGAGTACAGACAAGACAACATTTTTTTTTCTAGATATCTCTGGAGACAAGGGAAATAAAAGCAAAAATAAACTATTGGGATGGTAGCAAAATAAAAAGCTTCTGCACAGTGAAGGAAAGCAATGAAACTAAACAACCTGTGGAATGGGAGAAGATATTTGCAAATGACCTATCTGAACCAGTTAGTATCCAAAATATATGAAGAACTGATAACAACTCAACACCCAAGAAGTAAATAATCCAATGAAAAATGGGCAGAAGGCAGGAACAGACAGTTCTTCAAAGAAGACATCCATATTGCCAATAGACACATGAAAAGATGGTCAACATCGCTCCTCATTAGGAAAATGCAGATCAAAACTACAATGGGATATAACCTCACATCTTTCAGAATGGCTAAAATAAAAAACACAAGACCCAACAATTGCTGGCGAGGATGTGGAGCAAAAGGAACCCCCTTGCACTGTTTGTGGGAATGCAAATTGGTGCAGTCATTGTGGAAAACAGTGTGGAGGTGACTGAAAATACTAAAAATAACACTACTCTATTATCCAGCAATCTCAGTGTTAGGTATTTATTTATTTGTTTTTTTTAATTTATTTTCAGCGTAACAGTATTCATTGTTTTTTCACCACACCCAGTGCTCCATGCAATCTGTGCCCTCCCTAATACCCACCACCTGGTTCCCCCACCCTCCCACCCCGCCCCTTCAAAACCCTCAGGTTGTTTTTCAGAGTCCATAGTCTCTCATGGTTCACCTCCCCTTCCAATTTCCCTCAACTCCCTTCTCCTCTCCATCTACCCTTGTCCTCTATATTATTTGTTATGCTCCACCAATAAGTGAAACCATATGATACTTGACTTTCTCTGTTTGACTTATTTCACTCAGCATAATCTCTTCCAGTCCTGTCCATGTTGCTACAAAAGTTGGGTATTCGTCCTTTCTGATGGAGGCATAATACTCCATAGTGTATATGGACCACATCTTCCTTATCCATTCATCCGTTGAAGGGCATCTTGGTTCTTTCCACAGTTTGGCGACCGTGGCCATTGCTGCTATAAACATTGGGGTACAGATGGCCCTTCTTTTCACTACATCTGTATCTTTGGGGTAAATACCCAGCAGTGCAATTGCAGGGTCATAGGGAAGATCTATTTTTAATTTCCTGAGGAATCTCCGGACTGTTCTCCAAAGTGGCTGCACCAGTTTGCATTCCCACCAACAGTGTAAGAGGGTTCCCCTTTCTCCACATCCTCTCCAACACACGTTGTTTCCTGTCTTGCTAATTTTGGCCATTCTAACTGGTGTAAGGTGGTATCTCAATGTGGTTTTGATTTGAATCTCCCTGATGGCTAGTGATGATGAACATTTTTTCATGTGTCTGGTAGCCATTTGTATGTCTTCCTTGGAGAAGTGTCTGTTCATATCTTCTGCCCATTTTTTAATATGATTATCTGTTTTGTGTGTGTTGAGTTTGAGGAGTTCTTTATAGATCCTGGATATCAACCTTTTATCTGTACTGTCATTTGCAAATATCTTCTCCCATTCCGTGGGTTGCCTCTTTGTTTTGATGACTGTTTCTTTTGCTGTGCAGAAGCTTTTTATCTTGATGAAGTCCCAGAAGTTCATCTTTGCCTTTGTTTCCTTCGCCTTTGGAGACATACCTTGAAAGAAGTTGCTGTGGCTGATATCAAAGAGGTTACTCCCTATGTTCTCCTCGAGGATTCTGATGGATTCCTGTCTCACGTTGAGGTCTTTTATCCATTTCGAGTTTATCTTTGTGTACGGTGTAAGAGAATGGTCAAGTTTCATTCTTCTACATATAGCTGTCCAGTTTTCCCAGCACCATTTATTGAAGAGACTGTCTTTTTTCCACTGGATATTTTTTCCTGTTTTGTCAAAGATTATTTGACCATGGAGTTGAGGGTCCATATCTGGGCTCTCTACTCTGTTCCACTGGTCCATGTGTCTGTTTTTATGCCAGTACCATGCTGTCTTGGTGATCACAGCTTTGTAGTAAAGCTTGAAATCAGGTAACGTGATGCCACCAGTTTTATTTTTGTTTTTCAACATTTCCTTAGCAATTCGGGGACTCTTCTGATTCCATACAAATTTTAGTATTATTTGCTCCAGCTCTTTGAAAAATACTGGTGGAATTTTGATTGGAATGGCATTAAAAGTATAGATTGTTCTGGGCAGTATAGACATTTTAACGATGTTTATTCTTCCCATCCAAGAGCATGGAATGGTCTTCCATCTTTTTGTGTCTTCTTCAATTTCTTTTAGGAGTGTTCTGTAGTTCCTCGAGTACAGATCTTTAACCTCTTTGGTTAGGTTTATTCCGAGGTATCTTATGGTTTTTGGTGCTATAGTAAATGGAATCGATTCTCTAATTTGCCTTTCTGTATTTTCATTGTTAGTGTATAAGAAAGCCACTGATTTCTGGACATTGACTTTGTATCCTGCTACATTACTGAATTGCTGTATGAGTTCTAGTAGTATTAGGTATTTAATTAAAAGACATAAAAACGCTAATTCAAAGGGATATATGCAGCCCTGTGTTTATGGCAGCATTATTTACAATAACCAAACTGTGAAAGCAGCCCAAGTATCCACCAATTGTGAACTAATAATTTTTAACATATATTTTTCAGAATTTTAAAATACACAACATAAAACTTATCTCAACCATCTGTAAGTGTACGTTTCAGTAGCATTCTGTACATTTACATTATTGTGCAATCATCCCTACTAGTTAATCCACAGAACCCTTTCATCTTGTAAAACAAACTCTTTACTAATTGCTTTGTAAAAATAATAGTTGACATACTATTGTCAACTATTATTGACATACAACATTAGTTTCAGATTTACAAAATCGTGATTCAATAATTACACACATTACAAAATGCTCACCATGTGTACTTACCATCTGTCACCATATGATATCGTTACAATATTATTGACTATATTTCCTGTGCTATACTTTTCATCTCCATGATTGATTTTTATAACTGGGAGGTTGTACCTTTTAATCTCCTTTACCTATTTTGCCCCCCTTCCCAGCTCCCCCATACTACCACCAGTTTGTTATATTCAAGAGTCTGTTTTGTTTTTTTAGATTTCACATGTAAGTGAAATCATACAGTATTTCTCTGCTTTATTTCACTTAGCAGAATACCCTCTGAGTCCATGTGTGTTGTCACAAATGTCCAAGATTCCATCATTTTATAGCTGGGTAATATTCCATTGCATATATATATATATATATATATATATATATATATATATATATACCACATCATCTGTATCCTTTTGTCTATCAGTGGGCATTTAGGTTGCTTCCATATCTTTGCTATTGTAAGATGATGAACATATATCTTTCAAATTAGTGTTTTTGTTTTATTCAGGCAAATACCCAGAAGCGAAATCGCTGGCTTGTATGGTATTTCTATTTTACTTTTTTGAGGAAACTCCATACTGATTTCCATAGTGGCTGCAACAGTTTTACATTCCCACCTTTTCTCCACATCCTCACCAACACTTGTTATTTCTTGTTTGATCCTAGGCACTCAGACACTGTGAGATGATCTCATTGTAGTTCTGATTTGCATTTCCTTGATGGTTAGTGATGGTCATCTAGGTTTTGCCTTTGGGAAAATGTCTATTCAGATCCTCCACCTATTTTATAATTATTTCTGTTTGGTGTTGACTTACAGGAGTTCTTTATATATTTTATTAACTCCCTACCAGATAAATCACTTACATACACCTCTCATTTAGTAGGTTGTCTTTTCCTTTTGTTGATGGTTTTCTTTGCTGTGCAAAAGCTTTTATTTTGGTATTGTCCCAACTTTTTGCTTTTGTCTTCCCTTCCCTTGATCTGAGACAGATCAAGAAAAATACTGTTAAGTCAGTATCCAAGAGTTTACTGCCTATGTTTCCTTCTAGGGTTTTTATGGTCTCAGGTCTTCTATGTAGGTCTTTATTCCATTCGAGTTTATTTTTTTGTATGATGTAACAAAGTGGTCCAGTGTCATTCTTTCGTTACGTTACTTTTGTTAACATACTTTGTTATGTTGTGTGTAGCTGTCCAGTTTTCTCAACACCATTTATTGAAGAGACTGACTTTGCCCCATAGTATGTTCTTCTCTCCTTTACTGTAGATTAGTTGACCATATAAGTCTGGGTTTATTTCTGGACTCTGTTCTATTGATTTATGTGTCCACTTGTGTACCAGTACCATACTATTTTTATAATTACAGCTTTGTAGTATAGTTTGAAATCTGGGAATGTGATATTTCCATTTTTCTTATTTCTCAAGATTGCTTTGGGCTATTTGGAGTCTTGTATTTCCACACAAATTTTAAGATTAATCTAGTTAAAAATACTATGGTATTTTGATGGAGGTCGTATTGAGTCTGTTGATTGCTTTGGATAGTATGGACATTTTAACAATATTATTCCAACCCATGAACACAGTATGACTTTCCATTTATTTATCTTTCACTAGTGTTAATAGTTTTCAGAGTACAGGTCTTTCCCTTCTTTAGTTAAATTTATTTTGGTGCAATTGTGTATAGGTTGTTTTATTAATGTCCCTGCTAGTTCATTATTAATGTATAAAAATGTATAAAAAATAAATACAGAAGTAGATTTCTGTATATTTTGTGTCTGCAACTTTACTGAATTCATTTATTACAGGAGTTTGGTCATTCTAATAGTCTTTACAGTCTATGTATACTCACATGTTATCTGCAGATAGTGACAGTTTTACTTCCTTATGAATTTGTATTTCTTGTCTAATTGCTTCAGCTAGGTCTTCCTGTACTACGTTGAATAAAAGTGGTGACAGTAGACATCCTTATTTTTGTCTCGATTCTGATCTTCAGACTCTAAGCTTTTAACCTTTCACCATTGAGTTTTATGTTAGCTGTGGGTTTACATATAGCCTTTATAATGCTGAAGTATGTTCCCTTTAAACTTTATTGAGAGTTGTTTGTTTTTTTTTAATCATGAATGGCTGTAGAATTTCTGTCAAATCCTTTTTCTGCATCTTTTGAAATGGTCACATTACTTTTACCCTTCATTTGGTCAGTGTGGTTGATTTATGGATATTGAACCATCTTTACATCCCTGAAATAAATACCACTTGATTGTGGTAAATTATCCTTTTCATGTGTTGAATTCAGTTTGCTGATTTTTCTTTGAGCATTTTTGCACCTATGTTCATCAGGGATATTGATTTTTTTTTTCCTTTTTGTAATGTAACTCTGTACCGGTTAAACTATGGCTCCCTACTTCCGTCTTCCCCATCCCCTGGCAACTACCAATTTATTTTTCTCTGAATTTGACTACTATATGTATACCATATAAATGGAATCCTACAGTGTTTGTCCTTTTGTGTCTGGCTTATTTCACTTAGTGTAGTGCCTTCAAGATTCACTCATGCTATAACTTTTATTAGAATTTCCTTTCTTTTTAAGATTGAGTAATATTCCATTGTATGTATATATCACATTTTGTTTATCCATTTGTCCTTGGATGGGTACATGGGTTGCTTCCATCTTGGAGCTATTATGAATAATGCTGCTATGAACATGGGTGTTTGGATATCTGTTTGAATTCCTACTTTCAATTCTTTTGCATATATCCAAAAGTGAAATGGATGTATCATAATGTATCATAGGGTAGTCTAGTTTTAATTTTTTTGGAAACTGCCATGCTGTTCCCCGTAGTAACTGCATTTTACATTTCTACCAAGAGTGCACAGGGGTGAGATTTTCTCCACATCTTTTCCAACACTTTTTTGATAATAGCCATGCTGATGCATGTAAGGTGGTAGCTGATTGGAGTTTTGAATTGCATTTCCCTAATAATTAATGATGATCAGAGTCTTACCTTGTGCTTTTTGGCCATTTGCATATCTTCCTTAGAGTAATGTCTATTTAATTTCTTTGCTTATTGTTGAGTTGTAGGAGTTTTTATATTTCAGATATCAACTATGAAATATGGTTTGAAAATAGTTTATTCCATTCTGTGGGTTATTTTTTTACTTTTGTTATCTTTTGATGCACAGAAGTTTTTAATTTGATAAAATGCAATTTATTTTTTTCTTTTGTTGGTTATGTTGTTGGTGTCCTATTCAAGACATTTCTGCCAGCCAAGTTTAATGTCATGAAAGTTTTTCTCTCTTCCTCCTAGGAATTGTATTGTTTCAATGCTTATATTTTGGTTTTTGATCTATTTTGAGTTTATTTTTGTATCTGTGTAAGGTAAGGTCTAACTTCATTCTTTTACATTTGAATTTCCAGATTTCTCAATACCATTTGTTGAAGAAATTAGTCATTCCCCCATTGAATGGTTTTGGCATTTTTGTCAAAAATCATTTGATCACATGCAAGAGGGTTTATTGCTGTCTACTCTCTTCTATTGCTGGTCTGTGTGTCTGTGTTTATGGCAACACCACACTGTTCTGACTGTGATTTTGTAGTAAGTTTTAAAATCAGAAGTGTGGGATCTTCAGCGGTGTTCTTGTTTTTCAAGATTGTTTGGCATTTCTAAGTCCTTTGGGCTATCCTGTGACTATTAGGATGGGTTCTCATCTTTCTGACATAAATTGGGATTTTTTCTTTCTGACAAAATTGGGATTTTTATAGGGATTATATTGAATTTGTAGATTGCTTTGTGTAGTATTGACATCTTAATATTGTCAATCCATGAATGTGGGCTGTCTTCCCATTTTTCACCTCCTTGAGTATATGCATAAGTAATGTTTCATTTTTGATGCTATTGTAAATGAAATTGTTGTCTTAATTTCCTTTGCAGATTGTTCTTTGTTGGTGTATAGAAACATAACTGACTTTCGTGTGTTCATTTTGTACCCTGCAACTTTGTTGCAAATAATTATTAAAGGAATAATAAGTAAATTTAACAAAATTGAAGGATTCATGTTTGAGATGCAAAAATCAAGTTTCTTTCTATATACTAGCAACAATCAAATTTTTCGGAAAAGCAACACCACTTACAAAAGTATGAAATATGGCATATGTAAGGATTAATTTGGCAAAAGATTTGTAAGACTTTTACACTGAAAAGTACAGGGTATTGCTGAGACCTATTAAGCAAGATCTAAATAAATGGAGAGAGACTGTGTTCCTAGGATGGCAGACTCAGTCAGTATTGGTAAGATGCCAGTTCTTCTCAGGTTGATCTATACACTTAATACAAACCCAAATCAAATTCCAGCAGAGATTGCTGTTTTGTTTTTAGTAATTGGCAAGGTATTTTTTAGATTTCAGATGGGAATTTAAAGGACCTGTACCAAAAAGTATTACAAAATGGCTTATACACTATATGTTTCAAGACTTAGTGTATAAATCTATAGTAATCAAGAGAGTACGCTGCTGCCATACAGGTAGATAAATAAGTACAACAGAGCAAGCAGTCTTCCTATGCATATACAGACAGTTGACATGTGACAAAAATGCAAAGACAGTTCAGAGGGGAAATCATTTTTTCCAACAAATGGTGTTGGAACCATGGACTCTCCCTATATGCAGCAAAATCAATTATCTGAAGTCTTTACATTCCACCACTTAAGAAAAAAACCTAAAAATGGATTCAAATGTAAAAGCCTATTTGAAAGAAAGTGTAAGAAAAAAAAATCTTTGTGACCTTCCATGAGGCAAAAGGACAGTACATAAGAAAACTGAGAAATTGAACCTAATCAAAATTCAAAACTCTAGTTTAAAAACAAAACAAAACACTCAAGAGAATTAAGGGGCCAGCCACACACTTGAATAAAATACTTGCTTTTGTTTTTAAAGATTTTATTTATTAATGAGGGAGTGAGCGAGTGGGAGGGAGAGGGAAAGAGAATCTGAAGCAGACTCCACACTGAGCACAGAGCCCCGACTCAGGGCTTGACCCCATGGCCACAAGATCATGACTTGCGCTAAAACCAAGCATCGGGTGCTTAACCAATTGAGCCACCCCGGTGCCCCAAAGAAAATATTTATAAAGCATGTATTTGATAAAGTACTTGTACCCCAAATATATTAAGTACTCTCAAAATTCAGTAACAAAGATACAACCCAATAAAAATAGAGACAAAAGGTTTGAACAACTACTTCACCAAGAAAGATCTAGAGTTGGTAGGTAAGTACTTGTTCAACATCATTAGCTATTATGGAAATATAAACGAAAATTATGAAATACTACCATGAGCGTAGCAGAGAGGCTAAAATGAGAAAAACTATATCAGTGTTAGTGAAGATATGGAGGAACATTATATGCTACTGGTGGTTTTTTCAGGTAAATATGCACATATCTTAGGGCCTAGCTGTTCCAATCCTAGCTGTCTACCCAAGAGAAGTGACAGCATATGTCCACACAAGTGAATATTTATAGCAGCTTTATTTGTAATTATTTGTAATTTGTAATTATCTCAAACTAGAATTTTTTATTTGTAATTATTTGTAATTATCTCAAACTAGAAACAACCCAAGTGTCCATTAGTAGATGAGTGCAAAAAGAGATTTTGTTATACCCATGTGATGGAATACTACTCAAAAAGGAATAAATAGATATATATATAACATGAACGAATCTCCAAATGAAAGAAGCCAGACAAAAAACTGTACATGTTGCATGATTCCATTCATATAAAATACTAGAAAATGCAATCTAATTTATAGAGACAATGTAGATCAAGGGTTGCCCAGAAATGTGGGTGCATTAGCTTTTTCATTTGTTTTTGTTATTCATTTGACAACACTTAACCTGAGTTCTACTACCTTAGACATTTTTAAGGGCAGAACATGGTATTGTTAACTGTAGGCACAACGTTAAACAGTGGATCTCGCAAACTTATCTTGCAAAACTTTATACCTTTTGAACAACAGCTCTGTATTTCTCCAGCCCCTTTCACTCATCTTTCCATTCCGTTTCTCTTGTTTGACTATTTTAGATATCTCCTATAAACAGAATCCTGCTATATTTGTCCATTTGTGACTGACTTATTTCATGAATTAAAATATCTTCCAAGTTTATCCATGTTATTGCGTACTTCAGGATTTCCTTTTTAAGGTTGAAGAATATTCGTGTGTGTGTAATATATATATACCACATTTTATCCATTTAGCCACTGATGGGTATTTAGATGGTTTCCATAACTTAACTATTGTAAACAATGCTGCTTTTGGATATATACCCAGAAGTGGGATGCTGGATCACATGATAGTTCTATTTTTAATTTTTTTTTGAGGAATTTGTTTTTCATAGTGCCTATACCATTTTACACTCCTACAAATAATGTGTAAGTGTTCCAGTTTCTCCACATTTTCACCAACACTTGTTACCTTTTTTTTTTTAATAATATCATACCATATATCCAGTAAGGAGTTCATGTCCAAAATACCCGAGGAACCCCCACAACTCAATAGCCAAAAATCAGCCCAATTTAGAAAGTAGGTGAAGAAATTAAATATTTATCTGAAGACCTACAAATGGCCCACAGGTATATGAAAAACTGTTCAATATGTACTAGTTATTGGGAAAAGTGTTCTTGTTAAATTCCTCTTTTGATTCTGAGGAAAAGCCAGGCAGAAAATACCACTCTAACACCTTCCTGCTTCCATACAGCTTTAACATGGCCCTCCCGGTCTTTGTATGCCTGACAGAGAAGGCTCCACAAGTGTTTTGTGTTTTTTTTTGTTTGTTTGTTTTTTGTTTTTTTTTTTTTTTTTAATAACCAGTTGTTCTCTGGCAGAGAATCTATGGAAATGGATTCCAAGAGAAGTCTGTTTGCAGGACACTGCAGACAGATCACAGTGCCACTGTGCTCCTGATCAGAGACAAAGGGCACAGAATGGAGAGGGGCCAAAAAAAAAAAAAAGGAAAAAGAAAAAAAGAAAAGTGAGGCCTGGGTCATGAGGGAGGGAGACGGTAGTGCTGGTGCAGTTCTGTTCATTTGACCTGTTTTGTTTTAGGGCCGATTCTGCTTCTGAGGGTGGGAGAAAGCAGAAAACAAGGACGCAGGTAACGGAATAACCTTTCTTGTTTTAAGGCAGTGCTTTCTAAATTTCAGTTATTTGCATGCCATCTTGAAAACTGGTCACCATTCTGGTCTCTATTATCTCTAATTACATGTAAAAGCTATCATGAAATTATTTCACTTTTAAATGGAAAATTGATTCTTTATTAAAAAAGATAAGCAGAAGTGTTAAAGATCACCCATTATCTGGGATTTATCCTGAATAGAACCAGAAGTGTTCATGAGCTGAAAAATTCTTTTCTTAAAAAACATGGAATGTTTCACAAATTTGCATATAATCCTTGCACAGAGGCCACGCTAGTCTTCTCTGTATTACTTCAGTTTTAGTGGGTGTGCTGCCAAAGAGCATGGAAAGAAATTAATGAGTCAGTGACATGATTTTGTTCATTCCCGTATGCACCAGCTTACACCTGTTCCGAGGGTCTCTCACTTTAGGAAGCGCACTGCTCTAAGTCCGTGGTCCATGCATTTTAAAAATTCTATAATGAGTATTAAATGCATTTTTTAATTGAGCTCATGTGCTTTACATGAGTTAAGGATCCTTCTGGCTTGCTTTTAGAGATGGTTCTCACTCTCTGCTGCTCAGTCTTGGGTTGGAATCCCACCAAAGAAGTGGATGAGACTGTTGAAGGCTGGATCCCTTTCCCCCAAAGATTCCAACTTAGTTGATCTAGGGTGATGCTCAGGCCCTGGGATTCTTTTAAAGCCCCCTCTGATGATTCTAACAGGTGGCCAAATTTAAGAGCTCTGCCCTAGATTTTTGTTTTGTAAGTAACTTTCAACACCTTTCTACATAAACCAAAGAAACTGGCAAAGCCTTGCCGCATGGTTGGTTAATTGTGTGAATGAAACGAAGTAACATTTGCTCTTTACAAGGCTCTGGGCTGAACTGTGGAACAAATGTGGGGGCTGCCCCTCAAATGTTTCCCCCCAGAAATGTAAAATGCAAGTAGGCCTCACTTACAAGTTTCTTCTTAAAAATGACTTTCTCGAGAAAATGTTGAACTGCTAAACATTTTACAGTAGGAGTACCTGGGTCTTCAACAACAAATTCGTTTCAAGAATAGATCACCCACCCTCACCCGCCTTGAAAGTTGTGGGTCATGCTGTCATAAACAAGGGGGATGGTAGTTTTCATCCTGATGTAGTGCTCGCCTTCGAGATGGCTCTGCGGTTTGCTGTTCTAGGCACAGGATGTCTCTTCCAGCTGATGCATTTCATATTTGAAATGTGGGGGACTCGATCCCAGGACCCCAAGATCATGACCTGAGCCCAAGGCAGAGGCTTGAACCCACTGAGCCACCCAGGCGCCCCTGAACGGTAGGGTTTCTATTGAGGCATTCCTGATTTAAGACTGGACCCCGGGAGGGGCACAACAGACAGAGGTCAACTAGAGTATTCGATGTGTTAAAATCAAAACAAATTCCACATTAAAACGGAGCCTAGACACTTTGTGACAGCACTTAGAAAAAAAACAATCCAAAGCCAGGAAAAGACCTAAAAACACATAAAGTCCATTAAATCATTGAAGAGATTAAATTTACGTTGATAGTCTAGTCTTAATTTCAAAATACTTCAGGTTTAAATAGAAATGATCCCCTTGTTTTATTTTAGTTTCTTTAGAATGTAATCAACGTTGTCATTGCAAAAATTATTTTTATAAATTCTTTCGTCATTTGGGTTAGTATTTTGAAGGTATCATATTCAGGTGCATCAGCGTTTGAAGAATTACCTATGATCTTTTCAGTTGCAACTAATTGATGAGAGAGGATTCTTTTTTTTTTTTTCCCCTTCTGTCCTCCATTACAACAGCTTGATTGAGAACTGTCTGATGAAATCTTTTTTCCTCTCCTTGCCACATGCCTTCTTATTGTATGAGAACCCAATCTTCTAGAAGGAGTTGCTTCTCTTTTGCCTAACTTTGTATTGATGTATTTAATTGTACATAAAGGGAACTAACACCTTTTTAATAGCACTCATTTATCATCTGTGTCTGTAAAAGCTTAATTACAGGAAACACATCTTCTCGGAGAGTAATAAAGATTCAAGTAGTAGCACCAGTGAACGATCTTGGACCAGCAACCAAAAAAAGAAATCCCTGAAACCATATTCTGGGAGAAAAAAGACAAGACTCAGAAACAGCACAAGAGGTAAGTTTGGTATGTGTCTTCTTTCAAGTCTTTTTTTTTTTTTTTCAAGTTAATCAGGTATTTTTCAGTTATGTGATGGACGGAGGATACCAAAGAAAAAATGATTCTGTGATCCCCTCTTCCCTGCTATAATTCCTTTAGAAAGACAGAAGGTACCTACATGAAACAGTGCAAAAGAATATGGAATGGACCACTCATTTTAAAATATGAGCTATAGATACAGAGTAGTTGTTCAGAGAAGAATCTAACATGAGCTGGAAATCACTAGGAAAAGCTTCCAGGAAGAGGCAGGTAGGATTTGAGCCGATCCTTGGGGAAGAACAGTATTCAAAGACGTGTGCAGGAGGGGAAGCATTCTAAGCTAGGTAAAAGCGCAAGGATAAATTGACATGAGGAAAGCATCAGGGTCTGGAGCAGAGAATTCACACGGGGGTAGGGGCTCAGGAACAAGATAGATAATTAAAAAGGGATCTTAAGACCTCGACATCTGAGCAAGCTTCAGGATTTGGGAATTGCTTCTAGCATGGACATGTCTACTTGGGAGAGGGAGAAATGATTTTTTTTTTTTTTTCCCTCATCAGCAAACTTATCCCTTGTACACTTCTTTTTCTTTTAGTTTTGCCATTTTCCCCTCCCAGCAGTGGCAGCGACCATGAGAAAGACCAAGTAAGTAAATTGTAGCTGGGCTGCCATGTGGCCATTAGCATGAAACGGGTTAACCTGTTTAGGGTTAAATTTCCTTTGTCTCTCAAAAAAAAAAAAAAAAAAGAAATCCTTTCAGGATTATGAGGATAACAAACCAGTTTGTTGGTACATAAATCACTATAAAAAACTGCAAGGACTTGTTAACTGTTTAGTATAAATGTTGGGTAAAGACTTCGGATCTTTCTTCATTGTTCTCAAATTTTTGCAAGATGTTTACTATAGATGGCGCTGAAATCTGGGCTATAGTCCTGTAAATGTTTGCTCTTTGAATTTACATTTTAAAGTGAACTTCTTCCCTTAGTTTTCAGTTTGCTGACATATTATTTCTAAAGCTTTTAATGATTGAAACATTTAAATCTTTATTTTGTAAGTGGTTGAAATGACTTCAGGTTTATATAAATACTGGATAAATCCTCAAGGTTTCTCAACTCATTTTGGTTCTCTTTGTTTTAAAGCAACATAACTAAAAATAGGAACGCAGGTGTTGTCCAGACAAATTCAAAGCCAATGTTCCTGTTACTAGCTGAACCCCCGGCTCTCAACAGCTGGTTTTTGTTCTCATCAAATGAGATACATAAAGACTACAGATATATAAATACTACAGATATAGTGCCAAGTATGAGTTCTCTAAGGGGGTGGTTGCTGGGATTCTGAGGGCATCAACAGCACCCTACCCACCCCCCATGCAGAAATACCATGTGGCTGTATTCCAATCACTGTTCTCTCCCCACCCGTCCCCTTCTAACAGCTACCCTCTGTGAATCTGCACTGACAAAGTGTATAGTTCCTAGTTTAAACCAGTGAGCCAGAGTAAGGACCTAAATACATGTTGAATACTTTAAACTGGTATGATTTATCAGTTAGAAATAGGTCAAGGGGCACCTGGGTGGTGCAGTGGGTTAAGCGGCTCAGGTCATGATCTCGGGGTCCTGGGATCGAGCCCCACATCGGGCTCTCTGCTCAGCGGAGAGCCTGCTTCCTCCTCTCTCTCTGCCTGCCTCTCTGCCTACTTGTGATCTCTCTCTCTCTCTGTGTCAAATAAATAAATCTTTTAAAAAAAGAAAGAAATAGGTCAAAAGACAGATTTAAAGTAAATATAGCTTTTGTTTGAAGTAAGCACCAAAGAAACATCAAAGCTTTGCAAATCTATAAATTTAAGCTATGCGACTGACAGGAAGTCTGTTGATTTTTCAGTGAGGGCATTGCTGACTTTGTATAAATATTAGCATTCAAAATTCACTCCTCTGTGTTGGCATGTAAGAGAATAATTTAGGGCAGGACTCGGCAAACTTGTTCTGTAAAGGGTCAGATAGTAACCAGTGTAAACATTTTAGACACGTAAGATCATAAATATTTTCCATGGTGACTATCCAGCTCTTCTGTTGTAGCATGAAAGCAGCCATGGACAATACCTAAGGGAATGCGTGCTGCATTCCAATAAAACTTGATTTATAAGAAGGCCAGTGAACTGTAGTCTGTGGATTCCTGACGTAGACCAGCGGTTCTCAAAGTGTAGTAATCATCAGAATGACCAGTATGGTTGGTGTAAATGCAGATTGCTAGGTTCTGTCCCCATAGTTTCTGGCAAAATACAAGTAATGATGGGATTCTGGAATTTGCATTTCTGTCGAGTTCCCGGGTGTTGCTGAAGCTCTGTTCTGGGGTGGGATCCTACTTTGAGAACTTTAATTTAGAGTTATTTTTGAGTTAGAATAATGAATTGATAGATGACTTAGTGTGTTTTCAACTTGAGGATCTTATGGTCCTAGTGTTTGTCTTCAAATGGTGCAAATCCTATACTTAAACTACTTTAAAGGACATTAGAAATGTATTGAAATTTTTTGAAAACTACTTAAAATGGTTATGAATGTTAACACTCTTAAAAAATACTGTATTTTAGGCTAAACTTCTAACACCATCATGGAAGGAAACCTCCAGGCAGAATGATTCCACACTTCCAAAAATTTCTGTAACAAAATTTCAGGGTAATTCTGACTTTTTAACTCCTGAAGATTCTGCCCAGAAAACAGGTACTTGATTTTCTGTTGATTTACATAGAAAAAAAATAATTTTTTTAGGAAAAGTAGTTTGAACTAAACAAATTTTCTTTCTTTTAACATGTGTTGAAAAAAGTGTGAATATATCATCTCTCCTTTACTGTCCTCATAAGCAAAAGATAGAGGACATTGTGTTTTAACTTTGTTATAACATTTGAGATTACGTTGTGCTCTTCCATTTCTAAAGAAAACTCAAATGATGACTTACAGCACTGATTGGTATACTTTTTCTGTAAGGAACCAGACAGCAAGTATTTTTTTTTTCTTTTTAGCAACTCTGCTGTTGTAGCTCCAAATCAGACGCAGACCATCAAGCACGGCTGTGTTTCCATAAAACTTTAAAACCAAGTGGTGGACTGGATTTGACTGGAGGGGCCAGAGTTTTCCAACCCTTGTCCCGTTAGGTGCATCTTAACCTCCGTTGTATTTTATTAGAACTATTTACATCTTTTGTGAGGTTAGGGATTTTGGTTTGCCTTTATCATTCTGTGGCTTAGCTCATTGCCAACCAATGATAGCAGTCAGTAAGCAGGTGACGACTTCTTAGCTTGGCTGCCACTGGGAGAGAAGGAGTGAAGAGAAGAAAGAGAAAAATGTAGCATTAGAGAGTAAGAGGAAATAAGTTAGAAGAACGATAAGAGAGAAGAAAGAGAAGGGTCACAAGCTTGAGATAGTAAGAGCCTTGCCCATGTATTGGGGGCCAGATGGGCAGCTATGAAATGTGCTGATTTGGTTGAGGTTTATTTTATCCGCAGGCTTGCAAAACCAATAACTGTACATGCCCTGAAAGATACAAAGGTTATTTTTGTTTTTTTGTGGGGTTTTTTTTGCTCCCCCCCTTTTTTAGTATCTTTTTTGGGGGATGGTAAGATTTAATACATAGAGTGATAGTGAAATGTTATTACCTAAAGTTGCTTCTTAGCATGTTGATGCCCTGGAAATTGTTCTAACACTCAGAACATCAAAGTCCCCACCCCCCAAGCGATCTGTCATCCTTGGAGCATTCAGAAGTTGAAGAAAATATATCGAAGGAAAACGTATCTAAGGTACTATTTTTTGTTGGTTATTTATCTGATTTTCCAGAGTTAATATTATATTTGCATCATGTGCTTATTCCTCCTTAGAGGATAATGGGGCATCATTTGCTTCTTATTTTAACATATATTTATAGCTTTTTTTTTTTTTTTCTTTTCCTTTGGAGACTATAGACCAAGAATCCTTGATGAAAACTCCTAGCTTCAAACATAAACTGCAAAGCTTGGAAGACGGAGGTGAGAAAATACTCAGTCTTCGCAGAATAAAGCAAAATTAATTTGTTTTTGGTGGGCTGGGTGTTATTCCAGTCACAGCAGATAAAAAAGTGACTTCACAGAGTGACACCAGGTGTTGGAGAGAGCAGTGGGGATCTGCTTACCGACTCTAGAAGCGCATGAAGATCAAGGGCAGGGGAGGGACCCCAGGTTCACTCAGAACTGAGAGTGCCTTGTTTCAAGAAACATATGGCCTGGGATCAGCTGCCTCCTCTCTGGCCTCAAAGGAGGGCTCAGTGGAGGCACCTTCCTATGGATCCCGTCCAGGGGCTCTTTCCATTTCTGACTAAGTAGGTCACTTGCAGTTTATAAAGCCACTTCTTTTTTTTTTTTTTTTTTTTTTTTTTTAAAGATTTTATTTGTTTATTTGACAGGCAGAGATCACAAGTAGGCAGAGAGGCAGGCAGAGAGAGAGGAAGGGAAGCAGGCCCCCCGCTGAGCAGAGAGCCCGATGCGGGGCTCGATCCCAGGACCCCAGGATCATGACCTGAGCCGAAAGCAGAGGCTTTAACCCACTGAGCCACCCAGGGCCCACCCCCACCTGGCCTTTTTTAAGATTTTATTTATTTAGGAGGTTTTCAAGCCAGTTCACAGGACTGTTTGAGTAGAGCACCTGGCCACTCTGTAGGGTGTCCCTGAACTGTTTTCTCTTTACATTTTAAGTGGAACATTGGGAAGATTGTAATAGCTGCAGGTCATGTGTCTCAACATTTAGTGGATCAGCACAAACATCTGTGAGCCAACATCCAGGTTAAGAAATGAAAGATTGCTATTTCCGAATCCGGGTAGCTGCAACCCGAAATTCATCCCTGCTTCCCCCTTCACAGGGGCCCATTAGCTTTAATTTGATGTTTGATTGCACTGCTTTGTTTTTATTTTTTCACTTTTTTCACTTTCACATTGGGAGAAATATCTTACCTTCCGGAGAGCATGTCCAGTATGTGCGCAGTTTAAAGACCAATTATAAAGTAAACACCTACGTAACTACAGCCCAGTCTGAGAACTGGAATCCTGGGTCATGACCCTGTTACTTCCTCCATCCCTTGGAGAGCTAATGATGGTCCTGATTTGCATGAAAAGCTTCCTGTCGCTTTTCTTTTCTTCTTTTTAAGGCTTTTTTATTTTTATTTATTTATTTGACAGAGATCACAAGTAGGCAGAGAGGCAGGCAGAGAGAGAGAGAGGAAGAAGCAGGTTCCCTGCTGAGCAGAGAGCCCAGTGCAATGTGGGGCTTGATCCCAGGATCCTGAGATCCTGACCTGAGCCGAAGGCAGAGGCTTAACCCACTGAGCCACCCAGGCACCCTGCTTTTCTTTATAATTCTTTTCTTTGTATGCATCCCTAAATAATATGCAGTTGAGTTTTATCTCATGGACTGTGCAAACAGATGACATCATACTGTGTAAACTGTGTGTGGCCTGCTTCTGCTCAAAATCATATGTAAAATCTATGCTGACGGATCTAGTTGATGTATATTTATTTTAATCATAGCATAATATTCAGTGATACAAATGGACTATGTCTGTTCTAGTGCTGTGAGATATTTGGATTACTTGAAGTTTGGGTTGTTATAGATAATGCCACTATGCCGAATTATGTACATTTTTCCTGATACATACTCCAAAATGTTCTCTAGGTACATTTTTAGGAATAGAATTGCTTGGCCACAGAGTTTATGTCTTTACAGTTTTACATGTGCGGAACTGTTTTTCCAAACTGGTTGTATCAATTTACTTTTCCACCAGCTGTGTATAAGAGTTCCTTACTTCACAATCTCCAACACTTGGGATTTTTAAATTTGTGTGTGTGTGTGTGTGTGTGTGTGTTTGTGTGCGCGCGTGCGCGCGCTGAAGTTTTAATTTGATTAAACATCCCTAATTAAGGTTAAGCATCATTTTTATATGTTAGCCATTTGAATTTCCTCTTTTGTGTGTGTCTGAAATGTCTTGCCTAGGGGCGCCTGGGTGGCTTAGTTGGTTAAATGTCTGCCTTTGGCTCAGGTCATGATCCCAGAGTCCTGGGATCAATCCCTGCTGGGGTGGGGGCGGTGGTGGGGGGATGTCCCTGCTCAGCAGGGAGCCTGCTTCTCCCTCTCCCTCTGCCTGCTGCTCTGCCTTCTTCTGTTCTCTCTCTCTGTCTCTCTGTCAAATAAGTAAATAAATCTTTAAAAGATGTCTTGCCCATTTGTCTGGAGGATTGTCTCTTTATTTCAGTCCTAGGAACTCTTCATATGTTCAGGACTTGGTTGTATGTAACTGTCTTCTTCCAGTGTGTGGTTTGCACTTTTCTCTGTAGGATGTTCTCACTGTAGGTCTTTATGGCTGCTTTTTGAATAAAGTTTGAGGGTGTTTATTTTTATTCAATTTTTGAAAATTTGAGAAGGATTGGTATAAATTCTTCTTTGAATGTTTCATAGAATCCATTGATTCTATTTCCTTACTCATTGCTCGTCTAGTCAGATTTTCTATTCATGATTCAGTCTTAGTAGATTGTAGGTTTCTAAGAATTTACCCGTTTCTTCTAGATTGCCAAATTTTTTTGTACATAATCTTTCATAGTAGTCTCCATTGTATTTTTTTGTGGTACCTACTGTAATGTCTCTTATTTCTTATTTTATTTGAGTCTTTTCCCCCTTAATTTAGCTAAAAGGTTGTCAACTTTATCTAAAAAACAAAACAAAAAAACACTGACTTTGTTTTTTCTATTTTTCTATTTTTCTATATTTTCTATATTTCTATTTTTCTATTTTTCACTGACTTTGTTTTTTCTATTTTTCTGGTCTCTATATCATTTAATTCATTTTTTTTGGTTTGTTTTTGTTTTCCTTTTGCTAAGGCTTAGTTTGGTCTTCTTTTTCCAGTCGTAAGATATAAGGTAAGGTGGTTTATTTGGATTTTTTTTCCCTTAATGTAGGTACAATGGCTATAAATTTCTCTCAATACTGCTTTTACTGAACTCCAAAGTTTCTGTAGATTTTTACCATTTTCAATTATGTCAAGATATTTTTTAATTTTCTTTTTTATTTCTTTGAACCAGATGTTCAGGAGTGTGCTGTTTAATTTCCACATATTTGTGAATTTTTCCAGTTTCTTCCTGGTATTTCTAGTTTCATATCATTGTGTTCAGAAAAGACTCTTGGCATGATTTCAATCTTCTTAAATTTCCTGAGACTTATTTTGTGACCCAACATGTGCATCCTCAAAAACACACTATGTGTTCCATGTGTATTTGAAAAGAATTGGTATTCTGTTGCTGGACAGAATGATCTGTAGATGTCTGTTAGGTCTATTTGATGTAAAGTAAAATCAAGTCTAGTGTTTCCTTATTGATTTTTTTTTTTTTTTTGTCTGTATGATTTATCCATTGTTGAAGGTATGGTATTGAGGTCTACCACAGTTTCCATTTGCATAAAATACTTCTTTTCCTTCTCTTTGAGCCTATGTGCATCCTTAAAAGTGAATTAAATCTCCTGTGGGTAGCATATAGTTAGGTCTTTTTTGTTTGTCTGTTTAATCCATTCAGCTACTTTATTCCTGTGGATTGAATAATTCAATAAATTTACATTGATTTTAATTCAAAAAAATTGAGTATACTTGACACACTAGGCATACAACTTAGTGATTTGACAAGTTTATATATTATGCTCTGTTCACTACAAGTATAGCTACCAGCTGTCACCATGCTTAGCTCTTAGGATATCATTGGCTGTATTCTTTATGCTCTTTTTTATTCCTGTGACTTACTCATTCCATTGAGGTAACCTCTGAAAATGGTTCATTATTTGCTTGACCCAGAAAAACCCACAAAATCATGCAAATCAAGAGGCTCAAATCTTTGCATTCACTTTAAGAATACACATGAAACTGCCCGGGCCATCAAGGGCGTGCATACTCAAAAAGCCACCAAGTATCTGAAAGACGTCACTTTGTAGAAGCAGTGTGTGCCATCCCGTCACTACAGTGGTGGAGCTGGTAGGTGTGCCCAGGCCAAACAGTGAGGCAGGATACAGGGCCAGTGGCCCAAGAAAAGTGCCGAATTTTTACTGCACATGCTTAAAAATGCAGAGAGTAATGCTGGGCTTAAGGGTTCAGATGCAGATTCTCTGGTCATTGAGCATATCCAGGTGAACAAAGCCCCCAGGATGCAGCATAGAAGTTACAGGGCTCATGGTTGGCTTAACCCATACATGAGCTCTCCCTGCCTTATTGGGATGATCCTTCTGGAAAAAGAGTAGATTGTTCCTAAACCAAAAGAGGAAGTTGCATGTAAGAAAAAGATATCCCAGAAGAAACTGAACAAACAAAAACTTACTGCCTGGGAGTAAATTCTACATAGAATAAATGCAAATAAAAAACTCCATAAGTTTTTCCCCAGTATTTATAATTGAGTCTACTTTTTGTTCATTTTTAAAGATTCCATTTGTAAGTGGAATCATATGGCATTTGTCTTTTTCTGTCTGACTTCTTTTGCTTAGCATAATACCCTGTAGGTCTTCTCACTCTTTGCAAATGGTTTGATACTTTATATGGAAAACCCAAAAGACTCCACTCCAAAACTGCTAGAACTCATACAGGAATTCAGTAAAGTGTCAGGATATAAAGCCAATGCACAGAAATCAGTTGCATTTCTACACACCAACAATAAGACAGAAGAAAGAGAAATTAAGGAGTTGATCCCATTACAATTGTACCCAAGACCATAAGATGTCTAGGAATAAATCTAACCAAAGAGGCAAAGAATCTATACTCAGAAAACTATGAGGTACTCATGAAAGAAATTGAAGACACACAAAAAAATGGAAAAAAAGTTCCATGCTCATGGACCGGAAGAACAAATATTGTGAAAATGTCTATGGTACCTAGAGCAATCTACACATTTAATGCAATTCCTATCAAAATACCACCAACTCTTTTCAAAGAAATGGAGCAAATAATCCTAAAATTTATATGGAACCAGAAAAGACCCCAAATAGCCAGAGGAAGGTTGAAAAAGAAAACCAAAGATGACAGCATCACAATTCCAGACTTCAAGCTCTATTACAAAGCTGTAATCATCAAGATAGTATGGTGTTGGCACAAAAACAGACACATAGATCAATGGAACAGAATAGAGAGCGAGAAATGTACCCTCAACTCTATGGTCAACTAATCTTCAACAAAGCAGGAAAGAATGTCCAATGGAAAAAAGACAGTCTCTTCAACAAATGTTGTTGGGAAAATTGGACAGCCACATGCAGAATGAAACTGGACCATTTCCTTATACCACACACAGAAATAGACTCAAAATGGATGAAGGACCTCAATGTGAGAAAGGAATCCATCAAAATCCTTCAGGAGAACACAGGCAGCAACCTCTTCGATCTCAGCTGCAGCAACTTCTTCCTAGGAACATTGCCAAAGGCAAGGGAAGCAAGGGCAACAATAAACTATTGGGACTTCATCAAGATCAAAAGCTTTTGCACAGCAAAGGAAACAGTCAACAAAACCAAAAGACATCCAACAGAATGGGAGAAGATACTTGCAAATGACATATCAGATAAAGGGCTACTATCCAAAACCTATTAAGAGCCTATCAAACTCAACATCCAAAGAAGAAAAAATCCAATTGAGAAATGGGCAGAAGACATGAACAGACATTGATGCAAAGAAGACATCCAGATGGCCCACAGACACATGAAAAGGTATTCCACATCACTCCAGATCAGGGAAATACAACTCAAAACCACAGTGAGGGGGCGCCTGGGTGGCTCAGTGGGTTAAAGCCTCTGCCTTCAGCTCAGGTCATGATCCCAGGGTCCTGGGATCGAGTCCCACATCGGGCTCTCTGCTCAGCAACGAGCCTGCTTCCCTTCCTCTCTCTCTGCCTGCGTCTCTGCCTACCTGTGATCTCTGTCAAATTAAATAAAATCTTTAAAAAAAAAAAAAAAAACCACAGTGAGATACCACCTCACACCAGTCAGAACGGTTAAAATTAATAAGTCAGGAAACAATAGATGTTGCCGAGGATGCGGAGAAAAGGGAACCCTTCTACACTGTTGGTGGGAATGCAAGCTGGTGCAGCCACTCTGGGGAACAGCACAGAGGTTCCTCAAACAGTTCAAACTAGCTACCCCATGACCCAGCAATTGCACCACTAGGTATTTACCCTAAAGATATAAATGTAGGGCACCTGGGTAGCTCAGTGGGTTAAGCCTCTGCCTTTGGCTCAGGTCATGATCCCAGGGTCCTGGGATCGAGCCCCATATCAGGCTCTCTCCTCAGCAGGGAGCCTGCTTCCCCCTCTCTCTCTCTGCCTGCCTCTTTGCCTCCTTGTGATCACGCTCTCTTTGTCAAATAAATGAAATCTTTAAAAAAAAAAAAAAAAGATACAAATGTAGTGATCCGAAGGGGCATGTGCACCTGAATGTTTATAGCAGCAATGTCCACAATAGCCAAACAATGGAAAGAGCCTAGATGTTCATCAATAGATGAATGGATAAAGAAGATGTAGTGTGTACACACACACACACACACACACACACAGTGGAATACTATGCAACTATCAAACCCCCGAAATCTTGCCATTTACAACACAGATGAAACTAGACGGTATAATGCTAATCAAAACAAGTCAATCAGAGAAAAACAATTATTATGATCTCACTGATATGAGGAATTTGAGAAACAAGACAGGATCATAGCGGAAGGGAGGGAAAAATGAAACAAGATGACACCAGAGAGGGAGACAAACCATAAGAGACTCTTAATCTCAGGAAACAAACTGAGGGTTGCTGGAGTTGGGGGGGAGGGTGGAAGGGATGGGGTGGCTGGGTGATGGACATTGGGGAGGATATGTGCTATGGTGAGTGCTATAAATTGTATAAGACTGATGAATCACAGACCAGTATCAGTGAGAGACATAATATATGTTAATTAAAAATGAGTATTTCAAAAATTTAAAAAAATACCCTATAGGTCTATCCATGTCGTCTCAAATGGCATGATCTCATCCTTTTTATGGTTACATAATATTCCAGGGTGTGTGTGTGTATGTGTGTGTGTGTGTGCGCGCGCACACGCACACCAATCACACCTTCCTTATCTATTCGTCTATTGATGGACACTGAAGTTGCTTCCATGTCTTGGCCATTGTAAATAATGCTGCAATAAACATAGGGGTATATAGATCTTTTTGAGTTAGTGTATCTATTTTCCTTTGGTAAATATCCCCCAGTAGTGGAATTATTGGATCATATGGATTTTCTCTTTTTAAGAGAAAAAAGATTTGATTTACTTGAGAGACAGAGAGAGAGCATGAGCAGGGGGAGGGGCGGAGGGAGGGGGAGAAGCAGACAACGGTCCCGAGTGGGGAGTCCAGTGTGGGGCTCAATCTCAGGAGCCTGAGATCATGACGCAGGCGCCCCTATATGGCATTTCTATTTTTAGTTTTTTAAGGAGCTTCGGTACCGTTCTCCACAGTGGCTATACCAATTTATTCTCACCAACAGTACATGAGGGTTCCTTTTTCTCCGCATCCTCCCCAACATTTGTTTCTTATCTTCTTAATTTTAATAGTGGTTTTTTTTTTTAAGATTTTATTTATTTATTTGACAGAGATCACAAGTAGGCAGAGAGGCAGGCAGAGAGAAAGGAGGAAGCAGGCTCCCCACTGAGCGGAGAGCCCGACGCGGGGCTTGATCCCAGGACCCTGGGATCATGACCTGGGCCGAAGGCAGAGGCTTTAACCCACTGAGCCACCCAGGCACCCCTCTTATCTTCTTAATTTTAGACAGCCTAACATGTATGAGATAATCTCTCTTGCTGGTTTTTTCTTTTCCTTGGTAAGGGATGTTGAGCACCTTTTCATGTGATTGTTGGCCATCTGTGTCTTCTTTGGAAAAACGTCTATTTGGGTCTCTGCCCTTTTTTTAAATTGGTCAGTCCACTAATAGGTAAGGAATTACTAATGTCATCTTATTGTGTTCTTGCTGTTCTGTAGTTCCTTTGTTAATCTCTTCCTCTCTTTTGTGAATTGGTGATTTTTCATAGTATTTTTTTATTCCCTATTGTGTATTTACTTTTGTGTAGGTTTTGCTTTGTGATTACCGTGAGGTTTACATGTAATGTCTTAGATACCTAATAGTCTGTTTCAAGCTGATAAGTTTTATTGCATATAGAACTTCACCCTTTGTTTCCCCCAAATTTTGTTTTGTTACAGTTTGCCTCTGTTCATATTAGGCATACATTACCAAATTATTACAGGTATAATTATTTTCAATATTGTCATCGTTTATACTAGATAAAAGTGATTAACGTGCCACCATGTTATAGTATTCTTATTAACTATGTACTCATAAATGTGACATATTTTCCTATGTTCTCATGTTACTAATTATCACCCTTTCATTTTGACTTGATGAAGTACTTTGAGCATTTCTCTATAAGGCAAATCTTGTGATGATAAACTCCTTTAGCTTTTATTTGCCTGGGGAAGTCTTTATTTCTCCATTTCTGCAGGACAACTTTTCTACATCAAATATACATGGTTGGCATTTTTTTTCTTTCAGCACTTCATATATATCATCCCATTTTTTTCAGCTTGCAAAATTTCTGATGAGAAATCCGCTGATAGATAATATAAAATAATTACACCTGTAATAATTTGATGGTATGTGCCCTATATACAGAGGTAAACCTTATGGAGATTCCCTTCTATGTGGAAATTTTTTTTCCGTTGCTACTTTTATTTTTATTTTAATTCAGTATAGTTAAAATGTAGTGCTGTATTAGGTTCAGGTGTATGATACAGTGATGCAATAGTTCTATACATTTCTCTGTGCTCAACAAGGTAAGTATATGCTTAATCCCCTTGATCTACTTCACCTATCTCCCTCCTAGTGAGCATGAATGTCTTCTATATAGTTAAGAGTCTTTTTCTTGGTTTGTCTCTCTCGTTTTCCCTTTTGTTCATTTGTTAGATTCTACCTTTGAGTGAAATCATATGGTATTTTTCTCTGACGTATTTTGCTTAGCATTATATTCTCTAGCTCTATTCATGTTGCTGCAAATGACAAGATTTCATTCTTTTTTATGGCTGAGTAACAGTCCATTGCGTCTATACACACCACCTCCTTATCCGTGCATTTGTCAATGGGCTCTTGGGTTGCTTCTGTAATTTGACTATTGTAAATAATGCCACTATACAGATGGGGGTACATGTATCTCTTTGAATTGTATTTTTTTGTGTGTAAATGCTATGACTGGATCATTGGGTAGTTCTCTTTTTAACTTTGAGGAACCTCCGTACTATGGCCCACAATGGCTACACGAGTTTGCATTCCCACCAACTGTGCAAGAGGGTTCCTTTTTCTCTACATCCCTGGGCTTCCTAAGTAGAGGGCACCCTGGTAGGATGGTTGAAACAGAAGTCAGTGAAAGCTGGGGTGTCCTGGGATGCTCCATGCAGGGGGTACTCTGGAGCCAAAGCAGGCATGGACCCAGAGGTTTCAGGGCACTCTGTGCAGGGGAAAAGGGTGGAGGGGGGGTGTCCTGGCAAGTTGTCTGGAGGTGAAGTGGTTCAGGCCTGACGTGTTCTTGGATGTTTTATGTCTTGATGAGACGGCTGGAGCCATTGTGACTGCCGACCAGGGATGTCCTGGTGTGTGCTGCCCTGGCGCCATATTGATGAGATGGCTGGGGCTGGTGTGGAGGTGGGTCAGCTATGGCAGCCCAACCCGGCTTCCCTCTGCTCTATCAAGGCAGAGGGTGAACGTAAACCATGACACTCACCAGCCCCTCTGATCCAGAGTGAGTTCCAGCAGTGCCCCACTGTTGGACAGGATCCTAGGGCTAGGTCTTTTTAAATTCTAGTTGCCCTTTTAAATCACAGGGTTTTTTTAATGCCCCAGACCAGACAAATCTGCACCCCAACCCTTAGAACTCTCCTGCCCCACTGCAGTTCACTGTGGAGGGGGACGGGGGCTCCTTCATTACCATGCCCTCCTCTCCTTGTTGTTCTCCATGTGGTCTCTCTATCTTTTGTTGTGCAGAAGCTGCTTAGTCAACCCTCCATTCTTCAATTGCTCTATAAATGTGTGCATGTCTGTGAAGGAGGTGAATTCAGGGTCTTCCTATGTTGCCATTTTAGGAACCCCTAGGGTGTCTCCTATTTTTTTTCTATTAACATATAATGTGTTATTGGTTTCAGGGGCACAGGTCTGTGAATCATCAGTCTTACACAATTCACATCGCTCATAGCACCTACCCTCCCCAAAGTCCATCACCCAGGCACCCCATCCCTACCAGCCCTAGCAACCCTCAGTTTGTTTCCTGAGAGTAAGAGTCTCTTATGGTTTGTCTCCCTCTCTGGTTTCATCTTGTATCTCATGTATTTTTTTTCATAGGAACTTGGATATTTCGTAGCATTCATTCATTCGTTCAATGAACATCTATTGAGAGTCTGCTGTGGGCCAGGCACTTTTCTAAGGGTTAGATATTCTGATGAACAAAACAGACAAAATGCAGGCTTTGCTGGAGTTTATCTTCCAGTGTGTTGGGGGGCAAATAATATACAAGAGAAGTAAAACATGCAGTGTATTATATTGTGATAAAGGCTAGGGAAAAAAATCAAACATGGGAAGAGATTTAAAAGTTGGGGCGGTGGTACTGAAATTTTATGTTGGTTGGCCAGAGAAAAACTGCCGAGCTGTGGGGGAAGGGATTCAAGTCAACAAGAGCAAAGGCCTTGAGACGAAAACATGCCTGAGGTGTCGGAGGCACCCCAGGGAAATATATAGAGAAGCAGAGTCCAGAAAGAGAAACTTACCTCTTTGCTTCTCCACCATTCCATTATATATATATACATATATATATATATATATATATGTATATATATATATATACACACACACACACATACATATACATATATATATTTTCAAATATTTGTACATAGTAGCATTCACATATCTGCTGAATAATGAATTTTCCCCTCTGAAGGGGAAAAATCAGTAATGACTGGCAGGATATGTGAGGAGAAGGGGCAAAGCCAGATGACAGCTAAGTGTGTATGTAGGGGCTAAGTGTCTGGTGGGGAAGAAAGAGTGGTTGGGATAGAATAGAGTGGGTTTTG
The DNA here is from genome assembly GCF_963455335.1 of Martes martes. Lineage (NCBI taxonomy): Eukaryota > Metazoa > Chordata > Mammalia > Carnivora > Mustelidae > Martes > Martes martes. Next base: position 132,683,490 of record NC_137893.1, read on the forward strand.
AGATGGAGTTGACTAAGCAGTTGGAAATGCAAACTTGCTGCTTAATGGAGCTCAGGGAAGAGAGAAATTGGGATGGTGATGAAGTTGAAGTCACAGGACTGATGAGCTCCTCTGGGGAGGATGGCCTTGGAAAGGGTCATGGTGTGGTAATGCAGAAGGAAGGATGGATTCATTCTGTGTGCAGGACCTCAACCTTGATGATGGGAAGAGAAGTAGATGGTAAGGAAAAGCAGGAGTTGGGCCTAATTCTAGAGCTCTATTGATGGTGGTGCCATTGATAAGATTGGGAGGGCTCAGAAGGAACAAGGACATGTTTGGGGTAAAAGTGAACATCAGTAGAAAATGTTAAGTAAATGCCAAATCCAAAGAGGATATATATTTAAATCTGCTAAGCTGAAGGTCTCCAAGTCACTGTAGCTAGTGAGGAGCTAAGATGACCTCATCCATGAGTCCCCTCAGTACAGTGCTAAAGCTCCGGGGTGTCCAGCAGGGGACACACTTTGCAGGGTGATCTGATGCGTTTCCGAAGGCCCACCCCCTCAGATACCATTCTCCCTTGCCGTTTAGCCTGAGCCCTGGCAGTGTTTCTGATGCTACATCTCCTGCTTTGACTCAGTCCGTACTCTGCTAAGCAGATTGTTCCTAGATGCTCCCAAGCTCATCAAGGAGATGCCTGTTCCTGTGTGGCCTCTTTCAGGCATCAGGAGACTTAGTGCTTGACGCTTTGCTGTTCTTAGTGCGTCGGCTGATAAGTAATTACTAACAGGGGACAAGTTTTGCTTGCTGCTCATCAAAGTTAGGTATTAACTGGTGAAGAGAAGATGAGATAAAATTGGGACAAAAGGAACCTGTGTGTGGTTGTTAACGTGCTGCGCTTGCTTTTAGACCTAGCAGATGGCAGTTTTGCTAAGTCCAAACAGTCAAAATTGGAAGAAGGTGATGCTCCAGAGTCCCTCTCCCCGGTGACGGAAGAGACAGACTTAGCAGGTAACATTATGCGCCCAGCCAGCCATTCAAGCAAGAGGGTGACAAATCTGTAAGCCCCGAATGGCCCAGCATGTACTACAGGGGGCTACGGTTTGAAGACCAAAGTTGCTGCACAACCCTAACAGCTATGCATTTTGTCCTCTCAAAGCCAAGTAAATTGTTGCACAAATCGTAGGTAAAGGCAAGTAAGCACCATGTCCTTTCTATTTTGATTTCTGCCTCTTCACTCTTCGTTATGGCAATTTTCAGGGTCTCTGGTTCTTAAATGTCTAGGTCTCTGCTTTAGCTGATAGTTATTAATGAAGTTTTTATTAGAAATATCCACTCTGCACGTGCACCCGAATGTTTTTTAGCAGCAATGTCCACAATAGCCAAACTATGGAAAGAACCTAGATGTCCATCAACAGATGAATGGATAAAGATGTGGTATATATATACAGTGGAATACTATGCAGCCATCAAAAGAAATGAAATCCTGCCATTTGCAACAATGTGGATGGAACTAGAGGGTATTATGCTTAGTGAAATAAGTCAATCAGAAAGAAAACTATCATATGGTCTCCCTGATATGAGGAAGTGGAGATGCATTGTGGGGGGTTTGGGGGGTTGGAAAAGAATAAATGAAACAAGATGGGATCGGGAGGGAGACAAACCATAAGAGACTCTTAATCTCACAAAACAAACTGAGGGTTGCCGGAGGGGGTGGGAGGGGATAGGGAGAGGGTGGTGGGGTTATGGACATTGGGGAAGGTATGTGCTATGGTGAGTGCTGTGAAGTGTGTAAACCTGGCGATTCACAGACCTGTACCCCTGGGGCTAATAATACATTATATGTTAATAAAAAAATAAAAAAATTTTTTAAAAATGTCCACTCTATACCAGTGAAGGAGAATGATCCAAGATATCTACATGTGTGAGGTTGGCCTTCTGCGTAAGTGATGCCACTGTGTTTCAAAACAAAAGGCTCCAAGAGGGTGAATTTGGAAGCCCAGAGGTGCTAGAGGTTGGCGATTAAGAACCAGTCAGCCTGAGTTCCAATCCTGACGCTGTTGGGGGCGTAGCTTGCCTGAGTTATATTTGATCCCTCTGTTCCATATGCACAACAACAGTGCCTACTTGAAGTGGTTTTTGCGAGGCTCACACGAGTTAATACCTGCGAGTATCGATACCTACGAGTCCTCAACCTCAGGGCACCCAGAAGCTGTTACACCAGTGTTGCCCCCATAGAAATGTCCGAGCTATCATGTCCTCCTCACAGCCTCTGATGACCCCTCCTTAGCCTGCTTCTTAGACCTAATATCATCTGCCCCAATTTAAGGTGCTGGGAAAGTTTGGAGGAAATGAGCACCTGCCAGGAACTGAGGTTTGATGGGCAGCAGCTGGAAGTGCCCACCATGGCTCTGGGTTCTAAGCTGGCCTCGTCAGCCAGAGTCGGGCCCCACTGACATCTGTGCTCCCGACGGACTCCCCAGCCTCCGGGCAGCTGATGGGCTAAGCATGTCGATTTTGAGCCTTGTGTCAGTTTTACTTAATGTTCTGTTTTTATTTTATTTTATTTTATCGTTCAGAAGGCATCCCTACTCCATCCCTAGCGGTTGTGCCCGAGAATTTGAAGAGTTCTGCTGTTATCCTAGCCCTCGAAAACTTCACTAGAGAACTGAAAAGGAAATCAGAGGTAATGGTCCACTAAAAAATGAAGAGCTGGCTTGTGAGGGGCTTAAAGTAACAAGTTCTTATTATTCATCTGTACTGGTGTTACCCTGCATATGTGAAGGTGCTCCCGAGGCTTAGGGAAGGTATACTTGCCTTAGCTAAGGGCCCTGACTGCAGTGCCTTTGTGGACTGTGGTTTGTATTATAAGACAACGGTTCCCTGTCCATTTGCTACAGTGGGACCGGATGGACTTATATGGAAATCAGACTCGTGGTTTGGTTTCATTGAGAGCATTCTCAGACAACACGAAGTACCAGGAAGCGATGATTCAGTCACAGTGATAGGCAAGGAGGAGAGCGGGACCAAGTGGTTGAGAGAGGTGTTCGGGACAAAGTTGGAGGTGGGCTTTGGGTAGATGTTCGGCTGAGTGGTGCATAGGTAGGCTGTCCCAAAGTCTTGTCTGCAAGTTGAACTTTGGAAGCATTTCGGTTCCCTCCTTTTATGTCCTATTGTTTATAAATCCCCAAAGAGTGATTTATTAGCACATTTGAGAAAAGCATCTTACCCTGACATATATTCATTTAACTAATTTGGAAAATCTCCAAAGTCTTATCATATTTTCTGCAATACCAATGTAAGCTATAGTGGAAATTTGTTAATATTCAACATGTGCTTTGATAGCATGAATATAAATTTTCCTATTTTAGCCTATTCTTTATTGGTACCTTCCTAAGGTGATACATAGAAAGTGTGTAGCAAGGTGTCTCATCACCGTTGTTCAGCAGTAGTGTTTGCTATGAATATAAGGTGCTGGTACCATCTTTTTATTTTTTAAGATTTTATTCATTTGAGAGAGAGCAACAGATGGTGACAGATCATGAGAGAGAGCACAAGCAGGGAGGAGAGGGAGAAGCTGGCTCTGCACTGAGCGGGGAGACTGATGCAGGTCTCCATCCCAGAACTCTGGGATCATGACCTGAGCGGAAGGCAGACGCTTAACTGGCAGAGCCTCCCAGGTGCCCCTGCTGGTAGCATCTTTTTCACACAAAGCCTGAACTCCATTTATGTAGTTATGGTTAATTCGAATGTGATCATTTTGTTGTTGTTGCTCTGATTTAGCTTAGGGTCGAAGGGAGTCCGCTTTATTCAGAAGATGCCAAGCAAGCCCCAGATTGCTTAATCCGACTTTTAAACCAGATACGTCAATGCAGGTAAGTGTTGGGTTTCAAAACAATGTCATAAAAGTGTGATCGCTTATAAATGTTTGTGCCTTACCCATCGTGCTGGGGTCATGGGGACCTGAAGCTTGAGCAGCTATGAGGTTTGATACATCACCTAACCTGTCTAGTTTCTAGTTTCTAGTTCTTCCTTCATAAGATGATGGGGGAAGGCCTTCCATAAGCCTCTTCTTGGTCTGTCATGGTATGATCCTAAAACACTATTTTTTAAAAAAATTATCCAATTATGAAGACAGAGCAAGCTTGGGTGAACATGGGAAAATGCTGGATAAGTGCCATGTGTCTTCTCTGTGCAGTGGAATATTATTCAGCCTTAAAGAATGAAATTCTAACATGTGCCACATGATGGATGAACCTCGAGGACATTATGCAAAATGAAATAAGCCAGACACAAAAGGACCAGTGTTGAATGATTTCACATATGAGGTACTTAGAAAAGGCAAATTCCTAGAGAAGGGAAGTAGAATAGAGATTACTAGAGCCTGAAAGAGTGGGAAATAAGTTATTGTTTAAGCAGTACGGAGTTTCTGTTTGGACCATGGGTAAGTTCTAGAGATGGATGGTGGTGATGGTTGCAGGACATTGTCAATGTACTGAATCCCACTGAATTGTCCACTCAAAAATGGTTAAAAGGGTAAATTTTATGTTATATTGCCACAGTAAAAAGGTCTATGCACTTGGACACACAACACGCACCCGTACGCAAACACACTCTGATGACCGTGAGATGGGAAGGATAGGAAAGGTGAGTGGAGATGGGGTTCTGTGGTGATTAGAGTTCATCTAGAGACATTACAATGGAAGCAATTCTGTAGTGAGATTTTGAAAACAGTGGTTTGAATGGTATAGGGAAGGTGGGTATAGATTATCTCTTGTTGGAGAGAATGGCCTGTAGATGAAGGAGGGAAAGAAAACGATGGCAGGTTGGTTCACTTAACTGAAGGAGGAAGTTTCTTAGGGCAGAAAATATAATGTGAATAGGAATTTATAATTTTTTTTTCAAACTTCTATACATGCAATGCCATTTGATTCTCAAAATAAGCCCATGAAGGACTTTGGACTTGGAGAACTTCCATTATGTTGTAGGGGTTATGTATTCATCTCTTTCTCATTCAGCAAATGCACACTGAACAGCACGAGGTGCCAGGCCCTGGGCTAAGTACAGGAGAGCAGTGATGACAAGCGTTGAGAGCTTCTTGCCTTCATAGAACTTTCAGCCTAATGGAGAAGACAACCATAAACAAATAAGCAGTTTATGTGGTGGTTAGACGCACAATACCAGAGGTTGGAAACTTTAGAACTAACATGTAGAGGACACAGTTTATTAGCCAATTTCAGCTTTCAGGACCAGCTTAAGGCAAGAGAGGAGAGGGGGCAAGTGGAAGTTTGGAAGTGATGGGGAGTTATGATTGGTGGCATAATGGCTTCTGGGCCAGGTCTGGCCTCTGTGTCCTTTTCCCTGGAGTCATCTCTCCTTTGCTCTAAGTATGATGTTGAAATACCAGCTTCTTCTGGACTTCTTTTGAAAGGGTAAATCCAAGTTTTCATAGTTTCTGGAGAAGAGGATGGTCATCCAGTGAGGGGAGGGAAGAAGAAGAGATGTGTGTTCTTAAGAACAAAAGTTAGCAAGGATGTGGAGAAAGGGGAACCCTTTTACACTGCTGGTGGGAATGCAAACTGGGTGCTCAGAAAGTTAAAATTAGAACAACACTACGACCCAGCAATTGCCCTACTGGGTATTTATCTGAAGGATACAGGCAGCAATTTGAAGGGACACATGCATTGCAAGGTTTATAGCAGCAATGTTTACAATAGCCAAACTATAGAAAGAGTCCAGATGTCCATCAACTGATGAATGGATCAAGAAGATGTCTCTCTCTCTCTCTCTCTCTCTCTCTCACACACACACACACACACACACACACACACACACACACACACACACTGGACTATTACTCAGCCATTAAAAAGATGAAATCTTGCCATTTGCAGTGACATGGATAGAACTAGAAGGTATTATGCTAATCGAAATAAGTCAGTCGGAAAAGACAAATACTATACAATTTTACTCGTGTGGAATTTAAGAAACAAAACAGATGGACATGGGGAAGGGAAGGAAAAAGAAGATAAAAACATAGAAGGAGGAAAACCATAAGAGACTCTTAACTATAGGAAACACACTAAGGGTTGCTGGAGGGGAGGCGGGTGGGGGGATGGGTAACTGGATGATGGGCATTCAGGGGGGCACGTGATGTGATGGGCACTGGGTGTTGTATGCGACAGATGAATCACTAAACTCTACCCCTGTATGTAACAGTATATGTTAACCAACTTGAATTTTAAAAAAAGTCTAGAGAAGAATAAAGAGTATCCTTGTAAAAAAAAAAAACAAGATTGTCTCTTGTTACAGTCAAGCAGTTCCAATGAAATCTGTTGCTTTTTACATTTACCAGACTGAATAAACTAGAGCAGTTTCACAGTTTTGTTCTTCAAGAGCTGAACAGTCTTAAGAAGGATATTCAGACTCTGAGACACCTTGAGAAGGATGTTCTGGTAAGTACCCCTCTTCTTTTGGAATATTCTTTGTGACTTAAGAGGATCCGTTCCAGAGTAGAGTAACTGATAACCACTTAAAACTTTTGTTCAATTTTAGGAATTTTGGGAAAAACAGTCCGATGACTTGAAATCATTCTGCGATCTCCAAGTACTGAGGTATTTGTTCAACGTATTCTTTCTAGAAGTATCTTAGTTGAAGGATAAGGGTAGTGCTTTAGCTATAGTACGAGTGATTGATGTAAAAAGTGATTGATGTGAAACTGCCTGTGAGTAGCTATGAAGCGGCATCTTTTCAAACCAATTACTTCTGTGGTACTCCTTGAGCAAAGAGTGTAGCTTAGAGTATCAATCTAGAAGTGCAAATTTTGAAAAGCATAAACAGAATCATACAAATATCAGTGTTTTTGATTCAAACTTATTTTTAAGCAATATTTCAAAAAATTAAAGGAGTATATTCTTTTTTTTATTAACATATAATGAATTATTAGCCCCAGGGGTACAGGTCTGTGAATCGTCAGGCTTACACACTTCACAGCACTCACCATAGCACATACCTTCCCCAATGTCCATAACCCCACCCCCCTCTCCCTCTCCCCCTCCCCCGGGCAACCCTCAGTCTGTTTTGTGAGATTAAGAGTCTCTTATGGTTTGTCTCCCTTCCGATCCCATCTTGTTTCATAAAATGAATATATTCTGAGAAAAATATTTAGGTATATACTAAATTGTGGTCTTATGAAATATATGCTATATTTAAGAATATATGTGTGTGTGTATATAAAACAACCAATGAGTTTATCCTGCTATACCTTCCTTTTGGTGTGATTACTCCGTGTACATTCTGAGGCTGTTGCTTCTATTCATGTAGAATAAAGTCTGATTCTCTGGAGTACAGGGAGCGGGGAAATGGAGAGTAGAGTGGACCCTCCAATCCTCCGCCTCTGCCCTGGGAGAAATTCTAGTGTAGTGTTTTGTTTTATTTCTGCTTGAGCAATCAAAGAATCCTTATATGTAACGGCCTAAAGTTTTACCTACCAGTTCAGAATCCGCTTCTATCACAGAGCTCTAAATCAGATAGTTTTAGGAAGACGATTATTCTGATGACACTGTACATTTCAAACAGCAGAAAGTTTAAAATATGAGTTCTCCATTCTTTTTACTCCAGTTAACACAGTTAATAATGACGAGAGGAGGTCAATAGATTTTCAGAACTCTTTCAGCAGATGATTAAAAGGGAGATCCTTTCATAGCCTCTTCACCGAATTCTCCTGGTTGGTTGGGAAAGGCTCTCTGACTTCTTGGAATTAGGACCTCTTCAAACTTTGAAAATTTATTAAGTTTCCCAAAAGAGCTTTTGTTTCATGGGCTCTGTGAATATTTTCCATTTTAAAAATTGAGATGGAGATTTTAAAATATATATTTATTTAAAAATAACAGAAACATGCCAACAAATTGGACAATCTAGAAGAAATGGATGAATTCCTAGAAAATTAAAATCTTCCAAAAGTGAATCAGAAAGAAATAGAAATACGGAACAGACCAATTACTGGTGAGGACATTGAATCCTAGTAACAAACCTGAATTGGTAATTTAAAAACTCACACTACTTTGATTATTACAGCTTTGTAATATAACTTGAATTCTAGAATTGTGTTGCCTCCAGTTTTTCTTTTTCAAGATTGCTTAGGCTATTTGGGGTCTTTTGCAATTCCATACAAATTTTGGGATTGTTCGTTTTAGTTCTGTGAAAAATGCTTTTGGCATTTTGATAGGAATTGCTTTAAATGTGTAGATTGCTTTGGGTAGTATAGACATCTTAACACTATTTGTTCTTCCAACCCATGAACACAGAATGTCTATTTCTTTGTATCAGCAATTTCTTTCATCCGTGTTTTCTAGATTTCAGAGTACAGCTCTTTCCCCTCTTTGGTTACATTCATTCATAAGTATTATTTTGGTGTAATTGTGAATGGATTGTTTTCTTTCTCTGCTGCTTCGTTATTAGTGCATAGAAATGCAACAGGTTTCTGTACATTAATTTTGTATCCTGCAACTTTACTAAATTCATTTTTCAGTTCTGGTAGGTTTTTGGTGGAGTCTTTAGGGTTTTCTATATACAGTATCCTGTCATCTGCAAATAGCAGAAGTTTCCCTTCCTCCTTACCAATTTGGATGCCTTTTATTCCTCTCCCCTGCCTGATTGCTGTGGCGAGGATTCCAGTACTATGTGAAATCACAGCGGTGAGAGTGGACATCCTTGTCTTGCTCCTGACCGTACGGAGAAACGGTTTTGGTTCTTCCCCATTGAGTATGATGTTAGCCGTGGGTTTTTCATAGAAGTCCTTTATTATGTTGAGGTATGTTCCCTCTAAATCCACTTTGTTTTTACATGAATGAATGTTGTACTTTGTCAGACACCTTTTTTGGATATACTGAAATGATCCTCTGGTTTTTATCCTTTCTCTTATTGATGTGATGTGTCACGTTGATTGATTTGCAAATATTGAACCCCTGGTGCATCCCAGGAATCAGTCTCACTCGATCATGATGAATGCTCTTTTTAAATGTATTCTTAGATGATGTTTGCTAATATTTCCTTGAGGATTTTTGTATCTATGTTCATGAGGGAGATTGGTTTGTAGTTCTTTTTTTTTGTTGGGTCTCTATCTGGTTTTGGAATCAAGGTAATGCACAATTATATGGTCAGTTAATCTTTGACAAAGGAAGCAGGAATATGCAGGAAAAAAAGTGTCTTCAACAAATGGTGTTGGGAAAATGGGAGAGCTAAATGCAAAGGAATGAAACTGGACCACTTTCTTACACCATACACAAAAATAAACTGAAAACGGATTAAGGACCTAAATGTAAAACATGAAACCATAAAAATCCTAGAGAAGAGCCCAGGCGGTAATTTCTCTGACATCAGTCCTAACAACATCTCTCTAGATATGTCTCCTGAAACAAGGGAAACAAAATAAAACAAAAATAAACTATTGGGACTTCATCGAGATAAAAAGCTTCTGCACAGTGAAGGAAACAACCAGCAGAACTAAAAGACAACTTACTGAATGGCAGAAGGTTTTTTCAAATGACATTTCTCATAAAGAGTTAGCATCCAAAATATATAAAGAACTTATGTAGCTCAACACCCAAAATAAATAATCCAGTTAAAAAATTGGCAGAAGGCGGGCGCCTGAGTGGCTCAGTGGGTTAAAGCCTCTGTCTTCGGCTCGGGTCATGATCTCAGGGTCCTGGGATCGAGCCCCACATCGGGCTCTCTGCTCACCGGGGAGCCTGCTTCCTCCTCTCTCCCTGCCTGCTTGTGGTCTCTCTGTCAAATAAATAAAATCTTTAAAAAAAAAGGACATGTATATGGCCAAAAGATACAAGAAAAGTTGCTCAACATCACTCAGCATTAGGGAATTGCAAATCAAAATTACAATGAGATATCACCTCATACCTGTTGGAATGACCAAAACCAAAACCGCAAGAAACAACAAATACTGGTGAGAATGTGGAGAAATGGGAACACTTTTGCACTATTGGTGGGACTGCAAACTGGCGTAGCCACCATGGAAGACAATATAGGAGTTCTCAAAAGCTTAAAAATAGAACTACCCTATGATCCGGCAATTGCGTTACTGGGCATCTGTCCTATGAATTAAAAACACTGACTCAGGGGCGCCTGGGTGGCTCAGTGGGTTAAAGCCTCTGCCTTCGGCTTGGGTCATGATCCCAGAGTCCTGGGATCGAGCCCCGCATCGGGCTCTCTGCTCAGTGGGGAGCCTGCCTCCCCCCCTCTCTGCCTGCCTCTCTGCCTACTTGTGATCTCTCTGTCAAATAAATAATCTTTAAAAAAAAAAAAAAACACTGACTCAAAGGGATACATGCACCCCAATATTTATTGCAATTATTTACAATAGCCACTTTATGGAAGCAAACTAAGTATTCATCAATAGATGAATAAAGAAGATGTTACCAAGGGCACCTGGGTGGCTCAGTGGGTTAAGCCTCTGCCTTTGGCTCAGGTCATGATCTCAGGGTCTTGGGATCGAGCCCTCCATCAGTCTCTCTGCTCAGCAGGGAGCCTGCATCCCCCTTTCTCTCTGCCTGCCACTCTGCCTGCTTGTGATCTCTCTCTCTCTGTCAAATAAACAAAATCTTTAAGAAAAAAGATGTTACCACATTAATGGATTATTATTGAACCATAAAAAAGAATGAAATCTTGCCATTTACAACAACATGGGTAGATCTAGAGCGTATAGTGCTAAGCAAAATAAGGCAGCAGAGAAAGACATACCATATGATTTTCCTCACATGTGGAATTTAAGAAAACAAATGAACAAAGAGGAAAAAAAAAAAAAGAGACAAAAAATAAACTCTTGACCATAAAGAAAAAACTGATGGTTACCAGAGGGATTAGGCATCCAACTCTTGATTTCAGCTCAGGTCATGATCTCAGGGTCCTGGGATGGAGCCCCGCATCGGGCTCTCTGCTGAGCGGGGAGCCGGCTTCCCTTCCTCTCTCTTTGCCTGCCTCTCTGCCTACTTGTGATCTCTGTCTGTCAAATAAATACAATCTTTAAAAAAAAATTCTCAATAAAAATATTAGTAAACAGCGTTCAACAGAATATTAAAAGGATCGTTCATCAAGATCAAGTGGAATTTATTCTGGGGATTCGATGATGGTTCCATTTTCACAAATTAATCAACAATATGCTACATTTATAAAAATGAAGGTTAAAAAAATCATAGAATCATCTCAGTAGATGCAGAAAAAACATTGGACAAATTTCAATTTCATTACTGGTTAAAAATTCATGAAGTGGATTTAGAGGGAACATACTTGACAAAGGCCATAAATAACACAAACACAGCTAACATCCTAATGGTTTTAAAACTGAAAACATTTTTTCTAAGATCAGGAACAAGACAAGGATGTCCACACCCACTACTTTTATTCAGCATAACAATGGGAGTCTTACGCAGCAATCAGAAGGAGTAGTGAGAGGTACCCAAATTGGTGAGGAAAAAGTAGAATTGTCCCTATTTGCAGATGACAAGATACTATATCCAGAAAATCCTAATTCCACCAAAAAACTGTTAGAACCTATGAATGAATTCAGCAAAGTTGTAGAATATAAAAACATACAGAAATCTGTTATCTTCATATACACTAATAATCAAGTAGCAGAAAGAAATTAAGGAAACAGTCTCAGTTATAATTACATCACAAAGAAATAAAATCTAGGAATAAATTTAACCAAGGAAGTGAAAGAGTGAAAGACCTGTACTCTGAAAACTATAAAGCATTGTTGAAAAAAAACTGAAGACAAAAACAAATGGAAAGGGGTGCCTGAGTGGCTCAGCAGGTTAAGCCTCTGCCTTCAGCTCAGGTCATGATCTCAGGGTCCTGGGATCAAGCCCTGTATCGGTCTCTCTGCTCAGCAGGGAGCCTGCTTCCCCCCACCCTGCCTGCCTCTTTGCCTACTTGTGATCTCTCTCTCTCTGTCAAATAAATAAAATCTAATAAAAATTAAAACAAAAACAAATGGAAAGATATACATGCTCATGGTTTGGAAGAATTAGCATTGTTAAAATGTCCATACTAATCAAAACAATTTACAGATTCAATAGGATCCCTTTCAGAATACCAGCAACATTTTTCACAGAACTAGAACAAATAATCCTAAGATGTTTATGGAAACACAAAAGACCCTGAATAGTGAAAGCAGTCTTGAGAAAGAACAGCAAAGGTGGAGGTATCACAATCCCAGTTTCAAACTATACTACAAAGCTGTAGTATTCAAAATGGTATGGTAGTGGCACAAAAATAGACCTAGATCAATGAAACAGAATAGAGAGCCCAGAAATCCATGCTTGTATGGTCAATTATTTCATATGACAAAGAAGACAAGAATATACAATAGGGAAAAAATTCAATAAATGGTGCTGGAAAAAACTGGACCACAGTCTTACACCATACATACAAATACACTTGAAATGGATGAAAGACCTAAATAAATGTGAGACCTGAAACTATAAAACGCTTGAAAAAACAGAGGCAGTAATCTCCTGGACATCACATTTGTGTCTCCCCAGGCAAGGGAAGAAAAGCAAAAATAGACTGTTGGGACTGCACCAAAATAAAAAGATTTTGCACAGCAAAAGAAACCATCAGCATAATGTAAAGCAGCCTACTGAATGGGAGAAGATATTTGCAAATGATCTGATAAGGGGTTAATATCCGCCAGAATAGATGACGAACTTACGCAACTCCACACCAAAAAACCAAATACTCCAGTTAAAATATAGGCAGAAGACCTGAATAGACGTTTTCCCAAAGAGAACATCCAGACGGCCAACAGACACGTGGAAAGGGGCTCAACATCACTCATGTTTAGAGAAAGGCAATTCTGAATCCAATGAGATATCACCTTATACCTGTCAAAATGGGTAGTACCACAAAGCAAGAAATAAGTGTTGGTGAAGATTGTGGGGGTGGGGGGCAAAAAACAGGAGCCCTCTGTACTGTTGGTAGGAAAGTAAATTGGTGCAGCCCCTGTGGGGGTTTCTCAAAACACACATCCCTGTGTTTACTGCAGTATTATCTACAGTAGCCAAGATAAGGAAGCAGCCTATGTCCATCGATAGGTGAATGGATAAAGATGTGGGGTACACACACACACCCCCCCAGAACATTACTCGGTCATAAGACGAATGAAATCTTCCATTTGTGAGAACATGGTTGGACCTAGAGGATATTCTAAGAGAGGTAAGGCAGAGAAAGACAAATACCATATGATTTCACTTGTATGTAGAATCTAAAAAATAAAATCCCAAAGACTAAGTACAGAGCAGAAACTGGTGGTTGTCAGAGGGTAGAGGTATGGGGAAGTGGTCAAAATGTGTGAAGGGGAGTGGGAAGTACAGGCTTACCGTTATGGAATGAAGAAGTCACAGGGATGAAAAGTACAGCATAGGAAATAGTCCATGGTACTTAGTAGGGTTGTAAGGTCGCAGATGGTGGCTACACCATGCTGAGCCTAGCATCATGCAGAGTTGTTAAATCCATGATGTTGTACACCTGAAACTAACACAGTGTGTCGACTGTACTTAAAAAAATGTGAAAACAATTAAAAAATAGAATTTGTGACACAAGGAAATAACTCAGGATCATTTCCAATAATTTATTTTATGTTAACATGTGTCTATGTTTATAATACGTTTATTGTTTGGGAGGGTTTTTTGGTGGTTTTTGTTTTACTGGTATGGGTTTGTTCTGGGTTCCCTCTCTAAAAAGTTTGTCACAATATATGGAGGTCACAATTCGGATGATAATGAGTCTTTTGTACTCATGGCTGAACATATTCAAAAGACTGGTTTATAAAAAATAGAATGACTAATGAATAAAACATTTACATGTTGGTATAAGTAACAGATTTTTATGAAAAAATAACCAGACTTTTCAAAACAAACATGTGAGAAGAGTAGCATTGTTTTGTTTTTGCAAATCTCTTTAATGTCAGGCTTCACAGAAGGTGGCTCCTTCGTCATATCTGCTTAGAATCCAATCTGTTGTGATACCACACATCATGTAATGGAAAATTCCACTGTATATTTGTGAGAGAATGAAAAAAAGCAAATGAAGTCTCCGTATTACCATGATTACCAAAATAGTTTTGGACTCACAGAACCTTTGGAAGCTTAGGGGTCTCCAAGAAAAGGGGTCACTTAGGGATCCTAAAGGTTTACACTTTGAGAGCTGCTGATATAAATCCATGATATATTAAGAATTAAGGAAGATTATACCCCCTAGTCTTCTGCAACCTGGAGAATTATTTTGACTCAACCCCAGATTTTAGATAACTATCTCTTTAGTTCATACAGATTACATTGCAGGATATTAATTACTATTTGCTTTCATCACCCGATAATAGGCCCCTTGTATGAATTTAGAATACCTCAAAGAACACAAATTCCTCCAAAATATTATCTCCCTGGGTTTTGCCTTTGCTCTTCTGTCTTCCAGACACCTAAGGAAACTACACTGTGGCTTGCAGGGGAGAGATGATGACGATGCTTGTAGCTCATGCTGGATGCTTAGTGGGCACCAGGCTGGAAGTGTCTATGGGACTTAGGGTTAATGAGCGTGGTTGAGATCCAGTATCTGGACCTGGTTGGTACTCAGTGTCCTTTTGGCATGTTTGCAGATCAGTGATGGTTTTACATACTTTGCTAGAGAAGTATGAGAAGGACATTCCTCAGACAAGATTATTTCAGCCTCTAGTGCAGTGTTACAAGGAGATAGGGATTCAATACATTTTTAAATTAAATTAAATTAAATTTAAATTTATTTAATCTATCTAACCAACCGAGGCATCAGGAAGCGATCCAATATTTTGAGTGGTTGCCATAAAATACTTCTACCTATGTTGTGTGGGCTAGTGGCATTGACAGATACAACGTGTGAAATAGAATCAAGTGAAAATACGAATTGCTTAGGTTGATATTCTGAATTGACCCATTGACCCTCCTCGGGTAATGTCTAGTAACGCAATGATCTATGAAATAACTCTCTGGTGTATATGTGTGCATATGTGTATATTCTTATTTTTAAGTGGTCTAGTGTAAATGTAATGAGATGGACCAATCTCTTCCAGGCTGAATCCAGACCAGCCTTCATGAGGAAAGCCAAAGTCCAGCGTCACTACTACTGTATTCCTTGGGTAGGTGCAAAGGCTTACTCTGATGGAATTGGGATGGCGGGAGTAGGCATTGAAAGATACTCTAATACTTTGTCCATGTTCCATGAAGTTTTCTCCTCTTTCACAGTATCTCCCGGTCTAGAAATTATCCTTTTGGATCTGGTCTTTTCATTCAGTAAATATTTATAATTGAGGGTTTGCTCTGCATGGGGCACCATGCCACACTGGAGATGTAATGGTTAACACAGAGACCTGTTCCTGCCTCCATCATAAAAATAAATTCATTGAAGGAAGACAGTAAAAGACGAGTGAAGAAATAAAATAATTACAAGTTGACTAGTGCTTTGAGGGATACTGACAAGGGGTGCTTTGGTGGAGAGCGATGGTGTGAAATATCGGTTTCAGATAGGATGGTCATCCAAGGTCTCTCTGAGGAAGCGACCTTTAAGGTGGCGTTTCAAGCATAGGAAGGAACCAGACTTAAGAAGGGTTTAAAGCAACAAGATTGGGGAGGGGAGAGGATGACATGTTTGAACAACTGAAAGTTCTTACTCAGAGTGATATTTGAGGGGACAGTTACTTGAAATGAAGCTGGGACCATGACTGACTCTCAGGGAGGGAAAGGCCTCACTGAGCACATTAAAGAGTTTGAATTTTATACTAGAGGTGAAGGGAAATATGGGTGGGTTCTGAACAAAGGCATTGGGGGTCAGGATAGTATAATCCGATTCATATTTTAAGAAAACTATCCTAGCTGCCATATTGAGAATTGACTGGAGAAGTGAGAAACGGAAGAGGGCAGCTGAACTGGATGGAGGGCTTTGGAAATAGTGAGAAATGGGGTCCCTCCAGGTACACTTGGGGGCCAGAATTAATAAATCACTGACAGATGGAAGCAATGGGTGAGGGAAGAAGAAGTAAGGATGACTCCTGGCTTTCTGTCTTCTAGAAGTTGGGTGGATGGTGCTCCCAAGGAGGGAGACAAGGTGAAGACTTGGCGTGGGAGGAATATGTGGATCAAGTAGGAACTAGAGTTTATGTGGTGATGTGTGAGCTTTCAAAGGTCTCCCCATGTCTAGGGTTTTGATGAGAAATTGGAATAAAGAATAATTTTCTAGAAAATAATAAAGTGGACTCCATAGGTGCGGGTTACCCATAGAAGGAGTAGAGAGTTGATGAACCACCATGCAGACATGAGTGGTTCAGATTGTGTCACAGAGAGTTCTACTGGTCCTTTATCAAAGGATAACTTCAGTGCTAGTGACTAAATGGGACTAAAGGGTAACATTATTACTGTTTCAACACAGAGAGGAATGAAAATTCCCAGATTCTTCTTATGCATCTTGTATTTCAATGCCAAAGTCCAATGAGAATTGCACAGAGAACACAAAACAATCTCACTCGAAGTGAGTGAAATTCAAACTAAAATTCAAACTAAAATATTGGCAAACATCATTTCACAGCTTATTAAATGATTCATGTCACAATCAAGTGAAATTTATTCCAGCAATGCAAAGATGGTTTGATATTAGGGAATCCATTAATACACTAATTGCTAATCGATCTAGGGAGAAACATCATTATGATTCTCTCCATATTTTTCAAAAGGCATTGAAAAAATTCTGCATCTGTGTTTAGATTTGCATAAACCCACATAAAATTGTCATAACTGGATATTCTATAGTATGATAAATGTCAGTCCAAAAGCCACTCTTATGTTGATGGAGAAACTAGGAAAGCATTATTACTAATTTTAGGAACAATGGGTGGAGAAACTCAGTAACGTAAAGATGTTAGTTCTCACAGGGTGGAGAGCAGAGAAAGCAAAGCTCTTTCCTGACTTTTCTAAGAGCACGAATCCCACTTGTGAGGGCTCCATCTCATGACATTAAGTCATCCTGATCACCTCCCCAAAGCTCTACTTCCTACATCACATGGGTGCCGGGGTTGGGGGGTGAGTTCCAGCAATTGAATGGGGGTGGGGTGACACATTCCATCTGTAAATGGTGTCAATGGATTGGCCATTTCAGTGGAAGCAAAAGTTAGGACAGTGAGGGAAGGGAGAGCAGGTGGTTAGAAAGACCCAATACTTGCGATTATAAAATGGATGTTGAGAATAAGATCTCAGAGGTGGGAAGTCTGTGATGACAAAAATCTGAGAGCACGTGGCTGTGGCGGGATTGAAGAAATGCTTTCGGCCATGAGGAGGTGGAAGAACCGAGAAGCCAGAGCAGGAAGGTGGGTCCCTCACGATGGACGTTGTTACTACCATGGCTGATGGGAACCTGGGCCAGGTGACCAGAGGGGCCAGGATGACGGACGATCATTCAGATGACCGGCATGAACATCGGAGAGGTGTCTGCAGGAGAGGGAGCGGGTCCTGTGTTTGCTAGTTCAGAGCAAGGAGAATACTGCCTCTCCACCTGGTCGGGAAAACTAACGGGATAACAGAGAAGAGAAAAGCTCTTAACTGTCAGAGCGTATTGGGGAAAGTGGTACCCTCAGAAGTCAGCCACCTTTTAGTAAAAGGATGAGGCAGGGAGACCTTTTCTTTCAAGAAGAGGCTGAGGTAGCTTGGTTGGTAAGCATCTGGGTCCTGGGATCGAGCCCTGAGTCGGGCTCCCTGCTCCGCGGGAAGCCTGCTTTTCCCTCTCCCCTTCCCTCTCTCACCATGTCTTTCTGTCAAATAAAATCTTAAAAAAAATAGAGTCTGAGGATACTGGGAGGCAGACTAGCACAGAGGAGATAGGTAAAGGCATCCTTAGGTGAGAATGTGTGTGATAGTGGTGCCCTTTTAGCAGGTCTTAAGGCAAAGAGGGATTTGAGACGGGATGGGATTGATTCAGAGATATTTTTTTTTAAAAGATTTTATGTATTTATTTGAGAGACAGACAAAGCATGAGTGGGGCGGAGAGGGAAAAGCAGACATCCCGCTTAGCAGGGAGCCCAATGTGGGGCTCCATCCCGGGACCCCAAGGTCATGATCTGAACTGAAGGCAGATGCTTAACCGACTGAACCACCTAGGCTCCCCTGATCTGGAGATGTTTAAGGGAAAAAGTTTTTAGAATGATTACTGTGAGCCGTAGTCCTTCCCTGGATGGTTCAGCAGCTCCTGGGGTTACCACCCCACAAGGTTTCCAGCAGTGTTGCGAGTCCCAGAGGGTAAATAAATACGGAATGTGTAGAACCACCACCAACTATTCTGTTCTTCGAAACGGTCACTGTAGAGAGAGCACCCCTCTTGCTCAGTTGGGTTCTTTGAATATTTTGTTCATTCCCACAGTATTTAATAATGAGGCTTTTTATACAGCTATCAACTTGAAATCTTCTTCAAATTAGAGGTCTAAACTAGATTCCCTAAGTAGACCATAGATCCAAATACATTTTCATCAGAATACAATTCTATGTATCTTATAGTGTTATTAAAAAAAAAACCACCCATGTATTTTGTTTCATTTAATTTGAGAGTAATTGAAGTGGGTGATTTTTAAGAACGCCAGTGTCCCATGTTGTGCTTGGTGATTTTTGAGCCACCAATTCCATGACTATGAAACAATCTTAAAGATTAAACTGGACTGTGAGACACTGTTGTGTATCACAAACAGTTCTAATAAGGCGATGTTGGAAATCACCTGAATGCCCAGCTAGAGCTTGGTTAAATAGAGGAACAGATTTACATGATACACCACATCACCATTAAAAAGAATGGTTAGATTGACTTGGGAAGACCTTTAACAGGGAGTGAAAAGTAAAAGCTTGTTGCAAAGCATCGTAAACCACATGATTGCAATTGTTTTAATTCCAATGAGAAAGCTGGCTTGGGCCACACAGTGGTGCATTAGTACTGTGGCATCTTTATTTTGCTTCGCTCCCAATGGAAGCTCTAAGAACTTTAGAGTTGGAACGGAACAGAATATGTTTTAGCTGTGTGTGTTCATTCACTTAAAAGACTACTGATTCGGGGCACCTGGGTGGCTCAGTGGGTTAAGCCTCTGCCTTCGGCTCAGGTCATGATCCCGGGGTCCTGGGATCGAGCCCCGCATCGGGCTCTCTTCCCAGTGGGGAGCCTGCCTCCCCCCCTCTCTCTGCCTTCCTCTCTGCCTACTTGTGATCTCTGTCTGTCAAATAAATAAAATCCTTAAAAAATGCTGAGACTATGAGGTGCCAGGTACTAGCTTTGATGCTGGGGCTGGAACGGGACCCAGGAGGGCCTGGACTGCAGGGCGAGTAGGCTTTAGGATAGACAGGGAAGAGTAAACAGATGAATTCATGACAGTGGTAAGTGGTAAGAAGGAAAAAAGTGGGATGACAGAGACTGATGGTGTGAAGGGAGAATCCAGTCTAATCTCTCGAAGTGACATTTGAGCTAAAACTTGAAGGGTGGGAGAGCAGGGAAGGGTGTTTCAGAGGGAATGGCCAGGACCAACGTTTGAGGCCGTAAACAGTTTGATACGTTCTCGGAGTTCAGTGAGGGCCAAACAGCAGGAATGAGGGCAGAGGGGTGTCAGATGAGGTTGGGGGTGCTGTGTGCTCTGTGTGGTGGTGGTCACCCTGTGGGCTGTGGAAGGATCTTCCAGTAACAGCTAACGTTCCTAGTAAAGGACCCCTTTTAAAGCCCTCTGTGTATGTGTTAGGTTGGGGGACTGGATGACGTGAGCAGCAGAGAGGGAACTGGAAGGGTTGCTGATGAGTTGTGTAGCGGAAAGGGTGAAGGACGATGACCAAGCTTGGGGTTTGAGCAACCTCGTGGAGACTGGTGTCACTTAATGAGCTAATAGTTCAGCTGGTAGGGTGCAGGGGAGGCTGTGGATAGATATCAAAAGTGTAATTTGGAACATATAGTCGATATGTGATTTCAGCATCTGAGTGGAGTTGGCAAGGGGGTAACTGGGTGTTTGAGACTAAGACTCACGGCAGAGGGCCGAGCACAGGACTGGCTGACTTGACTTGGGCACTGAGTATAGACAGAAGTGTCAGGACAGAGTCCTTGGGCTGTTCCAATGTGTTAAAGTAGGGGAGATAAGCCAGCAGAGGGGAAGGAGGAGGGGCTGACCACTGAGATAACGAGGGTGGTGTTACAAAAGAGAGTTTGTGTGTGTATATATATGTGCATATATACACAGTGAGAGGTCTAGATTCTAGAAGATATTTAGCAAAATGTCAACTGCGGTTATTTCTGTGTGGTGACATTTTAGGTGACTCTTCTTATCCTAGGCTACTTCTGTACTTTTAGAATTTAATCCAAGATATTCCACTTTTGTGGAATAAATGCAAACTGCACAACATTTATACAGAGTTATTTTTCCCCTTTCCCTAACCCCCCTCCTTATCTGTGATCCAGAGGTAACTACCTCTTTACAGTTCGGTACACATTCTTCCGGACACATTGCTGATGCTTCTAGAAGAATGTATACACATGTCTGTGTAAGGATACATATGTATATTTTTAAGTGACAACAAATGTTATAAAAATAGGCATTTTTTTGGTTCTCTGAGCAATAAAAGCAGGTATCTTTCCAAGTCCATAATATGGATCTACTTTTTTTTTTAATAACTGTAAATTATTCTAGTTCATGGACATACTATAACTCATGCATTGGGTTCCCCATTGATATACATTCAGGTTATTTTAAATTATTATTATGAATAACTCTGTAGTGAATATCCTTTTACATAAATCCTGAATTACTTGTCAGGAAAAAATTACTATAAATTTTTAAAAGTTTATTAGAAAGCACGTGTGTGAGCAGGGATGGAGAGAGAAGAGAGAGAGACACACACACAGACTCCCTGCTGAGCAGGGAGCCCTATGTGGGGCCAGATCCCAGGACTCCTAGGTCATGACCTGAGCTGAAGGCACATGCTTCACTGACAGAACCACCCAGCTACCCCAGGAAAAAAATTACTATTTTGGGAAAGCAAAAATAGCAAGCCTTCAAATTAAAATAGTACTAAAAGAGGATATAGAAAAAAAGACTAATCTGGGTTAAGAATATTAGCCTAATTCCCAGCCCTAATGGGGAATTCACATGCATCACATGTGAATTAAATGTACATGTTACAGTTGGTCACATGTAACAGGAATCAGGCTCCCACAGCTAAGCCAAATCGGGGTTTGGTTTTTTCCCCCCCGTAAGCAGCAGCCAGAGGGAAGGAGATTTTCCAGGGCTGGTGATGCAGTGGCATTGAGTGGCCATCAGACACCAGGTTCTTTGAGCTTCCTGGTCGGCCATCCTTCATATGGCTTTGGGCTCTGTAGCGATTTTCTGCTCTACTTCTAGGACTCTCGTCTGCGCTCCAGGTAGGAAAGGGGGGGATGGGTGAAAGGTAAAAGGTGGGTACCAGCAGAATGTACCTTTGCCTTCCTTTTTTTTCTGAATCAAGAAAACAATTTTCATGGAAGCCCAAACCTAGAGACACTTGTCTCCGTTTTACTGACCTGGACTGGGTCACGTGGCCCTCCATAGGGGAAAGGGAATATGGGGAGAATTTAACTGTCGCTGTCTTCTCCTGTGGGGATCGGGAGAACAGAAGTTGAGTAGATATCTAGTAATGTCTGTCAAGCCTGAATCAAATTACATGTGCTGAATGGAGGAATAAATAAATAAATCGCACGGGTGACTCTGCCTGCCATTCTCTGCGATGAGCATGCGTAGTGTTTGCATTAGGATGGGAAAATCTATTCCCTCACTGATATCTCTTATCTACCTCTTGTTTTATGAGGATCAAACGGGGCTCAGTCCCAGTCCGGTTGTTCAAGGCAATGAAGTTTCCATACAGCACGCCCCCCAAAGCCAGCCCAGCCGCTGCCCCCAGTACTCCACCCAAGAAATAAATGTGTTTTTTCCAATATTGGAGGAAAAAATAACCTGCTGTGTTTGCCTATTGAGATAGGCACGTTAAACCTTTTTTTTTTTTTTAAGGTATTCCTTTATTTGAGAGCACGCAGGTGTGCAGGGGGGAGGAGCAGAGGGAGAAAGAGAATCCCGAGCAGACTCCCGTTCTGCATGGAGCCCAACGCGGGGCTCGATCCCAGGACCCTGAGATCATGACCTGAGCCCAAATCAAGAACCAGCCGCTTCACCCACCCAGCCACCCAGGCAGCCATTTTGGGGGGTGGTTTTGACTTTGGCCAGCGTTCACCCAGTGCCCTGACCTCAGCTGCTCTTGGCCACGGAAGATGTAGCCTCACAGAATGATCTGAGTTAGGGACGTAGCTGATGAAACACGCTGACTTCGTGTCCGCCCACTGAGCTCTGAGGGACCAAGGCATGGGTCGTTCAGGCGGAACTAACTACAGTTCTTTTTATTTTCTTTCCAGCAGTCTGAGCCACCCGAGGACGATAAAGCTGGCTTGGGCCACACGACGGTGCTTTGGTCTGCCTTCCTCCTTTCTCTTCACTCCAAATGGAATCCCTGAGTTGGACTAGAACAGAATTTGTTGGTAGTTTCCTGTTGTGTTATTGTCCCTTTGTTCACAAAAGTTAACCTTCTCTGTCAAAATTTGGCCAGAAACTAGCAAGTTTGGGATGTTTACCAACTCATAGTGTTGCTTTCTTTCTTTCTTTCTTTTTTTTTTTAAATGATTTCAAAGCAAAACTGATTTTTGTTTGAGAAGGGTCCTCAGGTTTTATGGGGGAAAGAAAATCTTAACATTTGTATACATGCCATTTGGTATAACTCTCAGAGGGAGGATTTAATTTGTGATGAAAAGAGCTCAGATGAAAATGGTGTTGTATTTTGACATAGTTATTATTTCACTTGATCCGCAAATATTCTAGTTTCTTCAGCACTTTCACAAAACCGCCAGCTTGAGCAGAAGAGAAAGACTCACGGGGTAATTACTAAAAGCTCTAATAAAGTCTGAGTGCATGGAGTTGGCATAGACAGTTGAGTGAATTTATTTTGGAAAAATAAAATCTAATTTGAGGCCATTTACAAAGTAACTAGTCACGAATTGGGTAAGTACAGTTAACGACCAGGAACCAAAATGGTTTATTTGTTGTATAATATAACTTAGTGATGTAATATAGCTTATCTATTATGTATTTAATCTGGCAAAACAAGTATTTACAACTCCAGTGTGTCATCTTATTTATTTAGGATTTTTTTTTTAAAAGATTTTATTTATTTATTTAACAGAGAGAGAGATCACAAGCAGGCAGAGAGGCAGGCGGGGGTTAGGGGGAAGCAGACTCCCCGCGGAGCAGAGAGCCCGATGCGGGGCTCGATCCTAGGACCCTGGGACCATGACCTGAGCCAAAGGCAGAGGCTTAACCCACTGAGCCACCCAGGTGCCCCTATTTAGGATTTTTTTTTTAACGACCTATAGTTTAGTGTATTGTTATAAGCTTTACAGAGTGTAAGAGCATTTTTTGTTTGTTTGTTTTTTAAGCCCAATGGGTCTAATTAACCTCATTTCGTTTGGGTCTATCCGGTTTAGGGCTCACAATTCCCGGTGACCTGGAGTTTTGTAGATTTCAGTCCTGTTACACTGACTGCCTTCAACAAAGGACATCCAAAGAGTATATATGATTTCCAGTAACGGGTAAACATATATTAGAGAGCTGTCCTCTCCAAAGCCTTCGGTGAGCTCCTGTGGTAGAGGTTAGGATGGGTAAGGTGTGATCTTAGTAAGAACTTAGTCTTAAGGCACCACGTAACTGAAAATCTCCAGGCTGTGTGTGACAGTTGCCATAAATGAGGTGTACACTGAGGCACCAGCAGGGGTGTGAGGAGGGAGAGGTCCTTGTCGTGGGGGTAATTGGGGACAGCTTCCTGGAGGAAAAGCACCATCTGAGCTCTGGGAGGATGGGGAGGCCTTTTCTAGGGTTGGCAGAGACGGTCTAACAAGACTGGTGGAACTGAGCCAGAGGGATGCAGAATTTGTTTGAAGCTGTAATACTATGGGGCATTATTGGAAATTAAGACCCAAAATGCCTTTATTGCCTTGATTAGAAGGCCTTTATTCTTTGGTGGGAATGAGTCACTGAAGACTCAGCAGACAATGATAAAGGAACACGGTGGTTTAGGAAGATTAATCCACCAGTAGTATGAAGACCAGAATGCAACTGACCCGGAGGTCTTAACAGCAGTGAGGTCTCCCCAGGACAGAATGCAAAGGAACAGGTGTGCTAGCTCACGGCAGGTAGAGGATTTTAAGGGCTAAGCTTGAAGATGAGTTGATGTAGGTTGCAAAAACCATGAACTTGAGATATTGGGACATATCTCTTTAGAAATACTCCCCAGAAAGTCTTTATTCGACATTGTTTGGGTTTGCAAATCCTTATTGAGCACTAACTGTATGCACAGCCGAGCTCTGTGCGTGGTGCTGATGGTTCAATGTTGTTATTGTCAAGGGCTTCAGGGAGCTAGCAGTCTGATGGGGACAATGACACAAACACGGAAAGCAGCTTGGACCTGAGTTCACCTCCTCTCTACTGAGAGCAGCTCCGTGCCCACCTCAGGGAACTCTGGGACCAAGCTGTGGCCTTGACCTCATTTGTGGTTTCCAACATTCTCCTGCACTGTAACCTTCTGTCCTCCACATTGGATCTTCCCAGTATTTACTGTGATCCGTACCCCTCTTCCCTGTGGATTATCTCCTGGCCTCTGTACTGTGTGTGTGTGTGGGGGGGTAGCACGTCTTCCTTATCCATTCGTCTATCGAAGGACACTTACCTTGCTCCCGCATCTTGGCTATTGTAAATAATGTTGCAATAAACACAGGGGTGCGTGTATCTTTTCAAATTAGTGTTTTCATTTCCACTGGATAAATAACCCCCAACAGGGGAAATATTGGATCATATGGTATCTCCATTTTTAAGTTTTTGAGGAGTCTCCATGCTGTCTTCCGCAGTGGCTGTACGAGTTTGCATTCCCACAACAGTGCACGAGCGTTCCCTTTCCTCCACATCCGCACCGACACCTGCTTCTCATCATCTTGATTTTAGCCAATCTAATAGGTGTGAGGTGATGTCTCGGTGTGATTTTGTTTTACATTTCCCTGATGATGAGTGATGTTGAGGGTCTCCTCATGTGTCTGTCCACCATCTGTACTACTTCTTTAGAAAAGTTTCTGTTCAAGTCCTCTTTTTTTCCCCCAATTTCTTTTTCTCCCCATAGCACATACCCTCTCCAATGGATTGTTGTGGAGTTTTTTTGATGTTGAGTCATATGAGTTCCTTGTATGTTTGTATATTTTAAATATTAACCCTTTATTAGATACATCACTTGCAAATATCTTCTCCTGCTCAATTCATTGTCTTTTTGTTTTGTTGGTGGTTCTTTTTGCTGTGCAAAAACTTTTTGTTGTCCCGGTAGTTTATTTTTGCTTTTGTTTCCCTTGCCGTAGGACACGTATCTATTAAAATGTTGCTATCTTTGATGTCAGAGAAATTACTATCTGTGTTCTCTTCTAGGATTTTTATGGTTTGGAGTCTCACATTTAGGTCTTTAACCCATTTGGAGTTCATTTTTTTTCCTATGGTGTTAGGAAGTGGTCCAGTTTCATTCTTTGGCATGTAGCTGTCCTGTTTTCCCAGCACCATTTATTGAAAAGACAGTCTTTTCACCATTGTATAGTCTTGTCTCCCTTGTCATAGATTAATGAATCATACAAATGGGGGCTTATTCTGGGGTCTCTGTTCTGGTCTATTCTGATCTCTGTGTCTGTGTGCCGGGACCACACTGTTTTGACCGCTACAGCTTTGTAGTGTGTCTTGAAATCTGGAATTGTGATACTTGCAGCTCTGTTCTTTATCAGTATCGCTCTTGTCACGCAGGGTCATCTTTGGTTCCATACGATTTTAGTATTCGTTCTAGTTCTGTGAAACATGCCATTGGTATTTTGATAGAGATTACGTTGAATCTATAGATTCTTTTGTGGGCTCCAACTTACGCTGGGGGTTCCAGCTCAATTTTTTTTAAGGTTTTATTTATTTATTTGACAGAGAGTGCACAAGCAGGGGCAGTGGCAGGCAGACGGGGAGAGAGAAGAAGAGGCCCCTCACTGAGCAGGGAGCCCGATGCGGGGCTCGATCCCAGGAGCCTGGGATCGTGAACTGAGCTGAAGGCAGAGGCTTAACCCCCTGAGCCACCCAGTGTCCCCCCCAGCTCACTCTTGATCTCCCCGTTTTCTCTCCATCCTTCCTTCCTGACCACCCCCCCACCCGGCCAACCGTGGACTTTGAGCCCTACTACCAGACAGAGCCCGCTTAATCACTGCCATAGCTGTATAGGGTCGAAACTCTGGGACGAACCCTTCACGGACATGTGTCTGTATTCCCTTCGTGGTTCCGCTGCTGAATCCTGGGCCCTAGTCCACAGGGCAATAGTCCTTTTGTTCCCACAGGATCTTAACATATGTTTCAAAAGAATAATTCACACTTAGCGATGTTTCAGTGGTTTTTGCCGCTTTTCTCAATCCTGGTGTCACGAACTCAGGACTAGGGGCTCAGCCTTTGTAGTCAGCGTCCCCATGTATGTGATAGGAGTCTGTGAGCCCGGACTCGTTTAACAGCATAAACAGACGTCTTATGGACTGTGGTAACTGCCTGTTTTCCCTCTAAGAGTTGTCTACTAGTAGACACGAGCTCCTTAACAGCAGAGAACTTGTCTGTTCTCTTTACATTCTATTCCAAACCCTGGGCAATGCCTGACACATAGGAAATACTCAAATGATTGCTGAGGGAATGGGGACTCCCTTGGAATCCTAAGTGTTTAACCTCTGGAATTTTCTTGAACAAAGACCCCTCATCTATACGGAGAAGTTCTCATCCGTCGAAACTAAACTCAGGTATTGCCTCCTTTAGTTTTCTAAGTTTTCTCGGTAAGATATTTTTATTTTTATTATATATATATATTTTTAAAGATTTTATTTATTTATTTGATAGAGATTACAAGTAGGCAGAGAGGCAGGCAGAGAGAGAGGAGGAAGTAGGCTTCCTGCCGAGCAGAGAGCCCGATGCGGGGCTCGATCCCAGGACCCTGGGATCATGACCTGAGCCAAAGGCAGAGACTTTAACCCACTGAGCCACCCAGGCGCCCCTATTTTTATTATATATTATTAAAGGTTTTATTTGACAGGGACAGAGAGAGGGAGCACAAGCAGGGGGAGTGGGAGAGGAAGAAGCCGGCTCCCTGCTGAGCAGGGAGCCAGATGTGGGGCTCTATCACAGGACCCTGGGATCATGACCTGAGCTGAAGGCAGACGCTTGAGGACTGAGCCAACCAGGCGCCCCAGTAAGCTATTTTTAATACTTCCATTATTTTATAACTAAACATTTTTCTGTCTATTTTACCAGACTCTCAACTCTAAGGGCAGATATGTTACTGGGTCACTTCTGTATCTCTAGCATCATACACAGCACCAGGGAGGGTAGATTTGAGAAATATTTAAGTGAACATTACTATTTCTGGAGTTTATCCAACTCCCATAGAAATAAACTAGCTTTTATGAAGGCTAGGGGGGCCTGGGTGACTTAATCGGGTAAGCCCAGCATCTGCCGTGGGCTCAGGTCATGATGACAGGCTCCCTGCTTGGCAGGGAGTCTGCTTCTTCCTCTCCCCTGCTCTCACTCCTGTTCATGCATGCTCTCTCTCAAAATCTTTAAAAAAAAAACAAACACAACACCTAGTTCTACATGGGCTAGCTCAGGTAGACTGCTCAAATCTTTGAGAAATTTGCAACTTCTAATATTAGCTACTAAGGAATATGAAGTTCATTTCCCTCTTAGCATAGGACACCAACCCAGGCAAAACTGCAAAATTTTTCCTTTTGTTGTTCAGTGCTCAGGAGTCACAGACCCAAATGCCTTCGGAGCCAGCTGGGTATATTGGCTGGTGGCAGATGGGTGAGTCCTAACTGTGGCTGGCAAATGTGAGAACGCAGGTCTCCTCCCCAGGCTCCATGCTGCGGTGCACGCCAACGGCAAAGGTAGGTAGGTGCCAGGAGCTTGGAGCGAGCTTGGTCTCCCCCCAGGCTGCCAACCATGACCTGACCTCAGAAGACGCCTTCACTCCCAGTGAGTGGCTCCTAACAGCCCAGCTGCTTGCCTTCGTGCTGTTATTCCAGTGTCCCCCGCCCACCAGTTTCTTAAAACAGAAAAAGGACCTACAAATCGATAGCTTTTACTCTCTCCCATGTTTGAAAAGTCAGGGGATATTTTAGGAGTCTGTAGCCTCATGAGAGCGCTTATTTCTTTGTGTGCCTTGGACTAGAACTCTTCCTTAAATATGTGAATGTAACTGATTTTGAAAAAAGCCCCCTGTAATAAAAACACACACTTTACATAAAGAAACTAGGAAACGTATTTGGGTGAATGCTTACCATGTGCAAGCAGCTCTTTGACTTTGCAACAAATTATTTGGCCTTGCTGTAGAGACAGAAGGATTTTTTTTTTTTTTTTTGTAAGATTTTATTTATTTGACAGAGATCACAAGTAGGCAGAGAGGCAGGCAGGGTGGCGGGGAAGGAAGCAGGCTCCCCGCTGAGCAGAGCGCCTAATGCAGGGCTCGATCCCAGGACCCTGAGATCATGACCTGGGCCTAAGGCAGAGGCTTTAACCCACTGAGCCACCCAGGCGCCCCTCTTTTTAAGCATGAATTGATTCCACTGTTTAAAATGAAATCCCGGTGGGTTAGGAGGAGACTCTTCAGAATGTCCGCTCATCCCCATGCCTGAAAGCTCTGGGCCCCATTCACTTAGCTAAATTGAAATTCTGCCTTTTGTGCCACCTCCCCTTCCCTTTCCCCCTCCTGCCCCATCCCTGTTACTATCCAGGAATGTAAGCAATTTCCTAAGTGGACTTTGAGCACATCTTTTGGACTTGGCTTGTTCTAATGTCACCGTTCAGAACCGCCCCAATCTGTGATCCTGCTGGATGACCTTGACCTCCGTCTCTGTGGGGCTTTGTTGTGGTCTAGTCTCAGCTCAGCTGCCAGTCCTGAGCTGCAGCAGCCTCCCCTCCGCCTGTCTGGGCGATCCTGGCGGGAAGGCTGCGGCTCTGAGCATCCGATGTGGTTTCTGCCTAACGCGGTCTGCTCAGCCAGGCCAGGGCTCTTCCTTGGGTTATTCTGTAGAGCAAATCTGTTCATTATGACCATTATATCCTTTGCTCATCTAACTGGTCTAAAATTTTTCTTGTAATAACCTTTTTCTGAAATCGTTTAACGTGGTAGATGAATACTATGTAAAGGTCATAATGTTACATAAAAGGCCATGCATTGCCTATTGAAATGAAGAATTAAACATTTGAAATTAATTGCTAAAATATCCCTTTATTAAAAAAAATTCCTGAGTAATAAGTCATTTGGAGTACCACGCAGGCACACATTTTAATGTCTTTGAACCAAATAAGAACAATCTCAACATGCTTTGCTTTAGTGTAAAAATCAATTTATTATACAACCATCATACAGAATGCTTATCTATCTACAAAGAAAAATGGCTTCTCCTGCCTCCCTGTCCACCCCAATCATGATATTATGTTCTCAAGTATTTTCAAAGGAAAACCAAAAAGTGACATCCTCATTTTCTAAATAAGGAAGTCCCCAGAAACATCATAAAATGATATGGAAGAATCAGAATGGTCTCTTACCTACAAAGTGTTGTTCTGCCCATCATAGTAAGTATCATTTTTGTTTTACAAATAAAAAGGAATACTTCTCTAATGGGGTTAGGGAGGACCTTCTTTCTCAATATGCCTAAATGCTTCAATATATCATGGTGATGGGCTGAAAATGTCACTTCATTTCCATTTAACATTCTGTTTAAAAAAATTAGAATTTTTAACATGTGCTTATAGTATTATATATTTTCATTCTTATTAAGAGTAAAAGGAAATTCGGGAACAAAGTTTTCATTTTTCTTACAGTATATATAGGCTGTTGTTTTTAAACTGCTTTAAGAAAGTCACATTAAGTGTAGACATTTTGCTTTTCGAAGTTTCAACACTTAATGACAGGTTACAATAGTTACCTGATCCAGTTTTGTGGCTAAGGTTTCATAGCTCTGTGTATTTGTATCAGCCCTTGAATGGTTTAAGGCTAGAAGTATTTGATTAGAATTAAAGACCTAATGGGAAGCAGGTTCCTAAAGCCTCTAGGTGGAGCTGGGAAGTGCAAACTACCCCAGTTTTTCTCTTTGAGAGGTTTCCCCTTGCCTTCTACTTAGGGCTGGTGGGCTCGGTCACTCTGCTGAAGGATGGCTTCTCTCCTTTCTCGGCCAGTACCAAGTCCAGGGAAGCCGCAAAGCGGCAGGTAAACGCAGAGCGGGGAGACGGAAGTGCCTCCCTGACACTGGAGAACCAGCTGCAAACAATGAATGCCCGGTGAGGTCCGGCTTCTCCCTGGGTCTCACTTTCCCCCCGGGATGGACTTTGAGAACAGATTTTTAGCTCTCACTTGGGACCTAAAACTGAAGTAGAGTCCAGTTCCTCTGAGGGGCTTAGTCCAACCTGTGTTTTGTTGCAGAGGAGGAGCCAGAGGCTAGCCCTTCTTTTGAAACGAGTTTCCGGGAGAGAACGAAACTCAGAGCAATACTGTTAGGATGCGATGGAAGGAGGTGGAGATGAAGCAGCCTAGAAACATCAGTTTTCAACAACTTTTTAGGAAAGTAAATAGAGTAAGTGGGCGTCAGAAATGCGTGTTGGATAAAAACGGACCAGGGGCCCGCACGTTGCACGTACAGACATGCACAGCGCAACTACCCCGCCCACCAGCCACGGCCCGTCACCTTCCCCAAAGCAGTCCTGGGAGGGGAGCGGACAGGAGCCCGGAGGGAGTAAACACGATCGGGGGCTGTGTTCAGTGTCGTACCAGAGTCCGCATCCTTTTTTTAAACAGGGAAAACTATTTTAACACTGGAAATCGAAGGCGCAAGAAGGACAGAAAGGCACTCCCGGCCAGACCGGACGGGCCCAGGCAGCGGCAAGCGCGCCTTTCTGGCGCTTGCGCATCTGACCTCAACGTTATGAACTACGAGTTGTTTTAAAGAGAAGGAAAAAGAAAACGTCCAACGTGGCGAGTCTTCCGGGTATAAATCTTCCTCGCATCTTCAAAAACTGTTTCCTTTCTTGGTGCAAGTGAACAGTAAAGGTTTAATACTTAGAAAAAAAAATATTACTGCTGCTCTCCTCTGCCTTTGTGCTTGTTCTAGGGGGAAAGCCTGTTACCTGGGCCGGGAGAGATGTGCGGAGTTCGTCGAATTGGCACTTTTCGCTGAGGTTCATTACCAGCCCCCGGCTAAGCGCTGGAATCTTTGCACCATCCTCCTCTTCCCATTTTCAAAAAGTTAACCTACAAAGAGTGACAGCAGTGTCTGGGGGTATCATCCACAAGCAGGATCTCAAGAAGTAGCGGGCCAACTCAACATCTGTTTTGCCCCAAAGGCTCTGATTTATAAATATTCCAGTGCCTTCTCCTTCTAGGGAAAAGGGAAGATTCCTTGATAAGAAAGGAAACAGGCAGCCAGATTTGGATCCTGCTTTCAGAGCTGAGCAGGGTGTCTGTTCACAACATAACCTGGGGGAATTTAACATAGGAGGTAGACAGGGATATATGAATAGTCACGGAAACCAAAATAAAACAGAGGAACGACTCCTATCCAAAGCCCCTGAGCTAGGAAGATTTGGCAGAAGGTTTTTTCCTCCTTAAAAAAGGAATTGTCAACATATAATAGAAATTTCATTACCATATCACTAAGTTGAGACTTAGAGTCTGTCAAATTCCTACACTACCTTCAAAGTGTTGCTAGGTTTTCCGTGTATAATCCATTTTAATATTTTCTGGGGTTGGGACGAATGGACTGATGACTTTATTGCTTAATAAGGACTAAGTGATTATTGCTTAATATAGATGAAGACCCTGTAGTTAGAAGGTAATTGACATTTTGTTTTCAACATTTTAATCTAAATAAAACGTTTTATTTGAAGACTGGCTTCAGAAAACAAGGCTCCATGTTTCCTGGCTTTGTGTGTGTGTAAGGCGTTACAGAGACAGTTTCTGGTGAGGGGTTCAGTTTGTGGGGAGGAGGACAGAGAAGCTGCACCAGGTCTGAGGTGACGCGGTGTGCTGACGGAAGCATTCAGTTAACAGATTAACCTAATAGCAATATATTAATACATTCCAGGTACAAATGATTTATAAACTCAAAAGAAATTAGTTTATGCTAAAACATATATAACTTTCAATTCAGTCTTTGCTTTAAAACAAGCGAATCTGTTAGGCTATTATATATGCTTTGTCTGTCACTTGACCTTTACTGTGCTTTCTTGTTGATGACCCCATTAGTGGCAGTGAAGTAGGCTTTGGAAAAACCATTCTTCACTTCCTTCCCAGCAGGTGGCTCTTCCGTATTTTTCTTCACTGGTTTTTTCTGGTATGTCTGTTGGATGTGTAGATTTCAAGGAAGGAAAAGGAAAAAGGATTCTTGAATAAGACTTTGTCTCTGACCCGGTGTATAATCTAAAACAGCTCATGATATTATTATGATAATATCATGGACAAATAAGAATTTTTATAATAGGACAATTTTTAAGCTAATGGTTAAAAATAAAAGGGTAAAAACCAAGACAAATCTGAATTTCCATGAAAGGTTATTTCTTTCACCTTATCCATGTTGGTTAGGATTCACGTATTATGGGATGAGCGCCCAAATTATTCTGCATTAGCTGCTTCCTTGTAGTTCCTAAAACTGAGACACTTTCCAATTCAAGCTGAAAAAGTGCTATTATTTTAAAAGTACTAGTACTTTGGATTCTGGCTTGATTTGAGTTTTGGCATATCCTTCCTAATTCTGACAAAATACCTGATTTCATCTTATTTTTGCCTTTTTTTTTTTAAAGCAATGGTATTAACAAGGGTCAAGACTCAAATTATAAATTCTAAAGGAGTAAGACTCCATTTGAACAACAAGTACGGATGACGTCCTGGGTGCCCATCACGCACCCTGCTGGGTCACAGGCTCCTCCTCGACACCAAGCACCACGTGGACTCCCTGAGCTTTCCTGGAACGGTCTGTGTCTGTTTTTGTTTGGTTCCATCAGTGGTTATTTCTTTAGAGATTCTCAAAGGACACTTGGATCTCTTATAGAAGACAAAGCCTAGCCCGTCCAACTTCAGAAACCCAGGGGCCTAAAAACCTGTCAGAGGCTCAGGCTCCTACTGCTGGGCTCTGTTCGAAGCCTCTGTGGGTTAACTTTCAGCAAACGCAAACTAAAAAGGAAAGCACTTGTTGTCTGAAGAAATATCCTTGATTATAATTTCGAAAGTGCTGTTTTGAGTATAAATGTGTGTTCTCATTTCTTTTTCATGGAGCTTACTTTCTCTGCCCACTCCCCCGTCCCCCCCCCCCCCCCGGCCCCAAAACACACACAGGAGAGTAATTTAAAATCCACGGCCACCTGAGGCCTGTGCCCTGCTACGGCTTTCATCAGTTTTTTGTCTTAACAGAGTTGCTTTGAAATTGTGTTTTGAAGCTCTGTTCCATTTAAATTATTGATTAAAAAGAAAATGACCACGAGGAAAAAGCCAATGTGACCTTTCCATCATGGCTGGCCTCAAAAGAATATTTCCCAAATAGCAGTTTATAATATCACAGTGCTGATATAGAAACAATTTTTTAATACTAAACTCATTTAGCTTCTGTTTTTCTCCATTCAAACAGATTTCCTGCGTTCACTTAGAAGACTTCGGTAGCTTGGTGCAAACCAATCAAACGTGTGACCTGACTGAATTCTAATAAAATGCCCACCAGGCTGGAACAGGGGTTATCCTTCAAGGGAAGGATGCGGGGCATGGAATTAGGAATGCGGGTTTCTCCGTTTCCTTTGGGTACCTCTGTTCCACACAAGTCTGTGCTCTGTTATTTAATTGCTTTTATGTAAGGCAAAAGCCCAGTCTACTATGTTTTGCCGCTGAAGACTTACAGGTCACTTACCTGCACGTAAAAATTTAAGAAGAGGATGACTAACGTCAGCATGTAGGAAGACTGGAAGATGAGACAGCCCAGAGGGAAGCCGCAGGGCTTCACCACTGCGCTCATGGTGTGCGTGATGGTGAGCACGAACTGCACCTGGTGGGGGTGGGGGGGGAGAGGTGGCAGGTGAGGCAACCGGGCAAGCCATAGAAAATCCATTTTGCAATGGTATATGTTGAGAACTTGACTTCTAGTACTAAGATTTGCAAAAATAAGATGTTGAAGCAACCCCCCATCCCATCCAGACATTGCACCTGAACGACACTAGGAGGCAGATACAATTGCCCACTAGTTTTGTCATGGAAAAGTAGCAGTTGAATTCTTTAGATAAAAAGGAATCAGTTAAAATTAATGTCTGGGTTAAGGCATCTACGTTTCAAAGCAAGGCATGAGCTAATTGTATCCACAGAGGACATTTTAAAACACCAGGTTTAATGGTTAAAAGATTAGAGAAAAATGGGCAGCCTCCTCGCCCAGAAGAGCCTCTGTTGAGGATAACAGATTCCTTTCCTCCGTCCCTGAGAATACTTAGATGCTTCCCATGGAGAAGAGCAGAAAGGAGGGTAACATACCAGCTGAGCCTGTGTGAGGTATTTCTTCCACCAGAGATACCTGTGCATGGACGGGAACACGGAAAGGCCGTAGTAGGAGTACATGAGGATGTGGATGAAACTGTTCAGGGTGGGTCCGAAGAAGCCTGTAGCAGTACAGTGGAAAAGTTACCGTTCATTTTCATCGAACGAGATTGGTTATTCCTGTGTGTCATCAGGGAAGATGAGTAACAACTCCGGTACCATCATCTACCAGAATTTCACACTGATAAGTTCACCTTCGTTTCTGTGCTGTTAGTCCAGCAGGATTCAGCAAAAGTCGCCGAGATAGGACAAAACCGGGATGGTTTTTCAGCCAGAACGTCAACCAAACAGGTAATTCCTGATCTGCAAAGGTTTTACTGTCTCTTACACCGTCATTACTGTCCAGAAATCGGGGAGAAAACGAAACGTTTGCTTAAACCTGGTGGCAGAGTTCCTTTGAAAGAGAAATGCCTCCACTTTCGCTAAACCTGTGATGAACCATTCTGGTTGCGGGAAGAGGCTGCGGGTGCAAGGCTGAACAAAGCCCTGAAGCATCCAGGAGGGTATGTTGCTGTTTATATTTATGATTCAACCTGAAAGGGACCTAGGAAGCAGGCGATGCTGGGGGAAAGCGAGGGGTAAGGTCCTGCAGGCGCGAAGGCTGGGACAGAAGAGGGATCAGTGAGTGAGATTTCCCAGGGGCTGGGCCATCTCATGGACTTCTAGGACAAGGAATATCTAAAATCCAGTTTTAGGATCTATGCTGTGCCCTCCCTGCCCCTTCCTTCGTGAAGTCCCTATAGCTGCCATCAACGGGGGTGGGGGGTTGGGGGTGGTGACTGGTGTTTCAGGAAACCAAAGGAAAAACCTAAGTTCTATTTTGGCTCAACCAGGAAGCAAAAGAATTTAGCTGCAAGAGGTCAGATGTCAGAGACGGGTTCTTTGCTGGAGAGCAGGGTACTCACAGTCGTGAGGATTAAATCCACACATCTATGCACAGTGCTTACAACGTGCCCGGCAAAGTGAATACTACTTACATGACACTGTGGGACCCAGATGGAGCTGAGTCCTGCACTTGGAGGGGCTGTAGAGCTAGAGGACCCCCTAGAAGCCGGGTTCCCTTGGATGTATCTGTTTTACCTTATAAATTTTGTCATCTGGAAAAGGGGCAGGATGTGATTGACTGAATAATACTGTATAAACTGAAAAGTTCTGCACCTATGCCGGTTAACCAATTAAAATTCTCCAGCCTGGTTTTCCAACTCCAGATCAGAGGTCTGGTGAGATAAATGCAAATCAATGAATAAGAAATGAAAACACTCACATCCACTAAGTCCTTCACAAACGCTGGCTGCAATAACTTTGTACGGGGCTCGGATTTACATGAAAACAGAGTTTCAGAGAACCAGCTAGCATGCCAGTGGGATTTCTTTACTCACCTGAGTTTTCATTACCATGAATGCATGGAAATGGACTACTTGCTGCTTATAATTTTGTAATATTTTAGGTTCATGAGAAATTGTCACATGTAGCATCTTAACAGGAATCTGATGTCTTTAAACAGATTATGTGAGACTGTCATTCAGATGCTTAGTGATTGTAATGAGACAGGTGATAAACACAAAAAATACTTACCCTTGATAATTCTTTGATATTGATTACACCATAAGTCTAACAAAACTGAATACACTAGATTCGGTCTAGGGGAGGTATAAAAAACTCACCTCTGATTCCCGCACCCCCAGCAATTTCCTTTACACTCTGGTTTTAATGTATGTCTTCATGGTCACTGATACTTTTTAAAATGTCAAGAATGTTTGGAATACATCTTTAAGACCCCAAAATCATTTTGACTTAAGGTTTTACCTGTTCTGAGTTTTCATAGAACAATTTTAGATTTGGGGATATAAGACAATCAGAAAGTACTGCTGTCTCTTTTGCAGGTCACAATGGACCCATTAGTGAACCGGGAAATTGCTGTAGTGAGCAGTCATAAGCTTTATTAAAAAGTGCAACAGAATTAACCACAACAACAGAACCCAAAAGTGCATCCCCCAGAACTAGGGGAAATAGTTTCTGAAGTTCTTGTTTCATACAAAGTATATACATGTAAAGAGGCTGGGATATAATGTGTATTGTAGTTCTCAGTTAAAAAAAAAAAAATACTGAAAGCCACAGAGAGATGTGACCTTAATTCTTCAGAGTGGGAAGAGAGCCCTAGGAGATGAAGTGACCCCAATGTGTAGCACCGCCAGGTGGGGACTGTGGAAGGTGCCAGAGTTAATTCTGCAGGTGTCCTTGAGCCCCCAGGGTTGGAGTACAATTGCTCCAGCTGGGGCACTTGCTCCTGGCCCGCAGACCTTTGGTGCACGGAAAAAAGATGTTTTTAAAATTTAAAGTAATACTCAGATTTTTGCCAGAATCAAAGACCAGATAGCTAAACGGCCACTGGCAAACAGGTGCTTTTCTGTGTAACAGCGCAGCCCCCGCCCCCGTGGCCTCCCTTTTCTCTCTCCTGATCCATGTGCAATATTCAAGACACTTACAGAGGTCTTAGAAGACCAACTACAGAGACTTGAAAAATCAGTGAAAGCACTTACTTTGCCCACAAGGTATCCAGTTCAAAACACACCACCAGATGTTAAACATGGAGGCATGATGGTATACATGAAGAAAAGTAATCTGGCTGGTTTTTTTCCGCAAGACAAAGAAAATTGTGTCCAGGAACTCTACTGATTTGGAGAAGTAGTACCACCATAACACCTTGGCTACCTGTAAGGATGTGGAAACAGGAAAGAGAAAAGGTGAGCAATGAAAATGCCCATCCTGCTGCCCTACTTACCTCTCGGCAACCTGGGGGACACTGGGTTTCACTAGTGTGCATTTCTCTCTCCATCACACAAGCACCTTCCCAGCATCTCTACCTCTAGCTTCTCCTTATTCCCAGCAATCCACCCCACTCTAGTGAAAACGAGTCAGGCCTCCTCCAACACGCAGATCTGATCGAGGGAGTCCTGGGCACCTGCAGAGCACAGGCTCCTTCCCTGGTTTGCCCTGGCTGCTATTTCCAGCACCCCTCTCCGAGCACACCACCCTATGCTGTCCAGGTGCTCTGCTTCCTCTAACTGGGCTTCCTCGCACCCTCCTCCCCACATCCATGCTCCTTTCCTCTGGAACTCTACCTAACCCTCTGCTTGCTTTTCTCAGGCCTCATCAGCTGCTCCTTCATTTGCACTCCCCACTTAGGTTCTGCCTCTGCCCTCAGTAAGGAGGATTAGGCACAGCCGGCCCACCACACAGGGCAGGAACCCGCCCATCTCTGCTCCATGCTTGGCACTCAACAGATCACTACTGTTCCTCAACACTGGGTTTTCATTTTCTCCCCTCTCTTCCTCTAACCTATGTATGTTTTCATCTCTTAACTGTTTCAGGGGCCTGGAGCCGTCTGTACACACGAACTACATCTTTCATGTCTTCTCCTCAGATTTAAAATCAAGATGGCGTATGAAGGGTTGACCCACTGCACTGTGCACCTGAAACTAATATTACCCTGTATGTTAACTAACTGGAATTCAAATAAAAACCTAAAATCAAAATGTTCTTCCTCCTCACTGAAGTGGTGGGTCTGGATTCCCCCTCCCCTTCCCTCCTGAGCCCCTTACACAGTCTCAGGTACAGGGCGAATACTTGAAAGGTGCTGGGGTTTTCGCGCTAACATTAAAACATAGGGAGTGTGTAGAACAGGAACTTTGAAGCGAGAATATCTGCTTCCCGAGAACATAATAAGGTGTGGTGGCTTCCACCCTCATGTTTGAGGGTATAGTTAAACTTCACAGACATTAAGCCAAACAGAAATGTAAAACAACAACCCTTAGAGAATTGTATGGTAACCCAAAAACGTAATGGTCAGTGATAGAAATAAATTAGAAATAAAATGGGTGCCAAGAAATCTATATTCCCTATTTTGTATTATAGCTTTGAAGATTTTTTTAAAAAGAGTTTAAAAATGTACATCTTAAAGACTTTAAAAGACTTCTATCTAATAAGCATGGTTTTTTGTTATGGAAATTATCAAACACCCACAAATTCAAGGAGAGTTAAGTATAAAGAACCTGTGTATCTATCACTAAGCTTCAGCGTTTTCAGTATGATTCCAATTTGTTGAATCGGTTCTATTTCTAAACATTTTTACGGGGGTGTAGCATTATTATAAGCGAATGCGGGCAGGGGAGTGGCAGAGGGACAAGAAGGCTCCCCGGTGAACAGGACATGGTGCTCTATCCCAGGACCCCGAGATCAAGAACTGAGCCAAAGGCAGACCATTAAGCCAGGTGCCCCATTATGAAGTTTCTCCATTCACTTTTCACCCAAAAGTTTTATCACTTATGGATGACCACTGAACACATCCACTGTTTCACTAAGACTTGCAAAAGGACGATTTTCTTATTCTCTCGTTAGGTATTTTCCCTCTTGTATAGAAAAGAGCTCTTCCTCTATTTGGAAATTCACATATGAAAAGCAAAGATAAATGTTTCTTTCCCTTTAACTTTTTTCCCCTAGAAGGAGCTGGTGTTCTAGCAACCTTCAGACAGCAACAATGTGTTTTTAGTATCATTTTAAACTCATGGTTTTTAAATAAATGTATCTCAATCCATTTCAGTCAGTAATCTTCTTGAATTGTCCCATCCTGAGCACTGGGAGTCCCCTTCAAGGTGGCTCCTAGATCTTTTTGTAATGACCCGAGTAGTCCTGGACAGCTTGCTTACTTTCTATCACAAGATGTCCTGGATTCTGCTTATACACTTTTCCCACCCCAAACCGGGAATTGGCCAATTCTCTAAGAACCCTAATCCCTTCTGGTGGAAAATTATATTTAGAAAGCACAATCTGGGTATTCATGCTCATTGCACTGGGTTGTCAGAGACTAACTAGGCCTTTTCTGGAGATAAGAGCTAAAAAACACATTTGTTTTTAGAATAAAATTAATTCTGACATTTCCAATTTGAATCTGATTAATGTTAGAAAAGAGATACTAATAAAAAAGTTGAACTATGTTTCAAATTGTAATTGTAATGATATTAACATTATGTACTTACTTTATTCTACAGTGTACCTATAACAGTCTCCAAAAAGCAATACCAATATTTTCATTAATAGAAACCCCCCCCCCCAAAAAAGTGTACTGTTAAGATATATCCCCCTCAGGAATTTCAGTCAAAACACTCTATGTTTTTAAGTCACTTGAAATAATTCTGTAGGTGGTTATGTTACCAGCTTCATATATGGCTATATTCATTTATTTTAGTTTCCAAGTTCTAGGAGGAAGGCTGCCTTGCTTTCTTTTCAAACTTAATTTTGTTTCATATTATGTAAAACATGTAATGGTTCCCAAATCAAGTATGACACAAGGTACACTCAGGGACGTCTAGCTTCCATTCCTATCCCCCTCTGCCTAATTCCTTCTCCCAAAAGAACACTTTGTTAGGTTTTGGTTTCTTCTGTTTCTTTTCAAAAACACACACACACACACGCATTCGTATCACTTCTTGTACTATACTATAAACACAGTCTGCAAGTTGTTTTTGTTTTGTTATTTAGAGAATGTCTCGGAAATTAACAGTATAGAGATCTTCCTCCTCCTGTTTTGCAAAGGGTCCATTTCAGGATGTGCCCTGATTTATTCAGTTAGTCCCCCATAGTTAACTGGGACATTTGGAAAACATTTTTGTTACCAAGTGTTTCTATTAGGAGGACTCCTTTTTCTTATGTAATCCCAGCCCCATCCTCATATCTGGAAGGAGAAAACCTCCTCTTCTTATCAAGGAGAGATGCCTGCAAATGGTCAATTAGCTTCTCAGGACTCACCCGGACATCAGCTTCCCCGGCACTGGCAAGATCTTGACACTGTAAGTTGTAGCCTCCTTCCCAACTGGAGAGAATAAGCTGCCAAAGAAACAAAGGAGGAAAAATTAATGCTAAAATTTGGAAGGGAACTGAATTTTCTATTCATGTTCCTGACTGGTGTCTATGCAAGGTCTGAGTAGGAACTCCCCAGCACTTGAGTTTCTCAATCCTGTCCTCAAACACATGTGATCAAAGGATTTCCTTTTTGCTGTTGAACAGAAACCCATGGTTGTATTCCTGATTTGGTATAATTTACTTCTAACCTTTACAGTGACCCAAAGGAACAGAATTTGGCTACCATTTGAGTAATAATATCGACTCCCATATTTCTACAGGTGAAATGTAGAATTACATGTAAACATCTGAGGAAACACTAAAAATTTTTTCAAAGATTTATTTACTTGTTTGAGAGGAAGAGAGAGAGAGTGGGGGAAGGGACAGAGAGAATCTGAAGCAGGCTCTCTGCTGAGCACAGAGCCTGACATGGGACTTGATCTCATGACTGAAATTATGACCTGAGCCAAAATCAAGAATCTGACACCCAACCAATGGAGCCACCCAGTACTTTTTAATAATTATTTAATATTGATATTATTTAATACTTTGTATTGGCTTATACTTATCTTAATTGATCATCTCCATAATTTTATGAAGTACGTACTTATTACCATTTTACAGATGTGAAAACCAGGGCTCAAAGGTTTTTAAGTAATTTTTCTTTATTGTATTTATGCTCCTTGGTAATCAGTCATTTGTGTGATTATAACTGATTAATATCTATATCCCTCATCATGTTGAAAAAACAAAAGGCTCTATGAAGGTCTGTGCCTTTTTTGCCCATCTTTGAATCCACTGTTCCTTGCCCAATGCCTAGCATAGAAGGCACTCAGTAAGTATACATGAGAAAATGAACTTTTAAAGTTCTTTGTGGAAAATTCTGCCAAAGAAATTCTGTCTTTTCTTTCCCGCTATTACTGCAAAAACTTAAAATTCTAGAATATAAAGCATGTATATAAGTTACTTTCCCCTTCACCAAATTTTATTTAGGGGAAAACTTTTTCTTAATTTCTGAGAGAATGTTTAACCTTTCCAACTTCAGTAATATGAAGCGGGTAATCATCTGTAATTGCTGAATGAAAAATATCTCTGGATATGAAAAGAAACCTATACATCTGACGAGTCTGACAAGGCCTTTGAATATTCAGTAATGGTGTATATTGTGAAATGATCACACGAAGTCCAGTTAACATGTCACATAAGGTACCCAAAGGCCTACTATTTGTGGCTGCTCATCAGAGATGTGTCAAGGTACAGCTCTGTTGAAATACATACAGAGCACGGAGAAAGGGGATGTTAAAACAACATTAGAAACAGCTGAACTACTAAAAAAAAAAACAAAACATTTAGATTATCTGAAACTACCTGACAATCTAAAATTTAATAGTTTTTTTTTTTTTTTTTTAATCTATTTCACAGAGGGAGAGAGAGATCACAAGTAGGCAGAGGTAGACAGAGAGAGGGGGGGAGCAGGCTCCCCGCCAAGCAGAGAGCTCGACGTGGGGCTCGATCCCAGAACCCCGGGATCATGACCTGGGCCGAAGGCAGAGGCTTTAACCCACTGAGCCACCCAGGTGCCCCGACAATCTAAAATTTAAATAGAATTAAGCAGTTGGGGCTCCTGGGTGGCTCAGTCAGTTAAGTGACTGACTCTTGATTTCAGCTCAGGTCATGACCTCATCAGGGTGGTGGGATGGAGGCCAGCTGTCAGGCTCCACACTGAACAGAAAATCTGCTTGAGATTCTCTCCCTCTGCCCCTCTCTGCTGGAGGCTCTATTTAAAAAAAAGGAGAGAGAGAGAAAAAAAAAAATCCTCCAGTGGCTTGCCATTATATTCAGAATAAAAGGCAAACTTGGTTTCCAAGACCCTCTATGAATCTGCCATCTCTCCACATTGTGGATTGTTCCCTCCTCTGTCCAGAGTGTTCTAGCTACATCTTCATGGTCTTTGAACACCCCGAGTTTGTTCCTGCCTCAAGGCCTTTATGTTTGCTGCTCCTTCTGCATAAACACACTCTCCCCAAATCTTCATATGCTCCATTTTCATCATTCAGTGTCTGCTCAAGTACCATTTGCTCAGAGAGGTCTTCCTGCCCTGCCAGGGGCCCAGCACTCACTGCTGCACAAGGGAAAGGCTGTGCTGTAGAATCTAGAATAGACTCTGACACAGTGTGGGAACTCCGCACGTATTTCTTTAAAGAATGTTAATAATTTTAGCAGTACAGTCCTGGCCTACGCAAACCTCTGAACTGGGCCTAACAAGTTAGCAAGGTTAAATCAACCT
Organism: Martes martes; assembly: GCF_963455335.1. Taxonomy (NCBI): domain Eukaryota; kingdom Metazoa; phylum Chordata; class Mammalia; order Carnivora; family Mustelidae; genus Martes; species Martes martes. The sequence goes on from NC_137893.1 coordinate 132,726,429, forward strand.
ATTACTCAACTAGCAGCTATTAAATATAACCCAAAAGTGTCCAAGACCTTACGCTTGCCCGAGAAGAGTCTACAATCAGAGGAGACTAGGGGGCAATCAACAGTAGCGATTTTGAATCACGAGGTACAGAAGTGTGCGCAGAGCAACAGCGGATAAGCAGTAGATAAAATTCATAGCGGGGAATGGGCTCAGGGCAGATGTCTCCGCCTAAAAAGGAGCAGAAACCATTTATTTGCTTGAACACTAATGTATTGTCCTGTTCCTTTAATGGTGAATGCTACGCGCTTTAATATTTATACAGCATTTTCATATTTACTAACTCCTACTGTGCACTTTTTTTTTTTTTTTTTTTTTTTACTGCGTACTATTCTTTGAGGTTTTCAAGTCCAGAAATCGCACGTAACCCATCTTCCTATCTCCTTGGCTTATCAGTACAAGTCACAGTAGGGAACAGGTGCTCACCAAACGCTGGCCAAGCAGAACTGGTAAATCCTTATAGCCCCCTCTTGAGTTCCCGAGGATAAGCACGGGATCTCCATCTTAAGGGTAAGTTGTCTAAGGGTCAAAGCCTAAGTAATTGCTCTCGAATTACAGGGAGTGAGTGACCTACGGGTCCAGCAAGTGTTAGAGCTTCTGGTGTCATCAGACTTTCAGGCTGTTCTTCTGCCACAGGGGCTGCTTCTGAAAACAATCCAGGAAAGACTATCTTTCCCTTTGGTTCTTCCCAGAGAAACCAATCTTGTGAGCTCATCCAGTGAGGGGAAACTTACCTACTTGAAAAGCTCACTAAGAATTCCCCTTTCAGAGTGAGGTAGATCAGGAGAAGCAATGAGACAGGACTGGAGAGTGGCTTTCCTGACCCTGGATTCCATCGCCGGTCTCTAGTCACGGGGTGCTGGCGTGGAAAGTGACGGTTACGAACCGTTCTCAGAACAGCACAAACCCGAACAAGGCACAGGTTAAACTCTGTGGAGGCTCTCGATGTCAGGCAAGGGTTTATGTTCTTTTAGAATTCGAGGACCAGGAAGGCAACTACACTCGTGCCATAATCAGACATTTATACCTGAACACGAATGGCTTTAACCTGGCTGTTCCCTCAGGTTTGCTGGTGTCCCCCGAGGCTGCTCGCTGGAGCGGGTCTATTTGGCAGTTTTTGATTCTCCTTCGCAGGGATCTGAAACAGCCTTTGGTTTACAGGCAGGACAATTGTTACTTGTTTTCTTGTAGAATTACTCGGGTTTGGCACGCTGCAAAGGAATGGGCGATGTGTGATGTAATGGGGGCAGCTGGAGCTGGGCTGGAATGGCAGCCGGCCTCCGCCGTCAGTCCTGAGAAACAGCCCCGCTGCTGTGGCTGACACAGGGACCCGAAGATGCGGGCAGCGGTCTTGGAGGGACTATGTATTTGTATTTCAAACCAACTGCATTTGATATGTAAGTTGACTTAGAAACTACTTTGTCAGTCATTCAATAGCGATCTGGTCTCAGGCAAACCATGTACCTTTTCCAAGCCTCAGTATAAATGTGTAAAAGGAGAAAATCTGAACATCTGAGCTTTAAAGACCCATTCAGATCTAAATTGTGATTTTAAATTACAATGGAAGACTAAGGACTAAAGAAAGGGGCCTAAGTTGGGATGAGAAAAATTCAAGTTGGATACAAAGATTTCCAAAACTTCCAGAAGGAATATAAGCAACCGCGGAAACAGTTCTGGAGACCTTAAAGAACGGTACTGAGAGCGAGTGCAGACAGCTTGCCGGGGCGCTGCCTCAGTGGCCGCCGGCTCCGCTAGGATCACTCACCTCTGCCAGCATGTATACGGAGAGAAGTGTGATTCCCAGATTGTACAAGGTGAGGATACCCTTGAGGGAAAGAGCAGGTCTGGTCTTCATGTATTTGTTACCCAGCCATATGGAAAGCAGATACAGGACGGTAAGAAAAAAGGTGGGAAGGTAAGAGTCCAACATGAACCATCCTCGGACTCGAGAATCTGAAAAAAAACAGTGAGAATTCTTAAGAGTAGCACTTCTGTTTAGTTATAAAATTTTACCACATATATTGAAAACATTTTGCAGGGGGGGCGGTTGGTCTTTTGTTTTTTTTATGGGGGTTTGCCTGATATACAACTTAAAGAGTTTCAGGAGTACAACAGGATTCAACATTTGCAAATACACTGCAAAACGATGACCACAGCAAAGTCTAGTTAACATCCATCACCTTAGTTACAAAAATGTTTTTCTTTGATGAGAACTTTAAAGATCTACTGTCACGTTTATTTGTACACAGTCAATCCAACAAGGAACAGTACGAACGTGGCAATGACTAAGCTGGATTTAGGTTACGGTTCAGAAGAACCACCCCATGGGGGCTAGAGTAGGTAAGGAAGGTTTCATGGAGCAAAGAGAACACGAAGTGATAGGGACAAGTAATTAAGGTGGGAGGTAGTAGTTCTAGCATCTTCTTTGGAAGAGTTACAATGTTTATTCACTCTAACTCAATAAATAGGAAGTACTACTATGCCATTTGTGGGCAAAAACCAGCTCAGAAAGCCACAGTAACTTGCCAAGACCATACAGTAGTGGGCAGCAGAGTTGGGATCTGAATTCCCGTCTGATGTCTAGCCCACAAGACCTGCTGCTGTCTCCTCTGGGGAAGTCCGGAGTAGGCAGGAGAGAAGGGATAGCAATAGTATATAACACTACATAAAACCTACATTCCGCGGAGCTTGCCAAGGACCACTGTGCGGAAAGCCAGGCAGAGCTCAGAGTTCAGCCGAGCCAGAGCGGTGGGACTGCACCCGCAAGCAGGGGAAGCTCGAGGAGGCAAAGACTCGGAGCTGATGATGCAGACAAGTGGGCAGAGAATACAACCAAGCACCTAAACCTGACTGTGGACTAGAAGTATAAACAGCCAGGAGGTGAGGACCAAGACACACCAAGTGTTCCTTACTCTGGAGAGTGAAAACGTAAAAATCTAAACAAAATACACGGAATAGTTCTATAATATAATTAGTAACATTTGAAAAGAACTATAGACACAAAGTGATTTTAGTTCTCTATTCTGCTCTTTTTTGTTGTTTACATAAAGAAAATAAACTGGTCCACAATTATAAAAAATAGCAAGCTGTGGGACATCTGGGTGGCTCAGCCGGTTAAACAGCAGCCTTTGGCTCTGGTCACGATCCCATGGTCCTGGGATCGAGTCCCACACTGGGCTCCTTGGTCAGTGGGGAGCTTGTTTCTCCTTCTGCCTGCCAGACTCCTGCTTGTGCTCTCAGTCTCTCTCCCTGACAAATAAATTAAAAAAAAAAAATAGCGTACTATTTTTAATCTCTGCAAATGGAGGTGGAAGGAGCAGAATTTTCTAGCAGATCATGCCCTTTCTGCCTGTCTCTGTTTTTCCCCCATCTCTGCCCCTCTTTCTGCTCCATTCTACCTACCCCGCACACCCCAGCTTCCCTTACTCCACCCCACCCGACAGACAGTACTGAGGAAAATGCCTTCTCAAGCCATCACCGTCCTATCACCTGTTCTTTAAACCACTCCAATTGTGGCAGAGATAATAAGGTAGGAAAGGGGTTCATTTCAGTGCCCATGTGACTAACAGAGATTACCTGTCATACAACTAGCTTTAGGCAAGCACCGGTCGTAAAGGTTTGTGCTATGTGCCTGCCACTTCCTAATGTCCGCCTCAGTATCTAAATCCTACGCAGCCTCTCAAAACCAGATAAAGGTCCTGCCTTTTGAAGGGAACTGTTTCCTAGCACTCTTTCATCACTGCAGTTCCTCATCTGCATAACAATTCTCATTTTAGAATTAAGATATTATGGCTGTAACTGTTATTACAACTAACATTTATGAGCACTAAGCCTTTTTATATGCATTCATGTATTTAAATCTCAAAACAATCTAATGATACAGGTGACATTTCTAACAGTCTTATTGAGGTATAGTTGATATACCTGCACATATTTAACTTTACAATTTGATGTGTTTGGATTTAAGCAAACACTTATGATGCCATCACCACAGTCAAAGTAACAGCCATATCCACCATATAGGAGATAATATTATCCCCAGTTAAGGTCTGAGAAAAACTGAGGCACAGAGAGTAAAAAGCTTAAATACTTGCCCTAAACTGCTACCCCCCCTCCTGTTACAGTGTTGTGGATTGAACTGTATCCCTCAATAGATAGGTTCTAGTCCTAACTCCTGAGACCTGCGTGAGTGTGACCTTATTTGGAAATAAGGTCTTTACAGGTATGACCAAGTTAAGATGATGTCATACTAGATCAGGGGGCTCTAGCCCAGTGACTGGTGTCCTATATAACGAGGGGAGATTAGGACACAGGGACACAGGGAGGAGAAGCCGTGTGAAGAGGAAGGCAGAGACTGAGGAGATGCATCTCCAAGCCAAGCAATGCCAAAGATTACTGACAAGACCAGAAGCTGGGAGAAAGGCAGGGAACAGACCGTTCTCTAGAGCCTCGGAGGGAGCACGGCCCTGCCAACACCTTGATTTCACACTTGTAGCCTCCAGAACTGTGACAGAATAATTACTGTTGCTTTAAGCCATGCAGCTTGCGGGGCTTTGTTACTGAGGCCCTAGAAAACGAGGATTACATGGTTTATTTCCTTGTATTCCACTTGTTTCAGATGGGGTCGTTTGACCTTCCCCCCATTGTATATGCTCTGTGAGACAGGACCCAGGCCTTCTACTCTGTCTCACTCACGCATCTACTTAGTTCCAAGTTATTAAATATAGATCAACTGGCACAATGAGTCAAGCACATATTACAAAACTAATAAAGCACCTGAAGTTTTCTTTTGTCATTGTCTTGTAAATGTTTGTCACATTTGTCAAGGAAGACAATAACTGTCCCAACCAAAAGATAGGAACAAATATTTATAAGATTGATTATCTTTCGGACGTGAGGGTTAGCTCTGCATCTGGGTCAGGTGTTTGCCCCGAACAATAGCCCTTGATGGGAATATGGAATAAGTACGGAAAAGATGAGGGGACACCCAGAAGTCTACAAGGTGGCCTGCCAGTCACCTTAAGCTTGTGCCACTTTTAGGAAGGGGAAAATGGATTCTTGATGGCCCAGATGCTAGCCTCCCGGTCATTGTGGAGGTCACCTGATCCAGTTGTCAGCTGTCCATCTTACAATCCCCTCACAACAAAAGAACCTCCCATAAAAATGCTCAGAGCTGAGTACACGACTGCAAACCTATCCTTTCGGGACCCCCATCCACATAATTCCTGATCGCCCTGATGTTCGTAAACACAAAGCGCAGTGTGAACTCGGGTCAGAGAGACTGTTCCACTCTCTAGGGGCAGTGCCAAATACAGAAAGCCACAGTCTCCAAGAAACCCCGCATGCCCAAGTGAGAGCTCCGTGCCCTCTGCCTGAACCGTTCCCCTTCCCACCCACGAGAACTGCGAGGCAGAGAACACAGTCAAGCTTCTGAGATACAGATACCCTGCCCTGCCTACCCCCACAGGGTTGTCACAAAGATAAAATGGGGGGGGGGGATCGTGTGAGAAGTTTTTTCAAAGCTCCATACAAAGGCGCCAGGGCTGCCTTGGTTAGAGGAGCAGGTGACTCTTGATCTCGGGCCCCACGCTGGATGTAGGGATTACTTAAAATCTTTTTTTTTTTAAAGCTCTGAACAATTGCACAGCATCATTATAATAAAACTATACAAACAGTCATTCATTTAGGAAAGCTCCTAAAGCCTACACAGAGACTGAAGTGGCCTAAGCAATCTCTACATGGTTCTGTTTAGATTTTTGAGAGACAGGAAAATGCCATTTCCCTCCACCGCTACCCAGCAGGGCCGGGGAAATAACTTAGAGAACCACAGAACCACAGATTTCCCACAGTGTGAACCAGCCGGGCTCATTCATCTGCAAGCTGTGCAGTGTGACTAAAATGTCCGTGGCGCTAGAGGAGACGGTGCTCCACGGTGAGGCGGCGGTGACCGGGACTTGCAAAAGCGCAGGCGCGCAGGCGCGGCAGCCACAGCCAGGGCGGAGTGAGCGCAAAGAGGAGACACGCAAGCGCACAGACTACTGCTCACTGCGCATGTGCGGAAGGTGCGCGGTGAGTGGGTGGCGGACAAAGGAGTGGAAGTCGTGGAGGGCACAAGGACAGCCACAACTGCACTGCAGTCCGCCCTTGCTTGCGGCTCCCAGGACTTTCACCCCAGAAAGACTGAGGAGAACTGAGGCTTTCTGGATGTCCTGGGAGAAGGGTATCAAAGGTGAGGGAAGTTAAATATCTACATGTTGAGCACTATCCTGTTTAAAAGACACCAGAAGTGACAAAACCTTCCTCCACGTGAAGTTCTCGAGTAGCTTACTCACCTCGAGGTCCAAACATATTGTCCAAAAAAGCATTGACTTCATCATCAAAGGCCTTTAGATGCTCCTGAAAAGGAAAAAAAATGATTAAAGTGGGGTTTTTTGGGGGGGCGGGTGGGGGGGAGACTCTCAAAACAGACCACTACCAACAGAACAGCTGCCAGAATCTCCCAGTCCTAGCTTCAGGGACTCTCGGATGCAAAAACTTAAGTAAAATGGACGAGTTAAACACAGCCTCTCCATTCATGAGCTTGTGTGGATTTGGAGGGAAACAATTCCTTTTTCCTTTCCTTAGGCAACAGGAGTCCTGGAAAACAGGCTTGGAAATTTAAACATTGAAGGGTTATTGACCTTAATTTCACTTCCCTCTAAAATGCTTAGAGGCACAAGCTTTCCCCTAAGCAACCTCTATTGTTACTATTAACAGAGGTTGTGTGCAAACAACATGGAGGGTCTGTACCTACAGGATATAATGTAATTGTTAAATGAAAATTCAGCTGAGTTGTATTTTACAAAGTTGAATCTAAAGCTTTAAAGGGGACTTATTTTTCAAGTAAGGAAATTAAGCAGTACAGCTATTTTTTTCATAACCTTCATATTTTGTTTTTAAAACCTTTTCTATTACATGAATATTTATTTAATACCGTATTAAACAGTGTCACTAGGGTACATCAGATTATTACTGTCACTTTAACTGGATTTAGGTTGAGACAGGAGAATTTCTGTTAAGAATCTTATGGTTGCTAAATTGGCCACAGGCTCTTGGTTTAGCTCCTGTTCATGCTGGTGTGCTATTACACTGCTCAAAATACCTGCTAAGGTGTTCCCTACCCCTGCTCAATGGTCTAGAGCACCACCTCAAGCAAAGGGAAGAAAAGGCAAAGCACTCCCCAGTGTTCCTAGCAAAGGGATGTTTGAAGAGGATTCTGGGGCCAGTAGATGGATGAGTTGAGCGTGACAGCCCTCAGGACGTTCATATAGAACATTCTGTATAATCAACAGTGGGAGTGTAGTCAAAGCATCTCATTCTCAAAGAAAGTCTAAGTGCCAAAGAGGAGAATTAACTTACTGGCATCTGAGAAGATCTGTACTTTTGGTGATTGGCACCTATCATTTAGACCTATTTTTTATTTGTGACTTTGATCCTGAGAAAATTTCCAGGAAACTTAGATCTTTGGGAACTTTAGGAAGCTTGGGAGAGTGGATGAGGATTAGTGGCTGACATCTGTTGGCACCTATGCCTGCTGGCCATGTATTAGGACCTTTATTATTTCGTTGTAGCTCTATAAAAAGTATCTGGGCTCAATCAAGCTTGGAAGTTTCTAGTGTTTTGATTTCCATGAAGGACATCTTGGGAGACCTCTAGATTTGAGAATGGTCACCTACCTCACATGTCAGTGTGACAGAGTAAAAATTGTGTTGCCATTAGAAAAGAGCAGATCTGTCCTGAGGCCTCTCACTCTTGAGCAAAGAATGTTAACCTCACTGATGAACCCACCCTCCTAACAAACACCAATGAAACCTTCCTTTCATTGCCACATCCACCCACACATGTTTAAGCTTTTTCAGTCTGTTTGCTATTGTCCAAAATCCATTTTCTTACACCTGGAGGTCTAAGAAAACTCTTAACTAAGGGTTACAGAGCTTGTATTGGTACTATGAGGTTGCAGAAATTTAGTCACAGTGGAAGACCAGAAATAAAAGAGAGGGGAAGATATGGAGAGAGAGCAGAGTGGAAAAAAATGAGTAACAAAGGGCATTCCACACCATTACCCTGATAACAAAACCAGAGGACACTACAAAAACAAAACACAACAACAGCAGCAAAACCCTAGAGGCCAGTATCTCTGATGAACATAGACCCAAAAATCCTCAGCAAAATATTAGCAACCAATTCCAGCAACACATTAAAAAGGTAATTCACTACAATCAAGTGGGGTTTATTCCAGAGATACGAGGGTGGTTCAATATTTGCAAATCAACTGGTATATCACATTAACAAGAGGAAAAATTTAAAAAACCATGTGATCATCTCAATAGGCACCATAAAAGCATTAGACAAAATACAACACCCATTCATGAAGAAAACTCTCAACAAAGTAGGTTCAGAGGGCCATACCTTAACATAATAAAGGCTATATATGAAAAACCCACAAGGAGCTAACATCATCCTTGACAGTGAAAAGCTGAAAGCGTTTCCTCTAAGATCAGGAATAAGACAAAGATGTATACTCTCACCACATTTATTCAGCATGGTATTATGAAGTTGTAGCTGCAGGAATCAGGTGAGAAAAAGAAGCAAAAGGCATCCAGATTGGTAAAAAAGAAGCAAAACTGTCGCTATTTGCAGGTAGAAAATCCTAATGACTCCACAAAATCCATTAAAATGGAAAATTAGTAAAGTTGCAAGATACAAAATTAACAGAAATCTGTTCCATTTCTATATACTAATAATGAAGTAGCAGAAACAGAAATCTAAAAAAAAAAAAATCCCATTTATAGTTGCACCCAGGAGAATAAAATATCTAGAAATAAATTTAAACAAGGAGGTGAAAGAACCTATACTCTGAAAACTAAAAGACAACTGATGAAAGTTGGTAAGACACTGATGACACAAACAAATGGAAAGATACACTTGGATTAGGAGAATTAATGTTGTTAAAATGTCTATACTACCCAGAGCAATCTATAGATTCAGTGCAATCACTATCAAAACACCTATAGTATTTTTCACAGAAATAGAAAAATACTGAAATTTGTATGGAACCACAAAAGCTGAAGAAATTTTAAGAACAAAGCTAGAGGTATCAAAATTCCAAATTTCAAGCTATACTACAAAGCAACTTTAATCAAAACAGTATGGTACTGGTATGAAAACAGACACAGAGATCAATGGAACAGAATAGAGCCCAGAAATAAACCCAAACCTATATGGCCAATTAGTCTATGACAAAAGAGGCAAGAATGTACAATGGGAAAAGACAGTCTTTTCAATAAATATTGCTGGGAAATATGGACAGCTATATGCAAAAGGGTAAAAGTGGACCACATTCTTACACCATACACAAAACTAAACTCAAATGGATTAAAGACCTAAATGTGAGACCTGAAATCATAAAACTCCTAGAAGAAAACATAGGCAGTAATCTCTTGGGCACTGCCCTTAGCAATATATTCATGGATCTGTCTCCTTAGGCAAGAGAAACAAAGCAAAAATAAACTGGGGCTATATAAAATAAGATTTTGCAGAGCAAAAGAAACCATCAACAAAACAAAAAGACAATCTACTGAATGGGAGAAGATATTTTCAAATGATATATCTAGTGAGGAGTTAGTATCCAAAATATATAAAGACCTAACTCCCCAGCCAAAAACAAATACTCCAATTTAAAAATGGGCAGAGGATGTGAACAGACATTATTCCAAAGATATACGGATGGCCAAAAGACACATGAAAAGGTGCTTGACCTCACTAACTGTCAGGAGTAACCAAGTGAAAACATAAGGGGATATCACCTCACACTTGTCAGACAGCTGGTATCAAAAAGACAAGAAATAACAAGTGTTAGTAAGGATGTGGAAAAAAAGGAACCCTCACACAGTACGGGAAATTAAATTGGTGCAACGACCGTGAAAAACAGTATGGAGGTTCCCCCCAAAGTTAAAACTGAAATACCATATGATCCAGTAATCCCATTACTTGACATTACCCAAAGAAAACAAAAACACTAATTTGAAAAGATACATGCACCCCTATGTTTATTGCACCATTATTTACAATAGCCAAGTTATGGAAGCTGCCCAGCTGTTCATCAACACATGAGTGGATCAAGAAGATGTGGTGTATATATACAATGGATTATCACGTAGCCATAAAGAGAGATCTTGCCATCTGCGACAACATGGATGGACCTAGAGGGTATAATGCTAAGTGAAAGCAGTCTGACAGAGAAAGACAAATACCATATGATGTCACTAACATGTGGAGTCTAAAACACAAACTTAAAAAAAATGGACTCTAAAATACAGAGAAAAAATTGGTGGTTGCCAGCAGGGAAACAGGTAGGGGATGGGCAAAATACATAGGATTAAGAGGTACAAACTTATAAAAGAATATAAAATAAGTTATAAAAGAAATAAGTTATAAAAGAAATAAGTCACAGGGATGAAAAGTACAGCATAGAGAATAGTCAATAATATTGTAATAATGTACGGTGACAGATGGTGTCTACATTGATCATGATTAGCACTGAGTAATTATCGAATTGAATCAATATATTATACATTAACATAACACTATCTAAATTGTACTTTAATAAATAAAATAGAAGGAACACGCCAATCTTTCGGTCCTTAATGTGTGATTCATTAACCAATTACCTGACCATTACTATGTGCTAGCACAATCTCAGGAGCTGAAATACAAAGTCAAATAAGACTCGGTACTCATCTTGACACAGGATACTGATAAGCAAATCAATAATTACAATATTAATGTCTTCAATATGAGAGAAACGTCAGGGACGTGCTGTAAGAACAGAGAGGAAAAAAATATTTGGCCATAAAAAGGAAGGAAATCTTGCCATTTGTGACAACATGGATAGACCTCAAGGGCATTATGCTAAATGAAATAAGAGAGAAAGACAGATATCTTCTGACCACACTTAAATGTGGAATCTAAAAGTACAAAAACCAAAACCCCAAGTTCATAGGTACAAAGAAGAGTTTGGTGGTTACCAGAGGCAGTGATATGAGGGTGGGCAAGATGGGTACAAACTTCTATGTAAAATGAATAAAAAAGTATAACTATATATGTTAATCATACTTATTGTGGTGATCATTTCATATATATACTGAATTATTATGTATATATTGAATTATTATGTTGTACCCCTGAAATGAAGAACATAGAGGGAGCAAATTTAATACAGTTCTTTCAAAAAGAGAAGCCTCCCAGGAAGAGATGGTATTGCTGCTGAGATCTGAAAGACTCTAGGACACCTTCTAGATGAAGAAGGAAGATCATTTCAGGAAGAAGAATCAGCACGTACAAATAGATTGAGACAGGACTCACCTGGGGAATGTTTACAACCAGGGTCTCTACGGACCCTCATGACAGGTGGAAATAAAGCCAATATTGGGAAAATCAGAAACTTGAATAAAAATAAACTCTTTATTTCTGGGTTATTTAATACAGCTTAGTAAGGATACAATCTAAAAAGACGATGAGATAATGAGAGGAGATCAGAAGAACAAATGAAAATTTATCCCGGATTAGTAAAACATTAAGTGTTAAGTAGAAATTGGGTAGTGTTAGCCAACGAAGGATGAACACTTGGCACAGCATGGGAGAGAGCAGCTCAGTAATGAATTCATTGCCACACCAGGTGCTATGGTAAAAGCATGTTGGGTGATTTCCTAGGAGGAGCACCATAACCCAGGAGCTAAGAAAAATCAACAAACTACTAACTACATGCAGTACACTTCGCTCACTCAGCCAACATTTTGAACAACCATTATGTACTAACACTTTGCCAAAGGAGGACAAAAAGGACTCAGAAGCTTATAGACAAAATGTGAAAGTTACACATACAGAGAAAGGCAAACAGCAAACACCTGAGAAGGAGGAGATACACAGAACTGCCATGATGACAGAGGACCCTGAAGGAGTAAGGATTTAAGGTGCGTTTTTAAAGATGGTTATTTGGACAGATTAGAAGAAGGCAACAGTACTGCCCTTACACCTCAGCAAGAGGAATGCCATCTTGAACACCATTACTTCAGAGGGCCCCATGCTAGCCATCCCGGGGTCATGCCCCTCTACGCAGGAAACCCCATGAGCCAACAAAGACACCCATCCATGGCATCGGCTTCCCCTCCAGACTCTGTTCCAAGTTCCCCAGGCCAAGTAATTCTCTGCCAAACAGTTCTCTAACCCCACTTCTAAAACAACTTCAGGGATTTCCCCTTGCCCACATAGTAAAGTCCATGTGCTGGGACTTTATCTTTATTGAAGTATAGGTGACACGCAATGCTACGTTGGTTTCAGGCATACAACACAGTGATCTGACAACTCTAGAGGCTATGCAATGCTCACCACAAGTGTAGTTACCATCTGTTCCCATACAGTGCTATTACAGTACCACTGACTCTATTCCCTGTGTGCTATCTTTCGGGCCCATTACTTCTTCATTCCATAACTGGAAGCCTGTATTTCCTAATCCCCTTCATCCGTTTTGCCCATCCCCTCACCCACCTTCCCTCTGGCAACCATCAGTTTGTTCTCTGTGGGTCTGTTTCTGCTTTTGTACTGTTTTTTAGATTCCACATCTAAGTGAAGCCATGTGGTATTTGTCTTTGTCCATCAGACTTCTTTCATGTAGCATAATACCCTCTAGGTCCATCCATGTTGTCACAAATGGCAAGATCTCATTTTTTATGGCTGAATAGTATTCCACTATAGGTATATTTACATTCATATATTGATGCACTTGGGTTGCTTCCGTATCTTGGCCATTGTTAATAGTGGTGCAAGAAGCAGTGGGGTGCATATATCTTTTTGAGCAGGTGTTTTGTTTTCTTTGGGTAACTACCCAGTGGAATGTTCCATGACTTTAAATTTAATTTATGGCTGTGTATAACAAAGGCTGAAGGATGAAAAGGTTGGAAGTAAGCTTTATTTTGTGTATCCCTACTTGCTTACCACAGCTGCTAAGAATGTAAAATGGTACAACCATGTTGAAAAATGGTTTAGTAGTTTGGTAAAAACATCAACATTCACCTACCATATGATCCAGCATACTACTTCTAGGTATATTTACCCAAGAAAAAATAAAGCATATATGCTTGCAAAGACTTGTACAAAAATATTCATGGCAGCTTTATTTTTAATAGCTAAAAAATAGAAACCTCCCAAATGTCCATCAATAGGTGAATGGATAAATTGTGTGTGTCTATACAACGAAAGACTACTCAACAGAGTAAAAGAGCGACTGATGCACACACAACACGGATGGCTCTCAAAATTATGAAGAAGCTAGACAGAGAAAGAGAGAGAACATACCATGTGTTTCCATTTACATGAAATTCTAGGAAACATAAACTTAGATATGTGACAGAAAGCAAATCAGTGGTTGCTTAGGGACTGCAAGGTAGAACAGTATATCCTTCAAAAATGAAGGTGAAATAAGGATATTGTCGTATGATGCCTAAGTAAGAGAATCCGTAGCCAGCAGAACTGCACTACAATGTATGCTGAAGATGTTCTTTGTGCCAAAGGGATATGATTCCATATGGAAAGGATTTACAGGAAAGGATCAAGAGCACCAGAAACAGATCTTTCTAATGGATGAGTCAGAACCCATAGCAAGGTGGCCTCCACCCACTTCATGATATGCACCATACCCGCCATCCTCACCCCTCACACCCTGCTCCTCCCTACCAGAGGCGCAGGGCTGTATAATCCTCAGGTGACATCCTGCCCCTGCTCCTTGTTCTACGGCCACTAGGAAGACCACCACCTGGAGGCAGTGGTGACCCATCGGAGGCAAACCCACAGCCTTTGTGTAAGGCTGACTCCCTACACAAAGCGGAGATGGTCTCCCAGCTCTGTGCCATGCACCTCACCATGCTGGGGGACAGGCTGGCCAGGCACTCCTGCCTCAGCTACCTTTTTCTGAGAGTACCTGGAAACAGGAGAGCCATGAAAAGCATACCTACTTTTTTGCCCGCACAGTGTTGAGTGGGACTCCCACCTCGCTGAGCTGTGTCAGCTGGAGCTCAGTTTCTTCCTCCCTTTCCTTCCTCTTCCTCCTCTCTTCCCTCCCCCCTGCCTTCACTCACTCTTCCTTCTTCACGTCCCTTCTTTTATGTTTTAGGCATTTTGTGGGTTTTAGCATTTATCAATCATGGGCATGACATTGTCTACTGTGGTGATTCAAGATCTTGATGTTTGTCCTCTTGTTGACACTGTTTTGTAGAACATTTTAAAGACACTTATTTGATCAGAATAATTATTTCCCACCACCAACTCCTTCCTCACTTCTTTGTAAATGAGCAAAGGTTATTAAGGTCTTGAGACAGACTGCTGAGTTTGTAAGAAGACACAATATCTAAATCCTTGCCTTTAAAAAAAAATTTTTTTTTTTTTCAGAGAAAATGAAGTCTGAAGCATTCCATAACGGCAGATCGGGAAATGGGATCCAACCAGCTCAGGAATGGATCCTTCTCAGACTAACCAGACACAACTCTGAAACCTTCCTGGGACCCTCAGGGTCAAGGCGGAGCTGTACAGAACTGAGAGACAGGGACATGACATCTCCTTCCAGAGACAAGGGACACAAACCAGAGTACTGTTACACAGCGAGGCCTCTGTGCTGCTCCCAGGCTTGGGATGGCTGTCTAATGTTGACGCTTCATTTGGCGGCCCCTGAGGGATGGCTCCCAGCCAGTCTGTCGTGTGTCTGAAGAATGGGAAAGTGTTTACATTTGTGAATGAAACTAGAAAGTTTAGAGAATGGCTAGAAGTGGACATATGAAATTCCCTGACCTTCATGCAGCTGACTTCCCAGAATGTATATTTATTTGTATTTCACACTGATACGTGAACCCGCTCACCATCTATCTCCCAGCACAGTGTTCTGGAGGGAGCGGCCAAGGACACGAAATGGGTGAGAACTCCCTAGAATTCTCACTCATTTAGAGGAACTGAATTGTTACTGTTTCTCTTATAGAGTAATTTTCACAAGACTGAAACCATCTAAGTGAGGTACTGAAGCATATTTGAACATTGAAATTGAACATATTTGGTTACCACATCTGAAGAGAACTATAAATTAACCATAGTGATGAGGAAGGATAAGCAGGGAGGGAGACAAACCATAAAACACTCTTAATCTCAGGAAAAAAACTGAGGGTTGCTCGGGGGTCTGGAGGAGGGACAGGGTGGCTGGGTCATGGACATTGGGGAGGGTATGTGCTATGCTGAGCGCTGTGAATTGTGTAAGACTGATGATTCACAGACCTGTACCCCTGAAACAAATAATACACTACATTAATTTAAAAAACAAAACAAAACACAGCATCTGTTTACTAAACACTCGTGTGCCAGGCATGGGACATATATTATCTAGGATTTTCACAAAAGTCCTGCAAGTTGGGTGTTTCTCCCAGTTTACAGATGTGGAAATTGAGACTGTGAGCTCAAGACTGGCACTGCTGTGTGAAACGCAAACCAAGTTCAGTAACAATCAGTGTCTTCTACACCCTCCGAGTGAGAGGTTTCAGAGCTGGGTGGAAGAGGAAGGGTTCTTCGTAGGGCTCCCACTTCGGTTTCCTGCGCTGCAGGACATCTCAGAACAAGAAGCGGACCGAGAAAGGAGGGGTTGATTTTCTCTGCATCCTGGGGATCCCTGAGGCTGCAGGACAGTTTCCCTCAAGTAAGGAGATGAAAGGTTTATTTAGAACAGAATAGGTCTCTGCAGTTTTCCTGTCTGTGTTTGGTTTCCTCGCACAGGGATCTTTATCTTCTCTCACTCCAATCGCAACCCTTCAGGGGCTTCCCGGATCCATCTCTCAGAATACAAAGCAGGGAGGGAAGCCTCTGCCCTGTGGTGTCCAGATCTCTGCAGCAGAACCTTTCTCCTCACCTGCTCTGTCCTGGATAGCACATACTATACAAACTGTCACTGGCTAGTTTATTGTCAGGCTCCTCCAATAGGTCTCCAACAGCCTACTTTATCGCCAATTCTAAGAACAACGGGATTGCGTAATACTCAGTGAATGAATTAACGAAATTCTTCTCATTGTTTTAAACCTTTACAGGATTCACTCAATACTTCTATTTCATATTACTTTGCATTCCTACCTAGATTTTCATATGTGCGACCTGGTTTTCAGTGCATTGTGAAAGATCCTTGGTAAGATTTTATTTATTTATTTGACAGAGAAACAGAGAGCACAAGTAGGCAGAGCAGTGGGGTGGGGGGGCAGGCTCCCTGCTGAGCAGAGAGCCTGATGCAGGACTCGATCCCAGGACTCTGGGATCATGACCTGAGCTGAAGGCAGCCGCTTAACCAACTGAGCCACCCAGGCACCCACATCCTTAACCCTCTTAACACCTGATACGTCATCAGGGTGTACTGGACCCAAGTTTTTGAGTTTCTTTTTCAGATGATTCTTTCTTCCAAAAAACAAAGAAAATATTGTGTATTTTTAAAATAAAATAAAACTCATTCTATTTTGCATTTAACATGAGTCCAGTGGACTCATAAATTTAAGGTACATTGTGCGATCTTAGTGTTTTTATATTTTCTGTATTTTAAAACATCTTATTATTTATTCATCCCAGAAATTATCTCATTATTACTCAAGCATTTAAATTTGTGCAAAAAAAAAGAAAAAAAAGAAGAACAAACTGTGAAAATGTAAGAATGACGGAACTGCCTAGAAGGACAATGAAATAATCACAAGTCATCACTACTGCACTGTCCTTCATTTCTTCTTACTGTATCCAAGGAATGGCATTGTGCTATAGATAATATAAAAGAAATTTAGAGATATCTTTATAGCTTTTTAAAGCTCTCATTGAACACACCTGAGGGTTCAGAATTTTTCATGCTCTTAAACTTTAATTATCATACAAATTACCTGAGGATCTTGCTAAAATACAAGTTTTCATTAACTTGGTGTGGAATGGGGCCCACAAGTCTGCATTTCTACTAAACTGCTGGGTGAGCTTAATGCTGCTGGTCCACAAACCACACTTTGATTTAGCAAGGATTTAGACGATGGTCTCTTGAAATTTGTGTGGAATATAACAAAGGTATTAACTACTTATGTGCTTTTATTATAAAAATACCAAGTTCTTGTTTATTTTTGCAAATCTACTATGTATGTTATTACATATACTACTGTATGAAATTCAAACTTACCATATACTAATTATATCACCACTCACCTCATCGGTATTTAGTAATTAACTCTGCAAACTCACTCAGACAGTATCCACGGTATTCCAAACAGAAATGAAATCACTGGTTCAGTTGTATTTTTCCTTATACTTGCTGTGTCAGAATATGGTATTCTGAAAGTGTCTACTTAGGGAAGAGCACAGAAGGACTGGTGGCCTCTTCTGATAAGATTATGTTTCTATTAAGGTACTGTGAGATTGCATTCACACACTGCATCAGTCAGTACTTGTCAACAAACATCACCAGGTGCTTTTCATGTATATTGCTGTCAAATTCAAACCTTATCCATTCTATACTTACACAACTCATTTTTTTTCAAAACTTAAATGGGATTTTAAGCTTTTGTTCTTTTTGAATTTATCCTCTTCATTTCAGCCCCAACTTTGTGCTTTGTTAAGATTACTCAAATTCTGGACTTCCAGGGAAAATGGTGGAATACAAGGACCCAAAGCTCACCTCACCCCATGGATACAAGTAGATAAACACCCACCTCCATGTAAATAACCCAGAAAATGACCCAAAGACTGGCACAACAGACTATCCGCAGCTAAATGTAGAGAAGAGGCCACATCAAAAAGGGTAGGAAGGGCAAGAACGCAGTTGGGAGCAAAACTGACCCATGAGATAGTCCCTGGGAGGGAGGGACACCGCAGGTTTGGGGAGGGGAGAGGAGCAGATCCCACACCAGGCACCCCAGACACAGGAGACCCACACTGGGTAGACAAAGCTCCCTAACATTTGGCTTTGAAAACCAGAGAGACTTAACTTCATGAGTTCTTACAATCAGTGGGGCTTAACACCTGGAAATTCTAACTCAGCAGGCTGGCTCTGGGAGAACAAGAGGGTGAGAGGAAACTAAGTTTACCTTAAAAAGACAGCACAACAAACAGCCCGCAGAAATACAGTGTAGAAGCAGCAGTTTGAAAACCCCCTGGGATATATGGGAGGGAGATTTCTATACTCGTCTCAGAGCGTGTGCTGGACAGGCAGGGATATTTAGGATACTTCTCCAAGAACAAATGAGCTGGCAGGTGCCATTTCCCTCCCCCACCCACTCCTGCTCCTGTGGACCTGCCCCCTTCAAAATGCCTAGGCCAGAACCCATCCAAAGAGGTACCACAAACCTGGCATGTGAAGCAGCCCCACCAGGGGCCAGCAGCACTCCAAAGTGACTCCTGCACTGGGGTCAAGGGAAGGTAACCACACACACCTGTCCTACTGCAGCCCCAGCGAAGGGCTGGGGGCAGACATCTGACTGCAGGCCCTGGCCACATACAGAAGCTTCTCAGGGGACAACACAGGGAGAGCCCCCTGCAGTTTGGTGCTGCTGCATCCTAGGCCTGTGCCTGGTCTGACTCGACTCAAGCCCAGTGTGGCCCCAGAGCAGCCCACTAACACAGGGACTAAACCCTGCCCATGGCGGGCAAAGAGAACCATTGCAGATGACTGCACTGAAGGCAAATGAGGCTCAGCCACAACAGGAGACATCCCTGACAGGGGTGGTTCTGATACATGGGACACTGCCCTGCAGGGCCCTACAGGACCTCTTCTTCAGAAGACCACTATGTTCCAGCACAGGAGACATAGCTGACTTTCCTAACAGTAGAAACAGATACAAGGAATTAGACAAAATGAGGAGACAGAGGGATATGTCCCATATGGAAGGACAGGACAAAATCACATCAAAGGAGCTAATAAACCAAACAGAGATTAAATAATATGCCTAATAGAGCATCTAAAACATTGGTCATAAATATACTCCCCGGACTTGAGAAAAGAGCGGAGGATCTCAGTGAGACCCTCAACAAAGAGAGAAAACATAAAAAAAAACATGATAAAGAACTCAATAAATGAAATTAAAAATACACTAGATGGAATAAACAGCAGAGGAACCAAAACAATGGATCAGCAACCAGAAGAGAGAGTGATGGAAAGCAATCAAGCTGAACAAGAAAACAGAAAGAATAAACGAGAATACACGAAGGGAACTCAGCAACACCATCAAGCATAACAACATTCACATTATGGGGACCCCAGAAGGACAAGAGAGAGAAAAAGGGCCAGAAAATCTATTTGAGGAAATAGCTGAAAAGTTCGCAAATATGGGGAAGGAAAAAAACATTCTGGTCCAGGAGGCACAGAGACCTCCCCTCCCCCAACAAAATCAACCCAACTATATCCACACCAAGACACATTAGTAATTAAAATGGCAAAAAGTACTGATAGAGAATATTTATTATTTTTAATGGGAAGTTAAATTTTTGCAAGGGTAAAATGATATAGCTTTATATTTGGGGCCACAGAACACCTTAAAATATCTGTATTTTTTATTTTAAGGTTTTTTAAAGTTATTTGTTCTTTTTTTTTTTTAAGCACCGGGTGCTTATCACAAGTGCATTCCTTAAACCCTATCACCTATTTCACCCATCCCCCACCCACCTCCTCTCTGGTGACCATTAGTTTGTTCTCTATAGTTAAGAATCCATTTTCTGGTTTGTCTCTTTTTTTTCCTTTTGCTTGCTTGTTTCTTAAATTTCACATATGAGTGAAATCATATGGTATTTTTCTTTCTCTGACTTATTTCCCTTAGCATTATATATTCCAACTCCATTCATGTTGTTGCGGATGGAAAGAATTCATCTTTTTATGGTTGAATCATATTCCATTGTATGTATACATATCACAACTTCTTTATTCATCCATCTATCGATGGACATTTGGGATGTTTCCATAATTTGGCTATTGTAAATAATACTGCTATATGCTTAGGGATGTATGTATACCTTTAAATTAGTGTTTTTGTATTCTTTGGGCAAATACACAGTAGTGCAATTGCTGGATCATAGGGTTGTCCTTTTAATTTTTTTTTTTTTCCTAGAGAATACACATGTGTTGGGGGGTGGGGAGGGGTGGGAAGAGGGAGAGAGAGAATCCTAAGCAGGCTCCATCCTCAGTGCAGAGTCTGACACTGGGCTTGAACCCACAACCCTAAGATCACGACCTGAGCCAAAATCAAGAGTTGGATGCTTAACCAACGGAGCCACCCAGGTGCCCCTCACAGAGTGGTTCCATTTTAACTTACTGAGGCACCGACATTCTGTTTTCCACAGTGGTTGCACCAGTTTGCATTTCCAACAATAGTGCAAGAGGGTGATAGAAAATTTTAATTTTTTTAAAGATTTATTTGAGAGAGAGAGAAGGGGCGAGCATGAGCAGGAGGGAGAAACAGAGGGAAAGGGAGAAGCAGATTCCCCACTGAGCAGGTAGCCTGATGCAGGGCTTGATCCTAGGACCTGAGGTCACATCCTGAGCCAAAGGCAGACGCTTAACCAGCTGAGCCACCCAGGTGCCCCAAGAGAGAATTTTAAAAGGAGCAAGAGAAAAGAGTTACAAGGCAAACCACAATAGTCCAAAATCTTTGGGATGAAGCAAAAGCTGTTCTAAGAGGGAACTTGAGAGCAATATAGGCTCACCTTAAGGGGAAAGAAGAATGTCAAATAAGCAACCTAGCTTTCCACCTAAAAAAGCTATAAAGAGTACAAAACTCCAAACCAGTAAAAGGAAGAAAATAATAAAGATTAGAGCAGAAATAAAATAGATACAAACAAAAAGCAATAGAACACATTAATGAAACCAGAAGCTGGTTCTCTGAAGAGAATAACAAAATTGATAACCTTTTAGCCAGGCTCATCAGGAAAAAGAAAAAGCGTTGGGATGGAGGGCTCAAATAAAATCAGAAATAAGTAAGGAGAAATAATAACTGACACCACAGAAATACAAGGATTATTAGAGAATATTCTGAAAATGTGTATACCAACAAATTGGACAAACTAGAAGAAACAGATAAATCCCTAGAACATATCACCTCTCAAAACTCAACAGGAAGAAGTAGAAAATTTGAACAAATTGCTACTTCAATTTCATTGCTGGTATTAAAAAAAAATCCCCACAAACAAAGAGTCCAGGACCGTATGACTTCATAGGTTAATTCTGTCCGATATTTAAATAGTTAGTACCTATTCTTTCCAAGCTATTCCAAAAACAGAAGAGGAAGGAAAGCCTCCAAATTCATTCTATGAGGCCAGCATTACCCTTATGCTAAAACCAGATAAAAATGCTAATAAAAAAAGAATTACAGGCCAATATCTCTGGTGAACACAGATGGAAAAATCTTCAACAAAATATTAGCAAACTGATTCCAATAACACATTAGAAAAAAACCCATTTACCACAATCAAGTGGGATTTGTTCCTGGGTTGCCAGGGTGGTTCAATATTCATAAATCAAATAGGATATATTGCATCAACAAAAGAAAGGATAAATGCCATAAACAAAATAGGTTTAGAGGGAACATATCTCAACATAGCAAAGGCCATATGTGAAAAACCCTCACCTAGCATCATACTCAATGGTGAAAAACTGAAAATTTTTCTCCTAGATCAAGAGCAAGGCAAGGGTGTCCACTCTCACCACTTTTATTCAACATAGTACTGGAAATCCTAGCGACAGCAATCAGAGAAGAAAAGAAATAAAAGGTATCCAAATCAGTAAAGAAGTAAAACATTCACTATTTGCAGATGTCATATACTCGATATAGAAAATCCTAAAGACCCACCAAATAACTCTTAGAACTGATAAGTGAATTCAGTATAGTTGCAAGATACAAAATCAATATATGGAAGAAATTTGTTGCATTTCTACACACTAATAATAAATTAGCAGAGAGAGAAATTAAGAAAATAATCTCATTTACAATTTCACTAATAATAATAAAAATACCTAGAAATAAACTTAACCAAGGAGATAAAAGACCTGTACTCTGAAAACTAGAGAACAATCATAAGAGAAACTGAAGATGATTCAAATAAATAGAAAGCTATTCCATGCTCATGGATTGGAAGAACAAATACTGTTAAAATATCCATACTATCTAATCTATAGTTATAAAGAATCTCTATCAAAATACCAATAGTACTTTTCACAGAACTAGAACAAATAATCCTAAATTTTGCATGGAACCACATAAGACTCCAAAGAGCCAAAGCAATCTTGAAGAAGCATGGTCCTAACACAGTGAGAGGCATAATAGATCAATGGAACAGAATAGAGAGTCCAGAAATAAGCCTACAATTATATGGCCAGTTAATTCATGACAAAAGAGGCAAGAATATGCAATGGGAAAGAAAACTCTTCAACAAATTGTGGTGGGAAAACTGGACAGCTACATGCAATAGAATGAAAGTAGACCAGTTTCTTATGCCATGGACAGCAATAAACTCAAAATGGATTAAAAACCTAAATATGGGGGTGTCTGGGTAGCTCAGTGGGTTAAGCCTCTGCCTTTGGCTCAGGTCATGATCTCAGGGTCCTGGGAATAGCCCCACGTTGGTCTCTCTGCTCAGCGGGGAGCTTGCTTCCCTCTCTCTCTCTGCCTGCCTCTCTGCCTACTTGTGATCTCTCTCTGTCAAATAAATAAATAAAATCTTTTAAAAAACCCTCCTAAATGTGAAACCTGAAACCATACAAATCATAGAAGAGAGCACTGGCAGTAATTTCTCTGACATGAGCCATAGCAATCTTTTTCTAGATAGGTCTCCTAAGGCAAGGAAAACAAAGGTAAAAATAAACTACTGGGAATACACAAATATAAAAAGCTTTTGCATAGTAAAGGACAATAAATAAAACAAAAAGACAATCTATTGAATGGCAGAAGATATTTGCAAATGATATATTTAACTAGAGGTTAGTATCCAAAATACATGAAGAACTTATACAACTCCACACACACACACACACACACACACACACACAGAAATCTGATTGAAAAATGGGCAGAAGACATGAACACTTTCCAAAGAGGACATATAGATTACTAACAAACCCATGTAAAAATGCTCAAAATCAATCATCACTAGGAAAATACAAATTAAAACCACAATGAGGTATCACCTATCAGAAAGGCTAAAATCAAAAGCACTAGAAACAATAAGCATTAGTGAGGATGTCGAGAAAAAGGAACCGTCGGGCACTGCTGGTGAGAATGCAAACTAGTGCAGCCACTGTGGAGAACAGTATGGAGGTTCCTCAAGATATTAAAAATAGAATTATCATATGATCTAGTAATTCTGGAACTGGGTATTTACCCAAAGAAAATAAAACACTAACTCAAAAAGACACCTAATGTCCATAAATAGATGAATGGATAAAGAAGACGTAATACACACACACACACACACACACACACACACTGGAATATTATTCAGCCATAAAAAGAAATGAAATCTTGCAATTTGCAAAAACATGGATGGATCCAGAGGGTATAATGCTACGTGAAATAAGGCAGTCAGAGAAAGACAAATACCACATTTCACTTAAATGTGGAATTTAAGAAAGAAAACAAAGAAGAAAAGAGAAACCAAAAAACAGGCTCTTAACTATAGAGAACAAACTGAATGATTACCAGAGTAGGGAGTGGGTGGGGGGTGGGTGGAATAGGTGATGGCAATGAAAGAGTACACTTGATCATGATGAGCACTGGGTGATGTATGGAATTGTTGACTCATATTGTACACTTGAAAATAATATAACACTTTACATTAATTATATTGGAATTTCAAAAAACAGTTTTCCAAATTCCTAAATACATATATTTTTTCTTTTTAGGTTTAGTGTATCTTAAAGTTTTGGCAACTTTATTTAAAATACTAATAAAACAAAGTTGCACAAGTCCGAGTGTTATGGATCAAATGTTTACGTTCCCCTCCAATTCATATATGGATCATATTTGGAGAGGAGGGTTTAGGGAAGTTTATGTCTCCCCCCCCCCCCAAATTCATATGACCAGTGTGATCATATTTGGAAGAGGGTTTTGGGAAACAGATTTAGATGAGATCTTGAGGATGGAGCCCTTATGATGGATTTGTGCCCTTATCTGAAGAGGCACCAGTTTGCCTTCTCTCTCAGCCATGTTAAGGCACAATGAGGACGTGGCTTTCTCCAAGCCAGGAAGAGCACCTTCACCAGAAGCTGACCATGCTGGCATCAGAACTCTGACTTTAGGCTCCAGAACTGTGAGAAAATAAATTTCTCTTGTTTAGCTACCCAGTCTATGCTATTTTGTCAGGAGTGTTTGAACTGGCTAAAAGAAAAAGAAAAAAAAACAGGCCTTGAAGACTGCCTTACAGAACAACTGTGTAAGAAAAAAAAATCATGGCTTGAGCTCATCTAATGTAAAGGGCAATACGAACTTCACATTATTGGATTTGGTTTAAATAAACAGTTTAACAAACCTCAATTTATTTGTCTATGCATGTATATGTACATACACACATAGACATATATATAAGGAAAATTTTGGAAGGAACCATATTAAATTAATAGCAATTATCTCTGGGGGGAAGAGAATAACATGGGGCAGGGAGCAGGTGAAGGGAAAGGGAGACACCCTTTACTCTGTATGTGTCTAATGTCTTAGTTTTTAATAAGAAATCATTAACAATATATTAACTGTGTAATTAAAAATATTACAACTAGAAAGAAATATTGTTAATGGGATGACTATCAAAGAAAGTTGTAGAATTTCCTCAAAAAAACCTAATCATACTTTTGAGTAGATTTGTCTCTTCCTATTCATATGAAATAAAAAATGAGATGAAATAGATGATATCATGATGTAAAACAATTTAAAAAATATAACCCCATGTGAAATTCTTGACCAAGTACATGATAGGTAACCTCAGGTTTCAAATACGTATTTTATTATTTTGTATTGATACAAAAAGACTAGTGATTACAGTAATCATCCCAAAGTTTTTTTTGTTTTTTTTTTCCCCCAATAGATAGGCAAAATTGACAAACCTTTGCCTAGACTAACTCAGGAAAAAAGGGAGAACTTAAAATCATAACTGAAAGAGAAGACATCACAACTGATACCACAGACACAAAACCATGACAGACTACTATGAAAAATTATACACCAACAAACTGGTTAACTTAGGAAAAATGGATGAATTCCTAGAAATACAACCTATGAAGACTAAGCCATGAAGAAATAGATATCTGAACAAACTAACAGGAGTAAGGACACTGACTCAGTGATCAAAATCCCTCAGACACAGAAAAGCCTAGGACCAGATAGTATCACTGATGAATTCTACCAGAAATTTAGAGAACAATTAATGCCAATTTCTCAAACTTTTTCAAAAAACGAAGACAGGGCATTCCCAAATTCATTTTACAAGACCAGCATTATACTGATACCAAAGCCAGATAAAAAACTACAAGAAAAGATTATAGACCAACATCCCTGATGATAATGTAGATGCAAATTTTTCAAAAAAAATTAGCAAACTGAATTCAACAGCACATTATAAGAATCATACACAATCAAGTGGGATTTATCCCCAGGTTGCAAGGATGGTTCAATACAGACAAATCAGTAAATGCAGTACATCACATCAACAGAATAAAAGATAAAAATCGTATCTCAACAGATGCAGAGAAAGCCTCTGACAAAAATACAACATCCATTTAAGATAAAAGAGCTCAATGAATTGGATATAGAAGAAACACATCTCAACACAATAAAGGCCACTTACGACAAGCCCACTGCCAACATTATATTCAATGGTGAAAGGCTGAAAGGTTTTCCTCTAAAATCAGAAACAAGACAAGGGCACCCAATCTAACCACTCTTATTGCATATAGTATTGGATCCTAGCCAAAGCAATCAGGCAAGAAAAAGAAAAGGCATCCAAACAGAAAGGAAGAAATCTTTGTCTGTAGAGGATATGACTTTACATATAGAAGATCCTAAAGATCTTGTTAAAAAAAATATATATGTATACACATATATATAAATATTTAGAGCTAATCAATAAATTCAGTGAAGTTGCAGGTTACAAAAATCAACAGAATTACATTTCTACACACTACCAAAAAAGCAACTGAAAAAGAAATAAAGAAAATAATCCCATTCACAATGGCATCAAAAATAATACTTAAGAAAAATTTTAATCAAAAAAGTGAAATATCTGTACACT
The DNA here is from genome assembly GCF_963455335.1 of Martes martes. Taxonomy (NCBI): domain Eukaryota; kingdom Metazoa; phylum Chordata; class Mammalia; order Carnivora; family Mustelidae; genus Martes; species Martes martes. Next base: position 132,752,805 of record NC_137893.1, read on the forward strand.
GAAAACTATTAAGATTTTGATGAAAGAAACTGAAGAAGATGCAAATAGATACCCCACAGTCATGGGTCAGAAGAATTAATATTGTTAAAATGTCCATACTCTCCAAAGTCATCTACAGATTCAATGCAATCCCTATCAAAATTTCTATGGTATTTGTCACAGAAATAGGAAGAAAATCCTAAAATTTTTATGGAACCACAAAGACCCCAAATAGCCAAATCAATCCTGAGAAAGAAGACCAAACCTGGAGGCATCAAACATCTTGAACCATACTAGGAACTTTACTACACAGCCATAGTAATCAAAATAGTATGGTACCAGAATAGAAACAGACACATAGTCCAATGGAACAGAAACAAGAGCCTAAAAATAAATAAAAAAAAAAAAAGATTTAAACCTAAGACCTGAAACCATAAAAACTCCTAAAAGACACAAGCAAAAAGCTCCTTGACATTGCTCTTGGTAACATTTTTTGGATGACACCAAAGCACAAGCAAGAAAAGCAAAAATAAGTAAGTGGAACTATATCAAACTGAAAAACTTCTGCAAAATAGAAGAAACAGTAACAAAATGAAAAGCCAAAGTACAGAAAGGGGGAAAACATTTGCAAATTGTAGCTCTGGTAAAGAGTTAATACCCAAAAATACATAAATAACTCAAACAACTCAGCACAAAAACCACCTGACTAAAAAAATGGAGAGAGGAAATGAATATTTTTTCACAGAAGACCTACAGATGGCCAAAACGCACATGAAAATGTGCTCAACAGGACTAGTCATCAGAGAACTGCAGAACTCTATTGAGACCTAACCACACACCTGTTAGAATGGCTCTCCTCAAAGGGAGCTCCCAAATGTCAGCCAGGATATGGAGAAAGGAAACCCCTGTGTGCTGTTGGTGGAAATGGAAATTGAGGCAGCCATTATGAAAAACAGTACAGAGGTCCCTCTAAAAATTAAAAATCGAACTACCAGGATCCAGCAATCCCACTTCGGGATATATACCCAATGAAATGAAAACAAGATGTCGGAAATATCTGTGTCCCGATGTTCACTGCAGCACTATTCATGAAAGTCAATACATGGAAACAATCTAAGTGTCAGCAGATGAATGGATAAAAACGATGTGGTATAAATATGCAATGGAATAATATTCAGCTATAAGAAAGGCAAAAATCCTTCCAACTCAGATGAACCTTGAGGGCATCGTGCTAAGGGAAGTAAGTCAGAGAAAGGGAATTCATGTGGAATCTTAAAAAAACTAAATCATAGACATAGCAGAGTAGTAGTCACCAGGAACTGGAAGGTACAGAAAATGGGCAGATACTGGCCAAACGGTACAAACTAACAAATTCTTGGCTTCTAATACACAGCACTGGGAATATAGTTAATAATACCGTATCAAATACCTGGAAGTTGTTGAGAGTAGATCTGAAATGTTTTCGTCAGAGTAAAGATTCTGAGATAGGATAAAGGCATTAGCTAATGCTATAGTGGTAACCATTTCGCAATAGAGAAGAGCATCAAATCATCATATTGTACACCTTAAACTTACATAACGTCATACGTCAATTACATCTCAAAGCTGGAAAAAAAAAGTCATCAGCCCGACTCTCTACAGTAATTGGCCGTGTTTGGTTAAATCTTGAATCTTGTATAAAACATGTTAAGCTGGGGCGCCTGGGTGGCTTCGTCAGTTAAGCGTCCACCTTCGGCTCAGGTCATGATCCTGGGGTCCTGGGATGGAGCCCCACATTGGGCTCCCTGCTCGGCAGGAAGCCTGCTTCTCCCTCTGCCTGCAGCTCCCCCTGCTTGTGCTCGCGTGTGCCCTCTCTCTCTGTCTCTGACAAAGAAACAAAAATATAATCTTTAAAAAAACAAAACAAAACAAAACACGTTAAGCTACCAAAACTCAACTATCTTCAAAAGATCAATAACATCAGCAGCGTCACCACTAATATTTCTCTATAAGGCTTAGAGATGCCTAGAGAAGGGTCCAAGAGGACCCTCCAACTCTTAAGTTACTCCACTCTGCTTTGTCCACAAACACACCATAGGAAAAGGGGTCTGGCTGAAGAATGACCTACTCCCTACTAAAAGGATTTTCCTTCAATCAGAACAAATAAGCTCACATAGGACTTCCCTCAATGGGTTTGCAGCAGTACTCTCCTCAGAGTACTGGTCCAATTACAATTTTGTTAACAGTAAAATAGGATTTTTTCCTTAGTGGGTTAAAATTACATAAGAAGCAAAGCCCCAAAGCAAGCCTAGTCTAGTGACAACCTTATTATTTTTATCATTACAAGTGTTTATTCTCATTATTGATATTTTAATACAGTACAAACACAGTAGAAAGCTCAGAGGAAGTAAAGTCCACCTGACCAGCAGACCACACTAAGGTAGTCGAGACACATATACTAGGCATTTTAATCTCCATTTCTTCACATCCAACTAAAAGTTGCATCCTTTTTGGCATAAAATCCGGAAAGTTTTTATTTAAAAAAAATTTTTAAAGCTACATAAGATATTGGGGTTGCAGGAAAGGAGTGATTCGCCATCTCTCCCGCACAGAACAGAAAACAAGAGACGCGCATTCTCAACTTTTCCGCGGAATACTGCATGGAATCTGGTACCTGCAGGACTCCTTTGCATCAGTGGTGACACCCAGCAGAGTCTGGGATACCTATCGTAGGCACCACTGATCTCTGCCAGTCAGCTGTCAGCATTCTCTCAATGTAACAGCAGATGTCTGGTGGGTATGGTGGCCCTGGCCTTCCCCCCCAAAAAAGGAGATCTGAGCAAGACAAGAGAGGTATCCCCACAGATACCCTGAAATAATGGACCAGAATTACTCATGGACATGAATTATACAGAACTCCTGAAAAAACTGTCTGGGTATGGGTGTATGTCAAAGATAGAGGATACTACAGGAAATTTGTCAGGTGCTGGTGAAAAGACTGGTGAGACGTGAAAAGCATATACACAAATTACTGTGAGCCAGTGCTCAGATGTGTATCTCTGGCACATAGAACATTCCCTGGTTAACAAAGACAGGAGATAAATATATCTGATTTGTTAACTCTCAAAAATAGATTTGAAACACCTTAAAAATATATTCACAATGCTTAGATGATCTGTGAATTAATTCACCAGTCCCGTAGATACCTACCAAGTTTAAGAAGACTGAAATTCTACTAGGCAAATATATTTTCTTAATAGTGATACAGTAATATTAGTTTATTTCCAGTTACTTTGCAAATTATGGCCTTCTCTCCAAGAGTATGGAAATAAAATCCAAGACCATACTTCTTTCATGACATTCTGGGCCCATTAAAAGATATTAAATAACTGCCAGTGTAGAGGGAATAAAAGGGAATCTGCTGTACAGGAAAACAGAGTGTGTCAATTTCACAACTACAGAATAAAGTCATTCACAGATTCAATACCGAATACGTAAGGAACGAAAAAAAGCTAGTAACGATGCTAAGGTTACACTTCAAGATCCTCATAATGATTATTACAACTTCTACTTCCACAGGAAGTAGTGAGTGAATACAAAACTCCTTGGAAATTTAATCCAAAGCCAGATAGTTGTATTCAGGACACCTTGGAACTGTACCAGTTTCTGAATTTGGGGACATGGGGAAGAATAAAGCTCTTTCACGATTAACAACAGCAATGAAAGGAGATTCTGTTTGTATGTGCCTTGGTTATCAAGTGCTGACCAGAGGGGAAGCAGGTTGGTTATTCTGCATGTGTAAGTGGTTTCCTTTTGAATGAAAACAAGGAAAGTTTTTAATGATTTCTTGAGAAAAAATGAGCCAGGTTATATTTCTAATTTTTTCTTTTCGTTTTTATTTATTCGACAGAGAGAGATCACGAGCAGGCAGAGAGGCAGGCAGAGAGAGAGGGGGAAGAAGGCTTCCCGCTGTGCAGAGAGCCCAATGTGGGGCTCGATCCCAGGACCCCGAGACCATGACCCGAGCCGAAGGGAGAGGCCCAACCCACTGAGCTACCCAGGTGCCCCTATATTTCTGATTTTTTAAGCAATAATCATACCTATTTCTGTGCATTCTATTTATTTCTATATATTCTCAAAATATCTATAGTTTACAGTAGATTTATGGTAAAGTAAAAAGATGTGTTCTTTTATTGCTAATACTGAGCAAGAGACAGAATGTTAGTCATATGGACGGTTCTATATCTTTCTTTCAAAGTATATAAACCCATCCAATAAGGGGACTTATTGAGCAATCTAGATTCTTTCTCTGCTGAATGAAATCCTTTATCACACACTTGGCTGTTTGGTAGTATATTATCATAAAGTGACAGTCAGAGCCACACTTCATTAAGTGAAGTCTTTTCTAAGAGGTGAAGGAAAAGCACACCCTTCCCTTAGCATTTTAATCCAGATAATGGAAGATCAAATTGAGCATAGTTGGCAGGCTCTAAGAAGAAAATAAATCACTGAAAGGCAAAATGCAGCTTGAGCTGTGTGGGAGGGAAAAAAAAAAAAGGCCTTTGTTGATGGCCACTTAACCTTTATTGATGGTCAGAAAGTTTTACAAACTAATTTTGTATATGTAAATCTCATGTTATTTTGAGCATCTTCTGGGATATTGCCTTAGTTCACCTTAAGTAATTCATCAACATTCAATCACCAACCCAGCTTGGTCTCCCAAAACACTGAGCTAATAGATGAAGACAGATATTTCTATGGGGAGGTGGATGGGGGTGGATGAAGAGGTGATAAATGTTATCTATTTTATAGATAAGAGGCAGAAGACAAAATGATCACAATTATATACCACATGCGACTCAGCCCACTGCCTTTGCCAAGGTATTTTGTCAAAGTAAAATTAAGGAAATGTAAGTGTCTGGCTGCCATTCTTTTCTATTAGCATTGCATGACAAAATCTTCTCTCTGGGCTCTTCTTGAGCTATTGTTTGAACCCTGCTAAATGAGCACTTTTATAAAACATTACTACCCTTTTTCTTACTGATAAATCACTTTTATTCAATGGAGAACAGAAAGCATTTTGTCATGTTTTCTCATCTTCTTCAAAGAGCAAATTAGAAAGCTTCAAGCTTCCCCCACCAAGTCCCTATCCTCCATACAACCAGATGGCCATCCCATTCTGGGCCCATATAACAATTCTGAAGAAGCCACTACTGGAAATATAAAACACATAAGGAAATAAATGATAAAGTATTTTAGCTTCATATATGTCTGAAGTATGCAGAACGGATGCATAGTTTTGGAAGTAATCTGCACAGGTAGGACTGAAATCAGGTAAGACCCAATGCCACCTTCTAAATTAACAGGATAATTTCTGCTTGGTAAGCTGGCTTCCTTGAGTCAGTTCATTCATTACACATTTTTTTTTTAGTTCAACTGCGTGTAAGCAAGCAAGGCCTTCTTTTGAATGTTTATCTTCAGTGTAACTTTTACTAGGGTAGAAGAAACATTTTAAAGTGAATAAATGCCTATTTGAAATGATTACAGATGCATCATAAAAATTAGAATTGAGTTAGAAGCACAACCATTTCAAGGCATATAAATAAGAGACTATTACCAGGTTTTCTTTAAAAAGTCAGCATGTCAATTTATCCCTTTGACTTCCATAAAATAAACACACACACACACACACAATACAGTTAACTTCATGACCTTAGAGTTTAAAAATATTTTCTTGGCAGAAGTCTTCACCTAGTTTTAGCTTTTCAGCACTCAAAGCTTGTTTTCTTGTTAAATACAGCTTTTTAGAGATGTTGACTACTACAGCAATAGTGTTTTCCCTCCCAACCCTAAAAAGGAAAGGGTAAAGTCAGTGACACTACTGGACAGTGACCCTGGGCAGCAGAAGGAGCGGGTGAGAAACAGACCTTCGAGAAGACCCTGGATGCAGGCATGTTTTCAGGAAGATACAGCGGAAGTAGCAACTGAGCGGTAGTTATGAGAGCCTGGCTTCCACCTCCCCTGGTGATTTGGCTGATTATCGCTTCCAGCGTTTTCTCAAATAACAGCCAGAATTAGTTGCCAGAGAAATAAAGACTTAAGGAAACTTTTCTAGCCTGACTGTGAAAACAAGTATGTTGCCTTTAGACATATTAGAAAAGTTAAAGATGTTGGATTATGAAGTTTTTGTTATTTAAAAGGAGAAAGTCAAACGGACTCATTTGCATAGCTTTAAAACAGCCCTAGGACTGAAAATGTAGTGACTCCAGCAGCCAGCGGCAAGCTAGGCATAAAGGTTAGGTAATGCTGTGCTGGGCTACCCACATAGTGGGGTGGCATGTGGTAGGAAATCCTTGGTGATCCTTCTTGGCTGTAACAGGAAGAACAGCCAACTCCTATACTAATCCTGGACTTGGGAATGAAGAGTTATGATGCAGATATCTGGGACAACCACCAAGGACCTGATTCTTAAATAGAGAGCCTCCTTTGTTTCACTAGACATACTAGGAACCGTGGGAAATAGAAGCTGTTTATCAGTACTTTCTTCAAGTCCATAGCAGTCTTAAGTCCAAGAGACTTCCGAAGACAGCAGCCGGGAACAATTAGAAGGAAAAAAACAAAACAAAACAAAAAAACCCATCTTACAGTGTTTCCTTCCAGCTTCAAGGAAAACCTTACAACACTGACTTGCTCTTCCTCCAGCTCTTCCCTCGGAAGTGCGCAGTCTGATTGTCACCCAACTGTTCACTCTACCTTACTACTCCTTCAGTCTCTAGAATTCTCTAACACAGGAGTCACTTGAATGTATTCACAGAGAAAGCTATTTAACGTCATGACAGCGATGGTTACTTTAACTTAAATCTTTTAGAATAAAACCTATTCCTGCCAAACCTGTAAGGAGAGCTTGCATGCACTCAGCAGTGTCCGGAATGCAGGATAAAAAAATCAGTGTTATATATATTAATTAAAAATCCTATTTAACAAACACGAGCTTTCCCAATTCCACAGGATCTCTTACAGGGAACTGCCCACACATTTAGCCACTTAGTAAACATAACTGCTTCACTACAAAGCCAGTAATTGTTATAATGAGACAGAAAGCACTGGAATATGAATTAAGAAACCCAGGTTCTCATCTTGACTCTGGCACCAATAAGTTCTGTCATCTAGAACCTCATTTACATAATACAGGAGGGAAAAAACCACCCTCCCTTCTTCTGATGACTGAATCAGCTGCTGTTGAGCGCATTTACCTAGAAACAGAGATTTTATGACAAGTATTCATGGAACACTGATATGTTTCAAGGTGTCCTACCTCATTTTAGAATCAGTACAATAAGTATACCTCTGTCCTGTTATCCATGTGTAATTCCAACCCAATCCGTAGTTAACAATATGAAATTTGACCTGTGGCCACACTCTTAACTCCTACAAAAGAGCCTCTAGCTTTGTATGTATCCCCCATACAAAAATTGAAGAAATACCAGATTTCCTGCCAGTTTATAAACTGTAGCCTGGTTTCTTCGTAGGAACTTTAACAAAGCTGCATGAAACACTCGTATTATATCCAGCAGGGTAACGATCCTTCTGAAGAGCAACTGTCCTTCCTTACATGGAGATCTAACAACGTTAGGTAAAATAACTTTCTAAAATATCTGAAAATTTTATGTCATTTCTTCTCCATTTCTTAAACTTACACTTGCTTTGTGAACAATAACTTTTAAAATACTACAGTAATATTAGCTCCTTTCCCATCACAGAGCACTATAAAGCCATAGAATCAGCCCTACATAGTCCAGACTTCTTCTGATGAATAGAAACATAGAAAGGAAAAATACAGAATGATATTTTAAACCTCAGATGAATCAACGAGCAGCTTGCTGGCTCTCACAGTATCAGAGAATCACAGACATCTAACTCAACTTTGCACCCGAAGCCAGAAATAATCACTTTCTGCAGTAATTCTGATAGAAATTCACCCACCTTACTGCAAAATACTCCAGAGAAAGTCTTCTCACCACTCTGCAAAGTAGCACGTTCTGTTTTTAAAATGTTATGTTTTTTGGAAAACCCTTATTTTGAGCTAAAACTCTTTATTATCCATCAATCCTACTTTCCTCTGAAATCAGACACAGCTGGTGTTTTCTCTTCCACCTGAGAGCCCTTCAGACATCGACAATAGGCATTTCACACCATGTCTCACCTTTCCTAACTAAGGTTACAGCCTCAGTGGGCCCAATGTCTCCCATCCTCCTTTCCTTCCCTCCATCTCTTCCCTACTGTGTCCTCTGATCTTTCCCTCCTTCCTCAAGCATCAGTTGAATACATTAGGTATTAGACACATGTCCATATATAGGACACGAGCTCTAGACCCTCACAGTCTTCAGCATTCTCCTTTGGATTTATTCTCGTTTGTCAGCATCTCAGAGAAGTGAACATTTTCAGAATGTGGCAGAACTATTACCTCTCACACTCTGAAAGCCCTATTTCTACCAATATAACCACTTCCTTTTGCTTGTACCTAGAAAAAAAACTTTCCCTCCCACACCATTTCCCCTTATGGACCTAATTTGGACTTCTTCGGAGGGGTGGGGAGAATCTACAGACACATGGCTTTCTTTTCTCTTCCATCCACCAAATGAGGACCATAAAGTTTCTTTATAACAATGTATAAATTGCTTTAGTTATAGAATGTCTTTTCCCTCTTTGAGGATTTGGTTTTGCTTTAGACTGAATGTAGCATTTTAACTCCATGATAGATTAAAATAGGTGCTGTCATGGCTGCCCTGATAAGCTACTGATTCAACTATTTATTGACTCTTCAGTCTGACCACTTTTTTAATTAACATACAATGTATTATTTGCTTCGGGGTACAGGTATGTGAATCCACAGTCTTACACAACTCACGGCTCTCACCACAGCACATACCCTCCCCAATGTCCATCACCCAGCTACCCTATCCCCACACCCCCACCCCCCAGCAACCCTCAGTTTGTTTCCTGAGATTGAGAGTCTCTTATGGTTTGTCTCCCTCCCCTGTCCCATCTTGTTTCATTTTCCCCCCCTCCCTTCCCCCCATGACCCCGACCCGCCCTCCTCTCAAATTCCTCAAATCAGTGAGATCATATGATAATTGTCTTTCTCTGAGGGACTTATTTTGCTTAGCGTAATACCCTCTAGTTCCATCCATGTCGTTGCAAATGGCAAGATTTTTGTTTTTTGATGGCTGCATACTATTACACACACACACACACACACACACACACATATATATATCTCACATCATCTTCATCCATTCATCTGTTGATGGACATCTAGGTTCTTTCCTAGATATTATCATCAGCTAGAAGCAGGTGTAGACAAATGGGCTGACTGGTGACTGGATAACTTCCGTCCAAAGTATCTCCCTCAGAAGAGTAAGTTGCCTCCAATAGTAATAAGGGTCATGGGTTTTTTCTTTTCCTTTCTTTTCTACTTATTAATTGGAATATGAAGAAAAGAATTAATTGGCACTGCCCCCTCACAGGGCTGCTGTGGGGATGAGTGACGACAGTTAATGTTCTTAGAACCTGGGACATGGTAAGAATTCAACTTAGTTGTCAGTATTCGGCTCTTCGCTCTTTTTGCACATGGGAAAATATCCTTATTCCTTTAATGGGCACTGACAATGACACACATGCCCTTATACAGGAAGTCCTTTCGTTCTCTAAAACTGCATGGATGCTAGAGTCTGACTTTGTAAGGCCTGAGGTTGATTCAGTCGGCCAAGAGGAAAGGACTAGGGTTTAAGAAAACCAAAGGCCCTCCTGCCTTGTGACTCATCTGTCCCACTGTGCTGTACTCAACAGATCTCTGACCTGAGAATATGGTGCAGGTGCCAAGTCCAAGCTGACTTTTAACTTGGGAAAAAATGTAGAGAGTAATGAAATAAATGTATCACATGTGTTGAAATTGTGTCATATTTGTTTCACATCTTTTCAATTCAATAAATATTTATCAAATGTACCTACTAGGTACTGGGAACTAACCGATGAAGTCATCATTCCCTTTGCAAATCTCCATCATCTTCTGGCCCTCATTTCCTCCTCAGATAGAACTATTGTAATCAATTTGATTTCAGTCCTTGTATTTCTATGCATTTATGTACAGATATTCACAAACAAAAACAGTACCGTTTTACACATTGTAAAGCTATATATGTTATATATCACTTCTCTTTCTGCAGCTCAACCTCTTCATGAGGACACATGCAGATCTAGTTCATTCACTGTAGCTGCTGTGTAATATTCCATCATGGGAATATTCTGTATTGTTATTTATCGATTTCCTTATGATGGAATCAGAGGTTGTTTCCAGTTTTTCTATTACAAACAATGCTGCTTTATATAAATCTCCTTGTTTCCACAACTGAGACTTTCTCTGAAAATAGGTCTAGTTGTGGAATTGCTATGTTGTTTGATGAATACGGGTTTTAGTAAAAACTACCATATTGCTCTTATGAACTTTCAGGACTCGCTACTGTCCATCTTTTAAAATTTTGCCAGGTTCAGGGTTGCGGCATGGTTTTAATTGGCATTTCCTTATTACTACTGCAGTGGGGTGTGTCTTTAAAAGTTTCCTGGCTGTGCAGGTTTCCTCTCCAGTGAGCTACCATTTAATAACTCTAATGTGTGCTTCTAAGAATTGCTTGTCTTCTGTTTATTGATTTATAAAAGTCATTTGTATATATAACAATCTATATTGTTAATATAGACTGCAAATGCCTTCTCCTAGTCTGCTACTTGATTTTTTAAAAAGATTTTATTTATTTATTTATTTACCATAAGCATGAGTAGTAGGAGGGGAAGGGCAGAGGGAGAATCTCAAGCAGACTCCGTGCTGACAGAGCCCCACGTGTAGTTAGATCTCACCGCCCTGAGGTCATGACCTGAGCTGAAATCAAGAGTCAGACACTCAACCAAATAAGCCACCCAGGTGCCCCCATTGCTTGGTTTTTTAAAATCTCTGACTGCGGTGTCTTTTACAGTCTCAATTTTTAATTTGGATAAGGTCAAACCTGTCACTTTTTGTGGTCTGTGTTTTTGCAAGTCATGCTGAAAACACAATGAGTATCGGGAAAGGCAACTGGTATAATGAAATAAGCAACAGGGTAGAAAGCAAAAGACACAGGTATAAAAAGGGCTTGAATCCCCAGTCCGCCATTTACTAGCTGTAGGACTCCAGATAAAACAGTTTGAGTCTCAGTTTCCTCAGCCAAGGGACAGCTACTCTCCACGCTGTCCAGGGATCCGACAAGCATTCTTTGAGTGTCTGTTACGAGCAGGCACAACCCTAGCGCTGAAAGTACAGGGGTAAATAAGACAAAGTTTGTGCCCTTACAGAGCTTTTGCTGCAGTACGTGGGGTGAGGGGGCAAATACTAAGTAAAGACAATACAAAAGCAACTTACTCAATGACATCAACTGAGAGGATGCTGTGAAAATGTTCTGCAAATTGGAAAGTGTACAAGCACAGAACATGCCGATTATCACCACTGGGGATGCTGACCCCAAGTTCCTCCAAAGGGGTTCACAAAATGAAGCTGCAATTGTTCTACTTTACTTGAAAATGAACTGATAGGGAATCAAGCCATACAAGACACAATAAGTCTACCAGATAGGAACGACGTTTATGCTGGAGGGCATCACGGACTTTGAACCAGAAACCCAGAGACTTCATTCCGTTTGGTCCAAAGCAGTCCTCTAGCCTTGCTGGGACCAGTCCTCCATGCAACAGCTGCATACCAGCCGGGCTGGTCTCTCGCTGCCCTCAACACATCTGACGCGTCTCCCACTTTTCCCACCTAATCTTAGTCTTTTCTAACATTGTCTCTTCCTAGGTCATGCAAAGTAAGACCGATATTGTCCACTTATTTCGTTTTTACCCCCACACTTAAACGTTTGTAATCAATTTTCACTACTTCCAAACCGACAGGAAGAAAGTAGGAAAACAAACTATGTACATAACATGCGTTCTCTTTCCTCATGATTTCAAATACAATATATGAATCCGTTAACTGCTCTATTTAAGGTTTTAATAATGAAATAATGACGATCCAGTGGGAAAGTCAGAGAGTGGAAGATGTGTTTTTTTGTAGGGTAAATTGTTAAGGGTTAAGGCATTAGATTAAGCAGTATTAAGAAGCTCAAGACACAGGCAATTTGATGTAGGCAGTTGGGCAAATAGCTAAGGTTTAATCTGATTATGGGGAGCTCTAAGGATTTTCTAAAATTATGATTCAAATCCTTGAAACAATTTTCAAAATACATTCAGTTTCCTAACATGCATGCATCTAAAGGTGAGAACTATTCAGCAGGAAAACCGGTTTTGAAACTAGCACGTAGCTTGGCTTTTCATTTTTTGCTAATTAACAGAACTCATGCAGCCTGAAGAAAAGGAACTAAATAGCAGAGAATGAAATCTTTATTACTTTTTCAGTCTCTCCAGAAAAAGCCCTGAATGTTAAACTAAAAACCAGTCACGGGAACATGGAGATTTTAAAAATGTAAGTAAATGTACATTAATCAAGTTAAACAAACAAACAAAAAATCTCTCTTCCAGACATAGAAAAACTGTTAGGTTTATAAAGATGAATAGAATTAAGTTTCTCTGGGTGACAGCCACCAGTTTTGAGTGTTCACCATCAGCCAGATTGTCTATTATGAGGAACTTATATACAGGTTATCTTATGTGACCCAATCTTCACCAGGTGTTATTGTTTTAAAGATAAAGGAGTGCCTGAGTGGCTCAGTGGGTTAAAGCCTTCGGCTCAGGTCATGATCCCAGGATCCTGGAATCGAGCCCCGCATCGAGTTCTCTGCTCAGGAGGGAGCCTGCTTCCCCCCTCTGTCTCTGCCTGCCTCTCTGTCTACTTGTGATCTCTCTCTGTCAGATAAATAAATAAAATCTTAAAAAAAAAAAAAAAAGATAAAGCAAGAAGTTACACATCTTCGAGGGGAGATAAATGGAGCAGAAAATTGAACCCAGGAGTGTGTAGTTCAAGAAATCACTTTTTCAAATGTTGACAACCTGACGATGAAGGAGTACTCACTCAACTGGTATGGCTGCTTTGTACTAGTGAGTCTGAAACAGACTTCAGGCAGTTAAATCTCAAAGTCAGTTGTGATACATGCCATTTCTTTTTAAGAGTCCGAGTACAGAAAAGACCAAGGGAAAGGGCGTAATGCTTACCTTGAATACCACCAAGGAGTAACAATTCTCTAACCTATGGAGAAAGGGATGTGAAACAGCATCTAAAGGCAATCTAAGGGCAATCAGGTTATCAGAACTGAGTATCGTTCTGATAAGCCAAAGCACCCTGTTTAAGCATAACGGCATCACTGACATTAACACACTCCCACAGTATGCACTTCCAAAAACCAAGGAAGCTGCTGGCCCAAGAGGATGAATCTTCCCTGTAACAATTTAAGGAAAGCCTCTGCAATGAGAGCAGAAAATGTAAAGCATAAGCTCCCTCTTTCTTCCTACCGTGTCAGAGAACACTGCACAGACCTCTCAGAGGCAAAGAAAATAAGGTGATCAGAACTAATTTTTCTGGAAAACTGAAAATGTCCTAATTTTATTTTTGAAAATGTCCTAATTTTATTTTTGCATTATGGACACCTTCTGTTTTCTTCTTAAAGGCTTGAGTTAATTTTTAATCTGGCTCTAACTAATTAACTCTAACTAATCTAACCTCAGTGTAACAGTTGATAAACTTTTGACCCTGCCAAAACAAGGGTCCCCAACTAGTCATAATGTCTGTTAAACTCAAAGATTCTATTAACCAAATTCTGTTTAGCAATATGAAAAAATCAGTAACTTAAATCTTTAAGTATTACAAGTAAACTCAAATGACAAACTGTCATTATGAAACAAAAGTTTATGTGCAAATCTACCACTGGTCTCTCTCATCAATGTATTTTTTTAAAAAGATTTATTTATTCATTCATTTATTTGAGTGGGGGAGGGCAGAAGGAAAGGGAGAGACTCTCGGACTGCTCATAAGCACAGAGCCCCAAGCAAGGCTCAGTCTCACAACCCTGAGGTCATGACCTGAGCCAAAACCAATAATCAGATGCTTAACGAAGGTGCTCCTCTGATCAATGTCTTAATACTACAGTTACTCAATTGAAAAACAGTGACTGCTTTACTTAATTGCATATATTGCATATTTATTATTTAATTGTCTACTAGATGGGTGTGGAGCCTGCTTTAGAGTCTCCCTCTCAAAAAAAACGCATAAAAAAACCCATATTTTTCCTTGCTTGCTCCATTTTCCATATATTTGAAATGCATCTTTAGATTTTATTTATTAGTTTATATAGGAGAATACAATCTATATAATATGTAAATACAGATATTATGTATATAAATATATATTTACCTATCTATTCAACCATCTATTCTTATAATTTGTAGAGAAGAAACTACATGGGGAAGTCATTCTGATTGTCCATTCTCATCTAGGATAATGGAGAAGAGTACTATAGCTTTCATCACATTTATATGAGAAGAGTACATTTACACTGATTCATGGATAAACCCACATGTTTTTGGATCAGAAGATTTATACCTGGTTTCGCTACCTCTAGTATGTGACCTTAGATAAATCATTTATTCTTTGAAACTCAATTTTCTCACCTGTACAGTAGGTATATTAGTGTAGGACTTGCCTCTCTCAAGTTTTTGTAAGGTTTCAAAAAAGATGTGTTTTCCAGTGCACTTTTACACACATTAACTGATTAATACAAAATAACATTATTACACTTGTAGTGTATTTAAGTGATAATGAAAAGCCAAAAAAGACAATGCATATGTAATAATCAAAATAATTATTCAGTAAATTCACAAATCATAGCTTTGTTTGTATTACTATTAAGATTCATTTTTAGGGGCACCTGGGTGACTCAGTGGTTAAGCCTCTACCTTTGGCTCAGGTCTTGGTCTCAGGGTCCTGGGATCGAGCCCCGCATCGAGCTCTCTGCTCAGCAGGGAGCCTGCTTCCCCCTCTCTCTCTGCCTGCCTCTCTGCCTACTTGTGATCTCTCTCTCTGTCAAATAAATAAATAAAATCTTATAAAAAATACTCATTTTTAATCTCAGTGAGAATTTAATATTATTATAGACTTCACTATGTAAAAATAAGAACATAATCTGGCCCCATCTACAAATTATATTATGAAAAACAAATATAATTATGGAAATGTATATGCACTCACTAATTTCAATAACATAATAAAATTATAGGTTTCACTACTTAGAAATGAAATAACCTGACCTCTTCCACAAATATGACTATGGAAATATAAATATAACTTGTAAGAATACATATACATCATCATTTACTGAAAGGTTACACAAGCATATGTGCATGGATGAAACAGCTACGTTACTGAAACATGCCAAACTCAATTGTGATAAATAATTATAAATGCCTTAAGAAATACTGGTCTTTAAAAGAACTGTGCTGTGGATATGTTTGCAAAGCAGATGTGCATTTCCAAATTAATCCTTTATGGTTGGTAAATGGGATTGATGAGAAAAGAACACTGCACTGGGAACCAGCAAAACTGGCCTTTGTTTTATCAACAAATAGCTGTTTAGAATTTGCTATAGGTTAGGCATTAGCCTAGATGCTTGAGATACTTTCCCGAGTAAGGCAAACAAAAATCTGTCCTCGTGAAGCTTGCAAACAAAAGGGGACATGAAAGGACATGTCATGAAAGGACAAACAAAAATCACATAATAATTAAAAGGTACCAAGTGCTACATAAATGAGCAAATCCAAGTGCTATGAAAAATATAGCAGTTTAAGGGGACCAGGCATATGTGAATATGTCAGGGCAGGTCTTAGTTTTAAATAGAGTTGTTAAGTTAGGTGTAGTTAAGAAACTACAAAGCAGTAACTGAAAGGAAAAATACACTAGCAGAAAACAATAGATTAGAAGATGCAGAAGAACAGATCAGCAGTCTGGAAGAGAGCATAACGGAAAGCACCCAAGCTGAACAGCCAAAAGCAAAAAGAATAAGAGAAAGGAGGACAGGTTAAGGGATCTCTTGGACAACAACAAGGCAAGGAACATTGTACTATATGGGTCCCAGAGGGAGAAGAAAGGGGCAGAAGTTATATTTGAAGAAATAATAGCTGAACACTTCCCGAACCTAGAGAAGGAAACAGACCCCTAGGTTAAGAAGCACAGAGAGCTCTGAACAAGATGAACCAAGGAAGTCCACATCATGATACGTAATAACTAAAATGTTAACGATTACAGACAAACAGAGAATCTTAAAAGCAGCAAGAGAGGAGCAACTAATTACAAAAGAAGGGAAAAGGCCTTCTGCTAATTCTTCAGCAGAAGCTTTGCAGGCCAGAAGGGAGTGGCGTAATATATTCAAAGTCCTGAAAGGGAAAAACAACAACAACGTATCTACCCAGCAGCAAGATTACCATTCAGAATAGAAGGAGAGCGTTTCCCCAGACAGACAAAAGTTAAAGGAGTTCATCACCACTAAACTGGCCCTATAGGAAATGTTAAAGGGACTTCATTAAGTGAAAAAGAGAAAGTCATAATTGGAAGGAAAATTATGAAATATTCAAAATTAGAAAAATTATGAGAAGACAAAATTTCATGAGTAAAAGCAAACACACAGTAAAGATAGAACAATCACAGAGCTACTATGCATGTTACAGAACAGAAGTAGCAAAACCAATTATATCATAAAGATTAAAGGGACCTCAGAATAAAAACACATAAATTATAGTAACAAATATACAAAATGTGATGGGGGGAGTAAAAATTTTTTTTTTTTTAAGAATGTGTGTGAATGTAAATGACCATCAACTTAACACAGACTGTTAAATATTTAAGATGTTATGTATGAACCTCATGGAAACCACAAAAAAAAAAAACCTATAATAAGTACATTAAGAAAGCCAAACATAAAAGAAAGTCATCAACCATAAGGAAAGGGAACAAGAAAAAAAGGAACAGAGAAGAATTACAAAGGGGAAAAAAAAAAAAAAAAAGAAACCAAACCTAGAAAACAATTAACAAAATTGCAGTGAGTACATACCTATCAATAATTAATTTAAATGTAAATTGTCAAAATGCTCAATCACACTGGGAAGGTTATATGCTATGGTGAAAGCTGTGAATTGTGTAAGACTGATGAATCACAGACCTGTACCCCCCAAACAAATAATGCATTATACGTTAAATAAATAAATAAATACTAAATGATCAAAAGATACAGGATGACTGAATTAAAAATAAAAGTCACATAGCACATACGCCACCTACAAGAGACCCACTTCAGATCTAAAGACACATACAGATTGAAAGTGAAGGGACAGAAAAAAATATTTCATGCAAAGGGAGACAAAAATAAAATAAAAGCCAAACTAGCAATACTTGTATCAGACAAAACAGACCTTAAAACAAAGACTGGGGAGCTCCTGGGTGGCTCAGCTGGTTAAGCCTCTGCCTTCAGCTCAGGTCATGATCTCAGGGTCCTGGGACTGAGCCCCACATTGGGGCTCCCTGCTCAGTGTGGAGTCTACTTCTCCCTCCCACTCCCCCTGTGTGTGTGCATGTGTGTGCTCTCTCAAATCAATAAAATCTTTAAAAAAATAAAAATTAAAAAATAAAACAAAGACTGGAACAAAAAAATGGCATTACGAAATGATAAAGGGATCAATATAACAAGAGGATATAGTAATTGTGAATATCTACACACCCAACAATGGAGCACTTGAATACATAAAGTAAATATTGAAAAATATGAAGGGAGAAATTGACAGTAATATAGTAACAGCAGGCAACTTTAACACCCACTTACAACAATGGGTAGATCATCCAAGCAGAAAAATCAACAGAAGAAGGAAATAATAAAGACTGGAGCAGAAATATATGAAATAGAGATTAAAAAAAAACAAACAAACCAAGAACGAGTTCTTCAAAAAGATAACAAAATTGATAAAGCTTTAGCCAAACTCATTAAGAAAAAAAAGAGAGGATCCAAATAAGTAACATCAGAAATGAAAGATAAGTGACAACGAACACCACAGAAATATAAAAGAATATAAAAGTTACTAAGAAAAATTATATGTCAACAAACTGGACAACCTAGAAGAAATGGATAAATTCTTAGAAATGTACCATCCTCCAAAAGTCAGTCAAGAAGAAATAGAAAATCTAACCAGACGAAACTAACAACAAAATTCAATCAGTAATCAAAAAACTTCCAACAAATAAAAGCCCAGGACCAGATGGATTCACAGGTGAATTCTACGACACATTTCAAGAATTAACATCAATTCTCAAACTATTTCAAAAAACAGAAGAGGAAGGAAATGTCCAGATACATTCTATGAGGTCAACATTACTCTGACACCAAAACCACAAACTACAAACAAAGGAAACTATAGGCCAATATACCTGATGAACACAGATGCAAAAATCCTCAATAAAATATTAGCAAACCAATTCCAACAACACATTAAAAGTGTCACCACGATCAAGTGGGATTTATTCTGGGGAGCAAGAATGGTCACTATGTACATATCAGTCAATGTGATACACCACATTAACAAAACAAAGGATAATAATCATATGATCACACCAATAGATGCAAAAAAGCATCTGACAAAATTTAATATCCATTTGTGACGAAAAATGCTCAACAAAGTATGCTTAGAGGGAACATACCTCAACATAATAAAGGCCACACATGACAAACCAGAATGAACATCATGGTGAAAAACTGAAAGCTTTTCCTCTAAGATGGGGAACAAGATAAGGATGTCCACTCTCACCACTTTGATTTAACACTGCACTGTAAGTCCTAGTCATAGCAAGCACACAATGAAAGAAAGAAACGGTATCAAAATGGGGAGGGGAAAAAAGAAAACTCACTATTTGCAGATGTAACAGGATACTACAGATAACCCTAAAGACTTCACCAAATCACTGTTAGAATAAAAGCATTCAGTACGGTTGCAAGATATAAAATGAATATACAGAAATCTGGGGCATTTCTATATACTAATAACAAAGCAGAAACAGAAATTAAGAAAACAATGACAGTTGTAACTACACCAATACCTAGGAATAAACTTTACCAAGGAAGTGAAAGACCTAGACTCTGAACACTATACAACACGGATAAAAGAAATTAAAGACACCATAAACAAATGAAAAGATACATCATGCTCATGGATTGGAGGAATAATACTGTTAAAATGTCCATACTACCCAAAGCAATATACAGATCCAGTGCAATCACGATCAACATACAACAGCACTTTTCACACATCTCAAAATAAACCATCCTAACATTGGTATGGAACCACAGAAGACCCTGCACAGCCAAAGCAATCTTGAGAAAGAAAAACAAAGCTGGAGGCATCACAATCTGATTTCAAAATACACTACAAAACTACAGAAATCGAAACAGCATGGTACTGGCACAAAAACAGACACATAGATCAGTGGAACAGGATAGAGAGCCCAGAAATGAACTGATGCTTATGTACGTTATTCAAACTATGACACAGGAGGCAAGAATATACAATGAAGATACGACAGTCTTTTCAGTTAATGGTGCTAGGAAAACGGGACAGCTACATGCAAAAGAAGGAAGGTGCCCAACTTTCTCACACCATACACAAAAAGAAACTCAAGATGGATTAAAGGCCTAAAATGTAAGACCCCAAACCATAAAAATCCTAGAAGAAAACACAAGCAGAAATTTCTTGGACATCAGCCTTATTAACAGTTTCCTAGATCTGTCTCGTCAGGCAAGGGAAACAAAGGCAAAAATACACTACAGGGACTACATCAAAATAAAAAGCTTCTGGACAATGAAGGAAACAACAAAACAAAAAGGCAATCTGCTGAGGGGAAGAACGTATTTGCACATGATATCTCTGATGAAGGGTTAATTTCTGAAACATATAAGTAACTTACACAATTCAACACCAAAAACCCCAAATAATATCCAATTAAAAAATGGGTACAGGACCTGAATAGAAATGTTTCCAACTAAGACATCTTTGGCCAATAGACACATGAAAATCTGCTCAACATCGCTCAGCATCAGGGAAATACAAATCAAAACCACACTGAGAGTCCACCTTACACCTGCCAAAATGGCTAGTATCCAAAAGAAGAAAAGTAACAGGTGTCGGCGAGGATGTGGAGAAGAGGGAACCCTCGTGCACCATTGGTGGGAACGTAAAATGGTGCAGCCACTGTGGAAAACAGTAAGGAGGTGCCTCAAAAAATTAAAAATAGAGCCACCATATGACCCAGCAACTCCACTACTGGGTATTTACCCAAAAGAAATGAAAACACTAATTAGAAAAGATATATGCACCGCTATGTTTATTGCAGCATTATTCCCAATAGCCAAGATATGGAAGTAATAGGTGTCCATCGATAGATGATGGATAAGTAAGATGTGTGATATATTTGTATATATATCTCACAATAGAATATTAGTAAAAAAAAAAATGAGATCCTGTCATTTATGACAACATGGAAAGACCTAGAGAGTACGATGCTAAATAAGTCTGACAGAGAAAGACAAACACTACAGGATTTCATGTATACGTGGAACCTAAAAAAAAAAAAAAAAGAAAAAGAAAAAAAAAGCAGATGAAGAAAGAAAAGCAGAAACAGACTCAAATACAGAGAACTGGTGACTGCCAGGGGGAGGAGGGATTGGAGGACAAACAAAATGAATGAAGAGGAATAGGAGATGCGGGACTCCAGTTCAGGAATGAAGCAGTCACAGGGATGAAAGGTACAGCCTGGGAATACAGTGGGTTTCGTATCGTATTGTAATAGCACTGTCTGGGGACAGATGATAGCTATACTTCTAATGAGCATAGCATAAGGTATAGATTTTATTGGATCACTGTGTTTGTTGTACTCCTGAAACTAACATTTAAAAAAAAGAAAGAAAAAGAAAAGAAGAAACCTGTCTTGACTACTGCTTCCCAAATTTTTTTTGATCCTAAGATCGTTTTCTCTTAACACTTACGAAAGAAGAAAAAAAAAAACGTATTAAGAAGACAGCCATACAGGGACACCTGGGTGGCTCAGTGGGTTAAAGCCTCTGCCTTCAGCTCAGGTCATGATCCCAGGGTCCTGGGATCGAGCCCCGCATCGGGCTCTCTGCTCAGCGGGAAGCCTGTTTCCCTTCCTCTCTCTCTGCCTGCCTCTCTGCCTACTTGTGATCTCTGTCTGTCAAATAAATAAATAAAAATCTTAAAAAAAAAAAAAAAAAAGAAGAAGACAGCCATACAACTCTCTGGCAGAAAGATCTAGCCAGGCAGCCAGAGAGAAGAGCCAGTGTAAAGGCTCCACTGATTCTGCCAAAATAACCCTGTGAAAGGAGAATACCCCATTTTGCAGATGAGTAAATAGTGTCTCAGAGTGATGGGATTAAGGCAATAGAGCTAGTCAGTAAAAAAAAAAAAAGCTAGGACTAGAAAGAAACTAGGTATCTTGACTCTTGGTCCAACACCTTGCTGTTGTTTCCTGCCTCTGTTCACCAGGCTAGAGGAAAGCTGTTCTGTTTCCTATCAAGCCCTGAGTAAGGTGTTACCACAGTTGTGGTTGTCGTTGCTATTATTATTATTAATCAGGTCCATTGATACTTCTTGAAAGATAGTTAAAGCTCAAAGAATACTTTCATTTTTCCTTCTCATGGTTTATTTTTCCCCTTCCTTTATCTGTGCTTCTTTCCTTGGGTGGGTCGTTGCAATATCAGATTTTCAGTTAAAGGAATTCTGTTTCTTTGGATATTTGATAAAGGTGTGAAACACAAGAATAAGGTATAAAATAGAAAGCATTTATAAATGAACATACGAAAGAGCTATGAGAGAATGGCGAGAATGTGGAGCCCCACGACAGGGAGGCAGAGAGCGACCTCTCTCCAGGGGCAAGGGGAGGTGAGGGGGTTGCAGGAAGGAAGGGAAGCGCCACACAGGGAGGAGGCAAGAAGGAGACCTTGGAAACATGTCAGGACCAGAGCGCCCCTAGCTTTAAGCGACTACAGGACAATGAGGACTCTGGCCTTGAAAAAATAACGAGCTTCAAGTACAAAGGTTAAAAACTAAGACGCCACAAAGGAGGATATTGTAAGAAAGACAATAGTGGAGAAGGGGCTGGAGAAGAGAGAAGATGTAAAGAGAGTCTCAAAATGTGAGAAGATATACAATGAACAATATAAAAGAAAAAGGCAAGTAAGAATCCGATTTCAGACACAGTAGACTTGAGAGCTGGTGGAATTACTAGCAGCCAAAAGGACAGTCTGAAAGCTGAGTAGCTGACTTTTGGTAACACTAGGTTTAAGGTGGCAGTGAGGTTCTCACTAGAGGGAAGGGCCCAGCACACAGAAGGTAAATTTGGAACATGTGTCATCTGGGCCTGTTTTGTCCCACAGGTGGCTACTGAGCTCCTGAAATTGTGACTCACCTGAACCGAATGTGCTGTCAGTATAAAACACATAACAAGATGTTGATTTCATATGGGGGAAAAATGTGTACTAATTTTTTTTTACAGTGCTTACATGTTGAAATAATATTTGCATGAATTGGGTTAACTAAAATCTATTATTAAAATTAATTTCACCTGTCTTTTTACTTCTTAATGCCACTATTAGAAAATTTAAAATTACATATACAGTTTGCATATTCCTACTGGACGGTGTTGATACAGAGCAATACTAGATACATTTCAGGATCACATAAGGGGATGAGATCCATGAGTAAATCACAGACATTATTGAGATTTTTTTCAACTGAAAACAGCCTGATTTGGAAAAAAGAACGCACGTCATTATAAAAGATAATATTCACTGAATGCTCGAAGAACTATACTGCCCACAGTTAGTGCATTATCTTCTTTGTTCCTTCCAACAGCTTTATGAAATGGTATCATTGTCTTCTTTTATAGAAAAAAAAACTAAGTACTAAAGAAGTTAACCTGCCCAAGGTCACAAAGTTAAATCTTGGTATTGGGATTCAAATCCATGACTCACTCCAGATCTCAAGGTCTAAACTGCCACATCATCAATTCCAGAACAATTTATACTCTGCAACTGTTCAATTGTTAGATTTTAAATGGCTATATTTAAACTAACAATTTATTAGAATGGTTCACTGTCAAGAGTCAGAGACATACCAGAGATGTCCTAATTCGATTACAATACAAATGTATAAATTTGTAACTTCAGAATTTTGCTGAGCTACTCATGTTGGCATATTTTTACCATGTTGAGCTTAAATAAGAGCTTACTGGTGTAACCTCTTGTCCCTTATCAACATCTACTCCTAAATATCCAAAAAGGTCAGGTTAGATGGTAGACTGTCCAAGGGAGAGGATTCTGGGCACAACCCTCAACAGTAGGACCCTGTTTTCTGAATATAACAAATTGATGATACGGAGCTACTTAAATTTTAAAAACCCACTTTCAGACTATGAAAGCACCTGAACCTCCCAAACTGTGATTAAAATGTTTTGAAGGGATCAGTTACACGCCAATTTTGAAAAAAGTATTTTTAAGGGAGCTGGATGAAGTTGCAACTTTTTGTTGAAAGAACAAGAATTAAGCTTACCCAACTGGATAGCTTTGAAAGAGGATTTATATTCCTTGAAAAATATATTCCTTGAGGAACAGACAGGGAAAAAATGGCTTGATATTTTGACTGGAATAACATAAAATCTCCTACAAATATAAATTGGGACCAAAAGAATGAGCTATTTTTCATTTATGTTTGGTGGTTGGATTTAATTTTAAAGACAAATGTATCATTCCTTCCTTTCCGTCTTTCATCTTTACTACCTATCTGGCCATGACAGCGGTTATCACAGAACTGCTAAACATGAAGAGTAACAGCTAAATTACATCATTTTCAGGAACTTGCCCATGTAAATTTTACTAGGCAGTTTGGCTCAGATTATAAAAACACATGTCCCCAGGCTTAAAACAAAGGATTGCTAAACATCTACACTATAGAAAGGGGAAAGCAAAAGGGAATTTGAAGGAAAAAATATAAGCTTTGGAATAAGACTAATTAGCAGACATCGAGAGAAACTACATTCACGGTGGACATGGATTCAAAGCAGTATCTCTCTGTAGGGACCCAGTAGCTTATTTTGGAATTTAACCCCCAGAAACCTTCCCACTGCCAGCATTTTTTAAAGTGACAGGACTTTTATGTGGACATAGGCACAAAAATACCTCCTCGGAAAACCCAAAGTTTCTGAAAAATGCTTTTCTGAAAGGGCAGTATCACAACAGTACAGGGTAGAGTTAACAAGAGCAAGCCCTTTATTTTGGCTGAGATTAATTCCCATGACTCTTCCATTCCAATTATGGTGATATCCTTGGACGTTTCTTACTCATTACAATTCATAATAATCTGTAACAAAGGTTCAGGCCCCCAAGGATCCAGTTAGCTCTAAAACTGCTTTATCCATCCAAGTGCAAAGATGTCAAGGAAATGAAGTGGTAGACCCAGGCATTAAGAGATGGCTAGCTCTACTCTTCTCATTGAGAGTGGCCAGAGTCCCTCATTTCCAGGAGCATCCCTCTTCTCAAACTTCCCTGAGCTTCTCATCCTTATGGACTGTCAACGGGATAGGTAATCCTTGTAGTTGCCCTGCTGCTTCCCATTTGTACATCAGCATTAGTACGCTGGGTTTGGGGGTTAATTTTCTCTTTATCAAGCACATATTATGTGCCAGGCACTGTTATAGGTACTAGAAATATTAGCAGTGAACAAAATGAAAAAAACCTCTGTGCTGATATTTACATTCTAGTGAGGAACACGTTCAGTAAACAAGATAAACAAAAGAGACTGTTAAATAATGCTATAAAGGAAAAAAATGAAGCAAGAAGGGTGATAGGAAATGTGGTGGGTGGGGTAGGAAAGGCTGAAATTTTAGACAGGGTGGCCAGAGAAGGCGGAGAAGGCTTCACTTCACTTATAATCAGGTAGATGGTGTGAGCCTGCGAGGGTGGAGAGAGAGAGAGCAAAATCCGGGCCTGATCAGTGTCAGCTGGAGTGGGAAAAAGAAAGGAGATTAGCATACTTTAACAAGCCTCATAGTGGAGAAGGAACCATATGGAAACCATATCACTTTCTCTTTTTGTAGTCACAGAACCAGGTTCTTCTGCCAAAACTCTCAGGCAGTTCATGGGATACCCACGGACACACACGCACCCCTCTCTCTCCAGGACAGAGCCCCGTGGGCAACAAAAAGCGGTGTGAATTCAGAGCCGAGTACTGGCCCGGGAAACTGGGAGAGTCGTCGTCGCAAAGAACACACCAGACCGCCCACCTCCCCCAATCTCCGTAAACAAATGGGAACCTCCCCGATTCCACGATGCAAAGCCAGGGAGGCCGGGGCAAGCACGCAGACACACCCCCGGGATTGCAGGCACGGCGCGGGGACGAGAGGAGGCATGGATTCAACCGTTAGAGACAACACCCCCAGAATTTCCGGAGGCAGGGCCGGGACCACACGAGGGAAACGCCGTCCCCCCGCCGGGGGTCGGGCCGGGGAGGAAAGCACGGTGCGGGAGGCGAGCGGGAATGGCCGCCGCGGGAACGGGGGTCGGTTTCGTCGGGCATCCCGGGCGCCCGGCCGGCTGCGCGCTTGCAACAGGAGGCTGGACGCGAGCGGGCGCCTCGAGGTGCCGGGGCGGGACCGCGACCCCCAGACAAAGATCCCGAGCCCGCGGCCCCGGCCCGCGCGCCCGCCCCCCGCCCAAACGTTCACCGCCCCCTCCCCAGGCCCACCGAGCGCCACGGGTTCCAGCAGTCGAACCCGCAGCTCCCGCGCTGCCGCCGTCCGCCCGGCCCCTTCCCGCCCAGTGCGTTGGTCGAGGAGAGAAAGGAGAAAGGCGGCGGCGGCGGCGCGCGGCGCCCACTCACCATGATCCGCTGAGGCGCGGCGACCCCGGCGGGCGAAGATGCGCTGTCCAGGGTAGCCAGCGTCCCTCTGCCCCGCGCTCCCGCCGCGCCCGCTCTACTTACCCACGCCCACACCCACGCCCGGCGCGCGCACGCCCGCCCGCCTCCCCGCCCCCTCGGGCTCGCGCCGCTCCCGCGCGGCGCTTCGAGCTCCAGGGCCGTTTCGGGCGCCCGCCGCTCCCCACCCCCTCCCCTCGCCGGGGGCTCGCCCGCCGCGGCGCGAGGAGGGCGGCGGGGGAGGGGCGGGGGCGGGCGAAGCCGGGCCCCCGGCGGCCTCGCGCGCCCCCTCCCGGACGCCCGGCTCCGTCCGCGGCGCCCCCTGCCGGCCGGGTGGCGATTTGCAGGCGCAGCCGATGCCCGTCGCGTGCCGGCGCCCAACGTTCGCAGAGCCTCCGCGCAGACCGCTCCGCCGGCCACTGCCCGCTGCCCACCCCCGCCGAATCGGCTGCGGCTGCGGGAGCTGCGAGGACCCGCGGCTGTAGCGGGCCAGGGCCCTGCTCCTCCTCTTAGTTGGGCTCCGCGGTTTTCAAGCACACGGCAAAGGGAATGGCTTGTGCTCCGGCGGGTTTGCGGGGTGTGGGTGTCTTAGATCAGGGGACCAGTCGGGCTCTTTTTGGCTTCAAGTCGGGAGCGGATCAGTCTGAGCAGGCAACTGCTTGTTTCACAGGACGGTGCCTGCAGAGGTCTCATTCCAGGGACTTTTTAGTTAATACCACCAATGGTTAGCTGAACGCTTAAGCGTGAAGAGGTAGTATGGAATCTTAGATGCTGGGCTTTTAATTTTTTAACCCAGGTGAAAGATGTTAGGAAAGGTAGACTTGTGCGTGTTGCATGACCTTTCACCCTCTTTAGCGCTGGGAATGTTTGCTTTTTTATGTGGCCGACGTAGTACACTGAAATGCAAGCAAAGGTAAACGTGTTTGTTGAGAGTCAGTACACCACATCTGCATGTACACGGAGATCCCTGCCGCATACACCTAGCATTCCACACCTAAAAGACTGCGGGTGTATTTGCAGTTTTGTGAAGTAGCAGAGTGACTAGCCATCGGTGTCAGGGCTAACTGTTGTCACATAATCTCCTAGTATTTAGAGTTTCCTGTCGTTAGAGTGTTAAAAGTCAGTTACATTATTTGCTTATAAGGAGTGGGTAGCTTTAGACCATGAACGGGTAGGAATTTGTTAACTAAGTGTCTTAAAATCTTACCATCAATGGGCTCAGGAGTCAGCCCTGCCATGTACTGGCTATGTGATACTGGCTGGCTTAGTTACCTAATTCTCGGTGCTTCAGTTTCTTGGTCTATAAAATGGGGATAAAAATGATGCATTATATATGGTTATTAGGATTAAATTAATATGAATAAAGCACTAGAAAAATGCCCGCAGCGAAACCACTAATTATTGATACTGCTTTTGATCTAATACCTGTGGAAATCAGAAAGTGATATTCTACTTAATGCTGACAGGCTGATACCAAATAGACAATTTGATGCCAGTTCCATTCATTCATTCACTTTGTTCATTCAACACAATCCCATTTACAACTGCACCAATAAGAATAAAATACCTAGGTTAAACTTAATGAAGGAGGTGAAAGACCTGTACCCTGAAATAGTTAACATTTTATTCCATCTGTGTATTAATGAATGGGCTTTCTAGAAAGAATAGAGTAGAAGAACCTAAATGAGGTTCAGATGCTTGAAGAGCTTCTTTCTTGACCCAGACTTCAACCAATGCAACCTGAGCAACTTCTTCTACATCTGGGAAGCAGACCAAAGGGATCCTAAGATTAACCCAGAAGTTATAGAAGGCAGCCTCAGTTTATAAGCTCATCATTCTTTTAGCTCAAATGTGATATTTGCAGGTAACTATTGGGTATCTAACATAAACCTAACATAAACATAATATAACATAAATGCTATGTGGCTTACAACAGTACAGATGAGGAACCTCAGGCCCAGAGAAGGGAAATGGTGTACCCAGGGTCACATGGTCGGACAGTTGGAAAATGGGGAAGCCAAAATGCCATCTGAAACCTGTTGGATTCTTTCTATAACACCATGCTGTTTTGAATAATCCTATCTTTAAGAATCCTAATAAACTTGGCAGAGAAACTTGCTTTCTGTGGTTTGGAAGAGCAGATGAAGTATGAACTTCACAGCAATTTGAATTTTTTTAATTATGGAAAATTCCAAACATCTAAAAAGGTATACATATTAATGAACTCCAACGCATCCATCACCTTTTTTAGAGATTATCTACCCATGACTAATCTTGTTTCATCTATACCCCTACCTACTTTTCCCTGTTCTATTATTTTGGTCTCTTTTTTTTTTTTCCTTCTGTTACTGTGAAGCAAATCCCAGATGTAATAATTTGTCAGTGAGTATGTCAGTATGTATCACTAAAGAAGAAATCTTTTAAAAAATACACAAGTGCCCTTGTGGTGTCTCAGTCCATTAAGCATCTTACTTTCGATCTCAGCTCAGGTCTTAATCTCAGGGTCAAGAGTTGGGCATGGAGCCTAGTTAAACAAACAAACAAGAAAACACACAAAGTGACAAAACCATTGTAATTTCTTAAACGTTAGCCATAACTTATTAACGGCATTAACTATGGACATCAAGTATATAAATTTCCAAAATTTGTCTTCTTTTAACATAGCCATGGGTTGCTACAGCTCTTGTGTCTCTTTCATCTCCACTTTCCCCCTCCATCTCTTTCGATTTTCTTGCAACTTGTGCTGTAGCATTTCCTGCAGTCTGGATTTTGTGGACTACACTCCCAGGGAACAGTTTCTCATGTGCTTCTGACCTCTGTGCTTTTGTAAACTGATAACTGTAACTAGCTCTAGAGGCTTGATCAGACTCAGGTTAGAAACCTGGGGCAGGAATACTTCAGAGGTGATTATGTGTTTCCATCAGGAGGCACCTGCCATCCAATTGTCAGTCTTTCTGTGATGCTTAGGCATCAGGTGATGCTCAGAGCCTACATCCACTGATTCATTAGGGATTGCAAAATTGTGACATTCTGGCTCTGTCATTCCTTCTTCATTTACTCACTAAAATACTTCCAAAAATTTGCCCATATGTGTTCTTTGGCTACCTATGGTGCTGTTCATATGAGAAAGACAAATGAGAACTTTAAAATGAAGAGCTGGTTCCTTATGGATGTCAAAACTCAGTTCAAAATTTAAATGTGAAGATAAGTTAAAAAATAAATCGCATTTGGAAATACCCAGGCTAGCTGCCAGTGTCAACAAAGACACCTTAACTGTTGTTGCCCAACTAGCTTATCTAAATATGCCGAGTTCTATCTTAACTAGAGTGACTTTCACAGATTTCTTTATTTATCCAAGCTCTGAAAAGGAAAAAAATTAACAGAAGGCTTTAATGTGATTGATCCTTTCCAAGGGAAGAGGTCAGAACTCAGAAGAATGAGTTATGAAGAATCTTTTTGGAATCTTATTTGGTTCTATCATTAAACTAGTTGGATAGTAAAGTACATATGACAATAACCTTTTTTAGAGGGGGGACGGTTAGAGGGAGAGAGAGAATCAGAAGCAGGCTCCACACCCAGCATGGAGCCTGATGTGGGGCTCAGTCTCACAACCTTGAAATCATGACCTGAGCCAAAATGAAAAATCTGATGCTTAACCAACCGAGTCACATAGGCTTCCCTTAACAATAATCTTGAGTGTACTTGGTCAGTATTGTAACTACTTCTGTTAAAGGTAATTTGTAATTACCTTAGTTCTACAACTACTTGAGCTTAGATCAGAATTTGTCATTTCGACTGTCTTTTTAGCTTCGGTCACATAGTAAGCATTCAGGTAATATTTAATACAGACCTACCTCTCCCCCTTTTTGTGTTACCGCACACCACCTACAGTTTCTGTGACATTCTAATGAGAATCTCATTGGATCCAAAGGCCTTTGAAAAATATATTATTATTATTGGCTAATGGAATTGTAGCTCCTTAGCAAATGATATCACTGATACTAGCAATATCCTGAAAAAAATGTGGTCTTTACTTTGTCATGGCCTGCACCATGCCAACACCACAATGTTTACAAAAAAAAAAAAAAAAAAAGGAAGGGGCACCTGGGTGGCTCAGTCAGTTAAGTGTCTACCTTCGGCTCAGGTTATGATCCCGGAGTCCTGGGATGGAGCTCCATGTTGGGGCTCCCTGCTTAGCGGGGAGTCTGCTTGTTCCTCTGCCCTTCCCCTTGCTCATGCTCTCTCTCAAGTAAATAAAATCTTTGGGGTGCCTAGGTGGTTCAGTGGGTTAAGCCTCTGCCTTTGGCCCAGGTCATGATCTGGGTCCTGGGATCAAGCCCCCCATCGGACTCTCTGCTCAGCAGGGAGCCTGCTCTTCCACCCCCGGGCCCCCGCATGTCTCTCTACCTACTTGTGATCTCTGTCAATTAAATAAACTCTTTCAAAAGTAAATAAATAAATAAAATCTTTTAAAAAATGGGAGATGCAGTTCTAGCTATCATGTATTAAGAATGACAGCTGCCATTAAGAGTTGGGGTTTATAGGTTCTAGCATTATTTCCCCATATCTGATGGGAGACCCGAACACTGTACAAATGGTGAAGAAACCCTACCTGAACTAGTGCCCGCTGGGCCTGTTGAGTTCTCATAATAGCCGCAATTCAGTGAACTAGGAATTCATCTCCAGGAAACTTGTATACATTAGAGCGTGAGATAAGACTGGCTAGCAAATGTGTAGCCCTTTGCATTTCTCTCTATTTTTGGTCTTTAAAAAGATACATACATTAGTTCATGTGTACCTGTGCTGGTCATCCTCCCCATAGGGAAACTGAATGAAGCACAACAAAGGGTTCAATTGAATTTGTACTCATCTGCCCTTTTGCATTAAGCTCTACAGCTTTAAAAGACAATATGCCCGTAGCTAGAATTCCTGGTGCATCAATTTCTATCATCTCTAGGGAACCAAAGTCTCTATATTATTAACTTTGATACAGAGTAGTCATTAAGGACCCTGTATGTGGAAGATGGCCTCTTTTACCATGCAGAGGACTCGTCCTGCTCCCCTAACCCTCACCCTCACCTCCAAACTCTAGCAAGTCCTGCATGGCTTTGGACCTTGTTAAATGGACTTCTGCCACTGAGTATACATAATTTTATCATCCAGACTAAGCTGTATTCAGGAAACAGACTATCTCTTGGGATGTTAGAATGCTCTCTCATATCTATCATACCTATCATATGCTCTCATACCTATCAGAGCATAGGAATAAACAGAAAGGCCTGACCACCTTTTGAATTCCTTAAACAAATAGTTTAAAACAAACTGATATCCTTTGGAACTGGCTGAGTTAATAGGTCAGTAGCCTTTACTTGAGGAAAATGAAAAAACAAATAGAAAAAAAAAACCCACATGTTTTAATGGGACTAAGTTAAGATTCTTTATTCTTCCAGAAGATAGAGTTCAAGTCAAAATGTAAAATGTGAAATACTAGAGACCAAGGGAGAAGTACATATTCTCAGAGACCTCTGAAGGACATCTAATGAAGTCTTCGTGGAGAGAAGGTAATAACAGCTTTTAATTCTTGTCTACTTTCTGCAAATGAGGAGTCCCGAAGAAACAAACTATTAGCTTTGAAATAAAGCAGAAATTCCTATTACAGCCAAGCTGTGGTGGTGGGGTGGTCTTCTGGGACACATCGACACTTTATTTCTCTAGTAGTGTCATCTTGACTCACTGATCCTGAGTATCTATCAAAAGTGTAATTGAGAGAAATTTTCTAATGGAAATTTATCATTTCTGTAGTCTTATTGGAATAATCTACATCCACTCCTGCATTAAGCCAGATCTTTAGAAAGCTGAAGACAAGGCCCAAATTACCTTAATGTAGCTAACTTTTAAAAAATTATTTTTACTAGAAGGGTCCAGAGATAAAGATACTTACAACTTATTTTTAACTGGCTTTAGTATGTGTGTTTGTACTAGAATAATCTTCACTTGTTCTGATTACTAGAATAATCATCAAAATGAATTCTAGGGGCGCCTGGGTGGCTCAGTGGCTTAAGCCTCTGCCTTCGGTCCAGGTCGTGATCTCAGGGTTCTGGGATCAAGCCCCACACTGGGCTCTCTGCTCAGCAGAGAGTCTGCTTCCCCCTCTCTCTGTGCCTGCCTCTCTGCCTTCTTGTGATCTCTCTCTCTCTATCAAATAAATGAATAAAATCTTAAAAACAAAAAAGAGAGAGAATTTTAAACAGTTAATCAAGGGGTGCCTGAGTGGCTCAGTCAGTTGGGCGACCGACCCTTGGTCTCGGCTCAGGTCATGATCTCAGGGTCGTGGGATTGAGCCCCATGTCCTGGCTCCTTGCTCAGCACAGAGTCTGCTTGGGATTCTTTCTCTCTTCCTCTCCCTCTGCCCCTCCCCCAACTCGCTCTCATTTTCTAAAATAAATAAATGAAATAAAATCTTAAAAAAAAAAAAAAAGAAGAGTTAATCAAGCAGCAAATGCATTCAGGAAAGCCAGGCCTCATTCGCCCATTCCTTCGTCTACCCATTCAACAGGTTTTTCTGAGTATTTTTCATCTATTTGCTACCCTCATGCCTCCTTTGGTAAAGAGTCTCTTCAAATCTCTTGTTCGGTTTTTATTGCTTTGCTTCTTTTGTTATTAACGAGTTTTGAGAGTTCTTTATATATTCTGGATATAAATCCTTTATCATATATGTATAGTACAGTATCTTTTTCTAGCTTATGGCTTTTTTTTTTCTTTTTTCATCAATGCCTTTCAAAGAGAAAAAATTCTTAATTTTGATGAAGTCCAAGTGTTCATTCTTTTATGAACTGTGCTTTTAATGTTGTATATAAAAAATATTTGCCTTCCCAGGGCCACAAACATCTTCCCCCTTATTTTCTTCTAGGCATTTTCTAATGTTATGTTTTACATTTAGGTTTATGTGGTTTATTTTTAGTAAGTTTTTGTATTTGGTGCAAGAGATAAGTCAAAGTTCATTTCTTTATCTTTCTTTATCTCCCTCCTTCCCTCTGTCCTCCCTCCCATCCTGCTCCTTCCTTCCCTCCTTTTTGGTATATGGACACCCAATTATTCCAGTACCATTTGTTGAAAGGATCATCCTTTATTCTTTTGAGTTGCCTTTTGCTCTTTTGTCAGAAATCAATTGACCATACAGGTGTGGGTAAATTTCTGGACTTCCTGTCTTGTTCTATTGATCTGTGTGCCTACCTTTTCACCAATACCAGACTGTCTTGATTACCATTTCTTTAGGGTAAGTGTTGAAATCAAGTTTTGAAAGTTTTCCATTCTCTTTCTCAAAATAGTTTTGGCTATTTCAGCTCCTTTGCTTTCCCAGATAAAATTTTAGAATCAGCTTATTAATTTTACACCAAAATTCTTACGGAAATTTTGATTGGGATTGTGTTACATTTGTAGATCAATTTGAGAACTGACACCTTAATAATAAGTTTTTCAATCATGAATTAGTATTTCTTTTCATTTGTTTAGATCTTCTTTGACTTCTTTCATCACTGTCTTGTAGTTTTAAGCACAGCCGGCATATATTTCATCAGATTTATACTAAGTGTTTAATGTTTACTGGTGCTATTGTAAATGATTTCTTAAACTTTCAATTTGTGATTGTTTGTTGCTTGTACAGGGAATTACTACTGATTTTCGTAGATTAACACTGTATCTTGTAACCTTGCTTAAGTTATTAGTTCTAGAAGCTATTTTGTAGATTCTTTGAGATTTTCTACATATGCGATCATGTCATCTGTGAATAGAGACAGTTGTATTTCTTCCTTTCCCATTTATATTCCTTTTATTTCCTTTTTTCAGTTCATTATACAGACTAGGACCTCCAATACAATGTTGAATAAGAGTATGACAGCAGACATTCGTTACTTGTTCCTGGTATGAGGCATAAAGCCTACAGGCTTTCAGTACTAATTATGATGATGGTTTTGGGGGTTTTTTGTAGATGTTCTTTATCTGGTTGAGAATTTTACCAAATTCAATATCCATTTGTAATAATATCACAATTTGTAACATTACATTTGCAATATTATTACAAATGGATATTGAATTTGGTAAAATTTTTTGCCATGTTTATTGAGATCATACTTTTTTTTTCTTCTTTAAATCTGCTAATATGGTAAATTTTATTGACTAATTTTTGAATGTTGAATTAACCTTTCATTTCCTGGATAATTCTCAGTTGGTTTTTATTCATGTGATACAGAGAGATACGGAGAGAGAGGCTGAGCAGAGAGAGAGGCAGAGGGAAAGGGAGAAGCAGACACCCCTTTAAGGGGGGAGCTTGACACGGGGCATGATCTGAGGACCCCGGGATCACGACCTGAGTGGAAGGCAGACACTCAACCATCTGAGCAACCCAGGTGCCCCATGGTGTCTCTCTCTCTCTCTCTCTCTTTTTTAAGATTTTATTTATTTCTCAGAGAGAGAGAGTGACAATGGGAGAGGGAGCACAAACAGGGGGAGTGGGAGAGGGAAAAGCAGGCTTCCCTCTGAGCAGGGAACCTGATGCAGGGCTGATCCCAGGACTCCAGGATCATGACCTGAGCCACCCAGGTCTTATATATTGCTAGATTCCATTTTCTAATATTTTGTTGAGGATTTTTTTTTCATCTGTGTTCTTAAGATTTATTATTTTGTTGTTTTCTTCTAATGTCTTTATCTGGTTTTGGTATCAGAACGAAAGTGGCTTGGGTGCCTAGGTGGCTCAGTTGGTTAAGCATCTGCCTTTGGCTCAAGTCATGATCCCAGGGTCCTGGGATTGAGACCCCCATCCGGCTCCCTGCTCGGCAGGGAGCCTGCTTCTTCCTCTCCTGCTCCCCCTGCTTGTGCGCACTCTCTCTCTCTCTCTGACAAATAAATAAGTAAAATCTTTAAAAAAAAAAAAAAAAAGAATGAAGATGGCTTGATTAAATAAGTTGGAGGTGCTCCCTCCTTTTCTATTTCCTAGATGATTTTGTGTAGAGCTGGTACTATTTCTTCTTTAAAATGTTCTGTAGTATAGGGGCGCCTGGGTGGCTCAGTGGGTTAAGCCTCTGCCTTCGGTCCAGGTCATGATCTCAGGGTCCTGGGATCGAGCCCCACATCTGGCTCTCTGCTCAGTGAGGAGCCTGCTTCCCCCCCCCCCCCCTGCCTGCCTCTCTGCCTACTTGTGATCTCTGTCAGGTAAATGAATAAAATCTTTAAAAAAAAAAAAAAGTTTTGTAGTATATAGCATTGAACCCATCTGAGCCCAAAGTTTTCTTTCTTAGAAAAATTTCAGGGGCACCTGGGTGGTTCAGGTGGTTAAGTGTCTGCCTTTGGCTCAGGTCATGATATTTGAGTCTTGGGATGGAGCCCCACATCAGGATCCCAGCTCAGCAAGGAGTCTGTTTCTCCCTCTCCCGCTGCCTCTCCCCCTGCTTGTGTGCTCTCTCTCTCATGAATAATTTAAAAAAAAAAAATCTTAAAGAAAAAAAAAGAAAGAAAAATTTCAAATATGAATTCAATTTCCTTAAGATCTAGGACCATTCAGTCATTTGTTTCTTCTTGAGGGAGCTTTGGTAATTTGTGTCTCTCAAAGAATTCATCCATTTTATCTAAATTGTCAAGTCTATAAGCATAATGTTGTACATGATCATACTCCCTTCTTGTCCCTTAGGTGTTGGCAGGATCAGCAGTGATGTTCCCTCTTTCATTCCTAATATTGGTAATTTGAATTCTGTCTTATATTCATGGTCATTCTGGCTAGAGGTTTATCAGCTTTATTGATCTCGTCAAAGAACCATCTTTTGAAAACTTAAAAGTCAGGAAACAACAAATGTTGGCAAGGATGTGGAGAAGGGTGAGTCCTCTTATGCTGTTGGTGGGAATGCAAGCTGGTGCAGCTACCCTGGAAAACAGTATGGAGGTTCCCCAAAAAGTTAAAAATAGAGCTAGCCTACAACCAAACAGTTGCACTACTGGGTTTTTACCCAAAGATAAAAATGTAGTGATCAGAAGGGGCACGTGCACCGGAATGTTTATAGCAGCAATGCCCACAACAGTCAAACTATAGAAAGAGCCCACATATCCTTTGACAGATGAATGGATAAAGAAGATGATATATATATATATATATATGAACATGACTCAGCCATCAAAAAAAAAAAAAAAACAAAGAAATTTTGCCATTTGCAACAATGTGGTTGGAACTAGAGGGTACTATGCTAAGTGAAATAAGTCAATCAGAGAAAGACAATTATCATACGATCTCACTCCTATGTGGAATTTAAGAAACAAGGCAGAAGATCATAGGGGAAGAGAGGAAAAAATAAAATGATGAGATCAGAGAGGGAGACAAACCATAAGAGACTCTTAATCATAGGAAACAAACAGAGTTGCTGGAGGGGCAGGAGTGGGGGATGGACTAACTGGGGGTTGGGCATTAAGGAGGGCACATGATGTAATGAGCACTGGGTATTATATGCAACTGATGCATCACTGAACTCTACCTCTGAAACTAATAATACACTCTTGTTAATTAATTGAATTTAAATAAAAAATAATATCAACAAATAAATAAATGAAAAAGGAAAAAAGGAAAAAAAAAAAACCCACCAGGCAAAGATCAGCTTTTGGCTTCACTATTTTGTTTATTGTTTTTTCTGTTTTCCATTTCATTGATTTCTGTTCTTTCCTTATTATTTCCCTCCTTCTCTTGCTTTGATTTAATTTACTTTTTACTTTTTTACTAATTTACTTTTTTTTTTACTTTTTACTTTTCTTTCCCACTTTCTTAAGGTAGAAACTTAGA
Source organism: Martes martes (assembly GCF_963455335.1). Lineage (NCBI taxonomy): Eukaryota > Metazoa > Chordata > Mammalia > Carnivora > Mustelidae > Martes > Martes martes. The sequence continues at coordinate 132,789,607 of NC_137893.1, forward strand.
TTATTGACTTACAGTTTTCTTCTTTTCTGATATTAGCATATATAGCATAACTTCCTCTAAGCATTGCTTTAGCTATATCCCCCATACATTTTGATATGTTGTGACTTCATTTTTACCCAATTCAAAATATTTTCTGCTTCCCCTGTGATTTCCTCTTTTACTCATGTACTATTTAGTAATCTTTCTTTTCCAAAGATTTGGGGGTTTTCCAGATTATCTCTTTGTTATAGATTTATAGTTTATTTCTGCTACAGCTAGAAAATATACTTCATGTGGTTCTTTTAAATTCTTTTAAATTTGTGGAAGCATTTCAAAATGTGAATCTAGGTTCACCTGGGTGCCTCAGTCGGTTAAGTGTCTGCCTTCGGTTCAGGTCATGATCCCAGAGTCCTGGGATCAAGTCCCGCATCAGGCTTCTTGCTCAGAAGGGAGCATGCTTCTCCCTCTGCCTGCAGCTCTCCTTGCTTTTGTGCTCCCTCTCTCTTTCTGACAAATAAATAAAATCTTTAAAAAATGAAAACTTGCATTTTTTCCCTCCATTCAAACTTTATACTGTAGCAGAAGAGAGAAGGGACTAAGCTTTCTCCTTCACTGAAACAGAGTCCCTGGGTACCTGGGTGGCTCAGTCTTTGAAGCCTCTGCCTTTGGCTCAGGTCATGATCCCAGGGTCCTGGGATGGAGCCCCACATCGGGCTCCCTGCTCTACAAGAAGTCTGCTTCTCGCTCTCCCTCTCCGCCTCCCCAGGCTTGTGCTCTCTCTTTCTCTCCCTTTCTCATGCGCTTTCTCTCTCTCAAATAAATAAATAAAATATTCTTTTAAAAAAGAAAGAAAGAAATAAAGTCCCTGCTCTCTGGCATTTAGCTGGTTATGCACACAGAAGGCTTCGGTGAGAGGAGACTCCCTTGTGAGATGAAATCAGAAGCCTGCCCATTCAGCCTTAGTCAAAAACAAAACTGGTTGTGAAAATGTGTTAATTAATGTGACTACCTAGGAGTTTTCAGTGCTTTTTTTGACTTCCTCTGGCTCCCTTGCCAGGAAGATTTCAGGAGAAAGCTACTCATCAACCCAAAGAAGAAGCAGCATAGAAACACACATGCCTCTCTTCCTTGCATTTGTTCTATGGAACGGCAGAAATGTCTTCGTCCAGCTGTAACTGGTAGACACCGTGATGAAGAGAACAATGACTTCCAGAAAGACATACAAAACACCTGCTATGAAGTCATTTTTTTTAAAAGATTTTATTTATTTATTTGACAGACAGAGACCACAAGTAGGCAGAGAGGCAGGCAGAGAGGGAGAGAGGAGGAAGCAGGCTCACCGCCGAGCAGAGAGCCCGATGCGGGGCTCGATCCCAGGACCCTGAGATCATGACCTGAGCCGAAGGCAGAGGGTTTAAACCACTGAGCCACCCAGGCGCCCCTGAAGTCATCTTTGTTAAGGATATGAAAGATGCAGACACTGTAGTTCAAATGGAACAAAAAAATGGAATAAAAATGGAATAAAAAAATGCAGGCATTGTACTTCAAATGGAATAAAAACTGACCAATATTTATCTGAGGTCAAGTGAATCCTCCTCCCACTGCCTGGTGCTCCTTCCTTCACCACCTCACAGACTCAGAGAATTTTCTCCCCAGACACTGCTTCCCAGAGGAAAACTGACCCATGGGAAGGAGTTGCTGAATATTTGTGGAAAACTCCAAAATTTCAAATGAATGGGCAGCAAGTACCCAGTTCCCACTTTCAATAATTATCAACCAATAACCAATTAAATTTTATCTGAACCCTCACCGACTTCCCCTAATCCCATCCTAGCTTTTTTTTTTTTTTTTTTGAAAAAGAGCACACCAAGGGGAGGGTCAGAGGGGAGGGAGAGAGAATCTGAAGCAGACTCCACACCCAGGGTAATATTTGTTTCAGGTGTTCAGGTCTGTGATTCATCAGTCTTAAACAACACCTAGTGCTCACCACAACACACACCCTCCCCGATGTCTATCACCCAATCCACCCCATTCCCCCACCTCCTTCCCCTCCAGCAACCCCCATTTTGTTTCCTATGCTTAAAAGTCTCTTATGGTTCGTCTTCCTCTCTGGGTTCCTCTTGTTTCATTTTTTTCCTTCCTTCCCCTATGATCTTCTGCCTTGTTTCTCAAATTCCTCATATCAGGGAGATCATATGATAATTGCCTTTCTCTGATTGACTTATTTCACTTAGCATAATACCCTCTAGTTCCCTCCCTGTGTTGTTGCAAATGGCAAGTTTTCATTTTTGATAGCTGCATAATATTCCTCTGTAGATTCATACCACATCTTCTTTATCCATTCTTCTGTCGATGGACATCTAGGCTCTTTCCATAGTTTGGCTATTGTGGACATTGCTGCTATAAACATTCGGGGGCACGTGCCCCTTCAGATCACTACATTTGTATCTTTGGGGTAAATACCCATTAGTGTAATTGCTGGGTCATAGGGTAGCTCTATTTCCAACTTTTTGAGGACCCTCCATACTGTTTCTCAGAGTGGCTGCACCAGCTTGCATTCCCCCCAACAGTGTACTTTTTGACTTTCATGGCTTCTGTGCTTGGGGCCACGAGCGCTTGTGGTACTGTATATGATCCTAATGCTGCCTTTTGAGGCCTTGTTATGAACCAGGCACGTGGCAAGTGCTTCGCATATATTATTTCATTTAATCCTTATACTAAGCCAACAAGTTAAGTACCAACATCACATCCCCATGTTGTAAACAGAACCCAGAGAGATCAAGCAATGAAATAATTTGCCTGGGAACGCACAGTTAATAAGAAACAGCTGAGGCCCAATAACACATAATTCTAATTCTGATCGTGGCACTTTCATGGATGTTCAAAATATTTCTTAGGCTATAGACAGAAACGAAATGCCATCGTAAGAGGTCCATGTGGTCTATCTAAAGCAGCAGGCCTGTATTGAGTACCTTCTGCGTTCACAGAACTGGGTAGGAGCTGGGCAGAATCAGCGGGTAAACCCTGTTTGATCACTGCCTTGTAGACGCTCAGAATCCGGAGGCGGGGACAAAGGAGGCAGACACAAGCAGCTGCGATGAAAAGTGGGCCACAGTGCGGGTTACCCCGTAGCTGCTGGTGAGAAGTGATGCAGAACAGAGAGGGGAAAAGAATTCTAATTTGGGAGATTCGAAAAAGCTTTTGGAGAACATAGGAGCTTCAGTGCCCCTGAATGAGTAGAAGGATATTAGCCAACAAAGTTTAGGTGGCTGGAGAGAAAAGATGGTGAATATTAAAGTATAATACTGCATTCTTGGGGCGCCTGGGTGGCTCAGTGGGTTAAAGCCTCTGCCTTCGGCTCAGGTCGTGATCCCGGCGTGCTGGGATCGAGCCCCGCATCGGGCTCTCTGCTGGGCGGGGAGCCTGCGTCCCTTCCTCTCTCTCTGCCTCTCTGCCTGCTTGTGATCTCAGTCTGTCAAATAAATAAATGAAATCTTTAAAGTATAATACTGCATTCTAATGACGTTTTCTTGGGGCCTTTGTTTCCCCCTGTTGATTTTGGGGACATGTATAAAACAGCTTGCAGCTTTCTCGGCAACTCAGCACCTTGTACCATAGGTGGGTGGGAGCTAACCCCTCACCTGCTTCCACCCCCTTTCCATCATCCATGTCAACTGCTAATCAACTCTTTGCTCATCCCCCCTCTTTTTTTTTTTAATTTTGTTTATTTGCGCGAGAGTGTGCACATATAAGAGAGAAAGTGAGCATGCGCAGGAGCAGGGGGATGGGCAAAGGGAGAGGGAGAAGCAGACTCCCAGCTCAGCAGGGAGCCTGACTGCAGGGCTCCATCCCAGGACCCCAGGACCCCAGGACCCGAGCAGAAGTGAAATAAGTCAAGCAGAGAGAGTCAATTATCATATGGTTTCGCTTATTTGTGGAGCATAAGGAATAACACAGACACATGGGGAGATGGAGAGGAGAAGGGAGTTGGGGGTAATTGGAGGGGGAGATGAACCCTCAGAGACTGTGGATTCTGAGAAACAATCTGAGGGTTTTGGAGGGGCGGGGCGGGGGGGGTGGGTGGTTGGGTGAGCCTGGTGGTGGGTATTAAGGAGGGCACGTATTGCATGGAGCACTGGGTGTGGTGCATAAACAACGAATTCTGGAACACTGAAAAGAAATTTAAAAAATAAATAAAAATTAAAAAAAAAAAAAGCAGACTCTTAACCAGCTGAGCCACCCAGGCGTCCCTGCTGGTCCGTTTTAAAAAGCCCAGGATTACGAGTGGCTGTGATCCTCGTGGCCTGGGCTGCCGTTTATCTTATCAGCCTGCTTTTGACCTAAAGCACCCTTCAGCTTTTGCTGAGGTCAGGCAACTTGCCAGCTCCACCTTGGCAGGAGAGCCTGGGTTCCCTGGATAACTAGCTTTGTGCCTCTCTGATTACAACCTGATTACAACCCTGGATTGTTCCTGGTGAGCAGTGACGGCTGTCACTGCGGGAGGCAGTCAAACCCTCTGCTTCCTGACAGATCTGGCAGAAATTCCTTCAGGTCTGTTACATTAGGAAACAGAACTCCTTTTTCCAGCTCTTGAAAGGGCTACTTCATTTTACATCTTTATTAGAGAAACCTGTTTCTCTGGCTTTAGAAGGTTAAGTGAGAAGGGACAGCTGAGCAGCAAGTTTTCCGTTCTATTTTGTCACCATCGGCTGCAAAAGGTTAGCCTCTAACTGCTGGACCCTTTTTCCCCAGACTGGTTGTTCCCCCTTCCCATCTCCTCCCAGCTACAGTGGCGATTGTGTTCTCAGAAAAGACAGATAGGTTTTAATATTAATCAAAGCAAACCCTAAGTAGAGAAGTAAATCTACTATCCACTCTTGCCCTCCAAAGCATATGGGGCGATGAATTTAAAAGCCAAAAGCAAAGTAGTTTAATTATCCGTGCTAGCAGTTCCTGCAATTAATGAGGAAAGTAACAACACTGCCTACCATCCTGTACTTGGAAGATCAAAGAACTTCAAAGTCATTGTTGCTAAATTATTTCCAGTGACTTTTATTATTACAACGTTTGTAGCAGGTAGTAGTGACTAAGGCTATCTATCCAAATTTCTGGTTTTCCTCCCCTATGCATGTATCCTACTTCCGAAACTCTACATTAGATGACATGGCATGTGATTTGCTTTAGTTAAGAAAATGTGAGCAAATGGGGCCCCTGGGTGGCTCAGTAGGTTAAGCATCTGCCTTCGGCTCAGGTCATGATCCCAGGGTTCTGGAATCTAGCACCCCAGGTGGACTCCCTGCTCCGCGGGGAGCTGCTTCTCCCTCTCCCTCGGCTTGCCACTTCCCTGGTTGTGTGTGTGCTCTCTCTCGGTCACATAAATAAATAAAATCTTTCAAAAAAGAAAATGGGAGCAAAAATAACGGATGCCACCTCCAGACAAGCTTTGAGAGCCAATGCATGACCACCCAAGGTTTTCTTTCCCTCTGCTACGGTGGCTGGTGACTTTCAAGGTCGTGGCTACTCTGTCAACCAGATTCCCCTTATAATGACAACACTGTGCGGAGCCCCAGGACAACACCGCAATGGACACAAACATGAGCTAGCAATAAACCTGTGCTAAGTCTCTGACCCCGGGATCGTTGTGCCAGCGTTATGCCAGCCTTGTTTGACTGATACATAGGGTTTCTTAAAGGCTTCTGAGGATTAAACGAATGAGCCTCCAGATAACCTGCAGGATAACCTTCAAAAAGTTTTTGGGTGGATGAGTGTGATAGAACACCCTCTACTGGGGCTCCTGGGTGGCTCAGTGGGTTAAAGCCTCTGCCTTCAGCTCAGGTCATGATCTCAGGGTCCTGGGATTGAGCCCCACATGGGGCTCTCTGCTCAGCGGGGAGCCTGCTTCCCTTCCTCTCTCTCTGCCTGCCTCTCTCCTTACTTGTGATCTCTGTCTGTCAAATGAATAAATTAAAAAAAAAAAAAAAAAGAACACCCTCTACAAATTTGAGGGACTGAAGAGAATTTTGCCAAGCTTTCCAAAAAGGCTCACTGTCCAATCTTCTGGTAACTTGCATAAGGTATGACACACATATAATATATATTGTGTTATATGTTATATAACATATATAATATGGCAGCTATAATAAGTTTTTTTCCCTGGAACATTAAAAATGTTATGGAGCGACAAGACAACACAGCAGAAATTAACCTCATATTTGATATTGAGAAAACTTTTAGACTTTGGTTCTTAAGACCCCTTATGCCCATATTCTACAAGACTAGCGCTTTTCAGATATATTTGCTATCCTTGAGAGTTAGAACAGGCAAGTGTATTACTCAACTAAACAAACCTTTGCTAAGCAAGCTTCCCTGCGCCAAAGTTACATTTTAGCACCCTCTGCTGAAGAAATTATGTGCGCCTCTGATCGGTATGGTGATTCCTGCCTCTGTGATCTTTCTGACTTGTGCTTTTCAAACATAAGCTCTGGAGAATATATTATTTACACTCTACTAAAAGAAGTTTCTCCTTTAAACAATTGCCCTTCTGACAAACTATCCACCTATCAATGGTGTCTTCTGCAAATCGTGGAGCAAAGGAAATGCAGACCCACATGCAGTCATCAACGTGAGTGTAATTTACACATTCGCAATGTAAAAGTACACCCCGTGAAAATTAGACATTTGTGATACCATACTGTCTCCCCGGCAACACCCTTTGCCTCCCATGCTCACATAGGGCTTAAGAGCTTCCAATCCCTCCATAATGTCTTCTGGGTTATTTGCCAAATCCCACTACAAATTATGCCATTCCCAGTTAGTCACTCAACAGACTAGGGGACAGGCACAGCGCTAAGGACAGGAGTTCCATTTGCAGCGAAAGGGATGTTAAATCTGTCCTCTGAGAGTTTGCAATCTTACTGCGGAGCTGACTTTCCAACAAATGAAGAGATCGATGAGTGTTTAATTACGGACTGCCACATGTGATTTCAAAGGATATTGTTCCCTGTGACTATGCAGCGTGGAGAGCCAATGGACATGCGCTGAGTCACAGAGCCGTGACTGAGCTGAGATGAACAGAAGCCAATGCGCAGGCAAGGGCGGGGTGGGCAGGAGGTGGAAGAACATTCCAGGAACGGCAAGCAACAGGTGTGTTCAGAGGGAGCCTGACTGGTTGTAGGAGTGAAAGACAATAAGGTTCCAGTAAAGAGATTAAGGGAGAGAGCCGAGGGACGGGAGGCAGGGTCAGAGCAAGGGCTTGTGGGTCATGGGAGGGAGTTTTGCTCTTGGACTTAAGAATGCTGGGGGCTGGTGAATGGGGGTTGGGGGTGGGTAGGGTAGATGCTATCAGCAGGACACCATCAGCTCTGTGTTGCAAAATGAAATTATTCCTGTTGGGTAATAACGCTGAGTATAATAAGAGTCATCTCCCTTAGACTCTAGAATTGAACCTGGTGCCTGACATGAGAGTTCTCCATGCTAGGCACTGTCTGTTTTTCCAATCACACCTTTCAATGGATTCTATTTATTTATTGTTCCCCGAGAAGACCCCCTATGCTCATTTGAAATACACATTCTTCTTTCCCCCTCTCCTTTCTCCACCTATAGACGGGCCAATAATTTTTAAAAGTTTATTTAAGTAATCTCTACACCCAACTTCGGGCTCCAACTCATGATCAAGAGCCACCTGCTCTACGGACTGAGCCACCCAGGCGCCCCGAAATGCCAATCATTCTTAAAAGACCAGGGAAAAGCCACCTCTTTGGGGGAACTTTTCTCTGAGTTCCTCAGAAGGAATTCTCCTTCTACTTCCGTAACATAGGATCTGCGTTTCTACACAAGACATTTCACACTTCTCTCTCCACGAAACTAAAAAAATGATAGGAATGATATCCTCCTCATCTTTGGATTTCTTCCCCCTATTTATTGGATCATTCAGCTAAACTTGATAAATGCCTTTAAAAAAAAATATTTTATTTATTTATTTGACAGAGAGAGAGAGAGAGATCACAAGTAGGCAGAGAGGCAGGCAAAGAGAGAGGGGGAAGCAGGCTCCCCGCTGAGCAGAGAGCCCAATGTGGGGCTCAGTCCCAGGACCCTGAGATCATGACCTGAGCCGAAGGCAGAGGCTTAACCCACTGAGCCACCGAGGCGCCCTGATAAATGCCTTTTAAAGTGAAACTTCATTATCCATTTCATTAGACCCCTTAATAAATTTTTATTAAATCTACTGTAGATGCACACCAAGAGGGATATACATATACGCAAAAATACATTTAGACGCATAATCCTAAGAGCAGAAAGGGCAAGATTAATGTTTTGCTCGGGTTGAGAGAGGTCGAAAGTAGAGAAAGGGAGAGGAGGTGGGAATGAATAGGGAGATGAATTAGAGCAGGGACCCCGATGCGGGACCCGATCCCAGAATCCTGGGATCATCACCTGAGCCAAAGCCAGATGCTTAACCCACTGAGCCACCCAGACTCCCACCATATAATGTTTTAATCTGGTAATCTATAAAGCCAAATATTCTATTTGTCATGATTAGACCAAGGAAGGAAATGAGCATCAGCCGGAGGCACGTTCTTTCTTGTGACAGTTGCTTCTATCTGCATAGATAAAAATCTGTTCCTATGGTTAGCTGTGTTAGTTGCCATAGAGAAGCTGGGGTGTGTTCAGTGCCTAACTATAACTTCACCCACTTCTAAAAATTCAACCACACTTCCATGGATTTCCAGCAGGTCAGGATAAGAGTAGGGGACAGTGTATCTGAAATGAAGATATTTTTCCAAGTAATGTCTAGAGGGAAATTTGAATTCTTTCCCTTTCTTGGGTTCCTCACTCCTCTTACCCACACAGTTCGCCCTTCTTAGTGGTATCTCTTGAACCCATCCTCTCCTTTCCTCCCCCATGCCCTCCCCATGCCCTGGCCTTGGACTTCATTAGCCCACAGTCACACCTCTGCAGCTTTCTTGAGGTCACCTGGAGGCTTGTAGGTGAGGTGAAATTTCTCCTCTGCTCTCTTAGGGTCTCCAGATAGGCCTAAGGACTAAACTGACATAAAACAGTTTAACAGGAGGAAAGCCTACAAATCTTGTTTAGTAATTTTACATGTACATGGGGGCCTTTGTGAGAAAAAGGAAGACCCCAAGAAGCAGTTAGAGTCCAAACTTACAGTGTGGACGAAGAGCAGTCAGTTGTAAAAACGTGACAAGACAAAGGGTTTGGGGCCAGGGAGTTGGTAGTGGAGAAGTGTCTAGAAGATCAGGCTTTGTTGAACCATGTTTGTTTGTTCAGATTTCTCTTGACCTCAACTCTCTTCTCTGGTGATAGGAATGGCTTCCTTCCTCATGGCACAGGGAGGACATTCTTTCACATGGGAATTTTCTCTTCTGCTTTCATAAAGAAAAAGGAAGATCTGAGTGCCTCCCCTGTATATGCTTTTTTTCATGTGCCTTTAATTCAAAATATCAATATGCCAAAGTGGCCTATTTGGGGATAACGTGCTTGGAAGCCCTATAGGACCTAAGGTCTTTTTTTTTTTTTTTTAAAGATTTTATTTATTTATTTGACAGACAGATCACAAGTAGGGAGAGAGGCAGGCAGAGAGAGAAGAGAGGAAGCAGGCTCCTTGCTGAGCAGAGAGCCCGATGCAGGGCTCGATTCCAGGACGCTGGGATCATGACCTGAGCCGAAGGCAGTGGCCCCAACCCACTGAGCCACCCAGGTGCCCCAGGATCTAAGGTCTTTCCACCATATCTTTAATGCCACTGCTGGGTCTAATCCCCCCCCCCCAAAAAAAAACTTTTCTCTTTTTTTCTCAAGATTCCTTCCCCTGCCCCCTTTTCTTCTCTTCTCAGACTTTCATGCCTCCTCTAGCTTTCAACAAGGCCCGACTACTCTCATGAACAACCTCCAGACACCCCTGGAGATCTTCTGGCTGAACATCTTTATCCAGAGGTCCCACCATCATGCTCCAAAGCCGGCATGGCAAATGTTCCCCTTGTTCCCCAAGTCAGAGATTTCTGTTCAGGATGCTGACTTCCATTCAGTCCCTTGGGCTAACAATCTGGAAGTTACTAGTGGCTCTTTCTGTGTCCTCAGGAGCATAGACAACTCATGGATCCTGTCTCCCTAGTGTTGGGCCCCTTCTGCCCAGCCTTTGCTATGCCCTACGTTCAGTTATTGTGGCTTTTTGCTCAGATGAGTAGGATGGGAAACAATACACTGACAACATAACAAGAAAATACAAGAAGGTACATATTTTTATCTTAAAAAGAGAGTAAGCATGGTGCCTGGGTGGCGCAGTTGGCTGGGTGCCCAATTCTTGGTTTCAGCTCAGGTCATGATCTCACAGTCATAAGACTGAGCCCCACATCAGTCTCCACAGTGAGCAATGAGTCTGCTTGAGTTTCTCTCTCTTTCTCCCTTTGCCCCTCCCTGATTCACTCTCTCTCTCTTTCTGTCTCTCTCAAATAAGTAAATATTTTCAAAAAAGAGGTAGTATTTACTGTAAGGATTGACCTCGAGGGCCTCACTTGTCCTTATGCTATATACATACTAGAGTAACAACTAATACTAATAGTAACTAATACAAATAGAGTAACAGCCAGTATCCTGAGGGTGTATCAGGGGACCCACTCTCAGTGTATCTCTATGCACTGCTGTTTCCTTGCTAGGAGTGGTTTTCTACAGGCTTAATTTTTGTAAAAAGCAAGACTTTAAAATAATATGTCATCACCAAAATGGCCAGCAAATCTTTTGTACCACACAGGAGTTTTCTGGTTTTTTCCTTCATGAAGTATTATGCAATTTTTTTTTTTTTCCTTTTAAATGATGATGTCCAGGTTGGGTTCCTGGGAAGGAAACCTTGAGACACAGCCTGTAGGATGATTATGAAGGCTGTGCCCTTGGTTTCAACCAGAGTAGAAGGTAGGAAAAGAAAGTGGCAGGAGTCATCAGAGGGAGAAGTCACTGCAGGCCAGTGACCCTGCGGCTGACCTCATGGGAGCTCTGGAGCTGTCTTGACTTGTGCTCAGATGGCCAGATCTTTGTGTTCCTGTGTGGATCAGTCCTTGGATGTGGCCACGCCAGCTCTACAGCTGGAGCCACAGTGTGTGACACTGAGAGGTGGGTGAGCAGGGGTGGTAGATCGGTGCCCATCCCAGAAGCCAACTATACCAAGTTTGCTGGTCTTTTCTGCAATAAAATGATAAACTAGCTTTCTATAACATAATACGTAGCTGACGGTTTGGAAAAATAACCACATTTAATCTATTACCTCAAGATAAAGAGGGTATCTTAATAAAGGAGAAAGTAGTTACTTTTAAAAGAAATGCACGCTACGGAGACGACATTTTGAAAACACATCCACCATTATATGGCTTAATTGTCAAAAACTACACAGTTGTGTCACACACAGAATTGAAACCAGAATTTTTTCACTTAAAATTTTCCAAGCAAAGAGTCCTCATGGGTTTTTTACTTACTTGTAAAAATGATAAAAATGCAACATCTTCCAATGAAGGTTCAAGAACAACGAACACAGGAAAGATGGAAATATGCTAACTGAATATTTATGAAAATCTTTGTATGCCAAGTGGATGGGACTGACAAATGTGGATCACAATTCAAAAAGTCAGGCCGAAATGCTCTGCTTTCATTTGGATCTTTTTTGAGGCATCTTTTACAATTATGGCAAACTTGAAATTAATTATAAGATACAGTAAACTTATATCATGGAGCTGTTGAGTCTCAAAGCATTAACTGTTTTCAAAAGATTTTTTGTAGCAATGAGGACTGTTTGGTGATCTTTAATGGGGGTGATTTGTGTCCCACAAATACATCATTTGAAATCCTCACCTCTAGTCCCTCATAGTGATTTTATTTGGAAAAAAAGGTTGTTGAAGATAAACATCGGTTAAATTAATGACAAGTCCTTACAAGAGAAGGCAGAGGCACAGAGGGAAAACAGCCATGTGATGAGTTGGCAGAGATTAGATCTATGCTGCCTCAAGCTAATGTGTGCCCAGGGCTGGAAGAAGCAAGGAAGGATTCTCCTCTAGAGGCTTCGGAGGGGGCATGGCCCAGCCAATGCATTGATTTGGGACTTCTGACTTCCAGAACTATGAGAAAAGGCAGTTCTAACATCTTAAGCTACCCAGTTTGTGGTACTGTGTTACGGTGGTCCTAGAAAATGAAACAGTAATACTAAAATGTTTTCTAGCCGTTAGACATAAACTGTTTAACACTTACATATTTTATTTCGTCTCTCTTTGGAAGCAAATACACATGTATTAAAGAAGAGCTTTTTTTTTTTTTTTAACTAAGAATGGGGGGTGCCTGAGTGGCTCAGTGGTTAAGCATCTGCCTTTGGCTCAGGTCATGATCCCAGTGTCCTGGGATTGAACTCCACGTCGGGCTCCCTGCTCGGTGGGAAGCCTGCTTCTCCCTCTTCCTCTCCCCCTGCTTGTGTTCCCTCTCTTGCTGTCTCTCTGTGTCAAATAAATAAAATCTTAAAAAACAACAACAACAAAAAGGTAAGACATAAAAGGGGGAAAATCGCTTGAGTACGCCCTGGAAGCTGTGTTTGAAAAGTGATTTGTAAAAATAATTCGAGTCCAAGAATGTTGAGTTTCTTCATTTGTTTCTGCCAGGCCTTGGGGATTTCCCTAATCCCATTTCAGGATTTGAACTTTTCTGGGTCAGCCAGGTCAGGCAAAGCTGACCCAGACTGGCTGCCTGTTTATTTTTGGTTCCCCCCCCTTACTCCTGTGGTGTGACTTTCTGGTGTCTCAGCTCCATGGGCCTGATAAGCTTCCAGCACCCTGAGCCGGGGACTCCAGCGTCACCCACCCAGAGTGGTGGCCCCAACCACTCAGCACTCTCTTCAGGACCTGTCATTCTCTCCAGAGGCCCTGTCTAGAGGCCCCTCTGGGTAAAGGAGCCCTTAAATGCTAGTGCTCGATTCTGGATTTCCAAGTCTGTCTCTTCTCCGATCTTGGACTGGTCGTTCTTCATTATCTTATCAGTTGTTTTTTTTTTTTTTTTTTGACATTTAGAGTTTTTCTCAATGCGGATTTTTAAGTTGTATTCTGCCAGAGCGTTGGCCCTGTTTCTCTCATATACCATTACCAAAAGCACGATCAAAAACTGTTTAGCGACACCTAGGTTATGCCCATGATCTCTTAACATCTTCAATCCTCTTCACCCCCAATCTCTCCTCCACTCTGCTGCCAGATCAAGGTTTTTTGTTTGTTTGTTTTTTTATAAGATTTATTTATTTGAGATAGGGAGAGAGAGCACACGCAAGAGAACAAGTGGGGGAAGGGGTGGAGGGAGAGAATCTTCAAACCCAGTTCTTAACCGAGTGTGGAGCTGACAAGAGATCATGACCTGACCCGCAACCAAGAGTCAAACGCTTAACCGACTAAACCGCCCAGGCACCCCCAGATCAGTTGTTTTTTTTTTTTTTTTTTTTTTTTAAGATTTTATTTCTTTATTTGTCAGAGAGAGAGATTTTGCACAAGTAGGGGGAGCAGCAGGCTCGCGGCTGAGTTGGGAGCCTGATTCCTGAACTTGATCCCAAGACCCTGGGATCATGACCTGAGCCAAAGGCAGACACTAAACTGACTGGGCCACCCGGGTGTCCCAGATAAATGTATTTAAAACATTTCCATTATTTCCCTGTTCAAAAAAAAAAAGTCCTCAATGACTTACTGAGTTGTGACTTTGTACTATGTCAGTTTAGCTAAGCTGGGATTCCCCAGAATTTCCTTTCCGGTATGTTTCTGGATCACTGTTGGCCAACAGAGACATTTTGGATGCTATTTGGGAGGCAGAAATGAAGCAGCTGCCAATTTTTAAAAACTGTTTTAATGGCTGGCGGGAGGTGCCAGGCACACTGGGTCTGACCTGCTGTTACCCCACGTGTTGTCATGGAGAAACATCCAACCCCAGTTCCTGGGCTGCTGAGCTGAATGGTGTCGTCCCCTCCCCCTCCTCAAATTCAAGTCCACCTGGAATCTCAGAATGTGACCTTATTGGGAAATAGGGTCTTTGCAAATGTAATCATTTTGTATATTCAGATGATAATCATATTGTATATTCAAATGTATATTCAGATGAAGCCCTTCTAGATGACGCTCTATATTCAATAACTAGTGTCCTTATAGGAAAGCCACCTGAAGACACAGGAGAGACAGACACGTAGGAAGAAAGCCTCACTGAAAGATGGGCAGAGATTCCAGTGATGTAGCTACAAGCTGGGGAAAGCCCAGGCTGGCCAGCCACCCCCGGAAGCGAGGAAGGATTCTTCCCTAGAGCCTTCGGAGGGACTGTGGCCCTGCCGGCACCTTGGCTTCAGACTTCCAGCCTCCAGAACTGTGAGAGAATACATTTCCCAGGCTTTGAGTCCCCCAGTTTGTGGTACTTTGTCATGGCAGCCCCTGGACACCCAGACACTCCGGCTCCTAGCAATGTCCTCTTCTGTCCTGGACTGAGAGCGTGTGCGGATCCATAATGAGGAGTGCCAGCTTCTCCTACCATCACTTGTGGTGTCGATGGTGACGAGGGGAGGCAGACGTGGGTTCTAGTTAGTCTTTCTGGGTACCACTTGTGCTCGTTGGTCCTAGATGCCCTTTGCTCTCTTTCATATCCAACTTTCCTTCTCATCTGCCAGTCTAGCAACTGTAGGATCAACACTGGACATGGAGGCAACTGTCTGCATAGACGGTCCACCACTTACTCAACTGCCCTTAATTCTTAGAGTAATTCCCTTATTCCATACTGGACATGGTGGTTCTACTTCTCTGGTGAAACTCTAACAGACTGTTTTCCAAAGTAAGTAAAAATGAACTGAATGAAACCAATTCTGTAATCCAGTTCCTTCCATTATATTAGAATACACTGGGTTATTAAAATTAATACCTAACTTTTGTTGAAGACCTCCTAAGGGCAGAGTACTATGCTAAGCAAACTCTTTATAGCATCTCGTTAAATTCTCAAAACACCTCTCCAAAGAAGCGACTATTATTATGCCTATTTTATAAATGTTTACAAATGTGGTAGTGGTTTAAACTTTTAGAGAGATGAACTAATTCAACCAAGTCAGGTTTTATATCCAAAGTCTAATTACAGAATAGGAGTTCTCAACCACCATATTATACCTCCACTCCAAGTTCATTAGAACTGAAAGGGATTGTATATTGTCCATGGACTCTTAAGGACCCTGACCCACCCTTATATATACTCACAAAATATATTATAATGACTTCAAGACTTTGCTCATGTTTCTTCCCATATCTCCCCCTTTTCCTAAGAACTAGCCTGATGTCACCATCAGTCTTGTGGTCCAATGGAAATAAAATTTTCTTTTAAATCAGACTGATCTTGGTTTGAATGTCAGCTCTACCCATTACCTCCTCCCAACTTTTTAGATTCCTTGAGCCTTGATCTCATCTGTAAAATGCCTGTTACCACTACAATAATATTCAATATAGTCACTTATATGCATGTCTGGCTTCCTCTGCTAGACAGTAGGTCTTCAACTTTGTAAAACTAAAACCTATAGAGAATATATTTTGCATTGTAATTCACACACACACACACACATATAGATAGATAACTAAAACAAATTTCATGAGAAGCGCTTGCCCCTAGTATTTATAATACACAGTGATATCTTTTTGTCTATTCTACTTTTTAAAGTACTGATCATGACTTATTCAACTGATTTTATGGAGCTCAGAAGGGTCAATGTTGAAAAAGGCTGAGCCAGTTTGAGTTCTTTTATGTAAGAGAGCATATCTGATCTATTTTGTATTGCTACTGGCAAACACAGTGCCTGGTACAAAGTAGTATTTGCTAAAAACTTACCTTAGGACTGGGTTTTCCTTGAAGGCAGGAATCTCATCTTTTAGTTCCCTTGTAACCAGTAAGTACATGTAGCATAATTCTTCCCATAATACTTAGAGATCAAATGACTAAAATTCAGGGCTATTTCCAGGCTTTAGAGATCAAATATTTCGACCACTAAATATCCAACTAGTACCTACTATGTGGTACTACATAAATGCTGAATGCAAGGCTTCTTCCTTTAATTATCTTAATTATCTGGAATTGCTAAAAGGGAACCATGAATAATGTTGCCCAGTTGAGAAATTAAAAAAAAAACAAAACAGTAAGACACATGGAG
The DNA here is from genome assembly GCF_963455335.1 of Martes martes. NCBI lineage: Eukaryota > Metazoa > Chordata > Mammalia > Carnivora > Mustelidae > Martes > Martes martes. The sequence goes on from NC_137893.1 coordinate 132,805,772, forward strand.
GCCAAATGTCACCTTTATTAATAATAAAGACTAGGTCAGAGAACATATAATAATGTGAGAGCCAGTCAGGCCTGCTAATTAAACCCTAAGTTGAGGCAATGCTGAACTAGTGGGGCCCTCCCTACGCTGAAAGTCTACACAGACAAGAGGCTTAGGGCAGCTCACACCCAAGAGGAATGTGGGAGGAGACAAGTTCAGCAAACCCACTTTATTTTTCCTAAACGCACTAATTAGATAAGTTACTCTTCCCCAGACCAAGGACACAGGGAATAAAAGAGCACAGAGAGTCTAGACATTACCAATTGAGTTTCCTCCCTTATGGAAGGAAAGAGCAGGGGAGGAGTAAATGCTGTCCTCTAAGAATCAGAACGTGTGTGTGTGTACACATATAATGTGTATATATATGGGTGTATGTGAATATATATATTAAATGATATATATGTATGCATGAAATAAAAATAACAAAATGATCCAAGGAATATCATAAGATAGGTACCTAATTAATTCCTGAATATAGTTTGCACTAGTGCTTCTAAAAACCTAGAGGGTATTAAACAGTTAGAAACTCTCTATATCCTCCTGCCCACCTTTCACATGCCTGGCATGAAACCTGAGAATCTGCTTTTAAAGCTTCCGGTGTACAGGTAAGGCCAGGAGCCACTGGCTTAGAGGAGCTGGACAGACAAATGAATAGGAGGCTGGCAGGTCTTACTGAGAGAAACTGGACAGACATTGAAGGATTAGTAGGCTTGAGGTCAGAAAGAAGGGCGGTGGGGCATTTTATACAGGGATGAGAACAGTAAGTAGACTCAAGAAATAATCATAGCTTGAGAGTAATTTCAAGACCTTACCCTTGAAAATCCTTACAGAATTTATCCTTGGAAACATGATTTGTGCTCATATAGCAAATGACGAGACATATGGCAGCAGGGTTTAGTGGAAAAGCCCTTGGACTTCTGAGAATTAAAAGACTTTTCATTCTTGGTTATGGGACTTCACCACAGTCATCACATTCTTCACCTGGACAGCGAAGGATCCTTTGTAAAGAGAGAAGGTCATGAAGCATTCTAGGGAGATGATTGCATTGTCTTTCCCACTTCAAGATAGGGCACAGCCATTCCCCCAGAAGCTCAGGCTACAAACCTGGGAGTCATTTTTTATTTCTTTTCCGCACCTGTTTTCACACCTAGTCTATCAGCTAATCCTGATAGGGTTCTCCTTCCAGAACATACCTCAAATCTTTCCACTTGACACTATTCCATTGATTACTACCCTAATCCAACATATCTTTTCTTTTCTTTCTTTTCTCCCTTCCTTCCTTCTTTCCTTCCCTGAGATTACCCCAGAGTTTTGGATTCAACAGGTCTGGGTAAGTCCTGAGAACTCGCATTTCCAGCAGGTTCCCAGGGGATCCTAATGCTGCTGGTCCAGAGACCACTCAATGACTTAGAGCAGTGGTTAACCATGGGTGCACATTAGAACCACTTGGGAGCTTTTAAAAAAAAGTGTGTGCTTGGGACTGACCTCTGGAGATTCTGAGTCATTTGCTCTGGCCATTTGTAATTTTTAAATCTCCCTAGGTGCTCTGAAATGTTGAGAAACACTACCAAGGCCTAGAGGAATGGCTGTTTGTTTGCTCCTTGTGCCTTTCGCTCTAGCTTCTCCTGTTATCTGGTACACTCTTTCTCTAGGTATTTCCATGGCTGGACCCTTTAGGTCTCAGATTAAACGTCACTTACTCAAATAGGCCTTCTCTGATCTCCCCAGTATAAAATAACACTCCCCCCTTTTTAAAATCATGCTCTCCTGCTTGTTTTGTCTTCTTTCTTTCTGGGTTTTTTTTTTTTTTAAGGTTTTCTTTATTTATTTGACAGAGAGAGAGAGAGATCACAAGTAGGCAGGCAGAGAAAGAGGGGGAAGCAGGCCACCTGCCAAGCAGACACTCTGATGTGGGGCTCAATCCCAGGACCCTGAGATCATGACCTGAGTGGAAGGCAGAGGCCCAACCCTCTGAGCCACCCAGGGGCCCCTCCCACTTGTTTTCCTTACAGGAATGAGCGGTTAGAGATTTCCCTAGTTATGCTTATCCAATCTTCCAATATAAGCATCTTGAGTATAAACACCTTTGTCTTATTCACTGCTGTATCCCTAGCATTTAGAACACGGGCCTCTATTACATATTCAATACATGGGAATGGAAGGGAAGATAAAAAGCTTTAAAATAAATTATTCCTGCTGCTGTGTGATTTTCAACTATTCAATTGGGCTTTAATAAAATGTGTTTCATTTATGCAACAGAATTGACTTTTTTGATCAATATATCATAACTGCACTGGATTCATTCTCTTCATAGGAACCCTGTATTAAATCTTCTGCAGTCATTATCCCTTAATGTATTTTCATACGCAGTATTTATTCATAATACTGCTGCTTAGGGAATACAATTTACAGTGGGGCAGCTGGGTTAGGGCCAAGATATATTTGTGAAATCAAGAAATTCCTGCTCAGATTTTGTTGGCTTGTTTTTAGAGACAGAGAACAAATGAAAGGAATTTGCAGAACAGAAAGGTACTTCAGGGAGCAACGGAGACGTAGGAGAACGGGAAAGCTATTACCGTACCTTGCTACACATTTATCCTCTCTTCTTGGGGCACATCTTTAACGAAGGAATATAATCTGGCGGAATTGAAGAGTTTTGATTGCAGGTAGAGATAGAGTACTTGAGAGTATTTAAATTGTCTCGTTTCACAGTGATTTGTTCAAGCCAGTGCGGCAGAATCCTCAGCTCTGGGTCATGGGCAGCTTGGTTTCAACAATTAAGTCCCTGAATTGAATTTACAACTCAGGTGAAGTAAGGGCTAAGCAGATGTACTTAAGTGCCTCGCGGATCATTTCTGAAATATATTACTCATGAAAACACAGACCAACATCTGTTACGGGAGGAAAAGGGAGACTCCGTGCCTCTGGCTCGCCTTTTTGGCACGGAGGTGAGTATTCCCTCAAAAGCCCAAGTATCCAGCATGCACCCCCAGCAATAGGCTAGGTTCACATACAACCAGTTTCCCAGGCAGCTGCCTCCCCTTTTCTTCCCTCCTGGTGCTCCGTGGATCGTGGAACAAAACGACTTCATCTGTGGGTTAATGGTTGCAATCACTAGGGCGCTTTCGCACAGCGCAGCACAGTCAGCCAATTAACGCGGGTTCCGAGAACACCAAACCGCAGTCAGTAGACAGAGGTGGCTCCAGAAAAACCAAAGGCACAGGGAGGGAGAAGCGAAGCGTCCAACTTGGCGATGCATTGTGGGAGTTGTAGTCCCCGCGGGGCAGCCTCCAATAGTCTCTACTGGGCTCTGCACTTCATCTCCCAGCCGGCCCCGCGCCGCGGAGGCGGAGAGCGGTGGGCGTGCTCGGTGCTGAGCTACTGCTGGGGGAGGGGACTGGGGTCGAGAAACTGCGGCGGCCGCCGCCGGAGACGTTAGCCGCTGTCTCTGCGAGCTGAGGAGCCTCCCACCTCCCATCCCCATCCGCCCCGGGCGGACGGCGACGAGGGCCGTGTGGCCGCTGCGCGTCCCTGCGCTCGCCCCCTCTCCCGTCTACGGGCGCGCGGCGTCCGCCATGGAAGCACATCCGGCTGTCGCCTGGGTCTCCGGGCTACGCGTCCCCGGCTCCCCGGAGCGATGAGGGGGTAGGGGCGTCCTGCGTCGCGCCTTGCCGGGCGCTCCGCGGGTCGGGGAGCGAAGGAGGGCCCCCTCCACCCCCGCACCGCCCCCGTCCCGCCCCCTGGGGGCGCTGCCGAGGGGGCGCCCGCCGCCCTAGCCGCCCAGCAGCCCCCGGCGCCCGCCGCTGAAGCCCAGCACGCGCCACCGGCCCGCCCGCGCCCGCCGCTCGGCAGCCCGGCGCCGACCGCCGTCCTCCCCCCAAGATGTGGCACAACATCGGGCTGACCCTGGTGGTGTTCGTGGCCACGCTGGTGATCGTGCTGCTGCTGATGGTGTGCGGTGAGTGGGGCGTCCGCCGCGGGGCACTTCCACACGCTAGTACACACGCCAGCGCGACTCGGGTGCTCACTTGTTCTGTTTCTTGTTTTTGTTTTTAATGGCGTGGACGGACAAGTGTCTTAAAATCGTCTGCTGTCCACCTAGCTCTAAGGACTGAGCCGGGGGAGACGTGTCCCTTCCCCGGGAGAGGCCCGCCGGCATCCCGGAGAGGGAAGGAGCGGGATCCATGGCTGGGCATCCTGACTCGGGGTTAAACCAGAGACTGCTTCACGGGCAGCGTCTGCCCCTGATTGCCATTCTGAACACTGGCTGCCCAGATTTTAACCTTGGCCTGTATTCGAAGGTGAAGTGATTGGTTACTCCTTTTCCTTTTTCAGAGGTTCTGACCCTGATGATAATGAGACGTTTCCCTTCCTTCACTTTATCAGGGGTAGGGACAGAGTTGGGTTGGAAGCGCCCGGGAAATTGTTTACTTCGAGTTCAGGCTCAAACTGAATTTCAGGCAGAAATGTCGAGGCAAGGCAGAATTTAAAAAACACCGGCTATATTAAAATTCCAGGGTCAGGTAACCTAAGTCTGTTTGGTAATAATGGTGCTATTTTGTTTGCTGTGATGTTTTTTCTTTCTTTCTCGGGATGGGAGGATGTAAAACTTTTTCAGGGTAATATTAGCACAATTTTAGATCTTCTTGACTTCTTTACATATAGTAACTGATAAGCACAAGTCCCTTAGCAGAGTGACTGGGGGATTGTGAAAATTTGGGAAGTATTGAGAACCCAGTGTCAGTGAGTTTCATTTTTCATAATTCCAGTATGTATTGAAGGCTAGTTCAGCTTTAGATGCAATAATTTGTCAGAAATAAAAGTAAAAACTATAGGGCTTATTCATTTCATGGTTAATGTACTAACTGCTCAGTATCAGCTGTGTTTGGAAAAGATGTGTGCACTTACGCAGAAGCGTTTTATATGTATTTGTATTTACAGTTGCATTTTATTGTATATATTTGTGTTTACATACTTGTATGTGTATTTTTAATTTTCTTGCCATAGGAAGGAACCAGAGTTAACAGACTTTCTTGTCTGATGATAAAACAATTGAACGCCTTTCTTGGTTTCCTGCTTGTGACGGCAGGATTTGGGGCTAATTGTAGATACGTAAGATGCTGGAAGTAAGGAAAACCAGATCTGTGTGATTTGTTTGCCTGTGAGGAAGGAGGATGCCAGCTGCTTGGAGGTGGGGATCTGTGTGGCATTTAGACCATAAAGAACCTTGTATGGAATATTTGCCGAATCTGTCTTGGGGGGCACCCAAATTCCCTGTTGCTACTTAACATCTTATTTGTTCTCTCAGCTCCCAATAGCTAGTTAACTTTGATTTTACTCATTTTTCTAAAAATGCCTTGCCTTTGGTTTCAGAAAATATTGTGGAATGAGAGGTGAGGTGTGGTAAGTAAAACACATTTTATTTTGATTGGAGTGGTCCAGAGCTGATAGCTTTATGAAGAAGGTAATTCAAGCACTGTTTTGTTGGGAGAGCTAATGATGGAGTAGTTTCATGTTTTGACTGGGTTGCACCTGAGGCTTGGGGAGTGGAGGGAGGGGTCCAACTAGAGACTGGAGAATCTCGGGCATTGTATTAGTTTGCGAGGATGCCGTAACAAAATACAAACAACAGAAATGTATGTCCCCGCAGTTCTGTAGGCAAGACGTCCAAGATCAAGCAAGGTGTCAGCAGGGTTGATTTCTACTGAGGCCTCTCCTTGGCTTGAAGATGGCTGTCTTCTCCTTGTGTCCTCATGTAGTCTTTCTTCTGTGTGCCTGTGCCCTAATCTTTTTTCTAAAAAGAGTGCCAGTCATATGGGATTAGGGCCTCACCCTTATGAATTCTTTTAACCTTAGTTAACTCTCTAAAAGCCCTGTCCAAATACAGTCAGGTTGGAGATTAGAAACCTGTGATGCAGGCCTGCCCTGAGAAACTCATTACCTACTTTATTGTGGAACTGACTGGCTCTTTGACACTGTCAGTGCTGACTTCCAAATTTCAGGTTTCTCGGGAGGTTTTTTTTTCTCTCGTGTGTATTGGTTGTGTGTACTTTTCTTGCCTCTCGTCCATGCTAAAATGCTTTCCACTTTCACCATTCACTGAAGTGGCCCTTGTCAAGGTCAGTAACAAATGGCCTCGATATTACCAAGTCTGTGGTCACTTAGTCCTAATTGTGTTTAACCTCTCATACTCAATCTGTACAGGTTAACATTCTTTCTATGAAGGATTTCTCGTGGCTTTTGTACACTGTGTTTTCATAGTACCTTCCTGATGTAGGAAAGACATGAGGGTTCGAAGCCAACAGCTAAAAAAGAATTCTTGAGATGTCTTTGGTGCAAAAAGGTGATTTTATTAAAGCACGGGGACAGGACCTCTTGGGCAGAAAGAGCTGCACTGGGGTCAGGAAGAGTGCTCCATTATATACTTTGAAGTTGGGAAGGGTTAGGATTAGGTAAGTCTCTAAGGAATTTTGGAGGCAAGATTTCCAGGACCTTGAGGGGGCTACGTTTGTTTTTTGAAAAGGTCATTTATTACTGTCTAATAAAACCTTAGTCCCATAGTGTTTAATTGTTTATCTTTTCCTGGCTTCTCATCCCTTAGAATTTATTTATTTTAAAAAAATTTATTTGAGAGAGAGAAAGCGAGAGGGGAGGGAGAGAAGCAGACAACACCGAGCACGGAGCCCAACATGGGGCTTGATCCCATGACCCTGAGATCAAGACCTGAGCCAAAACCTAGGGTCGGATGCTTAACTGAATGAGCCACTCAGGTGCCCCTCACTAGAATGTTTTATTAAATGTTTTTGGACCACAGTCTTTGATAGGAAATACATTTTTCCCAGTGCATTCTTAAGTATATAAATTACATATATCTATTTATACATCTATCAATCTAGCTATCATCTTTCTGTCTCTGAAATAAAAATTGTATGGACTAGTACTTGCCCTTATTCCATGAGATGTAGTTATTTTCCATTATATTTCTGTAACATTTTAATACAAATATATATTTCTATTCCCTTTCCTTCTGTTCTCTCCCCATGGTATCTTATCCAGCCCTAGAGATTTAAATATTAACTGTAACTAATGACTCAATTTAACATCTCCAGCTCTCACTTTTCTGCTGTACCTCAGGCTCATGTACCAACTGTTTTTTCTTGATAGCCCTGCTTGGAGATATAAAAAGCATCTCAAACTTAATACCCCTAAAACACAACTCTTGATTTCTGTCACCTGTTTTTCCCTTTGCCCCCTTCCTGTCTCAGATGTTACCAGCACCCAAGGATGTGGGTGTCTGGTTTTGCCCTTTCCTTTGGTCCCATCCCATTTCCCTTACAAATACCAGCTCTATCTGGAAGTGTCTTCAGTTTTATGTCTTTAAGAAATGTGAAATATGTTCTCTTCTCCATGTCTGTGATCACCACTACCATTCTCATCTTCGGCTTGCATTGGTTTCTTAACTAGTGTCCTTTGACCCCCTCTTTTCTTTATGGTGAGGGAGCAGAAGGCTAGCTGAAGACAAAGCAGAAGCTGACACCCTGCAATTCACGCCGCCCCCCCACCCCATGGGATGTGTGTGACATTCTTCCAGGAAGCTCCCAGCTATCTTAACGTTAATACCTTGCTAGAGGGGAAAACAAGCTCACCTTGAAAATGGCAAGGACTCTGGTATCTCATAGGTCTTTTTTAGCATATGAAAGTTCTTTTGAAAACTTGCTTTTTTTCCTTACCTCCCCCAACCCAGAGTATATCATCTATTGCTCCACACAATCCCAGTGCAACTCCCTCTGCCCTCAGGTCCTGTCTGTGTTTTAATAAAACCACCTTTTTGCATCAGAGATGTCCAAGAATTCTTTCTTGGCCCTTGGCTCAGAACCTCACCCCACCCAACCTCACCTATGTTCCGTACTAGTTGGACTCTTGTATTAAGACTGGGTTTTCTCAAATGTTTTTAACAAGAAAATTTCAAAAGTTAACAGTACCAAAGGCATAAAGTACTTCCCTTCAGCCCTCCACTCCACTGTTTCCTCCACCTATTTATTTCCATATTCGTAAATTTATTCACAGCTAGTTCTTGATTTTGCAATTTTAGACAGTATTTATTAACCACGGTGGAGTCCCCGCTTCTTTACCTGCATGCCGTAAGTAATGACAACTTATTCATTGGAGAGTCAAGATTTAAATTTTAACTTTTTTTTTTTTTTAGAGGTGGGGAGGGGCAGAGGGAAAGAGAATCTTAAGCAGGCTCCATGCTCATTTGGAGCTCATTTGTGAGACTGTCTCACAACCCTAAGATCATGAACTTGAGAGTAGGACACTTAAACGACTGCACCACCCAGGTGCCCCAAGATTTATATTTTAACTGTGTAAATAGTCCCTGCTGGTCAAATAGTGTAACATGACTACACTTACTTTTCTTACGTGATTCTTCATTTCTCTTGAAGTTAACAGTTGCCTTTTTAATTTACCTATAGTATTACTTTTTTGTATGTGCCCCTTGTTGATCCCCTGGCCCCATTCCCCGGCCCAGTCTTAGAGCTCTCCTTCCTTCTCGGCCTGCCCTTCACTTTCTCTGCTGCAGACCCTGTTTTCTGGATCTCATTTCGTCATCTTGCTCGTTTATAATCTTGTTTTGCAGGAGCACATTTTCTGTTAGCTTTCTGAGGGAGAATGCATGAAAGATTTTTTGAGCTAATGCTTACCTAAAAATGTCTTTCATTGATGTCAGATGTCTTTTACTGATGTCAAAGTTTCTAGAAAAATCTACCTCTATACATGATTGATAATTTGAATACGTTTCAAGTGGTAGATAATTTTCATTCATAACTTAGAAATGATAACTTCACTGATATCTCGCTTCCTGGACCTGATTTTAAGAAATCTAATGCCTTCTGTTTCTGTGTCCTTATAAGTAACTTGATTTGTCTTTCTAGATGCTTTCTGATAGTTTTTTCTGTCATTGTTATTCTGAAATATCATACTGATATGTCTTCGTATATTTCTCTTCCTTCTGTTTTCCTGGGCCCTTTCAGTTAAAAAAAAAAAAAAAAACTTACGTTAGTTGGAGGTTGGACCTCATGGGCTGATTTCTCTAGTATTACCTGTTTATCTCCTATTTTCTATTATGTCTCCTCTCCCTTCTGGCATATGTTTTGGGTTTTAGCTTCTCTTACCTTTTTATTTATCCAGTTTTTAATTTCAGAACTTTCTTGTTTTCTGATTGCTTTGCCAGCATCTGTTTTGCATTATGTAATATGTTGTCTCTATAACCATATTAGTTATACAGTTGACCCTTCAACAACATGGGGGTTGGCATGCCAATCCCCCCACCCACCCCTGCACAGTTGAAAAATCTATGGATAACTTTTGACTTCTTAAAAACTTAACTACTAATAGTCTTCTGTTGACTGGAAGCCTTATTGAGAACAGAGTTAACACAAATTTTGTATATCTATTATATAATGTGTTCTTGCAATAAAGTGGAAAAGAAAATGTTATTAAGAAAGTCATAAGGAAGAGAAAATACGTTTATAGTACTATACTATATTTATTGAAGAAATTCTGTCTGTAAATGGGCCCACACAGTTCAAACCTGTGTTGTTTAAGGGTCCACTGTAGTTTTTAATAAGGTGTTTTTCTTCTCCCTGCGCAATTGGCTTTGCTTCTTCCATGTATTTTCTTATGGTTTGTTTGCTTTGGACTCTTTGTGATTGAAGATTTTTACAAATGGCCAGTGCTCTGTTCTGTATTCATATTTATGGATGAGGGAGTGAAAGATGGTCATAAATTCTCAGTCAATTCTGGCAGTAGGTTGGCCTCTATCTGGAAATGTCCATGTTATTCCATCTTATCAGAGGAGAATCCTCTCATTTTCGGGTATTACAAGCTTGGGTGTTAAAGCTTGGCTGACTGCATGACAATTTTGTAAATAGACTTTCAGCCAGTCCTTTTTTCTTCCTTTCTCAATCCTTCTGCTTTCCTGAAATCCTGATCTGTCCCATAGTTCTTGGTTGGGTTTTGGCTCCAGTTGCTATCCTTTTCTCCTGCCATCCAGACTTGTTTCCTTTGGTCTGCTAGATCATTTGCCAGTCTTTTAAAAACCTGCTTAACACCTATCCTCTAGTGGCTCCATTTCCCTTGAAATACAGTCTAGATCCCTTACTGTGGCTACAAGGATCTGAGTGATACAGTCCTTCGTGCTTTCTCCATGCCCCCCCACTACTCTCATTGTTCCACTAACAGGCCAACCTTGTACTCTCCCCAGGCCCTTTGCCCTCAGTCTTCCTCTGGCTGTTCATGTGACTCGTCCTTCTTCAGTCGGGTTTCACATCAACCACCCTGTCCACCTAGGGCGACTCATCCGGTTACTCTTTATCTCACTGACCCTTGGTTTTCTGAGCACTCAGCCCTTTCTGAAATGAGCTGTTTATGTGTTTTTGCCCCCATTAGAGTATGGGCCCCATGAAGACAGGGACCCTGTTTGGCTAATTCACTGCTCTGTCCTTGGATTTTAGAGTAGTGCCTGGCATGTAGTAGGTCCTCATATTTGAAGGAAGAACGAAGAAAGATTCCTCAGTACAAATCAATACCCATTACAAATTACAAATAAGTCTTAAGTGTGGTACAAACCAAGTTTATCTCAAAATGGATAAATTTTATATTACTCAGTGCACTCATGATCAGATGCTGTGGCAGGGCTCATGGGTATCCAGAAATTAACAAGAGTAATTCATGTTCTTGAGGACCTTATATACTCCAGTAGGGAAGGTACATACATGGGAACTTCAGCACAACCTAGGCTTCTGAGTTCCAGTTTCAAGTGCACGACTCTACTCCTTTTTCTTGTTTCACAGAGAAGCTGAGAATCGTTACCTAAAACAACTCCTTGTGTTTAGGTTATGCGTGAAGTCTTGGGCATTGTTTTACCTTATTCATTCCCAGTTACCGGCCGTATATCATATACCCATTCATCCCCCAAATATTTGAGCATCTCTTAACAAGCTTGGTTCTGAGATACAAAGATAAGGAAAATCTGGTTCTACCACTAAATCACAAATCCTGGAAGGGGATACAATTTAGTTGTTACTTCCAGCAACAAATTTATAAGAATCTAAGAAAAGCTTACTAATATAGGTATACTGTATTTTATGAGAAATTCATCAAGTTAGGTGTGTGTATTCATTCCCTGGTAATTACCTTCCTTTTTTTTAATGAATTTCCATCATTTTTTTATTTAAATTCAGTTAATTAACGTATAGTGTATTATTAGTTTTAGAGGCATAGTTCAGTGATTCATCGCTCTCGTATAGTACCCAGTGTCATTACATCATGTGTCCTCCTTAATGTCCCTCACCCAGTTACCCTGTCCCCCCACCCTCCTCCAGCAACCCTCAGTTTGTTTTCTGTGATTAAGATCTCTTATGGTTTGTCTGCCTCTCTGATTTTGTCTTATTTTATTTTTTCCTCTCTTCCTCTGTGATCCTGTTTCGTTCCTTAAATTCTGCATATGAGTGAGATCATATGACAGTTGTCTTTCTCTGATTGACTTATTTCACTTAGCATAATACCCTCTAGTTCCATCCACGTTGTTGCAAATGGCAAGATTTCATTTTTTTGATTGCTGAGTAGTAATCCGTTGCATACGTACATGTATGTATATATGTATATGTATGTATATATCTATCACATCTTCTTTACCCATTTATCTGTCCATGGGCCTCTGGACTCTTTCTGTAGTTTGGCTGTTGTGGACATTGCTGCTATGCATCTTTGGGGTAAATAACCTGTAGTGCAATTGCTGGGTCGTAGGGTAGCTCTATTTTCAACTTTTTGAGGAACCTCCATAGCTTGCATTCCCACCAACAGCGTAGGAGGGCTCTCCTTTCTCTGCATCTTCGCCAACATCTTTTTTTGTTTCCTGTCTTGTTAATTTTAGCCATTCTGACTGGTGTGAGGTAGTATCTCATTGTGGTTTTAGGAGTGATGTTGAGCACTTTTTCATGTGTGTGTTGGCCATTTGGACGTCTTTGGAGAAATGTCTGTTCATGTCTTCTGCCAGTTTCTTGATTGGATTATTTGTTCTTTGGGTGTTCAATAAATTTTTTTATAGATTTTGGATACTAGTTCCTTATCTGATAAGACATTTGCAGATATCTTCTCCCATTCTGTTGATTGTCTTTGGTTTTGTTGACTGTTTCCTTTGCTGTACAAATGTTTTTTATATTAAGTCCTAATAGTTCATTTTTGCCTTTGTTTCCCTTGGCTTTGGAGATCTGTTTAGCAAGAAGTTGGTGTCCAAAGTCCCACAGGTTGCTGCCTGTGTTCTCCTCTAGGATTTTGATAGATTCCTATCTCTCACATTTGGGTCTTTCATCCATTTTGAGTCTATTTTTGTGTATGGTGTAAAGAAATGGTCCAGTTTCACTCTTCTGCATGTGGCTGTCCAGTTTTACCAACATCATTTGTTGAAGAGACTGTCTTTCCCATTGGATACTCTTTCCTGCTTTGTCGAAGATGAGTTGACCGTAGAGTTGAGGGTCCATTTCTGGGTTCTCTATTCTGTTCCATTCATCTGTTTGTCTGTTTTTGTGCCATTTACCTTGCTGTCTTGATGATGACAGCTTTGTAATATAGCTTGAAGTCTAGAATTGTTATTCCACTGGCTTTTTCTTTTTCAACATTCCTTTGGCTATTTGGGGTCCTTTCTGGTTCCATACAAATTTAAGGATTATTTGTTCCAGCTCTGTGAAAAAAGTTGATAGTATTTTGATAGGGATTGCTTAAATGTGTAGATTGTTCTAGGTCGCATAGATATTTTAACAATATTCTTCCAATCCATGGGCATGAAATGTTTTTCCATTTCTTTGTCTTCCTCAGTTCCTTTCATGAGTGTTCTATAGTTTTCTGAGTACAGATTCTTTGCCTCTTTGGTTAGGTTTATTCATTGGTATCTTACGGTTTTGGGTGCAGTTATAAATGGGATCAACTCTTAAATTTTTCTTCTTTCTCGTTTGTGTATATAAATGCAACTGATTTCTATGCATTGATTATGTATCCTGACACTTTGCTGAATTCCTGTATGAGTTCTAGCAATTTTGGGGTGAAGTCTTTTGGATTTTCCAGGTAGAGTATCCTGTCATCTGTTTGACTTCTTTGCTGATTCGGATGCCTTTTATTTCATTTTGTTGTCTAATTGCTGAGGCTAGGACTTCCAGTACTGTGTTGAACAACAGTGGTGAAAGTGGGCCTCCCTGTTGTGTTCCTGATCTTAGAGGAAAACTCCCAGTTTTTCCCCATTGAGAATGATAATTCGCTGTGAACTTTTTGCATATGGCCTTTATGATATAATTACTTCTCTTTTGTTTTTTGTTTTTTTTTTAAGATTTTTTTTATTTATTTGACAGGCAGATCACAAGTAGGCAGAGAGGCAGGCAGAGAGAGAGAGTGGAGGAAGCAGGCTCCCTGCTGAGCAGAGAGCCCGATGCGGGGCTCCATCCCAGGACCCTAGGATCATGACCGGAGCCGAAGGCAGAGGCTTTAACCTACTGAGTCACCCAGGCGCCCCGATATAATTACCTTTCTTTTAAACAGAAACAAACTTTCTTTGCCCATGGCTTCAGGAGCAATCATCAAGTACTGAGTTCATCTCAGTGGGATATTTGGTTTTTGTCCCTGGTCTCTGGCAAAAAGTTCCCCAGACCCTTAGAATTTACTGAGTGATAGTAGCATCTTCTGTTATTCATAGCAAGCCTCTTCCGACCACTCCTGGATTTATGCTCGGGCTCTGGCTCAGGGTGGGGCCCCTAGGTGGTTTGAGGATAGGGGCTAGTCACTAAAAACACTAAACGGGATTAAAGAATGAGAAGTTTTAGCTCCACCTGCCAGACCTCCGGGGAGGGAGAGGGTCTGGAGATGGGGTTATAAACACTCTTGAAGAATGAATATAATAAACGTATCTAAAGCCACATTCTTGATCTAGGAGCCTTTTCCATCTCCGTAAATGGCAACTTTGTCACGGCCATTCCAGGTGTCTTTGAGGCTTCCCTGACCTCTCCATAAGACACAAGCCTCCCATATATCTGCCCCCTTTCCCCTTACAATGCTTTATTTTTGCCTAGAATTCTAACCTAAGGGGCAGATATGTTTCAGTGAGAATGGTGTTTCGAACATGAATATTCAAATGAATGAATTTTCGGTCCTTGAAGAATTGGCTAAAATGAGGTTATAGATGGAGGCAGGAAGCACATAAATTGTAGCATTTTATACGCATCTCCTGCAGAATTTATGCTTTCTGATAGGCAGCGGGGAACTAAGAGTTTTTAATCAGGAACTTAGAATTTTGTACGCTCACCTTCATACAGTGTGAGGAGCGGGAGGCTAGAAGCAAGGAAACCAGGTAGGTTGGTCTTAAGGTTGATCAGAGTTTGAAACAAGGTAACTGTGTAGGGGCTGGGAGTGGTGTTGGTCAGACTGTAGCCTGACCCAACAATGCCTGACATTTTTGTCTGCTCTGCCTGCCCCTGTGTCTACAGAGCATAGGAGATTGAAGTCTTTAAATCACAGGAGAGTATCTATGTGGGCCTACATGAGAGAGAAGTAGTTGTCTTGGTGTGCAGATTTCCCCTCCTCCAGGGGTTGGCTTGGCTGTGCTCCCTGGTTCAACGTGGTTTAACACACTGTGGACAGACTGAGATTTGCAGGCCTTGTTGAGTGCCTGGTGTAGGGTTCCTGCTGTGCCAAACAGGGTCAGGGAGTTAGTGACCAGAGCTGGATTCTGGCTGATCTAGCTTTACAGACCGCTTTACAGACTGCCGGCGCTGCCACTTACTAGCTGTGTGACTTGAGCAGCCTCTTAATTTCAACCCGCAGACAAATGGAGATGATAGAATCTGGGAATACTGAAGATTGATCTCTTTCTGCTTATGTAGCTCACATTCAGGTACAAGTGAAGAAATAGGAATTAACTGGTGTGTGGAAAATCGTTTTTCAAAGATTAAATAATAGTTTAGTCTTTGAAAAATAATAGTATTAAAAATAGTTCTTCAAAGATTAAATCTTAGAAATATAAACTGTCCTTAGTTCAATATGGATCTTAAACATTTCAAAGATAACGAGAGAATATGGTAAAACGTGTTCATCACAGAAAAGTATGGAGAGAAAGTACAAATTTGGGAAATTTGATAAGTTTAAGCAAGTATATGCAGTGGTGTGACCAGCACCACAATCAAGATACAGAACATCTTGAGCACTCCAGAAGATTCCCTCATGTCCTTCTGTAGTCGGTCCTCAAGCCCCTTGCTCAAGCCCCTTGCAACAATGGCCCTGCTTTCCATAACCATAATTTTGCCTCTTCTAGAATTTAATGTAAATGGAATCATGCAGCAAGTCTTTTGTGTTTGAGTTATTTCATTTAGCATAATGCTCTTGAAATCCATCTGTATTGTTATATATATCAGTGATTCATTTTTTTAAATTGATGGTTAATATCCCATTGGATGGGTATACACAGTTTGTTAATCCACTTGCTTAACTGGTGGATGTTAGGGTATTCAGTTTGGGGCTGTTACAAGTATTACTGCTATTGTTAGCATTCATTTACACGTCTTGGTGGGGGTATATGTTCTCATTTCTCTTGGGTAAATTTATAAGAAATTGCCAACTATTTTCCATTGCCAACAGCCGTGTTGTCAAGTGTCTGTTTAAATTCATTGCCCGCTTAAGAAATTGCATTGTCTTTTTATTATCAAGTTGTAACAATTCTTATTTATTTTGGGTACAGTCTTCTATCAGATACATGTTTTGTAGATACTTTCTTTGAAGTAATTTTTTGTGTTTGGTATGGGTTAAGGATCAGGGTTCTTTTTACATAAGGGTGTTTTAGCATCATTTATTGAAAAGGCAGTTGTTGGAAGTCACTTGATCATCTCTATATGGGTTTATTTCTGGACTATTCTTTTCCACTGACATATATGTATCTTTATGCCAATTGTGTAGGTTATGCAGTGTTATTGTTTTCAAAATGTTTGCTGCTTTAGATCCTTTGCATTTCCTTATGAGCTTTAGAATCAGCTTGTTAAAATAGATCTTTTGAAGTTGGAGAATATAGACATGTTAATCTTACAATCCATGGCCATATTGTATTTCTTTATTTTTATTTTGTTTTTTTTTTTTTTAGGACTTTAGTTTTTCTCAGCAACATTTTATGTATTTCAGTATATAATACAGTTCTTGCATTAATTTTGTCAAATTTAACTGCAAAGGATTCATATTTTTGATGCTGTTGTACGTGGTGCTCATTTAGTGTTTGCTGTAAATATATAGAAATACAGATGACTTTTGTGTATTGGCAGTATATTCTACACAACTGCAAATTTCACTTATGACCTTTATTTTTTTGTAAATTCCATAGAATTTTCTACCCAGAGGTTTATACCAACTGCTAATGAGGATTGTTTTACCTATTCCTTTCGGTGTCTATGTCTTTTAGTTTTTGCCTCATTGAAAGAAATGGGTGAGAGCAGATCTTTCTCCTTGATCTTTTGTAGAGAAACAGTCTCTCACTGTTCAGTTTAATGTTAGCTGTAGTTTGTAGATATTCTTTATCAGGTCAGAAAAGGAAACTTTCCTTCTTACTTTGAAATTTTTTAAAAAATTAGCAGAAGATGTTGGATTTCTTTTCCATGTTTTTTCTGCATTGAAATGATCATGGCGTTTTTCTCTAAGTCTGTATGGTGTATTACATTGAATTTTGAATGTTAAAACATTCCTCAGATAAACCCTTTTTATATATTGATGGGTTATGCTTTACTTATATTGCAATATTTGATTTACTAAATATGTAAGGTTTTCCCATTTACATTCATAAGGAGTATTAGTAGCTTTCTTAAATGCCTTTATCTGGTTTTGTCATAAAGGTCGTGTAAGACCTAGTCAATGAGTTGGGAAGTGTTCCTCTTCTGTTTCTTGGAAGAGTTTGCTCAGAATTAGGATGTTAGTTTTCTGTTGCTGCATAACAAATTACCACAAACTTAACAGCTTACGACAACATATAATTATTAGCTCAGTTTCTGCAGGTTGAGAGTCTGGATATGGCTTAGGCTGGGTCCCTTGTTCTCCATCTCACAAGTGCATTCAGAGTGTTAGCCTGTCTCTTAGGACTGCTGACAGAATTCAGTTCCTTGTGACTGACTGTAGCACTTACAGTGGCTTGCTTTAAGTCAACAGGACAATCTCTGTGATACCAAGGAAGGTCTTAGTCTCTCTTTTAAAGATTTATGCTTAATTAAGTTGGGTCTACCCACTATAATTTCTCTTTTCAGTAACTCAGAATCAGCTGATGGAGACCTTAATTGTATCTGCAAAATCCTTTTACGTTTATCACATAACCTGCCCCATCACCCTTGCTGTATTCTCTTGGTTGGAAGTAGATCACAGGTTCTGTCCACACACACGGAAAAGGTCACACAAGAGGTACACATGGCTTGATTCATTGAGGTTACTAAGCTGTATCTGCCACAGTTTGTATGATTTCTTTCTTAAATGTTCGGTGGAATTAATCTGGGCCAGGACTTTTCTTTTGGGGAAGGTATTAAGTAAAAATTGAATTTCTTTGCTGGGTACTGGGCTGTTCTAGTTATCTGTTTCTTTTGTGAGTTTTCATAGTTTGTGCTTTTCAAACACTCTAATCTGAATTGTGTAATTTTTAAGAGTAAAGTTTCTAATATTGTCATTATCCTTTTAGTATCTGTGGGATCTATGGTGATGTCTTCTCTTTCATTCCTTATTTGTGTGTCTTTTTTTTTTTTTGTCACATGATCAGTTTGGTTGGAGGTGTATACATTTTTCTGATCATTTTGAAGAATTAACTTTGATTTGTGTTTTTCCCCCTTTATTATTCGTCCATATTCTATTTAATTGCTTTATGCTTTTCTCTTTATTTTATTCTACTTATTCTGAGTTTAATTTGTACTTTTCTAGTTTCTCATGGTAGAAGCTTAGGCTATTGATTTTAGGCTTTTTTTTTTTTAATAGTTAATAAATTTCTTTGTGGGTATTGCTTTTGTTATTTTATGTTTTTAAACCCAAAACATTTTTATTTTAGTCTTCAAAGAACAAACTGTTCTTCTTTTTCCAAGATAATAGTGGTTAATTTACAAAAATGGGCATTTACAAATGCATCTTCAAAATATTTCCCTTTAACGTGAAACTTAGCTTTATAGAATCCAAACATTAAAAGGTTAAAAAATTTTTTTCTATTTTGTTATTATAGGACAAAACAGAGTAAGTCCAGGAAATCCATTCATACTTTAGGACCTTCTCCAGGAACCAGCATTGTTGTATTATTTCCATTTAGCAGAATTTGATCTAATTTAGTGATCCTTCTTCCTTCTGTTGTGATTTCAAACTCAGTGACATCCCCCAGTACCATATTGACAAAGTCCTCAAATCCCAAGAGTGCCAACCATTTCTTTGTCACTTTACATCACAGTGAATTCTTCATCCTATACTTTTGTCCACAAGCTCTGGAGGCAGCAATTGCAATGGGTTAGTGGTAGCGTTAGCTGCCATGGCTATGCCAGAAGTCACGGGTATTGCTTTTGATCTTAAAAAAAAAAAATTTTCTGGGGGGTGGGGGAGAGGAGTCCTGGATGGGGGAATGGGCTACGTAGGTGATGGGCATTAAGGAGGACATTTGTTGTGATGAGCACGAGGTGTTGTATGTAAGTGATGAATCGCTAAATTCTGTTCTTGAAATCAGTACTACTACCCTATATTTTGACTAACCTGAATTTAAATTAAAAAAAAAAAAAAGATTCCGTTCAAGCTATTTTTTAGTTGCACTTGTGATTTCTCTTTGGAATGGATTATTTAGGAGTATGTTGTTTAAACTTTGAATATTTGAATTTTTTCCCCAATACTATTTTGTCATTAATTTCTAGTTTAATTTTGTTATGGTCAGAAAATATATTTTGTATAAAAAAATAAGAAGCTTTACCCTTAAAGTTAATGAGACTGATTAATGGTATGTTTGGGTAAATGTTCTATGTACACTTGAAAAGAATGATTCTTCTGTAGTTATTGAATAGAATGTATTGTATGTGTCAGGTCAACTTGGTTGATAAGGCTGCTCAGTGTCTTAAAGCAGTTCTCTCATTTATAACTATATTATGTAGCAGGCATCTTCAGGCTCTGAAATGGGTTAATTGGTGAAAGTCATTATACCCTTAAGTTCATGGGTAGTTTTGTCTGCGTGTTGGGGGGCTGAGACCATGGAGGTTGGTTGATTTAAGTGTCTCCTCTGTGCCAGGTACTGTTGAAGACATAGGGAACAAAGTGGAAGACATGGATAAACCATACATTTCCTTGTCTTCAGAAACTTGTGTCTTGGGGGGAATGGGAGACAGTTAGTTATTAATGCAGTGAAGGGTGGAAGTGAGTGCGAAGTGCTAAAGCAGTCACTGAAGACAACATTATACTGAAGAGAGTGCAGGAGAAAGGTATAGAAGTTATGTACAAATGACGCTCAAAATTCTTAGTAACGGTGGTAGTAGCCTTGTGTCTGTAGTGAGCCCGTGAGAGGAAGGGACTGGAACCTAGGAGACAGTGACAATGGGTAACATTTGATATGTGTTTCTTACGTGCCATGCATTCTCTTTAGTGTCACCCTTTGAGAGTGGGTACTATTATCTCCATTTAATGCAGGAGGAAACTGAGGCACATGGAGGTTAATTGGCTCAAGTTGCAGGTAAGTTGCTGAGTTGGGATTCATGGCTAAGCAGTGTGGCTCCAGCATGCATGTGAGCTGTCAGCCATTATGCTGATAATCCAGTTGACAGCTAGTAAGGATTTGGTGTAGGCTAGAGAAATGGCATTGGGAACAGATGGGAGAGGGCTTATTGAGGTAGAATCTGTAGCACTAAGGGAGAGGAGGGGGCAGTGTGCTGAAAAGGAACTGTTTCTCACCAGAGAGTTGGGGAGAGGATGTAATACCTATTACAGAAATCTGAAAATCGAAGAAGGAGCTGCGGGATATGTAATCTTTGTAAAGGTGTCTTCAAGCCAGCCAAGAGGATTCCTATCTGGGGTTCAAGAAAGGTGGGCAGTATGGAGGGAAAATGTGGTTATCATTTGTTACAGAGGTAATATTTTGATCTGTGGGTGTGTTGTGGTCACCAAAGAGAGAAGAAAATAGAGAAGAGGTTTTAGAAGGCAACTTAAAAAATGTCCTGTTTGTTGGATCAGAGAGTTTTGGATGTGGAGGTGTTACAGTTCAGCATGTTGATTCAGTAATGGTATCTCCAGGGGCTCATCATCCAGTGTTGCCCAGTGTGTCATTATGAAAGGGGCGCACAGTAGAGGGAGTATTGTGGCAAGAGGAGCATGGCTCTAATTTTACTTCGCCTTGTCTGTGGCCTTGGATAGATTATCTTGGAAGAGAGCCTTAGCTGCCTTCAGAGAAAAATAAAAATCAGAGGATTGAAAATGGAAAAGAGCTTTGTACAACTTGAGATTGGTATTGAGGCAATTAGTTAACCACTTAGGTGCCGTTGTGAAGGTGGGATTATGTAACTCCATTGGAATGATGCCCCAAAGACAGACCTTTGTGATTATACTGTAGCTGGGCTTTTGACCCGAGAAGATCTTGGGGAGTGAAGTCAAATTCTCAGTCTACTTAGTGTTTTGGGTTTTTAGCCATACTTCCACCGTGAAGATCTGAGAAATTAGATACACTTTTAAAATTTGTTGCTCTCTTGCCTAGCTGGCCTTCTTCAATGGCTGAGTCACTTTGAGCCTTTATTTTCTTATCTAGAAATTGGTGATAATGATTCCTGTCTCATTAATTCAGAGGGCAGTTGGGAGGATTACAGGAGCTGTTGAATAGGAAAGCACTTTTTAAACAGAGAGCTCTATAATTACAGCTGTCCCTTGGGTTTGGGTTGTGTTGATGGTGTTGGTTCATCTCTCGGGTTCATCTTGCTATCACTACCCTTCCACTGCCAGCGCCTTTATCTTGCAGAGAAAAACAATGTACAGTGTGTTTCATGAAACTCATCCTTTGAACTAATGCTTCGTTATTGGCACACACAAATGAATGCTCCTTCGCTTATCCCGGAATATACACCCTCTGTTGCCAGCCCGTGTTTCTGACATACGGTGCTTATCACTGTGAAATTGGAGCAAGACACTCACTTGCCTTTTAAACTGTGGAAAACTGCAGGGCTGCTTTCATCAGTCAGTGTGAATTTCTGATTCTGTAAAATACATCTAATTGTGGACAGTTCTCTCCCCACTTCTCCCACTTCCTCCTTCCCATTTCTTTCTTACTAAATCCCAGGACGAGGTATGAGACACACATCCTATAGAGGAAGGTCAGGTAAGCCCTTTCTGGTGTCCTTGTATCTGGTCTCAGTGGGAGGAACTGTATGAGCTCTGCTTCCCAACAGTTCTTGTCGGCCGTAGGCATGCAGGGTACAGGGGTAAGATCTTTTCAGTAAAAGGTAGCTTTTTTAGTGATTATTATTCTTTTCATCCCACTGCCCCACAAAGATACATACACATACCTGGTAGAAGTTGGTCACTCGGGGCCAGAGTCCAAATTGAGCTGGTCTAGTTACATGGGAAGTCAGAGCTGTACTCCTCAAAGCTCTCTAGCAGACTATGATGAGTAGCCAGTTGGAGTGATTTTGTTGTAAATCGCTGTAAAGTGGTAATCACATATCTTTAGGGTCATTCCATTGGATAATAAATACTTTTGAACTGGCCTTACATTTACTTGTGTTCTTTTCCCTAAAAGGGAGACTATGACTCCCAGCCTCCTCTAATCTCACCTCACCCCCACCGGAAGTAGTTCTTAGTTCAGGAGGTTGAGGACCTCTTGCAGTGTGGACATTCATTAAAGGTTACACTGTGTTGTGGTTTTGAAGGAATCAAGGCAAGAAGATTGAAGAGTTTATCCAACAGAAGAGTTGCCTGCCTAGCTCAGGGATGTTTTGTTTCTGAGTGACTCATTCGTGGGGACCATCCTCCAGGACTATTGCTAAAAAAAAAAAAAAAGTAGAGGAGACCGCTTTCCTGGATTCTTTCTGTAGGCCCTCCTGTCCACTCCCCTGCAGTCTCTAAGATCGCATTCCAGCTCTCTGGCGTAAGCCCTGCAGCCATGCTCGAGATCCCTAACACAGGTGATGCCCCCTGACGCTGGGCCTGGGTCTGACACTAGACCCAAGTTGGGATGGAGGTCCAGGGTGGGGTTTTTGGGTGGTTTTTTTTTTTTTTTTTTTTTGAGGTTATGAACTGAAAAGTCTTTCATAGAACAAGGAAGAAGCAGCTGTGTGCAGGGGAAGCAGGAGAAGAAAGTGAAGCAAGTGTGTAGAGAGAAACAGATAATGCTGTGAGAATGACATCGGTTCACAACAGCCTTCTCCTAGTTGTAGCAGCCTGTAGTCGTACCCCATGTAGTCTGTAAAGCTTACTCTCCTGTAAGCAAACAATAAATTCCCTCTCTTTGGTGAAGATAAGTCAAGGTTTCTGTTACGAACCATGTATATGACTTTCTACTTTGTTTTTATCATAAGACCAGTATAACTTAAATACTGTAGATGAACAGTGCAGCTACCAGAAGTATGTGAATGGACAGTTTCGTTAAACTGAATGACAATTTGACCATTAAATGATAAGTGCAAAGCATTTCCTTTCAGTACTTGTCCCAGAGTTAAAAAATGTATAATCATCGTAGTAACTGCCTTACTAGCAGCTTTATCTGGCGCTGTCATGGTTTCCTTGGGTATATACTCATTGGGTTTTTAATAATGGTTCTTTTTCTAAAATAATTGAGCATATGTGTAATTTTTTTTTAATCAAACTGCCTGGAGTGTTTAGAATCATCTTTTGTTCAGACTAATAATACTCTTTGTAGAAGCATGAGATCTTACTAATGTAGGTACTGTGATGTGGGAACTCCCTTCCCCCACTTCCTTCTGCCATCTGTCTCTGAAAAATTATAGCTCGGTTAGAACTTAAGTCATTTTACTTGGAGAACAACTTGTTGAACTTCCCTCAGTTTGGTAAATACCACTGCAGTTCTTATCAACACTACAATTTGTCTTTTAGCTTTGCATTCCCACCCTGTCATTACAGTAAGTCCATAAAAAACAAGCACGGTGAATATTTGTTCTTTTTGGCTGCCCAGCAGATGAACTCTGTATCTCAGTCAGGGGAATTGTCTGCTTCACGATGTTTTGTGGGAAGCAATGTGACTGCCCACATGCTCCCCTTCCACTCCCAACCCTTGCATATCCTAATACCTGATAGATCAGAATGGGGGGAGGGATTAGCATGCCTTTAAAGTTTTCTTATCCCAGGTTGGGGGATACAAAGGAGAGGTGCGAAAAGGAGTAGTTTAGCGCTGTGTGTGGGGGTAGGGAGAGGCAGTGTGAGTGTGGATGGAGGTAGTAGTACTTACTGACCTATTACTCTGAACTCAAGTATACCATTGGCAACCACATTCCGAATTTGGATTTGGGATTGAATCCCTTGCACAGGTTGTTGGCAGTGATTTAAAAAAAATTTTTTTTTGTTTGTTTGTTTCATCAACATTGAGAAAGAGTGAGTTTGTGATCTAGCTGAATGCTTTTGTACCGTCCCAAACGGACTGCAACAGGTGTCCTTATTAGTTGCTTATTGTGTAGATTTCAGTGCTAGGAGACTTTGCTTTCTCTTAACTGTCAGCACAGGGGCACGCTAGTATTTTATGGTGGGACTCCAGTCATGCCAACCCTTCACCATAGTCTCTCTTTAGTCAAAAGAGTACTTCCCTACCTTTTTTTTTTTAAAGATTTTATTTATTTATTTGACAGAGATCACAAGTAGGCAGAGGGGCAGGCAGAGAGAGAGGAAGGGAAGCAGGCTCCCTGCCGAGCAGAGAGCCCGACGCCATGCAGGGCTCAATCCCAGGACCCTGGGATCACGACCTGAGCCAAAGGCAGAGGCTTTAACCCACTGAGCCACCCAGGCGCCCCTCCCTACTTTTCTTTATGGTCATTTCACACCTTGTAGCCACAGTTGGAGTCTTTGTTCTTTATGAGGTCAAGACTGTCGTCTTTGAGAGTCAAAACTCACCTGAGTTAAGGGTTTTCATTTCTGTTTGTTGAAATCAGCTGGCTTTAGTAATTTAGGCCAATTAATGGCATAGCCATATTCAAAACAATGTAAGTTTATAGAGTATTCCTGACTTACTTATTAGTTTCTGACTCGTTTTTCCATTTATCAAAGTCATGTTTGTCTATTGTGGAAAAATCTTGTAGGTACAGGGAAGTATTAAAAAAAAAAAACAACCCGTGCAGGGTCCCCACATTAATCTGCAGATTCAGTTGTAATCCCTATCAATTCTCACAGCCTTTTTTGCAGAAATCCACAGTATAATTCTAAAATTTATATGAAAATGCAAGGGACTCAGAACAGCCAAAACAGTCTTGAAAAAAACAAAGATGGTAGACTTTAACTCTCAATTTTAAAACTTTTTAAAATATTTTATTTATTTGAGAGCACAAGTAGCGTAAAGGACAGAGGGAGAAGCAGACTCCCTGCTGAACAGGGAGACCCTGTGGGACTGCATCCCGTGACTTCAGGATCATGACCTGAGCCAAAGGTAGATGCTTAACTGACTGAGCCACCCAGGTGCCCAGGTCATTTGATTTTTGACAAAGGTGTCAAGACAGTTTATTGGAGAGAAGAGCAGTCTTTCAACAAAAGGTTTTGGAACAACTTGATATCCGCATGCAGAAGAATGAATTTGAATCTTCTCATGCTAAAATTAGCTAAAATAGATCAGACCTAAATATAAGAGCTAAAAGTAAAACTGTTGGAAGAATACATAGGTGTAAATCTTCATGACCTTGGGTTAGTCAGTGGGTCCCTAGATATGACACGAAAAGTAGAAGCAGCCAAAGAAAAAATTGACTAGTTGGGTTTTATGAAAGAAAGAAAAAAGATAAATTAGGCTTCATCATAATAAAAAACATTTGTACTTCAAATAATATTGTCAAGACAGTGAAAAAACAATCCAGAGTGGAAGGAAATATTTGGAAATCATATATGTAATAAAGGTCTAGTATCAAGAATATATAAAGAGCTCGGGGCACCTGGGTGGCTCGGTGGGTTGAGCCTCTGCCTTCGGCTCAGGTCGTGGTCTCAGGGTCCTGGGATCGAGCCCCGCATTGAGCTCTCTGCTCGGCAGGAGCCTGCTTCCCACCCTCCCCCTCTGCCTGCCTCTCTGCCTACTTGCGATCTCTGTTTGTCAAGTAAATAGATAAAATCTTAAAAAAATATATATATATAAAGAGCTCTTACAACTCAATAAGAAAAAGACAACCTGCTATAAAAAATGGGCAAAGGAATGGGATAGATACTTCTTTTTTTTTTTTTTTTTAAAGATTTTATTTATTTATTTGACAGATCACAAGTAGGCAGAGAGGTAGGCAGAAAGAGAGGGGGAAACAGGCTCCCCACTGAGCAGAGAGCCTGATGCGGGCCTCGATCCCAGGAACCGGAGATCATGACCTGAATCACCCAGGCGCCCCTGGGATAGATAATTCTCCAAAGAGGATATATAAGTAGACAATCAGCATGTGAACAGATGCTCACCATCTTTAGTCACGAGGGAAATGCAAATAAAAGTCAGTGCTACACCCATTCAGATGACTGTCACCAGAAAGGTGGACAATGAAGAGAGTTGGTGAGGATGAGGGAAACTGGAGCCTCCTGCAGCTCCAGATGTGGGGATGTGGAGTGGTGCAGCTGCTTTGGAAAAAAAGTTTAGCAGTTTCTCAAGTGGTTAAGCATCAAGTTACCACGTGATCCAGCAGTTGTCCTCCTAGGAATATACCCAAGAGAAATGAAAATCTGTCTCTTCAAAAACTTGTACACAAATGGCCATTGCAGCCAAACAGCAGAAACTGTTTTCTTTTATACCAGCCCCAAAGGAGAAGCTACCCCAATGGCCCTTCACTGCTGAATGGTTAAACCACATGTGATGTGTCCGTGCAATGGGATATTTTTCTGTGATAAAAAGGAATGAAGTGCTACCTGTGACATGGAGGATGAACCTTGAAAGTATAGGTCAAGCAGATGGAGCCAGACCCAAAAGACATGCTGTGATGGGAAATGCTCGGAATAGACAAATCCCTAGAGACAGTTCCATTACTGGTTGCCGGGGTGGGGGACGAGGAAATAGGGAGTGACCGCTGATGAATGTGGGATTTCTTTTGGGGTTGATGAAAATATTCTGGGCTTTGATCGTGATGATGCTTGCACAGCCTTGTGAATATACTCAAAGTCACTGAATTGTAACCTATAAAAGGAAATTTTCTGCTATGTGACTTGTATCTCAATTAAGAGAAAAGATAGTTAACAAAATAGAAGCCATGTCAGATCCCACTGCCCAGGGACCCGCACAGCTTACTAATGCTTACTCAGTGCCAGACGCTGCAACCCTGTAGGTCCCCTCTCATTTAATTACCACCATAGCGGGGCGCCTGGGTGGCTCAGTGGATTAAGCCTCTGCCTTTGGCTCAGGTCATGGTCTCAGGGTCCTGGGATCGAGCCCCGCATCGGGCTCCCTGCTCAGTGAGGAGCCTGCTTCCCTCCTGTCTCTCTGCCTGCCTCTCTGCCTACTTGTGATCTCTCTCTGTCAAATAAATAAATAAAATCTTAAAAAAAAAAAAGATTAACTATGGTCTAGACCATACCATTCATTAATTACCACCGTAGCTTTGTGATCTTCTCTCAGAACTGGGGCTCCTGACGCTTCCAGAGTTCTTTCTGCTAAATCGCTGTGCCCACTTTTACAAAGAATTGTGGGTGAAGAAGAGAGCGTGCTGACTTGGAATATTATGAAAATACTACTTGATGAAGTTAAGCATTACTCACATGGTTGACGAAAGTTCACTTATGGTGTGGTTCAGTTAGCATTCAGCGCTCAAGCTTCAGGGAAAGCAAACCCTTGAGAAATCGCATTAAGCCCCTGAAGTTTTAGTCTTTTAATACCAAGGAGCTTGTGTTGATCTTTTTCTTTTTTCTCTTCAGGGACTGCGAGAAAGAAACAAGTAGAATTAGAACGTCCTTAAGTGGTCATTCAGGGTGACCTGGTGTAATACAGGGGTAGAAAAGCTGCTTGGATTTTGTCTTCGGAAAATGCTCTCCTCAGAACATGCTATGGTCCATTGCTTTTCTATGAAACCAGAGAGTTGAAAGTAGCAGGCAACACCAGCGTGGAAAACTTGGTCACAGTGGTTACTTTTGTTTGCTTTAATAGGCGCTTAACGTTTCAGAGCAACTAGTCATGGGTTCAGAGGTTTTATCCTGTCTACTCATTTTATTGATTGATCCTTACTCATGTGCTTCTGAAATGTAGTGAACTTCAGACTCCTTGCAAAAAAACAAAACATGGTCAGTAATTTTTATTTTTTTTTTAATTTTTTTAATTTGCTCTTTTATTTATTTAAAAAAGATTTTATTTATTTATTTGACAGAGATCACAAGTAGGCAGAGAGGCAGGCAGAGAGACAGAGGAGGGGAAGCAGGCTCCCCACAGAGCAGAGAGCCCGATGTGGGGCTCGATCCCAGGACCCTGAGATCACGACCTGAGCTGAAGGCAGAGGCTTTAACCCACTGAGCCACTCAGGCACCCCAGTAATTTTTATTTTTTAATTTTTTTTAAAGATTTTATTTTATTTATTTAACAGAGATAGAATCACAAGTAGGCAGCAGGTAGAGAGAGAGGGAGAAGCAGGCTCCCCGCTGAGCAGAGAGCCCGATGTGGGGCTCAATCCCAGGACCCTGAGATCATGACCTGAGCCAAAGTCAGAGGCTTAACCCGCTGAGCCACCCAGGTGCCCCAGTAATTTTTATTTTTAAGGAGAGTTCAGACTTTTTAATAACTTTGACTTGAAAATATAGTGTATTTTTAAAAATCTTGAACTTCAGGTAGTGGTGCTCTGGCTTTATTCTTTCATCATGTAATTAAAGAAAATGTATTAATTTCCTTGAAAAATGTATTACTTCTAGAAACTTATGAATAGCTTGATTCTGACAATTTCTCAGAGAAGTGCATTTGACCCCTGCCACATAATGGTTTCACATTGCGGTCAGATCAGACTTTCTTTTAGTAAGTATTAGCACTGAGACATAACTGTCTCAGTTATGCAAAGTATCTTCTTTTTTCCCCCAATAAAGTGCTCTCAGAGATTTGATTTTAATATAATAAACACTTGGACCTAGATATCATAATGTCATCATAATTTTAATGTAGATGGACCATGCTTGGATTCTAAATTCCATGAAGGCAGAAAGTTTTTGCCATTCTTGTATAATGTCAGAGTTTATTCTTGTGCCTTGTCCATAGTTAAAAAAAAAAAAAAGTAAAAAATATATTTACAATCACATACATGTTGATACTATCTATACTGTTTTGTAATATATCCCTGACACATACACCATTAACTGGCATGTCCTCCATTGGTAATATTGTGTGTAATAATTTTTCTTAATGTTTCTGTCTTCTTTTTAGGTTGGTATTTCGTATGGCATCTTTTTTTATCGAAATTCAAGTTTCTGCGGGAACTCGTGGGAGATACAGGATCTCAGGAGGGAGATCATGAGCCGTCGGGCTCTGAGACGGAAGAAGACACTTCGTCATCTTCTCACAGGATCAGATCTGCGCGACAGAGAAGGGCACCCGCTGATGAAGGCCACTGACCCTCGCTCTAGTCCTGTAACAGTGAAGGATGAAAGGCAGTGGGGAGCCTCTGTCTTTAATGACCGGGCTGTGCGGTTTGGTAAAAGATGGAAGAACATTTTTACTTGGATTTTAAGTCCAATTATAAAAGAAAAAAAGATTTCTGTGTAAGCCATATGAAAATAAAGGGAATTAAAACCAAATCAGACCATTGCAGATTTCATCTTAAAGGTAATCTTTTGCTTTATTAGCTTTCTACTTACATACTTACTCTCTGGCTCCCGGCTTATTATCTTGCACTGGTGTGTATCTGGTAAACATTACATGCTTGAAAAACCGTATTTTATTGATTCTGTAATGTATGTTGTGTTTTTGTTTTTGCTTTCACATTTTACCTTGTCCGAAATTGGGATGTATCTCATGATTACTGTGAACCAGGAGAGGGTCATGAAGTGATTATCCCAGCCTGTGCGTGCGTGAACTTACTAACAGCTTGTCCCAGCATCGTCACGGTATTGTTGGTACCAAATGTGTCAGGTTTAATTGGCATTTAAAGATGTCTTCAAAAAGATTGCACTATGATTCAGCATTGAAACGAAAAGTGATTGTGTACGCAGAAAAGCATGGAAACAGAGCCACGGGGCGTACGTTCGGGATTAGTGAAGCAAACGTCCGGCGCTGGAGGAATGACCGCCATTCCATATTTTCTTGTAAAGCAACAACAAAATGCTTTACGGGACCCAAGAAAGGAAGATACCCACAAGTGGATGAAGCCGTATTATGTTTTGTCAGTGAGATGCGTGCAAAAGGATTGCCTGTCACGCGCCAAGCAATGCGATTGAAGGCAGGAGAAATTGCTAGAACCCTGGGGATAGACGAAACCAAGTTCAAAGCGACAAGAGGCTGGTGCGATTGGTTCATGCGCCGAGCAGGGTTATCTTTAAGGCGTCAAACATCATTTTGCTCCAGACTTTCTGCTGACACGAAACAGAAGATGGGGGTGGGGCACTCATTCAAGAAATGGGGCCTCCCCAGTGTGCTCGGTGACACCAGGGGTGCTGTTCTGTGGAAGAATGCAGGCGTCGATGGTTGTGGTCTGAGAAGTGATTCAGAAGAGTTGGACTCAGAATATGAGGTTATCGTTATAACCTAACCACTCACTTCACACTTTCTTTCGGTATGCACAAGATTGATGTGTTAAAAATCTGCTTAACTCTAAAAAACCGTTTCAATAAATATAAACATTCTATACACTATGAAAGCATTGTGTCAATTTCATTGCCTGTGTTTTTTCTTAGTGATACATATGGTGCATCTTACGGTTGATGGTATCTTAGATAAAAAATAGTTTGTAAATTTATTTTTCCTTGTGAGGTAGCAATTATTTATTGGGGCACTTAATCCTGCCTCTTATAATGCTGTTAAAATAGTTATCCTCTATGAGATAGTTTTTTTGTTTTTTGTTTTGCAACATATTCAAGATTTTAGAGTAGTGACTTGGCCTAAGAATGGTCTTCTACTTCAGGAGAGCAGGATTTGATTCTCCCTTTGTATGGGAGGGCTTCATGCTCAAGGCATGTGTTGTGGAGAAAGTACGTCTTCACAGACAATTCAGTGATGAGACCTCAGAGGTCCTGGGTACCGAGGATAAAACAGAATGGGTGCAAATGCCCACTTCACTGGAAAAGAACTTGCCAGGTACCCATATTTGTCTTCACTAAACTTTGGACTGAATGTTCACCAGGGAAGAGCGAGATGGATTCAACAACCCTTCCCGTTCAGTGTTACCACTCTGCTCAAGAGTGGATCGCAAAGCCAATTTCTTTTATGAATCCAAGTTCCTTTTTGTGTATGTGTTTACCCTTTTTTTTCTCAAGAACTAGCCATCACAGGGTATTACCTCTATGTTATGACGGTATATGATACCTCATACTCCATGCTGATGGTTTGGTCACCAGACCACTTGCATTCCTGAGGTACGCCTCTGCTGTCACTAGTCCTTTGGTCTTACACTGAAAGGGAATTTATAGAGCATGCACTTACTTTTAAACATTTGCTGGGGAAAGATCCCCAGCAGCCCAGAGTGGGGCATAATCTTTCTGTCATTTCCTTACTGGATGCATTTTTCTCTTATTCTATGATTATAGGGAATTATAGAACAGTGACCCAAGTGTCAAGCATGCATTTTAGTGCTTCATACCACCTGAATATCAAATTTAAAATGTTCCCCAGAAAAATTAATGCCTAAAGTCTTCTTGGTATAGGAGGATATTTAATTAGATCTTTCATAGTCTAAAAACTTGGAGCTGTGGATTCTGCTTTATAGGGGATACCTTGGATTTAGGTGATAATAGTGGTCGAAAAACCTTAAATAAGTGAGCTTCTGTACTATTTCAGTATTAAGGAATGATGGTTTCTCTAACCCCATACAACCTGCAAGGGTCATCACAATGCTACAGACGAATCCACAGGGGCGTGTATGTGTTGGTATTATTTATTAACATTTATGTTTCAAAGTTATCTTTTTTAGTAGAATTTAAGGAAATGTCCTGTTTAACTTGTTTGGAAAATACATCCAAAAGCATGTTAATCTCTAACACCCCACCATGTTTTAACTTCTCGGAGAGTCAGAAGAAATCACTGGTGCCAATACGAAAATTCTATAAATGAACTTCTTCGTTTTAAACGTGTGGTGTTCTCTTGGACTCCCTGCCTCCCCCCCAGTAACACTCAACATAGTACATGTTCCTGTGGCCACTGAGAATAGTAACAATTATCTGTGTGGTATAGCGTTTTGTTCCTTTTCCTAGTTTAGTGCTTTTGTAACTGCTCTCAGCCAGGACTTTCCAGGTACCTTCGCAGTTTCTCAGAGACAGACTGGCCTGGGGTTAATTTTGAAGTTTGGAAAGGCGCTGAGCATTAAGAGCACATACAAGTATTTGTCTTGTCGGAATGCTCACAAATGGCGATGGCCATCATCTGTGCCATCTTTTGAGGATAAATTCTAAAATCCAGGACTTCCAGCAGGGTTGTTTCATGTCCTTAACCAATTTCCCGCATCTCTGCCTCTGAAACTTTTGTAAAAATTGCCTGTATCAAGCATACTGGTTTGCATCGCTCTGATTTAAACGCCAAAAAAACCCCGCTAAATATTAATGTGGCCCTGTTCAGTGAGGTTTTTAATATATAGGTTAAGCTAAAATAGAATTCATCCCATGGATTTTGTAGTGTTGTTTTCATGGTGGAAACATTAAATATGTTGTTTTGGTGAATAGCTATATGTGCTGACCCATTTCTTTAGATGATACTAGGTTTAAAACTGTTACTTTGCAGAAAGGTGGGAATATATTTGCCGAGAGGTGGGTGAAGGATACTAATGGTTTCACAAAATGTTATTTTAAACCAAAATGTGTCAAAAGATTTGAAAGTAGTGCATTTTTATTGTTAGGAGCAACCTATTTTGACATTATTTTAGGGCAACAGTGCAGTATTTTTTAAAGTCTGTCTTTCTTACGAGGTATGTTTTAATGTAACATGTAGCCAGTGTAACTTTAGATTTTTGACCAGTAAACTTCAAGTGCTTTTATATTTGAAGTCGACTTGAAAAAGGTTATAGGCTTTCAAGCAACTAATGGAATAGTATTTTGTTATGGAGTCTGGAATTAAAGCAACTTGTATGGTTGGCTTTTAAAGTATCCGCTGTAGCTTTTAAAGCATAAAGAATGACATTTTATCTTACTAAAAGTTACATTTTCCATTTGTTAATGTGTGCTGCCTATCTTACGACTGGTGTTTGACGTTACACTCCAAGTTGTTCCGACGGTGTTTCATGTTACACTCCCAAGTTAATTCTGCACTTAACCATTCACCAAACACTGCTGCTGTGGTTTCTCACTGGAAACATTCTGTGCTGTGCTATGATGCGTTGTCATCCTGCTGCTTGACAAATAGGTTTATAAGGAATTAGAATTGTGTGCGTTAATAGTAGCTTTATATAACAAAATGTAAATTCAGAGTTAAGCAATGTGTGTAAATGATCATTCACTTGTTTTTGTTTCGGAAGTGGTCAGAACTATACCTACGCTTCTGTGGTTTGTTTGATGTTTTAACTTTCACTTTAAACTGCACAGAATAAATTAAAATGAAAACAGAAGTTTGGTATGTGTCATTGATGACCTATAGTAAGTATGTAAAGGTACCTGGGGCGTGAGGGGAGTTGAAAAGCAGTCATTTTTACCAGTGGTGCATCTTTCACCACTTTTCAAACTCTAAGAATCTATAAGAATTAAGACAGCAGTAGTATTCCTGGTGCTGTGAAAATAATTGACTTAGAACCCAAAGGACATACAGCATTGGAGCGAAATTGGTTTGACTATGTGTGGCCTTTGGTTTTCTTCTCATACTTTAACCAACATCCTTGAGATTGTTTTGATACTCTGTTGACCTTAGTCCTGTCTCACATTTTTGTTAGTATTAACCATCCGGAAGACTAAGTGACGACAATGACCAAAGGCAAGTGAAAAGATAGAGGAATGCTTTGAAAACCAGTTTGAGGTGGGAAATCATTAATTGCAGTGGCTAGGAGCCAAGTTTTTCATTTTTGTCTAGCAGTGCTTAGTTGCCAAGAATGTAGAGTAGGGAAGTATGGATCTTGCCAGGGTCAGGCATTGGAAGGTAGAGACCTAGGCTGTTAAAGATTGCTGGAGAGCAATCTAAAGGGCAAGGCCGGTAGAGATTGCTGGAAATTGGCTGTGGAAGCTGGGCTGTAAGAGAAGTCTGATCCGTAAGACGCTGATAGATGGGTGAATAGGAAGAGGTAGAGATTGGAGATAAAATGAGTGTGACATTTGTGTGTAATGGATAGAAGGAAGTTTGGGGGAGAGCTTAGACTTTTAGAGGTGAAGCAGTTATCTGAGCAGAGTCATTAAATATATATAGTCCTAGAAAAGGAATCTGAACTAGGGATCATTCTAGGGTGTATGCGGACTATCGGTATGATCAGTAATGCGTGATGGCTAGAGTTGGGGTGGAGAAGAGGACCATGCACTGGGGATCAGTTCAGACACTTGGAAGACTGATCTTGAGGTCTGGAATGTTAGATGGTCCTTAAAAGGAGGAAAGGAATTCTTGAAAGTGAAAGAATGATTTTGGATGGCTGTGAGAAGGCTTTCTCTTCATTCTGGCCCCCCTGGCAGCTCTACAGGCCAGTATGTGATTGTTTATGTGCAAGTGAGTACTTCAGTTACAAAAATGTTGCTGCTTGTGGAGAATGTTGGCTCGGGGAGGAGCGTGGAGGGAAGGAAAGCAGAAGCTTCTCTAGAAGTCTTGGAGGAGTTGGCGTTTTCCAGGTAGAGGATGAGAAGAGGATTCCAGACAGAAGTAAAGCATGTGCGAAGTCAGAGTTATGGGAAGATGCTTTGTTTGGAGAACGGTGGTAGATGGTTATTTCTGGAATAGAGAGTAGTTCTAGGGCATAGTGGTTTGAAAATGGAGAAGTAGGAAAGATCTAAGTCACAAGAGACCTTGTATGCAGTGGCAAGGGCTTCGAAGCGCATGCATTGTGTTGGAAGACATTGAAACACTTGGAGTTGAGCGAGAGCGTGGATTCACTTGTTTAACGTGTATTGAGTGACGGCTCTTGCAGGCGCCCAGACTGAGTACACATGACCCTGAAGCTCATGCTCACTGGATCAGGGAGGATTGCTTTGGAGGCACAGTGGAGACGGATATACCTTAACTGTAGTCTAAGAAAATAGAAAGTTAGTGGGAAAGAGTGACCACCATGGGAAAGGGGACAATATGAAGAATCAGCAGGACCTGAGATTGGATTGTGAAGCCAAGTGAAGGACAAGGGATAAGTAAAGGATGATTTAAACCTTTGGGTTTAGTTTGAGATTGGTAACACGGGGATGCATGTGGAAGAAGCAGGTCTGTGGTTGGCACAGGGAGGGAGATGGGGACAAGAGTCCAGTTACGGGCATACATATTTGAGTTGGATATGCTTAGGGGCCATTGGGTGGACAGAAACACTAACCAGTTGTAAAAATGGTGAGGGGCAGGGTTGAAAATACAGTCCGATCATCAGTATGTGAATGCACTGAAGCCGAAGGCAAAAACGGGATCTACGGGGGAGGAGGATAGAATGAGAAGAGACCAAGAGATGGCCCCTAACGAGTAGAGTATTAATATTGAAGGGCCTGGTGAAAGACCATTAGGATGGTGAGAATGACTGGGAAGAAAACCAGGAACCTACCTGGAGGAAAGTAATGTGCTGGAAGCAAACTGAAGAGTGAATGTTCCACTGCTACACAGACATAGAATGATACTGCTCCCGTCTGCCCACGAACTGTAGCAATAGGAGACTATTGCAATAGTCCAGGCAGAAGATGATGTGAGTCTGTGCAGGGCTGGTGGTAGTGGGGACACATGGAAGAAATACCACGGGAATTGAGGTCACAGGGTTTGGTGGGTGAATAGACAATGGGAGGTCAAGGAGAAGGATGAACCCATGGTGGGTGGTTGGTGGAGGAAGTGGGTGGAACATAGTTTGGAGAAGAGTCCAGGTACGGGTAAGACCAGTGGAAATGGCCTATCTGAAACATAGGATGAAGTCAGGAGAACTGAATTCCTACCCACATGCTGTTATCTTCATAGGGTAGTTACTCAACCTGTTTCCCGAGCTACCAAATAGGAATGATAACATCTAGGATTATTTTAAGGAGTACATTAAAAAAACAACAACAGAAAAAACCCAACCTGGTTAAGCGTATTCCTTAGAGTAGGCAACCCATAACTTAGCCTTCTCTTCTCTTTTTCCTTCTTACTCACCTTTGTAAACATAGAAGCCTTCTTAAAGCCAGCTTGGTCTCGGAGTTGGTCAGTCCATTGAAAAAGTCTGTTGAAATGGGGAGACCAGAAAACATACATTCATCTTACACTATCTGAGTTAAGACCAAGGCTGTTTTCTCACTGAACAGAGATCCATTAGAGTTTCAATCTCGGTTTCTTTGTAAACGTTTAGTCTTAGAATCCTGCAATTTCTGGTTTCGTTCTCTTCAAATTGGAACAAGAACAGAACCTTGCAAAGATTTTTACTATGTTTTCCCATTTTTTACAGTTGCCTCACTTGTCCCTAGGTAGGATTTTAGCATCTTGCCTTTATCAACTTTTCACAAAACATTTAACTAAGTTTACATAGAACTAGCAACCTTTTTTACACTCATATTTCATTGTAGTATTTAATCACAGAATTATAATATTGGAGACTACTGAAATAAGCAGGTTTGGGAACCATTTTGATCAAACAAGTCATTTGGTGAGAACAGAAGTCCAGGAGCCTGGCGCCCTTCTAGAGTTTTCATACCTGTATCTATTCCCACCCTTTCCTTCCTGCCTGGTCCCTTAGAGGACAAACCCCACTGCCTACCTGGAATAATCCCTCTTCTGCTTTGGATCCTATTCTGCCTTTGCAGCAAATTGACCTTGTAAGTTAGTTGACCCTTGAACAATATGTCAGGAAGTCGAAGATCTGCTTAGACCTTTGGACTCCCCCAAAACTTAATAGCCTACTGTTGATAGAAAGCCTTATCAGTAGCATGAGCCATTGATTAACATATTTCGTAAATATGTTTCATGATATATACTGTGTTCTTATAATCTAGAGAAAAGAAAAGCTAATCATAAGGAAGAGAAAATGCATGTACAGTACGGTGCTGTTTGTATTGACAAAAATCCTTGTGGAAGGGAACAGTCCATGTAGTACAAACCCGAGTCGTACAAAGGGCAAACTATTTCTCCTCCGTATCCAGGCTCTTTGTCAGCTGGATCGTTCTCTCCCACCTCTGAAAGTGGGCATTAAGCATATTGTATCTCGGAAGAAGGAAAGGACCATCCTCCCCTCGGCGGCCAGCCTTCCCTGAGTAGGTGCCTCTGGGACGCCCAACATGCAAGATCTGAAGGGCATTCTCCAGCCCTGAACTTGGCCTGACCTCCCAAGAGCACCCGCTGCCCTTGCTCACCCCTTGAAACATTCTTTGGGCTTTCCGGATGCTAAATTCTCCTGGTTTGACAGGTTTCGGTACTGCCTGTCTGGCCCTGCCCCCTGCATCTCATTTGCAAGCTTATCCTGCAAGTTTGATGGCCTCGGGCCACCCCCTCCCCCAAGCAGGAGCCCCCTCCTCCTTACCCTGCGCTGTCCCCTCAGGCAGTCCCACTTGTCATGTCAGTTACCAGCTCTTCCACCCTTGGGACCACGTTCTTGCCTCTTGAGCCAGCTGCCTTCTCAGTATCTCCCCTGCGTGTCTTAAAACTGGTCCAGCTTGGCACCTGCAAGGTCAAATCCGCGGCTGCTTCCGACCCTGCTGTTCTTCCAGCGTCCCTGTACAGTCGCTGAAGTCCACCCTACGTACCCTTGACGCCCCGTATTTTAGCACTTCAGTTTTGGTTTTACTTCTGAAATAGTCCTGAAACCACCTGTTTTTCTCATTTTCTTATTACCACCAGTAGGCATTGTATTGTGTATTGGTCACAAGGAGGGGTGTTTCTGCAATTAGACTTCTCTGGGCCTCATTTTGCATCTGTAAAATGGGTGTAGTAATAGTACTCCGCTCATAGGGTTTTTGTAAGGATTAAATGAGTGAATACACTCAGTGTTTAGGAACAGTACCCAGTGGGGGGGCGCTGTCCTTTAAGTGTCCTACTCTCCATCTTGGCTTGGGTCTTGATCTCGTGGTTGGGAGTTCAAGGCCCATGTCAGTTCCATGCCGAGGCGTGGAGCCTACTTTAAAAAAAAGAAAAAGAAACAGGGCCCAGTGTATGCTGAGTAATCCCTACTGTTGTAATACATGGATCACTGCCATAGTGGTCGTCTTAAATCCATGACAACCCTCTCAATTCTTTCTTCCCCATATTCACCAGCATCATCTTTCTGAAACTCAAATGTGACCCTGTAGTTTCCTCACTTGTGACTTGTGAATGGCTTCCCATTGCTCCTAGAAAAGGGGTGAAAAGTCCTTCACACGCCCAGTGACCTGCTCCAAGGTCTCATTGACCCACCTCAGCTCACACCACGGGCCCTCCCTCTCCATAGCGCTGTGGGCTGCCCCTCAGTGACACAGCACCCCCGCCCCTTCCTGCTGTCCCTGGACCCTTGCTCTGGCTCTTTGTCCTGACTTGAGCACCCGCCTCGCCTCCCCTTGTCCCCTGGTCGTTCACCAGGCTTCTCCTCTCAGGTGGCTTTCTCAGGGAACCTCCTCTGAACACCAGCCTCCTCCCCTTTCCGGGCTGTTCTGTGTGACCTGGTCATCTTCCTCCCCTTCAGTGGCCCCACCAAGAACGAAACATTCGCTGGTGGATTGTGTTTGATTAAACACCATCATCCCCACTGTGTTGAATTGGTCAGTATTCCAACATACGGCAGAACCTCTATGGAAATTC
This sequence comes from Martes martes, assembly GCF_963455335.1. Taxonomy (NCBI): domain Eukaryota; kingdom Metazoa; phylum Chordata; class Mammalia; order Carnivora; family Mustelidae; genus Martes; species Martes martes. The sequence continues at coordinate 132,843,975 of NC_137893.1, forward strand.
TGTTCTAACCGGCATGCTGTGTGTAGTCAATCATTTAGTTGGAATCTCAGTCTAAAATCAGAGGCCTATTTCCTACCTCGTCCACATCTTCTGAAAACAGTTACTGGTATCTTTAATCAGCAAGCAAAAAAAGAAATGTTTGTTCATGAGATACTTATTTTGCAAGCCCCCAATTGTGTGTATTCTGGGTGGGTTACTCCTCCGTCCCTCATGAAAAGGTCCAAAGATCCCGCTGGAAGAGCAGCTTTTGGCCACAAGATGGCGACAGATTTCCAGTATTAGGGGAATGTTCTTTTGTATTCCTGTCAGGGGTGTGTGTGCCTTTAGACGGGGCCTTGATGGGTCTGGTAGTTACCAGGCATCCTGCTTTGGATCACATGTATTTTACTTAATCCTCATTTCTTAAAGCAGCTGGGGTGAGCGTATAAATCGATCAAACTGAAACACTTTTGAGAGCAAAGAGGAGGGGGGCAAGTTATTCATCACAGGGCCAAGACAACAGATAGAAACCAGGGCCCTTCTGGCCACACAGACACATCTTTTCTCTCCATCTAAAGCCGAGGAGACAGTATTTAGAGTCCCGCTTCCTACTGACTAGGGCTGGAAGTCTGAGAAAAAGGAGCGCTCACGCATCAGATTTGAACTTCACTTCCCAGTGCCAGGTCCCAGAAATGAGACCGTTTCAGAAAATGAGTGATGGATGGGTGAGATGTTGTTGGAGATAGTGAGGCTCTGTTATTAGCGGCATCTTTGATGTCCATCATACATTTTTTTTTTTTGAAGATTTTATTTATTTATTTGACAGACAGAGATCACAAGTAGGCAGAGAGAGAGGGGGAAGCAGGCTCCCCGCTGAGCAGAGAGCCCGATGCGGGGCTCGATCCCAGGACCCTGGGATCATGACCTGAGCTGAAGGCAGAGGCTTTAACCCACTGAGCCACCCAGGCGCCCCAGTCATACTTTTTTAATATATTGCCTTCCGCGAACCGCACAGCTTTGTGAGGTGTGAGGAAGTCAGGGAAGATATTAGCAGTACCTCGCAGGTAAGAGCAATTGAGGGTCAGAGAGGTAAGATAGCTTGGCCGTGGACGTGGCGAGTGCCAACCCCGGGCTTCTGCCCTGTTGCTCAGAGAAAGGAAGCACAACTGCGTTTTCACAAAATAAAACAAAAACGAAGCAAGCAAAACCAAATCACCTGAGGTCGTTTAGCACAAAGGGAGATGAATCTGTGCTTGAATGCAGACACAAGGTGAAACCCTAATTTATGGGAGCAGAGATGGCGGGATAGATTGAGAAAGTCCTGGTGTCTCCTGTCTTCCGTTTCCTCCCCACTCCTCCATTAGGACCCTGGGCCTTTGTGTCCTCTAGTGCTGGCTTCCCCTCACCGCCAGTGTGGGCTCTCGAGGGTTCTAAATCTGGCTTGTCCACCAGGGAGCAGAACTTGCAAAGCGTTGGTAGGGAAAAGACATTTAGGGAAGGTGACCCAGGTACCTGTGGGGGAATGCAGTTGGATTCCCAAGGATTGGAAACAGGAACTTGCTCCCCGTTCTCACAGATCCCTGGAAGGTGGCAGGTGTCTGATAGGGGATCTGAGCTCTAAGCTCCGGTTTCGAAAACTACAGCCAGGTTTTCCATGGCCCAGATAGTGATTCTGTGTGTGGCTCTCACAGGGGCCCCATGCTGAGCGTTCTTGAAGGCAGCCCTGTTGGACTGAAGGATAAAGGCTTTTGCTGACTTTTCTGGATTGTGAAGGGACCTTTGGGCTCTTAGGGAGGGAGATGTGTTTGCCAATAATGACTAATACCGAATGTCTCACCAGCCCTGGCGAACAGACTCAGACTCAAGTTCATTTGATTTAGACACAAAACAATACAAAACAAAACACATAACAAGTCTTGCCCTGAGTGTTGTCATGTTAGTTCAACTCATTAATGATGACATGTAACAACGGGCTCTTAGCAGTCCTCCTCAGACCCAAAAAAGAAACACGGAAAGAACCCCAAGCCACTGTCCTCTCTTGCCTTTGTTTCTAGCCCAACCATCGGTTCTTAGCCCTGTGCTCGGGGCTACTGCCAAAGCCTATCACTGCCTGGGAGACCTTCTTGGTCCTTTAATTCCCCCTATCAAAACCACCTGTTCCATGAAGGCTTGCCTGGACCCTGTGCTCCTGGGGCCGGTCTGGTTTCCTCTAGTAGAGCCCTTCCCCTCTGTGTGTCCTGCACCACCAGTGTTTTCCACAGGGAGAATCACAGGGATGCTTGTGAAATGCAGAGTCTTGATCCTTCCTCATTTCAGTCCACTGAATCAGGATCTCGAGGAGGTTGGCGCTAAGAGTCTGCATTTTGAACAGGTTTTCCCCCAGGTGATTACTATCCTTTTTTTTTTTTTTTTTTTTTGTAAGCGCGCCCTGTCCAGTCTCCCTGCTCTGTACTGGGTCGAATAGTGTCCCTCCAAAACTCGTGTTCGCGTGGGGCCTGCAAATGAGACCTTTTTTGGAAGTGAGATCTTTGCAGATGTAATCGTGCCAAGATGAGGTCATAGGAGATGGGCCCCAGTTCAAGGACTGGTGTCCTTGTAGGAGGGGGGCTGGGCAGGGGATGCACACACAGACACAAAGGCACGGAGGCAACACTGCGGGAAGGCGGAGGCAGAGGCTAGGGTAATGCATCTAGGAGCCGCGGAACACCAGGGACTGCCCCCCACCTCCAGAAGCCTCCTAGGAGAGAGGCGTGGAATGCCGCATCCCTCAGAGCCCCCGAGAGAAGCATCAGGCCTGCCAGCGTCTTGCTTTCCGGACTTCCAGCTTCCAGAACCTTGAAAGAATGCATTCCTGTTTTGTTAAATGAAGCCCTTCAGTGTGTGGTACTTTGTGACGGCAGCCCTAGGAAATGAGTAACACCCTTTCCTACCTCCCATTGTCTGGATTAAACTGGCTTCGTTTCCCCTTTCCCGCGACAGGAAGTTGTGCTTCCTATTCAGATGATTTTCGTGTCAGAGTGCATTCTGTCAAGTCCCGCAGTGGCCCTGTGGATGATCTCCTGGGGCATGTCCCTTACTGCCTGTGTCCTTGGGAGGCTGAGCTCACCCTGTAAAAGTGCCCCATCCCCTCGGCTCGGGCAGTTTTGCTGTGCTAGCATGGTCATTAGGGTGGGAACTCAGGGCCCCACAGCAGGTGCCCCCCTTCCCTGCCCCAAGGAGCCCTCGCTCTGGGTCAGCCCAGAGGGTAGCTGTGGGGCCCCTTTGCGATCCCCCAAGCTACCTCCGAGACGTTCTTTCAATCCATCGCTTTCCTGCTTCACTCAGCTTCTGGTGGTTTACACTGGCAGCAGCTAAAAGACCTGATTGTCGTGGGTGGACATTTTCTTTTTTTAAAAAACAAGGATGTGTGTTCCACAAAATCTAAAGATGGACAGTAATGTTGCCTCCTCCGAGGCAGGACCCTGGGGGCTGGTAAATGTTCCCTCCTCCTCATCTTTCATGCCCTTGTGCTTGAGAGCATTTGTTCCGCCCTGATTTTAAGTAAGGAATTGTTATTAGTCACTCATTCATCATCGTTATTATTATAGCTTTTTTAAGAGTTTATGTTTCTTTCCTTATGTCAACGTATTTACCGATTTCTTTACTGTTGGTTTCTTGCAATCCATTCTTCTTTCTGGCTTTAGTTTATTTTCACCCAAGACTTTACCTCCTCCAGCAGTTCCACTGGCAGGTGCCTGGGTGGCTCAGTTGGTTAAGCGGCTGTCTTTTGGTTTCAGCTCAGATCATGATCTCAGGGTCATGAGATCGAGCCCTGCATTGGGCTCCTCGCTCAGCGGGGAGTCTGCTTGGGATTCTCTATCTCCCTCTCCCTCTAACCTCCCCCCCACCGAATGCATGCTCGAACATTCTCTCTCACCTCTCAAATAAAGAAAATCTTAAAAGAAAAAAAAGAAAGAAAAGGAATTGCCTTGGTAAAGATCTTCTTGTGGTGCACACTCTGTCTTGGTCTGGATGTGTCTTTATCTTGCCTTCCCTCATGACATGAGCTGAGTATAGAATTTTAGATTGAAAGTATTTTTCTCAGCATTTTGAGGTTATGATTCCATTGTCTTCTGGCCTGTATTTTTGCAGAAATTAAGAAAGCTATAAATGATCATCCCTTTGTATGCTATCCGCCCTCTTCCTCCAACACACACCAGTTTCTTTTCTGTCTTACAGTTTTACCACCAAGTTTCTAGGGGTCAATGTGTTTGAGTCATGTTGCTTGGAGTTGTGGTGCTTCTTAGGTCCGTCTTATTTCTGGAAAATTCTCATTCATTGCCTTGAAATCATTTCTTCCCCATTCTCTCTAGTCTCCCCTTGGCCTCTGAGTAGATGAATGCTGGATGCTTCGTATTTTTCAAGTCTTTATCTGTGTGCTCCATTTTGTTGGATTTCCTTATACTTCCCTTTCAGTTTGTTAATTCTCTCTTCACCCGCATCTAATTGGTTTAACCTTTCAATGGAGTTCCAATTAAATTTTCATTTCATTGTCTGTTTATATGCATACACAGAATTATATTTTATATAAATCCATCAATGTGAACTTGTCGTGTGTGTGTGTGTGTGTGTGTAAAAACTTTTTCTCTCTCTTTTATGTGGCTCTTTCCCTTAGTCCTCCACTTCCTTCACCCCTACTCTATATAACTCATGTGAGTAACTCAGTGTATAGTCTCCTGTGTATTTGCCTTGGTCATATCATCTTAAACTAAGCCTTTATATACAAATACATATAACATATATTTATAGCTATTGCTTGTTTTAAAAAATAAGATTATACACTTGCCTCTTGATATATTACTCAAAGATACCTCATGGAAATCCTTCCAAATCTACCTGTAGAATGTTAATTCATTGGTTTTAAGACTTGCTTACTATTCCAAGGTGTGGACATACTATAATTTATTGAAACACATTCCAACAATGGACTTTCATTTTGCTTGCTCTCATAAGCAGTGTTCCAATTCGCATTGTTGTACAAATAGCGCTATAGACTTGTGCTTTTATTTCCATGGGATGGATCAAGGGTTGGCAAACTTTTCCCGAGAAAGGCCATAGAGTAAATATTTTAGGCTCGGTGGGTCATGCAGTCTTCTCTTACCCCTGCCTTTGTCCCGAAGCAGACATAGACAATATGCAGACAAATGAGTGGCTGTGTTCTAATAAAACTTAATTTGTAAAACCTGGTAGTGGGTTAGATTTGTCCCCCAGCCAGAGTTTGCTGGTCCTAGGGATGGATGATCAGAAGTGAGATATAATGTATATTTTTTAAATTTATAATAGTAATTACCAGATTACTTTCCAAAAAAGCTATAATAATTCACATGTCCCTCACCAATACCTGAAATTACCCTTTTCCCTGAATCCCAACAATAAATAGATATTATGAGTAATTTAAAAATGTTGCCAGTCTGATGGCTGTAGAGTAAATAACTCACTATAAATTTAATTTGCATTTTCTTTAGCATTACTAAGTTTGCCCAGTTTTTTCATATGTTTGTTGGCCATTTGAATTTTTGTCATCTGTGACAAAAATTTTTCTGAGTCTCTTTTTATTAGTTTTGTTTATTGTATCTTTTGCCATAAAACATTTTAAAAGATTACAGAGCTAAATATATCAATCTTTATTAAGTAACTTGTGGGTTTCCAGTCCTGGTTAAGAAGGTCTCTGCTATCCTTACTCTGAACGCATAGTTGCATTATTCTCTTGCAGGATTTTAATTTTATTTTTATATTTAAGTCTTAAATCGATTTTGAACTTATTTTCATACGGTATAAGATAGTGCTGTGGGCTTATATTCTTTCATACTCATATATGGCAGATCCCCGAGGTTTTGATTCCCCAAGGATAATATTTTCCCCCTACCCAAGATGCACAAATGACCAAATTTCTAGTCTCCTTCCTGGGCCAGTACACAAGAACTTCTAGTCCCCCTTTCATAAATGAGGCTTTGTGATTCATGCCTGAGCTTGGGTCCAGTTCCTCCACCCCCTGCAGTTTGGAGGCCAAGTCTATTGTCCATGTTGGACCTTCACACTCCAGGCCCCAGGGCCTTTGTCAGGACCCTGTCTTTGGTGGCCCTCCATACCCCCACGCTGCCTCAGCTCCCTCTCACTGCTCTAGTTTTGATTTCTCTCTTTGTTCCTGGCCCCTGGTCATCTCCCATGCTGTCTTTGTAGCTGGTTTACGAAATACCGCAATTAAAAACAACTACTCTTACATCCAACTATTCTGTGTGTTTGCAGTAGAAGGGAAGGCCTTTCTGCATCACCTTAGTCTCTTCCTTTCCCAGAAGAGATCCCCAATCGTGGATATATATTTTGAACATTGGAAGCCAAATATATAGCACCTCTGGGCCTTGCATAAAATGGGTCTAACTCTCCATCCCTCCTGAGGTTCCCTACCATGGCTGCTTTCAAGTGCTGTTTCAGCATTGCTAATTCTCATCAGATGTCAGATCCTATTCCAGATATATTAGCCAACTTGCCCAAGAGGCTCATAATCTTTTGCATAGTTGCTTTTCAAACTGTTACAAAAGTATTTGGTTCAAATTCTTAAGTACTGTTGTTAAACCAATGAGTTATGCTTCTGAGTGACTAAAAGAAATGAGCTCGAGGAACCTGGGGTAGAGGCCCACTGAAGTATGTGGTCCGGTCAAGAATCTCACGTCACATTGTGTTTGGTGGAGCAGTAAAGGAGCAAGGAGCTGGGAGTGGCTTATGCTTATTGTTGTTGTTGTTTCTTTTTGTTTGCTTATTTTTTTGCTTATGTATGTGAGGAGAGTGATTTCCCTGGAAAAATTTGCTTAGGCAACAGATAAGAATCAAGAAATAGTTCAGCATTTTTCTGAGCACAGATGTTTCATAACATCTCATGTGCCTTAGCGTAAGCTTAGCAGAGCTTAGATGATATGTAAATTGGATAAAATGTAAGGTATGACTATGAAGTCATGCTACTTTGGGGGGCATATTTGTGGAAACAAATTGTATTGTTTTATTACTTTTTAGTCACAAGAATTTCATGCTGTTATCTGTTTCTAGAGAAGTACTTGTTTCTAAATGATTGTTCAGACACCTAGAAATCGTCCACACATTGAAAAATGTAATTTTCAAAAAGTCTGCTTTCTTTCATTTTTCTCTTTAATTGATTTTAAAATTGATTTTTGATTTGTTGTCATCAACTAGGAGTGCTACTTTTGGTAACAGAGGACGAGATGATTCAAACCAACCCTCTTGCTAAAGATAAAACTAAAATAAAGTTAGATAAAATATAAATTCAGTTTTAAAATCATCAAAGAATTAAGGTAGTGAGAAATTACTGGTCGGGATCCGGGAGAAGACAGAAATCAAGAGTGTGAGTAGTATTGGAGCTACTCTTGTCTGGGGAACATTTGTATATCTTGAAGGGGGAACTGAAATACTGAGCTACACTTTTAAAAACTTCTTGAGGCTACAGAGAAAGAGCTCTGGGTTCAGGGCTTCACAAGGCTTGGTGGCCCTGGGACATGCCCTGTACTTTGGGATCAGAACCATGAAGAGCCACCCCCTAAAAGTAAGAGTGGACTAGAACTAAATGGGCCCCCATATGGAGCACAGTTTTTTTTTCAAGTCATTTGAAAGATCTAGAAAATCTAAAACCTAAATTAGAATAGAATTAGTGTCGATTGTTAATAGTGCCCCCAAGTTATGGCATAAGCAACAAAATTTCTCTGGAGCAACAAAATTTCTTTATATCATCCTAGGCCACATTCCTACAAATAATTTTTCAAATACAGATGTCTAACATATAATGGAAAAAATAGCACAGAAAAACTTTTTAGCCTAATAAAATTGTGTGTGTGCGTGTGTGTGTGTGTAAAAGCCAGCTTCTCGTATGATTGTCCAATGTCAGACAGCTCAGGGAGGCATTTCCTTCAAGTCAGGAAGAAGATAAGGACGCCCACTACCTCTACAATTATTTAACACTGCATTTGAATGTTAATTACTTCCATTAAACAGGCTGAAACATTCTCAGACTCCTAAGAATTGGAAAGGAGGAGGCAAACCCTGTGTTAGTAATATAATTGTATATCTGGAAAAACCAAAGGAATCAATGGAAAAGTACAAGCATGCGACAATAAAATAGTATGATGTAATATGAGCACATTGGAATCATTAGCCTTCATATATAAATGATAAGCAATTTGAAGATATAATGAAAGAGAAGACCCTGTATACAATAATAAACATCTAAACACCTAGGCATCAAGCTAATAAGAAATATGCAAAAATAATAAAACTGTAAAACATTCTTGAAAGATAGAAAAATAGCTTTGAACAAATTGAAAAAAAATACCTATCCTTCAATAGGAAAACTTCACATCATAAAGATGTTATTTCTCCCTAAGTTGTTACAAATTTAATGTAACCTCAATAAAAATTTCCTCAGACTTTTTCCTCCAGAACTAGACAAGTCGATTATGAAGTTTATATGGAAGAATAAACAACCGAGAATAGCCAAGAAATAGTTGGAAAGAATATCTAATGCATGGCTAATCCTCTTAGAATATAATAAAACATTTAAAATCCTCTAAATTAAAGCATTGAGCTATTGGCTCAGGAAAAGACTTATAAACTGAAGGATCATAATAGATTGCCCAGAAATATAATGAAGAAAAATGTAGTGTATGACAAAAGAGGCGCTGAGTCAGAGGGGAAATTTTACTTTAAATAGTGGTGGCGCAAATAGATAACTGCAAGAAACAAACAAACAAAAAAAAAAAAAAAAGAAAGAAAGGATCTTTTTCTCATAAGATAGTCCAGGATAAATTACAAATATGTTAGAGATCTAAATGAAAACAAAACAAAGGCAGGAAAAAAACACAAATACTAGAAGAAAACTATGGGTGAATTTTATTTTATAAACTGAAAATTTCTAACTGAATTAAAAAAAAGATTGAATAAAGTTATTTGACAACATTGCAAACAAAACAAAGTAAGTCAAGGCACAAGATTATTACAAGTTGAGGAAAATTTTGTGACTTACATCACAAAGCACTGATATGCTTAATGCAATAAGAATTTCCTAAAAATCAAGAAGAAAAAGATATGAAACCTGACTTAAAAAATAAGCAAAGGTATGAATAGACTTCACAGAAAAGGTATACTAATGGCCCTCATTTGCAGTAAGAGAACTGCATCCGAAAACTACTGAGACACTGTCGTCTATCAGATTGAAACAAAATCTACAAAGTTTAACAATGCAAATTTTGGCAAGGCTATGTGAAAATAGGTGCTTTCACACAGTGTAGGAGGGGGCCACAAAATGGTACAGTGTCTATGAAGTGAAATTGGAAATGTCTAACAAAATTTCACATGCATTTCTCAAATATTTAACTACAAATATATGAAGATAGATACAGAAGGCTATTCACTGTGACCTTATGTGTTAACAGCAAAAGGCTGGAACAACCCAAATGTTTCTCAGCAGAGAACTGGTCAAAGAAGCTATAGCCTATCTACGAGGTGAAGTACTACCCAGTTGTCAAAGGAAACCAAGAAGCAACTCCCATTTCCAGATATGATGGAGTAAGTGGTGGAAGCCTGCTGATTTCCACTGAGATACAACTGAAATTGATCTCTTTGAAGCTTTCAGAGAGCCACCGGGACAGCCTGGAGGTGAAGGGTTGAGATATCAGAGTGAGAGAACCTCACTGAAGTAAGCCCAATGTCCTGAAACCTGCTTCCCTCTTCATGGCATCCATGATCCTTGGCACTGAGAAAGAAGCTGAGAGCTTTGGTAGAGGGAGGCCACTAAGAGGCAGAGAAGCAGCAGAACTCCGGACAATCTTATAGGTCTGAGGAGCTAACATTTGGAGTGGATTTCCGAATGAGCCAAGACTGAAGAAACCAGAGTTCCAGAAAAAAAAGGGAGGTGCAGAGAAGTGAGCCTGACATTTGATGGTGTTCTCTTTGAAGTACTTGGTGACTCTTAGTCCATAAAGTGAAAGGCTAAGAAGCCAAGAACTGCAGCTGGAATGCAGAGTGGAATTCTTAGCAGTCTTAGGTTGTTGTGCAGTTAAAAACTGGAAATCAGGAACCGACTAGGAGGCAGCATCTAGTAAATGTTGTAGACTTTCAGTAGAGACCCTTACGAGGTTGCACATCAGGGTAGATCAAGCCTTGTTACAGCTCAACCTTGACTCCTCTTAGTACCTGATTGGGTTGAGATGAACTGTCTTGCCAGACGATAGGTATTCCTCCCTGTAAGAAAATCACTTTATCTGGAGCCTCTACACTTTTTCAGGCACAGTGATTAGCATTCAATTCAAAATTACTAAGATCCAAGAAACTGGGCCAAGAGAAAAACAGTTGAAATATATCCACAATTGTTTCAGATTATTACAGCAATCAGACACAGATTGAAAAATAGTTGTAGTTACTGTGATCAAGAAAATGAATGGAAAAAGGAAGACTTTTGTTGAAGAATAAGAATCTATATTTTTAATAAGCATATAGGAATTTTAGAGCTGAAAAATACAGTAATCAAAATTAGAACTCAATAAATGGGGTTTGACAACATATGGGACACAGCTGAAGAGAGAATGGCTGAGCTGGAGATAGGGAGGTAGAAAAATTTTGACTGAAATACTAAAAGGATGGAAAATACAGAAAAAAGAATAAGAGACATGATATATCATATGAAACATCCTAACATATGTAATTGGAATTCTAGAAGGGAGGAAGAGAATGTGGCAGAAGCAATATTTGAAAAGATAATAACCAAGATTTTCCCCAAAGTGATAAAAAGTTGTGAGTCCTAGAATCAAAATTACTAAAAACCCTAAGCAGAATAAAGGCAAAGAAACTATGCATTGACACATGGTAATCAAATTGCTAAAAATCAAAGACAAAGAGAAATGATAAAAGCAAATAGAAGAAAAGAGAAGATGCTTTTCTTTCAAAGAAACACCAAGACTGATAGGTAACATCTCAATAGAAATTATGGGAACCAAATGATCAAATGATGTCTTTAAAAGCTTAAAAGGAAATAACAGCCAGTCTAGTATTCTATACCTCATGAAAATAACCTAAAGTGAAGGCAAAATAAAGGTATTTCTAGGAAAACAAAAGCTGAGGGATATATTACATATGTTCCCAGGAGACTTATATTAGGAGAAGTATTAAATGGAGTTTTCGTGTTCTGCATCACAATTGTGGTGGGGCATACAAATCTACATATGGATTAAGATTCATAGAACTGTACATCAAAAGGTCAATAATAATTATTATTTTTTAAAGATTTATTTATTTATTTGACACAGAAAGAGAGAGAGAGAGAGCACAAACAGAGGAAATGGCAGGCAGAGGGAGAGGAAGAAACAGGCTCCTGCTGAGCAGAGAGCCCGATGTGGGACTTGATCCAGGACCCTGGGACCATGACCCTAGCCAAAGGCAGAGGCTTAACCACCCTGAGCCACCCAGGCACCCTCAATAATTATTTTTAAAAAAGAGGGCATTCAGCACAAGGGAAACAGTCCCAGATGGAAATCCAGAAGTGCAGGAAGGAATGAGGAGTAATAGAAAAAATAGATATATAGGAAAATCCAAGTGATTATTGACTGTACGGCAATAATAGGATCACTTTTGAAATATATGATCAGAATATATTATAATAACACACAAGGCAGGATGGGGTACATAGAGAAAAGTGTTCTAAGAAATGAAGATTTGGGGAAATGTAAATACCTTGACTCTCACAAGTTAAGGATTCATGTTGCAAACTAGAAGATAAACACAGTATAAGAGTAATCCAAGAAACACTTCATATAAGAATAGTAGAAGAAATAGTTTAAGAATAGTAAAAGAACGCACAACTGAAAAGCTAGTGGAGTGGTAAAATAGTAAGTACTGCTTAACTTAAAAGAAGGGAAGAAGGGAATGAAAAAGAAACATAAAACAGATGAGCTAGACAACAAATAATTAGTAATTATAGTAAATATGAATGTGCTAAACACTCCAATTAAAAGATGAAGATTGTTATAGTAGGCTTAAGAACAAAACATAACTCTATGCTGTTTTGTTTGGATTTATTCCAAGAATAATGCTTTGTTGTTATTTTAAAATAATTAGTTTAATTCACTACATAAAAGGAATGGACAAAGAAGAAACACTTGTGAACTCTTTTTATAAAGCCAACATAATTTGACAAGAATATTACAAGAAAGGAAAATTACAAGTTACTCTATCTCATGGACATGGGTGCAAAAATTCTAAACACAATAATCTAAATACCATTTACCATTCAAAGGAGAACATCTCTGGAAAACTTGATGATTCTAGAGCCAGAGCAGGGAAATACTAGTTGGATCTGGGATCTTATCATATCAGAAAGTGAGAAAGCAATCAAATACTAATGCAATCATATTAAAAGTTCATAGAAATTAAATTGGAGATGCTCCCACTGACCAAAGATGGCAACATTATAGCTCGAAAAGAGAATAGTTGGCTGCAATTGATAGAAACATATCAAATATATAAAAATGCAAAAGATCAGAATAAGACAAGCATGTCCATTCTTGCCACTTCAGTATCATACTGGAGCTCCTAGCCAGGGCAGCTGGTGAGAAACAAAGGAAAGAAGGAAGGAAGGGAGGAGGGGAAAGAGGGAGGGAGAAAAGAAGGAAAAAAGTATCCTTATTGGCGAGAAAGAAGTAAAACTCTCCATTCACTACTAAAAAAACTGTTAGAACTAATAAGCAAGTTCAAGATCATTATTAAAAATGAATTTTTATACATAGTAATAAACAGTATGAAAATGAAATTAAGAAAATAATTTCCTTTACATTGGTAGCAAAAAGAATAAAATACTTAGGAAAAAATGTAACAAACTTATGCAAGAATTGTGCACTGAAAACTATAAAACAATGTTAAAAGAAATTAAAGAAGATTTAAATAAATGGGAAGACATCCTATGTTAACAGATTGGAAGACTTAATATTGTTGAGATACCGATATAGCCATTTTATCTACAGATTAGACACAATCTCTATCAAAATTCCAGATGGCTTTGTTGCAATGATTGATAAGCTGATCCTAAAATTTATATGGATATACAAGAGAACCAGAATAGCCTATACAAGCTTGAAAAAGAATAAAGCTAATGGGGGTACCTGGGTGGCTCAGTTGGTTAAGCATCTGCCTTCGGCTCAGGTCATGATCCCAGAGTCCTGGGATCAAGCCCCACATCAGGCTCCTGGCTCAATAGGGAACCTCTTCTCCCTCTCTCACTCCCCATGCTTGTGCACCCTCTCTCTCTTTGTCAAATAAATCTTAAAAAAAAAAAAAAAAAAAAGCTAGTGGACCTACGTTCTCAAATATTCTCAAATCATGTATCTGATAAGGGACTTGTATTCTGGATATATAAAGAATTCCTACTGCTCAATAATAGATAAATACCTCAATTTAAAAATGGACAAATAGGGGCGCCTGGGTGGCTCAGTGGGTTAAGCCTCTGCCTTCTGCTCAGGTCATGGTCTCAGGGTCCTGGGATCGAGCCCCACATAGGGCTCTCTGCTCAGCAGGGAGCCTGCTTCCCTTCCTCTCTGCCTGCTGCTCTGCCTACTTGTGATATCTCTCTCTCTCTCTCTCTCTCTCTCTCTCTCTCTCTCTCTGTGTTAAATAAATAAATAAAATCTTTAAAAAAAAAAATAAAAATGGACAAATAATTTGAATAGATATTTCTCTGTAAAAGAAAATGAATGGCTAATGACATGTAAAAACATGCTCAATATCATTCATTATTAGAAAAATACAAATACAAATCATAATGATATATCATTTCACACCCACTACAATGGCTATAACAAAAAGGACAATGATAAATGTTGATGAAACTGGAGAATCTGGAAACTTATATGCTGGTAGTGTAAGTGTACAAAGTGCAGTCACTTTGAAAAACAGTTTGACAGTTCTTCAAAATATTAAACACCATAAAACCTAGCAATTCCCTTGGGCAGATATCTTCCCAAAAGAAATGAAAGTATATGTCCACACGTAATCTTGTATGTAAATGCTCATAGCAGCATTATTCATAATAACACAAAGTGGATACAACCCAATGTCCATCAACTGATAAATGGATAAGCAAAATGTGGTATATCCATACAATAGAATATTATTCAGCAAATAAAGGACTGAAATACTGAACCATGTTACAACATGAAAAAAAGCCAAAAACATGATACTAAGGGGAAGAAGCCAGTCACAAAAGATCACATATGATTCCATTATAGGAATCATACAAAGTGGCAAATCCACAGAGAAAGAAAGTATGTTAATGTTTGCCTAGGACTTGGGGGAAGGGACCCAGCAGAATGTGAATGATTACTAATAGGTACAAGGTTTCCTTTGGTGATGATGAAAGTGTTCTAAAATTAGATTATGGTGATGGCTGCACGACTCTGTAAATATAGTAAACACTCTTGAATATTATACTTTAAATTGTGAACTTTATGGCATGTAAATTATGTCTCAATAAAGCTGTTTTAAAATATCATGAGTGTATATAATGCCATACATTTAAAAATAATTTTGATTACTAGTGGAGATTGGTAGTGTATCAACCCTTACTCTGGAAAGAATCAAGCATTTTTCCTCTTTTTCCCTTTCAAACTGCATTTTTAGGTAGCAAATAGTTATAGTTGAAAGGAAATTTTTTATTATGGGAGAATTACAACTAATAAAAGCAGAAAGATAGAAATAGGAAATTACCATATTGAAACCCTCATGAATAATTTCAAGAAGGAACTAAAAAAAAAGTATTTTAGATTCACAAGGAAAACTAACTTGAAATTACAGAGCTGAAATATAAAGTAATGAAAATTAAGAACTCAAAATAGCAGTTTAGATATAGCTGAAGAGAGGATTAGTAAACTGAACAGAAGAATGAAGCAGAGGGAGACAAAAAAATGAGAAGAACATACTAGAGGGTCGGAGACATACATGATCAAATGAAAAAGCCTAACAGACATTTAAATGGTGTCCCAGTAGGAAGGGAGAGAGAGAATGGGGCATGGCAATCTTTGAAAAGATAAAGTTGAAAGGGAATATAGCCTTAGATGTGGAGGCCACCCTTTTAGACAACCATCCTGGGTCATATAGAAGTAGATGAGGTAGTAGATTTTGTGACAAGGAAGAAAGAATAAAATCTGGAATCATGCTGTTTCTAGAGAGATCAAGGCAGAGACTTAAAGACAGTAGTCCTGTATCCAGGAATTTTTTAAGGTCTCACTCTGGTCCTTAGTGATGTCCACCTGTATTTCCTATCCTTCGGTTTCTTTAATCTTTATAATAAATTCCCCTTCGCTTAAGCTTTTTTGTTTAAAGTGATGTTTTAAAAGACAAAGGCAGTATCTTTTTATTGCTTTATTTCCCTGGTTAGACATCCTTCTTCTTCTTTTTTTTTTTTTAAGATTATTTATTTATTTGATAGAGAAAGAGAGAGAGCAAGCATGAGTGGGGGAGGGGCAGAGGGAGAGGGAGAAGCAGACTCTCCACTGAGCAGGGAGCCTGACATGGGATTTGATCCCAGGACCGGGAGATCATGACCTGAGCTGCAGGCAGACACTCAACCAACTGAGCCACTCAGGCACCCCCCTTCTCTTGTTTTAGACCTTTGTGGAAATGACGCCATTGTTTCATTAACATGTATGCTCTTTGCTTTTGGTTTTAGATTATGGAAGCATCTTTCTATTCCAGTATATAAAGAGCTTTTGTGTGTTACGAATGGAGGTGGAATTTTATTGGATTATCTTTTTGCAATTTATAGAGATGGTCATATGGATTTTTTTTATATCAACTTATTTTTGTGATGGTTTACATGAACAGTTTCACTACTGTTGTATTAGCCTTGTCTAGCTGGACTAAATCGTACTCATTTATGACACAATTATTCTTTAATTTTCAATTATTTATTGTATTTTATTATTTTTTAAAATTTAAATTCAAGTTAGCTGATATATAGTGTAGTATTGGTTTCAGGAGTAGAATTTAGTGATTCATCACTTATGTATAACACCCAGTGCTCATCCCAACAATTCAATTTATGAATATCCTTATGGAATCTGTGCCTCTCTCATTCATTTGGATAGTAGTTTTCATTTCTCTTTTTTTTCTCTTGTTTTAGAATAAAAATTATGTGAATTATGTAATGCTTGTACGATGAATTAGAAACTCTTCATCTTTTTCTCTGTTCTGCTCAGTTTTAACTCACATCAGGATTATTTGCATCTTCCTTAGGGCTTTGATAGGAGTCTCTTCAAAATCCATCTTAATGCAGTGTCTTATTTTGGGGGTAGTGTTTTGAAACTTTCTCAGTTCTTTTCTCCTAAGGGTTATTTTCCACGAAGTTTTCTATCTCTTCCTGGTTTTGCTCTGATAAGTTAAAATTTCCAGGCACTGTCCTATTTCATCCAGATTTTCAAACATGTTCATATGGAGTTGTATATAGTATTTTCTTCCATATGCTATGATTATCTCTCTCTTTATTTCTAATGTTACAGATTCATGGTTATTATTTTTTTTTTTTCCTACATGCAGCTGCCAAGGATTTGTCTTTTTTTGCTGGACTTGTAAAAACCCCAAATCTTGATTTTACTTACCAAATAACTTTTTTTTTGTTTTCTAATTCATTACTTTTTGTTTTATCTCTACCAATCCTCTTTTCCTACCTGTTTCAGTTTATTTTTTCTTTTCTTATTTTTGAATGAAAATTAGTTTATTTAGTGAGTTCCTTAATTTCTCGTTGCTTTATTTTGATATCGTTCTTTATTTAAATATGAATATGAAGACTGATACCTTCTGAAGAGAACTGAAAACATTATTTTCAAATCCTAGCTATGGTAGTGTATTATGTTATCTTACTCAAGGAATCAATCTGAGAGAATTCACATGAAAATATTCAGTTAGATGTGTAAGAGAGAAAAGCTTGCTGTTAGTCTCACAAATTAAAAAGATGTCTTTCTATGAAAACATCAAGAAGTATGAATGACCATGTTTCTCTTTTATTATTCCCACTTCAGCCTGGGACTATCCAAATTCCTGTTTCCTAAAACTGCTAATTCAAAAAAGGTATGTTCCCCCAAGGAACATCTTTCCTTTAAAAGCCTCACCCCCGCTTAACCAAAAATCTTTCTTATTAATATTAGTTGACAGCTCTCATGCCTTTTTGACCAACCGGTTCTCCGAGTTCAACCACCTTTGTGCTTAAATATTTTAAATATTTTATAATGTGGAAGAGTGATTGATTTTAATTGGAGAGAGCTCGTTCAGAATTTCCAAAATGAAATTTGAGCTTACACAAAGAAAGCCTCAGACAGAAAGGCTAATTTTTCATAAACGACGGCAAAGGGGACACACAATGGATGTCTGTCTCTGACCTTAGCGTTTGTGGTTTCTGCCGAGGAGCTCAACAGCCTTTCTTGATTGTTGGGTGACTCAGCCCTGGTGCGGGAATGCTTGCATGAAACAGAGGCCCGCAGCAGGGGAGTTCTTCGCGAGTTCGAATTGTTTAGATTTTCTTTTGTACCTATAATTCACCATTTAAACATTCTCAAGTGCATTTGTTTATATGTTACTCGGGCTTAACACTGAGGCCTTTGAGAAATTCCTACGTGCTATTACGAGGAGAAATGTCTCCTTGGCATGGGAAAGAAGGCAGTGAGGGGACAGAGAATGTGACCTTGTGCCCTGAGAACATATTCGAGAAACTCAGAGTGATGGTGGGAATCTGGGGAGAGGAGTGACTCCTCCAGAAACTGAGATAGGAGTGTGATACAGGTGCCCGAGGAGTAGAGAGGCCGTGCAGGAGGAAAGAGCCTGGGCTTACGAATTGGACAGAGACATGAGTAATTCCCCAGTAACGAAGAAGAAAATTAGGTCAGTGAAGAAGCATGGCGGTTGTGTGGCGGGCAAAGTAGCACGAGCAAAGTTAAGAAGCTGTAAAGTGGCTGATGTGTGAAGAGGGGCATGGCTGAGGGAGGTGTGGGCAGGATAGGGTGTGGGACACTAAGCTCCGGTCAAGGAAGGCCTTGAATGCCACACCAGGAGAACATTGCGGGGTTCCCCGCGAGATGGCATGATCACACTGGAGTTGGAGGAAAATCACCCTGAATGCAGGACGGAGCAGGGATGTGAAGGGGCAGGGTGCATGGAGGAGGCTTATCTAGGAGGTCCTTACAGTAGTCTAGCTGAGCAGGATGGTACCAGGCAAATGAGGGACAGGCCGTAGGAGTGGTAATAAAAAGCGGACAGGTTCTATGATACCAGAGGCAAAATGCTATCACTGTTGGCCACTGGTTGGATATAGAGCTTGAAAGAATAGAAATAAGTTTTGATTGCTGGCTTCAGCAGCAAGGCAGGTGGTAATGCAGTGCGGAGAGAGACCGTATCTACAGACGTTGTCTGCAGAATGCAAACAGAGTGGTTATGCGTGTTGGAAGGTGTGAAAAGACTGAGGGCCTGAGTTAGCCACACGCCCCATGAGTGGGAGGGCTGACCAGAGAGGCTTGTTAAGCAGTGTTGAGGCCCAGCGGATGGTGGGGACCGTGAATGGAACTGTCTGCATGGCTGTATGATTTTTTTTTCCCACAAGTTTGTGAAAGGGATGGGTGCTGACATTTGCCTGGCACAGTCAGATGTCCCTTAGACCAGAGCAGGGAAGCCCATAGATGGAGAAGCCTCCCATCTGACAGTAGCCAGTTGGTGAAAGAAACCCAGTGGTCTTTATCAACAGATGATTAGATAAAGAAAATGCGGCAGATGCATGTAATGGAATATGATGCAGCCTTAAAAAGGAAGGAAATTTGGACGTGTGCTACAACATGGATGGACCTTGGGGGACATTATGCTGAGTGAAATAAGCCAGTCTCAAGGAAGACAAATACTGGGGCACCTGGGTGGCTGCCTTCGGCTCAGGTCATGATCCCAGGGTTCTGGGATCGATCCTCGCGTGAGGCTCTCTGTTCAGCAAGGAGCCTGCTTCCCTTCCTCTCTCTGCCTGCCTCTCTGCCTACTTGTGATCTCTCTCTCTCTGTCAAATAAATAAAATAAAATCTTAAAAAAATGTTTAAAAAAAAAGAAGACAAATACTGTGTGATTCCATTTATACGAGGTTCCTAGAGTAGACAAATTCATAGAAAGCAGAAGCATGGTTACCAGGGGCTGGGAGAGGGGGGAGGTGTCTAGGTGTTTTTATTTTATTTTATATTTTATTTATTTATCTGAGAGAAAGTGAGAGAGAGAGCATGAGCCAGGGGAGGGGGCAGAGGGAGAGGGAGAAGCAAGTTCTCTGCTGAACAGGGAGCCCGACATGGGACTCCATCCCAGGACCCTGAGACCATGACCTGAGCCGAAGGCAGACTCTTAACCAACTGAGCCACCCAGTGGCCCCAAGCTGTTTAATACAGAGCTTCAGTATGGGAAGGTGAACAAGTTTTGGAGATATGTTGCACGACAATATGAATATACTTATCACTCGTAAACTATGGTTAAAATGGTAAATTGTATGTTGTGTGGTATGTTGCTTTTTTTGCCGCAATTAAAAAAAAAAAAGACATACTAGAAGCAATAAAGGTGCTTAACTTGATTGACAACTTTTACAAATGGTGTCCCATCTGATGCGGCTGAGCTGGGTCCTCCCACCCTTACCTGTCACCTCGTTCACCTTCTCTGGCCCTGGTGCCGGCTCAGCCTGGTGTCCGCTCTCTTGCCACCTGCTGACTGACTTTGGCCGTGACCTGAGGATTCACACTGGCTTTCTACAGTGCACTTGAATTTTCCTGTTGCCTCCCCAGCACTGACTCAGAGGGGGAATGTATTGGGTTTTGTTCTCAGCAGCTTGTGGTTGGTGAATGACACGGGTGACTGATACCTCTTGTTAACCACATAAATCTATCCTGTAACATTTAGCAGAAGGTCACCTCCATGATTCATTTGCACACCGCCATATTTTATTAAGCTTAGCAGTGCATTTAGCCCTTTATATCTACTTTTTAAGATGACCAGATCGGTGCAAGAGGAAAGTAAGGAGAGAAGCATTAAGAATGCTCGGAGTTGGGGCGCCTGGGTGACTCAGTGGGTTAAGCCTCTGCCTTCAGCTCAGGTCATGATCTCAGGGTCCTGGGATCGAGCCCCGCATCGGGCTCTCTGCTCGGCAGGGAGCCTGCTTCCCCCTCTTTCTCTGCCTGCCTCTCTGCCTACTTGTGATCTCTGTTTGTCAAAAAATATAAAATTAAAAAAAAAAACGTTCAGAGTTAGGGATGTTTCCCTGAAATGCATGTTATAAGGTCGAGTGCAGGTAGAGAAGTGAGCCTTGCCTTTGACTCTGAAAGGGCTGAGGATCCCAGCTGTGAGGAAAAACTCATGCTTGCACAGTCCACCGTGTTCCCCAAACTGTCTCGGTAAATACCTGTTGGCGTATATCCTTCCCTGCCCACTCTTGGGTTCTGAGAGCACAACAGTGGACAAGACAGGAAGGATTTCTTCTCCCAGGGGGTCACATTTTTAGGTAGAATTAGAGAAAAATGGCAACAAGTGTAAGAACTAATAGGAAGAGTTCTGAGAGGGTTAAGAGAAGTGAATGTGCTAGAAGGTGCCTGGGAGGGGACCTTGGTTCCGGAGGTTAAAGCAGCCGAGCTCTGGGCCACAACAAAGAGCCTCATCATGACCATCTGGGAGGGAGCCACAGGGCAGTGGGACAGCTGGTGCCAAGAAATGACTTTGGCTTATTTGAGAAACATGAAAAGACGTTCCTATGATTGGAACATGGGTGGCGAGGGTGAGTGTGGTCTGAGCTGAGGTCAGAGGTCAGAGGTCAGCGCTGTTCATGGAGGACTTTACAGGTCAAGGTTCAAATCAAACGGCAAAAAGGAGGACCGGAGGGCACTGAGCGGGCTGGTATCAGGCTGTGATTTATGTTTCTAAAATACTGTCCTGGCTGCTGTGTGGTAACTGCATTGTAAAAGGCCAGTGTGGGAACAGGGAGGCGGGCTCGGGGCCATTTGCCACCGTCTAGGAGCGACATTACTCTGGCCTGGACTGTGTGGATGGGGCTGGGTCAGGATCCCTCAGGGAGAAGAGAAGGGCTGGGACCAAGCCCTGGGGCCCTCCAACAACCAATGCGCTCTTCGGGAAAGTTAAGCATTTCTAGGTCCAAGACCCGAGAGAAATTTCTCGGGGTCCTTACGAAGGGACACTGGTGAACAACAGAATTCTCAAAAGCCTCACGACCCCCCCCCCCCGTCTTCCCCACGGCCGCCTCCTTCTGCCCCTCCCACGCAGTCTGCATGTTTCCGGGGTGCGGACCGGGCGCCTCTCTCTGCGCAGCAACCGGGGAGTGTCCAGCCCTGGCCGTGGGCGACGCAAAACCCAAGGAAGGATGGAGGCCGGAACAGGGAGCGACTTCATTTGCAGGAGGTGGGGCCGGTCGCTCTGCTGGAGATGAAGAACGCGGCACCAGCCACCAGCCGGTGGATAAAAACCTAGACGGAACGACAGGGTTTGTTCCTGGGGAAGGTCAAACTCCCATCTGATGGTCAGATCATCAATGAAACGGATGCGTCCGTGCCGCGGAGGTCAAGGTTAACAGTGACAGTGACCGCTGCTCCCTGCAGCCCCGGGGCGGGAAAGCGCGCCTGGCCAGAAGAGCGCAGTTTGATTCCACCACATCCGGACTTCCACACAGTTTACTCCGTCTTTCCCCCTTCTTTCTCCTTGTCGTTCATCAAGGAACGGGCTTTTGTCACCCGCTCTACTGTGTTATTACTCATTTTTTAGTAAATGGTCACCGATGTAGTCTAGTGACATCCAAAGGAGCTGGGAGTGGAGGAAAAAAGCTTTCTGTAAGAAGACCCTTCAGTGGTGTGCTCATGCAACTTTCATTTTATTATTTTAAAAAATATTTTATTTATTTGATTATTTGAGAAAGAGGGAGAGAGCAGGGGGAGAGGCAGGGGCAGAAGGAGAATCTCAAGCAGACTCTGGGCGGAGTGTGAAACCCCACCTGGGGCTCGATCTCACAGCCCCGACATCATAACCTGAGGTGTCCCTCAACTTTTATTTTTATATGTCATTAAATTATTTTGCTCTCATTGCTTAACAAGCAATAACAACCACAAAATCCTATGCATACTTGATTGGATTGGAGAATTCCAATCTACCGCACGTATCATTTTAAAACCAAGGACAACTTAAACATTTGATAGTCTTTTGTACATAGCTGTTACCTACAGGGCAAGCTGTTTTAGTGTCGGAATAAATTTCTCTGAAGGAAATGGATCTTAAATAGCTTTTCTTTTCAAGTCAAGTGTCTTGTTTAAATGAACTTCTTGTCTAAAAATAATAATATAGGGGCACCTGGGTGACTCAGTTGGTTAAGCATCTGCCTTCGGCTCACATCATGATTCCAGGGTCCTGGGATTGAGCCCCGCCTGGGGCTCCCTGCTCAGCTGGGAGGCTGCTTCTCCCTCTCCCTCTGCTGTTCTCTTTTCTGGAGCTGTCTCTCTCTCTCTCAAATAAACAAATAAAATCTTTAAAAAATAACAATATATAAATAATATAATATACAGTAATATATAATATATAAATAATTTATACAAATGTATAAATGTATAAATGTATAATGTATATTTATATAAATTTATATAATAAATATATATAAATATATATTTATATATTTATAAATAACTATATTATATTATATTATATATATAGTTTATATAATATAAGTAATATAAATATATAAAATATATAAATATAATAAATATAAAATTTATGTAAATTGTATAAATGTATAAATGTATTAAAATGTATAAATAATAATATATATAAAATATTTAAAAATCCATCACTGGGGTGCCTGGGTGGCTCAGTTGGTTAAACAACTGCCTCTTGATTTTTTTCAGGTCGTGGTTTCAGGGTTGTGAGATCAAGCCCCATGTAGGGCCCTGCGCTAAGCAGGGAATCTGCTTCAGATCCTCTCTCTCTGTCTCCCTCTGCCCCTCCCCCCCAGTTCTCATGCTCTCTCTAAAACAACAACAACAAAAAATAATAATAAAATCCATCAGCCCATCCCATCAGTAGAGCAGTGAGGCTGTTTCATCAGGGTTTAATCTGGATCGAGTCTGGCATAGTTGCAGGTGTGTAGGAGCTGCTTCTCTCTGGGGTTACCCCAAGCGAACACTCATCACTTCCTCCACGCTGCAGTCACTGTGACCTTGGGCTTGGAGGCACGGCCATCCCTTGGATGCTGTCAGTGGTCACTTTCCTGGAACCTGGGGGATGAGCCAGATGGCTTTCTGAGGTGCCCTGAAGCCCAAGGGATGGTTGGAGAGAACGCTCGCTTGGGCTGACATGAGGGCTTTCCTGAGAAGAGTCTTCAGGAACTTTGCAAAATGCCTCTTAGTTGCCCTAACTCTGCTCTCTTCCAGGAGAAATGACAGATGAGGCTGAAACATGGGAGATTCTTACCTTTCCTTCATTGGGTTTGTGGCGTGTAATAGGACATTCTCCTATGAAGTTTGAAGTAGGTCATGGCTGTGAGGGGACTATTTCTGATTTTCTCCTTATGTCAACCCCCAAACAAGGCTGGGCCATCCGGGAAGTTATGTTTCCCCTCCCCCTTTATTTCTTGGAAAGTCAATATAATATTCAAAGAGGTATTCAGTTCAATGAGTACTTATTTTCTCTGTGTTTATTTTATTTTTAAAGATTTTATTTATTTGAGGGGCGCCTGGGTGGCTCAGTGGGTTAAAGCCTCTGCCTTCGGCTCAGGTCATGATCTCAGGGTCCTGGGATCGAGCCCCGCATCGGGCTCTCTGCTCGGCGGGGAGCCTGCTTCCTCCCCTCTCTCTGCCTGCCTCTCTGCCTACTTGTGATCTCTCTGTCAAATAAATAAATAAAATCTTAAAAAAAAAGATTTTATTTATTTGAGAGAGAGCGAGAGAGAGAGAATGAGTTGGGGGAGGAGTGGAGGGAGAAGCAGACTCCCTGCTGAGCAGGAAGCCCGATGTGGGGCTCGATCCCGGGACCTGGAGACCATGACCTGAGCTGAAGGCAGACGCTTAACGACTGAGCCACCCAGGCGCCCCATCTCTGAGTTTATTTTAATGGAATATGTGATGTGTAATATATTTCACTGTTTTTACAGAAGCAAAGTTACAAATACCTTAAGGTCTCCCCTCCCCCATTTCTAACCTTACTCAATGAATCATACTTGTCTGGTTGGCCACCCAACAATGAACACACAGTTCATGCTCAATCAGTGAAAACATTGATGCACTAATTTCGTCAGTCAGTAGATCCTAAGAGGGGATGTTTAGATTTGTAAAAAGTTGTTTTCTGTGTCCGCTTTGTTTCTTAACTTCAGAATTGTAGCCATGCATTTATCAAACAATTGTATGATGCTGACTGTGTGCCAATACTTGTTCTTAAATGCTTTATACATATTAACTTGTAACTTTAAGTTCGTTATGAGCCTATGACACAGAAACTATTATTTTATACTCATTTTAGATGGGGTGGCTGGGTGATGGATATTGGGGAGGGTATGTGCTATGGTGAGCACTGTGAATTGTGTAAGACTGATGATTCACAGACCTGTATCCCTGGAACAAATAATACATTATATGTAAATTTTAAAAATTAAAATTATGCCCATTTTATGGATGAGGAAATCAAGGCTTGCAGAGAGTAAAATAGCTCAAGATTGCACAACTAAGGGGCAGAGATGAGATTTAAACCCAGATTCTACTGCTGAGGCCAAGCTCTCAGAGGTAAGATCGAAATGTTGTTGTTTTTAAAGCATTTTATTTGGAAATAATTCCAAATTTACAAAAAATCTGTAGGAATGAGAATAGCACAGTTTCCTGAGATTCCTCATGGTCAGCACTTGGAATATTCTTTTTCTGAGACACACACGTCTACGCTATGTCCCTTTACCCTGGAATACTTCAGTGTGTATTTGCTGGGAATATGGCTGTTCTTTTACAAAATAAGCGTATTTATCGATTTGAGTACATTTAACATCGATGAGATACTTCTGTGAATTTACTTTCTATGTTTCAATGTTGACAATTAACCCAATGATAAGGTCCTTTATGGGGGCACCTGCGTGGTTCAGTCAGTTAAGTGTCCGACTCTCGGTCTCAGCCCAAGTCTTGACCTCAGGGTCGCTGAGTTTGAGCCCTGCACTGGGCCCTGGATTATCTTCTCCAAGATGGGACGGATCCAGATTCGCACCAGGTGTCCCTTCTCGTTGTGAGGTCTCTCTCGCCTCCTTTAATCTGAAAGAGTCCCATCCCCTTCCTTTGTCTTGTGTGACATTGACAATTTTGCAGAGGATGTGTGTTTCCCCTCTCGCCTTTGAAAAACAAAACGAGCGTTCTTCATCTGTGTTTGATGTTTCACTGTGATTAGGCAAGGAGATTCGGTCTCACAGAGGTGATGTTGTGACTGTCTCAGGATCTCATCCCTGGAGACACACGGTGTCCGTCTGCGCGTCCCTGGTAGTGTTTTGATCGCCCGGCTCCGTCCAGTGGTTGTCTGAGTTCTCGACCATATAATTACTATTTTTCCATTGCAGCTAATAAGTGGTCTGTGGGGAGACTGAAGGATGTTTCTCTGCCACTGGGAAGCACCAGTCACTGGGGGGAAGTGTATGTGTGTAAAGGTAGAATGAAGTTCTGGTCGTCTGGGTGGCTCAGTGGGTTTAAGCCTCTGCCTTTGGCTCAGGTCATGATCTCAGGGTCCTGGGATCGAGTCCCGCATCAGGCTCTCTGCTCTGCAGGGAGCCTGCTACCTCCTCTCTCTCTGCCTGCCTCTCTGGCTCCTTGTGATCTCTCTCTCTGTCAAATAAATAAATAAAATAGTAAAAAAAAAAAAAAGGTAGAATATAGTTCTTCCCTCCGTGGGACTGTGACCAGAGCGTGGATACGTGCTCCCTTCACCTGCAGCTGGAAAGTTTGCACATCTTTTGTTATGAAGCTTTCAGGTAGGTGTCCCAGGGCATTTTTTTAGGGCTGAGACACTGCTCGCAGGTAGAGCTTTGGGACTTCAGTGTTTCTGGGCGCTGGTGAATCAAGCTTGCATCAGTGAAATCATAAAGGGGCTGAGATGCCTCCTGAAAGAACAAGGAATGGGATTCTTACCCGTAATGTTGGACACCGGATTTCAGGAAAAGGCTTTGGGTCCTGGAGGGAAGACGGCCAGCAGCGGAAGTGGAAATCTGGATTGCTTTTGCATCCCAGCCTGGGAGCAGTTGCAGTGAAAGATTGATTTAGGGTGTCAGGAAGAGCCGGGAGAACTTGTCCCACCCCGGGACCCTGGCAGCGGGCAGGTTGGCTGTGAGCCCAGTAGGACTGGCCCAGCCCATCCTCCTGGAGAGCATCTTGACTCTGCAGAATGAGAAGCGGAGCCCATGAGCATCTGAGATCTCACACAGTCAAAATATTTCCCATGAATACATATGATAGTTAAGATAGTAGGCTAAAAAGAGAGGCTGGGGAATGGTTTTGGTTAAAAAAAAAAAAAAAAAGATTGGGCAAAGGGAAAAGTTAGAGCCCAGAAACCCTCAAGCTGTAGGTCACTAAAAAGTTACTGACACTGGGTATCAAATTTGTCTCCGAACTTCTTCGTAAGAAAGGTGGAAAGGAGAATGTGATCAGCTGGTTACAAAAATCCCACTCCCATGACAAAAGGCTGATCAGTTCCTCAGGAGAAACAAAGCATTCCTGAGGCTTCCACATGAATAGATCGGCCTATACTGTGCTTACTGGTAACAGAGCTCTTCGTCCGTCCATAAGGCTTCTGTCAGTTTTCTCTGTAACTGATTTTTACCTATAGGCCGCCTGGTTGAAAGGTCTGTGAGCGCTGTGAGGTATCAAGGTCTGAGTACCAGGATAGGGAAGAAACAGGAGTGCCAAGTCCCATTCAGAGAGCACAGAGGGTGACTTAACAACACAGTTATCCAAAGCCACGGATTCTAAATATGGGGACAGAGGACTTGATCTCATTACACCAACCTTGCAAGCAAGGGAGTGTCTTGGAGCTATGAAGCATGAAATCCCACCTCAGGGAGAGACATCACAGCCCTCCAGCCACCACCACGCCACTACAAGATGGCACTAAAGGCAATGAGGGAAAATCCCTTCGGAGGGATTTCACTTTTTATTTGTTATCTTTAAGAGTCCTGTTGTTTCAAAGGGCTTCTCCAGTGCGGCTCTGGTAGGGGGCAGTCGGGGAGTGGAGTCATTCATTTGGCGAGTTAGCCAGTGGGCACACATGGATTGAAATCCTTGTGACCCAGGCCCTGAGATGGAAGAGAAGAACCCAAGATGCCCTAGATCTGAAATATACAATAGAGCAGGGCGATGTGCGGACAGAGAAATAACAGTGTTTGCAGAGCCCTCCAGGATTAGGTTAAAAGCTTGTGTTCACCACATCGAGCGAGGTCTGCGTTAGCGTCTGTATTTCAAAGGCGTGTTAGTGGCAGAACCTGCTAGAGAAACCCCATTGTCCTCCTACGGCTTTTGTTTCCCCAACAAACCACAAGGGGGTGCTGTGTGAGGCTACCCTGAGGGCTCCCCAGTGAACTTGGCTTCAGATCAGCAAAATGCTGGGCACAAATGAAAAGCTCCAGAGCCCTCCAAGGCAGTGCCCAGATAAAGACACAGTTACCTGGAGTGAATGAGCATAGGCCATGAGCAGTGGCAGGGAGATAAAGGAGGCTGGCAGGGGGAGAGAGTTTCTAGTAAGAGCAGCCGCCTGGGAAGTGTAAACATAAAAGCCCAGTCCCCCTTTTGAGCAACCGGACCAGATAACTTTTCTCTAGAACGCTTTCCTCCGCACAACAGGCCCCCACAGGCCCTCTTCTGAATGTTCTTTGCAGACCTTTTGTTTTCTTGCTTGTTGATTTTCCTTTTGCAAACAGGATTGGGGGACCCATTATTCAACTAAAACCTTCTTTTGTCAAATCTTGCCTTTTTTTTCCCTAGTGTTGATTGGATGTCTAGACAGATAGGTGGAAATAATTGCCCCAGGGTGGGGGGGCAGGGGGAGGAGGACAACCTTAACTAAGTTGTCCATTTACATTTTTACATCCCCCTAAAAATACACCCACACCAGTTCTTTGTCTTGGTATTTCAACATTGTGCAAGACTCTGGACTCCGTTGCTTCTCTTTGCAGTGTTTAAAATGTCCCACTCACAAGCATTGTCCTTGGAGACTGTAACTTCTTTAAAAGGGATTTCAATCACAAAGGACTCAGGCTGATCTGAAAAACCTCTATTATGCTCCCTGGGTCATAAAGGGAGACTCATAAACTGCTTTTTCATGGTAGCTGCCCGGGGGGAGGGAGAGATCGTGTCTGGTGTCTGATGGTATCCTAACGGCTGGGCAGGCCAGAGAAAATTAGGGGTATGTTTTCATTTAACATCATTCCTTGCTGACTCTTGTCTCCCTGGAAAATTGTCCGCGAGGAGGCAAATGAGGGTGCCTTTTCTGTTAACTCAGTTTTCTTAATTATAGTTGTTAGGAGAGGGCTTAAATCGTGTTGTGAGGTTTGGGCTCTTTCTTCCCTCCAGGCTGCAGAGGAATTTGTTTTAGGGACTGGTAACAGAAAACCCCAAGATAAAAGTCAGTGTGCTACATTTTTTCCCGTTGCCCCTTTTTGAAGGTTTCTCCCCCGTATGCTCATTAAAACCCTCTCAAGGTTGTTTTTTCTTTTCTGGTTTTCAGCCACAAAATTAGCATGTGCCTACACGTTCAGGAGCTGGGAGGAAAGGAGATGGGCTTCCCGGAGTCTTCTCCTGATACGGTTTGGCGTTTCTTGGAAAGCGTTGCTCGCACAGCACCCTCTTTTTCTTTGCCCCGTCTTGGGTTCAGTGCTAGGCTGGGAGAATGCTCTCCCCAGGCTGCTTCTGTGGAGATGTGGAGAACTTGGGTGCTTCCTAGCTCGGTAGGGGCCCACGTCTGTCTGATGCGCCAACCAGAAACCCTCAGCCCCACTCCCTCTCCATTGGGCGCCATGTGTAATGCATCAATCACATTGGTTCCTCTCCTGTGCACCTGGAATCTGTCTCATTCTGGCTCCTTTTTAGTCCAGGATACCTTTGCTCTTTCTGCTAGAACTGATACAAGAGCTTCCTAACTGAGTTTTCTGGATCCTCAAGCTCCCTCCTCACTCCCTTCCACACTGCAGAGAGCTGGTTTCAGAACAGAGCTGGCGTTTGTCTGTAATCAAGATGGCGGCCTTTTCAAGATGGCTTCCCCTGTGTTAAGCACCTCTTCTTACATTAAATCCCTGGATAGGCCAGACAGTCTGTCTTGCACTATATTTCTCTTTCTATCTATATGCATCTTATTTTTCTATCCCTTTCTTGGTTCCCATCTCAGAAGTGACTTTTATTTTAAAGCTCCTCATACAGGATTGACCTTCCGTTGGGCTTTTGCCCAATTCAATCTGCCTTAAATTGTTGAAAAGGCATGTTTACTTTTGGTTTCCAACAAAGAAAAGCAGAGAGCAGGTTCTTCCCTTGCTTTCCTGCCCTGCTGGAGCCTCACACATTTGCTGAGCAGGTAGAGACCCTGGCTGGGAGGCTGGGAGATCCGGGAGGCTCCTTGGGCTGGGACCTCTTGCTTTTGCCTTGATGGCACAGACAGCCCATCCCACTGGCCCTGGTGGCCGGGCAGGAAATGTCCAATGAATAAATGAATCCTTGTTTTTCATGTCCTCTGGCGAATGGCAACAGTTCTTTTGTCGTATTTCCTCAAAAACTATAAAGAATGTAGATGCGGTTTATGACTTTTACTGACTAAGGGAGTAGGAAAGTGCCTCTGTCTTCCTGATGGCTCTTGAGCTAGCCCCAGGGTTGACACTAACGGCTGAACTTTCTGACTTGACCTTATTTTTGTGGGCCTTCCTGTGTTTCTGTGAATTACGGGTAATATTGGTTTGAAAAAAACGGAACACTAGAGTTAGTTGGGAAATGCTTTACCTTTTTTTTTTTTTTTTCCTAAGATTTTTGTTTATTTCAGAAAGAGAGAGAGAGAACACAGGTGAGGGTTGGGTGGCGAGGAGTAGAGGGAGAAGCAGACTCCCAGCTGAGCAGGGAGCCAGGCACAGGGCTTAATAAACCCAGGACTTCAGGATCATGACCTGAACCAAAGGCAGACACTTAACCAACTGAGCCACTGAGGTACTCCTGCTTTAGCTCTTTTTAAAATCCACTTTATGAAGCTATGACTTACCTACAATAATGCGTACCCATTTTGCATGTATATTATAATTTTGACAAATACCGGCATTTGCGTAATTGTCCTAAGATTCAAGGTGTAGATAAAATATTTTTCCAATATGGTAGCCACTAACCACATGTGGCTATTTAAAGATTTAAGCCACTAACCACATGTGGCTATTTAAAGATTTATCTATTTATGAGAGAGAGAGAGCACACAAGTGGGGGTGGAGCAGAGGGAGAGGGAGACAGGCAGACCTCACTGAGCAGGGAGCCCGACTCGGGGCTTAATCCCAAGACCCTGAGATCATGACCTGAGCTGAAGGCAGACAAGATGCTTAACCTACTGAGCGCCACTCAGGCGCCCCATCCCATGTGGCTATTTAAAATTAACTGAAATTGGGACACCTGGGTGGCTCAGTTGGTTAAGCAGCTGCTTTCGGCTCAGGTCATGATCCCAGCGTCCTGGGATCGAGTCCCACATCGGGCTCCTTGCTCGGCAGGGAGCCTGCTTCTCCCTCTGCCTGCCACTCTGTCTGCTTGTGCTCACTCTCGCTCCTCTCTCTCTCTCTCTGACAAATAAATAAATAAATCTTTAAAAAAAATAAAATTAACTGAAATTAAAAACTGTTCCTTGGTTGTACTAGTCACCTTTCAAATGCTCAAAAGCTGCCTGTGACTATTGTATACTGCATTGGACAGTGCACATGGCAAAGAATTTCCAGTATAAATACACAGCACTGAAATAAAATATACCGATCACACCAGAAAGTTCCTTTGCACATTTTCCAGATTATTCCCAACTCCTACTCTTGATTTCAGGAAATCATTGATTTGATTTTTGTTACTATAAATTGGCTTTGTGTTTTCTAGAGCTTCTTATATTTACTCTTTATTTGGGTGGCTTTTTCTCCTCAAAATATTTCTAAGGTTGATCCATTCATCCTGTTAGTGTTTAATTAGCTCACTCCTTTTTATTAATTTTTTTGTTTTGGTTGCCTGTTTTGTTTTGTTTTTTCATTTTTTGTTTTTAACATACAGTGTTATGTTAGTTTCAGGTGTTCAATATGATTCAACAATTCTATACCTGACTCAGTGCTCATCTTGATAAGTGTACCCTTAATCCCCTTTACTTAATTCACACTCTGCAGCCTCCCCCCCCCCATCGGTTTGTCTTCTATAGTTAAGAGTTTGTTTCTTGGTTTATCTCTTTTTTTCTTGTTTGTTTGTTTGTTTGTTTCTTAAATTCCACGTATGAGTGAAGTCATATGGTATTTGTCTTTCTCTGACTTACTTCACTTAGCAATATACTCTCTAGCTCCATTCATGTTGTTGCAAATGGCAAGATTTCATTCTTTCTTAAGGCTGAACAATGTTCTATTGTGTATATACACACACACATGTATATACCACGCTTCTCCATTGATTCATCTATCAGTAGACACTTGTGCTGCTTCCATAATTTGACTATTGTAAGTAATGCTGCATTAAATGTAAGGGTGCATATATCTTTTTGAATTAGTGTTGTCTGTATTCTTTTGGAATAGTGTGATTACTGGATCATAATGTAGTTCCATTTTTAATTTTCTGAGGAAACTCCATACTGTTTTCCATTGGCTGCACCAGTTTGCATTCCCACCAAGGGAATGCATTCCCACCAAGAAGAACAAGGGTTCTTCTTTTTTAAATTTAAAAAATTTTAAAAGATTTATTTATTCACTAGAGAGAGAGAGAGAGACAGAGAGACAGAGTGAGCAGGGAGGGGGGCAGAAGGAGATGGAGAGAGAAACTTTAACAGACTCCTTGCTGAGCTCACAGCCTGACCTGGGGCACAATCTCATTATCATGAGATCATCACCTGAGCTGAAACCAAAAGCCCGATGTCCAACCGACTGTACCGTCCAGGTGTCCCATGAGGGTTCCTTTTTCTCCATGTCCTCACCAGCACCTGTTGTTTCTTACATTTTTGATTTTAGTCATTCTGACAGGTGTGAGGTTATACCTCATTGTGGTTTTGATATGCATTTCCCTGATGATTAGTGATGTTGAGCATATTTTCATGTGTCTGTTGGCCATCTATATCTCTTTGGAGAAATGTCTGTAGCTGTCTTCTGCCCATTTTTAAACTGTATTATTTGTTTTTTTGGTATTGAGTTGTATATAGTCTTTACATATTTTGGATACTAACCCTTTATTGGATATGTCATCTGCAAATATCTTCTCTCATTCCGCAGGTTGGCCTTTTTGTTTTGTTGATTGTTTCCTTTGCTGTGCAGAAGTGGTTTTTTTTTCCTCCTTTTTTTTTTAATGCAGTCCCAATAGTTTATTTTTTAATTTTTTAATTTTTTTTAAAGATTATATTTATTCATTTGACAGAGATCACAAGTAGGCAGAGAGGCAGGCAGAGAGAGAGGGGGAAGCAGGCTCCCTGCCGAGCAGAGAGCCCGATGCAGGGCTCGATCCCGGGATCTAGGATTATGACCTGAGCCGAAGGCAGAGGCTTTAACCCACTGAGCCGTCCAGGTGCCCCCCAATAGTTTATTTTTGCTTTTGTTTCCCTTGCCTCAGGAGAGACATAACTAGAAAAATGTTGCTATGGCTGATGTCAGAGAAGTTACTGCCATTCACTCCTTTTTATTGCTGAATATTATTCCATTGTATGACTAGACCACAATTTATTTATCTACTCACCTGTTGATGCCATTGGATTGTCTTCATTGGGACTATGATGAATAAAACAGTTTTTTTTTTTAAGTGGACATGTAGATTTTAATTTATTTTGGGTAAATACCTATGATTGAAATCGCTGGGTTATGACCAATTATTACTGGTATTTGCTTACTTGTCCTATTAAATACTGAGACAGGAGTATCTAAATCTCCACCTATAATTACAGATTTTCCCTTTCTCCTTTCAGTTATATCAATTTTTGCTTCATATATTTTGAAACTTTGTGACTAGATATGTACACAGTTAGTAATATTCAACTTTTTTAATGAGTTGACTATTTTATCATGAAATGCCCTCCTTTGTCCCTCCCTGTACTCAATTCTACTTTGTCTGCCAATGTAGCCACTCCAGCTTTTTCTTTTTAAAATCACAATGTATATGATATTTCTCTTTCTATCCCTTTGCTTTTTAAAACTAATTTGTGTATTTTTATTTAATATAGGTGTCTTTTAAGTAGTATATAGTTTAGGGGCACCTGAGTGGCTCAGTCTGTAAAGTGTCTGCCTTTGTGTCAGGTCATGATCCCAGGGTCCTGGGATAGAGCCTCACATGTCGGGCTCCCTGCTCAGTGGGGAGCCTGCTTCTCCCTCTCCCTCTGCCTGCTATTCCTCCTGCTTGTTGCTCTCGCTCTCTGTGTCAAATAAATAAATAAAAAACTTTTAAAAAATAATATATTGTGTAGTCTTGCTTAAAAAAAAAAAAAAATCCAGCCTGAGAATCTCTGACTTCTAATTGGAGTGGTTAGACTACTTACTTAAAAAAAGAAGTCATAATTAACAGAAGAATAAACTGTATATATTTCAAGTGTACAATCTGATGCGTTTTTTTTTTTTTTAAGATTTTATTTATTTGCTGACAGAGATCACAAGTAGGCAGAGAGAGAGGAAGGGAAGCAGGCTCCCCACTGAGCAGAGAGCCCGATGCGGGGCTCGATCCCAGGACCCTGAGATCATGACCTGAGCCGAAGGCAGAGGCTTTAACCCACTGAGCCAGCCAGGTGCCCCCAATCTGATGAGTTTTGACATGTGTATACCTGAGAAGCCATCACCACAATCAAGAAAATGGGCATTTTCATCATTCCCAAGTGGTTCCCTGAGCTCCTTTGTAATCCCTCCCTCTCCCTCCTCTTTGCAGGACACCACAGATCTGCTTCCTGGCACCATAGTTTGCATTTTTAGAATTTTGTGTAAGTGGAAACACACCGTGTGTATTCTGCTCTGTCTGGTTTCTTTCACATATTGTAATGATTTTGAAATTCATTCGTGTTGGTTTTGTTTCAATTTCTTTTGTTGTTGTTGTTCCTTTTTGTTTCTATGTAGTATTCCATTGTGTGGATGTACCACAGTGGTTTTATTCATTCACACAGATGAGCATTTGGGTTGTTTCTAGCTTTTGGCTGTTATAAATAGCTGCTATGAACATTCTTCTTCAAGTCTTTGTACATATGTTTCTATTTCTTGAGTAAATACTTAGGAGAGGAATTCCTAGGCGGTATGGTAGGCATAGATTTAATATTTTAAGGAACTGCCCATCTATTTTCCAAAGCATTGTACCATAGCTCTCTTGTCCATCAAGTTCATACGGCTTGCCTTTTTGTTTCAGTGACTTTATTTGGTGTGTTTATATTTCATTTACCTATTGCCCATTCATATGTCTTCTTTAGTGAGGTTTCTTTTCATATTTTTTGCCCATTTAAAGAACTGTCTTTGTCTCCTCATTCTGATAAATGTTCTTGGCTGATGTATGTGGTGCAAATATTTTCTCCCGGCTTGTGGGTTGCCTTTTTATATTTTTAACAGTCTCCTTAGAAGAGCCAGAAGTTTAATTTTTATGAAGTCCAATTTATAAATTTTTTTCTTCTATGGTTTCTTTCTTATTTATTTTTCTATCTAAGGAACATTTGTCTACCTGAGATCTCGAAAGATCTTCTCTAATGATTTCTTCTAGAATCATTAAAGTCTATGACCCATTTCATTTTTGTGT
This sequence comes from Martes martes, assembly GCF_963455335.1. Classification (NCBI taxonomy): domain Eukaryota; kingdom Metazoa; phylum Chordata; class Mammalia; order Carnivora; family Mustelidae; genus Martes; species Martes martes. Next base: position 132,878,975 of record NC_137893.1, read on the forward strand.
AGGGTGTAAGGTACATACTCATTTTTTCCCCATGGAGAGATCTAGTTGTTCCAGAACCATTTTTTCAAAAGACTTCTATTCCCCAATGAAGTGCCTTGACACTTTTCTTGAAAATCAATTCACACTTACAGATGTGGGCAAAATAATACAAGGTATATTCAAATACCTTAGCCGTAAATCTCAGTAAGATACCTGTGTGAGGGGCACCTGGGTGGCTCAGTGGGTTAAGCCTCTGCCTTCAGCTTGGTTCATGATCTCAGGTTCCTGGGATCAAGCCCCGCATTGGGCTCTCTGCTCGGTGGGGAGCCTGCTTCCCCCCTCTCTATCTGCCTACTTGTGATCTCTCTCTCTCTCTGTCAAATAAATAAATAAAATTAAAAAAAAAAAGCAAAAAAAAAAAAAGATACTTGTGTGAAAGAGTAGGCTAAGCATTAAAAGTAATTTATGTGGTTATGAATCTCGAATTTGCTTCAAATAGTTTCAACTGTTTCTTTTTTATGTCTATTCCAAAATGAATTAAGTCATTCTCTTTGACTCTAAAACCTCATGAATGGCAACATCCATATTGTGATAGTAGAAATCATTCTACCCATCGCTTAAATGTATAAGATTTCTGGTGAAGCTAAGCCTTGTTCCAGATATTTGGGTTTCGCAATGTTCACAGAACCCAGAATTTTCTTCAAAGGTAAATACACTCTGAAGTGATACAAAATGAAAAAATAAACAACTCTCAATTTTTCTAAAAAATCCAGACCTATACTACCGATACAATAACCATAATTTAACTTCCTCTATTAGGAGTGCCCAAATATGCCAACAGGCAATTCTGAGACAAAGACAAGAGAAAGGAAAAGAAAACCCAGTGCCTGCAGAAATTGAGATCGAAAAATTTAATGATTTAAAAAATAGCCTTTACATACAAGATGGGGGAGAGAGTAATACAGATTGAAATTTTGGTTTTAAAAACGTGAAAGGTCACCACTTAGCTTAAAACAAGTCTGTCATCTCCTAAGAAACACACTATACACAAACTCTATGGGGGCACCTTTCAACTCCTACTGAATTGGTTTTTAGCAGTCTCCTTTCTCCCCACACGCTTACTCGTCATGAAACGATACAACTTTAAATCATCTCTGGACAGAACAGAGCTTGGAGAACTATGATACGGTTTTTTTTTGAAAAGCACCTTCTGTGATGTTTTGCTGATTTTTTCCCTCACACTTAGATCACACATTCTTCTCTCTTAAATCCTTTCCTGTTCCAATGATTTGGTTGTTTAAAACAAGTAAGCTTAATTAAGTCAAGGCATACATGGCAAATAAAAATGTTTTCAAATGGTCTAGTTTAGAACCATTAAATAAGAACCGGACTTGAAGGCCTGTGGATAACATGCTTACTGACTTGTTAATATGTGAATACATTTACCTACTAGGTAGGAAGTATCTCATTTGCCCCAAGGCCAGTCAGATGGCTCATGGGTGTCTTTACTGTGCCAACACCAGCAGGTGTAAAGGGACAGACCACGGAATGGGTGCTGTGATGGGCTGGAAGACGGTGGTGGGCTGTATACACAGGATCAAGGCCAAACAGAAATGTAGAGACTGGATGTGCTGAGTGTTGGATCAGCAGCTGCATGTTTTAAGGAGGTTGCAAGATCAAATAACGAATTCCCTTAGAATAGGGTATAGCCTGGTGGCTCTAACCTTTAAGTGACTCAGGAACAGGTCAGTTTTTCTCAGGTAATGGAGGTAGTAGCACCTAAGAGTTGAGAGTCAGAAGAGCCTCTACTTATAATTGGCAGGTGGAACCATCCCTTCTTTTTTGTGGACAGTTGTAGTCTGATGCATCTTTATGAATTCCTGCTGCAAATAATTCGTTTTTTGCAAATCTAAAAACACCCTTTGGAAAACTTCACGGCCAAGTCACTCATAAATATGGATGATCAAAAAGCCCCGGGGAAAACATTTGCTTTCTTTTTATCGTGATGTCCTGTGTTCAAACAACCCAGCCCTAACCAGGGATTTGGCCTCCACATACTTCTAAAATAGGGGTGCTTGGGTTAACGTCTACTTCCTGAATCTTCTCTCATTTTTAAAAGGGTGTTTTCAATCAGAAGTGAGGCATTTTGCCACAATGGGCCAAAGATGGTCAATTTTGAAAGAAGTGTCCAAACAAGAACAAGTCATGCCATGCCTCGTTATTGGAAGGTGAACACTTTCACGTATACTGTGCTTCCCACACTTGGACATGACAGGCTCAGAATAATCACTAGTATATGTAGAGCAATATTACACCTAGCTGGTATGTTTTCTAAAATAAAGAAAATAAGAAGGAAAAAAATGCAGCATTAGGACGTGCTTACTAAGGTGCTTCTTCATTCATGTTTTCTAATGGAATGTATTGGACAAACATCTACAAACGAACATGAATACACAGGCATACACACTCACGTGAACCAGTTTCTGTAAAGTTTAGGCCTTAGATGCTTCTGTGTTTACGTAAGAACCACACAGGGGAAAAAAAAATCCCCCTCTAGCTCCCTGAATTTCTGAATGTTGTCTAACCCATAAAATGTTAAAATATTTCATTTCCATATAAAATTATCTACAAAAATAGATAACATTTACAAAAAACCAGATAGCATTTCCAGTTTTCGTTAGAAGCGCACTCAGTCCCCCTTTCCGTCCTTCTCCTCTCAGAAGGTGGCCATCTCCAGCAAAGAACGCTTGAAGAGCTGGGCGTTCCGGGACAGGTCTGTCACTTGGTGCACCATCTCCTGCAGGGCCGTGGTGCTGGGGTAATGGAGGGCCGCCATCTTGGTGGCCATCACGATCGCCTTGAGCTGCTCACAGAGCTGGTTGCTGGAGTTCATCACTTTGTTGCGAATGTCTTGGGCAGCAACCTGCCTTGTCAGCGTGTCCCCAATGAACACAAGTTTGTGTGCGCTCAGGATGACAAACTTGCTGTGGGCCACGAAGATGCGCGGCGGCTGCGCCGAGCTGACGCAGCTGAACAGGGCGTCGATGGCGTTGAGGAGGGAGATGTAATGGGTCTCGCACTGGTCGTAGTAGAAGCAGAGCAGCTGCCGATCCTGAGCGCCCACGCTGCTGTTTGTGGTCGGGAGGCTCTGAGAAGGCTTCCACTTGGAGATGTCGTTCTCCACGGGCTTGGTGATTTCTTGTTCCAGCAACTGGAACTGACTTAGCTGCAAGGGAGAGAAAAGCAGAGTTCGTGAAGGGGAAGGCAGTGCGCGCCATCTTGGAAGTTAACCGGGGCTTGGGGTTCAAGGACAGTGGTTAGTGCTCCCTAGATGGGAGGCTTTGCTTTCCTAAACCGTAAAATGTGTAGGTTGAAAAAGAGGATCGCTAAGGAATCCCCCAGCTCCGGCCACTGCGGTTGGATATTGGTCTCTTCTGCCCTAAGGCTGGAAGGCAGCTAGCTGTTATACTCAGCGGTCACCTGCACCTTTATTAAAGTTCCATGAGTTAACATTTACCGAGTGCTTAGAGTGGTTTTTGGTATATCGTCATCTCTATATAAATGTTTATTGAACACTGAGTGGAGGCGAGGGATAATCAAATGAAGGGATCTCCTTATCAAGTAAATCGCTGACAGTTGGCTCCTCCCCTGGGAAAGCCTTGACTCTGTCCCTTCCAGACTCTTAGGTAACTGACCATCCATGACCCCTTTCTGTTTCTCCTACTCTTGCAGTCAAGATTTGTAAATGTTAGGCAGCACCGCAGGAGAGACTAACAGCTATAAATACATGTGCAGAATCTCTAAGGGAATGTGAATGCTAATTGTTCATCAGAGCACTCAGCCACCCAGAGCTGTTGAAAGAAAAGAAACTCGCACATAGTCAGACTCAAGGAGTGTTAACTTCCTTCTTTCCTTACTGCTCCCGGCTGGTGTATTATTTAAACTGTAGTTATAATCTCATACTATTCCACCAAATCTCAGGAAAACCCTTCTTTTGCAGGTAAGGACTACCTGTGACCTGAGCTTAGGACTCTGTGATCTTCTGCTCTGAGACAGAGTTCAGTCAGAGTAGGGCTAACCTCATCCAGCTTCGCCTCCAAGAAATGCACCGTGAGCTAACTTTTTCGAGAGAATCTGCTTTCTTCTTAGAAATTACTATGGTTTCAACAAGTTCCCTAAAGCCCTGCAGGCCTCCTTGGCCAAATGCCAAAGCAGACATAAACGGATCCAGGGCAATGTTTGACAGTATCTCGCTTATGCTTTTGCAAATGTGTTCATAAATATATCGTCTTACTAGAGAGATGGGGGAATTTTCTCATTTTATACAGAAGCAACTGAAGTTCATGGAGGTTAAATGACTTGCCTAAGGTCATAGAGTTGGCCGGTCAGAAAGCAAGGACTAGAATTCTGGTTTCCTGGGGCGCATGGGTGACTCAGTCAATTAAGCAACCAATTCTTGATTTCAGCTTAGGTCATGATCTCAGGTTGTCAGATGGAGTCCCTCATCGGGCTCCACACTCAGTGTGGAGTCTGCTTGAGATTCTCTCTCTCCTTCTCCCTCTGCTGCACCCCCCGACTCTTGTGCTCTCTCTCTCTAAAAAAATAATAAAATATCATTTTTTAAAAAAAGGAACTCTGGTTTCCTGAGGCAACATGACAGTTCATGTCTCTATGTGACATTTCATTTCAGCTTAAAAGGCATGTAAGTCCTCAATCCGTTACTCTTTATTTTTATGCCCCTTACCAGCAAGACTCATCATTATCAGCCCCGCTCATGCCCAGCTTTTGAGTGAACCTGCCTGGCCCAGATCCCTTGTTTGAGGGCTTGGATATATCTTGAACACATTTGATTCTGCCCTCATTCTTTTAGATTGGACCAAGAACAGCCAAGCCATACACTTGTGTTGTAGGAGATAGATAGATAGAGATGGCCCAATCAGACTCTCTCTCTTTCTCTCTCTGTTTTGTTTTGTTTTAGTAATTTGATGAACCACAGTAGGGAACTATTAGCTAAAGATGCTGAGGTGAATTGAAAAGCCATCTGTGGGAAGGAGTCTGAGTGGCCATGTATGGGTTCTGTGAAGTTCAGTAGGAGCCAAATGAGTAGACAAGTAGAGGAAACTGTCAGATAATAGAGGAGAAGGAAACAGATTTAGAGAAAAGAAAGCCCAAGGAGAGAGAATTTACAGTCTGAGCTCTCATCAGACTTATCTGCGATCAGGCTCATTGGCTGTATCTGCGTTTTCTCTTCCTACATTCCCCTACTATGGTTTTGTTATAAAACCTGTTTACTTGGTCTAGCTTGACTGGGCCTTGCTTCTGAGACCAACAGCCTTAACCCAAAAAGTCCTAACATGTTAGGTGTACAGAAGTAGCCTGGAAAAATGGCTATTTAGACATAAACTAGGTACACCAGCTGGATTACTAAAGCTATAAACATTCTCTTTGTTCTTATTCCCTATTATAAGCTTTGGAGCTGCTGCTTCTTATTACGATTTTTTAAAGATTTATTTATTTGAGAGAGAGAGTGGGGGGGAGGGGCAGTAGGGAGGTGGAGAGGAGAGAGAGAGAGAAGCAGACTCCCCATTGAGCATGAAGCCAGATGGAACTCAGGGCTTGATCCCATGACCCTGAGATCATGACCCGAGCTGAAATCAAGAGTCGGACACTCAACCGACTGAGCCACCCAGGTACCCCAGAGCTTTTTTTTTTTTTTAAAGATTTATTTATTTGAGAGAGAGAGAGAGAGAGCGAGCACGCAGGGAGGAGCAGAGGGAGAGGGAGAGAGAATCCCAAGCAGACTCCACACTGAGCGCAGAGCCACGGAACCGACATGGGGCTCCATCTCACGACCCTGAGATCCTGACCTGAGACAAAACCAAGAGTCGGACGCTTAATCGATTGAGCCACTCCGGCACCCTGAGCCTTGGAGCTTATTTGCGCCCAAGAATGCTGGAAGGACCAAAATGATGACCTTCTGAAGGGCTACCTCCCTTATGAAGCGGGAAATCCTCAATCCCAGGTAGGTCCTGTCCTGGCTGACTTACCTGATGATGCTCCAGCTGCAACTTGTTCTGTTTGATGATATTTTCTTTTTCCAGCAGCTCTTTCTGTTGCCTCTCAAACTCCTCCTTCCCCTGTTATTTTTCAACATAAAGAAAACATTACATCACCCCTGTGATTCACTTGTGCTAACACTTTCATTGACAAATGTGTAAACACCCTTTAGTTTTCCATTGCCTTGGCCCTAGGAGGCCCTGTTAGGCCCTGTGAATGCCAGACAGGGAGCGCGCACTCCCTGCCAGACTTCCAGTGTCCCTGTGTAGGGCAGGACTGAAAACTAAAATCCGTTTTCATGGGGGGGGGGGTGCCACCATCTCCACTCCACTTTCCCATTTTGGGATACCCACACTCCCCTGCAAACCTCCTCACCCAGTACTATTTCTCAGGGTTCTTCTCTAACAGATTATATGCAAACCCATAAATCTAACGCAGGTCTAAATGGGGTCTACACCGCACTGCTGGTTTCTTTGGATCATCTACAACTCTACACCAAATTAGCATTTCCCAGTATTCAGAGCTGAACGACGCACTACGGGAATGGTGAATGCCCCCGTCTACTCTATCCCGCCCCTTTCCTTAGCAGTGGGGGTGCGGGGTGGGAGGCAGGGCTCGGCTCTCTCCCTTCCCCAGTCTCCTGTGTGCAAGGGAACTGTAGTTAGTTCAACAGTCCTCAGGATGACCCATCCCTCTCAGTCAGATGAAAGGAATGGCTGAAGGAGATAGCAAATTCTAAATAATGGATCTTGGTTAAAAGTTTGAATTCCCCGCAGTGAAAGGGATCCCAGGTCAATGTGGTGGAATTTTCATGTGTAGGAGGCAGACTGTGCCTGCCCTATTTCCCATGTGCTGGTGACATTCTGGGTCAACTGACAAACGCCCAGTGTTCTTCAAGGTAAGCCTGAGGCTTAAGTAATTAATTAAACACACAAACACACATTACAGAACTGAAGGGATTTCTGAGAATTTCTCCAGTCTGGAGTTTTCTTTCTTTCTTTTCCTTAAAAATACCTCCCTCCTTTTACAAATAAAATACCATGCAGAACGCTATCAAAAATGCGAACAGAGGTTGAGCTGGTGTGATTATGTGAGAGAACCATGTTCCTATTTGGGGAGTCCCTTCCTGCTTGCCCGAGGCATATCAATGGATCACCCCAACCCCGTGCTCCATTCACTTTGCGAATGAAGAAATGACAGCCCCGGGAGGTTCGATCAGTGGATCACTCTCGGGCCAGTGCTGTTGCCTTCATACGTGAGCTACGAATTCTGCTCGTGAACCGTGAACCACGTTCCCGCCCCGGGCCGTCCAGCACACCGGCTGTCCGCGTGTCCCCCCCAGGCTCCCTGAATGCGAGCACCGGCCGTAGGAGCCGGCTTTCCTTACCTGCAGGTGGACGTAGTCGTAATCGTCCATCCAGCTCCTCTCAGAGCTGTCACTGCTGCTGCAGTCAGGGGGCTGGTCCTTGCCCAGGCTTGGGGGCAGTGGCTTGGTGAGGGCTTGGGCCTTGTGGTCCCCGGGAGGCAGCAGCAGCTGCACCTGGGACGCCGCGTGCGGGTACTCCGTGGAGTTCGTGATGTTCTCGGAGCCGCTCTTGGCGTGCGAGCCGCCGGGGCCCGGCCGGAAGAGGGCCTCTGCGTTGGTGTTGATGGTTGTGGTGAGCTGCTTGGCGTCATCAGGCACCGTCTTCGCCACCATCACGAAGCGGTCCAGGTCGTCCCACTTGTTCTGCGGCTTGTTGACGGCCAGAATGTTCAGGGACCAGCTGCACTCGTTCAAGTCGTGGCTGGTCTGGCTCAGGATCTGGTGGGAGTCCTCCACTCTCTGGAGCTCCCGCTTCATTTTGTTCTGCAGGAGGAGTTCGGGGAGGCAGGACGCATTGGCGGCGGCTCCCTTGGCAAAGTGGAGGTAGTCCCTCACGGACGCCTCCACCCTGTCCACGGAGGCGCGGATCTCGTTGACGTGGCGCTCCATGTATCCGTAACACCGCCAGTCCGTGGTCACCAGCGCCATGAGGCTGGACACACCCATCTCCAGGCTCTGCTGGAGCCGGTGCAACCGCTCGATGGCCGTGTCCGGATCCAGCAAGAGCCTTTTGTCCGGAGACGGGGAGGTCGACAAGGAGGACTCCTTGGAGGTGGTGGAAGATGTGGACATGTTGCTCCTGGTGCTGCCCGTGCTGGAGAAGGACAACCGGTTGATACCATCCACCACGTCCTGACAGCCTTTGGCGTCCGGGGCGTTGTGCAGAGGGACGTCGTAAACACCGTCTCTCTCTTCGGGGTTTGCTTTCTCACTGGTTTCTGCCGGCGGCTCCAGGAACTGAACCCCTCGGGGGACGTCATAGGCGTCGTTCTGGGGGCCCAGGGACTGTCCCAGTTGTGACGGCGGGTGGTTCAGCGAGACGTTTTGGGGTCTCCGTGTCGCCAGGTCCGTGGCTCCATCACAGCTGTATTTTACGTGAAGGTCCTTCCCCATCGGCTTGGTGCTGGTTGGGGGGATGTCGTAGACGCCCTCGGGTCTGACGTCCGGCCTCGCAGCTTGTCTCACTGGAGGGGGGAAATCATACTCTTTTTCCCTAAGCCCCGCCTCATCTCGGCAAGCAGAGGGTGGGATGGCATATACCTGAAAAACAAATGGAAAAAGAGCCATTATTTTTTCAGCTGGCTCATGCGAACGTGCAGAAGCTGAAAAGGACCTAAGAACGAGGCTACAATTCTCAGTCCTCATCGCTGGCTCCTGGCTTTCCACCTTCCACTCACTTCCGGCCCCTGTTTCCCAAGGCTCGGCTCTGCTCTCACTTCCCTCATCCTTGGACAGGAGCATCCTTCCCATGGCCTCAGCGCTGCCTGTGTGTGGACCCCTCCTGGCTGAGTTGACCTCCCTGGGTCCCAGGCCTGAGTTTTTGACCACCTCCTGGGTCTCCTTCCTTGGCTGATCCAGGCAGGGAGGTAGACCGTGCCTTCACACACAGGACGAGGCATCGGGAGACCCGAGGTCTCCTGGCTGTGACACGCTGAATAGTTGCTTCCATGTTCTGACACACAGTTCCCTTCTCTGCACAGTAGGCATAACTTTACTTCGGGGAAGGCGTGCCCCAGAGGACAAGAGAGGACGTCAAACACAGCAACCCCTAACTATGGACTGAGGATGCTGTAGCACTTCTCATAAATACGAGATATGTCCGTTGCTTGCCAGACTGAATTATTTTATCTTCTCACTGGCTCTCCTTATCGACTACCTCTTTTTTAATGGAATGCCCTAACTATGGAACCCTTAGACTTCGAGATTTTTCTTTCCTTTCCCTTTTTTAAAAAAGTAATCTCTAGGCCCCATGGGGGACTTGAACTCACGACCTCGAGATCAAGCGTCGAATGCCTCCTGACTGAGCCAGCCAGGTGCCCCCAGAACCCTTAGGCTTATTGCCTTTGCCTATTGCCTTCCCTTCCTCCCGTTCACTCTCTCACAAAGACTAGTTTTTCCCCTTTGGTTTGTCCTTCTTGTATTACTGCAATAAACACACACACACACACACACACACACACACACACACACCCCTTTTTTGCTGCTCTGTGGTAGCTCACTTACCCCTTTGGTAGGAGGGATGTCATAGACGCCTTGAGGTTTTATCTCTCCGACTGGAACTGAAAACACGGGGCCTTTCACTGATGACGGAGGGATATCGTACACCTGAAGAGAAACACTTGCGTTACCCAGAACAGAAATGTCGCATACGTGTCACTTCTTACGTTACTAAGCCTTTCACTAGGGACTGATTTGCCAGGTTATGTATACCCTTGCTCTGTGTCATAAGGGGTTGGTAGAATTCTTTTTAGATTTCATGTTCTTCGACTTAGATTTGAGTATAAAAATGACCTGATGTGAAGTATCTACACTGTCTGGACTTTATTTATTTTTAAAGATTTTAGTTAGTTATTTGAGGCAGAGAGAGTGAGTGAGAGAGAGAGAGAGTGAGCATGAGCGGAGTAGCGGGGGGAGGGGAGAGGGACAGGGAAGAGCAGACTCCCCGCAGAGCAGGGAGCCCCAAGGACCCGCAGCTCGATCCCAGGACCTTGAGATCATGACCTGAATCACAATCAGCCACTTCACAGAACCACCCAGGCGCCCCACTGTCTGCGCTTTAAACTATAGTTTAAAATTTTACATTTCCTGAACGAGAATGATAAGTGACAAAAGCTTTGTCAGATAAAGGCCTAGGATTTCCTGATGAAGCAAATCCAGAAAACGTAATTTAAATAGCATTGCTGGAAATGGCTTCTGTAGAGCTAGCTTCAAGTGAAACATGCCTACGAAGTGAACTTCCCTTTGCTCGCAGCCCTGAAGGAACGCTCCCCCTGCCCCACCCCGGGTGCTGGTACATACCCCTTGCGTGGTGTGGGAAGGAGGGATGTCGTAGATGTCCTTTTGGTATCTGGCTGGGTACTCGTACACGTAGCCCTGGCCCGTCCTCACGGGCGTTACCACCTGTGGGCAGGAAGACACAGACTGGTAAAATTCCAAGCCCCAGCCTCTTAACCAGGCATTCCCCAGTCACCTCTCCCCCATAAGAAGAAAGAAAGAAAAACATGGAAGGGAAGAGAGAGAAGGAAGGGGACAAGGAGATGTCAGGGCACAACACTTTTTTTTTTTTTTTTTTTTTTTTTTTTTTACAGCACAACACTTTTAAATCCCCTCTTGAATCCCAGTAAAGGACAAATCCCTGAAATAGCTCCATTCCTCTCCCTCCTGATGACAAAACCATATCAAAGTTGGGCCAAGTTTCAATTCCCAGGATGTACCTTAAGGGAGAACCATTTTTAAATTATGAAATTTTAAATTATGATCCTAGATCATCCCTTTAAAGCACCCAAACCACAGCATAATGAAAAAAAAAAAAAAAACCACTTTTTTTTTTTTAAAGGCTCTGAAACTATTTGTAAAGCGAATAATGCAAATAGAGACTTGAGCTACTTAAAATTCCTCTCATGCCTTCCCCAGGACGCCTCTTCATGTGACATTATTATTATTATAACTCAAATTCCATAGGTCACTAGAGGACTTTTATGAAGCCAACAGCTCAGCAGTGCCGCTCTCAGAAGCCTCCAGGAGCTTTCAATCCAACCTTTGAAACAAATGACAGACGGAGTCGGGAGCCACCGGGAACAGAGTTCAGGTCTCGAATCATTTTCTCATTTCCACCGGGGGAGCAGACATCCCAGACAGTACCTACATCCAAGGGATGTGGGAAGTCGAACACACTCATCACAACTCTGGCATCTGGAAGCAATGCCAACAAAAGGAACCTCACCCAGCAGGCTCGCATTTTCCCGTCTACCATCCTTCTTTGTGTCCTAAGCACAGGCAGAGAACTCTCTTGAAGTGAAACTCAGTGGAAATGTATTTAATTTGAAACTCACATGGAAATGTATTTAATCCTCCAGGGGGCTACTAAATGACCAGTGTCTTGTGTCTGCCGAACCCCTGTTCCCCCCGAATGACTAATAGCCCCCCCGTAGTATTGCTCATTACTTTTTGTTTTGTTTTGTTTTTTAGGAGAATGGGCATTGTAAATGAGGCAGAGCTGGCTCTTCCTTAAGAAGTCGTCATCTTTTATCCTTTCCCTAATGTGAAAATTCTGGCGTCAGGCTGCCTACAAAACTATGTGAAAAATGCTCATGTTCATCTTCTGCTGCAGTGGATGGAACACAGCCAAAGGCACCAATGCCCTCCCTAGTGCCTGCGGCTCATTACTTCTTGCCATGGACGTAAAGGAGATTAGAACTGCAGTCACCATCCCATCAAATCTCTCCACTGCCTCGGGTTTAAGAAAAGGAATCTGTGGCTTTAAACTCTGTTGGTATGTAGCATACAGAACCATTTGCAGAGTGGACAGTGCACTGGGCCTAGCAAATCGTCCTTTTAAAAAGCAGCATGCCCTTTGCTCAAGAAAGACGCGCTGTGTTCCTAGTGCCCTTATATGATTTTTTTTTTTTTCACTCACTATTGTCCAGGAGAGAAGTGAAGGATCTTCTCTGAGTGTATCTCATCAGCCTCTCTATTTATAGCTCTCTATTTTGGCTTTATAATAGAACCTGCACACAACACAGCTTTTGTGCGGTCTGAAAGCTTCTAAGAGTGGATTCTGCCCAAGGTTGCCGAGTTGGTAATAATGCTAATGGAGAACCAAGGCTGGTTATGCCGAAGGCCAGCTGAGTGGTTCCATCTTTAGTTTAAAGATGGGAAGGGGGTGCTGGGAGATACAGGGGGGCGGTGCCAGTATCTGAAAATAGTCCTTGGTGAGATGTAAACATATGGCAAGACCTCAGAAAGGCGGGGTCCTCGACAAAGCTCTTCCTTGCCTTTGTGGAACCTTCCCTGGCAGGGGCATTAGTGCTTCCCGGTATTTAACTTCTCACTTCCTGACAAATGTCACAAAACCTCAACTCGCTCTCTCTTTCTCATTGGGAGGATGCCTGTGGTCATCTGGTTTTTAAAAACTTTGCATTCCAAGCCAGTCATTTTCCTTGTTTATGCGTTAAAAGAAACAGATGGTGAAAACCACAGGGGGAAAAAGCCAACAAAATACAGTCTCCCCAATTCCAGCATTCCCGATGGTACCATCTAATTCACGTCGGTCCACAAACAGCATTTAAAAAGGGACCAGCATTTTGCCTCTGGTCGGACACAGCCAGGGCAGACTGCGATCCACTCTGTAACGTCTGAAGGCACGAGGAGCTGAAGTCTTCTACTTTTGGACATTTTCCTCCTCAACCCATCGCTTGGGTGACTTTCATGCCAATTGCGTGTTCTCTCCTCGGAGGAAAGTGCTGACTGTTCTGTACCTTACAGAGTATCCAGTTCTGCGGTCACAAGACCTTTTCTTCCTGCCTGACACAGTACACAAAAACCTTTCTACTGTCCCGGAATTACTGAACCTCAGCCTCCGAGGAACACCAAGGTCTAGCCAAGGGGATGTAAATTTCGGAAGCATTCTCCTGGGTGTTTGCGAGACGAGGCATCGATGGCATCGCTACACAGAGGGCATTTCAAATCTAATTTTCTCAGTGAAACAAAGTCAGGTTTTTCATTTCCTTTTTTCCTCCCTTGGTTTTTCTTTTGTGTTTTCCTTTTTTTTTTTTCTGTGTATTTATTTATAGTTACAAGGAACTCCCATATTGACCTCTTAGTTCATTAGAGTTGATGCAAATGGGGCTAGAAAGGGGGATTCCTGGGGCTCTCAGGACCAAGGGCTAAGGCAATCCCCTTCCTGAGGACCCTGGCAGAGGAAGTGCATTTTCCGGATACGGGATCTTCTGCCCCGTGAGGAATCTGACTGGTCCTCAGGTGTTAGTATACTCTTCTTGTCAACTAACTAAAGAATCTGAAGGTGGACACTTGAGAAGAGAAGAAGGCCAGACGTAGACATTTAGGAAAGAAAAAGTCCATTTAATAAATCTCCCCGGGGGTGGGGGGTGGCATCCAAAGTCCAGAGAGTGGGGTTACATTAGCGCTCTAATTATGTGCTTGTCTAAAAACAAGCAAATACACACACACACACACACACACACACGTGTGCACATGTGCATGCGCATTCCCCCATCCCCCCACTCTGATGTGTTTGATTTTCACCATTTTCGGTGTCAGAGCCTGGGCACCAAGAGCTGCTTTTAGAGATGATTTAAATACCTCCAATGTCTCATAATTTCGAGAGCCATGCATGCTGAAAATTTTAAAGAAGGGTGGCAGTGGGGGGCCAGGGGACCCCCCCCAGCAGCCAGCACGTGTGAGCCAGTGAGCTAGAAGAGAGGCCCTTGGGCCGGGCCACTCACACCTCCCCAGTCCTTGGCCCGGGCTTGAACCTGTAGCTCAGCGAGGGCCTGAGTCTTGGATGCCTTCGGGGCCCAGCAGATGAGGTGGAGGGAGAAACAAGCTGGGATTTCATGCTAGGGAGACAGAACCCACAACCTCCCGAAGGAAAGCAGCCCTTCCCCAGCTCCAGCCAGCTGCCACCCCGAGAAAAGATGCCCCGTGTTGCTAAGTCTCTCAAATTTTCAGGAGAAGCCAGAAATCTGGATTTTTTTAACGTGAAATCTGATTTCCAGAATTGGCTCAAATATTTCAAACAGTGTCCTGGCCAAACTAAACGTGTCTCTGGCCCTCAGGGGGCCCGTCTTGCCTTCATCTATGTGTTTCTGCCCTCTTCCCTCAATCCCTTGAAAGTCTCTGAGGGCAGGGCCCAGAAAGCTCTTTAGCAATTCCATTCCTTGGCAAGACTGAAGTCCACCATTTTATACCCATGCCCCGTGTGCCGCACGTCTATGCCTTCACTCACGCTGTATCTCTGTCCAAGATACTCTTCCTCCTGTCCTCAGAGTCACATTTTATTCAACTTTCAAGGCCAGGCTGAGTGTCTCTCTCCCATGGGGACTTTCCAGACAGAACACCTCTCTCCTTGGAACGCCCCAAGCACCTGATGCATCCGTCTCTACGGGAACTAATCACTTGTGGTCTGTTTCGGTGTCTCCCATTTCTTCTCTGGGCATGGCGGAGACAGAGCCCGTTTCTTCTTCATTTGTAGATACAGAGCAGGGGCCCCGCACAGTGCCTTGACTGTAGCAAGGCTTGGATGAATGCACTGACTGGATACGTTAACGAACTAAAGGAAAACTCGAGGCTCTTCTTACGCAAGACGGTGTGGAACTGGACGGGACAGGAGACAGACCTGCCCGTGTAGGACAAAGCTGGTGTCTAGGTGAGTTAGCTCTAGGATGAGTGGGACCCCCGGGAGAAGGAGCGGAACGGGCTCTTCTCAGCCACGCACGGTAAGGTTGGGCAAGTGATGATGGCAAAAAAAAGCAGAGCGAATTTTAGATAAAATCAAGAAATCAGAAACCACGGAAGCACGATCACCTGCGCGACTGGTTGGTGTGAACCACTCGGAGGCCCAGAAGGGCTGCTAGCTGGTTTCCTTTTCCCCAGGCTCGAGTCTGCGTGTGACTTGGGCATCTGCATTCTTCTTAACCACCAGCCAGAAACGTACGGGGGAGTTTTGCAAAAAGAAATCAAAACAAACTCCGCCGTTTACCTCAGTGTCAGAAGGAAAACACGACGGAAAGGAACGGGAGCTCTGACACAGGTCATAGGTCTTTAGCTCATGGAAAGGATTTGATCTGATGAGGGGAGGGACTGAGAACAGAAGCCAGACTCAGGTCAGAGCCGACTCTACCACGTGTGAGAACATGACCAAGGCATCCGTCCATTCTAAGCCTGTTTCCTCATTAGTTGAATGGAAATAATAACACTTAGAGGCTATTAGTGTATTAAATGAGATCAAGTACATCAAGAGCCTGGCATCCAGCAAACCCCTTAAGTCTTCGTTATTTCTATTATAATTGTCTACGATAATTCTATTATAATTGCTGGGTTATACAGCTTTACTTCTGGACTTAAGTTGTGGACCTGGGAATTCAGATCAATCGTCCTACTGAAGACAGCTTTTAAAGAATGAGGAAAAGATATTAACAATCGTCTTCATCACCTCAAAGCATTAAAAGATAGTAAAGAGGGGCACCTGGGTGGCTCAGTCAGTTAAGTGTCTGCCTTCAGTTCAGGTCATAATCCGAGGGTCCTGGAATCAAGTCCTGCATCAGGCTCCCTGCTCAGTGGGGAGTCTGTCTCTGCCTCCCCCCTCTGTCCCCCTCTCCAAGCTCATGCTTTGTTCTCTTGCTCTATCTCAAATAAATAAATAAAAATCTTAAAAAAAAAAAAAAAAAAGAAAAGAAAGAATGATCAGGTCTGACTTTAGGAGCAGAGAAGGAATTCACAGAGGTAAGCCCACTTGCTTTTTTCCGGGGGTGGGGGGCACTGACTGATATGAGAGAGGTGTGTCTAAGAGGCCATACTGTGTCTTTTTGCCATGTCTTTGGGTGTGGGGGAATATTGGACCCTAGGGCTCCCCAAGGTTGGGACCCCACTTTGGGTTGGATGTAAAAGTGAGAAGGTGCTAGAAGGGAAGCCACCCGTGCACAGGCTGAAGCCAGGTTTTCGCTCATCAGGGTTGGTAAGAACATCTCAAAGCCCGAAATCAGATTTATGTGTGGCCGGGAGGCTGGCAGAAGGGAATAAAATCCTCTCTGGAAGTAGACAACATCTTTATGGGCCCTCAATTATTTCTTACAAATATTTGCAAATCCAGTGTCCATTCTACAAAGATACCCAGAAATATAGGAGACAAGACAGCAGAAAAGGGTAACAGCCAATTTTTGCTTTCTTCCCAATATGAGGAGGACGTGGTCTGTGTCTTAGTGACCACAGATCTCGAGGCTGTTGGCTTTCAGAGTGTTTCGTGATTAAACCATGGGAGCCAACTAAATTTAATCACTTAGATATGAGTTGAATCGAAAGAAATGAATCTTTACAAATGCATAGTGTTCCCAGTGAGGTCTGTGAGGCGATGGGAATTTCACATCAAATCAGCCAGTGACAAGAGACTTTGGTTTTCCACGGCCATCAGGAGATCTACTTGGGTTACTGTTTTACTCTGGTCTTCTCAGTATTGCCATTGTCACAGCGATCATCCTAACCGCCCAAGACACTCCAGCGGAAAACCCCAAGAGATAAACATGCTTTATGAGGCATAGAAATAAAGCTGTTTATCCAAGAGAAAGATGGCAAAGTCCCAAACCCAGGACCCTTGACTGGGTTTCTCCTCAGACAAGGCCTTTTCAGTGGGAGATCACAAGCTGGGTTTGTCAAGAGGACCTCACTAAGAAGCGGGGCACATACCCAGCTGGGAGTCTAGCAGCAAAGTACTTTCAAGAGGACTCCTGCTCACGTGATATCTCTGGGGCCAAGGTCAGGGTGGAGCTCGCTGGGGGGTGCCTGGGAGTGGAGCCTCACTGCTGTGAAGGCCCTGAGGTTAGGAAGACCTTAGCCTCTCGGCTGCATGCCTCCTGTTCAGTGACATGCTGTGGAAACGGGAGGGGAGCAGCCTGTGCCTGGGCAGACCCTCCCCGCCCCCGAGAGTCCCAGGAAAGCCGACTAATAGGGTCTCCGCCATGTTCTGCCCTCCTTCTTTCTGACGCCAGCCCTACCACTCACTTCTTGTCTCTTTCCTCCAACACCCACCCCTGTTTTCGTTCCTTCCCTCCTCCCGTGCTACCAGCAACCGTAAAGAAGAACAAAAACAGTAAAAAGGAAGAGGAAAAATCCTACTGTTTGACAGAAAGAACTGGGTGGAACGGATAAGAGGCCGAGATGGGACGGGGAGCCGGGAGCACAGGTTCTAGGGTATTCTCATCATTATTATGGGCCATACTTCTACATTTGATAGATGCCTGCTTCAACGATTACAAAAATCACAGAAACAGAATCTTGTATAATTTTAACAGAATTTAACAAGAAATCCCACTTGGGAGGGTACAGAGGGGTCTTTGTAACCGCCTGGGTTTCCATGTCCCATGATTTAATTCTCTGGGTCTACGTCTCTCCATCCCGAAGCAACATCAGAAGTGGCCAGAACGACACAATCGTGTCTTCTTGATATCCAGATAATGCCTCCATAACTGACCCCCCGAGTTTACCCATCAATCTTGCAGAGCAGGAACGTGGGCACCCGGCTCCTGGCATCGTGCCCCACGGCCTCGTCAAGGCCTAGGCAACCCAGGTGGTGCTCAGGAAGTATAATGAGTCATTTATGAGAAGTTAAAAAGTGCCACCGTACCGTAATAACTACAGTCCAGATTTATAACTCTGCCATTAACAGTACCTAAGATTGTCTGAATTCAGAAGTAGGCCTCACCGACCAGCAGTCGGCCATCTGCATTTTTCTTGGCATCGGCGGAAAGTAAAATCAGATCGCTTCCTGTCTATCTCTAATCTCCCTAACCCCCCAGTTTAATTTATACTATCTCTGGATTTCATGCATTAACAGGAGAATTTAGATTTCAAAAACTGCCCGCTGGAAAGAACTCATTTCATATAAATGCCCTTAAAAAGCATTCAGAGAGCCACCATGGTGTTTATTAGATCTTATAATAACCTCTTTGTCTTAAAGCCTATGAACTGTGTGACCCTTTCCCTTTAAAGAAAAACCCTTAGGAAGAGAAACATCACTATTATCACTGCCTGCCCGTTAGAACTGGGATCCAGCTTTCAGAAACAGCGAAGTTACAGAGGTTCGTCTGTTTAAGATCGAAGATTGCTAGTTTCTTTTCTATGACCAGAGGAAAAGCCACATGTTGCCTCCACTGGGTTTATTAATTCTCTATAAATGCTCTCTGCCCAGCTTGGGTGTAGCAGTGAGCTCATTTACTGTGCGCGTAGCAACAATATAATGAAAACCGAGTCTGGCCCGGAAAATACACCCTCGTGGGCCAAGTGCGTGGCTTACCGTTCCTAACGCTTCTCTTGAGCTCATCGTGGTCTCTCCCCCTCTGTTCTTGGGCGGTGATTTACTTTCCTTCAAAGACATTTCGCTGTCTGATTTTTAGGCTAGAACTCAGCCTTTCGCTCGCCCCATCGAAATCATGGTCAGCCTCTCTCTCTCTCTCTCTCTCTTTTTTTTTTCCTCCAAATGAGGAAAAAGTCACAACCGAAGGCTCCGAAGTGGAACAGGGCTCTTGGGTCACTTTCATTAGACACAGCATTCGGGAGGCAAACCACTCCATGGAAACAGTGCCCCGATTGTCCAGCCTCCAGCACGCCTCCCCTACTGCTTTCAGGAAGCTCTTTGTGCAGCAAGTGCTAAAGCAATATTTAGTTATGGAGTGACCGAGCGTCAAAGAGCAGCTCGAAGCGTTTAATGTGGAAGAGCACGGCGGGGAATGACGTCTGGGCTCCTGCCACGGTTGAGGTCGTTCTCTGCACAAAGCTGAATGGGACCCGTGGTGACAGAGCTGGGTCCAGCGAAGTCATTTTTTTTTTTTTTTTTTTTTTTTAAAATCCCATGGACCGAGATGTTCTTGGAGAACTATAAAAGGCACCAGCGTTTGGGCTCTTTGGATGCCCAAATAAATTCAACAGGACACTAAGCACGAGGTCTGGATTTTGGAATGGAGTTTGGATGCCCATAGACCAGCCGAAAGGGGCTGTGATTGTGGAAAGGGGGGGAAGGCACGAGCATTTCTGGACCCAAATGCTGGGAGCTCTGGGTTCCTCCTGACCAGGAGACCCCGCAGGGTTTCCCTGGGAGACAGGACGCAGTGGCTGAGATGACAGACCCATCACGTGGCAGAACGTGGTGCTGCGGGCACGGCTGTTGCTTCCAGAGACACCTGACCCAACAAGGGTTTCTGCCATATCCGAGAGGATTAAACAGAGGACAATGGACAGAAAAATAACAAGTTCTAGGAGGAAACGTTTTCGTAGCTTTTGGTACCAAAGCAGGGAAGATAGTTCTCTTGAAGAAGCTGCTCCTCTGTGGGACGTGTTCTCAGGTACAGGGATGGGGCTGCGAGCTGGCTCAGCATCTCTCCCCACCCCCACCCCTCCCCCCTCGTTCCTCCCGCTCCTTGCCTTCTATCGCCACCGCTCCATCTGCTGGAGGCGACTGCGGTTTCCAGATGGGAAGGCGGACCGCATCCTACAGGAGGAGTACGAAGATTGGCCAAAACTTACGGGGTCAAGTTGAAATTTAGATCAATGCCTGAGTGTCTTTTTTTTTTTTTTTTTTTTTTTTTTAAGAATCTTGAGATCAAGCAGTTTTACTAAACTTTTCAAGTGACTCTGGGAAAGAATCAGAAAAGGATATCTGGATCATAAAATTTTAGCAAAGACCATTAGAGATAATTCAACCCTGCTCCCCATTTCACAGTTGAGGGAACTGGAGTTCAGAGAGGTTAATCAGCTGGTTAATGGCAGAGAAGTAAGTAAGAACCTGGTTTGCTGGGTCCCGAGGTCCACCCCTACCTACTTTTGTCAATGTCCCGTTGCTTACATTAGCAAGACAGATTAGAAGTTTACTACTTTTCTGGTTTCACAGAGAAACTCACTTCCTTGTTTGGGAAGCAAAACTTGAAATCTGGGTATCTTAAATTTAGGGGGTGCCCCTTTCCCTGGCAAGCCCATTCTGGGAGATTTAACTAGACAGCAATCTCTCCTCATCCATGGTGGGGGTATGTTCCAAGACCCTCAGGGGATGCCTGAAACTGTGATTAGTACAGAACCCTATATATACTACGTGTTTTCCCTTTACACATACATACCTATGGTAAAGTTTGATTTATCAATTCAACACAGTCAGAGATTAACAACAGTAATAAAATAGAGCAATTATAATGATACACTGTATGTGAACATGGTCTCTCAAAATATCTTGCTGTACTGTATGCACCCTTCTTGTGATGACATGAGATGATAAAATGCCTACGTGATGAAGGGAAGTGAGTGAGTGACACAGACATTGACCGTATGTCAGAAGAAGGATCATTTGCTTCCAGACCCTGATTGACCGTAGGTAACTGAAATCATGAGAACACAACTGTGGATAAGGGGAGGCTACGGTGTCTGGTTAAATGAACTTATCCATCTGGACCAAGTGGAAGTCATTTGAAAAGATGGTGCTTGCCATGGTAGAGAAAGCCAACACAGCGAGGTCTTCACATCACCTTAATCATCTGCTTGGGAACTTCCGGATCAGCCTGCCATGAAACAGACCACTGCTGCTGGGTGGCGGGCATTTCCACCTTCCTCAACCCCCACTCCCTCAGCATAGGGGCTGCTCTCCAGCTTGGATGGGAGCCTTCTGAAGTGACTTTAATTCTTCCTGGCCAAGACGACGCTGTTTAGCACCCAGGATTGTGATGAGCTGGAATTGCTCATGAAACGTCCTAAACAAGCCCTCTTATTTTAGGACTTGGCAACATCAACCATTAGCCTGGATGTAAAAATCATTAGCTTCAGAGTCAGAAAGACTTGAGTTCAAATATCAAGGCCGCCTCTTCCCAGAGGTATGTCCTTCAGCAAGTGAACTCACCTCTCACACCTCGGATCCCTCCCCTGTAAAGAGAGGGGGGTGTAAGGAACACCCCCTGTTCCTTATGAAGCTGTTGAGAAGATCAGATGAGATTATGGATACAAGGTCCCTAACATGGAGCTAGGACCCCAGAGCACTTTCGGGTTACCCCCGCTTTCGTCCTAAAACTATCGTGAAAAATGAGTAACTTCATAGCTTGCGAAGGGCTACACAGACAATTGGTGGTAAATTGGAAAATAAATGACTGGTATGATAAACCACTGGTTTAAGCATACCCCGCTTGAAGAAAACCCAAGAAAAACTACTCAAACAAATCAGAGGTGATTATGGCATGGCTGAAGATTCCTTGCTTCAAAAATCAACCTACTCGGGAGTCGCTTTAACGAGTCCCTTGGTACTCGTCACATGTTACCAGAGTTACACAGAACTTGGAGAGAAGACACACTGACTTAAGTGAGTCACACCATGATTCCTTAGCAGGAGCAGCATACCTTTCTAGAAGTCCACCTGGACAACCGGGTACGGCACTATTCAGAACCAAGCCCACTCCTGATAGGATCTCGCTCTGCATTTTCCACAACGTACTCAAACAAGCCTGCTTTTAAAGGCACATTATGTTTCACCAATATGAAGGCTGAGTTTTGTCATCAAATCAAATAAATAGATGTTTTCTTTTTTCTCCCTCCCTCATTCGGCATTATCCACTCAGCCAGCTATCACACCACACAAAACATCCGACCCAATCGCCCTGATAAGGGCAGTCACTCAGCATGAAATCATTGAAGAAGGAAGGACGATTACTTCGGTTTGCTCTGGTGTGGGTTGACAAGAAGTTACTGATGCACTCTCAGAAATACGCACTATCTGTGAGCTTTATGACAAACCGCGACCGAGTGAGGCGGCCTTGGCATTGACCAAACAAAAAAGAGCTTTGTACATTTTTAGGGAGGTGTTCCCGTTTGCTCATTCCCCTGGCGTGGGTGGCTCCGCTGGGAGGACAGACTTCTCATTTTCAAAGTGAGCTCATAAAGTCCTGCCCCTAAGTGCTCAAGGACCTCCAGTTCCGTGTAAGCTGGAGAATGCATCTTGACTCTTGAGGGTGAGGAATTTAAATGAACGTTCACTTCTCCACACAGCCCCAAAAGCCATGTATTGAGGGGGAAAATAATTTAAATTCAGATTATCTTTATGGAGAGACGCACGATTCTGAAACATAGTCCTACTTTATGGAGTTTATAAGTGAAGAAACCAGACGTCCTCTGTGCCCTGTCCAACTCTGATTCTCCCTGTTATTTTCAAGGGGTCTGTGTGTGTGCATAGGAAGGGAACAAAGGAAAGTGAGGTGTAGTCAGAGTTTATCTTCTCGGGGAGCTTTCATTTCCTCTAAATCTATTTTTACTTGTTGGTAGACAAATCATACTGTGAATATATAACAGTTAGCTGGCTGGTAACTGAGTGTTGCTCCGGACAACCAGATTTCACAATCCTTCAAATCCCAACAAGGGAAGTCCTCTGTTCTCTAACCCATGACTTTGGGTGAGGGGGTGTGTGCGCGTGTGTGCGTGTCTGTCCATATGTGTGTAATTCGTGATGACTCAGTGTCTAAGAAGGTACAGATATTATAGCAAATCTATTTCTGGTTCTTATGTTACCTTTCAGGAATGGGCTTGGAAGACCTGGTGAAACTCTTTTAATCATTTCCTCCTAACATTTGGCTGTGTCCCAATTTGGAAGGTAGGACATGGTCTTTCAAGATGATGTCATGGGGTCTAGATAAATGTAGAGCTTTCTGAGTGCCACCCCAGCCTACCCCATCATACCCATCTAATGGCCACTGCAGTTTTAATGAACCCATGAGCTTCCCTTGAGATTAAGTGAAGAGGGTAACATATTTTGGGGGAGAAAATGGAGGAGGAGAGAAAATGGCTGGGTTGCAGATGGGAAGGCTTAACAGAGGAGATGAACACTGACATGGGCTTTAAAGTATGGTAAGGGTTTACAGATAGAATGGAGAAGAAAGGGTGCCTGGGTGGCTCAGTGGGTTAAATCCTCTGCCTTCAGCTTGGGTCATGATCTCAGGGTCCTGGGATCGAGCCCCGCATCAGGCTCTCTGCTCAGCAGGGAACCTGCTTCCCTCTCTTTCTCTCTCTGCCTGCCTCTCTGCCTACTTGTGATCTCTGTCTGTCAAATAAATAAAATCTAAAAAAAAAAAAAAAAAGAATGGGGAAGAAAAGTCATTCTAGGTAAATCACAGAATATGCAGAGGAAGCTCTGCTCTCCAGTAAAAATAGTGTCGTTCTCCTCTCTCTGTGACCACGGAAGAGTCAGCTAATCTTGTGACTATTGGGAAAAATGCATAAAAGGTAGGCTCTTGGGTACCTGGGTGGCACATTCGGTTAAGCGTCGGACTCGATTTCAGCTCAGGTCATGATCTCCGGGTTGTGAGACTGAGCCCCACAGGGGGCTCCGCACTCAGTGGGGGAGTTTGCTTGAGATTCTCTCTCCCTCTCCCTCTGCCCTGCCCCCCCCACCCCATGCTCATGTGCACTCTCTCTCAAATAAATAAATAGATCTTTAAAAAAATAAATAATAAAAGGTAGGTTCTCAGACACGCTGAACTTTACATCAGTCATGCTTTGAATGCTCACTTGTTGTGTAGAGATAGTTATGATTATAGAAAAGAGATGGTGGCATTCCCCAACTCCCTTCTTCTTCTTCCTTTTTTTTTCTTTTAAAGATTTTATTTATTTATTTGACACACAGAGGCGGGGGGAAGCAGGCTCCCCACAGAGCAGAGAGCCTGATGCAGGCCTCGATCCCAGGACTCTAGGATCATGACCTGAGCCGAAGGCAGAGGCTTAACCCACGGAGCCACCCAGGTGCTCCCCCAACTCCCTTCTTAGGGGGATAACTACGGAGTAGAATCTGACAGACATCAAGAGATGGAAATGAGCTGGATGATAAGATTTGAACCATGTGTGATGATTGACGGGTGATAAGATCAGAACCACTTTTCAGTTTACTCAAAGGTCAACGCAAATCAGATGCTTCATTTCTTGCTGCTGCCTCGTTCATTCGTTCAGTGGCTGTGATCCGTGTTCGTTGGCTGTCATCCATGTGCTGCCACTTTGCTGTGTGTGGCCTACAGTGGGAAATGCCACACATGGAAATGCCACGTGTAAAGGACAGCCCCAGTTCCTGCCTGCCCTAATGGAGGTTATCACTTCACTCAAAACTGATCGTCAGAAGGATGCAAAACAAACTCAGTTCCATCAGTAGGAATAAAAGTGACGTGTCCAAAAAATAATCAGAGAAACACGTATCATTCTCCATGCGGATCAAGGCACAGAACGGATGAACTCAGGTGCCAGTTTTTACTGACCGCTGAAGTAGAAAAATGAGGCTCTTTCAGACCTTTGAGGCCCTTCAGCTTTTGGACCCTTGGGAGCTCCACTCTTAGCCACAGCCCCTTAGTAAGTAGAATTTTTGCTTTTAAAGAATCGAGATCGTTAAAACATAGACATAATTTAGCTTTTCAAATGATTGGACTGCGAGTAACTCAGTTAATTTAAAATTGCCTGTGAGTTCTTGGCAATCCCAGGGCATATTTAGAAATCCTTGCAAAGGAAGAAGAATCTAACCTACAAATTGTTTTCAAGTGTAATAAAATAGCTCTGAGCTCTAAATGTAGCAATTAATGAGGCAGACATGATAGTTGTTTCCTACACATTTATCTAAATGTTTATTAATTACATTTTTCAGTTTTTGTGTTTCCTACTTTGGAGTCAAAAATTTTTTGGGGGGGGAGGGGGGCTCTCAAACATCCCTGGGCATTCTGTCCCGTAATGCCTAATGGATAAAACAGCACTGCATCCAGAACCCACAGGGCAAAAGACCAGTGAAATTGACCAGTGAAGTTAAGAAAGGTGTCAGTTCTTTTCCACTCTGTGCAAAGTTCCTACAGAACTAAAGAGAGAGAGAGAGCCACGCACTCCAAGGAACAGCCCCTGTGTTAGCAGTAAAATATTTGCATATCTGATGCACAGTCAGAAACACAAACAGGGCTGAGGCCCTTCAAAACAAACTCTGAGAAAGGAAGGACAAACAAGGGAGAGGAGACGAACTAAGCCACACCCCCACCAAAGGGTGTCCCTCCCCCCCCCTCCCCCCCCCCCCCCCCCCCCCGCGTGGTAAAGCCCTGGGCTAGGTCCTTCCTGCATGTCGTTCCACTGAATTCTCACAAGAACTCTGTGAGGTGGTTGGGATTGTTCCCATTTTACAGATGGGGAAATCAAAGCCTAGGGAAGTCGAGGAACTTGCCAAGGGATTGACAGCTATGAAGGAAGAGAGCCAGGGGCCAGCCTAACCCCAGAGCCCATGCTCTTTGCACAATACTCACGCTGTCTTGTTTCATAAAAGGGTGGGGATGACATGATTCTCTTTCTTTTTCTAACAGCTGATATAATGAGTGATGCATGGCACTTAGTGGGATTGGGACGAGGACAGGTGTCTTAGGTGGTAGAAGCTGCACTTTCCCAAAGAGCAAAGTCAAAGTGATAGAAGGCAGACATTTTTTTTTTCCTCCTATATGATTCATTCATGGAAAAAACTGTGGCAGATAAAACTCCCGAAGCCCACAGCCCGTAGCTACATCAAGGGAATCTTTAACTATGGAAAGTCCCGGATCACAATCAGATTGGAACATATCCAAATCCCCATCATGGTCACTTCACAATAGGTTCTCAGAATGCAGTCCTGGGTCACCCCCCCCCCCCCCGGAACTAGCCAATGAGCTCACTCCAGGGCAGATTCCCAGGCCCCAGGATTAGAATTTCGGGTGGGAAAGGCCTGGAGATCTGCATTTCAGCTCACCTTCCCTACCTCTCCAAATGACTCTTATGTCTCTAAAAATTTTAAACTACACTTTCATGCTTTAGGACAAGATCCACCGCCTCTTACTTTTCTTCTTCAATAGCTTGTAAGGACTACAGCTTAACCTTCCAGAAATGTCTAGTCCTGGGCTTACCACCATTTTATAGAAAGGAAAGTAAGCAGAAAAATGGGTACAGCGCTATTCACTAAGTCAGCTACAGTAAGAACTGAAAAAAAAAAAAAAAAAAAAGCCTGAAGACAAAACAAAAACAAAAACAAAAACCCATAAAGCCTGCCCGATTACTGCTGTACTGAGATGAACTCTTCGGGCCTTGGCTTAAGTCATTAGTGTGATTCTCACCCACTGAGAAGTTCCCTTCACAGAGGAAGATGTTGATAGAAGTTTTTTTTTTTTTTTTAAAGATTTTATTTATTTATTTGACACACAGAGATTACAAGTAGGCGGAGAGGCAGGCAGAGAGAGGAGGAAGCAGACTCCCCTTGGAGCAGAGAGCCCGATGTGGAGCTCAATCCCAGGACCCTGGGATCATGACCTGAGCCAAAGGCAGAAGCTTTAAACCACTGAGCCACCCAGGCGCCCGTTGATAGAAGTTTTTTAAACAACTGTTATCTAGAAGGTTAACATGACTTCTTAGCGGCCAAGCCATCTCCACTAAGAAGGAGGGAGGAAGGAAGAAGGAAAGACAGACAGAAGGTGAAAGTGAAAGAAATGGGGAGGGAGAAAGCACAACAATGAGAGCAAGCAGGAGAGGGAGGGAGGGGGAGAGAGAAGAGAGGGAGAGGAAAGGAAGGAAGAGGTTTTTCCTCCTCATACCCATGGGGGTTTGAGCCAGTGGCCCAGCAGACATGATGGAGGGGGTCAGCCTAGGGGACCAGAGGCACTCAGATGACTTTCAAGGTGAGGTCTGGATATCCTGCAGAACACTTGGTGTTGAGCCCGGAGGAGCCAGGACCATTCTGTCCTGCCCTTCCCATCCTTGCCACCAAGTTACCACCTCGGACCCCCCTGGCTCAAAGCTTAGCACTGCGGGCATTATCTACTTCTCAGTTCTGGTAAAGTGTCCCCCCTGTAAAGGCTGGCAGAGGTCTAGTTCGGAAGGGCTTCCTCCAATAGGAATCACCTACCTTTGGGTAAACATAAAATGTTTCACTGATTTTAGAATTAGACAAACAAACAAAACATTGAGTTCAAGCGCACACTCCAACCTCCATCTAAGGGAAGGTGTGGTCCAAGTCTGACCTCTTGAAAAGGACCAAGGGTCAAGGAGCGAATCTGCCATACAGTGACAGCGCATAAAATGGGAAGAAGTCCGAAGTACTTTTCAGACTTGGAACTAAAAAGGTTGAGTCTAAAAAGGAAAACATGTCACCTTGTGCCAAAATAAACTGTGATGAAAGTTTAGAGCCCACCACCTTTCAGCCAAGCATTTCCTGTTCTGGTCTCCCTCGTCTGCCTCACACGAGCTCCGAGGAGGGAGAGCTATTTTTAAGGTGCAAACAACCAGGACTAAGAATGAGAGAAGTTATTTATTTATAGTTACACCTTTCAACTGTTCTTTTTTTTTCCTCTGGAGACAGAGGCTTGGTTTGGCTTTCCCTTTGAATCTGAAGTCCCTGGGGTAAGAAGGACTCTGAAAGGTCATGACGGAGTCACTTTGCCACCAGACAGTGATCATCATCCTGGGCAAAACAAGTCACCACTTCTTGAGGAATTCCTCCTCGCATGCATGCGCCTGGCTTATGCAACACAGGCGCTCTTGAGCAATGGTTGGTCATATGTACCTTTTGTATAAAAGGTGATTTGAAAATACATTCCTGGTTTTGTTATTTTAAGGAATCCAACAGTGATTCTCTCCCTCCCATTTTTTGTCCAACAGAGAATTCCATTATCATGAGAACAGATATTCCGTAATTGACGTGAGTGTGTAAATTCAGCCTTTGTATCAGATTTTCTCGAGGCAGGACACAGGCATATGTGGTGTTCTTGGAGCCAGCAAGCTCCTTCTTGTATCTAACTGTGTCTTCCCTTATTTCTCATTCCATTAAATCAGTCCATTCTTGATACCAAACCTCAAAGGACTTGTTGCAGACCCTTGGAATTTGCCAGTCAATGAAAGAGAAAAGCCCTCCCTCGTAGTGCTTACGTCAACCTGATCTTGGTGTTGGCCAACATTGACTAACATTATTTTCTTTCCAGGTGTTTCCACCTGACATTACAGTGTTTGCCTATCTCCCCACTACAATGTAAGCATCACGAAGGCTTTGCTCACTCCTTGGTTCATCGCTGTATCACAAGCATCAAAAATATACTAAATGAAGGGTGCCTGCCTGGCTGGCTCAGCTGGTTGGTCGAGCAGGTGACTCTTGATCCTGGGGTTGTGAGTTCGAGCCCCAGGTTGGGTGTAGAGATTACTTAAAAAAAAAAAAATCTTAAAAAAATACATATACTAAATGCTTAAAATGAATTTGATGAACAAATTTCTATTTATGTCAAATTGTTGAGACATCTGGAATTATACAGAGTGCTGAAGAGGTCCTCCTCGCCCCCCCCCTTTCTTTTTAACATAATGGTTTCCTAAATATTTTAGCTGTACTGTTTTCATCCACTGGAATTACTTGAAGGACAAGAGGATGGCTCTTTTCTAAATTCACTAGTGTCCCTGTGTTTTAATTGGACAACCTTGAAACCAACAACTTTACAGAAAAGTTGGTTGCCATGACCCACTTCCAGCTTCTTTGCTCCATTTACTTCTGGTGGGTTCTTTGTGCAGCCAGGTCAATGGGGTCATGATTCAGCTTTTAGCGAAAGAAGAGTCCTTTCTGCATCATTGTACTTGTGCGAAATTTGGTGCCTTGTACCACTCAAGGAGGAAACAGAAAAGACTGGAAACTGAGTATAGAACCTAGGCCGAAAAGCAGATCTACCAGAAAGAAACAACTTAATGGTCCAGTATGATCTGGAATGACACAAGAACTTATAATGACATGGGAACAAAGTTTTGCTGACCAATGAATGGAAAAATGATGCAAAACCAATGCCCAAGTCCAGGTATTTGGGTATACTTACTCTTTGGAAGATATATTTCCTTCTTGAGAGTTTCAAGCTTTTGTTCTGGGAACATTTCTACCACTCTGAGTGCAATGGAAACAAGTAAGCAGAAACACAAATCCAGTCGGCCGCTCACTCACCTTTTTGCTTAAGTGGGGCCCATTGGCTCCCCCAATGCTTCTCTGCACTGACGGTGGTACTTGATACACATCCTGTTCCTGGGTACCGTGGCTCGTGGGGACCTGGTAAATTCCCTGATGTTGGTAGGAAGGCGGCACTTGGTAGATGGTGTCTCGAGGAGCACCGTGTGGGTTTGGCACTTGATAGAGCTTCTGTTGGCCAAAGGTCTGGTGCATTAGTCCAGAAGCAGGCTGGTCCTGACTGGAGGGGGTCTCCTGAATGGGGCCAATCAGAAGCTTCACCCGATTGCCGGGGACAATGCCTTGTCGACCATGTAAGGAGCAGAGCCACCATCCTTCCAGTCCTCCTGTGTTCTGCTCTATGACAGTCAGGATGTCCCCCTTGCGGAAGGCCAGCTCCTCAGCACACTCGGGGACATTGTCGTATAAGGCCCTTGCCATAAGATTCTAGGAAGAAGAGAACAGAGGGACATCATGTTAGAATGCTAGCTCAGGCCTTTAACCAC
Organism: Martes martes; assembly: GCF_963455335.1. Classification (NCBI taxonomy): domain Eukaryota; kingdom Metazoa; phylum Chordata; class Mammalia; order Carnivora; family Mustelidae; genus Martes; species Martes martes. The sequence continues at coordinate 132,908,574 of NC_137893.1, forward strand.
CGAGAGCCCTTGCTCTTATGGAGAGGCAGGATTCCTGGAAGGGAGCGAAAAACAAATGGAACAATAGCCTGTAAAGAGAAAAACAGATGTTGCAGACAAAACACAGATACATACGTCCTGTGTCTGCCACCAATGACATCAGACTGCCTCCTCGGCGAAGCGTTCTTTCCTCTAACACCAGATGCTGTGCCAAGGAATTATGAGTAGCACTGGTAAAGAGTTCACTATACAGAAACACTTTTCTTCCTTTCTTAAAGCCAGCTTAAAGAATAAAATATTCCAAAACCTTCAGATGTGCCACACCAGACATTTCTCAAGCTTTTCATACACTAGAGGCAGAAAGAGCCTGAGAAAATCCCAAATAACCAATGGTACACATGGCATTAATATCTGGCGTTCAAATGGAAACAAAAGTAGACTATATACGCCTTGGCAGGGCTTACAAATTCTTGTTCTAAGCCGATCAAGGAGTCCTTGGATACAGGGAGACTCGACAAGCATTTTTTCCATGATAATCAAGCATGGGTATAGGTGGCCGTAGTCTACATCTCCAGACTGGATGGCAGGGAGCTATGAAGAATTTGTCACCTGTAGGTAGATGCCACCTCTTTCTTCTTTGGTCTTCGATTCATACCTTTCCTCAAGGCCCCTCCTCACCTGGCCACTTTCCCCCCCTACATCTTGAATCTCACCATTCACAGCAGAAAGGCTCTGCCTTCTCCTTTCATGGGCCCAAAACACTCTCTCCCTTTGTACGAAGGCCTGTCTGGCACATTCAGTACTAAGCAGACAGCCAAAGTAGGCATTCGGCAGAGAGTGGGCAAGCAGTACGTGCTGACATTCTTGGAAGCCTTTCAAAGGCTCGGAAGAGTTCATTTCTTGGCGTTAGTCATGTTTCACGGTGTGGTGGCAGCCATTACCACGCGCCCGCTCCTTCCCAGCGCACAGAGGAGTCGGGATGCCGTAAATTCATCACAAGCACTTGGAAAACTAAACCTGATCTCTCTGCTGCTTCACTGAAGTGTCTGGATGCACTTGAGTCACTGGGACGGATGATCAGTTGTGGGGGGAGGGGCTGCCTATCGGGTGGAGCATGTTTGGGACTTTACATATTCGTGGAATTTTTGGCAGGTGTTGTTTGGATTTCTGCCCCCGCCCCCAACATGTGATTTGCTTCTCTAGAAACATGGACCTGATCTGCCAGCCCGGTGCTTTTCATTCCTTTAGAACTGACGTATATTAATCATCTCCCCCTGTTCTGTGCCCCATAACCACAGGCCTGTGCTGTGTCCTGGGCCTCCCCTCTTGGGGCAGGGGTGCTGCGTTATGTAAGGCAGCTCCCCTCTAGTCAGTACCTGGGAGGGGGTCCTACTCTTACTGTTAATCCTCTTAGGGCAACTATTCAACCAGAGAAAAGGAGATCAAGCCCTAGAAGTCAGTGCCCAGGGAGCCTGATGATGCTTTTAAGAATCAAGTTGAAGTTCTTGTGCTTGACAACTCTGAGATCCAAAAAGTCTGTCATGTAGACAGGTGAGCAGTAAGGGAAGTTCAAGGGAAACGGCGGGGTTTGTGATCGAGGTGGTTTTGCTGAGTATGTATATGCTAGCAAGCTTTGGGGTTTTTCCTAACAAAAATTCACGTACATGAAGAGAAAATCACACAGCATCCCTATCCCAGCTTGAGGAACCACTTAAGGATGTGTCATAATCCTAAAATCTGTTTCTTTTCTTCCATCTTTTGAGTTGTGTGACTTTAAAGAAAAGTCACAGTTATGGACAACAAGATTCTGGTTCTTTGCACCAAAGTAATCTGGGAGGGAGGTCGCTCCACTGGGGTTGTGTTGTGATTAGAGTAGGGAGAGAGCTGAGAGCGCTGGTCTTTGTCCCTCGCTCTGGGGCCCCATTCAGTGCCAGGAATGGCTGGTAAGAAAGCCCCGGATGCAATCCGAAGTCATAGAGTTAGGACCAGTTCCGTGGAAGCGGAGGGTGGGTGTCGGTACGATTCCAGCGGCCACGGAGCAGGGAAAGAAAAGAAACAGAAAACAGTAGAGAGGCAAGAGACTTCCGACCTAATCAGCACAGATAAGCTGGAGGCATGTGGAGTTGGGTCCCTGCCCTGGGACTCCATGCGGCCCTGAAGTGGGGCACCGGACCGTGCCTGATGCGAGGCGGCTCGAAATCCCACGTGAGAGTCGTTCTGGATGTTGCTCGTCTCCCGTGCCAGTGACCCTCCCACCGCCTGGGAAGCAGCAGGCTAATGCCTCAGACGTGCCCCAGGAGCTGTGAGACCGCTGTCCCGGCCAACGGCAGCACCCTAGGTGAGTTCCCCTGACGGTGGTCCCTGATTTCCCAGACGTCCTCCCTGCCGCCCACGGAGGTGAGGGTTTAGGAGGGGAGCTCGCTTGGCATGACCGTCGGGGGCACGCACCCAGTGCTGGCCTGACGCCTCCCGCACTGACAGGTATTCTCAGCCTTGGACTTTCTATCTCTGCAAGCTACACAGTCCGCGTCTACACCCCGGGCTCTCCCACACAGAAGGTTACACGCACTTCCAGAGACCTTCAGAGAATAACTGGGCCCAACCTCCCTGTTTTACAGATAAAGACACAGGCCCGGGGAGGCCAGTTGATCATTTGCCCAAAACCCCACTGCTGGTGTCAGAGACGAGGGTTCTCTTTCCAGAACGCTAAACCATCTTAGCTCGACTACAGTGTCCTCCTAACTGGGCTCAACTCCATTATATAGCGAAGTTCTGAAGACGACAATTCTTGTCATGTCTATAGAATAAATAGATTATTTCCTTTTGTGCCTCCACTTCCCACGGGTAAGATGGGAGTGAGGGTAAGGGCATCCAGCTCACGGGTTTACTGTGAAAACGAAATGAGTTAATCCAAGTCAAGTACCTTAACACAGCTGGAGGCTTAGGAAACTATTGTGACAACTGATTAATTTGCTGGATGGTTCTTTGGACTTAGGCTCCCTCCCCACTCAGCCTCCAGTCAGTTCTCCATCAAGGCTGGGTGCTGCTCTAATTATGCTATTTTATATATATATATTATAATAGTACATATAAATATGTAATATATGTATTTCTACATATATTATATTTTATAATACAATATTTATTAATTTTATATTATTTAATTTACTAATCATATAATATTAAATACATATAAATATACATTCATACACAGCTGATATTTCTCTTGCTCACAATGACATATCAGAACTGCATCTTGCAGTATTTCTCTGAATTAATAACGAGTCATGGTCCCTGCAACCTCTTGTGGAGTATTTGCCTGCAAACAGCAATAATGAAACTATTCATTGCCCTCCAGAGACCAAGACAAAATATTATTATTATTCCTACTATTCTGATGACTCCTGGATATACCTCTTTAGATTCCAGCAGAGTTTGAGCTATGAGAAAGTGGGGGCAAAAAATGGGTGAGGTGCTTGGATTTTGAAAAATCCTGGTGCTTTGGGGGGCTAGCATTCATCTGAGAAGAAACAGCAAAATTAACATCAGACAGACCCCCTCATTCAAAAGTGCACGGAGTTGGGGCGCCTGAGTGGCTCAGTGGATTAAGCCTCTGCCTTCGGCTCAGGTCATGATCTCAGGGTCCTGGGATCGAGCCCCACATCTGGCTCTCCGCTCAGCGGGGAGCCTGCTTCCCCCTGTCTCTCTGACTACTTGTGATATCTCTCTCTCTCTCTCTCTCTCTCTCTCTCTCTCTCTCTCTCTCTCGGCACCAAATAAATAAATAAAATCTTTAAAAAAAAAAGTGCATGGAGTTGATAGGCAGATCAAGAGTTAATTGGTCTGGCTAGAAGAAGGTGGAGGGACCTCCTCCTTCTGGGTGGGAGGTGTGATGCCTTAAGGCCACAAAGTCAGAAGGGTGCTTATCTGACTATCTTAGAAAAACCCAGGAGAAGGGGTTTGTCTATTCAAGATCGCCCCTTTCTCCCACCCGCTTCCAGGATATTTATCTCTAGGGCAGGAAAGGTCAACAGAGAAACAAATCTAGGAGAGATAAGAGAGCTAAGTCATTCTATAGCCAGTTGGATGGTTGAGCCTGGGAGGGTGGCAGTTAGAGATGAAGCTAGGGCTTGGCCAAGGGCCAGAACAGTTGGGGCACAGAAGTTCAAAGCCAGGGAAACTTCAAACAATTATACTCCAGCTCCTTCACCTTACAAATGAGAAAAAAACGAGCTCAAGAAGTTAATGATTTGCCAAGCCACCTGGCCAAAAGGTCACAGAGCTGGGGCAAAAATTCAGGAGTCCCACCTCCAGCTCCAGAATCGGAACAGTATTTAACAAAGTCAAATGCACGGGCTACCCAAGCTGCGCTTCTAATTAGGATTGGAAATCAGCATTAGAGTTATAAATCCTCTTTGAGGGGCCCCTAATTACAGTAGCCTCTGGCATTGATCTGGTCTTTCTTGAGGCTCTCTTGGCTCCCATGATTCCACCTCTGGTTTTTTCTCTTCTCTGTTCTGAGACCACTCATCTACCTGCTTCTTCACACACTAATCATGTTCCAAAGGGATCCCTCCTTTGTTCTTTGCTCTTCTTTGCATCCGCAGTCTCTAGAGGAAACACACAGATACAGAACCATAGCTCCAGCCGAAATACTTCTGCTCTCCGGTCCCATATCTCCAACTGGCTAATAGGTGTCTTCTACTCTAACTGGCCAAGTGTAAAACCCCTTTCTCCTGCTTTATCTCTCTTAGTTCACAGCACGCACACAGCTGCCCAAGATAGGAGGCTCAGAGGTTTGCAGAGTCTCTTCCCAACCTGGAACCCAATCCACTTGGCCCCCGTCTTCCTCCTCACTGCCTCTCCTAGTTCAGGCCTTCCTACTGGGAGCCCAGCAATTGCTTCTCGACTGATCTTCCTGCATTCACCTTCTCCCACCTCAAAATCTACCTTCCACCTTCTCCAGAAGCGTTATCTTTCCAAACCTATCTGCTGGTTTCCCTTTCCAGTTCTCTGTCATCCGATTTCTCTCAGTATGACCTGTCATATCCCATTCAAGACTGTGAGCTCCTGAAGTTCAGGGAGGCTGACCTATTCCTTTGGCCCTTCTAGAACTTGAGCCCAGTGTCCGGAGCAAAAATGTACCTCATTCAGTGTTTGTGCCAACTTAAAATGGATTCTGGAGTCTGATTTCCTGGTTCTCTACAGGGAAGGTGAAATGGTTTTCTAGAAACGTCAGCAAGACACCTGGTAAAAGTTTTCAGATGGATATGGGAAGATGAACTAAGGGGGGCAGAAAGATAAATGGCAGGAAAGTGCCCGCCCCTCCCTATTAAACAGGATAATGACGTAGATGGGAGCTTGAATCTCGTGTCCACAACGACTGAGCAAACAGGAAGGCCAGGAGGAGCCGACCATCTCAGCCAGATTAAATAGTCATCTCTGGAGGAGCTTTTTCTCCCTGCAGGGCAGCACATGACTGGGCACCATTCATGCTTTGCCAGGACGCTGCGTTCTGCTGTTCCTGGTTCAGCTGTGCCTGAGGAGTGGGAATAAAATACGGCACAACCAGCCAGAACACTGGGTACAGAGGGCTCTAGGTCATATGATAGTCTCCACACCATCCCCCACTCTTCCCTGCCCTTTTTTTTTTTTTTTTTTCATTGCTATCAAAATGTCAAGAAAGCTTATTAGTACTCCCACTGCCAGGGAAACTATCTGCTTTTCCAAATACGGAGAGGTGTGACTTATAATTTCCATGACCATTCGTGCTGTTCTTTGAAGAGAAATGAGACACACAATGGCTGACGTGTCACCCTGCTAGGACTGATAGCATCATCAATGGCCCGACTTCCCCTTATTATTTTTACTTCATTCTATATTTATCACGTAGGAGCTCCTGCCAAGACCTTGGGGCTGCCACACTCTTCAGCAGCATGACTTTCCTGTATCCAACTTCCCAAACTTTTGCCCTGGACTCTGGTGGGGTGCACACGCACACGTGGGCATGCACACACACATTCACACACACACACACACATACTCACACAGACACACACGCACAGTGGACAGATTCTGAGAAACAGGCACAGTAGGGAAGGAAACGGCCATTGTCAAGAAAATCGGTCCTAAAGGAAGTTTCTAAGGAATGAGCCTCGTCAAGGTCAGTCTCAGGACACAGCGGGGACGGGAAAGGAAGGCTCACGTGCTCTTGTGCCTGCTAGCAGAAATCAGGTTTGGTCTAAGGGCGATCAAACCACTTTGGTTCCCCCCACCATCATCTTTAGGTTATAGGGAAATGTGGAGTTCCCCCCAAGAAGGGAATAGTCAGAATCCATGGATATCTACAAGTGTCTGGTTTCCGTTCTTGGAACACTTGGTTTACACTTGGGTTTTTTCAGCAGATGATCTGGGCTGTTGAATTTTTGGAGCTGAATCCTCTGGAGGTGGTTAAATAGCAGACGTGAGACTTTTCAAGAAAGTTCAGGAGTTAGAAGATAGGATACATATCACTTCCAGCTTTTTCTCTCAGCAATATTTAAGTGTAGTCTGACACGGTGTTCATTATGTGATCTGAACTAGCCACGGAAAGACAGCAGGAGGATTTCCCTAGTCATACTTCTGACACCCCGAGAGGGGCATCCAACATGTGCTGTGAAGATTTCTCTGGCACCAAGACAACATGTCAGCCAATGATTTTCATTTTCTGGAAAGTCCTTCTCAACCTCTGTGTTGGTCACAAAGCTTACCTGAATATCTTGGACCTTCTGAATAGTCATGTCATTTACTCTGCCCCAGGTTCTCAGATTTTCTTAGATTTTCTAGCCTTGTGAACTTCACCCAGAGCATTCTCTTTTGAGCATTTCTGGATGAAAGGTGCTTTAAGAAATCTGGCATTAGACACTTGTCTCCCAAAGATACTCTTTGACACACAGCAGCCCTGACGGCCACTGTGGGGCTGCACCCCATGTGTGGTCAAGACCCAAAGCACCCAGATTTGGAAATCTTAACATCTCTTCCATTATTGGCCCATTCCTGTTGAGGAGACATCATTTAGAACCCTGCATTATTTTGGGGGTTCATGTTCCAAAGTGACACTACCCCCTTCAGAGTTGGTGAGAAGTTCTGAGGCTCTTGGCCAATTAGGATATTTGGAACTCAGAACGAATTTTCCAACTGACTGGATTTGGTCACATCATATGGACAGCATAGATGTGAGATTATATAAGAATTTCTTCTTATATAAGTGCTGGTTTTCCTTCCTTCTCTGGACTAGAGTGAATGCCACCTGTTTTCCCTTGAGAGGCTTGATGCAGGACAAAAACATCCGTATGATGGGATTTGTTTACCACAAAACCAAGAAAAGCCTGGAGCAAATCCTTTGTTTCATCTAAAAAAAATTACAAATGAGTGGTTAGGGAAGCACGTGTGTGTGTGTGTGTGTGTGTGTGTGTGTGTGAGACTTCATAGTCAACTTGTGTTATTTCTTAGGCAACTGTAGAGGATGAATCTGAATCCTGACTGGAGGGAGAAGGTAGCATTTCCTCTGAAGTCTCAGGATCAGAAATAATACACGTGTCTTCAGGAGCTCCGTTTTCTACTCCTCTGTGGTCTTTGAGATTTTTTATCAATTTTTTTTCTTTTTTTTTTTTTTTAGAATTTTTTTTTTAATTTATTTATTTGTTAGAGAGAGAGCAAGCGAGCACAGGCAGACAGAGGCAGAGGGAGAAGCAGGCTCCCCGCCGAGCAAGTAGCCCGATGTGGGACTCGATCCCAGGACGCTGGGATCATGATCTGAGCTGAAGGCAGCCGCTTAACCAACTGAGCCACCTAGGCGTCCCTTGTCTTTGAGATTTTTTAAAGCAACTCCTGAGGGTCTTAAAGAAGATGGAAGAACACCGTGGCTTCTATGTATTAGAACCAGAAGTTACCCCACAGCCTTACCAGAACCAATCAGTCTAGAATCTCTAAGAAGGGATTCTAGAGATCATTCTAACCCGACCTAGTTTTATAGCCAGAGGGTTATCAATTAGGTCAGAAGCAGAGCCAGAACTAGCATCTGGCTCCCCTCTTAATGTAGGATTTTTTTCCACCGGACCAGGATGTGCTTCCTGAGAACCTCTCCATCTTAGAATTTAGCACTGTTGCTATGAGGCCTTGGAATTCATAAGGATTTGTCCCAGGTTGCCTGGTTTTGATAGATTTAAGTAGAGTATATTGGCAAAGGATCAAAACCATGGGCAGGCACAAACTCTTTTCAGAGTTCTGTCCCTAGATAAATCTGACAGGCGCCATATAATGATGAAGGCCTGACACCCACTCAGTCAAAAGATAGGTTTTTATTAACAATAAAACAACCAGCTGGATTTCAGCCAACATTACAGTGTTGGCACTGGACCACATCTATCTGCCTGTCTAGACAGATTCCCTCCAACATCCAGGTACTTGGGGAAGTGAAATGAGAATTAAGTTATAAAGGAGTAGGAGGCGCAGCCCACTATATTACGGTTTATTTCCCCAAACAGGATCCTTTCTCAAAAGTCAAAGCACGAGACTTATAACATCTAATAAAGTATTTGAAAGAGGGGAAAGATCTTCTTATTTTTTTCCATTCCCACGTATCTAAATCTACCAACACCGATATGTACACCCACGAGCAACCCCGGCCTGCCCCCCCAGCCAGACCCAGTCTACGTGCCTTGGATGCTCCCCACAACTCTTTGAGATGTCCCCTTACCTAGGTTCGCCGCCTGATTATTGTTATCCCACTTCACTCCTGAGGTCCTCAAAGAGTTTTTAAAAACGGGCCAGTAGGGGCACCTGGGTGGCTCAGTGGGTTAAAGCCTCTGCCTTTGGCCCAGGTCATAATCCCGGGGTCCTGGGATCAAGCCCCGCATCGGGCTCTCTGCTCAGCGGGGAGCCTGCTTCCTCCTCTCTCTCTGCCTGCCTCTCTGCCTGCTTGTGATCTCTGTCTCTCTCAAATAAATAAATAAAAATAGAAAAACAAAAATGGACCAGTATACTTGGCCGAAAGGTACCATATGCTGCCAGCCTTGCACCTGCAGTGGGGTCTCAAGAAAGAACCTTCAGATGCTGTAGCTTCTCAGCTAGAAGAGGGAGGAAATGCAGCAGGAGCACATGGACTGGAAGAAAAACCTCTAAATGAAATGGCTCAGTGGCCAGGTATAGAGACAAGCTCCCACATGTACGTATTATATACCAGTTTATAAGAATAAAATGGCTTTCTTCAAAGTTCCGTTGTGAACGCATGTTCCACTATTTATATATGTCAATATAAAATTATATATCTCCATTACGCATGCACACACTTGCACATGCGTGCGCGCGCACACACACACACACACACAGAGGCTAGAGGAAGGCTTCAGAGAACTAAGGTTGCCTTAGAGATGGTCTGATGCTTTTGCACGTGGCCTGAGTGAGACCTCATGCTTCTTAGCATTTTGTGGCATTCATCTGAACACACTGGGGTCACACATGTAAGAGGAAGTTGCACCTTTTCTGAGGGCCTGTGACATGAAGCTCGGCGTCCGTCATGGTACAATGATGGCGAATGGTTCTATGCTTGTATTTTGTGCTTCTGTCATACAGAACCAGTAAGGCAATTTTTTTTTTAAGCAAAAGGAAGTAGGGGAGATGAGACCAGTGATTCTTAACTAGGGGGGATTTGGGCATTTGGCCATGTTGGGAGACATTTTTTAGTTGTCACCATGCGTGTGTGTTGCTGGCGGCTGGTGGGGAGAGGCCAGAAGCTGTTAGACATCCTGCAATGCCTGGGATAGTCTCCCACCACGAAAAATGATCGAGCTCTAAAAGTTAGCAGCGCTGAGGGGAGAGTCCTGCATAGAGGAACGGCCTGAATTAAGAGAATCTAGTCTCAGTCCTCAGACTGTACGAGTAATGGCCAAGAAATCACACCTTTTGTGCCTCTGTTTCCCCACCTGCAAAATCGGGATAGCGAACACGTTCTTTCTAATATCATGAGAAGTCATGAAATTATATATGCAGAACACTGATTTCTTCAGAAGAAAGGGTCTCTATAAAATCAAAGCACGGTTATTATTACTGCACTATTATGAGCTCATGAAATTGTGCGTTAAGAACTGTACTCCTCCCCCTTGGAAAAAAAAAATTCCTCCAGGAAAAGAAAACAAACCAGAAATGATCTCATCATGATTACACCTGCCACACCAAAAAACAGACACAGTTCAGAGAAACTAAATTCTTTCCTTGCAGCAACGAAGTAAGCTGCGTCTGTAATTAAGATCTTAATAAGGGAGGCAGGAGGCTTGATGCCGCCGCAGGCCAGGAGGCAGAGCCGCCCTGCTGGGCTGGAAGCAAGAACAATTGAAATACAACCTCCCTCACTGCTTCTCGCTCTCAGGTGTTCTCCGCACAAGGCCTATTTCTTTTCTTTTCTTTCTTTCTTTTTTTTTTTTAAGGTTTTATTTATTTGCCATTGGGAGAGAGCTCACAAGCAGGGGGAGTGGCAGGCAGAGAGAGAAGCCAGCTTCTCCATGAGCAAGGAGCTTGATGCAGGGCTCCATCCCAGGACCCTGGGATCATGACCTGAGCCGAACGCAGGCACTTAACGACTGAGCCACCCATGTGCCCCACAAGTCCGTTATTTCAAAAAATGCCTTTCATTTTTAGAGATGCCTATTTCTGCAAGGGAAAAGAAAAGAACCAAGTAATTATTTACCAGTAAAGTGTACTGATTATGTGAAAAATTCGCCTGAATTCAGAAAAAGCACCTCTTAGATAATTTCCCGTCAAAAGCTGAGATAAAGTGGAAAGCAATGACACCTTCCACAGTTGATCCTTGGAGCAGCTCACATTGACTGTCTAGGGTGGCCATGTGTTCCCGAACTTTGCAAGACAGTCCCAGTTTCAAGTATCTTTCCCATTGTCAGGCATATCTTTCCCATATGTCCCGTTGCTGGGCTGTGAAACATGGGTGCCTAGCCACAGAGGTTATATATATTTTAAGCTAAAAATAAAAAGTAGGCATGCAAGTATATACCTTGCTAATGGGTCTGCCTTCGTTGAATTTAGGATTTGGGAGGAAAAAAAAGATGGGTATTGATAAGAGTCTTTGATTCAGTCAGTGGACATGCCCTCTAATTGACAAGATGATCCTCATAAGGAAATGAGAAATATTTCCAGGCCGCCTGGGCCTCTGTGAGATCCTGGAGAAGACTTGGCTTCCCAGAGAATGGGGTTAAGAGAAAGAATGCTGTTGAGCTGACTGTATCCTAATTGGTCCTTTCCCTTCCCCCATTTCAAGGTCCGCTCAACACACTTAGCTCCAGGTGTAGCAGGCTGGAGAATCAGAGAATAACATGAAGTTCTATCCCAGAGGAGCATTCAAGGAAAAGACGGCTTCAGAATTTTGCTCATGCCACTGCCGTTGTGATGGTAAGGCAACACTGCTGGTCCACTAACCCATTTCCTGCCAAACTCGGACTCATACCACACACGACTGGTAACCAAAAAAGAAAGAAACAAACAAACAATTCATCGACACATTACTGACCTGTCCTGATACACACTAAAGACTGTGAACACCAAGAAGGCTTGGAGCATCTAGGAGTCCACTTTACCAGCTTCCCGGTGTGTTGGTTTTTTTGTTATGGTTATTGGGGGTGGGGGTGGAGTGAATCCTAGTTTGTTCTTTGAGCAGAGCGCAGGGCTGGGTGACAGAGAAGCTTGGATGAGTCCCCAGTTAGCCACATTCCCCCTGGGAGTGAGGTGCTAAGTTAACAATAACGAAATGACTACTACAAATCAATGAGATTAAGGCTAATTCACATAAGAGCATAAAGTTTCCACATAACTAAAACAAAGATTAGAAAAAAATACTAAGGGCACAGCATTCTGTGTAAATACACATTGCTTTAATAAATAGGAAAGATCTGGTTTAAATCTGAACCTTATACACTTTCTGGTTTCCTGCAACTTTCTATCAAGCTTCCCGAGTGATTCCCCCCGGAAACACACTGATGCACACACATACACACAAGGAGTAAAGAAAGGAATTCAACTTCAACTCCACAGATCCTATCAAACATCTTTGTGCAATGCTTGTACCTTTGCATAGTCATGGTTGCTCAGTCTTTATTTCTGGTAATCGAAAGTATCAACATTCCATTAAGAAACATTTGCTGAAATGTAACTAGTACCTTGCCATATTAGAAATGTCAGGAGGAGGTCTCATTTGCGACATATACACCATGATTTACAAAAAGAGAAGACACCTCCTAAGCGGTGGACCCAGCCTTGGAGGAAAGATTCCGAATTGCCTACTTAAACATCCTTCAGTATCAAGAATGGTTGGGGAGGAGAAGGGAAGATGCTAGCTTTTTTAAAAGAATAAACTGGTATTTAGCAGTCTGTAATGGGGCCCGGGCAGACAAATGTACTCGAGAGCACTTGACTGGCAAGTTTCACATCTCCATGATCAGCGGCCCCAGCCCCACTGCAGGCATGAAAACATCACTGTCACACGCTGTCACAACGCATGCATATTTTCTGGAGCGCCTGTTCCATTCTCTGCAAAGTATATGCCTCAGTTCCCCTGGATCTCACTGCCAACTAAAAACTACCTTCTAAAAGAATCACTCTTTCCAGTGAATGATGGCAGCGGTCACCACCAAGGCCATTTTCCTTAAAATGACCATTCTTCAGGAAGACAGACTTTTGTAGCCAAGCTGTAATGTTCCCCAGGCTTGCATCGTCCTCATTAACCAGTACGAATGACTGCAGGGAGATGACTGGAATGTTCTAAGTAAATTGGATGGAGGGGGGTGCCGTTGATGGAGTATGAACAGGGTTTTTTGGGGGGGAGTGGGAGGGGAGGTCCCCTTCTATGCCCATATTCTTTGCAATCATCCATCACCTAGGAAACCAGCAGCTATCCTCTGCACTTTAAGTTGGAAATACAGCATTTCTTCCCAGTGGCCCTTTTTGTTTATCTTGGCAACGAGGCTTGGTAATTAAATCTGTATGTTACTGCCGAGTAATGCCACAGGCCCAGGGGCTGGCATCTCAAACCAATTTGTTTAGGTTTCTTTCTAACCCTAAAACGATCTAAAGATAGATCACCAAGACCTCTTACGTTACATCCCCTGCAGTAGGATAAGGGATAGAGTTTCCCCGAGCTTCTGTAACCCCCCACATCACCTCCTTCGTGTTTTCAAAGATTTTATTCATTTATTTGAGAGAGAGGGAGATCACAAGTAGGCAGAGAGGCAGGCAGAGAGAGAGGAGGAAGCAGGCTCCCCGCTGAGCAGAGAGCCCGATGCGGGGCTCGATCCCAGAACCCTGGGACCATGACCCGAGCTGAAGGCAGAGGCTTTAACCCACTGAGCCACCCAGGTGCCCCAACCTCCTTCGTGTTTTACCTTCAATTTTGTACACTGGTGACTTTCTCTTGTACTCACTAATATTTTTGTTATGGATAAGTGATTCTAGCAAATGCTTCCTCTTAAATTTTTATCTCTATAATGCCTCTATATCTATATATTATATATGTCTTATAATGCATACTATAATAATTGCCATTTTCACATGCCTATTGCCAAAAATGTATGATTTCCATATCCTTGCCATTATCTGATAAGATGGGTACTATTGCTCCCATTTTATAAACGAGGAAACAGAGGCCTGGTAGCAAAAGTGGGATTTGCAACAAACCCGGGTCCTTTCCACTATGCCATACAGTATTGACTCTTTTTAGTGGCAAAAAAACCCAAAACAAAACAAAGCCAAAAAAAAAAACCACAACACCCACCTCTTTTTAATAGCTCTTTGTGCAAATATTTTATGTCCTTCAACACTGAATTCAGTATCTGTGGAGTGCTGACTACGAGCAAGGTCCTGTAGTTTCAGGTATATCAAATCTTATTAACAATGGAGGTCCTGTCACTCATAAATTGTTAGCAAGGAGGCTCATCAGTGTCCTGGTCAACCCCCCGTTGTCTGGCATCTGCATTTCCACACTACACAACCAGGCCCATGGAACACTAGACAATACTCAACCACCTTTACCTAGTCACTGGGATTTCGACATAATCCGATCACTAAGTCTTGAGGCCACACTACCCTTTCCACACCTGTCAATGCAAAGAGAGCTGAGGCTGACTGAGGCATGGTCTCCTTTACTGTATGCCAGGAGCATGGTATAAGTACTTTACATCCATGTATTGTCTGGTTTGGCCCTTAGAACAATAGTCCGACACAGTTATTATCCCTGTTTTACAGATAAGAAAACTGAGGCTCAGAGAGCTTGCCTTGCCTGAGGCTATCGAGTCATAAGTCACAAGGAACAGAAATGCCTTTCTCCAAAGCCCCACTCTATCCACAAGTACATATAAGGTCAAGGCCATGCCCCTCCAGGCTGTAACAGATCCCAGGTCACACTTTTTATTCGAGCACTTGCCTAACAGTCTGCCTCGACCTCCAAATTTTCAGTGGGGCTTCCTTCAAATGGGATGCCTCTGGGAGGGAGCGGGGTGGGGGGACCCAATGGGAGTTACAGGTATCCTTTTGATAGTGACTCAATTGGAAGGGGTTAATAAGTAGGGGAGCACTAACAGAGCAGGGCGGAGGTGGAAAACAGAAGGCCTGTTGTAGGGATTACTGTCAGCTGAGCAGACAAAGGTGTAGGCCTTTGGGAGGTGACAGGATAACCCAGTAGGGTACACCCAGAGAGAGACGGGGCCAGTGAATGGGAGCAGCCAGAGACCAAGCTTTCCCACGGCGGAGTCAAAAGAGAGGTGAGAGGTAGGGGGTAACAGGGTGGGGTTTAAGGGTGCCATGTCGGGGTACCTGGGTCGCTCAGTGGGTTAAGCCTCTGCCTTTGATCTCAGGGTCCTGGGATCGAGCCCCACATCGGGCTCTCTGCTCAGCAGGGAGCCTGCTTTCCCCTCTCTCTCTGTCTGCCTCTCTGCCTACTTGTGATCTCTGTCTGTCAAATAAATAAATAAAATCTTAAAAAAAAAAAAAGGGTGGCTTGTCTACGTGGGTTGGGGAAGTGAGCTGTATGCGAGTCTGGTATTAGAGTCACATACGGACTGGGTGAATGAAAAGAGATGATGAGGTCATAGGGGCACACGATGGGGAGGGAATTTGCAAAGGGGAAAAAGTTGACAGGAAGTTTTTTTAGAAGTTTGGGGGCGGGGGTTGGTGCACGGTGGGAGGAGCAGCAGACAGGAAGCCACTGATGAATTCTGAGAAAAGGACTGATGTATATTACAGTAAGGAAAGGATGCTAAAGGAATCCTTGGTATGTCCCGCACTGTGCAACTTGCTAAATTTGGTATGGGCCGAGCACCTCTAGTTCTCCAAAGACTTTCATCTCTACGTGGGCAAGTCCTGCAGCTCTCACAATGGGTTTGCTCAATAAATACATCCATCCATCAACAATTCAGTTACCATTAAAACATCTTTAGGTGCTTTTAAAATTCCTAGATCTCACGTAAGATTTAAAGATTTTTTATTTATTTAACAAAGAGAGAGAGAGATCACAAGCAGGCAGAAAGACAGGCAGAGAGAGGGGGGGAAGCAGACTCCTTGCCGAGCAGAGAGCCCGATGCAGGGCTCGATCCCAGGACCCTGAGATCATGACCTGAGCCGAGGGCAGAGGCTTTAACCCACTGAGCCACCCAGGTGCCCCTCTCACCTAAGATTTAAAAAGGAGGGTGAGGGACCAGAGATGGAGGGCAACAAATCCAAGAGAAGACATAATTCAAAGCCGACGTGTCACAGCGAAGAAGGGGGGATTCTTGAAGTCATACATGACAGTGTCCACTCGCCTCAAGACCCTCGATCATTTTTCCTTCCATGTAGCTCAAGACAATAAGAGGATTTTCAAAGTCCCCCTCAAAAGCGTTTCATGGCACACACGTTGTTTGCCCACAGCCGACCAGAACACACGGAGCTGCGTTCCCGAGCGTTCCCGAATCCAGTTTTCTTATCTGTAGTATAAGCTCCGCCTGTACTTCCCCCCCATCTCAAAACGTTTAAGAGTGCATTTGTTGTCAACCATACTTCAGTGAAAAAAAAAAAAAAAAGAATTTGTGTACTGGTAGCCTCGATACATAATTTAGAGTTTTAGGGCAGGCACCCAGGGTTCTGAAATTGGGCAAAGCCACAGAAACTGCTCAGGTATTAGAGATCAGAGAGGCAAGGCCAGCTGAGCTCTGACCAGGCCTGGGCCTGCACAAAGTGGGCGGGGTCTCGGGGCCTCCCATCAAACACAGCTGGGCATGCAGGCTGCAGTCCCTCTCCTGGCGGATGGTGGCGACGATGTGCCTCCAGCCCATTAGAAGGGGAGCCTTTGCCTGGGTGGCTCCGTTGGTTAAGTGGCTGCCTTTGGCTCAGGTCATGATCCCAGAGTCCTGGGATCGAGCCCTGCATCCGCCTCCCCGCTCAGCGGGAAGCCTGCTTCTCCCTCTGCCACTCCCCTTGCTTGTGTTCCCTCTCTCTGTGTCTCTCTGTGTCAAATAAATAAATAAAAAAAAAAGTAGGGCGGGGGGAGCCTTCCCTGGGCAAGCCACCACCACCGAGGCACGGAGCCCTATCCCCATTGCAGGACCTGCCTTCCTATGGGGACGGGCTTGTGGACGGTTCTTAATGAATGCAGGCGGCCCGATGTACTGTTTCCCATCACAGAACCCCGCACTGAAGCCTCTTAAGACAAACGGAACAGAAAGTGCATAGGAAACAGCAGCCTCCCCAGAACACCACCACCTAGAGACCATGAAATGCAATCAGGCTAGGCTAGATGTGTGCTCCGCAGAACTGCTGTGTTCATCAGGAAGAGCTTACATTCCACACTTCTCAAGATTATTCTGAATACAGGGCCAGCCGGCAGGCCTGGAGCTGCGGAGAAGTGCAGAATGACTGGGGGTTTGGTTGCCCTCTAGTTATGTTTCCTGAAGCAGCCAAACCAGATAATCTGGTTCAAAAAAAATCTTATAGCGGCTGAATTATAAATCTCTCAGGTGAACAGAAGTCTGACTGTGCTACATTTATAGTGGGCAGAGCGACACAGGGTTTCAAAGATAATTCCTGACTCCAGGATTTTACAATCGAATAATTATCTGGCTTTACTACCGGAGTAGCTCCAATTAAACAAATAACTGCCAAACGTGTGGTACACTTTGCTTTGTTGAGTTATAGCTGAACAACAACAACAAAAAGAATCTATCCTGCAGGAATCCTGGAGATGAAATAGTTTTAAACTCCCTGGGGGACAAAAAATGCAGTCACACAGGACAGTTCAGGGAGGTGACAGCTGATTCTTTCTTTCTTTAATAGTGGTTTAAAGTCACAAGTCCTGGAGCCAGATTGCTTTGGTTCAATTAATAGCTCCCCCACTTTTTAGCTGTGTGGCTTTCAACGAACCACTTAGCCTCTCTGTGCCACAATTTCCACATTTGAAAATGAGTAACACCCACCTCACAGAGTTTTTGGGAGAGTTAAATATGACAATCCTGTATTATCACGGTAACTCTTAATGTTATTTATTATCCCTTTACCTCTGCATCATGTCCTCTACTTAAAATGACAAAATCTTCTCCTGAAATAGAGATAATAATAACTCTGTCTGTTATTAGAAAGAGAACAGGCTTTGTAAGTCAGGGACAGTAGATTTCTTCAGTCACTGGTTTATTTTATAGTCATCCCAAGGTGTCAATTTGGCATTTGGCCCATCAGAGAAATCAGTGTTTTCTTCTGGTGACAAAAAGCTATTAACATGCGCCAATCACAACCATATATTTACACCACCTGGCAGGGTGTTCAACACTGGTAGGAGCTCGCAAAGAGAAGGGTTTTTTCCCCATGAATGCCAATCCCAATTTATGTCATCAGTTGCCATGACTTTTTCTCTCCATAAGAGTAAAATGAAACACGATGACATCACTGAAAAAAAGTGATCCTAGACTTTGTCACTTCTGTCACTTTCTAGATCAAGGTACTCTGCGTCGATTTCCACCATTTATGCTTTCTAATCATAAACGTATGAACATATTTTCTCTTTGTTTTCTCCCTGCAAGGTGGTTATTATGAGACTAAAGGCATTCAACAATAGGGATAGGAGGGGGAAAGAATCATTGTAGGCTCAGGACTCTCTAGGCCAATCACTGTTCAAAATAAGGGACTGTGGAAATATGGGGTGAACCACTTCAAGAAGGGGAACTTTCCTGCCAGGTAGAAGGATTTGTTCCTGGTTCCATCCTAAAGTCAAAAGCATTAAGAATCTTCAGGATTATTCACTCCTCTGCTCTTTCCTATGGAGAAATCATGGAATAATAATAATAATAATAATGGAAAGCTAATAGTACAGAGATAACTGATACCTGTGTCTTCCCATAGCTGTAACCTTTCCACGGAGAACCATAACTCATGCCTTCTAATAAAGACTTTCGACATCTTGATTTAGAGCTTTTCAACGAGATTTATAGCTTTTGAAGAAAAGATTTATCACCGAGGTTAGCCAGTGGCTATTAGCCAGAACCGGGTATTTACAACCTCACATTAAAAAAGGATGGGCCAGAAGCTACATAATTCAGAAAGGAAGCAAAGCTGCTCCCGGCTAGCATAAACCTGAAGGTTAGACAGGTAACACAAATTGTCAGTCCGAAAGCACAGCCACCTCGCCAACCGTCATTTTAATAATAGCATGTTTGTTTAAAAGCATTAGGTCTTGTGTCTATTCTAGAAGTCACACCCAATTCACTGCAATGTGCTTCTAAGTACAGTATGTCTGGAAGCTGCTTGCCTGGTTGGATGGGGGAGCCTTAAACAAAATAAGGATATTCCGAGCAAGTTATAATCCTTTCCCCAAGAATACACAACAACAAGGGAGCAAAATGCACGGGAGAAGAAGGTAGCATGACATTCTGTAAACTACGGGGACAATAAGCTGGCTGGACACTTCAGACCCTCAGCCCATTCAAACACAAATGAAAGTATTTTCAAGAAATGGCAGATACTTATTTGTTCTTACATCCAGTATCATTTAAGGATGTCAGAAGTCTCCACCATCGGCTGTGTAACAGCACTTGCGGCTTTTAATTTCTCCCACCAAAAATCCGTAAGGCAAACTGCTTCTCATCCCAAATGCTTAAGGCAAAGGCTGAAAACCGCTGTTAAGAGCCAGTCTGAGACACTCAGCGGTTCTGATTCCTCCCTCATTATGGCTCCGGGACAGTGGAGGCCAGGCCTGGGGGAGCCCCGGAGACTTGAATTCCCCTTCAAGCTAGACACCCTCCGAATTCCAGTGGCTCCCGCGGCGCCTTTAAGACGAATTCCCAAAACTTTCAGGGGAGATGGACCATGGTATGCCGTGAACTCCCGGAGTGGGGCTCAGAGACTGGGTGTCCGCCTGCCTGCTTGCATGCCAGCCTCGGTGACGGAGACCCATCTCTCCGGGGCACAGAAGTGGTGGTGGCGGTGGGGGTCCCTGCACAGGCGTTGTCACAGTGGGCAACACACGCACGCGCACGCGGAAACCTTGCGGAAGAGGCGCCCGCTTACCTTATACTTCATCTCGGCGGCGGAGAGTTGAGCCGGTTTCCTACACTACTGAGACGGCATGAAGCCCTGGCGAGTGCGGCCCTCCATGGAGTGCACTGCTAAATGAAAGTGAGAACGGCCCGGGCCCGGGCGGCTCTGCCGGTCGCAGCGCGCCGAGCTCCGGAGCAGCCTCTGAGCTCACTGTTTTGATTGAGACCGACCGAGCGCCGACATCATTTGCATACCGCTCGCCATTGGCTGGCGGGCCAAGGTAGTGCGGAGCTCCGCCCACCTCTTAACTTCGGAAAACCCACAAAGCAGCTTGTCCTGTGGTTCTTTCTTTTTACACTAGCAGAAAGGGTGGAAAATGAAACAAAGTGGGGAACCCTCTCGAGCTTTACACCCCGTTCTCCCCCTCCAAGAAAAACAAACAAACAAACAAACAACAACAAACCGGGAAAAGGATATCCTTTTTCAGATTAACCTAACTTTGAAAGAAACCGAATTCACAGAGCGGTCTGACAGTCGTGCTTCCGTGACCTACCAACTCCTTCGTGAACCCATTTCATCTCAGAGCCATTCACCTCCCGATCTCTACATGAAACGAATTCGGGGAACAAAAGGTTTTCTGTCTCCGGGCCCCTTTTTACTAACTACCCCTGCTGATACCGCTCTCTCTTTCTCTCTCCCCCCCCTCCCCCTTTTCGTGGCTCTTTGCTTTTTTTGTTCTTTTCAATGTTCAAAGTCCTTGCGATGTCAGTCTGCAGAGGAACCAGAATACAATTCTCCCTCAGTGAAAAGGAGCTCCCCTAGCACAGGCACCCGGGCTTCCCTGGCCGGCTTCTCACCGGGGCCTCAGAGGGCTGAGTGTCAAGCGCATTCAGCGATCTCCTCTGGCTTTGTGGAGGATAAAGGTTAGATGTGACCTATCCCGAAGAGGCTGGCCAGTGCACGCCCTATACATCATCGCTGTCCACTGAGCCCTGTGTCCTTTGATGGCTGGCATTTCTAGCCCCAGCTTTGAACACTGCAGTGCTTTCCTTCTGACCTCTCTCCTGAAGATGACCCATTAACCCACCAACACTTATTATCGGGGGAACAAAAAATGCCCACTGTTTGATGAGCCTGGTTAAGAAAGACCAGTCTGTCCAGTGAAGCACAGAATCTTTGGCTCAGCCTCATGATTTCTATAGAGAAAGAGATCACCAAGGAGAAGACAGAAAACAGTCACCTTTAGCGACTCTGCAGAAGGGTAGAGCCGATAGAGGGGAAAATTCCTTTTCACTGGGTCTCAGGATTGAGACTCGGTGATTGCAGACAATAGCTGTCCCTGAGTGGGATGGGCTCCAACCAGACTACACGACTGGGATGGAAAAATCGGCTCGTATTTTTTTCCTGACCTAGTTGGATCAGAATCAGTTTGATTTCCCTCCCCCACAAATTCCCAGTGGATTAAAATTTTACTTTTATGATCCAAACAAAAAGAACAGGAGAGCAGCTGTCCTGCAAAAGTGGTTTCCAGATACAGGGCTCATAGCTTTAGATCAGTTTAATATGGCACCGATTCCCTGGATGTGAGCAGAAGCCCCCCCTCCCCCCCCACCCAGCGGTCATAATGAGGTTGACACACCCGTTCGGGCCTCAGCTTGGACTTTGCTTTTCCTCATTTAGCCTTGGAGTGAAAATGAGCCTGAGTGATTTTGCAAGGTCTTTCTGAACACAAATTAAGCATGTGGCATACCGCACTGCGAAGGATCTTCCTGACTGTCCCACAGTCTTCTGCGCGAATCATTAGTTTGCAGGAAATTGTTTCTGGTGTCTGCCTGGATCAGTCAAAGGCCTTCTCATCTGTAAGATGAGTCTTGTGGCCTCCAGAAGATCGAGATAACATTCCTTTGGCTTCCTAAGCGGTAAAGCTGAATCGTTTCGTTTGATGAGTACCATTGAGTACGTGAACACTATCTCACTCCTTTTCAGGGCTTTCGAACGGTTCCCCAAAGCATTTGCTGGGGCTTTTTGTCATTTTGTTCTCTTGCTAGAAAGTTTAATTCATGCTAAGTGGCCCTCTTGCTTTCCTGTTTCTCTCCTGTTGGGTAAGACTCCTTAAATCTACCCGAAGTTCATTTTAGGGCAGTACGGGTTGGTGTTAGTTACCTTGGAGTCGGGTAAACTGTGTTAGAATCTCAACAAATTTTCTTAATGTCTTGATTTCGGTGCCCTGAATATAAATTAGAAAAAATAATACTATCTACTTGCTGGAGTTATGAGTATGAATGAAATAATATGCATAGGGGCACTTGGGTGGCTTAGTGGGTTAAGCATCTGCCTTCAGTTCAAATCATGATCGCAGGGTCCCTGGATCGAGTCCTACTTCAGGCTCCTTGCTCAGCGGGGAGTCTGCTTCTCCCTCTGCCCCTACTTGCACTCTCTCTGTGTCTCTCTGACAAATAAATAAAATCTTAAGGAAAAAAATGAGATCATGTGCCTAGAAGTTAATAGTTCCCAGTACACAGTAAGATCTTAATTAATGTTTGCTTATTAATATTTTGTTATTATTTCGTCTTAAACTCATCACATATTATTTTATTGCTATATTATAGAATGTTATTATGATATATAAATATATCAAAATTTATTTAATTATATTAATTACAACTGTTATGACTGTTAGACTGCTGTCAATATTTTAAGTGTGATAAGCATTCAGTAAAAGGTAGAGAACGGCTTTCTAACTTAGCACAGCTCGACTGAGCACCTCCCAGCTACTGTTTCAGGTGGGGAAGTGATAACAGCAGCCCAGACGCACAAAGTCACTTCCCTCTCAGAGCCTACAGTCTACTGGGAGAGCGGGACAAGAAGTCAATGAAGATGTAATACAGTTTTGGAGTAATAAGTGCCATGAAGAAAAATTAAGCAGGGAAAGTTGCTAAAAGAAAACAGATGAGGGTTGGGTGGGGAGGCATCTTCTTTTAGAGAGCGGTCAGGGAAGCCCCTCTGGAGAGGTAATATTGAAGCAGAAATCTGAATGGCATGAGGGATCCACTCAAGGATCTGGAGAAAGAACATTCCAGGCAGAGGAAAGGGCGTGAACTTGGTATGTTTAAGACCAGCATCCAAGCCAGTGTACCTGGAGTTGGGGACCTGGGCTTCGGGTGGAGGAGACTCAGGCAGGTGGGTGGTGGCAGCCGCACTCTCTCCTGAGCGCCGGAGTAAGTCATCGACCTGATCTGAGCAGAGAATGATGTGATCTATTTCTCAGTGTTTTTGCCCTTTGTGTAAACACTCAAGGGCAGCAGGCTATTGGTTAAAATATTCAGCTGTGGTCTTAATGCAGCTTACATAATGCAGATAGCTGTTACTTTAACAGCTACCCTGTGCTCACCAACACCCTGGCAGCCCTCAACCCTGCCACTTGCCTGCTGGCCGGCCAGGGGCTCTATTTCCCCAGATGCTGATACAGGCAGGAGCAAGGGACATGGCACCAGGCACCGTCCAGATGATTTTCCAGCTACCGCTGGAGCCGGGTGTGCATACGGCAAGAAATCAAGAGGATGCCGGAGGGAAGAGATTCTCCTATGCACGACTTGGGAGGAACCCATGTGGCTGCTAAGAGTGAAGGGCAAGGTCAGAACGTGGGAGGTCAGGAAGCGAGCTCAGGAATCTAGAGCAGTCCCTCGGAAGGGGACGCAGCTACTCCGAGGGCTGGCTGCCTTGCACAGGGTGCCGCGATGTTGGCTCATAACAGCGATCTCTGCTTCAGGTCCGTCCTCTGTCTCTCTCATCTGATCTTTTCCAGTCATTTCCCGGCCTGCTTTCTCTCCTTGCTGGAATCTATCTTCCACATCGCTACCTGTTTAATTTCTAGAGTTCAGAGCGCCTCACATGGCTACTGGAATTAAAAATCTCTAGGGACCCTTCAATGCCTTTAAAAGCAAAATCTGCCGACTTTGGCATAGACTATAATTTGAGCCCCCCCTTCCTTTCTGGCCTCATCCCCTCCCATCCCCCCACCCCCCCATCCCACCCTCCAGCCAGACTGGGGGGACTCACCGATTCCAAGACACCCTTGTACTGTCCTGACTTCGCACAGATGGGTCCCTCTGCTTAGCGTCCTCCCTTCACACGTCTGCTATCAAGCCGAGCGCCAACACTACCCCTTTTGTGCTTCCTCGTCAACAACCCCCACTCTGCCCACCTCCTCCTTTCAGAACTAATTCCTCCCTCCGTTCACTATGCCCTCATTGTTCTTGGAACATGGCCCTCTTATAAGGCTTTTCCACATTGTACCATAATATTGGTTGATCTGTGTGGCCCCAGCTTCAAGGTGAGCTTCAGAGGGACAGAGTGGTATCTCGCTCATCTCTGTGTCTCCTGCAGGCTTCTGTCTCATAGGGACTCATGTGCTTGCTGCATGAATGGACGAATATGAGGACAGAAGTAACTTCAAAGAATGTCTACTGTCTGGAAGTTCTGTGTGATACTCAGGAAGGGAATGGAGAAAACTTGAGTTTGAAGGCAGTAGTGTGGCTTACATGGATAAGCAGTGGAGATAAGAGGCAACTTTTCAGAACCAACGCAAGGCCTGTTTCTGGTTCT
Source organism: Martes martes (assembly GCF_963455335.1). Lineage (NCBI taxonomy): Eukaryota > Metazoa > Chordata > Mammalia > Carnivora > Mustelidae > Martes > Martes martes. The sequence continues at coordinate 132,932,694 of NC_137893.1, forward strand.
GGCTCTTGGACATGGTTTGGTCTGAAAACTATAGCTTGTGGGCCTCCTGTTTTTGTTTGACCGATGAGCTAAGAATAGCTTTTACATTTTAAACGGTTGGAAAAAAATAAAAAGAATAATATTTTGGGAGATGTGAGGATTATGTGAAATTCACATTTCAGTGTCTATAAATAAAGTTTTATTGGAATACAGGCATCCCTTCCTTTATAGGGTGTCTTCTGAGCTATAATGGCAGGCTTGGGTCGTTGTAAATTGCCCCCCCCCACCAATATATTGTTTGGCCCTCCCCAGGAAATATTTGCTGACCCATAGTCTAGAATATTGCAAAATATGTCTATCCTTGAGTTCAGACTCAAGTATAGATCCTTCCACATCTAAGAGAAACGATTTAGAAATACCCCTTCTAGGGCCATGTGCTACCATTTCTAGTTTGAAAACAATCTACACAAACCAAAATTATTTCAAAAAACAATCCAACGCAGCAACTTTTCCATTCTGCAAATCTCCAGAAACCTCCCTAAACAAAGACGAGCCACCATGAGTCTTCCAACGGACCCCTGACGTACTCAGCCTTGATGGAAACCCTCCCAGCTGCCAGGCCAAAGTGCCACATATCACAAACATGATTTCATTGGATATTTCTCTAATATGACAACCCTAATTTTACAGGTGACAAAATTGGAGACCCAGAGAGGTCACATACCTTGCACAAGGTTACAGGGGGATGGGTGGGGGTCTAGTGTGGGAAGGCAGGCTCTCTGGCTCCTTGCCATTATGCCTACTGGCCCCCAACATCCCCTGGGAGTCTTCATTATCTGAGCCCCTGCTTGTCAGTCAGTTCAATAAGGTAGCTTGTCCATTGCAGTGGGACTAAACCCAACTAAAAAGCCAGCTGTCAAGTTGTGACAGCTTATCGAGCCCTGCTTGTCTAGACCATCTCCCTTAATCATCGTGCCTCTCTAGATCCCATCTTTCCCCTGCCTGCACCCCGTCTCCTTCATGAGACCTTTCCTTTCCATTGCGGATCTCTTCCCTAGCCATTGGGTCTCTCCCTACCTCTGCCCTGGGTCGGTGCTTTCCAAAGCTGATCCCCTTCAAAGCAATTATGAATGCTCTGTGGGCCTGGGGTGGGAGCCTGGCATTTGCACATTTTTAAAAAGATCTCCCAGATGATTGCGTGCACAGTGTTGTATGTATGGCTTGTCATTTAGTGCTTAGGTGTTGCCCTTACTGGTTCTCCTGGGAGAAAGAGCTGCTTTTCTGCGATGAGATTTCAAGCAACTTGGGGAAGGATTTATGTAGGCAACTGAGTCTTGTGGTGCATCTTCCCAGAGCCTGTGCTTTGTCCACACTCCCAGCCTGCACTGATACCAACATGGAAAAAATAAGTCACTTTTCAACCAGCAGGGGAAAGGACATCTCTCGCCCCAGGCAACAGCTTTTTTTTTTTTTTTCTTTTTATCTGTTGAGCTGGTCAAGTTCTTGGAATGAATGAAAGTCTATTATTCAAGAGATGCTCCAGATACAGTCTCGAACACTTGTTTCTTCGTGTGCTGGGAAATGGAGTGTTCATTCGCTTTCTCGCCTCTGATATTTTGGTGAAAGAGACCCAGGAAGGCCACCCAATCCTAACCCTTCCCACCCACCCCCTCCCTTAACAATGATTTTATTATGATTATTTTTTAAGTTTTTCTTCCTACCCCCTCCCTTTTAACAATAGTGTCTGAAGGACAGACTGTTTTCTGAAAGAGTTGTTCAAAACATTGTCTTACAATATTTGTTTCTGCAGATGGAAGGTGCTGTTTGTTAAAAAGGCTTGTTGACTCATGATCCCCAAATTACTTCTGATTTGGTGCTCTCTGACATCTTACTCTCACTCAGTGACGACGATCCACTGGGGAGGGGTAGGACTCTAAACGGCAGAGAATAGGAATGATTCCTCCAGAGTTCTCTTTACAACGCGACGTGGTGGATTCCCACACTGTGACGACTTTACAAGGTCTCACCGCCCTGTTTTACTGAGCCAAGTTTAACAGTGTGTCATTGTGACCTTCCTTTATAAAAAATCAACCGTCCTCTTTCCCCTACCCCATCTCCCACTGCCTTCTGCCATCTGTCACAGATTCTTCGAGGTGGCTTTTAATTTTCCTGAGGGTGAAGTGCTAAAATGGCGTGTCTTAGACCCCATCAGTCCTCGATAAACCTATGAAAGAACGCGTGAAATCCTGCACCACCAACACGCTACTAAAAACCTACATAGACCCCTTGTAAATTGCCCCTGGTGATTAGGGGTGATACCTGGACGTGATTTTGGAAAAACTGTAATTGTGAAGTTTTTGATGTTTTATATATACATCCGTAATAGTGTTATTATAACTTTGGAATCCTTAATTACTACCTTTCCCCCCGCAAAGAATAAAAAACAAAACAGATTAAATTATATGTCAAGCAACCTTGCTCAAGTCTAGTAAAATACGATAGGCAAGGATGAGGCTCCATTCTAGCATTTTAGGATTTTCTCCACGTGAAGGATTTGGGGAGTTAATTTAGGGCTGATATGATGAGAAAGACGAATGTGTGAAAGTTTACATTTCCGCTCTTTCGATGTTTCCACTTGGGCGCAAGGATGATGTTTGGTGGCACAAAAGGGCTTTACTGGTAAAATTGTGCAGGCTGCAGGCAAGGCTCTCTCCCGTTTTCTCTTGTTGTCAGGTACCTGTTATTTCACGCTTCAGGTTGTCCAAATAAACGATTCATTATGCAAAACTGAAGTCTGTTCTGCTGCTAGAAACGGCAGACCACGGATCTTTACAAAGGTCAAGGTGATCTGCCACAGACATGTAGACAGAAATCCCACGCCTGGGCAGAAGGTGGATGGCCTGTTCTTCCAGAAGGCACTACCCGCCACAAGGACATTGCTATGCGCTACGTATCCGGTAAGCGAGGACAAATGCACCAAGCTTCCTTCCTGCTCCCGTTTGTTCTTCCTTTATGTATTCTCCAGTCTGAAGTCTTCCTGTTCTCTCCTCGCATCTGTATCTACGACGTGACGTGATAACGTGACATGATACGCTGTTGCCCCTCCGCTTTGTGCTCCTGTCCAGGCGTAGTAAACAGAGACGCTTAGGGACTGTGAGCCCGACGTGCCTGGATGGGGCCAGTCTATTTCTCCAGACACACTGGCCGCTAAAATTCACCTTCCGCATCCAGCCTCCAGCCTAGCTCCAGGTGAGGGTGGGCAGGGGGGAGATAGAAGCGGAGGTGGGCTGGGCAAGAATCAGGGAGCAGGGTGGGGTGGGGGTTTTAAACACCAGATGACCACTTTCCTGGAAGGCACAGGGTAAAGCATTTCTTCAGGGTTTGGGGATGCATTCCTCCCCAGCCCACACTGGCCCTGAAAGGAGCCAGCTAACCCAGTCCTCCAAGGAAGGTGGCCTCCTGTCCCTTGCTGCCCTCACCAGCTGGGGCCACTGAGCATCCAGCAGGCCCCGTCCCAGGGCATTGGGCCTGTCTGGCCAGCCTCAGTGGCCGCCAGCTGGCGCTGAAGAGAGAGGGGAAGGAATCCGAGTAATGTGGGGACTTGGCTGGGGGGGGGGGGTTGGAGGGGGGAGGACAGGACTGGAGGAATGTGGTGTGGGGACACAGCTCAGCCGGCACTGTTCAAGCCAAGCTTTTGAAGACTTTGATTCGTTTTAGAAAGCAAACAAACTGCTCCAGCTATCAGCAATCTTTTATTTTGTCTGCGAGAGGAATGCCTCTCCAGCGTGGGCTGGGCACGGGGCGGCGGTGGAGACACGGGCGTCCACCCTTGACTTGCCATGTGGAGTGTGGACGGCGCGTTCCTTTCCGCCCGCTGAAGCGGAGAAATGCAGAGCAGCTCTCTTCCTCGAAGAAGAGCCGAGGGGGAGCCCTGCTAATTAATGAGGTTGCCCGAGACCTTGAGGCTCCCTCACTCACACCACAGGGGCTTACGGAGGTTGAGTGTAAACTTCCATCATTTGCTTACGTCCTGGCACCCTGAGACTTCAAACGAGGGGGTGGAGAAGAGGGGGTGTTGTGAAGGGTTTCTAGAACTTTGGTGCCGGTGGTTCTCGTGATTCATGCTCTGACCGGCCTCGGGAGCTTCTGGTCTTCAGAGTGGGTAGAGAGCTGGGGGAAGAAGCGAGGCTTCTGCTCATTCTGCCTCTAGAAGATTGAGGCCACATGTTCCCCTGATCCAGATATCGTCGCATCGAAATCACTCTTATATCTTCAAAAGCCATCTCCCGTGCCATTCTGGTCACCAGGAAAACAAATCTCTTTCCTCCTTGCCCAGTCAGGGCTGTGCTTCTGCTTCTCCCCTAAGCCCACCCTGGGACTCAGCTTCCCACTCCCCCTTCTCTCATTTTAACCCGGATCTCTCATATCCTGCTCTTTCCGGGTACATTCAGGCCTTCCTTATCCTAAATAGAGAGCCACAGTTCCTTGTTCAAAAACCCAGAGGCCAGACGTGTTATGGGATTCCGAATACTTCAGATTCAAAAAAACAGACTGACCTATCCCCCAGACTACACAGTTCCCAGTGGGCCCGGGGCCAGCCTCCCGTAGGCAAACTCATTCGTATTTCAGCAGGAAGATGTACAAAGACTCATGCCAAGCTGGGTAAAAGAATATGCATTACCTTGGGCCAAGCCAGGTCAGGGTTGGCTGCCAAATGAGTTGTGAAAGAACTCAGGACTTTCCTCCTTCATAACTGTGGATGAGCGAGCAGGGACCACTATACCCCCTAGTTCCTCTGGGCCCTCCCTTGGGCACCACTTCTTCCCCCCGCATCAGGCCGAGTGCTCTCTTTCTTCCGCTCGCCATGGCCAGAGGGCCAGAGTGAGCAGTCCGGAGCCTGACCTCCCAAGCGGGCCTCCTCTCTTTGGCTTCTGCCGTTCACTCTGTGGCCCACCCTTCAGGCCAGGGCCCCTCAGGCTCTCGATGGGGACGTACTGGGACTTTCCATTCCCAAATCATTTACAACACACCAGTCCGTTGTGGTGTAAGATACTTAGCAATACGTTACTAGAGAAATGGAGTAAAAAAGACGTCTGAAATACAAGCCTTGTCTCTTGTCTTTATTATGGAGTCCAGGGATATAAAACGGCCCCCCTCTAATGGCCACTGGGCTGTGAAGGGCTTGCTCTCCACCTCACTCTTGCGGTGGACCTGGGGCGGGGCAGTGTGTGGCCTGGTGGGCGGGGCTCTGCTGGTCACATTTGGAGGAGCCTTCCTCTGCCCACGCTGAGGGCTCTCCTGGACCCTTTGCCTTCCCTGGCTTCCGATGTCTCCATCACCACCTCCACGGCCACAGGCTCTTCTTGCTGTTCCACGGTCCTTGCCAAGACTTCAGTCTCCTTTCCAGACAGGACTGGTTCTGCCAGGTTCTGCCCTCAGCCTGTTTTCTTCTGTGTTGCCCCATTATGTATCATTCCTCTCTAGCGACTTCTACTTTCATTCTTGGGTAGATGACAATTGGATCTCCTGACCTGTCTTCTGAGTCCCAAACTCACTTCCTACCACACCCAAATAGTCCAGAAGTACCTCCCTATTCATGTATTGTGACAGTTAATTTTGTATGTCAACTGGGATAGGCCACAGTGCTGAGATATTTGTTCAAATATGAGTGTAGACATTGCTTGAAGCTATGTTTTGATGAGAACAACATGTAAATCAGCAGACTTTGAGTAAAGTGGATTATCCTCCATCACATAGGTGGGCCTCATCTAATCAGTTGAAGGCACCAAGAGACAAAAGTCCCCCTTTTGAAGGGAATTCTGCTCTAGGCTGCCTTTGAACCTGAGCTGCAGCATCAACTCTTCAACTCTTAACTGGATCTATAGCTTCTCACCTGCCTTGCAGATTTTGGGCTTGTCAGCCTCCACAATCATGTGCCAGTTCTCTAAAATCTCTCTCCACACAGACGCATGCACGCACTCACGCCTCTTGGTTCTGTTTCTCTGGAGAACTCTGGTTAACATACATATGAACTTCCCACTGAAACAGTGTCCATTTCTAACTATTCTATTTCTATTTATGATGCTGCTTTTGTCTCAGGTGCTTGAATCAAAAGTTCAGACTGATCTTTCGTTTTTTTTTTTTCCCTTCCTTCTTCCCACATCCATCAGCCATGTCCATCCCACATCCTCAATTTTTATGGCATAAATACCTTTCTTTCCATTTATCTGCTAATGAAGATCCCAACCACCACTCATGCCTGATCTATCATAAAAGGTATTCCCCTGTCCACGCAGATAGGCCCAAGAAATTGGCATGTGACTCACAGAGTCAACCTGAGATCTTCTTTGAGATTTTGTAAATGAAGCTTGGAGACAGATGACCTCTCTTTCTTTGGATCATAATGTGTAAATGTACATTTGGTAGTGAATATCTTTTCCTCATTGTACAGAGTGTCTATAGCAAGAGAGAGTGAGTCCACATGCAAAAATAAACAAAGGGGGCACCTGGGTGGCTCAGTGGGTTAAGCCTCTGCCTTCAGCTCAGGTCATGATCTCAGGGTCCTGGGATCGAGTCCCGCATCGGGCTCTCTGCTCAGCGGAGAGACTGCTTCCTCCTCTCTCTCTCTCTGCCTGCCTCTCTGCCTACTTGTGATCTCTCTCTGTCAAATAAATAAATAATATCTTAAAAAAAATAAACAAAGATATTTGGAGTGGAGGAATGGAGAGAACACTGATGCTGTTGTCTGTGCATCTGGATCAAGCCATACCAGACGTTCATTTTTAGACAACCCAATTCATAAGGCAATGAACACACTTTTCTGCCTAATCTATTTCGAGTTGAGCTTCTTTCATTTGCAGCTACGGTGTCCTGACTAACCCTCTGCCAGAAAGTATTCTTCTCAAGGGCAAAGACTGTACCTTATTCATATGTATCTCCTAAATGTGACACCACAGTTAGGATTTTCTCGGTCTATGTGTTGCACCGAATTCCTAGCTTGTCCTTAAGATATCAGCTACATTATGAAATCGTGTGTGAGAGGAGAGGGAGAAATGACAGAAAGCAATATTTTGTGCAGCTTCTATAATGGCAGAAATAGAATAGAGACTTAAATATGGGGAAGTCCCAGTGTGATGGCAGTTGGGGTCATGGTGGCCCAAATGAGGAGCAGATCCACCCTTTCATTGCAAATTCATTGATTGAGAGACACAGATTTCACAAGGAAAGGAAAAGCCAGACATATTTTTAGTATGAAGTGTGGGGCAGCAGTGTTTCGTCTACCTACAGATCCGTATAAATATTTATATTATATCGCCTTTCCAATTAACTTGTACTTGTTAATCACTGCCGAGATTTCACTCATCCGTCCACCGATGCTTACTAATTGCCCAGCAGAATGCTAGGCACCCTGGGAATTACAAAGATGACTATACCCAGATGCTGCCCTTCTTTCTTAAATACCTATTACGGTAGCAGCCAAGGGGACTTCATGAAGATAAACTCGTGTAGAAAAAAAAAAAATCACACCGTAAAGTTATGTAAGTTTCTATTTTAAAATCATCTGGTTCTAATTTACTAAATTTAATGCTTTAGAGTCAATGCCAAAGTACTACATTTGATTTATGGAAATACTTTAGCACATTTTTCCATCGCGCTCTTGTACAATGTACTTACCGCCCTTTTGTTATGGTTAGAAAGATTATGGAGCTTAAAAAAAAAAGCCTCTTTATGAGCTTGGTGATATTTTATTATAAAATGCCATAAGACGGAATAAGAAGTCCAGTAAACACTAATACTCACTTAGGAGCATTCCACATGGTTTAGCCTTTTTTTTTTTTTTTTTTGGTATATGTATAAAAATTTAACAGAGAGGTCTGGAAAATGGATGTTTAAAAACTTGCACTTTATGCCAAACCACTTCTTTTCAGGGCAAACAAGTACTTTAGGGCGTTGGGGGGTGGTATTTAAATGGCCATCATACTCTACTACACTGCTAACAAAATACTAATAAAGTCAGTACTGAAGGATACAGAATGTCACAGACTCAGACTTCTGGAGGGAGCTCACCGAATATTGCAGCAAAATGGAATCTAAGAATATGGACATAAACCCGCCAGCAGGGCAGAGGCGCGAGGTGTCAGGAGACACGTTACATCTTCCCTCCCTGACGTGCTCACCCACCAAAGCGGCAAAGGTAGGTCTGTCCCAGGTCCTGGGAATGAGCCGCCTCTACGTGACCTTTTGGGCTCTGGGCTTGACCCGCTCCCTTGACCAGCTCACTTGGTCATGGAAAAATCCAGACTTTGTGTCAGCCTTTTCGCCAGAGCCTCACGGGCCCCAGACATGCCCACGAAGGCCGCCCTGCATCTTCAAAGTGGCATTTAATGCTTGTGTGTATGCATTTGGCTTCCACGTTACCCAGGCTTTGCTCAGCTTACCAAAAAAGTGAAGGTTTTGCACTTTGCACCCACATACAATAAGACAGCTGCCTAGGAATTCCCCGTCCGCCCTGCAGCTTTGCATTTCTTTAAAACAAAGAAACCTCATTTTTCTTCAACAGAGTTTTGTCAACTCTTGTAAAAGAAAAAATGGGAAAGGCCAGGCCATTGAAATGTTTCCTTTCCAGCCGGCGATCTTTATGTCGTGATATGAAGGATGCAGGTGACCCAGTGCCTCAGAAGGAATGACAGGGGACTGTCCAGCACGGCTCAGGGGCCTTGAACTCGGTCCTGGATTTTTCTCCCACATTCAGACAAAGCTTGGGCAGCAAAAAGCTATCAAATGTGGCTCTTCCCTGTCTGGCCAAGACTGGTTCTCCACATCCTCTGCCCCTCCCTAGAGCCAGTCTTCCTGAAGAAAAGGGAATACCATGGTTTCTCACTCCTGGAATCTTCTCTGGAGTGTGTCCCACTTCACTTCTTCAAGTGCATTTATTTCTCCCCCTCAGCTCAAGCCTCACCTCCTCCTTGACATGGACTCCAACCTCTACTGATGAGTCCTTTTCCCAAATCCTGTGAGATGCTTACAGCCTAGCGTGGACGGTGGCATCACGGGACTGCTGTGTATCGCTTGTGAACCCCTGGCTCTGCCTTGTTTGGGGGGGGGTGCCTCATGTCTGCATGACCGTTGACCTTGGAAGCAGGCAATCCCCTATCTGACCTAGGCAATAGCCATTTGTATGTATTGACCCACAATTCACATATATACACTTTACCATCTTCAGTTGTACTATTCTGTGGTTTTGGGGATGCTCACAGGGTTGTAGAAGACATCATCACTAATTCCAGAACATTTCTATCACCTTGAAGAGAAACCCACTCCCCTACAGCAGTCTCGCCATTCCTTGTCCCTCCCTACCCTGGCAACCACGGCCAGCAATCTAATTTCTGCCTGGTAATAGCAAATTATAATGGGCTTCATGCATTTTTTTTTTTCCAGCAGCATTCCAAAAGCTGGCACAAACATGAGATTGCTCATTAAAATTTCTGTATGCATTGAAAAGGATCGCTTCGGTTGTGTGAATGCACATACATATTTAATACTTTCGAGGGAATGCAGAGCGATAACAACCAACAAATGGTAATTAAATACAGAAAGGGAAAGCAAAAATTGGGGCGGAGGGGAGTGTCTGGTGAGTCGGAGCGAGTTGGGGAGTGAAGGCTTTAGAGAGAGAAGAGAAACACTGTCTTACAGGGACAAGGACATTCCTCTCTCGGGATTTACCTTGTAAGGTCTTATCACGTGCCAGATCCAGCCTAGCAAGGACGTCATCTAAACGGTAAGAATCAGGCAGGAGCTAGGAATCTGGTCCTCCAGATGAGGAAGGACTCTGATGTTCAGAGAGGTGAATGTCTTCCCCAAGACACACAGCAAGGGTTTAATCAAAGCTTGCTGGCCTCAGATCCCATGCTCTGATACTGTGTTATTTCTTCCGAACACTGTGCAGCCATGGATCCTAGAACTGGTCTAAAAAACACACCCTGATGAGGAAATTGTTCTTCCACGGAAAACAGCCAGAAAACAGAGGCAGGTATACGTTTTCCCCGCCTGCACCGGAAAGGGCGTCTGCTGTTCTGTGCCCAGTCTCTGCGGCCTCCACGGAAAAGCCACTGGAACTTCTGGCCTTTTGCTGCCCGGAAGCCTCTCTCATCCAGAAGCAGCTTCTTCCAGACCTCAAGATCAGCTTCCCGGTTGGCACTAAGCCTCCCGAATGCCAGAGCTCCTCTGACCTTCTCCAGCTCTGGTAACTCACTTGAGGGGAGCCAGAGGCCCAGTCTTGCCCCCTTGGGTGGCCCAGCACACAGCTGTCCCTGATGGGCGGGTCTCTGAGGACTTGGTCAAGTGTCTTTGCCATCTCTCTTGCCAGCTACCTGCCGCCTCCTCCGCCTGACCATTACTTACTGACGCTCCTCGGGGCTCTGAGCTTCTCCCTTGGTTTTTCTCTCCCCAGGCAATGCCCCCTCCACTCACAATGTTTCCATAGCCGCCCATCCCCATGCTGAAGACTCTCCAGTCGTCCGGGTTGGGTAATTTTATAGGTTAACTTGGCTGGGCCACTTTGTCCCGATATTTGGTCAAACATTATTCTGGGTGTTTCTGCGAGGGTGTTTACTTTGGTGGGTGGGGTTCATCTAAACACTCGAAGGCCTGAATACAACAGAAGGTCTACCTTCCCTGAGCAGGAGGGATTTCTGAGGACTGCGTTTGGACTTCATCTGCAGCACTGGCTCGTCCTGGTTCTCAGATTGCCTTTGAACTTGAACTCTTTCCTAAGCATCCCCCATCCGATTTTGGCCTGGCCACCCTCCACAAACACATGAGCCATATCCGTCAAATACATCTCTTTCTACATCTGCACACATCGTATCGGTTCTGTTTCTCTGGTGGAGCCCTGACGAATACAGTCCCACAGATTTACACCCCAGTGTTCATCAGTGTTCACTGAAACTCTTCATGGTCACGTCAAGTCACGGGCCCCTGGCTCTCTTTCATTCTCCAGAGCTCCCCAGACGAATAGCTCCACATCCAGCCGTGGTAGCAAGCCAAAAAGCGGGCATCTCCTTGCCCCAGCTGACAACCTATCGCTACCGCTCATATTTACGCTTCGCATGTATCTTTCAAACTATGAGCATCCCTTTGTACTGTCTGTCCCCAGCTGTACAGCTCGGGCCACTCTTGTCACTCCCTGAGTCTCTGGGCTTCCCCTCAGGCCTCCCATGAATCTCTCTTTTAGAATGGCCAATCCGGTGGTGCTTGTTTGATGCTTAAAGAGTCACCTCCCAATTTTCTCAAGAAAAAGTTACAACACAAAATGACACAAAACATAAATCTCCAATGTGATCCATACCATAGCTTCTCAGACTTTCTCATGCATGCCCGTCTCCCGGAGCTCTTGTTAGAATGCGGCTCTGGGGGGCGCCTGGGTGGCTCAGTTGGTTAAGCGACCGACTCTTGACTTCGGCTCAGGTCACGATCTCAGGGTCCTGGGATCAAGTCTCATATTGGGCCCCCTACTCAGTGGGGAGTCTCTTCCTCCCTCTCCCTCTGCTCCCCCCCCCGCTCTACCTCTCTCTTATTCTCTCTCTTTCTCAAATAAATAAATAAAATCTTTAGAGAATGAAAAATAATGCAGCTCTGCTTCCATAGCCTGGGTAGGGCCTGGGGAATCTGTGTTCCCAGCGAGCCCCAAGGAGAAATGGAGCTGCTGGTCCACAGACCACTCCCCGCGTGTCCACGGCTCAGAGGACACAGCATGGTGGGTTCTCGCCTTCGTGTCTCTCCTGGAACCCAGGTGCTACAGACACTGGCCTTTTCCAGGTCCCCTGTGCCACATGCTGCCTGTCACCGCAAGGCTGACAGCACTCGCCCTCCCGACTCTCGCTCAGCGTTCAGGATTCATCTGAAATGTCACTCTGCTTACCGCGTTAGAGCTCCCTGGTTATATGCCAGCATTGGACACCGCACTTCTCCTACAGATCAACACACTTGTTACTACTTGTTCAAAGTCAAGCTTTCTTACGAGGTCATAGGCATGTGAGGGCAGGAGCCACAGCTGTCTCGTTATTGCCTCACTGGGGTAGGGATTAGAGCTGGGCACCTGGAACCGCATTCATTCATTCATTCCTTTTTTTTTTTTTTTTCCTGTATCACCGATAGGTCTGTTGGTCACTCAGTGAATACTTATTGAGCCCAGTAGCATTAGATTTGATTGTGAGTGACAGAAAAACCCTAGGACAGGTTTATACAAAGTAGAAGTTAATTTCCTTCTCATTTATGAAGAGTCTGGAGGCAAGCAGCCTGGGATTAGCAGAGGGCTTGATGAGGTCTGAAGGGATTCAGGCTTTCTCCAGCCCACGACGGTGCCTGATGCCACGACCAGCCCCTGCTGGTCTTTCTCCCAAACAGCCATTGTCCTTGGAGGTCGGAAACGATGTCAAGTTGTAAAATTTTGCAAAATGTTGGCTCTGGATAAGAGTTAGAGCCCCAGGACAAGCATAGTCGCCAAATCCTAAATTTAATTTGACACCCCACGAAAAGAAGACAATTGTATGCGAGCCTTGCTGGAATTTCCATCTGCCGCCCTTCCTGAGTTTCCTTCTCAAGGTAGCTTTCAGCAATCTCCGTTTTTCCTCAGCACAATTATGTGTGTCCTTAACACACCGAGGAGGAAGGCTGCTAGGGCTGAGAGTCATCCTGAACCTACCAAAGAGCCTTTGGCCACCAGTCTTCTGCTCACAAGTGTTCAGCTGCCTCCTCCCCAGTATACCGACGTCCACCCAGTAGGGCTCCCTCCTCTCCTAGGTCCCCGAGAGAGACTGGTTAGCCGAGTCCCGTAACCCTTTTTGACAGTCTTTGTCCCCTATGGGTGTGCAGGGGAATACATTGTGACTTTAGCTCTGAGATTCTAGAAGTGGGCACAGCCTACCATCCCCCCGCCCCTATTCCTCCAAGCCCTGAAGAGCCTTTCAACTTTACCATTCCTCCACATTTCCAAGTTCTCACTTGCCAGTCCATTTCATAAGGCCCCAGGCTCAGCCCCCTGGTTAACAACCTTAAAATGGCACTTCTCCCGGGACGGAGAAATAAAACCACACACCTGCAAATGCCTTTCTAACTTTAACTCTGATCTTTAACTGTGAGTCGGTGTGCCCTGTTCTAATTTCTCTAGGTACTATGTCTGGATCTCCCACCTGTGGAAATGTCTCCAGAAGTTTCCTGCTCTAAGGAGATTTAAGGAGATGATGGGTTATATGGTAGGCGTCTCCTTAATTTGGATTTTAAAGAAATAAAGGTGTTTCATTGTCATGGTTGTTGTTTTGCTAAAATCACCTGCCTTGGCCTGCTGTCCTCTGTTAACGGGAGATCTATGATGGGGACATTTCAGGGAGATGTGTGTTAAACAGATAGGGACATTGGCAGAGCCCAGGGTACTTAAAAGAGGAGCTCAAATTCAGGCTGTAGGGGAAACTGCTACCTTCCTTGGGAAGAAGTTATGTCCAGAAGCACCTTCAGCTCTCCTGGTTCTCTCTCCCCTCTCAGGCTGGCAGGACCCATATTAGCAGCCCGGGTTTGGAGGTGAAAGGGCTGAGGCCCTTTATTTTCTGTAGCCCCTGGCACCCTGACTCTAGGCTTCCCGATTTGTGTCCAGTTCCCTCCCACTCAGTAGGTTCCGGTGACCTGTGAAAGTCCCAAGCCTCAGAGACAGGCATTCACCTCTCCAGGGATTTAGGGAACAGAGCTACGAGGAGAAAAACAACGCAAAACTGGGAATCGGTATGGCCTCATGGAAGAATATGATCCTTTTTTTGGGTGTTTCCACAAAGAAATGACCCTTTGTATTCTAGTTGCCCAGAATCTTCCACTAATTTCTCTGTGGCTCAAGTCCAGGGATATGTTTGCCGTGGGCTCTGTATGGCTTCCTGCTTCAACATGAGCCTCTGTAGGGGGGGGGGTGGGGGGCGGGGGGCGGGGTGTGCGCCCCCGGGTGCGCATGCGCAGGTTCCGCCTCACCATGAGCCTGTACACGTGTGTAAGTGTGCGCATGCGTGCACATGCACACATTCGTGTGTCTGTTTGTACGAATATGTGTGTTTTTTCTGGCGCGGGTAAAGGGAATGATTCTCTCCTTACCTACAGCGATCAGTTCACATAATGTCTCTCCCATACCCTGTGCTTCTGCTCAGCCCCTTGGTTGGAGGCCCTGTTATTTGACTCCTGCCAACCACAGGCTGCATTTTGCTCTCGGGCCCCGAGTGGGAGACTCCTCTGCTACCGTAGTTCCGCCCTTGCTAGATCTTCGGCTCGGGTCTGGACTGCGAGGCTTGGCAGTGACAGTCAAGGCCTCTCCAGGGACAACTGGTGTTCTCATTTTCTACCAGCCCGAGCATGTCATGAACTTTCCAGCCCAGTGGCAGCTGAGAATACAGATGAACACAAAAATCAAAAAAGACCCTTGGAGGCTCTCGGAGGGTGCCAATCAAGCGAAGGAGCACAAGCTTCCTTTTGAAATATCTGAACCAGCTCGTGTCTCTACCTCGTGGTAGCTCATTTATCTCTGCTTAATTAGAATGCCTCTGCAAACCTGTGCTAATATAATTAATTCTCTGATGGTCTGCCTAGGCCAGTCTCTGCCTTTAAAGGGAGTGAGACAAATTAACCCATGCACCCAGACCCTCCCTGCACCCCCTACCCCCCACCCCAGCACACACACAATCACAGACACACACTAAAACATGATTCACAGCAAATTGGCGTTAAAGACCCTGGAAGTTATGGTTGACCTTTTCCCAGGCCTCCTGGAAGCACCCCGTTCCATGGTCAAAGAAATGCTACAGAGATACAGACATCTTAGTTCCAGGCCACTTACACTGTTTAACTATGCAGAACCTTCTACACATGCAAAGCATTACTATCTTAATATGCAAAGTTAGAAGTGACAAATATTGAAAAGAAAGTCATTCCTAGCCCGGCCAAGTTCTGTTTTCCAAGAAAAAGCTCTGACTCTCAAGTATATCATTTATTTTTGTGTGTGAATTGGTTTTGTACTCTGGGTCAACGTATCCCCAAAAAAGAGAGAGAGAGTGGGAGGGAGAGAAAAAAGAAAAGGAGAGAGAGGGAGAAAAAATGGAGGGAGAGAGAGGCAGGGAGAAAGGTCAGAAGGAAGAAAGAAAAACCAGAAACAGAGATGATAGGAAAACATCCCCCGCCCCTCAATTTCAACACAGAGATCATTCTTTTGGAAAACTAGGCTTTGAACTAGTTATTTTTAATGCTTACTGATGGCCACCTAGGAACATTGTCTTTTGGGGAAACAGTAGGAACACAGTAATGTTTGTGTTTATCTCAATCATCTGAGTTCCTTGCAAACAGCTGAGTCCCAAGGAAGTCAAGACATGTTCTTTCAAGAACTTGTAGACAATGATCAGGTTATGGTCAAAGGAAATGCTCCGACTTTAGTCCTAGTAAGTTCCTGTTTAGTTTTCTGTCCAGGCAATGTCCTATTTTGGTTTTGTCACATTCACACACATGCGTGATCGCTCAACTCACAAAAACTTGTCACATCAAACTGAGTTTTAAGTCTTGTTAATAATGATTAAAAAAAAAAGTCTCACTTTGCAGGATTGTAAGGGAGGAAAAGGTGTAATGAAATCAAATAAAACCTCCCCAGTTACAAGAATCTGGCCTCCTCCACTGAGGTTACAGGGAGTAAGTTCTCTGTAGCTGTTGTGATTTCTGAAGGACAAATTTGATCAGGGTGGATGGCTCATTCTTTACTTTTATGTCCTCCTCCCTGAAAAATCCTAGGCCTCCAGGAAAATTGCTGGAGAATATATGCTTTTTCTTTTCCATGTACAACCTCATGTGCGTGGAAACATGAACACATGTGTTGGTGAGTTACATCGTGAATATTCATGATAACTTATCTGGAATGTTCAAAGTTGGTTTCTACTTTTACACTTTTTTAATGTAAAATTTTGTGTATAGGAAACTATGGTGTTGTTTTAGAATTTAACTCTAAATCTTCTGTGGGAACATTATAAAAACGATCACCAAGGTCTATTCCTTTTTCTTGAACATAATAGGCAGTGACACAAGTTTGCTTTGAGTGTATATGTAAATGCAACATCATCCCGAGGATTGTATGCAAAGAATAAAATAAATCCATCACTCTCCCTTTCAGACAATGATGGTTCGGGCAGTGACATGATGTCATATTGAATAAACATTGAGGAAGAATTAGATTCATCTGATTATTTTGTATCGGTATTCAGTTTTTTGTGGATTGTCATTTGGAACCACCAGTTAATATCATGGCATCTTCAATCATATATTAAAAGCATGGGTTCAAATAGCCAAACTATGGAAAGAGCCCAGATGTCCATTGACAGATGAATGGGTAAAGAAGATGTGGTATATGTATATATGATGGAATATTACATAGCCATCAAAAATGAAATATTGGCGTTTGCAATGACGTGGATGGCTCTAGAGGGTATTATGCTAAGCAAAATAAGTCAATCAGAGAAAGATAATTATCATATAATCTCACTGATATGTGGAATTTAAGAAACAAAGCAGAGGATCGCGGGGGAAGAGAGCAAAAAAAGAAACAAGAGGAAACCAGAGGGGGAGACAAGCCGTAAGAGACTCTTAATCATAGGAAACAAACTGAGGGTTGCTGGAGGGGAAAGGGGTAGTGGGGTAACTGGGTGATGGACATTGGGGAGGGTATGTGTTGTAATGAGCACTGGGTATTATCTAAGACTGATGAATCAAAGACCTGAAACAAATAACACATTATATGTTAATTAATTGAATTTAAATTAAAAAAAAACAAAAAAAGCATGTGATTCAGGTTGTTAAATAAAAAGCAGGATGACCAGTTACAGTTGAATTTCTGATAAATTATAAGCAATTATTTTTTAGCATAATATATCCCATTTAGTTTGGGGGACATGTTTATATAAGAAAATATTTGGTGTCTATCTGAAATTCAAATGTATCTGGGAGTCCTGTATTTTTATTTGCTAACTATGACAACCTTACATGCACAGAGCCAGTGCTACTGCCAGGAGGGCTGTTTGAAACTAGAGGAGAAATCCCACTGGGCCTTAAAGATCATAGTAACTTCGGATAGAAGGTGCACACAACATACTGTTTTTTTTTGCCGCACTGAGGCAGAACTTCTTCCTTTCTCTATTCCCTATCCTCTCTGAGAAGCTGAGTGGGTGGAATGTCACTGGCATTAGTGTTATCTTAGAGCTGCTACTTGGGATTATTCCTATCACCAGAGCTTTAACAAGCGGCATTTTGGTTTAACGCATATTTATTGAGCGCGTACAGCTTTGCAGAGCAGGGTGCTAGGCTGAGGCTCTTTTCTCAAAGAGTTTTGGATCCAGAAATGAAGAGTAATGTGTTGACAACTGAAGCTGATTCAAAACAATGTGTGAGAAGATCCAAATAACGTACTACAGGGATGAATAAATTCTGCGAGCAGTGGGAGATGAGAGAAGAGTTCGTGGTGGGTGAAACTGGGCTGGCAGGGGGGAGGGTACTTGATGGACAGATATAAGCCAACAGCCTCCCATGCTGCAAAGATGGAACCATCAAAGCGACAGAAATAGGGATGTGTGGTTAGAGCCCTTGTGCACCCCTGGAGGGAGTAAGTCATTCATTTGTTTGTTGAGGAGATCTTTACTCAACGCCATTGAACACATTAATGTAAAATTGCAATTGTGTAAAGAGCAATGAAGAAGAGACACGTGGTCCCAGGAAGGGTAGTATATGAGGAACGACCTAGTGAGGGCAGTTGGACGTGGCGTTTGTGAGGGACACAGTGTTTGAGTTGAGCTCTGAAAGGAGAATAGAATTAACCAGGTGATGGGGGCAAAGGGGGAGATGAGGGCCTGAGAGTAAGAGGACATAAGACAGATAACGTAATATGTGCAAAGGCCAGTGGCAGAAGGAATCAGGGGCTTTCCAAGAACTGGAAGGAAGCTGGTGTGTCTGGAACACAGACAGCATGGTGGCATATTACACTAGAGAGGCAGTAGATAGCAGTTGGATCCACGCACGGCATTTTGGAATCCTTTAGAGAATTCTATCATAACACCCTGAGCCCTATGGAGCCATTCTATGCATTTAAGTAGGAATGTAGCATAATTGACATTGACTGTGAAAGAATTGTTGGCTATACTGGTGAGAACAGACTGGAGGGGAACCAAACAGCCGTGAGGAGACCAGTTAGGAGGCTACTTCAGTAGTTTGGGCAAGCGTTGAGGGAAAGCCATATTCCCCTTCCTTTCTGATGACTTATTCTGTTGCATTTTCAGGGGAATCCAAGAGGAGAAGCCCCAGGCCTCCAATCAGCATGCCCATGGAGCATCTGGGTCTTGACGGCCCAGCAAGGTGGGAAGAATCCCACACGTCACCATGTGTTGATATTGCTAGAGGTAGGGCACAGGGTATCTTACTGAAAAGTAGCGTTTCAGCAGAGTCCCGAGTGGATATTTCAGACCTCAGAGGAGTAGGGGAATGCAGGCCAACTCAAAAGCCAGCTGGCCTTGGCTGTCCAAACTGGCTTTCCTACGCCAAACACCTGACAAGGTAGAGCCCCAGCTGCCCCAGCTGGAGTCTTTCTATTGAGACCTTCAGAGTCCTAGCACTTTTCTTCTCTCACTGGTCCCTCTCTTCCCAGGTGGCGGGAGAGATGAATGGTTCTGTGACTCTTGGAACCCTTCTAGCCAATTATAAAAGCCCTGGGCTTTGGTTGGCCATATTCGCTCAACAATTACCAAGAAGTGTAGGTGACATCTCTTCCTTGGTGTTCTTGGATATTTAATTCTTGCATTATATGCTTGTTACAAACTCTGTGCATTCAAAAGATCCTCTTGAAGTATCCTTTTAACATCAACAAGTATGAATTGGTGTAGGTGACATCGTGTGTCGTGTACGCTCAGAACAGCCCCCACGAGTTGGGGGGGGGGCGCATTTGCTGACTGGCCACTTTTATGCATCTTCCAACTTTACCACAGGCCAAACCTCCCTTTGAGTAGCACTGGTCAACCTCTGACTATGTTGGACAGATGCTCATGAATGTCAGGAAAGAAGGTCAAATTCACAAGTGTAATGGCTCAATATTGGCTCTTAGGCCCTTGGAAAAATGCAAAGTATGCCCGTGGGACTCCTGGTTCCAGACCAGTCTATGTTGTGGGTTCCATCAGCCACATGGATCTTATTAGAGGTTAATAGATCCTTCAAATGGTGTAGGTCAGAGTTTTTCAACAACTATTGACATTCTAGGTGGGATAACTCTTTGTTGGGGTCTGTCCTGTGCACTGAAGGGTCTTTAGGAGCATCTCTGGCCTCCCCCCTCCCAATTTTGACAACCAAAAATGTCTGTAGACATTGGCGAATATCCCGAGAGGACAGAATTGCCCCTAGTTGAGACCCCCACTGCACTCTGCACTCCTCAGTTATCTAATGGGAAAATCAGGATCTGGAGAGGGAAGAATGCTTTTGGAGGACCCACAATTCTACAGAAACAACCCTAGAAGGGGACCTCAGATCTTTGAATTCTAGTCTGGGTTTGTCTCCCCTCTAGACCCTGTTCCTTACTCCTTCCCTTTTGTTCTAATGTCTTCTTTCTTGCATCCTCTTACTCCTGAGGTTTTTCTGGAAGCACTAAGACATTTGCTCCATCAAATTCCAACCCAACAGAAGAGTAGGTCTCAAGCAAAACTCTAAGCAAGATGAGAACCAAAGCTTTTCATGTCTGCCTTGTCAGCAGCCCAGCAGAGCACTGGGCACAACATAAACGCCTTACATGCATGGGTATGTTTGTGTGTATGAGAGAGAGAGAGTGTGTGTGTTTTAACTGAGTACCAAAAAAGTTATCTTCTTTATTCCTTGTCTTCTATTCTAGTGAGTCATGTCTTGCTCACGGACAAGGGTCTTTCTCTCTATCTTTTGCTTTTAAAACAGATTCTCGCGGCCTTTATTCACACCAAGGCGTAAATAACTGGTAATAACCACAGATGATAATTTTCTACAGAGTTGGCATATCCTGAAGGAGGAAACACACAACTTCCTGTAACACAGAACTCTGGGCCTTTTTCTAAATGAATGGTGTAATAACAAAGTCCAAAGTGAACACAGACAAACTTCGATTTCATCACAGCTACCCATAACACGTACAACACTCCATTTCTTGGTGTCACGGCGTACTCACACGACTCAGCGCACTGGGCCTTGGAGTGCCGTGGCAGGTGTACCCTGGCCAGGCTGCCCGCATGCTGGCGTTTTCCTTACAGGACAACAACGCGAGAGCTGGGTCCCAGCACCCAAGAGACGGGCCCTTCCGGAGAAGGTGTGAACGTTCTTCTCTGAATTTTACTGACAGCCAGCTTCACTTAATCATCTCACAAGTTTGCTATCAAGAATTTGAAGGGAAGTGGTTTTGTGGGTTTGAATGCATTCTTTATGTTGAAGTATTGTGTCCCTCAGTTATGGATGGGAAGAAGCGTTTTTGCTCTCTGACCTGCTTTGGAGGCCAGTTTGCTGCCTGGGCTCTGCTCGTGGAATCTGGATGAAAGGTTGTAGTTTCGAAACCACCTGCAGTCGTGAAAGGGGTGATGCCCCCTTAGTGACTGTGACCGCACTTCCCTCCTGGAGTGAATGTGAAGCTGAGAGAGGTCATGAAGCTGTCAGAATGCGTGATGTCTATTCAGATCGGAGGACACAGAGTCATAAAGCTTTCAGGGCTGACGGTGCCTCAGAGCTGTGTAAAGCTGGTGAACATCGGGGGGAGAGCTTGGTGATTTATTACTTCATCGGCTTCTGACATTGCAGATGTTATTTCTGCTGCAAGACGAGCTAGAAGAGCTGTGATATGAAACCAGAAAACGCACACCTCATTTCTCTCTGTTGGCTCTTGGTGCTGCTGGTGGTTTTTTGTTGTTGGTGGTGGTGGTGGGGGGGCGGTGGGGAGGCTCCAATGGAGTCTCATGGTGCAGGATGGAGGGAGACCTGGAAACATGACCCAGAGCTGGGCCATGTGTGGGAAGGAGCCCGCCATGGGAAGGAGGCGAGGAGGAAAATGTGCTTGGCCTTTGTGCAATGCCAGGTGGGGCATCCCTCTTCACCCAGTGACCCCGGGGTGAGCTGAGCAGCCTTACAAAATAGAACTCTCTGGCAGAATGAGGGCTCCTCCCACTGCCTTTGCTGTGAGTCTGGCAGGGAGTGCTGTTTCTGCAAGGAAGGTAGTTGTGGAAGGCATTGGCGACCTGCAACCTGGTTACTCAGAAGCCATTCCCAGTTAACCTAAGTTTAACGATCCTTTGCCCCTGAAGGCTAACTTGAAAGAGAGGCAGAAATGATTAGTCCCAAGTTTTTTTGAAAGGCAAATTATTTGTTCAGATTCTGGGGAATTAAGTATCTGGTCATATCCTTGAGACCAACAGGAGCCCATGAAAGCCTGATGTCATAGGCTGGACTTTGAAGGCAAGTTTTCGTCCTGTCCCCCAACCCCAGCCTTACAAAGCGGGGGACTCTGTGAATAATGTTATGAGTACATATAGCAATTTGACCTTAGAACTCTAGGTATACATTATTATTAGCAAAATCAACTGTATATACACTGGGATTCTTTTGTATGCTCTTACTCAAAGCAAAAAAAAAAAAAAAGAAAAAAGAAAAAAAGATACGCTACAAAAGGAACACACAGACATGCGTGGTCTGAGACACATTCCCTCACCTTCCCTGGGGTTAGAAAAACAAGCTGTGACTTTAGGAATAATCAACATCATTTCTGCTTTGCCAAATAATACAGGTAGATACTGTTTTAAGATAGACTGAGCAAGTATCGATACTCACCAGCCATTTTTAACATCTAGGATGAGGACACTGAAAACAACATCAACAGGTCGAACCTTTGCGATCAGGTTGGATGGTCACCTAAATGGTGTGGTGGTGGGAACGCAAGAGGTGTGACTGGCCCCTTAACACACACGAACAAAAACAAACAAAAACTTCTAGAAACACAACTTCTTCCCCGTCTGCTTGCCTCAGTGACAGAAATGGTACCATTGGGAACTCATTCATTTAGCTTTCCTTTTAAAACACAGATAACTCCCTTAAGAAATTAAAAATAGAGCTCCCCTATAACCCTGCAATTGCACTACTGGGTATTTACCCCAAAGATACAGATGTAGTGAAAAGAAGGGCCATGTGTACCCCAATGTTCATAGCAGCAATGGCCACGGTCGCCAAACTGTGGAAAGAGTCAAGATGCCCTTCAACAGGCAAATGGATAAAGAAGATGTGGTCCATATATACAATGGAGTATTATGCCTCCATCAGAAAGGATGAATACCCAACTTTTGTATCAACATGGTCGGGACTGGAGGAGATTATGCTGAGTGAAATAAGTCAAGCTGAGAGAGACAAGTATATGTTTCACTTACTTGTGGTGCATAAGGAATAACATGGAGGACACTGGGAGATGGAGAGGAGAAGTAAGTTGGGGGAAACTGGAGGGGGAGACAAACCATGGGAGACTGTGGACTCTGAGAAACAAACTGAGGGTTTTGCAGGGGAGGGGAATGGGGGTTAGGTGAGCCTGGTGGTGGGTAATAAGGAGGGCACGTATTGCATGGAGCACTGGGTGTGGTGTGTAAACAATGAATCTTGGAACACTGAAAAAAATACAAAATAAAATTTAAAAATATAAAAATAAAAAGATGAAAAATAAATAAAAAATAAAATGCTGTATGAGAAATGAAATTTTGCTTGGACAATAAAAAAAACACAGGTAACTCTATAAAAGGGCGTTATATTGTCCATATTCACTTACATTATGGAAATGTTGAGTTCTTTGTATTTGTCCAGGTCTATTGTAGTTAAACATGTGTACGGAAGAGGTTTTTTAAAATTTTTTTGATGAGGTTTTTTTTAAAAAGAATTAAAAAAAATTTTTTTAAAGATTTATTTATTTATTTGACAGAGAGAGAGAGAGAGAGAGAGAGAGACAGCGAGAGAGGGAACACAAGCAGGGGAGTGAGACAGGGAGAAGCAGGCTTCCTCCCAAGCAGGAAGCCCGATGTGGGGCTCGGTCCCAGGACCCTGGGATCATAACCTGAGCCACAGGCAGATGCTTAATGACCGAGCCACCCGCATGCCCCTTAAAAAAGATTTTATATAATTATTTGAGAGAGAAAGGGAGAGTGCACACGGGGAGTGGGGAGGAGCAGAGGGAGAAGCAAACTCCCCGCTGAGCGGGAAGTCCCACAGGGGTCTCAATCCCAGGACCCTGGGATCATGACCTGAGCCAAAGGCAGATGCTGAACTGACTGAGCCCCCCCAGGCGCCCCTACAGAAGAGTTTAACAGGAGGATTAATAGTAATGAACAGAGTAGCTCCCCAAACACCTTCTTCCTCCTTACAAATCTCTGCCCTAGCACACCAAAACTGTCCTGTCAAAGACAGACTTGGGAAGGCAGTCGTGGAGCGAGGTGGGCTTAGAATCAGCTGGGTCAGCTTTCAAATCCAGACTCTGCCACTTGAACGCTGTATGCCTTTGGGCAAATTACTTAGCCATTCTAAGTCTCAGGTTGCCCGACTATAAAATGGAGTCAATAATATTTACCTTGCAGTGTTATTGTCAAGATTAAAACTGATGATGAATGTGGGGTGCCTGGGGGGAGTCTCAGTCAGTTAAGCATCTGACTCTTGATTTGGGCTCAGGTCATAATCTCAGGGTCTTGAGATCAAGCCCTGTGTTGGGCTCCACACTCAGCATGGAGACTGCTTATGATTCTCTCTCTTCTCCCTCTGAACCTCCTCTAGCTCATGTGTGTTCTCTCTCTCTCTCTCTCCCCCCGCCCAAAAAAAAGTGCTAAAAAATTGATGATGAATGTAAAGCCATACAGTAAATATTCAACACATGATGAAGATTGCAGAGACAGGGAAGATGATGATTTCTTGCCCCACTCCTGGTCAGCCCAACCGTGGCCTTGGAGCAAAGGGCCGACAGGCCGGGGGAGCACAAGTGTAGGAACACGTTTGGCAGGTCCTAGATGCCTTGAGGATCCTGGGCATCTGGAGGTGGGAAGGGTGTGGAGGAGGAAGATACAGTTGGCTAATCATGGAAGACAAACTATTTCTCAGTTTTTCTGGGGGCCGGTCTTCTTCACACCTTCCATCAAACATTCTCCATGCTGAAGAGTGTGTGTGTGTGTGTGTGTGTGTGTGTTGCTGATGAATTCTTTTGGGGTTGGTGCTAGATCATTTCCAGAATTTGATTATGACCCAGTTGGCCCACTATGGGCACAAAGCATGCACTGTTACGAGTAATTTTTTAATTATTATAAGAACTAAGCCGATTTGGAAAGGAAGCTCAGATGTCGCATGAGATCTGTTGTGGCTCCTGGCAATTTCCTTTTTGACAAGATTTGAGATGCCTGAGCAACCTAGAGTACTAGGTGATCATTAATGACAATCATGATAAGTAAGGATAAAAATCTTTAAAAGTGATGATAAAAAAATTTACATTTGCATTGATCTTTTCAGGTCTCCTAGCATTTTCACACTCAGTGTCTTAGTTGGTCTGTATAACAACTCTGTAACATAAGCTAAATAAAGGAAGTTAGTAGCTCCATTTTACAGATGGGAAAACTGAGTCTTTAGAAGGTTTAGTAACATTCTCAACAGTGTTTTGCAGAGCTAGGATGAGACCCTGGATTTCTGGATGCTTAGTTTATACTAAAAGACACTAAGAGAGGTAAAACAGCTTATCCGTTTTTGAAATCAACCTATATGAGTCCTTTTTATTTGCCGTATGTCATGTAGGGCATTACAAATACGAAGATAAATGTGTCACAATCACTTCCCTCAAAGAGCAGTTGAATTGTATCTTTTCTTTTATAAACTGTACCTAGTTTATAATTTTAATTTTCCTAATTAAAATGGAGAGACAAGCTACCTGGCAAGTATGACTATTTTTATGGGAACCACTGAAGAGATTATATGAACACGGGTCGTGGGAAATTCAGGGTATATGGTGGTTATTGGTAACTTACACCTTGTTTTTTAATCTCATTTTCTCTCTTTCCCCTTATTTTTGCTTCACTCAAATCCCCAAACAGGCAAGGTCTGGGCAGTGAAAGGTCACGCTGGCTCAGAGGTGAAGCTTCCAGACCAACCCGCCATTGCTGCTGTGATGTTAGATTCTTGTCTCACCCCGAGGATGTCAAATTTGGAGCTCATCTCTTTGGAAGACACCTCCGTCTTAACCACCTCCCCAGTTCCCTAACTTATTCTGACCTTGAAGCGTTTCTTATAAAGAAATAGACAATCAGACACCTTACATGTTCTGGAGAATTCCCCAACATGGAAATTCAGCAGCAAACAGGTGCCTAGCCCGATTTGCAAAGGGCTGTGGTTTAAGGAGGCCCTTTGCCTTGAAGCCCACGAGTCCAGGTTCTGTTGCCCCGAGTCGATGGTGCATAAGGTCTGGCTCTCAGATGACCAGCGGAGGGCAAGAGGTAATTAACGAGAAACTTCCCGGAAGAAAGAACCAAAGAGGCTTTGCTTTAAAGATTTACTTTTTCTGCACCTTGAACATTTCTGGCAGCTGTATTGCTGACAGATTTGTGGCAACATTCTTCTGGCCTAGGTAAATGTTTGCTCTGTTTTTTTTTTTTTTTTTTTTTTTACCCCACTTCGTGCATTCAAGAGCGTATGGGTCTTGAATCCCTCCCTGCCCTTAGGTGGAAACACGCAATCTACCCTTCTGAACGTAGAAGAGGGAAAACATAGACTTTGTTCACTCCCCAGATTCTCTGCTTGAAGCAAGTTTAGGAATTTATGTGTGGTTGGAATGGGGAATGAAGACTATTCTGGAACCTGGCTACCACGCCGTATTTCCAATTTGGCTTCAATTGTTATGTCAGGATAGAGAAAAGCATTTCCATCCACAGAGCCCAGAAAACCAAAATAGAAAACCCTTGAGTTGAACACAATATAGATTTGTTAAAAGCGTAAAATAATTTAAAGCCTCGCAAATACACAGGTGAGAGGTTTGCAGGAGAGCAAGGGAGAGCGAGAGGCCTGAATTTCAGATAGATGTGGTTTTGTAAATCATGACAGCTTTATATGAAGGTCACACGTAAAATCAGGTGACGTTTTAACATACAGAATTATGCATTAAAGCATAGACTCTGTGCCAGATTCTCACCCAATAAAATTAGATGGAAATGGTCCTATAGAAAAGAAGTTATTCCATTATTTCCCCCCGCAGTATTCCTGATGGTGAAAATCGAGGCTAACTAATAGCGTAGAAGGGAACCTAAAGGGAATGAACCTTAAGCCCTTGGCTAATTTTTAATTCTCATGATTTCATGATATGCATAACAATTGCATGTTGGGTTTTGAGGCCGTTTTCAAATGATTAAACATATGCTCAACGTGGGGTATGTATTCCAGACAAACCATTGTTTCAATATTTAAAATCATTTAACTTGGATAATCAGACAGGATTTTGAAGCTTTTGTGTGTGTGTGTGTTGGGGGGGGTGGTTTGGTGCTGGTGGTTCTGATTAAATGTAGAACAATTCAAAGGAGTTCAAGAGTCTGGTCTGCATGATTAATAGTCTGCAGTGGATATTAGAAATCCAGACAGACTAAAGGCAAAATGCCTTCCTCTCGTAGACAGACTGTATTCTAACCTCCGAGGACTCTGCACAATTTAGTCACTCTCTCAATTCGACTGCGTTTGCCAACCCCGGGCGTCGCTGGATCAGAGAGTAGTGGAAAAAAACCCCTCCCAGGAGTGATTGTATCAAATTCCCCGAGTGTTTAATCTGTCTGGCACATGGATGGCCCTCTTGGGCTGCAAAGAGCGCTCAGCAGAGAGAGCCGTCTCGGGCTGGCGTGCCGGTGCTCGGAAAGTGAAAGCAGGCGGTTGTAGTCCCCTCCCCAGCCTGCATTCCTGGTCTCCCACATCATGAGGCCGTCGTTTGGTCGGAACGGGAGAGCGTGCCTTAAGGTCACACGTGGATAGGTGCATTTCTGTCTGCGACATTGACACCGGAAGCCTCTCACCTCCTTCATGGAAAGGAGGCTCGTGAGTTCTCACCAAAATTTGAATTTATGGTTCCTTAAGCCTATACCCTTGTGAACCTTAGTCAAGGGGAAGAGCAGCCCGTTTCCCTCCAAATAATCCACGTGGAGCATCCTCTGCTCTTTCTGGGTTCAAGGCTAGACTTTGCCATTTATTAGCTCTGACTGTGGGCAAATTCCTCACTTTCTCTATGTCCCAGCTTCTTCAGCTTTATTTATTTATTTATTTATTTATTTATTTTTAAAAGATTTTATTTATTAATTTGACAGAGAGATCACAAGTAGGCAGAGAGGCAGGCAGAGAGAGAGGGGGAAGCAGGCTCCCTGCTGAGCAAAGAGCCCGATTCAGGGCTCGATCCCAGGACCCTGGGATCATGACCTGAGCTGAAGGCAGAGGCTTAACCCACTGAGCCACCCCTCAGTTTCCTCAGCTTTAAAACAGGGACAATAATAGTACCTTTGTCCTAGGGTTGTTGTAAACATTGACCAAGTCCACTTACACATACAGATTAAAGTAGTTGCCATATACATGAGAAGTTAATATTTATAACAACAACAACAACAACAACAACAACAACAAATCCTTTCTTTCCTGGGCCCTGGAACATGTTAATAGAATTCTCGATACAACCCCTTTATCAACAAATATTTTCCGAATACTATTATGTGTAGGGTATTCTGTTGAGGGCTATTTTTAAAAATTTTTTTTTATTTTTAATTTTTTTTATTAAAGATTTTATTTATTTATTTGACAGAGAGAGATCACAAGTAGGCAGAGAGGCAGGCAGAGGGAGAGGAAGGGAAGCAGGCTCCCCGCTGAACAGAGAGCCCGATGTGGGGCTTGATCCCAGGACTCTGGAATCATGACCTGAGCCGAAGGCAGAGGCTTTAACCCATTGAGCCACCCAGGCACCCTGAGAGCTATTTTTTTAAAAAAGATTTTATCTATTTATTTGAGAGAGAGAGAGAGTACAAGCCAGGGCAGAGGGAGAAGAGCAAGCAGACTCCCCTCCGAGGGCAGAGCCCCACTTGGGTCTCAATCCCAGGAACCCAAGATTATGATCTGAGCTGAGGGCAGATGCTTAACCAACGGAGCCACCCAGACGCCCCTCGAGAGGTTTTCTGACACTCGAACCATGTAACTGTTTTGGCCTTTCCATGTGTTCAGATGTGTCTAGCAGACTGAAAGGTCAGTCAAAATTTGGGGGGAGGGTGACAGGAGGCAAGAGTACACTGGGTGACACTTGAAGAAGTTGGGGTTGATGCCTTGAAGGATAAGAGCTTAACACCAGAACATCAGTGTGGAATCCTGGGATAAGTAATCCTCGGTTATTTCATAGGTCCATTTTGGGAATGAGTGGGGATGTTAAGAGTATATAAGGAGGGCTTTTTGGTGCCCCTTAGAGTAGCAAGGTATGCCCAAAGGGCGGAACTCAGTGGCAGATCCTGAGGGCGGACATTTAGCAGAAAGAAGGCTGGAAGAGACAGAAATGGTGGCTTAATCAGGGAAAGGGGAGGAAGAAATGGCTCTGGACCTTCTAGAGCCCATGGAAAGAGACTGGGAAGCAGGGAAAGAGTGACCACCGGCCTTCCCTGGAGATGGGTGAAGGGCTGTGGGAGAGACACCAGGGTCTGCTTATGCTGTCATTGTGAGAGATGAAGAGGTGGCTGTGTGCCCAGCGTGGCGTAGAGAGGCGAGAAGAGATGCGCCCCACAGCTGACAGGCCACCTCAGGAGCAGGTGTGGCCTCCTGAGTGACTCCCCCAGAGAAGGGACCAGGGAGCTGGGTGGAGCCGTAGGCCCCAGCATCCAGCGTGGGCTGAGACGTTCCCGCACTGGGAACCAGCCGTCTCCTCCAGCCACCATCCCGGAGCAGAGTCTGTAAAGCTCGAGGGCAAGAAACGGTCACCCAAGGGTTGAATCTCTGGCCAAGTCGTTCTTTGAGTATGAAAGCAGCAGGCAGATATCATCGAGGGTTGAAAAGCTCAAGAAATACAGCATCTGTGGGTCCTTTTTGCAAATAAAAACTGTGTCTTGAAAACCAATCCAGCCAAATAAAAAATGAATCAAAATAAAGAATTCAGGAACTGAGAGGCTGTGGATTCATTTAAAATAGAACTGAGACCGAAAAACCGTAGGAAGTATGGCTAAAGAATGGAACTTAAAGGTCACATGTAAATATTATAACTACTCCGACTGGGGATGGGAGGAACAGGGGTGGGGAAAAAAATACGATAACTTCCTTCCTCATCTTCTCTGTCAGAGAATCAGTAGATACTCCCCGGTGTTGAAAAGGGGGCAGTTCAATAATAATTTCAGCTCTTAAAATTTGGCATCCGTGTTTTCTTAATTCAGGGAGATCTTCTCAGAACCCGTGTCTTTAGTGGTGAAGAAACATGTGTCTGAAATGTGGCAGTTTCTTCAGTTTTGAGTTCCTCATCTGAAAATGCAGTTGAATTCTTTCAATTTAAAATTGCATGCGTATCATCTCATTTTTGTAAATGTCAATGTGGAATCATGGGATGATTGATCCTGGGTTATCTGGGCAAGGAGCTTCCGTGTATCCATCAGGCTTTGTCCCTGTAGAAGTACACAGAGAGGTGTTTGGAAGAATGCGTGTCAACTATCAGTTGTGGTTCTATTTCTGCGTGGTGGGATTTGGGGTGATTTTTAGGTGTCACTAAATTTTTTTCTGATATTACTTGAATTTTTCGAGAGTATTTGCTGGGCTTTAATTGATTTCATTCTTTCAACAAATCTCTGCTTGGAGTTTACAATTTTAGTTTTCCAGGATGTGTGGATTGGGGACACTTGTCTCCAAGAGCTATATCCTGGGATAACAATTTGAATGAATTCATTCATTGTCCTTGTGTCCTTGTGTCCATGCGGTGTCCTTATGACCAGTAATGTCGATGGGGAAGTTATTTCAACTAAAGCTGGTCATCTTTTTACAGAACAAGAGGTCATTCTTTCAGAGGGTTGGGAGTAAGAAATTGGGGGAGAGGTATTACTGGTACAGGTGAAGCGTATTTATTAAATAAAGCCCTCAACCGGTCGTTCTCAACTGGGTGTGATTTTGAGCCCTTTCCACTCTAGGGGATATTTCGTATTGTCACAGCTGGGGTGGGGAGTGACATTGAGTAGACGGGGTTCAAGGATGCCGCTAAACAGAAATCCACAGGACGGCCCCCACCACGAAGAACTCTCTGGCCCCAAATGTCAATAGTGCCAGTGTAGAGAAAACCTGCCCTAAAGTCTTGGAGAAGAAACCGTGATATAAACAGTTAATTGACTCACAAGAGTGAGCCCGGAGGTAGAGGATCCTATCTTGGAGATGAAATCTAAGAAGCTAAGTTTATTCTTTCTGGCCACTAGAGTTCTTAGTCAGATACATTCATTAAAAACAACTGCTCTGCTTTTTATTGGGCTCTAATTAGGCTTCCACTACAGTATCGTTTCTTCTGTCACTGATGGATGAGAAACCGTAATTGTAATCAGGGGCGTAAGTCTAAGGAGCGGTTGGTGCAGTTTTCCGTGGTACCTTCACTACCAGCCCGACAGAGTCGGGTCTTTGATCGTAATTCTTACTAGCTCAGCATGGCTGGCCAGGCGATCTGAAGTCTGTGACACCAGCGGATGGTCTGGCTTGGTTGCATGAAGCAGGAAGTTCATGCCGGAACCGCCGGACCCATCTGGTGAACAAGCATGTAGGGAACGAACTACCCTCTCCTCATTCACGTTAAGGACCATCCATCAACGGATGGGAACAGGGTTGGCTTCAGTCGAGCAGATATTTTGCTCTCTGCCCAACAGGTTTTTGGGCACCCACGCCCAAGAAAAGTTGCACACAGTGGAATTAGCTATCTGACTCGTGACTACAAACAGCCCTCATGTACAAAACTCTGAGCATCTCTGGTGGCTGTTTCCAGGACCTCTCCCTCAAGTCAGAATTCCTGGATGTCAGTGACTTTATTTTAGCCACAGTCATTTCTCTCTGGCCAGTGCTTCCTGCAAATGTGTCTTTTCCAGGGACTCAACCTGGGACTGGCTTGTGACATAACCATCGGGCTTTATCACACAAAGAACAGATTACTCTCACGCGCCTTAGACTCCAGGTGAACTAATGAACCAGATTTTTGGTCTGAAGCTTTGATAAGGTCAGCCGTCTTTGCACAAATAAAAAGCTACCATTTCCTTGGCTTCAAGGAAGTAGTTTTCAAGTACCTTTTCATAATGCCTTAACACTTGTACTTTGACTTAACTCTTCTAGCTTATGAAACGTAGAATTGGCTTTATTGTGATATAGAGTCCTTTCGTACTGGGGAGCAAGGTGGGCATCCAGGGCTGTTAGAAGCATTGACTTTCAGCGAAATACGTTGATTGCTGTGTATATTATCAATTTACGACAGAAATCCTAGGGGTAAGAGCACGGGGATGTGTTGATGCAGCATTGATGAGCTTAGTAAGACGAGAAAGAACATGCACCTGTTATCCATGATTATTGAGACATGGGTCTTGTCTGGGGGAGACAAATTGCTTTTCTTCAACTTTTCTCCATAAGTGAATTCTGTATGAGTATTTTATCTGGGGCTTATGATAGAGCTTATTTCTAAGCATATGCCATGACCATAGATGGGATTTAAGTTGAGAAACGTGAAATGTAAAAGGGGGACCCCACCCCGGCAGCATTGCCTCACGGTGGTCAGTGCCCTCGACCGCAGGAGGGGCTCAGTTCGGTAGGCTATGAATCCTGACATTCTCCGTTCCTCCAGAGCTGATGAGGCTCAGAAGACCGTTCAGAAGACAGAATGAAAGTTAATTCAGAGCGAGAAATATTACCGCAGAATAAGTCAGAGCACTGATGTTATCATGAATTCCATATGAGCTGCGAGAACATCACATCTGGGGATGGGACGGTGCGTCACATCTGTGCTCTGCTCATTCGTGAATGTGTGTTGCTGAACTTATTTCCAAACATTACTGTATTGGTGGGGGCTTTTTTTACTAGAATTTTTTCACAAACGGAAGATCCTCAAAGTATGTCTTGATTAGCCTTTACTATTCTATATTACATTTTGGCACTCCTAAACAGTCTTTCGAGCCCTCGGTGTAGACGCTAACCAACTAGTAGATTTCAGGCTACTGCAAGATGACGTCGCCTACAGTCAGCTGTTGTGTTTTTGTGTTCTTATCTTTGCGCACTGATACTTGTGCAATTATTTGATTTTTTAAAAAAAATATTTAATTTATTTACTTGACAGACAGAGATCACAAGTAGGCAGAGAGGCAGGCAGAGAGAGAGGGGAGGAAGCAGGCTCCCCACGGAGCAGAGAGCCTGATGCGGGGCTTGATCCCAGCACCCTGGGATCATGACCTGAGCCGAAGGCAGAGGCTTTAACCCACTGAGCCACCCAGGTGCCCGCAATTATTTGACTTTTTTTTTCCCAGTTTCGATCTGACTCTTTAATAAAAGGAAGCAGAAAACAAAGCGATACATGAAATGTTCAAACTATTACCTAATACAATTGAGTCTTTAGACAAAATGGCGAACCTTAGTTTCCAGTCGATGCTTGGCATGAGAAAGAATGAAATTAAAGAACATGCAGGAAATGTTGAAAATACATTGTCAACTATTGTGCTGAAGCATTTTGATAGTAAACTTCAGCTCCTTGAGAACTGGACACTTAGAAGACACAAATCTCATGTTGGGAATTTTGCATACAATTTTTAGGAACAATGATACTACCTGTGGGGGAAAATTAGGGCTTTCTTAGATCTGAAAGAAACCCCATCTCCCTAGAAGTTTTCTCTGTACTTGAAAGCTCTGAAAACCACGGGGCTAACATGCTCCAATCATAGTTCAGAGCAGAATCTTAAGATAAATTCTTAAGGCATCCTTTTCCCTCTGCAAAGTACATTCTCTTGCCCCCATGAGTGAATAGGGAGCACATTCGTCAGCTCCCTGCACCCAGACCCCATGGAGTCTACGACTCTTTTGCACACTAGCCTTTCCCCAGGCACGACGCAATGTAATGGCCTGTAATTGCAGAAGGCTACTTCCTCCACAGACTTTCTTAAGTCTCCCTTAGTGCACACTTGCAAACGCCCTCAAAGGTGGTTACTCCAGGTCATGGGTAAGTCCAAGCATTTTCCCTAGATTATCTAAGAGGATCACCTTTCCTGATTTTTATCCTTAAGTTGGACTCATTTATTATCATCCTCTCTGGCCTGACTCGCCCTCGAAGAAATATTAGTTTCACGCTAAAGATGTAAATTGTTTGTCATAGTTGGAACCTCAGGTCTTTTGTATTATCGGTAATAAAGACTTCAGCTGTCACTCATCATGTTGCATTTGGATAATGTTCTATTGTTTACAAATCATTTTCACAGCTGGGCCTTCCTGTTCTCTGATTTTTATAGCTGGGTACAGGGAAATGGGGGAGGAGAGAGAACAAGCCTGCCATTCCCCCCATCAGCCCTGGTGTTTGTCCCCACAACTGCTCCCGCGCTCAGGTTAGGCATTCACCCCTCAGTCCCATTCTAGCTCCTCTCCTAGCAGCTGGGGGGAAGGCAATCCTACAGGGCATCTTTGAGGTATTCTGGTCATTCTTTGGAGAACACAGAGATAAGCATACTTTTAAGTATTCTGTATTCTATATATTGATCTTCTAATTTAACTATCAGGTGGAGACCTTCTTTTTCCAATTTTCCAATTAATCTAGGGTACCTTCCAGGAGATCCCACACTTTTGCTCTCTTCCCCTATGATCTTCTGCCGTGTCTCTCAAATTCCACGTATCAATGAGATCATATGATAATTATCTTTCTCTGATTGACTTATTTTGCTTAGCCTCTAGATCCAACCACGTCATTGCAAATGGCAAGATTTCACATTTTTGGTGGCTGCGTAATATTCCATTGATGTGGCATATATGTATATAAATGCAGTATATATCTTTATCCATTCATCTGTCGATGGACATCTGGGCTCTTTTCATAGTTTGACTATTGCGGACACTGCTGCTATAAACACTGGGGTGTGGGTGCTCCTTTGGATCACTACATTTGTATCTTTAGGGTGAATAGCCAACAGTGCAATTGCTGGGTCGTAGGGTAGCTCTATTTTCAACTGTTTGAGGAACCTGCATACTGTTTTCCAGAGTGGCTGCACCAGCTTGCATTCCCACCAACAATATACTTTTTGACTTTCGTGGTTCCCTAAGGACATCTGAATTTTGGTTGATGTCACCCATGGACACAGATAAGAGCAAACTTCTGGGGTTTCAAAACAGAGTACCAGCTCCTTCTAGAAGTACCAACTATACTGGATTCTACCTGACTTTCCCACCTCGCATTTTTCACCTGATTTCTATAGATGGTGCATCAATCTCTTATCCATTTGGTTAATCCGAGTAAATTCCTAAGGATCAGATTTGTGCTGGAACAGAGATCAAATTAATTTGTTTTTTTGACTTGTAAGAGCATATCTTGGAATGTGGTGACTAGACCTGTGTACCTGGCAGGTGGCTGGTCTGTCTGGCTCCTCCCCCCTCATTAGCATCTCTATTTCCTGGACTTCTAACGGAAACACATGGCAAAGGAAAAAAAAGAGAGGATACGTTTTCTGCGATGTACGTGACAATGGAAGTAGTAGTTTTGTTTGCCGAAACGTGGTAGAAAATTAAAATAGATCTTCAGTTGATTTACATTGAATTATTTTCTGATTTATAAACTACCTGGTAGCAATTTTAATGCTGGATGTCTATCAATCAAGGATAACTGTAGCAAATACACATATGAAAACATCCTATTGTTAACACAAAATGAATAAGAGAGCATACATATAAAATAAGACTGAGTTAAAGTTGTTGCCTTTTAATGGTAACAAAAAATCTTCCAGTATTCCAGGAAAGGCCTACATTTATATTTATTTCAGCTGACTGAAGTGGGAGCACTATGTTGTATCTTAGTTCCTTAACCTAGTTTCCTTTAAATCTACTTGAAATTAGGAAAATAAATTTTACTTGTTTATAACAAAGGTCAGTAAAGTTGAAAACTGAAATTAGAATTTGCCAACTTGAAGAAAGGGCCCAAATTCCTGAGATTCCTTATCAAATACTTTGTGCAAGCCTGGGCATCCGGATTTAACTATAATTCAGCAATGGGTATTCAACACCAAGGAGTGTCCATGGAAGATTTTTGGGCTGGGACTTGGGGGCAGGGAGGTAGGGATGGGAGGAGAAGTTACTGATGATATTGCAGGGTCGACCTTCCGGTCTCTAAGTAACTTTTGGTGGAACCTCCACCCATGCCGCTCTGTCTGCTGAGGTCACGGGCATTCTTCTTCCTGATGGGACTAGCTTGAATAGCTAGTGTCTGACCTCTGATGTCTTAGGCTCTTTAGAGAACTGTTGAGAACTTTGGGAAGAGGCTCCAGAACTCTGTAGCTGTCCCACTTGTTTTGGTCGTTTTCTTTGTTTTTTTTTTTTTTTTAATATTTTATTTACTTATTTGAGAGAGAGAGAGAGTGAATGAGTGAGAGCACGAGCAAGTGGAGGGAGGGGCAGAGGGAGAGAGAGAAGCAGACTCTCCACAGAGGAGGGAGCCCGACGCAGTTTTCCATTCCAGGACCCTGGGATCATGACCTGAGCTGAAGGCAAATGCTTAACTGACTGAGCCACCCAGGCGTCCCTGTTTTGGTCTGTTTTTATTCCCAGGGACACATTTAGATTATGATGGCAAAATGGATCACTTATTACCCAAAGAACAAATGATTTAATCAATAAATGGGCAGAAGACATGAACAAACATTTCTCCAAAGAAGACATCCAAATGGCCAACAGACACATGAGAAAGTGCTCCGCATCACTCGGCATCAGGGAAATACAAGTCAAAACCACAATGAGATCCCACCTCACACCAGTCAGAATGGCTAAAATTAA
Organism: Martes martes; assembly: GCF_963455335.1. Lineage (NCBI taxonomy): Eukaryota > Metazoa > Chordata > Mammalia > Carnivora > Mustelidae > Martes > Martes martes. Next base: position 132,968,730 of record NC_137893.1, read on the forward strand.
CAAGTCAGGAAATGACAGGTGTTGGCGAGGATGCAGAGAAAGGGGAACCCTCCTACACTGTTGGTAGGAATGCAAGCTAGAGCAGCCACTCTGGAAAACAGTATGGAGGTTCCTCAGAAAGTTGAAAATAGAGCTACCCTAGGACCCAGCAATCGCACTACTGGGTATTTACCCTAAAGACACAAATGTAGTGATCTGAAGGGACCCGTGCACCTGAATGTTTATAGCAGCAATGTCCACAATAGCCAAACTATGGGAAGAGCCCAGATGTCCATTGACAGATGAATGGATAAAGAAGATATGGTATATAGTATGCAGGCACGAAAAATGTGAAATCTTGCCATTTGCAATAACATGGTTGGATCTAGAGGCTATTATGCTAAACAAAATAAGTCAATCAGAGGAAGGCAATTATCATATGGTCTCACTGATATGTGGAATTTGAGAGACAAGGCAGAAGATCATAGGGGAAGAGAACAAAAAAGGAAACAAGAGGAAACCAGAGAGGGAGACAAGCTGTAAGAGAGTCTTAATCAGAAAACAAACTGAGGGTTGCTGAAGGGGAGGGGCTAGTGGGCTGGGGTAATTGGGTGACGGACATTGGGGAGGATATGTGTTGTAATGAGCACTGGGTGTTATATAAGACTGATGAATCACAGACCTGTACCCCTAAAAGAAATAATACATTGTATGTTAATTTAAAAAATGGAATTCTTATTAATGGGTTTGTGCCAGATTAAGTACTGAAATCATATGATAAATGACTGGAACTTTACCCCAAAGATTTTCCTGAGAATATCGCCTTTACTTCCTCTGTTTTAAACCTGGGATAAGCCATAAAAATATGAACAAACACTCCCTTATTGATAAACAAAGAGGAAATACTTCCTTGATGTTAGGGGCGTATCCTGAGGCTCTTTCTAGCATTCTGTCAACTTCAATTACCAAGTAAAGCTACAGTGCTCATTACTTTCAGGTTAGAAAATGGAAAGTGATTATTAACTGCTCTTAAGGGGAGCTGTAATTACTGTATCACTAAATGCAGAGCAAACTATGTTGCTTCTCTCCTCCCTCGCTTTAATGCACCAAGGGTTCCAACATATCCTCACACTGTTCTAATTTAAAGAGTTTCCAGTGATCCCCAGTACCTCTGGCATTTCCTACTCTCACAGGGGTAACAGCAGCACTGACCTACCTAAATAAACAGTCACTCTCAGGACAGGTGGTGAATGGTCCTGGCCATGGCTTAGTCTTTAGTGACGCGGTGGCGAAGACAGGAAACTCTTGGGCACTTAACTTTATCTGAAGAGCAGCAGTGTCACGTCTGCATTCATGAGCTCAGAGGGTCCTAGAGACTCAATGAGCTTAAGCAATCTGACTAATAAGGTGACAAGGAAGGACTTGTTCACCCCTCCTGCGGTTAGCCTCAATGTTCATTTTACGCAAGGGAGAGACCTGTGTCTGTCTAACTGTGAACAGAGCACGTCCAGAACGCATCCGGCCCCTCTCAGCATCTCCGCATTTTGGGGTCCCTCTTAACCAAAAAGATGTGTGTTTCTCTGCTGAATATTCCTATTAAACGCAGGTAGTGAAATAAATAGATTTGCAGAAACCCCCCCAATACTCCTGTGTCACACCAGCTCAACAGCCTGCCAGAATCTCAAGAGTAAGGGGATATAACCCGAGGCCCATCAATCTTTGGTGCTCTCAGTCTTAGGGGATCCAGTGGAATTTAGTACAGGACTGAGACTTTATAATAGCATATGATATAATACATACAATGTATAGATATATATGATATATATAATATATCATATATATCATAGCATATTTGATATAAAAATATACTTATATATTATATATATTATATAAAATAGATTTGATGTATAAAATAGATTTGATATGTAAAATATATTTGACATACAAAATATACTATAAGATATATTATATATTATATATTATATATTATATGACATGAACGTGTATCTTACCATTCATCCAAAGAGGAGGCTACTGACATGCTATGAGTGGGATGAAACACATGGACTTTCCTGGTAAACTGGGGTTACAGTGTTTCTTCTATTACTCTGTCTTCCCTCCTGAGTGCTGTATCTATATTTTAGGGGGCACCCGGCTGGGGCCCACTGTCCAGTTGGTCGCCCTTGGACTAACCGATGGATGAACTCAAACTCTGCCCTTGCTGGCCTCAGTGTAGTGAAGTGGCTACAGATGTGTATGAAAGTTATTCATCTCTGCATTAGCTGAGCGCCCACCATGGTGACTAGTTTGGGAGACTCACAGACGGAAAGGGCATCGTTCCTGCCTCCAAAGGGTTTTCCGTGTAGCTGAACAGACAAATGCGAAGGGTTACTGAGGAATGCAAAGAGGGAAGTCAATGAAAGAGGACTGCTTAAGGATTTCAGGGCAGGCTTCCTAGAGGAGGCAATACCTTAGCTGAGTGTTGGAGACTTAGGGAACAGAGGGCAATGGAGGTGGTTGGGGGGGGGGCTGTAAGAGAAGGTCATCCCAAGCCAGGGAGATGGTAGGAGCAAAGGCAAGCTATTGAGAAAGAGCAAGGGGCTAGTGCTCTTGCCTGACATAATTTTAAGAGCCCAGAATCCTGCTTTAGCCGCCTTTGGCAGGGCAGAAAGACCTGCTCAGGCCGCATGGGCCTGTCCCAGGTTGCAGAGGGATTTGGTAGCATTGCTGAACCTGGGTCTTAACAGTCAGCAGGTGCAATCCGAGCTCTTGCATTTCTTGAGTCAAGAGAAGAGTTAATAGATGCATCCTATGCGATGACAAGTTTGCACCTGCAAAAAGAAAACAAGGACCCCATGGGGAGAGGGGCCAAATATAGAACTTGGAGAAATCAAGGTAAAAAAAGTCTTGCACTTCATCTGTTTTATTTTCACAGTCCTGGTTTATATCCACCCTTACTTCTGTGTTTGGAAGAAAAAATGCAGTCCCGACACTTTGACACCAATGACATATGACTGTATCTAGAGCTTCATTATCGAGGAAGTTGTAGGCTGTCCATTCTGGTGCTTGGGTTCTCTCTGCATCTCCCTTCCCTCTTCCCCAAACCCACTTAGCCATTTTCTCCAGCTGTTGTCGGTAAGGAAATAATAAACATGCACATAGCTCAAGTATGACAATATTATACAGAGCTGCATTTTTACGGTTGCTATATAAACTCGGCTCATGCATTGTAAAACCACAATGAGCAACAAGACACATCCCTTCCCTGAAAGCATATTTCCGTCTGGGTCTGGTTCTCATGTTGAGATATTTCCCCCGGTGCTTCTTAGGTGGCCCCACCACAGAAGGGAGCTGTCCTACCAAAGGACGGCTCCGTGAAAACTGGCAGGCCAAATCAGGAGACGGTCTCACTGTGTTTTCTTTTCTGGCCCTGAGCCCGGGACTCAGTTTACCCTTCTCTCGGGAAGCGGAAGATAAAGGATCTCCATAGCTCACGGATTGCTCGTTTTGTGCACAACACAAATCAGATCTAGTCACTCCATCTGCCCTTGAGTCTTTCTTCATCGGTCACAGGCTGCGGCTCCTCCCTTCCCCCAAAGCCCAGTGGGAGGAAGGCAAGGCTGACACAGGTGTCCCAGTGATATGAAGCCCTTGACAAAAGATATGATTGCTTTTGAAATTTAAACAAAACGCTCACCTCCTATTTTTAAGGTTTTTTTGCTACATGCACAATTGAAGGCAGGTTGGTCTAGATTTGCCTTCTTACTTTGTCTATTGTGCAGCGTCAGGATGTGCGAGCGCGGGACAAAAAGAAGGAGGACACCGTCGCCCGAGGAATTAATTGACTTTCAAGATGGTTGACTGGGAAGGTTCCATTTCTCACTAACGGCAGAGTGTGTGTTTCTCATTCCTCCCTCTTCCCGGGTGGCTCCCATCCTTGCACTGGCCTTGGCTTCCACAGACCTCGAGGTGGGTAACCCAGGTGCAGAGCCCAAGGAGTGAGGGGTCTGCAGATTAGGGAGAGAAAAGCCATGACTGTGGGAATGGGAGTGGAGAGTACCATTTCTTTATTTCTGGCTACCCCCCCCATTCACACTTGATTGCACATTCCACAGTGTGCAAAGGGGAGCATTGTTTACCCCTACAGATATTGGATTGTTGTTCTTCTTATCTGGTCTTCATAACTGTCTGCTTGATTTTCATTTCTCTTCCTCCTGGTTTGATTAATTGCTTCTCTCTTGACCCCGAAGCCATTTGCCTGTTCATGCCAAAATGCTGACTCCCACAGCGCTGAGGCCTGGTGAATGAATAGATCTATCACACAGGACTCCTTGTTTTCTAGTCTTTGTTAGCAACCAGTCATCAGCGGGACTGTTGGCTTTGTGCTGGGGTCTGAAGAGAAGACATCCCCATTGCTTAATTGTTGTCTCAGTTAACACAGTCAAGGAAGCAGTTTCTTCTGGGTAGGCGAGGTAAAGTTTTATGGGAAGGAGTGTCCTCGATTATGAGATTGTAAATTCATAGTCATTTGATTACCCATCTACCTTTCTTTATAGGAATGTACTTTATCATAGACAGATCCTCGAAAAGGTGTATTTTCATTGAAATTTTAAAAAATTATTATTATGCACGGAGGTGCTCTTTAAGACTGGTTACATGAAAAAAGAAGTTTACAAATGAATAATCCCTCTTTAATTTAGTTTCTGCAAAAACAATTATGCTAAAGTTTGCACTCGCTTAAAGCAAAGGCAAACCTGAGTCGTGGCATGGGTCACACAGTGCCACCAAAGCCAAGGCGTGAATATCCCGTGGCCACGCCTGCTTATCTGCGCCTGTTTACTTGGACTGCCTTGTACACCCCGACTAGTGTCAACCAGGGTACTCCTGTCCTGCTGGTAGATTTCTCCTACCAGTGACTCAGTATGACTTCATTTATTTGAGGTATTAAGCAATATTGTCAAGGCTCAAATGACTCTGGGCATAGTTCATGTGACTGGAGGAGAATTGACATCCCATGACCTATAGAACCGGTGTGAGTGGTTCTTAACACGTAGTTCAATACGGTGTTGTTCCCTGTCCATCTAGACAACCTGATCTTCACAGATGAGACTCCGATGTCTGATAGGAGAGAAGTGCCGTGTGTGGGCCAGGGACACCGAAGGGCTCCCACCGCTCCTGTTGGATGGGTTCCTCCTTCACTGTCATTTTGCCAGGTTGAGCCAAGAGAGGAAGCTGACAACATCAGTGACACTTCACTATCTAAAGGCGCCTTTCCCCCCTTTCCTCATGATGGGATTTAGCCACAAGCTAAATTAAATCACAAAACACTACAGGGCTTATTGTCTTGGACAATTTTCTTGAAATGTGTTCCAAGTAAAATCCAAATGTCCCTTTGAGACTGAATTCTTTCTCTCTCCTTATGTCCGACCTGGGAACTAGTTTAGAATTGGAGTAACTATTTGTTAGGAACTTTTCGAACGTACCCTAGTTTACACATAATCTGGTCTCCCAGTTTTATGGTAGAGTATTTTTTTAAAGGTTTTATTTATTTATTTGACAGACAGAGATCACAAGTAGGCAGAGAGGCAGGTAGAGAGAGAGGAAGGCAAGCAGGCTCCCTGCCGAGCAGAGAGCCTGATGTGGGGCTCGATCCCAGGACCCTGGCATCATGACCTGAGCCAAAGGCAGAGGCTTAACCCACTGAGCCACCCAGGTGCCCCAATAGAGTATTTTATTAAGAAGGGACATGATAGAGGGGCCAAGTAAGCCGGTCCTAGTCTGAGCTGCCCCATCGTCTGGGAGGGTTCGCGCCATGCATTTCAAAGGGTGATGAAGGCCTTGCCTTTAAATAAGATCCTTTCCTAGACCAGGAAGGGACCTGCCAACCACCAGCTCAGTCATCAACCCTCAGTGCAAATGGGGCTACGCTCTGGGGTGTGCTTTTGCCAGGGAAGGTGATTGACCCCATAGACAACGCTTCCTTTCTCAGAATGACTCGTTGGCCCATTCCTGCTCTCCAGAAGTAGTAAGGCCTATGAGACCCCATCCCCATTCATCGATTATTCAATCGATTCACCTATCCCCATTTCCCTGGGCAGCTGCACATAGAGCCCCGTGCTCCATGCTGGAAAGCCAAGCTGAACAAGACCCACCGCGTGTTTCCCAGGAGTGCGCAGTCTAGCGAGAGGAGGCCTCCGTGTGTACAGGCAGCAAGCACAGCCTCTTTGAGAAGTGCTGTGATCGAAATATGGACGGAGCATCGAAGCAAGCAGAACAGGTGTCAGTCTGAGAAATGAATGGCTTACTTGTAATAACGCCGCCACTTAGAAGCCGAAAGCTGAGATGTTCTTTAAAATCATTCGTTGCTCACTATTGGACTTTGTCTTTTCTTTGCTAATGATACATGTGGGCAAATGTGTATTTCAGTGGAGGGGTGGTGAGGCATGTTTTTGGAGGTATTGGCTTTGTTATAGCGCCCACCCTGAAAAAAACGAGGACGGAAGCTAAAAAGCATACACTTCAACCTACCCAGATGGGGAGTTATTTTCAGATAATTTCTACTTTAAAAGTATTTACATTTTAAGACATCATCTCAAGACACATCTTTAGATATGGATGGAAAAGCTGGTAGTAAATTTGCGGTTGTGTCGTGAATTCAAAATGTCAAACAGTACATTGGATGTGGAAGTGGGAGAAATTTTTCAGCCACCAAATGTACGCGTGTGGAAACAGGCAGATTAAGAAATATAGCAGAAATCCCACCAATATAACTGAAATGGAAATTACTGGGGGTAGATAATGAGTCGTGATTAAGCGAAATGTCTGGATTACAGATTTTTTAAAAAAAGATTTTATTTATTTATTTGACAGACAGAGATCACAAGTAGGCAGAGAGGCAGGCAGAGAGAGAGGGGGAAGCAGACTCCCCACTGAGCAGAGAGCCCGATGCGGGGCTCGATCCCAGGACCCTGAGATCACGACGACCTGAGCTGAAGGCAGAGGCTTAGCCCACTGAGACACCCAGGCACTCCTGTATTACAGATTTTTAAAACGCATCCCAGTTATTATTATTTTTGTGCTACTTAATTGACACTCATCCTTTGCTAGCCTGTAACATTAGGGATAGGAGTGTGTTGTGTGCATATCCGTGTGTGCACTTGTGTGTGCACATGTGTGTGCAGACACACTGTGTCCTCTCTCCTTATCTAAAAATGCAAGCTCCTTTGTAAAGAACACAGTTGGTGATATTGTAATAGTGACATAATGGGACAGATAGTAGCTATGCTTGGGTGAACACAGCCTAATGTCTAAACTTGTCCAATCACTAAGTTGTACACCTGAAACTAACATAAACATTGTGTGTCAATTACATTAAAAAAAAAAAGAAAATGCAGAACTTACCAAAAGTAAATAAATAAAAATAAAATGTAAACCCCTTGAGGGCAGGGATTGATCGAATCTCTAAGGCCTGTGTGTTCAGTGAGTGTTACTACTTCTGCTGTCGCTTTTGCCCAGGTTGAACCCAAATCCATAGTTCAAACCCTGCCAACTCAGACCGGAGCAGGTACTTCTCAACTTCCATCCCCAGCGTTTTCTGGGGGCACTGGTACATCATGATGATGCTTTTGCTCAAGGGTTCCTAAGTCCTGGGAGGGAAGGAGTTAGTGGGAGCAGAGCTCTTCTCTCTTTCCTCAGAAGAGCCGGGTAGTAACATCTGCCAGGCTGGGGAGGGGGAACAGAGCCCAGTGATGGCTGTTAGGATAGCGCAACGTGTATGTGATGGAAAGCATGAATCCAAAGGAATTTGGAATGCACATAATGGAGAAATAAGGATGAATAGTTCAATTAAATCTGGTAAAGGAACATCGAGTCACAGGATCTGGAAAAAGCTTGATGGTGTAAATGAAGACAGGGTCACAGCAGGGCTCCCCGTACAGCCAAGTGTGCCTATCAGCACGGTACGAAAAGGTTGTCAAGGCACCTGGCAGGAACCTAAAAGTTGATCGTTTTCGTTTGCAATACGGTGTCGTGACAAAACGCGGGGAGGAAATGTCACGCGGCGAAGATGTCTATGGGGAAAGCCAGCAGTCGCCTTAGCACTGCCTCTTAGCCCTCACACTTAGAATGGAACTTGCTGGAAGGTAGGGGCTTCTGCCTCCACTTTATGTAACTCGGTATTTGACAGGTAGTGAGACTCCAAGGACAGTTTTGTAAGGCAAATGCGAACACAGCTGAGAATGGCCCCTTGAGGAGAAAGTGGGAGGTCGGGAGACTGGAGTCTTTATTGGACAAAAGGTCAACATTCATGAGTGAGAGGAACGAGGAGGTGTTTGGGGGCGGGGAAGGGACGGAGGAAGAAATTCCAAAGCAGGCTGCAAATCAGGCTCAGGAATGTGTTTCAATGAGCAGGGGAAGTGGACTCCGAGCTGTTGCTGATACATTCAGGCAGGGGTGGGAAGGAAGCTAGGGAGAGCACGTGAGGTAAACATTCAGAGGGGAGCGCGGGCTGGTCCGGGGGGGGGACGAGGGGCTCTGCCAGCCCTGAAATCCCCAGCAAGCTCAGGCCCGTGTTCCGATTGGACTTTTGCCCAGAGCCGTGTTGAATGATCCCAGCTGGGTGCTGTGGTGATGGCACCTTTCTTTCAGGACGAGTGTGGCTGCAGGGGCGGGGTGGGGGGGCAAGTCTCTGGATTCTACAGCTGATGTTCTAGGGCAAGAAGGACTTTCTCTGCTGACTTAATTAGTAACTGCTGACCGTGCGGGTTATTCTTCTCTTTACTTCCCCGCCCACCCCGATTCATTCTCCTCCCTTTCCCGCTTAGCTCTGTGCCCTGAGATGTTGACCCACACCCTGGGGGGCTGCTCTCGTTCCACTCCCGGCTTCTTCCAGGGGCTCAGCCCGTGAGACGCAGAAGCAAATCAGAGGTTGGAAGGAGAGAGAGGTCGGGGTATTTCTTCCCTGCTGTCTCCTTGCTTCTTTGCCTCGGCTTTGACAGTTGCTCTGTGTCACCACCCCAGCCTTGGCTTTCATGGGATTCTGGTAACACTACTTCTCCTGCCCCTTCCAGCCTGGGCTGGTGATAGCTTCCTACCTTTTCAGTCTCTGGGGTTGTGCCCGGCTCTGATGCCAGGCACTAGTCTCTGTCCTCTGTGTGCACCAACCCACTGAATCCTTGCAACACTTTACTGATGAGGTCGAGGCACAGAAAGATTAAGCCACTTGCCCAAGGTCACACAGTAAACAGCAGAGTCAAGGTTTGATCCTTTGCAACTGAGCTCGGGATGCCCAGCACTTGTCACGGATACATCCTACCTCTCTCCCTCCTTGAATCACTTCCTTGCAGTTTGGCTAAGGATGAGAACGAGAGACCCAAAGAGTATCGCAATACACACCAGAAAGGTTCATATGCTAAAGCTTATTCATAGGAAAATCTCTCAGATCATAATCAACTCTTATGTGATGCCTGATTCTAACAAGATAGGATATTCCTATTCCGGTGGTCTCAGCTTTGGGTGCACAGCAGACTTACCTGGGAGGGTTTTAAACTATCCCTATGCCCAGGTCAGGCCCCAGACTAATGAAATCACAACTGTGGAGACGACACCCTGACACAGATAATTTTTTAAGCTTCCAGGAGATTTCGGTATGCTGCAAACAATTGAAAACCACTGCCTTAGCACTCAGCAGCAGTTGCTAGAAAGCAAGGATTATGGGTGAACGGGCCTAATGTTGTGCATGGAGAATAACAGCTAAGAGCTAGACAAAGGGAGGATAAAGGGGAGTTATGGCAGTTTGCACAAGAACCAAAGAGAGAAAAGCACGATCTGGGTTCATTTACTGCCCGCACAAAGTGATCCAAGGTCTGAGGACATCTTATTTTCTTCTTATTAAATTATAACAATTGCCCTGAGTCACTTTAAAAGATAGATTTATTGTCAATATACTTTGCTTATTGAAACAAAGAGAGTGTATACCCTTTAGAAAGCCTTTTACCCCCCAATTTTCCATCAGTAAGGTTGTTCTTAAATAGGGTAGCTTCGAGTGTCTGAAAGACTCACTTAAAACACAGTATTTTCGATTCATCTATAAACTTGCCGTCTCTAGTGAATGAGAAACAGAGGTATGACTGCAAGTGTCTGTCAAAATATACCTGCTGACCTTTAGCAGAAAGCTAAGTTCACCTGCTCTTAATTCATGGTCACAGGTGACATTTTTACATGTTTTGGTCCCAGCGTGGGTGACTGCACAGAGAGGAGGGCTCATTGGGCCATGGTAAGCACACAGGACTGGGCCAGTGGCTGGTCCCCTTGGAAAAGGGCCTGGCACGAGGAAAATGCAGGCTTCATCTATTTAAACATCGGACGTGGTCTCCTAATTGTTATTGTTGGTTGTTCCTTTTGGACTGGGGTTAGAATATTTCAACAATCTGTTCCTGACGGCAGACCAAACAACTTTTATTTCTTTCTTATGTTCTTGTGGCTGGCCTTCTTGTTTACATGCTTGCCCGCAAAGAGCGGGTGTTGGGGTGTGATATGGCTCACACGCAGCCCTGCAGCTGGCATGGGTCCACTGTGGCCGCAGGCTCATGCTCCCCACTATTAGCCATTATTAGGCAGAGGGGAATTCAATAAGGACCATTCCCTGCTGAGCACAGAGCCTCTCTTCTCTCACCCACCTCCCCCCTGCAACTCTGCTCCCACTAACTCCTTCCCTCCCTACCCTCAGAGGGCCCTGTGCTGTTTTTTATTAGCTCGCCCTGAAAACAAAGATTTCAGCGCAGGTATGCAGGGGCAACTTTGGGCTGGGGCTCCTGGGGAAGATCTCCCACCTGCTGACTTTCTCATTTGACATTTGGGGTCAGAGCTGCTGCCCTGTGCCTTGTGGGATGTTTGGTAGCATCCTGGGCTCGACCCACTGGATACCGGGAGCACCTCCTCTCTGAAGTTGTGACAATGAGAAATATCTCCAGACATCTCCAGTATCTCCCGAAGGGTAAAATTGCCCCTGGTTGAGAACTACTGTGGTAGGAAAAGATACATGGAGACCCTAACCTTCAATCTCCCATGGACACTGGGGTCAGGGACTAATCTAATCTTAAGATCTTTTGCTCTGACACCCGGCTGTGAAGTGTGTGGGCTGTTGTCATCTGTCTGAACTGTTGTCATGGGGACGAGGAATTAGACCTGTTCTATACAGGACCCTTTTCCCCTGCCCCTGCCCCCACCCTCGCCATCCCAGGTCGACTGGGATCTTTCAAGAAGTCAGTTATCCCAAGGTGAAATAAGTGGTGTTGGGGTAGCTGATCTTCCCCATGGGGCAGGCTGGTTAGCTTCCATCTGTTCTTCTAGAACCTTCTCCACCCTTCTCTGCTGTGTGCCTGAGTCTCACCTCTATTTCCTGGTTGGAGGGAGGAAGGAGGTGAGGTCAGAGCAATTGTTAGCGTCCCTCATTCAGCAATGTTGTGTGGGCTGGCTGGCTGTGCCCCTGGACCGAAGGTCTGAGCTCCTGTTGGGTGTGGTGAGGTCTCCCTCTAATAGCCTGGATGGCTGCACTACCCTTGGTTTTGCTGTGTTCTGTCCTCCCTCATAGCTGGTGCTGGCATCAAATCCTCTAAATTCCTGTTTAGGATTATTCTCGACTAGGTCTTATATTTCTCACCAGAACCTTGTCTAATGCACAAAGTCATGAGGATACATGGACTTTCAAGGTCTCTTCTACTCCCCAGATTCTATGATGCTATGGTAGGCACAGGGGTATACCTCCCTGCTAAGATTAGTTTAGGCATGATTCTGTGACCCATTCTGGTTTAGTTGAAAAGGGAATTCCTCTTAAAAAAGAGATGATAAATGTTGTTTCTTTTATCCCACCTCTGGACACTGTGAGAGGATGTGACATCCGGAGCTGCAGCAGCCGTCTTGCTGTTATGAGGATAGCAAAATCCAAATATGAAGGGGTCTTGGTCCCTGATGACATCTTTCAGCCAATGAACGAACAAAATTCAGAACTACTCTTCTTCCAGAATTATGTTATGTTATAAATGTTCTTATTGTTCAGGCTAATTTTACTTGAGGTTTCTGGTACTTGGCCTGCAGCCCTAAGGACACTCAATACACTGTTCTAGGGGCTCATCTCATTTAATTCACTAAGATTGGAATCTTTTGTTTGCATCCTCCTTTTCTTGTTGGAATTCTTCTCTTTTTCAGCAAGAGTCACCACCCAGGTGACCCTGCTTGGTGTTATAAATGCCATTACCATGTGGACACTCATAACTCCAGATGTATATCTCTAGCTCTAATTGTCTAGCCCTGTGTACACAACTGCCCACTTGACCTGTCCTTGCCACAGCCAATGGACAACCCTAACTCAACATGTCCCAAACAAGATGTTGGTGTTTCCTCTCAAAACCTTCTTCTCCAGGCTTCTCTATCTCAGTTAATGACATCCTGTTCCTGTACAGCCCAGAATATGGAAGCCAGCCTTTACTCTTTTCTTTTTCCATGGCATGAAGCTCTTACCCTATATCTAATTATTTAACGTTATGTTCCAAATGTTTGTTTCTTACCTCTTTCCCATCTCCTACTCCAGTCTAAGCCATGAATATCTCTCTCTCTCCTTAGGGGAGCATCAACTCTTCCTGGCTCTTCTTGTTTCCCCTCTGGACACTCAACAATCTGTCCTGAACACGTCAGCCCAAGTAAGCATTCTAGAAGAAGTCAGACCTTGTGAATCCCCCACTCAAAACCCTGTAGTGGTTTCCTGTGTCACTTACAACACATATACTCCAGAGTCATTATGCTGGCCTCCGGTGCCCCATATATTTTGGCCTCTAGACAGCACTCCAACTAACTCTTTACTGCAACCATATGGGCTTCTTTATTTTCCTCAAACATGCCAAGTAAAACGACCTTCACACTTACCACTCCCCATTCTGGAATGTTCTTCTGCCAGCTAGCATCATGTCACATTCACATCACTTACATTCTTTAGGCCTCTGCTGAACTGTCCCTGCCTCCAAAGAAACTTCCTTTACCATGACCTAAACTAGCATTCCTTTTCATTCTTGTCTCTTTACTCTGCTTTATTTCGATTCTCACAGTTCACCCCTCCTTGACGATAGATTACATATGTGTTTACTGCTTATTATCTGTCTCTCTGACTTGCATATGAACTCTGTGGGAGCAGGGATTTCGTTTGGCTCACTGCTGTGTCTTCTGCACTTAAAACAACAACTGGCAGTGGTAAGATTTGTTGGATGAATGAACGGTTCAAATGCCAGCATCCCCTTACAATATAGCGGGGAGCTAAAGCAGAGGCTTAGGTTACAGAGAAGGAAGAAGGATTGCTAGGATTAGAACACAGACCTTGACTCCTCTGGCCCAAGGCTCTTTCTCTTACTTTGTAGTGTTCCCTCCATACATGAATAAGCTCATGATTTTTTTTTCAAAAATAATTTGCAATTTTACGGGGAACAAAGTCATCAAGTATAGAGATGGGTCTCCAATCAGGCAATTTGTGTCAGGAAGGTTGAAGGGAGATTGTGTGTGCGCGTGTGTGTGTGTGCGCGTGCACGCACTTGTGCAGGGGTGAAAGGTAGTGCTGGGAGGTGATGAGAGGGGGCACAGGGTCTTCCTGGGTTTGGAAATCATATCACGCCATAAAACCAGTCTATATGTAACCTGAACTCTTCTTTGCCCTATAGCAAGGGCCAGGGGTCGAGTGGATGCCTCTTCAGGAGGGGGAGTCAGCTTTCTAAGGATTTTGGGAAGCGGTAAGAGAAAGTGATTCATATAACCTCCTCCAGACTTTTAGATCTCAAAGTGGGTAGAAGAGAGATTAAGGAAGCCAATAGTGAGGCTAATTGTGAAGATTTGTCTATCTTGTTGAGATGTGCCTGGGTGTGTCTGAGGCAGGCTCTTGATATGACATCCAAAGAGTCCAAACGGGAGTTGTGTTTAGTAGCATGATCAGCTCTTTTTTTTTTTTTTAAGACTTTATTTATTTATTTGACACACAGAGAGAGATCACAAGTAGGCAGAGAGGTAGGCAGAGAGAGGAGGAAGCAGGCTCCCCGCTGAGCAGAGCCCTGATGCGGGGCTCAATCCCAGGACTCTGAGATCATGACCTGAGCCGAAGGCAGAGGCTTAACCCACTGAGCCACCCGGGTGCCCATGATCAACTCTTTTAAGAACAAACCTCCTACCGGCAAATTCAGGTCAGCCTGTGATATTCAAATCAGATGAGAAGCATGCATGAAAACGTTAACCAAGCAGCCTACTTTGTTATATAAGCTAATAATTAAAACTACCATTTATCAGTTGCAGATGCTGTGTTAAGTGCTATTAATGATAAAACTAAAACCACTGCGAACATTTATTTGTTGCTTATCACATGACAAGAATACGTCTAAGTGTTTAACAAGCTCATCTGACCCTTGTGGTGACCCTTGTGAGGGAGGCACTAGAAAGAGAAAAATAAAATCTTAGAGAAGAAGAAAATTTGAAGACTTGACTTTAAGACTTCCTAGAAAGCTACACGAATCAAGACAGTGTGTTATTGGCTTAAAGATAGATGGTCAAGGGAACAGAAATAACATATGTGGACAACTGATTTTTGACAAAGGTGCAAAGAAAATTTAGTGGGGAAACATGTTCCTTCCAATGAATGGTGTTGGTGCAATTGGATATCCATATATAAAATAATGAACTTGAATCTATGTAAATATTAACTCAAAATGGGTCAGAGGTAAATATAAACCCTAAAACTGTAAAACTTTTAGAAGAAAATATAGGAGAAAATGCTTGCGACCTTGGATTAGGCTAAGATTTCTTAACTATCACGTTGAAAAGCATGATCCATAAAAGAAAAAAAATTAATAAATAAGACTTCATTAAAATTTAAAATGTCTGCTCTTCCAAAGACCATATTATTAGAATGAAAAGATAAAAAAAAAAAAAAAGAATGAAAAGACAAGCCAGAGACTGGAAGAAAATATTCACAGTACATACATCTGACAAAGTAATTGTATCCAGAATAGATAAGAAACTCTCAACACTCAACAATAAGAAAACAACCCAATAAAATAATAGGCAAACTATATCAACAGTGATTTTATTAAAGAAGACTTACAGATGTTGAACAAGCACATGAAAAGATGCTAAATGAAGTCATGGGAAGATATCACCGTCCACCTATTTGGATGGCTAACACTGGTAGAAAAATCCAACCATACTTAGTGCTGGCAGGGACCTGGAGGAACTGAAGGCTCACATACTACTGATGGACACATAAAATGGTACAACCACTTTGGAAAACAGTTTGTCAGTTTCTTAGAAAGTTAGGCATACATCTACCATATGACCTACTCATCCATCTGAGGAGTTTATCCACGAGAAATGAAAGCACATGTCTATACTAAATCTTTTATGCAAATGTTCATAGAACTTCATTTCTCATTGATCCAAACTGGGAATAACCCAACTAACTATCAATAGATGAATGGATAAACATACTGTGGTCCATTCATACAAGGAATACTATGCAACAACAGTGAAAAGGAATGAACTATTGATACACACCACAGCATGCATGAGTATCAGAACTCTGATGCTGGGTAAAAGAAGTCAGGAAAAAAAAAAGGGTACATGCTGTATGTTTCATTTATATAAATTTCTATGGATTGAAAACTAACATATAATGGCAGAAAGCAGATTGATGGCTGGGATGGGAGAGGAAGGGGCAAAAGGTGGGATTATAAAGGAACATGAGAAAACATTCAGGAATCATGGATATGTTTGCCATCTTGGTCGTGGTGATGATTTTATAGGTGTATATGTATGTCAACATTATCAGAACTCACACTTTAAATATGAGTAATTTATTGTAGGCCAATTATACCTCAATAAGTAATTAATGTCTATGAACATAGGGTTATATGTGTATGACAAGCCGGTGAGAGAGCACAAGAGTATATAAACCCTTCCCTAGGTAACCAGGGAGACAGACAGACAGACACACACACACACACACATCAAAAGACTTGTAGAGACTCAGGATAATGCTCTCAAGTTTTTAGGCCATACTGTTTATTCCCTTCATCTTCACCCTTTATATACAGTTTTATATATTTCTGAGGTTCTGTAGGAAAGCCTTCTGACTTTATTTTTCACTTCAAAAGGCTTTGTGTGAAATCTAATGCCTTGAGTGCACAAGATTCCAGACAGAATCATGGGGTGGGGAGTGGAGAAGGGCCAGGGGTAAGATGCTAACCTATCACCCAGCAGGTGAGAGGTGCCACCTAACGTTTCAGCTTCTGGAAGCTGAATTCTGTAATGAGCTGTCGCTGTATTTATCACCTAACAATTACTGCAATTGGATAAGGTGTGAAAAAACCTGGAAAACATTACTCTGTCAACTACTTGGTATCCTTGATGAAGCTGTCTGTGGCGGGGTCCCAGATACAATTGAAAATCAGCACACAGCCTGTTAGAACAGTTTAGGTTCTTTCCATCCCTTTCTTTGCAGGCTGCTCCTGGCTTACAGAATGGCAATCGTTTTGTCAGATCACTAAAGGCAATAATGTGATTAGAACATCCTGATCTTGACTTTATATACGGTTCAGTTACAATTGCATGGGGCTGGTTCAGCTACGGTTCGAGAAGGGCCGGGTGAAGCCTGAGCTGCTGCTAGGTAACAGTACTGTGTGCCCAGGTGCGCTCCATAAGGCGGTATTGACCTCGAAGAGGAGATCATGGTCTAAGGTCTGTCAAGTTAATAAAAGTGATTTTGTTGGCACGCTGAAGGTGGAACCAGCTCACAGCACCAGCTACGACGACAGTAATTTAAAATAATAAACACAACTGGCAAATGGACCAGAAAGCATTGAGGCAGCTCTGTCATGAGGAGGGACGTTATCTCAGAGTTGCTTGATGTCCACAGAATCGGAAAAAAAGGCTTGGATTTCATCATTCTAAGATCCAATTTTAGACCATTTGATCTTAGAATGTTACTGGCAATGTCTTGAGGCACAGCTGCTCATAATAGAGATTGTCTCATCAAGGAAACCGTCACACTTTGACCAACAATGCCAAGATCCTGTCTTCTTTAGATTTTTCCATGTTGATGGACTGTGCCATCCAGAGGGCCCCTATCCTCTGTGACCCCCTGTTTTTTTTTTTTTTAAACTGATTTTTTGGCCAACCGACTGTCTCATTCACATGGCCTTCCTCCCAACAGGCATAATACAGCCCCTTAGTTTTCTGCATACTCTCTTATAATCACGTACACAACCTCCTCATTTCTGTACCCCCAGATCAGTGGGGCCAAGTTTGACACGCTTTCACACACTTTTATTTTATGTATATATGGATGGTTTCTTGGCTTCCTTCCTCAACTGGCTAATTATATCCATTCTGTTTTACTAGTCTGTATGCATTTTTACTAGTTTAACTCTGAGAGCGGCTTTATTTCCCAGTTTTTTGGAGATACCTAACCAACCTGCCCTCCATCTTTCCTGCTCACCAAGCTGACCATTGATTTGAGTCCAAGATTTGCCATACACCTAGCATGTGATTCAGCAAATCCATTCATCTCAAGTCTTCAACATGACTGTTAATAATTTGGGCACAATATTTTCCCAACTCAAAAGGATGAAATTTTTTTTAAAGGGGGAGCACTGAGCATAGAATGAGGTAGAAAGATTGAAAAATGAGGGCACGTGTAATTACCTTCTGCACTCTTTTTGATACCTGATCTGTAAATATAGGAAATGCCATTGTGTTTTGGTTGAATGAATAATATAATTTGGCACTCACACTAAAAATCTAATTCTATTATTATTTTTAAGATTTATTTATTTGTTTGAAAGAGAAAAAGAAGAGAGAGCATATGAGCAGGGGAGGGGCAGATGGAGAGGGAGAGGAATGGAATCTCAAGCAGACTCCCTGTTGCACACAGAACCTGATGAGGGGCTTGATCTCATAACCTTAAGATCATGACCTGAGCCGAAATCAAGAGGCAGATGTTCAACCAACTGAGCCACCCATGTGCCCCAAATTCCATTACTATCATTATCATTATTATTATTATTATTTGATTTTATGTAATAAAGATGTTTAGGTTAAATCAGCACCTTAATTTCCAGCCAAGTGGTAGATTATTATTTTTATTTCTTTTCCATCCCTAAAACTGAGAAAAGTAACATGCAGCCTTTAATGACTCAATGTCAGATCTTCAGGTGAAAATTTTAAAATTCAGGCAAAAAACCCAGATATATTACCTTTGTGATGGTAAAGTCAGAATTAAAAAAAAATAAAGGTATATAACTGCAGGTTCTACAGACATTGGTCTAGATGGTCAGATGTGTGGCAAAGGTTCATCCAGATTCCCACACAGGAGTTTTTTCTGCTAGGGTTCTCAACCTGTCAGGGAAACCATCCTTGCCCACACCCATTTCCTTATCCTTTATTAGGTGTTTTCTGGAAGTCTCTGATTCTTCTCACATTTGAACTCATCTGTGAGGACGACAATCTTTCAGATATGCTTTCCACAAGCCAGTGTGATGGTTGAAAACCAGGCTGATACCATCCTGAATTTCTCTCCTTATCAACTGTCTCCACCCTGTAAGCTATCTTGACAGAATCAAGCACAATATGCAAGCCTTAATAGGTGACTTTTGGCCTCCGAATGAAGCATTACAGGGTATTCTGTTTCTATTTTTCTTGACTTTCCACAAAGTAATTTTATATCCTTAGGAGCCAAGAAGCATTTCCCGTAATTAGGGTTTGCTACTGGCACTTGCCCCTTGAAACATTCATCTGTCCAGCTCTTAGACTGAGAGGACTGCCCCGGAATTGTAGGGTTTGGAGCAGGGTGGTCATAGTCCTTTCTCACCCTGGAGTCCTGGATAGAAAGTTCTAGAAACAATGCTTCAACTGTGTCTTGAGATCTTACAAGCCTTTTGTACATTAATTGGAATTACTAGGAATGGGCAAGAGGCCTTTTGGCCAGCAGTAAACTGAGCTGTCACTGATTAGCTCTGTGTAACTGGTGTTCTCTGGGTCTCAGTCACTTCAACTAAAAAACACTGGAAGGGATTAAAAGCAAGGGGCATCTAAGGACTCTCTGAGACAAACACTATTAGCATCTTTGTACTTGTTGACATTTCTTAGCCTTCTTCAGGTCAGTGGAATGCTGGTTGACCAATTCTCCACTTTCCTGGCTTGCTTGCTAAAATGTCCTACACCCTCTCTCTTTTTATCTACACTGCTTGGAAGTGAAGGACCCTGAGATAGTGGGGCCATATGGTGGAAGAAGCCCAGATGCCTGAGGAAAGCTGCCTGAGAGAGCCATTGACTGTTTTAGGAGTGAGAACGCACCTGTATTATGCTACAGTGCCAAGATGATAGGGTTTACTCGTTGCTGCAGCTCACCACAGTGCTACCCTGACTAATGTGTTCTTCCAGCCCTAAAGTTCTGTGTTTCTAAGGAATGGCAGAGTACGGGGCTGAGGCAAAAAGAGATTTGAAGTCAAGAAAAGAAGCACTAGTTGTAAACCTACTGTTTAATTGGAGGTCAGACTCAAATCTGCTTCTCTAAGTGAGCCAAGGGAAGAGCGGGGGACTCTGGGTAATACTTAAAGGTTAGGGGATGCACAGTTCCTTTAGTGTGACGATGACTCTGTGTGTGTTACAAGGCCCAGGTCAAACCCAGAGGAATATTTTTTAAAAGAGAATAAAGGCAACGTGTGAGGAAATGAGGACAGAGACCCCCTTCATCTATAAGAACTCAAAGTAGGCCTAAGGACAGGAAAAAGCTCACGGACTCCTGTACTTGTGGTGTTAGTATGGAGACGGTGAGTACAGAGTCACCTTGGACTTCTTGGTGATTGGAATACTTTGGTGGTGCTGCTTCTAGATTTTGTTTCTGTCTTTGTTTTTTATTGTAAGGAAACTGACAGGGTCTGTGTGGCTGCTGATCATTTGGGGGGAAAATAGACTGTTTCTCTCATGTTCTCAGTTTAATCCTTTTTCAGAATGGATTCCCACAGATAATGTTTTCATCTTGACTTATTTTTAACTGAGTGAAAGTACCATTTTCAAGAAACCCCCAAAGCTTCATATTTTAGAATAAATGAGGCCTCTTTCTGTGGGAAAAGAAAGCCACAGAAGATGCTGGAAAACCACATGGCCCCATGTTACATCAGGGGAAGTCTGGTAGGGATGTGAAAGCCTGTCTCTGCTCACGGGTCACTTTCCAAGTTCCAGCTCCTGTTTACTTTCTGGACCTCGATCAGGTGCCTTTTTGACAGTAACATTTCTGCAGTACAGCTGGGCTTTGTGATCCATAATCAGACACAGAAAGCCTTCGGCAATCCCAACCAGGGGAACTTCAATTTTCCTTGATTTCAATGAGAAAGTTAAATCTCGGTCCAGACGGTGCTTCTTTGCAGACCTAGCAGCTCTTACACCTGTAGGACATTTCTCCCCTGGATATGCTTCCCATTTTCCAGACAAGCTCGGGGGATCTGCACCCCCCAATAATTCCCGTGTGCCCTAAATTGCCTTGTAGTCATGATTTATACCTCAATAAAACTACATCTTGAAAAGGAGTATGGGTTTGATTCTATAGCTGACATAATATATGCATGTTTTAGTTTTGGAATGCACAGAATTCATGCAAGGGGAGAAGTCTTTGCGATGAGATGTGTATATCTACCTCCACGGAACTAACGACAATGAGGACAGCGGAAATGTCCCCAGGCATCTTAGCCCTGGACTCCCATCCCTACTGAGACAGCACCCAGAGCTTCAAGTAAGGGGCCATCAGCTTCTCTGGCTATCAGAAACCCCCATGGGGCTTGCTAAAACTATGGCAATTCCTGGTTTTACGTTAGATCTCCTGATTCAGATGCACTGTGAATGGGGTCCAGGAACCTATTTTGAGAGTCTTTGTTGGTGATTCTGATCAACACCAGCATTTGAGAAACATTTTCCTTCAGGTTGGGAGATCAAACCTCTGTTTCTGGTTTGCAATTAGTTACCACCAATTAACTATTTGCTGAAAGAAAGGGTAGGAAATTCATGCTTTTTTGGATGCCTTCTTTGTGTCAGGCATTGTGCCTGACAGTCTTAAGTACGTATTATTTAAAATTTTCCAACAGTCTGACAAAATTGGCACAATTATCCTTATTTTGAAAAAGAGAAGATGGAGATTCAGAGAGGGTAAAAAATATTAGTAAATACTGGGGCAGAGAGTTGAACCCAGAACTCTTTGGCTCCAACCAGCCTACCTTTCCTGTGAAACCACATTCCCCGACCGTTCTGCTGGGCGTTTTCTACACACCCAGAATTGGACCAAATGTTTTGGGGTTCATAATAGGTCACCCTGTAATCTACTGAGTGATAGTATGAGAAATTTCTTTTTTTCTTTTTTTAAAGATTTTATTTATTTAACAGAGAGAGAGATCACAAGTAGGCAGAGAGGCAAGGGGCGGGGAAGGGAGAAGCAGGCTCCCCGCTGAGCAGAGAGCCCTATGTGGGGCTCGATCCCAAGACCCTGAGACCATGACCCGAGCCGAAGGCAGAGGCTCAACCCTCTGAGCCACCCGGGCGCCCCAGTATGAGAAATTTCTTAAGAAGGTGATGAATCTTTGAGGAAGAGATGAATCTTTTTCTTCACTTGGGAAAGCTTCTGCTCCCTTATACTACGGACAGGAAGTGCACTGACCAGAGACTCCACTTCAAACTGAGTAATCATCTGTCAGCCTCCAAAGATTGGGTGATGGGTGGCTCTCAGTTGAGTCCTTCTGTGATGGTCCTCAGCTGAAGAGACCCTCTTCGTGTGTGTCATACCAACCCCTCCCCATCCCATCATCCCATGACTGGTCCAGGCAGGGATAGAAAGGTCTAGCGCCCTTACCTGCATTCCAGACAACTCTCCCCATGCACGGAGCGCCATGTGGTCAGCCTGGGCCTTAACTCTGACTGTGCTGCAGTCCAGCTCCCCTCCTGCCTCATCCTGTGGCCTTCCTTGCTGTTAGATATCCTGACAGCATCTCCCATCACCCCCGTACGCCAGTCTCCATCTCTCCAGAGTCTGCTTCTCTTGACCTGTGATGTTGTTACATCAAATTTTCCTTGTGGATAAGTTCTGGTTCTGTTTGGGTGGTATAATGGGCTTCACTGTGTCCCCCTCCACATCCATACATTCAAGTCCTAACCCACAGTATCTCAGAATGTGACTCTATTTGGTCTTTGAGGAGTTGGATCGACTATAGCGTCTTTAAAAGAGCATTCAGGGGGGCACCTGGGTGGCTCAGTGGGTTAAAGCCTCTGCCTTTGCCTCAGGTCATGATCCCAGGGTCCTGGGATTGAGCCCCACATCGGGCTCTCCGCTCAGTGGGAAGCCTGCTTCCCCCTCTCTCTTTCTGCCTGTCTCTCTGCCTACTTGTGATCTCTGTTATGTTAAATAAATTAAAAAAAAATCTTAAAAAAAAATAAGAGAGCATTCAGGGTAAAATGAGGTCATGTGGGTGGGCCCTAACCCAGGATGACTGGTGTCCTTATAACAAGAAGAGATTAGGACACAGACACGCATAGAGGGAAGACCACATGAGGACACAGTAAGAAGGCAACCATCCGCAAGTCTCAGGGGAAACGGTACCTGCCAACACACCTTGATCTTGAACTTCCAGCCTCTAGAACTGTGAGAACGCAAATGCCTGTTAAGCCATCAGCCTCCAGTATGTGTTACGGTCACCAGAGCAGACTAACCAAAGCAGCTTCAGAGATACCCTTCGTTTCAGTCCCTATTCTTTCATCCTTACTCTCAAGGAACAACCTGGAAATCTGAACAAGTTAAATCATCTTTGAAGTATACGGAGGAGAGGTAATAATTCTCCGTGCGTGAAGTTTTCATAGTCCCTAAAATAGGTCATATTGGCTTAAGGGCTGAGAAAAGAACATGTGAATTCCTCCACTTCGTTGCATCTCCCTTTTTCAGGACGTCAAAAACCTATAGCAGGTGTAAATACACACTTCGATGACCACTTTGGACCTACAGTGAACCTGTATTTCATGAGAAAAAAAGGGCACAGTTTGCAAGCCCTGTCAGTCAGCACATTTTGGCCATTCGTGAAGTGGGAGTCCAGCTGGATGTTTTTTCTTTAGATAAACCATCACAGACCATGTCCAGCTGTCAACTTCCTGCCTTAGTATAAAGAGAAAGAGTGAGGAATGCCAAAGAAAAAGTTTTGCTGTTGAAAATCTTTTTTCCCCCCAGGATTCTTGTTTTTTGAGCCAGCCCCATCGCCAGGGGTGCATTGGGAAATTACCAACCAGCTCTCTAAAATGGAACAACCCTGAATTGTCACCTGTCAATTTCTGTGGTGTAAACAACCCCACCAAGACTGCTGTTGAGTTACTCATGTGAACTCACTGGGAAGGATGAGCACAGTCGGCTCTGGGGAGCTGCCCAGCCTCTCTGCAGCTCACCATGGTCCCCCGAGTGTGCCCATGGGCTCTCTGCCTTCCCTCTACATTAGTGTTTGCACAGGTAGCTCGGGGCTTGCTTTCACTTCCTGAGTCATTTGGTAAAGGGCTTGCTTTCAAGAGTATTGATATGCTTAGCACAGGTTTCCCCAAAGGATGTTTCTGGCCATGACCTCACAGCATCTTCATGGTGGGGCCCCAACCCAGACAATCACAGCACAGGTGGCTCAGGAGAGCAACCCAGTCTAGCCTGACCCAGATTCCTAAAGGCTCAATCTCTCCCCTTGGACTTTTCTTACGCTCTGCTTCTCCCATTTTCTGCCTTGAGTGATTTCTTTGAGCTGCGTGGACTTTACTTCCCGTGTGCTGTAGGACTCCACGTTTCACTGGAAGCCTCATCATCACAACGACCCCTGCAAAGAGGTTCTATTCTCACCCCATTTTATAGATGAAGAAACTGAGGCACTGAGAGGTTAAATAACTTGCTCAAGGTTCTACTACTTGTGAGTGGCAGGGCCGGGATTCAAATCAGGCAGCAGGGCTTTAGGTCTGGATCTTTAACCAGCACGTGGCCCCCCAGAGAGCAGTAGGGATGATCTCTAGAAATCACTTATGTCAAGGAATCAATGCTCCTTTTCGTTGTTAGGTGATACTGATAAGTGCTGAAATTTTCCATTCTACTTAGTCTAGTGTGAAGTCACACGCAATGTGTATGAGTGTGTCTGTAATATTGACATAGAGTTCAATAATGAAAAAAAAAAAAAGAAAAACCCAACCAGAAGTGATAGAATTAATGATCCCAAGGACCCTTGGACTCTGGACATAGATGATTCTAAAGCAAATGAAAGATTTCAGGTGGTAGAATTGTCTGGTTTTCAGATCCAGAATACCAAAAGTTGAGAATCAGTGTGTAGTGGAAATACCACAGTGCTAATGTTCATTGCAGAGACTCAAATGGAATGAAATATTGGCTTGTATTCGAGAAGGCTGAGTTTTTTGGTTTTGAGGGGGTTTTTTTTGTTTGTTTTTGTTTTTTGTTTTGCTTTGTTTTTGTCTCAATTTATTGAAACTGGCTGAGTAGTTCTGAATAAATGAGGAGAGACTATTTTTGGTTCAGTCTTCATTAAGAAATTAACACTCATGCTGCATGACTTGAGGGATTACAAGTAAATGTAATTTGCGTCAGTTTGAATTTGTACAGGATCCTCCCTTATCTGTGAAAATACATTCCAGGACCCCCAGGGGATGCTGGGAAATGCAGGGAGTACTGCACTCGGTACACGCTATACTTTTTCCCATACATACCTGCCTGTGATAAAGCTTAATTTAAAAATTAACTACAAGAAGAGATAAACAACAGGAATCAAATAGAACAATTATAACAATATACTGTAATAAAAGTTATGTGAATGTGGTCTGTCTCGCTCCCAAATCCCATAGTGCCCTGTGCTCACCTTCTTCTTGTGATGGTGTGAGATGATCAGATGCCTACATGAGATGCAGTGGGCTGAATGACGAAGGGTTAGGTGACTTTGACCCTCTTGAAGACACTCAGGAGGAGGGTCATCTGTCCAGAATGGAGCTGACTGCGAGTGGCAGAAACTGTGTAGAGTGAAATCCTGGCTAAGGGGGGATTAGTGTCATTTGGGGTGGTTGAAGCTTCTAACATGTCCAATTCTGTGACAGATTTTTTCATGGGATCTTGGGACTAGGAGGATTTTAAGGAGGTCATTATTTTAAAACATTGCAGTGATATGGTAATCTGGTTTTTAAAGACTTCCATGCAAATCATTTGATTTCTCATTGAAGTGTTTTAAAAAACATTTGTCATTTTACTTAACCTATAACCTTTCTCCCACAAATGAAATAGGGCCCTTTTTGGATTGATGTGGGTACCCCGTTTCTTTCTTATTTGTACTGATGGTTCGTTCCCTATGTGATACAAACAACAGATTGTGGATCTCAGCACATAGGGGAATTACCCTTTCTTTTTCTCCTTTTTAAAAAAGATTTATCTAATTATTTGAGAGAGAGAGAGAGAGAAAGCAAGCATGGGGGAAGAGGTAGACGAAGAGAATCTTAAGGAGACTCTGCTCTAAGCACGGGGCCCAGACACGGGGCTCGAGCTCACGACCCTGAGATCACGACATGAGCTGAAACCAAGAGTTGGGTGCTTATTAACTCCCTGGGCCACCAGGCGCCTCTTAACCATTCTTCTTTTGAGCACAAGTTACTTCATACGCATTTTCTCATTTCATCCTCAGGACAATCTTCCTATCTCCATTTTATAAATTCAGGGACAAAGATTAAAAAGAGTCAAATAACTGGCTCATAGTTACTCGACTGTTAAGCCTCAGTGACGTAAATCCAGCTCTACTTGACGCCCCCAATGCGGCCACACCACCCATGCGGTTTGCTTCCATTACAGGTCAATTACAGATGCATTACACATCCCTTCTTTGGCTTAGCTTCCACAAAACCTTTAGAAAGCCTTGGTTAGAGAGGACAATGGACCATTTTAACCCTAAGCTCTACCTCAGGCCAAGTTGACTTTCTTGCGGCACAGCTGAATGGGAAGGGAACAGCTTAATACTGATTGGCAGATGGAAAAAGGAGGCACTGGAGAACTGGCATCAGCTTCTGAATACTTCTGTGAGTGTAACTTCCAGACTTGCTCGAGCACTAGCTGTACTAAGGGGAATATCCTTCCTTTATCCCAGAAGATTGCTTCCCCTGAGATTGAATGGATTTCCTGTGAACATCAGCATACCCAGCTCAAAAGATTCCCCCACCAGAGCAAAATTCGGTGGTGGCCCGAAATCAGCCTTTTAAATCTGAATATTAGTTACAATCCTGAGTGCAGGTGGAATGCCATTTGGTTTAATGTTTCAAAGGAATTAGTCTGGATTGAGCTGGACAAAAGGGAAGTGGATGAAATGTACGTTTTTCCCATCACGACTCACCGTTCCCCACATTTTCGCAGGTGCTCCGCTCTGTGACGCCAAGGAATGTTGGAGCTCTGGATCTTGAAAAAGACAACTCCCGTCTTAGTCTGCTGACCGGCTTCTTTCTTTTCATAACTCGGCTTAAAGAATACACGATCTTCTCAGGCCAGGGTGTGACATGCTGGAATTCACAGCTTCTTGAATCTGAAAAGACATTTAAAATGTGAAAGCGGGTAAACGCTAACAGAGGCTGAGACACTTTTTATCACTTAAGGACTGCATCGTAGCAGCTGGAAAAGCCAAATCCATCATCCCATGAATGAACCCATCGTTCATTCATTCATTCATCCATCCGTTCATTCATTCAATCCTGCCACCAAGGATAGCATCTACGGTACTCTCACTACACGTTTACCTGGAATTGCAAAGATGCAGAAAATATGATCCTGTTCTCAAAGACACCACAGTCTAACAGGACAAACCAAAAAAATACAGTTCCGTGAAATGTGACAGGTCCTCTGATAGAACATGAAGTGGATCTGGTGAGGGCACAGAAGGAAGGTGGTGTCTTGAGTGATGGGTAGATATTTGCCAGGTGTTTCTTACTGGGACAGAATGGTAGAAGTGAGCGATCCTTCGTTATCTAGAGTCTACAATTTCAGTCCTGCCATTGACACTCATTGACTTGACTTGTTTTTCTACACTTCCACTCACTGCTTCTTTAGCCCCTTTATGTTATTGCTTTATCATTCTGAAACCACCAAATGTTCTTGATTCTACTCATCAATGGCTCGAGAAGGGCACTGCAGCTGTATGCTTTTCTTGTTTCCCTGAAATGAGAAAAACTGGTGCTTTGGCGATGTGGCTTTTAAACAGCTTAGATGCAAAGCCCAGAATTTTATTTTTTGGGGAAAAAAACCAGACTGGGCTCTTGGTCGGTTAGTATAGGCCAGCTTTTCACTTCCCTTTCATGATCTCACAGCTATAAAGTTCAGTTCTGGGATGTGCGTGTGTGCGTGCGCACGCGTGTGTGTATCCTTATGGACCATTGTTGAAATACATATTCTTAGAAAAATCCTGATATTTAAACCACATGGGCTGCACAGACATCTCTCTGAGAACCGGGAATCTGAATCTTTGTCAAAGGAAAGTGTTTTTCCTATCAAGAATGAGAAATCAAAACCAAATGGCTGTTTTAAAACGTGGAGCAGAAAAAGGAGGATTGTGTCTGGCACATAGTAGAAGCTCAGCAAAGTGTGTAATGAATTTGCCCGGCTGCCCTTATGGGGAAGAGAAGTCTTCTTAGAACTGCTTTCCAAACAGAGGGTAATTGGGAGTTGGTCTCCTTTTACTTCTGCTAGGATGGGAATAGCTTCCTGTAATTTCGGTTTGATAAACACAGTATTTAAAATCTTGGTTTAGATGGGGAGAAGGGAATTTTCCTCTGAAGCACTTGCAGTGGCTAGGCTAGAGGACACGGGCCCATGACTCATTTGCTCTGCCTGAACCCGTCCATGGTCGCCCAAATATCTGGGCCGCAGATGGTGGAGAAAACTACCAGTGAGAGTTACTGTTTCCAGAATTCAGTCCATTTCCCCCTGAGGTATTCATGCCTTGAGGCATTTTAACGGCCCAAGGTGTCTGAGCTTAAAAGCAAGTCTTCTGAGCTGATTTGTCTATGGGGATCCCAAAAACAACAGCACTAGGAATGATAGATAGATAGATAGATAGATAGGTAGATTTCAGTAATTCTTTTTTTAAAGATTTTATTTATTTATTCATGAGAGACAGAGAGGCAGAGGCAGAGGAAGAAGCAGTTTCCCCATAGAGCAGGGAACCCAGTGCTGAACTTGATCCCAGGACTCTGGGATCGTGACCTGAGCCGAAGCCAGACCCTTAACCTACTGAACCCCCCAGCGCCCCACATTAACTCTTCATTGTGATATATAACACACATAGAAAAAACAAATTGTAGAGCTGATCAGTTGTCATAAATTACCTTCCAGATGTAGGCACAACATACTACCAGGACCCCAGAAGTTTTTCAACTGTCCTTCCAAAAACAACCCCTTTCTTTAAAAGCAGTACTGCCGTGAGTCCTGTGCAGGGGGCCCCATGCTGGGCCTTGTGCTTTTGGGCTTCTAAGATTTCCTCCACCGATACCTCTTTCCAAAGGGAGAAGAATCCTTGAGGCCAAGAGGCCACATCTATCTAGAACCCATGTCTCCTTTTCTTTTTTTTTTTCTGAAAATTGTATTTATTTATTTGACAAAGAGAGACACAGCGAGAGAGGGAACACAAGCAGGGGGAGTGGGAGAGGGAGAAGCAGGCTTCCCACAGAGCAGGCAGCCTGATGGGGGCCTCGATCCCAGAGCCCTGGGATTATGACCTGAGCCGAAGGCAGACGCTTAACGAATGAGCCACCCAGGCACCCCCATGTCTCCCTTCCTAAACCATGCACCAAGTACCATGACCTTGGAATTCCCCGTCCAGATGATTTGAGTCCACTTCCAGATCTTTCCCAGCCTCTTCCTCAGGTCCACCCGCCCCAGGGGTGGTCCAGGGGCAGCTATTTGTACGAGGCTGTGGATAAACATACATGGACACAAAGGCCTGTGAGGTACGGGATGGGGCTGAGAGTGGGAAGAGACGGTGGGAGTCTGGGGGCCCCTCCTCTTGTGCCACATATTCCAGTGAGAAGCTCTAAGCCGTCCAAGAACTCTAGGGTCCAACCGGGCCTTCCGGGTTGCCATGAAGATGCATTTGTCAAGGCAAGAGGATAAAACATCTTTTATTTAATATAGAGCTACTTGAATTTCCTTTACAGTATTTAGGCTGGGGTGCCTGGGTGGCTCAGTTGGTTAAGCGTCTGCCTTCAGCTCAGGTCATGATCCCAGGGTCCTGGGATCGAGCTCCGCATTGGGCTCCCTGCTTAGCAGGGAGCCTGCTTCTCCCTATTCCACTCCCCCTGCTTGTGTTCCCTCTCTTGCTGTATCTCTCTCTGTCAAATAAATAAATAAAATCTTTAAAAATAAAATAAAATAAAATAAAATATTTAGGCCTATGATTATGATAAACAGTTCTCCATTTAAGCCCCGGAAATGTTAGGAGTGAGCCTGCTTAAAGGCAACTACCCCATTATGGTAATCCCCTTCTTGCCTTGCTTTATACTCTACCCCTTACAGCTGCATTCCTCTATGCTAGAGTCGCTTTTTCCTGTTTTTGAACTGAGTCACACAGTATGTTTTCTTTTATGTTACGTTCCTCCAGCCAGGGTTACGCTCGTGAAACTCATCTATGTTGTTGCCGACAACTATAGTCTGCAATTTTCATTGCCGTATAGTATTTCATCGTGTTGATATCTATCCGTTTCAATGTTGAGGGACAAGTGAATTGTCTCCAGAATGAGGACTTGTGAATGGTCCTGCTGGGGAGACCTTTGTCCATTTCTGTCCTCATATACCTAAGAATGGAATTTGCTGGATGATAGATATGCATTTCTTCAACTTTCCTGGAAAATAACCAAATTGTTTTCCAAAGCAGCTGTACTAATTTATATTCTCACCAGCAGGGCATGAGACATCCCACAGCTCCTGACAATGCCTGATATTTCTTTTTAGTTTTAACCATTCTGTGCTAGGAATATTCTAGTATACTACTTTTTTTTTCTTCTTTTTCTCCTCGTGATTTGTGTCTGAAGATACTGAAGTGATTCTGGGAACTTAGGGTTCAAATTGACTGCTGCTAATATCAGTAGAAGTATATACTAATAGTAACATTATTATTTATGATAACATCTATAGTTCCCATTTGAAATATGGCAGCTAGGAGAAGATCTACAGCCTTGGAAGATTCACAATAGCAAAATCCAAACCAATGGGGTTGGCCCATACAGCATTTTAAAATAACGCTGATTAGCAGACTGACCTGGGGGAGGGGGGCTGTGACCCAACACACTAGCTATAGAGGTATGCGTGTCCCCAGAGCATGCACTGAGAGTCATGGCAGCGCCAAGCACAGAGGGTTGACTTGTCTGGCCGGGGCCAGTTGGGGCCACCCTAGAGGAAGAAGATTAGCTGGGGAAGGCCATCAGCTTGCAACTCATTAGCTTGCCAACTCTGGCGGCACCTGTTTCTCCAGGAGGTGGCAATAGCCATGTGCTCTGGTCAACAGAAAGGAAGGGGCAAGCGCAAGCCTCTTCTGCAGAAACGAGCATAGCCTCCTCGCTGCCCACCTTCTTCTTCGCCTACTTGGGTCCCTGAGCATTCTCCCTTCACCTTCTTCTTGCTAATATCCTCAATCTCCATGCGCCTTGTTCCTTTAAATGCACCCTCCCGGACAAAGCCCAGATCTGAATGCGCTCCACGGTTGACTTTCTCTACATCAATCTCCCAGCTGTGGAGCATTGCTGGAAAACCCACACACCCTGCAGACGGTCTCACTCTGTACTTACGGCCACCAATGCCATCTGGGCTCTTGTTACGGTCAGGCAGCCCCTCTCTGTTTCCCTGGTTCGCTCAGCCTCCCATTTTCCTGTCTAATGATAGATCCTCTCCTGGAAGGATGCGGTGGTGTCTCCTCTAGACACGACTGGCTGTTGTTCATTATGCACAGGCTGTTTCAGACTATCTCCACTGTCCTCAAGTCCCTGGTTTTAGTGCCAGCCCCTCTACTGAGCCCGACTTCCCAACTCCACCATCAGCCCCAATGAGCAGTCTCTCCTCCTGCTTCTCGAAGAAAGCTAGAGCTGCCTCACGCAGACTCCCTCGACTTCCCTCTTTATCTGTGGATTCATTTAGCATCTAGACTCCTCCCTTTCTCCTTCCTGCCTCCTTGTGACAATAAAGGAAGTGTCTTCTCTTGTGCCCAAGTGTATCCCTCGACCTGGCCTCAATGCCTTACTCAGGGACATCTCTCGATATTCCTCTCCTCTCTTTCTCTTCTCACTTCCTCCCAGGAGTTGTCGAATAGGCTCACGTCTCTCCCTTAAGAAACAACCTTCCTTAGCTTGGCCAGGAACCTCATCCCAGCAGGGCAAGAAGCAGCACTAGGGGTTGGGTTGTGTTCCCGCCCCCTCCAAGTTCCTACGTTGAAGTCCTAGTTTCTCTTATTTCAGAACGTGACCTTATTTGGAAATAGGGTCCCTGAAGGCGTAATCAGTTAAAATGAAGTCATACTCTCTCTGGATCTCCCTTTCTTCATATGGGACACAGGAGTCATTGGATGGTCATTTTTTGGATGGGCAATTCCAAACTACGTGGGAGCAGAGATGACAGATGGGAGAGGGAAGTTAGAAGCGGGGGGGGGGGGGGAGGGGGGAGGAGTTCTGAGCGCCACACCTCTCCTTTGACCACAGCAGTTCCAGTTTTAAAAGCTTTACAGTTTGGAACTCTTGGTAATATTTGGCTGAAAAAAAGTGTTTCACTGTTTAAAAAATAAAATACAAAATTTAAGCCTCCTGGCTTAGGTGATACCTCAGATCCTTTCTAACCTCAATAGACTATGATTATAAGATTTTGCCAGTGAAAGTGTATGGGTTTGATGAACATATTGCAGATTTTTCTCAAAAAAACCTCAATTTAATAAATTTTTCTTTCCTGCGAAGGAGAATTTGATAAAAGACTGACTAATGCAATTTCATTTTTGAGCCTTTTAAAGATGCACATATAAAACATTCCTATATTAGAAAAGCAATTTTTCCTGGGGCATGATGTGTTGGAATTTGGGATTTAGAAATACGCTTGCTGTCCACCTGGGGCTCTGAGACCTTGTGCGAGTAGTTGTACATGAATGGGACCTTCTGATGATGAGCTCTTGTGGAGAATCACTGTGGCTGCACTGTCTTTGTTTCCACGGGACCTAGACCAGTGCCTGGTACACAGTAGGGGCTCACTGAGTCTTTACTGAATGAGACTCCCTGAAGGTCTGTGAGAATTCTCAGTGATAGGAAAGAAATAGAACTTCTTTCTAAGGGAAGAGATGAGTGGGGTAGAATCCACAAACACAGATTAAGAGGGTGTCTATGTTCTTGAGCGAGTTGTGGGTAACATGGCACTGTTTCTGCCTGTAGGACAGTTGTCTGTGGATGGGATAAGCACAGTGGAGGATGGAAGCTCTATGACCTCCTCAGAAGAATCTGTCTAGGTTCCTGGTTTCCTGGCAAATCCTTTCATTTCCTACCCAGAGACTTAGTGGACCACTGAGCCTACATTTTTCTTATTTCTCCCTGGATTTTTCTCTAGTTGGTATCTGATCCTTATTTTTAAGGACCCCTAATGGGAAAGAATCTGGGTAACTAGTAGGATAAACTAGGTTTTCCAGCCTCTTCTGTCTCCCAGTCTGCCATGTGCAACTGGCCATGTTCATGGCTGGAAGTGCCCTGGAAATCAGGAGGCTTGGGTCCTTGTCTCAGGTGTGTGACTTTGGGCAGCTCAGCCATTTCTCGGTCCCAGTTTTGTCCTGTGGAAGATGAAGGATCAGACAAAATCGTGTCCTCAATTCCATATCTGATACAGGTTATCACCTGGATATATAATTGGTGGGACAGTGGGAAAGGCATTATTGACCAAAAATACTGACTATCTTTCTCTGTCTCTGTCTCTTTCTCTCAGTCTGTCTCTGACCCTGTCATCCTACGCGATGTTTCCACTTTGCTGTACCTTTGAGATAAGGCCTTGGAGGGGATGCTGAGATCACAGTGTTATTTAAAATGCCTAGAAGCTAAGCGTTTAACAGTTGTGAACATCAGAGCTGTTACAATTTCACCACCTGGGGTATGTCCTGAGGGAATGAACCCTGACCTGGATCGGATTTATGGTCAAAGATGTCAGAAAGACCCTCATCAGGGTCTTGCCAGAGGAGGAGACCAGGAGAAGGAGGAGCAGAACGGGGGGGCTAAAGCCAGTTGGGTGCCCCGATGCTCCTATGCACAGTTCTAGGCCTGGGACCACTGCACTCAGCGGCGCACACTGATGGCCAGCTGTCTGGCCGACGGCCCCTGGAACAGAGGCCTCGTGAAACTGCACACTAAGTTGTCTTCCTTGAGGGGTGCCTGTGTGGCTCAGTGGCTCAGTGGCTCAGTGGATTAAGCCT
The DNA here is from genome assembly GCF_963455335.1 of Martes martes. NCBI lineage: Eukaryota > Metazoa > Chordata > Mammalia > Carnivora > Mustelidae > Martes > Martes martes. The sequence goes on from NC_137893.1 coordinate 133,002,233, forward strand.
CTGCTTTCAGCTAAGGTCATGATCTCACGGTCCTGGGATCGAGCCCCACATCGGGCTCTCTGCTCAGCGGGGAGCCTGCCTCCCCCCACTCACTCTGCCTGCTGCTTTGCCTGCTTGTGATCTCTCTCTCTGTGCGTCAAATAAATAAGTAAAGATCTGAAAAAAAAAAAAAACAAAAAAAAACCCCTGAAACCCAAGTTGTCTTCCCTGGGAATTGTATTTCCCTGGGCTGTGGAGGCTTGCTAAGATGTTGCTTGCCAGCCGATGGAGGCCTTCTACCTCACTGGGATTCTCACAGTTTATTTTGGTAGGTAACTAAGACAGAAAGACAGAGTTAATTAAACTCTTCATAAAACAGTCCATCAGCCACCTGCTTGCAGAGCAAAAAGTCAAATTCTTCACTGTGCTTTGGCAGAAGGACTGTGTCCTTCAGCCTCCCCTTGGGCCCCATTCAGGATTCTAACCAGGTTACCTACGAAACTTCTTTTTCGTTGCGGTATATATTTTTTCCATTTGTGTAAAAGCAGTAAATACATACCAGTGATCTTGTCAGGCCATGCCAAAGAAGAATTTGTAGGGGATTTAATACCCTAATGCATCAAGCACACTTGAATTTGGCTAAACATTCAAATTGGGTGGTTTGGCTCAGTAGAAGCAGTTGATATGTTGTCGGGGTATAGCTTTTCAAGCGACCTTGGTTCTTTCAGAATGATCCCTGGAAGGGACTGGCTTTTAAGTGAGCTGGAAATTCTCAGGTATGTTTTAGAGATCTACAGAACAAGCCTCCCCTTTGTCGGAAATGGGTAAGACCCAGTAAAGAGAGTGAGATGGGCAGGGATGTCCTTGGATGATCCAAGGGCACGTGCAAACGTGTACCCTGGGGGCATAGCAACGAAGTCATCCCTGTTTTAGGATTTTCTGCAAGCATCAAGATATTCCAACGACAGCCAAAACCCTGACCAAGAAGAAGGGCATGGCAATAACCACGGAATAAGTCAGGGTGGAAGTCAGAGTTGTAAGTCCTTAAAACCCTTCTGCACTTAGGTAATGTCTTGCTGAACTCATGGCCCTCCTTCTTTTCCTGGTCTTCGCCAGCAAATTTTCAGGAATCTCTTAGCAGAAGAGAGGACATTGTTTGCTGCACCTTCCACTCCTGTGGAGTTCTTGGACGCTGACTGTTTACAGGGACTCTCAAGTGCCTTCGTTCCCCATCTGGTATTAATTTTTATTTCTTCTCCTTTACTAGGCTCTGACTCATGTCCATCCAAACCTTCAGGTTTCCTGAAGGCGAGCTTCCCCAGACGTGGCGCCCCACCCAGCTCACGCAACTGGCCATGAGGAATGAATGGTCTCTGTCCCCAGTCTCGGGGAACGGGACAGTGATTTATTCAATCATCCAAGTCAGAAATGGAGAAGTTTTCTCAGTGCTTCATTTATTCTAACTGCTGACATCTCATTGGTGATGGGATCTTGTCCTTCTGAGCTCCTTAGCTCTCCTATTCCCTGTTCCTCCCAATCTGGCCACATCTCAATTGCCCCCATCTTAACTCATTGTCTCACCACTGGACCGGTGACATTTTCATCCCACTTCATCCTCAAGGCAATGGGGAAGACTTTGGAAGGTATTGACTGGGAAGCGACGCGATCACATTTCTTCGTCATAAAAATCACACTGAACCTTGTGGATGAATTGGAAAGGTGGGTGGCACGGAGGGGCCGAGAAATCCGTCACAAAGCTGGGCCAGGATGCAGATGAGAAATGAGAGGGACTGGATTAAGCCCATGACAGAAACGATGAAGAAGAGAGCAAGGAGCCACTTAGCAAGTCGGTGGGTAAAGTACAATATCTGATTGGAACTAGAAGGTGAAGGAGAGGAAGCGTTTGTAATAAATGTCCTGCAGATAGAAGTGGAGGGGATTGGGTGGATGATAGGACCATTCTGAGAAAGACAAAATTAAGAATTAAGCTGATGAGAAAATGATGAATTTAATGTGACGAGTTAGGTTCCGGTTTCAGGTGGGGAATGTCATGCTGGGAGAAAATCTGTAAGCGATTATGTATTTAGTTGATGCTTGAACGACACGGGTTTTAACTGCACAGTTTCACTTATAGCAATATTTTTTTAAGATGTATTTATTTATTTGAGAGAGAGAGAGAAAGCACGTGTGGATGGGGAAAGGGGCAGAGGAAGAAAGAGAAAAATCCCAAGCAGACTCCATGCCGAGTGCAGAGCCTGCCAAGGGGCTCGATCCCAAGACCCTGAGATCAAGACCTGAGCTAAAATCACCAGCTTAACAGACTGAATCACCCAGGTACCTCCCCCTTATGTGTGGATTTTTTCAATGAATATGGTACAGTACTGCAGACCTCAGGACTTGCCCATCTCTCTCTCTCTCTCTCTCTCTATATATATATATATATGCTACTTCCTTATAATAAATCATACACACACACACACACACACACACACACACACACATATATATATACACACATATATATATTCGTGCTATTACTTCTGTTTCTATGGAAGACCCAGACGCTGACTAATACAGCACAGGGTGAAAGAAAAGAGAAGAAATTGGAAGGAAGGAAGGAAGGAAGAGTGAAAGAAAAGTGTGCGATGAACGAGTCCACGAGAGCCTACGTGCTTTGAAAACGTAGGGAGAGGGCGGGTGACCGTCTGACTGTCTGTCATGTCTGATGGCATCAATGACTCATCAAGATTATGTAACTAGAATTAGCCTTCAGACTCCGCTGTCTTGGAGGTTTTGTCTCATAAATGCTGGACTTCCTAGCTTGGCTTGTTTTCTTGTTACTTAGGAGCCGTTGCTAGCATAAGGTCATACTTAGAAAACTGAATCCTCAGTAAGATTACTCAGAGACTTGGCTGCTTTCTCCCTGGCCATTTTATCTTTAGATTGAAAAAAGAAACTATTCACTTTTCTTAAGCGACATTACACATCACTTTGAAATATGCCTTATAGGCCAGCCCTGAAATCTGGTGAAAATTTTTTTTTTTTTTTTGATACTCACGGAAGAGAAGCTTTTGTTTAAAAAAAAAAAAAAGTCAAAAAAAATTTTTTTGTCTGTTTTACTCTAAAGACCTTCTTCGATAACCCAGTTTTTAGGAAACTGTTTGAGGAATAGCAGCGGAGGCGGAGGTGAGAATTTGCCCAGCTCATACCCGGTTTAGTCACTGACCCCGTGACAGGACAGCCTCAGAAACCACTGCGGTGATTTAAATGAGAGACTTATTGGGCAGGTAGAATTTATTTTGTTTTATTTAAAGAGGCAGTAATAAGCTATTTTATCTGTGGTTATAGCAGGGGCCATCTGAAACATCTCCCCAGCTCCGGAAGATGGCCCGAGGTGTCCCGCTCCCCGAGAGCAGTAGGTTTCAGAGTTCAGTTTGGACAACACAGTCGTGCTTTCTAAGTTCACGGCTGCCTGGACCAGGGATGAGTGCCTGACCGGAGTTTGGACTCAAAGTCCTTCACACACACTCACACACACACACACACACACAAAATGAGTCACTCTTCTCACTGCTTCTGGCTTGCCCTCTGCCCCTCCCCCACTCATGTTCGCTCACTCTCTCTCTCTCTCTCAAATAAATAAATACACATTAAAAAAAAAAAAAAAACCTCACGTTTAAGAATTTCGATGGTAACAGCCGTGGGCAGTGAAGCGGGGAACTCAGTGTTCTTCTTAAGAACCACTCATACTCTCCCCCCTTCCTCATCCCAGGAAAGCCTCAGCAGCTGGGGATGACGGTGACGGCCACACGCTTTTGTTGGTGGAGTGTGGTTAGCGCCATGCTTACGATGGACAATTTGTCGGAATCTGTCAGGATGATACGGGCCTATATCCACTCCCAACAATGCCATTTGTAGGAATTTATGCTCCAGGTATGCTTGTACCGAAAAATGGATACAGATAATCCTTGCACAGGTGCAGAAAGACCTAGCACAAGGGTACTTGGTAAAGCATTGTTGGTAAGAGCAAAATATCAGAAACCACCTAAATTGGTGTTGATGTAGAATTGGTTAATTATGTGAACCTACGCAATTGGGCTATTTGACATAAGAAAATGAATACGGTGTTGATGTAGGGAAAGAGCTCTAAGATAGGACGGTTAGTGAAAAAAGCAAGGTGCAGACCCGTGGGTTTCACAGGTTATCATTTGGGGGGTGATGATTTCTCTTCAAATTTGTCCGTGTGTGTATACATTGAAAAAAAAAAAAAAACTGTGGGAAGAGAAAGGATAAGTTAATGTTGGTGGTTTACTTGTGCATATGATTGTGTGTGCGGCAGGGGTGCGGGGAAGCAGGCAGCTTAGACAGGAGATGGGAGTTGGAAGAGCACTTTAAGTGCATAATTCTTATGAGGTTTTTTTTTTTTTAAGATTTTATTTATTTACTTGACAGACAGAGATCACAAGTAGGCAGAGAGGCAGGCAGAGAGAGAGGGGGAAGCAGGCTCCCCGCTGAGCAGAGAGCCCGATGCGGGGCTCGATCCCAGGACCCTGGGATCATGACCTGAGCCGAAGGCAGAGGCTTAACCCATTGAGACACCCAGGCGCCCCCTTATGAGGTTTTAAAACAGTGCTATCCTATGTTTTGTCAACTATGCAAAAGAAAGATAGAGGAGGAGGAGGAGGAAGAAAAAGAGGATGAGAAGGAGGTGAAGGGAGAGAGGGAAGACAGTCCATGGCTGTCAACAGAGACAAACATTTATATGCATCAGACTCTTAGCTGGTTATTCTAACTTTGTAAAGAAAATATTTGAAACTGTTCTCTTGAGAAAAACAAACAAATAAACAAAAACAAAAAACCAACCCGCTGACACTTAGGGGCAAGGCTGTGGCCATAGCATGGTGGCTTCGTGGTTTCCTCCCTCATCACTCCCTATTATCCCCCAAGGTCAAGAATCATGGCAGACTGAGAATCTCCACCATTTCCAGCTACATCCACCTTAAACAACAGCTTTTCCATGGACGAATGAGAGGAACTCGAAACTCTGTGGAACATGATTGGAATGAGACTGGAAGTTCCTTCCCTGTGGATAAAGTCTACCCTTCCTCCATGTTCGGCCATGGAGAACAGGCTTAAAACATCGCTGTGTCTGAGAAAGAGAAAACAGTGATTCAAAATGCACCCTAAGGTATAGAAACCTTAAACTGCTCTTTCCTTTAAAATAGATGTTCTTAAGAGAGTGGGTTTCTCAGCCTCAGTACGCATGATAGGGCCTAGAGAAAACAATGTACAGAGTAATTTGGGACTGCCCCAGGTAGTGTTGGCAGATAAAATTTAGGACATCTAATTTGAATTTTATATTTGAATTTTAGATAAATAATTTAGATAAATAATTTTAGATAAATAATAAATAATTCATATACCAAAAATATATACTACACACTATGCTCAGAATTATTCATTGGTTGCATGACATTCAACCTGAACTGGGTGTCTTATGTTTTTATTTTGCTAAATCCTTCAAGCTGGGCCCTGGGGACTGGCCTGGAGGAGTGGAAGCTCTGGCCTCCAAGGTTTAATGAACAGATGGGTAAGGCCTGTTGGTCCTTGCCATCTTAAGGAAATGATAAGCAAACACCCCCTCCTCCAAGAGCCAGTCAGATGCTCCTGACTCCCGGTTCCAAACATGGCGTCCGCCTCAGATTTTGTCTGCCATGTCTGGTCCTAACAGAAAGATATCATCCAGTCCTACACTGCTGCCCCGCGTCCCACAGATGAGACGCTAGTGGCTTCTTCATTACAGACAGGAGACCTGTATTGCTCTGTCATCAGAAGGACTTTGGCTTCATGTTTTTAACAGAAAATATGCATTAGTGCTGATCTTCCAAAAATTTTCCCGTCTGGTCTGCCTGCTCTCATGACTCACAACTACAGAGTGACCGTGTATTGAAGCCGAGTGAAGAGATCTTCTAAGAGCAGTGTATGTTCTGGGCAGCCCCTTCCAGGTGTCAGGGTTAGCCTGGAAGGTGGCGGTCGCTTGGTGAGCACGAAGTGAGGACAAAGGGGAGAGGACCCTCATGACACTGCAGAGACCATCTTTCCGGGGATGAGGTGGCAGGCTCAGGTGCTTTGCCCCCTGACAGAGAAAGAGAGTGAGCCTATCTTCAAAGGTAAGTCAGCTTTGAATCTGCCCTTCATGGATCTGGGGTGCAGATCATGCTCATGGAATACTGCTCAAGGTTCCTTCCCTGTCAAAGAAGAAAGCCTTGCCATGGAAAGACCATTGCAATGTTGGCCCTCGGGTTTCATGTGGTCTCCATGTGCAGCCAGCTCTGTGATTACAGCACACACAATGACTGATGACGCAGTGACGGAAAACACCATTTCCCGGCACCCTGCGTCCCAAGGACAAAGGGTGTGTACACTCCACCAAGGGCAAGCCTGTCTTCTCTGAACCTTGCTCCTCCCGGGTACGAGCTCTTGGTGCGTTGACTGTCTGTCTTCTGAAACATGGAGGCACATTGCAAATAGGGTTTGGCTTTCTGGAAGAGTTGGACTCATGGGAGAACAATTAAAGACAACAGGGTGCCTGAATCAGGGCCACCGTGAAGGAATGGACTCTGGTTCTTTCCCAAAGCTGCAGCTCACTAGAGAAAAGCCAACGGTACCAGCAGCAAGGGTTTGAGCAGAGACGGGCAACCACTGAAGCCATGACTCAGAGGCACTGACTTCTCCATGTCTGCTGTGGGGGCATGGCTGGGTAGGTTGCATCACAGAGACTGATTTTAAAGTACCATGAACCCAGTTGAGGTTTGTAGGGCAGACATACAATTGCTTGCAAACAAATGGTTGACTCAATGAGCTGCGTTTTATGTTTCTCTGCAGGTTTTCTTTGGGTCTCTCCAGGGAGCTGGGAGAAATTCAAGTCTGAAACTCTAACCTGCGTCTCCAATCTCCCCACGCTCCCCCCACACACTAGATCTGAACCTCGGGAGATTACTGGGGCATTTGCTGAATTCTAATGGGAACCGAGCTCTCCACATATTATTCTTCTTAGGGTTTGCTAACATTTTTTTTTTTCCTGGAAACACATCATACTGAGATGTCTTGCACCCTATGTTTTCCCGGACTGTTTGAAAGCTGAAGTATGCAGACACCCAACTTTGGGGCTGATCCGGGTTTTTCATGATCTAGCCAGGGTAGGCAAAACTTCCAGGGAAGACCAGGAACCTGGGAACCTGCATTGTTCACAGCTTCTCCCTGCACATTCCCACCGCATTCCAGGTGATTCCTGTGTGCACTAAAGTTAGAAGGCATTGGTAGAAGTGAAGTGGTCTTAGATTAGCAGCCAAAGGGGCGCCTGGATGGCTCAGGGGGTTAAAGCCTCTGCCTTCAGCTCAGGTCATGATCTCAGGGTCCTGGGATCGAGTCCCGCATCAGGCTCTCTGTTTAGCAGGGAGCCTGCTTCCCCCTCTCTCTCTGCCTGCTTCTCTGCCTATGTGTGATCTCTCCCTCTGTCAAATAAAGAAATAAAAAAAAAATATTTAGATTAGCAGCCAAAGAGTTGGAGTTCCAATCCGTTTACTACTGGGATGGTTTTGGACAAGGTACTTACTAACTGCCAGCCTCATTTCCCCATCTGTAAAAATGGATATGTTATCTTATAAGAGTTATATATTTTTCTCCTTGAGGAATAAATGACATAAGCCATAGGACAAGGCTGGAAAATACTGAGCTCTTGCTAGATATTAGTGCAGTGTACTGCACTGTAGAGAGAAAAAGGATGGTGAGCTCAAGCAATCTTTGCAGACCTTGAGATGGATATGTTTTGCAGGAATTTTCAGAGGCTCTTGTAACTCCTTTTGGATGGAAACAGAATAAGGAGACTTACCCACTAAGTGGCTTTACTACCTGCGAAAGCCCTTCTCACATACCCAGGACTGGGGGATATCATGCTATCGGGAAGACAAGGTGACACATAGACACTTTCAGGAAAGCAGCTACAGTCTAATATAAAAGTCGAATAAGTCAGCTAAGAGCAGAGGGTGAAAGTCCTGTCTTTATAGGAGTGTTCCTCAGTGGGGGCCACATGCTCTAAAGCACTGACTCACCAAGGACAGTTATGTCCCCCGGGTGACACTGGCCAATGTCTGCAGACGTTTTTGATTGTCGCAACTGGGAGAAACTGCTCGTTTCCGGTGGGCAGAGGCCAGGGATGTTGTTAATCCCTTCACGGTGCGTAGGACAGTTTCTCACACAGAGAATGATCTAGCTCAAAATGTGAATAGTGCCCCAGTTTAGAAATCCTGCTTAGTTAATGGAGAAGACTGAGTCACAGGTGACAGAAGGAGGCCTCCAGGCAGTTAAACACCTCCCAAGCGATAGTCTCTTGCTGCTGTCTTGCAAAGTCTTATGGATGTACGACAGGACCCTGTGTCCTGCAAGTTGGGGGGTCACCTTTAACCACTTCCCGTGTGTCATGGGCCACAGAGCCAGTTTCCTACTCCTTTGCACAATGGAATGATTGGGAAAAGCATTCCTAGAGCTTTGGAGAAGGAGAAGGTGTTGCTGTCTACAGGAGAGTGGAGAAGCTGCCTCTCTCCTGGCAATTTTCTCATTCCTTATCAGGAGGGTAGAGCAGTGAGAAGCCACTGGCCGGCCATGCTGTCCGGGTCCATGAGATGCACGTCCCAGGCTTAGAGGGATGTCACGGGGGCACTCAGCGTTCAGGGATGCGAGCAGATCCAAATGACCATTGGTTTACGCTCACGCTTTGCCTGTATCTTTCTCCCCTTTGTGATCCTTGGCATCGTCCCATGGACATCTCCTGCTGCTTCCCATTTAGTATCTTGGTTAACCAGCTCTCTGGCTTTATCCCCCACCCCCCACCCCCCACTTAACTCTCTGTCTCTTTGTGTCTCTTCTTTCCTGACGTAGCTTGTGCTCTGGGGCTATAACCTCTGGGAACCAATCTCTTTGGTTGTCCTGGACTCCTCCTGTATGGGCCCCCCTCTGCACCAGCCTGGCTTCCTAATTTTGTTTTGTTTCTCCCTCCTCCAACCATGTCCCCTGGGATCTCTTTAGCACTTTTATGCATGCTGCCTTCCTGCTTTCAGGGTCATCGTTGTGGTAGGAATGACCATGCTCAGAAAGACCCCAGGCTGGGTTTAAAGGCTCTACTGTCACCATATTGAAATTCTTTTTTTTTTTTTTTAAGATTTTATTTATTTATTTGAGAGAGAGAGCGAGCACAAGCAGGCAGAGTGGCAGGCAGGAGAGAGAGAAGCAGCCTTCTGCTGAGCAGAGAGCCCAATGTGGGACTCGATCCCAACACCCTGGGATCATGACCTGACCTGAAGGGAGACACTTAACCAACTGAACCACCAAGGCACCCTTTAAAATTCTTAATAGTTTCTTCTTTGAACTTGTATTTTGTGAATGAATTCTGATGGCACAGCCGAGCGTGCACAAGAGCAGAAAAAGCACATACAATTTTAGTATATGTGCTGCCGAAGCGAGCACAGAAAAAGCACATACAATAGGCGTGTCTCCCTTTTCTCACCATTGCATTCTTGTAGAGCATTCGCCATGACACAGGATGCCCTTGGACCCAGGAAATGTGGCAGTTCAGGGAGATTCAAGGCCAACACAAGTAAGTGTGTTTTGTCTACCATCGGATAAGCTGGGGCGGGGGAGGGACCCTGACGGCCCCCAGAGGCCATGCTTTCCTTATGAACCAAAACTTGCTTCAAACACAGAAAGGAAGCGATGGCATGCTAAGAAACACCAATGACCAAGAAACGCTTTGTCCTCTCCTACTCCTGTTCTTCTCTGCACTAGCCAAGCTTCCTGCCCTCGCATCCTTCCTTACTCATGTCTGAGCCAAAGGTGGAGACTGCCGGTACAATGTGCACGATCGAGAAATGACATAAAAGCGGCTGAGTTAGTGTTGTGCAGCTTTTCCACTATTATGGTAAGGACAGAATATGCAAATTGTGTAATTTTGGTGATTAGCATATGAGTTAAATGCTCTCGTATTTGCATTTAAAACCAGCACAGCACAATGTAGAGATGAAAGGTAAGATTCATGCTAATAATTTAAAATTTAAATTTTCTTTTACTTAGAATGGCACGAAATAGCAAATTAAACACACACACACACACACACACACACACCAAAAAAACAAGGCATGACAAGTGAAGAGAGAGACTGAATGAAAGAAAAAAGCTTTTATTTTAGTACCTTTAATGGCACCTTGCTCTTGCTTTTGAAGTAAAGGGGTGGCTGTTTTCATTTTGCACTGATCTCTGCCTGTGTACTCCTGTTTCCTCAGGCCAGAAGTAGTGTCTCTTTGTCGGTGGACCGGGCTCAGGCTGTAGGAATCCATTTGCCCCTATGCATGGGTGGTGCCTGGGAATGGATGTTCCCTGTGAGCAGCGCTGAAACAATGGCTGGCAAGATTCAGGGGTATAAATACCGCAGCTCCTGTGTTACCCCTCCAGGGCAGCTTTGGAAAGGGGCTCCCTTGTGGGCTACCAAGCCACCCGCTCTACAATTTTGTTTGGTAGCACACCTTTGCCTGCTCCTCACCCTCATGGTCTCTCTGCCTTGCCACTTTTTTCGGGGTGGGGGGGGGAGATTTCTGAAACAACCAGTTTTATTCAACCTAAAGCAACGTCTCTAGGTCTCCTGAAGCCTGGGACCTCGCCAGCTGAGACCTTTTAAAAAGATATTCTTTATTTTTTCTTAAGATTTTATTTATTTGTCAGACAGAGATCACAAGTAGGCAGAGAGGCAGGCAGAGAGAGAGGGGGAAGCAGGCTCCCCGCCGAGCAGAGAGCCCAATGAGGGGCTCGATCCCAGGACCCTGGGATCATGACCTGAGCTGAAGGCAGAGGCTTTAACCCACTGAACCACCCAGGTGCCCCTTAAAGATATTCTTTATTTTTTTTGAGGGGGAGAGAGACAGCATGAGCAGGGAGAGGAGCAGAGGGACAAGGGGACAAGTAGACTCCCCACTCAGTGCAGAGCCAGATGCAGGGCTCAATCCCAGCACCTTGAGACCATGACCCAGCCAAAGTCAGACCCTCCAGCGACTGAGCCACTCAGGTGCTCCAGCTGAAACATTTAAATATGCTGTGGACAAGCTCACCTGTCCTTCCCAGTTCTATGAGTATCTCTGCCAAGGCCATGGTTTTTGTGAGGTGTCAGTGGTAGCCTGTGATCAGGTTGTGGGGTAGGAAACCCAATTATGGATATGCCCAAAGGAGTCTTCTATAGAATGCTGGTTTCTGGGGTTTATACTGAAACTTCTGATGCAAAGATCTTTCTGTGCTAGTCAGAGGCAATTTGGAAAGCACTTTGGAGAACTGGTCCATCACAGGCCACTCCAGCCACCAAGCAAATGTTCTGGGCAGAACTGGGCTGAGACCTGGATGAGAGAAGACTGGATAGCTCAGACCTCAGGGAAATGTGCTCTTTTGACCAACTGAGCCTCTTGATGCCACAAAGTCCCTAGATCTTCTTGCTTTGGGAGGAAGGAGAATAAAATTTACAAAAAATGGGATTCATTTAACCCTTTTAAATGAATCATAATCTATTCTGTGAAAATCAGGCTAGAACCAAAACAAGTTTATACAATGGGAAAAAGACAGTCTGTTCAACAAAAGGTGTTGGGAAAAGTGGACAGCAACATGCAAAAGAATGAAACTGGACCACTTTCTTATGCCATCCACAAAAATAAACTCAAAATGGATTAAAGACCTAAAAGTGAGACTTGAAACCATAAAAATCTCTAGAAGAAAACATAGACAATAATTTCTTTGTCATCAGTTATAGAAAAGTTTTTCTAGATCTGTCTCCACTGGCAAGGGAAACAAAAGCAAAAATAAACTATTGGGACTACATCAAAATTAAAAGCTTTTGCATAGTGAAAGGAACCATCCACAAAACGAAGAGGTAACCTACAGAATGGGAGAAGATATTTGCAAATGATATAAGTTGTAAGGGATTATTATCCAAAATATATAAAGAACTTCTACAACTCAATACCCCAGAGCTAATAACCTGATTAAAAATAGGCAGAGGACCTGAGTAGACATTCCTGCAGAGAAGACATCCCGATGGGCAACGGACTTGTGAAAAGATGCTATTCATCATCAGGGAAATGCAAATCAAAACCACAATGAGATATCACTTCACACCTGCCAGAATGGCTAAAATCAACAACACAAGAAACAACAGGTGTTGGTGAGGATGTGGAGAAAAAGGAACCTTCATGCAAGGTTGATGGGAATGAAAACTGCTGCAGCTACTGTGGACAACAGCATAGAATTTCCTCAAAAATTAAAAATAGAACTGCCATATGATCCTGTAAGTCCACAAGCCAATAGTTACCTAAGAAAATGAAAACCCTAATTCACTGATAGACAAAAGGATAAAGAAGATGTGGTGTATATATATATATATATATATATATATATATATACAATGAAATATTATTCAGCCATAAAAAATGAAATCTTGCCATTTGCAACAACATGGATGGAGCTAGAGAGTATAATGGTAAATGAAATAAGCCGGTCAGAGAAAGACAAATACACTATGATTTTACTCATATGTAAGTTTAAGAAACAAAACAAAGAAACAAAAAAGAGGTAAGAAACACTCTTAAATACAGAGAACAAACTGATGGTTGCCAGAGGGGAGGTGGACGGGGGAAGGGTGAATTAGATAAAGGGGACTAGGAGGGCACTTGTCATGATGAGCACAGAAATGGATACAACTGTTGGATCACTATACTGTATACCTGAAACTAACATAACGCTGTATGTTAGTTCTACTTTTTTAAAAAAGTCATCATCTTTTTCGACTCATCTAGGTTCATGGTGACTTAAGCAATCTTGGAATGCCTTTTCACCTTCCCTACCTGGACAATTTCTACCCATGCTTCAGAATTCAACACAAATGCAAATAGCCTCTTTTCCCATGCCATGTAATGTCCCAGTGTAAGTTTCTGTGCGTCTGTTCACCACCCAGCACCCTTAGGTTATAAAGACCTTGAGTCAGAATCTTTATTTTATTAATTTCTGAAGTCCCACCACCTGGTGCCACACTTGGCACATGATTGACCTAAAGAATGTTTGATTTGATAACCATAATGGTTGGTATGAGCCCCGCGTTAGGCTAAGTATTTCACACCAACACTCTTTTTACAATTGGGGAAACTGAGACCCAGGGAGCTTAAGTCACTTGCCTGAGCTCCCACAGCCTCCCTAGGAATAGAAGGGAGTCAGACCCAGGTTTGCTACCACCACGGAGTGAATGAGGTCGGTCAACAGGTATTTCCAAGGCTGTCAGGAAGAGTACTCATTAGAAAGACTTGTCTGTACAACAGCCTCTTAATTAAACAGTGCGGCCAAGTTCCTTACATGAAAAGGAAGCCATTTTTACCTCCCAACTCTGTTTGGAACTGTTTTCCTTTTAACTAGCTTCTCCCAAGTCACCCAAGCTTTGCTATGAGACGATCTTGTTGCACAGGTGTTTAGCTCCCGTGTAAGTTAAAGGCAGTATGGAAACGAAGCACAGCGGCAGCCCTGGGATGCTCTCAGCTCCTGATTACAGCTCGCTGCCGGACTTCACCAAAATTGCATCACGTGTTTCCAGCACAAAAGAAAAAATTCTTGATGGTAGTACTGATATACCAATGAAAGACCCTGGTATTTTTGGCCCTCTGAGGCAGACAAGGAAAAGGGATTTATTTTACGAGAAACACTTTCTTGACTCTACTTAACTTTTGTTATTTACAAGGGTATCTCGAAGCATTGCCAAAGAATAGAAACACTATTTGAACGATCTGAACGTGCTGGACGTGTGTAGCCTAATGGGTGGTGTTTTACAAGTGCATTTCTTTTGAATCCAGTGTGGATTCCTTTAAAAAAAAAATCACAAAAATGCACCAGCTTCCCTGCCCGCCCCCTCTTCCAGCCTTTGTCGCTGAGAATGTGAGAGCACACCAGTAGCTGTCTAAAGCTTGGTCAAGACTGCTGGCTTGGCTGGGTCCTGGTTAGATCCTATTCCTGAGATGTCTTGCTTCCTTGTCCATTCAGGAACCAAGGGTCCCCGAGTTCAGGCAGTCTGGACTTGAGGATGACGAGGTTGCAAGAACATGAGAAATGGAATCAGATAGGAGGAAAGGTTTATGAGAAACACAAAAAAAAGAGAGAAAGAGGAAGGGTTACGTAGGGGGAAAAGGAACGAATTTATGGGTAGGAGACTTGAGTTTTAGGCAGGGTGACTATCTCATTTATTATCTGAACTGGGACTTTTTATCTCTTTTTTTAAAAAATATTTTATTTAGGGGCACCTGGGTGACTCAGTGTGTTAAAGCCTCTGCCTTTGGCTCAGGTCACGATCCCAGGGTCCTGGGGTCGAGCCCCGCTTCCGGCCCTCTGCTCGGCGGGGAGCCTGCTTCCCCTCCCCCATCTCTCTCTGTCTGCCTCTCTGCCTACTTGTGATTTCTGTCTGTCAAATAAATAAATAAAATCTTAAAAAAAAAAAAAGATTATATTTATTTACTTATTTGAGAGGAAAAGCACAAAGGGAGAGTGAGAGGGGAAAGCAGACTCCCTTCTGAGCAGAGAGCCAGACAGGCAGCCCTGGGACCCTGAGACCTAACCTTATCCGAAGGCAGATGCTTAACTGGACCTGAGGCACCCAGGGGCCCCTAGAAGGATCCTTTTAGAAGTTCTAGTGAGCTCTAAACCACTATGCTAATGTGATTATAATTATTACTATTTGCCGAATTAGAAAGTTTGAAATGGGACTTTTTTGAGAGTGAGAGGGAGAGGGATTATTATGGATAAGTGTGCTGGGACAACAAGAGCGGATGGAGACTGTCCTGGTACAGTGTGGCCACCACACTTCTGGGCCACTAACTAGCTGTCTAACCTGAAGCAAGTCACTTAGTATCTGTGGGCCTCAAGTTCTTTCAATGTGCTCCGTGTTGGTCAGAGCTACGCACCAGCTGGTGCTGGCAAATGAGTTTGTGAGGAGGTGGTTGATTGTGACAGTGACCGAAGGCAGACAGCCCTAGCATTTTGTGCCCAGAATCTGGGAATGCTAAATGTCTTGCTATGAGCCGTGAGATCACTCCCTTGAGGAAGTGTCATCCCACCGAAAGTGTTAAAAGCATCCCCACTGAGAAACACTGACCAAAAGAATGGTCTTTGAATTCTTGTATATAAAGAATTATTAGGCCCTGTAAGAGGGCTCCAGGCACACCAGACAAGTTTCTTTGTGCCAGACCACTGGGCAGAGTTTCCACATGGAGCAGGTTAATTTGACAGCCCCTGGATAAAAGCCAAGAGCAGAAGTCACCCCAGAAGATGTGGTACAACTCATCTTCACCCCAAGATAAAGTAGTCACTGTATTTTATGGGTGGTTTTTCTCTTCTCTCAACGTCGACAGAATTGTGGACGAACTAACTGTCTTCATTTATTTGTGAGATGTTGACATTGTCCCTCAAAACAGAAAAACAACTTCAGCTAAATCTAGATGGCAAGTATGCAGCCGACACAGCGGTCCTTTACCTCTGCCGTGCCTTCTGCGGGAAACCCGGACTTCTCCTGAGTTGGGTTCCGTTCACTTCAGCGAGAAATGTGTAGCAAATAAACTTCTCACCAGTCTTCCCCCGGAATGGTAGACTCAGCTTTACCATGAGTTAGGGGCCCCAGAGGGAGCAGGCCAAGGGCTCCCTCTCCAGGACATGCCTCTTAAAAGGAAAGAGGTCACTGACAACACCCAAAGGAGGCTGTGACCATAAATTTTCCAGAGTTTGCCTTCCTTAGTATCTTAAATAATGAAAAACATTTGCTTGTTTAAGAACTTAATCCCACCAATCCTTGGTTTCCACCTCTAGCGTCTTGCTTCAGAATTCCATGGTGTAGTACAAGCATGACGTCATGGTCAGGAGACATGCACACCACAGAAAGCCTCGCCTGGGTCAGAGAGAAGTGCCATGGTCTCAAGAGGGCCCTAAGACAGATACGTACATGTGGCCTCGTGCACGCCAGAGACCCGTGCGAGGGCAAACATCTTTATGACTTTGGTCCTGGGACGACAGACCTAGCCTGGGATTAGAATTTATAGCTGACAAGCTGCTGATGAGGCAGTAACGGCCATTTAGTGCATGAATGGCCACTTTGGGAACAGGGGGCTTAGCACACCAGGCTGCAAATCTCAGAGTGAAGCCGGGGGCAACCCCATTCACCTTTGCTGGAATAAGTTAATTCACCCACAATCTATCCCTTGGGTCTTTTCTCTGCCTTCTTTTGGATTTATAGCCCTCCCTGCAGTTCTTTGGGGCTTCGACACACATGACAATTGAGCATCAAGGGAATTCCCAAGACCAGGGAAAGAATATCTTTCTTGGCTATAAACGTCACTCTGACATTCTTCTCATCCATAATGTTTCAAGAGCGCTTGAAATGTGCATGGCCTGCCTGCCTCCTGCAGCGTCCCCCACCTCTAAGAGCTTACAACTTCCTGAACGTATCTTGCTCACAAGAGTGCTTACAGATGTCTCCCGACCCCAAAGCATCAGCCAACTTTAGCACAGTAATTCTCAACTGGGAGCAGTTTTGTCCTCTAGGGGACATTTGGCAATGTCTTGAGACATTTTTGATGGCCACAAGTGGAAGAGGGGTGTTATTAGCATGTGGGGGGTAGAGGCCATCCAAAAAACCCTAGAATGCAAGGGATGGCCCCCCCACCATAAAGAAGGATCCAGTCTACAATGTCAGTAGTGTCAAGGTTGAGAAGTCCTGCATTAGGGCACGAGTAGACCACATATGCCAAGAAAGTAATTGTCAAAACTTGAATTATCCAGTGGAACGTTTGGGATAATGGAAATGTTTAGTATCTTTCTCTCCAATGTGGTAGCCACAAGATATAATAACCTGTGGTTATTTAACATTTGAAATGTGGCCAGTGGAACTAAGGAACTGAATTTTAAATTTTATTTGATTTTAATTAATTAAATTGTAATCATCCCACACAGTTAATGATTACTATCCTAGACAGTACAGGTCCATAAATGGAAGCTTAGAAGGACTGAGATAGCCTGCCCCAGCTAGTTATCTACTCTGCTCATTTATAATTAAAATTCCACAGTTAGACACTCCTTCTTTAGCTGAGACTTTGACCCATGGTGATATGACATTACCCTGGAAGGGAGATGGCCTTTCATTTATAAAAAGACCTGATGGTGATTTACTATGGCTGATAGGTCTGGAAGAAGTTCTGACCTGGGGTCTGACCTGAAGGAAGGACACCATGAGACTGAACAGTGGGGTCAGGGGAAGTATCTAGAACAACCTGGAGGACATGACGTCACGGGCTAGAGGTAGCAACAGCAAGCTTTGCTTACTTTAATCATCTAAATTCTGTTGCAAACAGAAGTTAAATACTCACAGTTCCCATTCAGACACATTGGAAACCAGAGCCAAAGGGCGGCAGAAAAAACAAAGTATATGACAAAGATGAGCCTGTTTCCTGCTCCTCCACGTGTCTTTAGTGCTTTGGCCAAGTCTCCGAGCACTGAAATATCATGGTGCCCCCTCCCATATGGAAGCCCAAATAAAAGCAATACTAAACCACAGAACACAAAATCATTTCCCCCCTTTGATCTGATTATAAAATTCCGGATAAACCCACCAAAGCCACTTGTTCTGATTTCTGCTGGTGCCCCAAGCAAGTAAGTGCCTCCTTGTTGATCTGGCACTGTTTCGGGGATGAGTTCTAAGGCCTATTTTTATATAACCCACTGAATAGCTAGCTTTTTGTACAGATTTGTGTAGAGAGGCTATTGTATACTCACTGTAAACATTTCTTTTTTCTTTCTTTTTTCTTTTTTAAGAATTTATTTATTTATTTGACAGAGAGAGATCACAAGTAGGCAGAGAGGCAGGCAGAGAGAGAGAGGGGGAAGCAGGTTCCCTGCTGATCAGAGAGCCCGATGCGGGACTCGATCCCAGGACCCTGGGATCATGACCTGAGCTGAAGGCAGAGGCTTCAACCCACTGAGCCACCCAGGTGCCCCCACTGTAAACATTTCTAGAGAAGTCACTAACCTTACCTAGTAAGTTACATCTATCCACATTTCTAGAGATCGGGGGAAAATAATAACTGGACCAAACCGAACTTTCTTTTCTTAAATGTTCAGCAGGACTCAAACTGGAGCTTCCTGGTGGCATCCACTTGGGTGATTCCCATGGCGAACAGTGGCGATCAAAGTGAAAGAGTAAGTCCCCCAAAACTCTATCAGAGATGTGGGAATTTGGGTGTAAGGAGAGCTTTAAAAACCTCAAGAATTCCGTTGCGCAGACAGAAGTTGAGAGAGATGCATGACTCAGAGAAGAGATGTTTTAAGCATTGACTGGTTCTCAGATCCATAGTTGGTCTGAAGATAACAGAGGTGAGAGGGGTGTGGAGAGGAAAGGTAGGTAAATTTAGGACAGTGAAAGGAAGGTTTTTGTCTTAGTTCATTCAGGTTATTATAACAAAAATACCCGGGGTGCTTGGGTGACCCCGTCAGTTAAGCATCTGCCTTCAGCTCAGGTCATGATCCCAGGGTCCTGGGATGGAGCTCCCTGTCGAGCTCCCTGCTCAGAGGAAAGCCTGCTTCCCCCCTACGCACCCCCACTCTGCTCCCGTTCGTGTTCTCTCTCTCAAATAAATAAATAAAAGCTTTTTAAAAAGTAACAGAAATACCATAGACTGGGTGTTTTCAAACAACTGAAAAATTATTTCTCATAATTCTGGAGATTGGGAAGTCCAAGATTAAGATACTGCCTGGAATGGCAGATTTGGTGTCTGGTGAGAACCTCTTTTTGATTCATAGATGTCTTCTTGCTATATCCTCCATGGAGGAGGGTTCTCCTTTATAAGGGCACTAATCTCATTCGTGAGGGCTTCATCCCATAACTTAACAACATTCTAAAGGCTCCACCTCCAAATACCATTACACTGGGGATTAGGTTTCAATATATGATTTGCGGTGGGGTATGAGGGAGGGGATGCAACATTCGGTCTTCAGCATTGTACCCCATCCCCCTGAAATTTATTCATATCCTCTTGCATACAAAATGCCTTCATTTTGTGACAATAGCTCTGAAGTCTTGACTTACTCCAGCAGCAATTCAGAAGCCTAAAGTCCAAAGTGTTATCTAACGATCATCTGAATCAGATATAGGCGAGACTCAAAATATAATTCATCCTGAGCCAAATACCTCTCCAGCTGTGGATCTGTGAAATCAGACAAGTTGTGTGCCTACAAAACACGGTGGTAGGGCAGGCATAGGACAGACATTGCCATTCCTAAGGAGAAAGAGGAAGGAAGAAAGTAGTGTCAGGTCCCAAGCAAGCCCAAAATCTAATACATTGCACTTAAGCCTTGAAACGATAATATTCTTTGGCTCAGTGCTCTGCCTTTCAGCCCACTGGGGTGGTAACGTCATCCCATGGCTCAGTGGGAGAGCAGCCCCTCAGTGGCTCTTGGCTAGGGCTCCGTGTCTGCCCCTGCCATAGTTCTCTGCCAAGTCCTACTCCACCATGGTTCTCTTCTAGGTGACCCTGTCCATGCCATATTCCACTGGACGCAGCCCAAGCAGGGGGCTCTTTCTAGGGACCCCCACCACTAAAGTACTGAGTGGGGCCTTCCTGCCTCACCTGGACCAGAGAGGTGGACCCCTCTGAAATCACTCTGCCCCCCGCAGGCCTCTGGGAGGGGTGGGATCTCTGATGCCCTCTGACTTGCCTTCAGGGTCATCCTTTCATTGCCTTAGAGAACAGCACATGGCTTCTGTTGAGATGGCTGATCCTACTAACCTCCTCAAATCATTCTCGGCCACTCTTCCAGTGTTCTCATTTTTTTTTGCAAAAGAAGTAGACTGAGAGTTTCCTAAATCTTTAAGTTCCATTTTCTTTTTGCTTAACAATCTCATCTTTATGTTTGTTTGTTTGTTTTTTCTCTTCTTGAATTTTACTATCAAGGGAGGAGCTAAGCTGTGCCTTCCACATTTTGCTTGGAAATAGCTTATGTTGGGGCATCTGGGTGGCTCAGTTGGTTAAGCATCTGCCTTTGGCTCAGGTCATGACCTTGGGGTCCTAGGATTGAGCCCCACATTGGGCTCTCTGCTCAGTGGGGAGCCTGCTTCTCCCTCTCCCTCTGCTGCTCCCCTGCTAGTGCTCTCTCTCTGCCAAATAAATAAATAAAACCTTAAAAGAAAAAAGAAATAGCTTCTGCTAATATTGAATTTCATCACTCCCTCGTATGACCTTCCATAACACTAGAATGTGAACATAATTCAGCCATGTCCTTCACCGGTTTATAACAAGGACGGCCTTTCTTCCAGTTTCCAACAACATATTCCTCCTTTCCCTCTGAGATCTCATCAAAATGGCCTTTACCCACCACGTTTCTGCTGACATTCTGCCCAGGGTTACTGATGTATCCTCTATGAAGATCGAGATGTTCTCTGCAATTCCCTTTTCTTTCTGAGCCCTGGCCAGAGTCACCCTTAAGAGCCCATTCATGGCAATGTTTGCTTTTGCTAGCGTGCACCCCAAAATCCTTCTCCCCTCTGCCCATCACTTGCTTCCGATGCTGCCACATGTTTAAGTATTTGTTCCAGCAGCACCCCACTTCTCAGTATTCATTTCTTAGTCCATTGGGGTGGCTATAACCAAAATGCTGTATTTCTCACAGTCCTGGTGGCTAAGAAGTCCAAGGTCAAGGCAGATTTGGTGTCTGGTGAGTGCCCTCTTCCTAGTTCATAGATATCTTCACACTG
This sequence comes from Martes martes, assembly GCF_963455335.1. Taxonomy (NCBI): domain Eukaryota; kingdom Metazoa; phylum Chordata; class Mammalia; order Carnivora; family Mustelidae; genus Martes; species Martes martes. The sequence goes on from NC_137893.1 coordinate 133,023,066, forward strand.
TGTCCTTACATGCTGTAAAGGACAAGGGGATCATTTATGGGAGCACTAATTCCATTCATGAGGGCTCCACCGACAGGACCCAATTGCCATCTAAACGTCTATCTCCTAATAACGATCACATTGGGGGTTAGCCTTCATCTTATGAATGGAGGGAGGGACACACGTATTCATTACATGGCAATTACTTAATATAGAGCAGTAGTGGCAGTAGTGGGGATGGTGGTGACTTAAGAGCTATTCATCCCAATGTCAAAGGTGGCAGAGATAAAGAGCTCAAAAGATGTTTCAATATAAAATGGCGGTTCCATAACGAATCCTTGATTAAAGAAGACTAAGATGTTTAAAGCTAATTTCTTGAGATAAGTATACAGAGGAGCTTCCTCTCTTTCCTCTCAAGACCCCTGTGCCATTCTCCAAAATGGAACACTGGCCCAAGCCTGCCACGAGTCTTTGGGTTTATCTCCTATGGCCATGCTTACTAACCCTCATGACAGAGTTTGCAATTAAACCATAGTTGACACAAGCAGCTTTTATGTGTTAATGCTGGCACAGCCCAAGAAACACAACACCTCCTGGGTAGAAGTGGGAGCTTCCCTGTGGCAGCAGCAAGCCCAGACACATGGGATGGGGGGCTGCCGTCCAAATGCACTAACAGGTGGTTTTAAACTGATCCCCTCTAAGTCTTCAGAGTGTAATGGCTGATTATTGGGTCAACAAACATGAAAAGCTTTGTCATTGGCCCACGTTTGGACCAGAAGCTACATGTCTTTCATGAGCATTTAGGATGAAAGGAGATGAAAAAAGAAAATGTTGGTAACAGTCATCAGCACATGAGGCTCTTCTTAATGTGTGTTTGCCCTAAGAGAAAAAGCAGAGCAACAAGATCTATGAAATGTCCTTGATCTTGTTCCTCCCAGGCTTGTAAGCCCTGAGTTACCTCTGTGTTTCCATCACCAGACCTGTGGGGTGGTATTTCTAAACACACTTCCAGCTTTTGCTAAGTGAGATGATGACATGTATATGGCGTGGTTCAGTGGACATTGGTTCAAGGAATACCTCACTGGGTATGAGTATGACCATATCATCCCCCTTCTGAAAATCCTTCAACTCATCAGTGGTGTCTGTAATCTCCAGGATGGGGAGAGGGTCTCCCTGTCCACATGTACACCTCTCACCTTTGCTCCCATCGCACTGGGTCTTTCTGGTTCTCCAAATACTCCACGTTCTCTTATAACTTCATGCCCTCATACATGCTATTCCCTCAGAAACGTATGCATCGTCTCTGTGAAATCAACCTTGACAACCTTGAATTAGATTCTCTTGTGCACTCTGTACTTAACTTTGTCATAGCACATACCATGTCTTATAGAAATTACCCACCCCCCAGCTTAACCGTGAGATCCTGAAGGCCAGGGAGTGGTGCTACGGTGCAGTCATCCTTGCCTTCCCAATGCCTAGCCCAGGGCCAGGCACAAAGGTAGCAGGTCAATAGATGGAATGGGGGAGTTTCGGTAAATGGTAAATGATAGAGACCTTTTCGACATAAGTACGTCCCATCCCGCATTTTCTCTTTGGTAGAATAGATACTATTAAAGCAGTTCATTGTTCCCTCATATTAGCTCCCCATCATTAAGGGTATAGTGTAAACCCCATCGCTTCCCTTAAGATGAATGAAAAGAGAAAGTAAGAATAGAAACGATTTATGCATTTTAGGCAAAGAAGGAAGGAAGGAAGGAGGGAAGGAAGGAAGGGAAGAGGGAGAGGAAGAGGGAGGGTTTTCCTTCCAAAATTTCACCTCAAATGCAAAAGAGGAGATTATTTATATTTTGTTCTGAAGCTTGGTACGTGAACCAAAAAAGAAGAAAGAAAACAGAAAGAAAGGAAGGAAGGAAGGAAGAAAGAAAAAGAAAAGTGAACAGAATACATTATGTCCCATCCATGAGATTAGAAGAGGGACGTCTTTCAGCTCCCAGTCCTTCAAAAGACACAAGTCGCTCTTCAACTGGATACTTTTCTAAAGCTGCTCGGGAGAGTCGGAGCTGCATTAGAGAATGGAAAACAAACGGAACCTAACATGAAGTGCCTGATTAATTAGCCTGTTTATTTCCCAACACCTCCCTTTGTCATTCCTCAGAAATGAATAAGTTTTATTATTCACCTCCATTGGACTTGGGCTGTCTCACCTATGCCTGTCTTGGAAAGAACCACTCCTCCTCCTCCTCCTCCTCACCTTGCTGTGGAAAACCCAAGGGAGTGCTAGGACAAACAGACGCTCCCAGGATGTGGGGGAGACATCAGGTGAGTGACAGGTGCAGAGGCCGGGCCAGAGCCGCACAGCCGGGAGAGGTTTTCCCTCCTGGCACAGAAGGCTGTCTCTACTTGCTTCTCTCTGAGATGGCTTATCAAGCGCCGCTGGGATTTGGGCAGCCCGCAGCTGTGTTTAGGAGTGCATTTGCTTTATCTCTCACATCCTTTGAGGATTTCATGGCAGGCCATTTTATCCACGTTAATGAACATTCTGGCAGTTTCTGAACATGGGGCTGGGTCTGCAGACCCTGAACAGTGATTATGTTCAGCATCGCTGAGACTGAATGGAGCACAAAGTCACATACCCTTTCACCTTGTCTTTTCCAGATGACATACCCTTCATTTCGGGCCATAACGAGCAGACGGCCAAGGAGAGAAAGGCTTTAGCACAGAAGCTGGGGTTGCCCCGTTTCCCACCCCCCCTTCCCTCATTCCCTATTAGCTCATCAGTCGTCTCTGGCTGCTACTTAGAATTCTCTGGTTGTTTTCAAATCTTGATGAACAAATATGGCATATCCATTTGAAGTCAACTCGTATGAAATTAACTTAATGGAACTATGATATATAAAGTAGAGAAAGCAAGTCACAGAATAGTTTGAGTAAATAACTACATGTGTGTGTGTGTGTGTGTGTGTGTGTGTGTGTGTCTGTGTATTTTGAAAAGATTCTGAAAAGAACCCAGTAGGATATGTACATAAAAATAATAATGCTTCTTCTTGGAGTGGAATTAAGGATCATTTTATTTAATGAATGAATTTATTTTTAAGTAGGCTCCACGGCCAGCATGGAGCCCAGTGTGGGACTTGAGGTCACAACCCTCAGCTTAAGACCCGAGCAGAAATCAAGAGTCAGACACTTAACTGACTGAGCCACCCAAGCAGCCCATGGATCATTTTAATTTTGTTCCATGTGCATTTATGATTTTTTCAGAATCATTTACATTGGGCGTGTACTAATTTGTAATCTGAAAAATTAATATGAAATGTTAAGAAAATGAATGTATGGGGGAAGCCTGGGTGGCTCAGTGGGTTAAGCCTCTGCATTCATTCAGCTCAGGTCATGGTCTCAGGGTCCTGGGATCGAGCCCCACATCCGGCTCTTTGTTCAGCGGGGAGCCTGCTTCCCCCTCTCTCTTTGCCTGCCTCTCTGCCTACTTGTGATCTTTCTCTCTGTGTCAAATAAATAAATACAATCTTAAAAAAAAATGAATGCATGCATGCAAAGAAGGAAAGTAAGTATTTCCTGTATGTTCTAGTCCTGTCGCCACTACCAGAGTTTATTGTTCATGCTTTTCTCCCTAGAAAATTCTCCTTGCATGGCATGCTCTCTTTAATCTCTCCTACCTTCAGTTCATTCTCTCTCCTAAAGGTCTTCCTGAAAGAAAATCTGACCAAGTGGGTCCCCTAAATCCTCCAGGGTTTCCTGTAGGACGAAGGAGTCCAAATCCTCAGGCTGAAGGTGAATAAAACACTTCAGAAACTTGTCTGCCCCTGAGGTTCAAGTTCAACTTCTGCATCTCCAACCTGGTCACCCAGAGGCTGTCTGTGCCTCTCTTGTTGAGAGCACCCCAGCCCTCGGGACTCTCCTCTCCCTTCCTCTCCTCCCCCTGCATCCACCCACATCATTTACTCTCTGACTCAACCTTCAAGAGTCAGCTCTTGTGTCACTTCTCACAGGAAGCCTTCCTTGGCACCTCTAGGCTGAGTTAGGGGTTTTCTGTCTTGTTCATATCACCATGCTAACATTTTCCACAGCAATGTAATTATTGTGTTACGGATCTCTTTTCTGCATCTGAGGGGCAGGGACATCTCTGTCCTCCTCTGTGATCAGCTCCCAGGGCAGGTCACACACGTGTAGGTGCTTAACAGACATTATGGAGTGAACACACCCTTAGCTGGTGTGGATGGAGGGAGGGAGGAAAAGAAATCTGAACTCATTTTCATGGATTTTCTGCTCTGACTGTGGAAGCTGTGATTCTTAGTTAGCTAAGTTTAGGCTCTCTCTTTCCTCAGAAGAGTGTAATACATGCTAATATCTTAAGGTATTTGATCATTCAGCATTTATAGACTTTCTCCGTTTGGGGTACGAAGACGTGCATCCCATTGCAAAATACTTTCTCTCTGTAAGCAATCTAATTCTGGATAAGTGAAATGATACTTGGTGTTGGGTGTTGAATTTTGCCCCCTCAAAATTCATATGTTGAGGTCCTAACCCCCCAGTGTCTCAGAATATGATCTTATCTGGAAATAGGGTTGTCGCAGATGTAATTGGTTAAGTTAAAGTGAGGTCATTAGGGTGGACCCCTTAATCCATTATGACTAATCCAGTACAATGTCCTGGTAATGCAAGATTTAGACAAAGAGAGGCAAGCACATAGGGAGAAGGTGAAGACGAAGGTGGTGATTGCGATGGGGCTTCTGTAAGCCAAGAAATGCCAAGAATTGCTTGCAAACCACCGGAAGTTAGAGGAGAGACACAGCTTCTTCCTCAGAGCTCTCAGAAGGAACCAGCCCTGTGGACATCTTGATCTCAGACTTTAAGTCTCCAGAACTCTGAGGTAATCAGTTCCTCTGGTCAAGCCACTCACTTTGTGATCCCCTTTTTAAATAGTCATTCTGGTTAACTAATATACCTGGGGACCCTGGTGACAATCAGAGAGGAGGGACCCAAATATCAGAGAGGAGCATTGTATCCTAAATGTCTTTCTTCAACTATCATTGTGGTAGCCAGCAACTGACATGATTATGGCTCCTTCTGCAGATAAGAAAAGGAAAGTCCTATTCTAGCTGTTTTGAAAATTAAATTGTGGGTATCATTTTCTTTTCCCCGATACTTTTATCATTTTTTCAACTGAAGAAAACAACTTGTCTGTATTTAGGTATGTATAGAACTAAATTCAAAAGACACAGAAGGATTGACTGAAAAATAAGTTCCCTGCTTCCTGTCAGTCCCCGCCACCTTGTTCCCCTCACAGGAGGCAACCTCTTTTATGTCCGTGCACATATATACTTCACTTTTTACACACGTGATCGTATATTATAAACATCATTCTGCCTTGATTTGATCACATAATTGAGGATGTGGGAGCTCATTCTCTAGTAGAATATACAAACATGCCTCATTCTTTTGATGACCGCATGGTGTTTTTTTGATAGATATTTTCTGCCTATTAATGAATTTTTAGCTGACTTTTCTCAAACAAAATAAATAGGAAGGATTCCTGAAGTTTCCTTCACAACCCAGACAGGGCTGAGCCTGCCCACTGCTCCTATCCCCTTAAAGAAATGGGTACTCTCTTTGCCACCAGAGGTTGCTTTAAACCCTGTGGAAAATAAGCGTTATAAAAGTGTCTCCAAAGCAAAGCAGTTTATGCTTGGTGTGGGACTGGCCCATGCTGGCCCACTAGGTCCTATGTTGTCAAATTTTTCTCCTCTGTGGGCTGTGCTAGGGCTCAATTGGATACATGTTGGGCCAGGTGAAATGTGAGATCACATGCATTAATCAAAATGTTTGAGTAATGTATCAATTACCTTCCTGTGACCCATGTGTCATCATTTATTTCCCAAATGCTACTGTACTGGGAATTTAGGACTCACCTGAGTTCTCTCCGCTTGCATTTTTTTTTTTTTAACCTTTCCTAAATTCTCACAAAGATAAATGGTTCTGGTTCGATAAGACTCTGCTTGCTTTTGTCACCTAATTTCCCAAAATAAGCTAATAGAATCACTCACTTGTAATAGAACTACATTCTATTTTATTTGGTTGATTTTGAGTGCGAGCTTAAAGAGATAATGGCCATTCCTAACTCATTATTTTTCACATTGGGTCCAAAAAGCTCTTTACACATTCACTGTGGCCAAAATTCAGGTGATTTTCAGAAGCCACAGCTGCATAGAACATCATCCCCAGTGGGTCTGTGACTATCTAATAGTCCAGGTTGCACATGTGTGTGATGTATATCCATTCCTTTCCAGACTACCCATCCCGTTCATCCTTTAAAGTCTTAACTGATTGCCTCCCGGAAGTCTTCAATGATCCCCCCAATGGAATGAATATGTCCCCCCCCCCTTATTTAAGAGTTGGAAATGTGTATCTCTATTTTACTCTTATTTCCTTCAGTGTTGTTTTAAGATATTGTTTCCATGCTGGTTTCCTTTGCTGAGCTGTAAACAGGCCTTGAAGACAAGAATTATGCCTCTCATTCATAGAACAGGAAATCAGCCAATGTCTATTGTGAAGAAATGATCATCACAAATTCAAATTAGCAGATAGTATTTTCATGTATGGAGCACTTACTTAATACACATAAGTCATCATCTAAAGAACTGTACGTGAATTATCTAATTTAATTGTCTTATATCCTTTGTGTAATATTATCATCTCCATATTATAGAAAGAGAGATATTTAAGCCACTTGCCTAAAGTCATATAGCTCACCTGGTTGTAGACACTTAGGCACTAAGATACCTATCACTTAGTGAGCCCTAAAGTCTACAAAATAAAAAATACAGCCATCAAATTTGTATAACATAGAATTTTTATTAATTTACAAGGTTAGTCAATTGAGTATTTTAATGGCCTTCCAATTAATGCTTCCTGCCTTTTCTCTTTTTCCCTTTTGTTTGTCCTAGGGGTCTCCTCTCAACAGCCAGTGTGATCCTCTGCTAACTCAAATTAGTTCTTGGTCCCCAAACTTCTCAATGGCTTCCATTTCACAAGAGTAAAAGCCAGAATCCTCACAATGGATTATTAGGCTAAACAAGTTCTTTTTCTACCCCACAACCTCCCCTGCCCTATTTCCTGCTCTCTCCTTTACTCAGTGTACTCCAGCCAATTTGCTTCTTTTCTGTTCTACTTGGTGCTTCTGTCCCACAGCCCTTCTTATTGGTATTCCCTCTCTCTGAAACTGTCTTCTCCCCAAATATTCCTCATCTCCTCCAAATTATTATTTAAAAGGAAATTGCTTAGGCTCCTGACCATGATTGAGTAACTGATTTCAGACTAGCTCATCTTCTGTATGTAATTAGGAAAGTGGACAAGATATGTGAGGTCAGATCATTTTGAGATAATGGAAAATAAACAGCACAAGACTTTAGTACCTGGAAGAAGGGAGCAGGAGGTGAGCTGCCTAGAGAGCTGAATATGAGCAAAGGACAGTAGGCAGGGATCAGAATTCAGGGTAACTAAAACAGCTGAAATCTGTGCAGGGAGAAATCCCTGGAGGTCTAGGTATATGGATGGCGAGGTCCTCCATGAGTCCATGACTAAGGGGTGGACTGTACACGTGCAAAGCACCCAAGGTTTACCAAGCATCAGCTACAGCAGGCTGGGGATTGAAGCAAATGTAAGAAAGGTTGAGCAGTTCTGGGGGTAAATGTGTGAGTATTTAAACTTAAATTGAAGAAAATTAAATGAAATTTAAAATTCAGTTCTTTAGTCACGCTCAAGTGTTTGATAACTGCCACCATATTGCACAGTGCAAACACAGAACATTTTCCTCAATGCAAAAAGTTCTACTGAACAGTGCTGATCTTGAGGATCTACAGTGTAAAATCCAGAGTGTCCAGGGTCAATCATAAATTGCTAGACATACAACAAAACACTAGTCAGGATCGTGTCATCTACAGTAAACTAAAAGCTGTCAAAAGAAACTGATTCTAAGATGGACCAAAGGTTGAATGTAGTAGATAAAAACTTTAAAATATATATGTTTTATAATGTATATCCAAAGAACTAAAAATATACTCATTAATTTTTTTAAAAGGTCCTCCACTGCACTCTCTCTGGCTCAGTGCCAGGTCCTAATAAATAAGGAGTGAATAAATAAGGAATCTTAGCAGAGAAATGGAAAGCATAAAAAGAACCACATGGAAATTTTGGAATTATGCAAGACCTAAAGTGAGTAATTCACTGAGGGGCTTGAGATGGTGGAAGAAAGACTCACTGAGGTTGGAGACAGATCAATAGAAATTATCAAAGAGAGAAAAAATATTAAGAAGAAATGAACAGACGGTCAAGAACCTGTGGAATAGTATCAAACAGTTTAACACATGTGATTGGTGTCCCAGAAAAAGAGTGAGAACAGAAACAAATAACTGAATAAAGAGTGGCCAAGAACATCCCAAAACTTTTTTTTAAGATCTTATTTATTTATTAGACAGAGAGAGATCACAAGTAGGCACAGAGGCAGGCAGAGGGATAAGGGGAAGCAGGCTCTCTGCTGAGCAGAGAGCCCGATGCGGGGCTCGATCCCAGGACCCTGGGATCATGACCTGAGTCGAAGGCAGAGGCTTTAACCCACTGAGCCACCCAGGCGCCCCCCAAAACTTTTCAAAAATGACATAACTCCAAGAAGTTAAAGATAAAGATAAAGAAAGACATTATTTTTAAATATAGAGAACCCCCCCCCAACAGGTATATCATAGTCAGAACACTAAACATAAAAACAAAATCTTAGAAGCAGTTAAAGAAAAAAGACACAGTACATACAGGTGCACAAAATAAAGAATTGTTGATTTTTCATCAGAAACAATAGAGGCTAGAAGACAATAAAACAGCATCTTTAAAGTGTTGGATGAAAAATTCTGTCCATCTGGAATTCTATATTGAACAAAAATATTCTTCAAAATCAAAGGTCGAATAAAGACATTTTCAGATAAACAAAATCTGAGAATATTAATCATTGGAAGACCTGAACTACAAAGGATGTCCTTTAGTCCTTAGGGAAATAATGCCAGACAGAAACTACAGAAAGAAGGAAAAGTATCAGAAATAATAATAATTGAATAAGCCAGTTGTGACATTTTTATATCATGAACTAACACTCAGTAATAAAAAATAGTAACTACTAATAAGTGCAATAACATGGATGAAGGTGACTCAAAGAAGCCATGCACAAAAGATGTCATGTTGTATTATTCCTGCTATATGACATTCTAAAATAGGAAAATCTAGCAATATAGTGATCTAAATTACATCTCTGGTACCTTGCCATGGGGGTTTGACATTGAGTCTCAAAGAGTAAGTGGGAATTTTCTAGGGGGATGGAAATTTTCTATAGCTTGATTAGGTAATAAATGAATATATTAGTCAAAAGTCATCAGTCTGCACACTTAAAATGTGTGAATTTCACAGCCAATAAATTATAGCTTAATAAGGTGGGTTAAAAAAGTTTTAAATTACCTTCTCTATGAGACTTTGCCTGAGCACCCCCCCCCTTTTTTTTAAAGATTTTACTTATTTATTTGACAGAGAGGGATCACAAGCAGGCAGAGAGGCAGGTAGAGAGAGAGGAGGAAGCAGGCTCCCTGCTAAGCAGAGAGCCTAATGAGGGACTCGATCTCAGGACCCTGAGATCATGACCTGAGGTGAAGGCAGAGGCTTTAACCCACTGAGCTACCCAGGCACCCCCTGAGGACCCTTTTTAAAACTGCTCCCTTTCATTAGTTTTCTCCATAGTATGAGTCACTAACATAGTAGATACATTTTTAAAATTTAAATTAAATTAATTTAATTTAGTGTTTTTATTGTATAGTTGTAAGTATAGTTGAACACTACATATTTTGTTTATCTTGTTTTATCTTCTCTTCTAGAACATAGCTGCCAGGTGGGCAATGACTTTGCTTCTTTCATTGCTGTGAACATTGCTAACAACAATACTTGGTGCTACCAGCCCAGTTAATGCAACATCCATGAATAAATAAATACACATATGAACAAATGAGGGAATGGATTGACTTTCTTTACAGGTATCAAAAGTAAGACTGTGTACGTAAGCTAAAATAATGCTACACTAGTATGTCCTGAAACTCAAGACACCAGATTTTAATCTAACTCAAAATGAGGAGGCGAGAAAGACGAACGAAGAAGGTATTACATGTAGACTAAACACATGTGTCGATAGTTGTCATGCCATGTGACATTCTTGACCTGTGCTCTCCATAGATGAACTATGGATGTTTACAACCAGTACGACCTCAGATTTTTTTCTGTACTTTACCCACTAGAAGATAGAGGTGTATATAACCAGGGAATGAGGATAACAAAGGGGAGGGAAGTGGTTGTAAGAGACGGAAGGGATGTAAGAGACAGGGGTGGGTGGTCTGCTGTTTATCATCCCAAAACCCACCACCTCAAGGTTTCTTTCTGGTTTCGTTTTGCTTTGTTTTCAGGGAATTCGTTAGGTGTAAAGTTTCTTTAGTGTATAGATCTCGGACATCTGGGCCCGACCCATCTCTGGCTACCAACAAGTGCTGATAAGCACTTTGTTTGTTTGCTTTTAAAGATATATTTATTTATTTATTTGAGAGAGAGGGACCACAGGGGGGTGAAGCAGAGGGAGAGGAAGAGTCCCAAGCAGACTCCATCCGGAGCACAGAGCCCAACTCGGGGCTCAATACCAAGACCCCGAGATCTCAACCTGGGCTAAAACCAAGAGTTGGAAGCTCAACCCACTGTGCCACCCAGGACCCCACTGGTAGCACTTATGATGGGCATAATACTGGAGTACAAATTTGATCTCAGTTCCAAAGATTTAGGCACCTCATTTAGTCTCAAATTTCAGACAAGTGAGAAAAACCCACCTAGCTCTCTTCTTACTGAAAGATCTATTTTATGGAAGATATTTACCGTGAAGAGAGAGAGTTCTCCTTCAAGGTCGGGAAAGTTTAGGAGGGGGTGTGCATAAAGTATCACAAGCATCCTGCACCATTCCAAAGAAAAGAACACATTGGATTCCTAGTTCCACGTAAGGACATGTTTATTTCATAGTTGATAAAATACGATTCCAACATGCAGTGCCATCTGGATGGCTCCAACAGCCATGACCTCAGTGCCACCACCTCCAAGGCGAACTCCAGCTTCACTCTGCTCTTTCACTGCACTCAGATCGCATAGCACACATTCCAGCACCTGACCACAGTCTGCCCTGTCGTCGGTCAATACTGCAGTTCCTACACCCACCCCCGCGTGAAGATCAGTCTCTCCAGCTCCAAAGTTCAGAACACAGGTACCCTGTCTCCTCCTTTATGCTTATCATTCAAAAACAGCAACACATTTCCTCTCTTCCTTTTCACCCTTCGTTCCCCCTGACCACCACTCCTATCCCTCCCCCCATTAGAGAGTTAGTGCTCAAAGAAACTGCAGATTGGGACCCAGGGTCTCAGAGTAGAGGGGAATATTCATACTTCTCATCCCATGTCCCTCTGATTACTAGAATTAGAATTCCCAGCAGTCAACCCTTTCAATGGAAAGGAGCGGAATCTGAGAGCATTCTTGAGGCAGTAGTGAAGGTATGAAAGAAGAAAGGTATTTTGTAAGAGATCTTCATGTCTGAATAGATTGATGGGGAAGGGAGCCTGGAAAGGGGAGCCAAGGTGAGGCAGAATGGAAAGAGGGTGAGCACAAGAGTGAAAATAAACATGAAGATACTGAGAAAAGGAAGAGGGAGAAGAAATTCACCTGAGGGAATATTTAAGATTTAACAGGGAGCTCCTGGGGGAGGGGGAGGGGTAGGAGGTGGAGAAGATGAGCCTATGGGTGCTTTGAACCCAAGACAAGAAAACTGAGTAACAAGAGACCATGCATTTGTGACTATTTCGACATTTTGCAGCTTTGGGCAGCATGAGGGCATTTCAGGATTTCATGTTACTTGTGTATGGAGTTATCTTGATGCAGGATAGTAGTAGATGTGATGAACAAGCAATTACCAAGACAGCAGGGGTGTGTGTGTGTGTGTGTGTGTGTGTACGCACGTGCACACGCATGCTGCATTTGGAGACCTTACAGGAGGTCTTCTCTTCTCCTGCCAACTTTGGCTCTGTATGTGAAGTGAGGATCTGTCTCTTCCCCCTACTATCACAACCGCAGAAGGTGATGGTCCCACTTCCAGGTGAACCTCAGACCCCCCAAGATGAATTGCTCTTAGTCCCCTGTCCCCAACTGTCAAGTTTCCAAAGAGACTTTCTGATGGAGAGATTATCTTCTTTTCAACCCCACAAACAGGTGTAGAGGATTTCTGTCTGAGTAGAGAGCACACAACGCATCATGCATCGGTTGTAAAGACCAGTACAATTCTAAGCAAAGCAGCACTCTTGAAACTATTTTTATCTGAGATCAAAAGGCCAAGCCACTGTGATGGAGGAGGCCATAACCAATCTCCAAGCTTATATTGTGCCACTTTCTGCAGCTCAGGCCCTCCAGCCCCACTGGCCTCTCGTTGCTTCTCAAACACAACCTCCGCATCTGCTCTCTGCTTGAAGCTTCTGACCCCGCTCTCCAGGGTTCTGGCTTCTGTATCTAAAGTGTTTCCTACTCTGCATCACCCACTTTCAGCTTCCTCGAGGTACTCACCACCCTTGATGTAATCTAGTATCTATTTAGTCATTTGGCTTATTTGTGTCTTTATCATTAGAATAAAAGCTCCATGAGAACACGGACATTGCCCATCTTTTCCAGCACTGAAAACACGGTCTGGTACACAAAAAGTATCCAAAAAATTCTCACGAGATAAATAAACATGCCCTTTGGTATAATATTCGTATTTTTTATGTTACGTAGAGGGTATTTTTTCTGCACTGGGTACTGATTCAGCAGACTCTCCCAGGCCTACTATTCTATTCGATGATGGGGACAGTTTTTGAAAGACAAAAGAATAAGGAGACAAGTTCGCTGTTAAGGATCCAGGGAAACAGCAATGGTCTTTATAAAGAAGCAAATGTCTGTGGTTCACTTTTGTTGTGTGGTCATAAGAAGGCTCCAAGGCCCCCACATGAGTTCAAATCCCTTTTGTTTACTGGGTAGACTGTATCTTATTATACACTAGAATTTACAGGCAGAGAGAGCTTGGCTCTCTTTGACTTATCCCTGTAGTTTTTGTTTGTGGCCAGTATGACTCTCCTCGGGGGACAAGGTTAGGGCTGGGAGCACTGGTGCTGCAGAGGGGATCTGGCCTGTTTGCAAACTGAGCAGTTACCACCTCAGCTTTTCAAGCCTCCTCCACTTGCTTTGATTCCTTGCCCATAAGCTGCTACAGGCAGCTCTTGGGTCCTCATGTAGAGAAGGTGTGAAAACCTTTTTTCCTCTGTGGGAGCCCACACTTAGCCAGCTTCAGAGCCCAGAGCTACTGAGTCAGGGCTGACCCAAAGCTGAGTTGTGAAGGGTCAACCAATCTTCCAATCTTTTCCATCCCTCGTCTTCACAACTGCACTTCCATGCCTCAATCCTTCCCTTGGCCCTTCACAGATCCCTGTTTAGGTTGAGAGACCCCCAGGGCATGGCTTAGCCAGCCTGCCTTGCCCAGCCCAGCCCACCTTTCTCTCCACCCCCTTGCCTCAGTCCAGGGTGCACCCCTCTCCACCAAAGAGTTGGTTCTGGGAGGTACAATGGGAGGAGGGATACTGGGGTGACAAAGATCGAGATTCCTGGCCACTTCTTTTCATCTTTGTGAATAGCAGTTCTGGGCAAGTCACTCCTTTCTGAGACTTAATTTATTTCTTTGTAAATCTATGATTAATCCCCCAATTTACCTAGCTCAGAGCATCTCTAGGTTCAAAAGAGATAACGGATGGTGTATACACTTAAAATCTTACCCGACCTTCTAAACTGAGAAGATCACATTAGAACTGTTTAGAAGTTAATGGTTCACAGCTCTTCAGGAGCTAGTCTGGACAACACAGATTGATCTACAAAATAATAAACTCAGTTGATAGTCAGCCCTTAATGGACAAAAGTGGCTTTAAGGGTTATACCAGTTAGGTGATGTGTTTTCATTTACATCCAATCTCTTCAAGTAAATGCAATCTTAGGGGGAAATCATTTAAGGTGAAGATTTCAGGTGTCAGGCTGACCTCTAGAGGCAATACCTCGAGGGAGAAGTGGCGGGTAAACGCTCAAGTCCTAGTTTTGATCATTGTCCTCTTAGCCTCTACACAAAGCCGAGCATGCAAAGTCTCATAACTTGGACAGACCAAAGATGGTCGCAGAACTTATCATCATCTTTACACAACTACTTATTTCACAACTCTTGCCTCATCAAAATGATATTTTTCTCTTGGCTTGCTTTCTCTTTCAAGTACCCCGACTACAAATTGTAAAGACCAGGTGGACCGGGGTAACCCCCAAACAGAAGTCGCGTCATCTGGCTTTGGCAACTTCCTCTCCTCTGTGACTGTGGGAACAGAAATAAAGACTCACAGACTCTCGGAGTAGATGGGAACTTAGAAGTCAGTGGGCCTGGCCTCTCTCAATGTTGCCAGTCAATTGAAATGCCTATAGAACACCTACTCAGTGCCAGACCCATTCTAATGGGTCCTCGAGAGGGTAGGACCAAAGTGCCGAACAGGCCACTGTGTCTAACCCTGTGGAGAGAGGCAGGCAGGCAGACAAGAGGTTGGGATGGACAGATAAATACTGTGAGGTTGAATGCTCAGATTCATGTGTGGACTGTCTCCCAAAGTGGGGGAATCAGAAAAGGCTTTTTAGGGGAGGTGGGTTTTTTGTTTGTTTGTTTTGTTTTGTTTTGTTTTGTTTAAGTAAGCTCCATGCCCAGTGCAGAGCCCAGTGCAGGGCTTGAATCCAGGACCCTGAGATCAAAACCTGAGCTGAGATCGAGAGTCAGATGCTCAACGGACCGAGCCACCCAGGCACCCCAGGAAAAGAGGAGTCCTGAAGGAAGAAAAGGAGTAAACCAGAAGAGGATCAAAGGGTCGTGGGGGTGAAGAAGTTCTAGGTAGTTTATAGCATATGCAGGGCAGAGAGAACCAGAAAGGGAAAGAGGTGGGAAGAAGAAAAGGAGAGATGGAAAGGAAAAGATGAAGGCGTGGGAGGAGACCAGGTAGGATCGGGGGGGAGGTGACTGAGCTCGCTGCCCATTGAAGGAGCTTCCAGGATCCCCCCTGCTACATCGTGACGGTCCTGTGGGAGCAGCAGCTGGTGAGTCTGGAGCAATAAGCAGGGGCCGGATCTGAAGGAAACTTCTGGTCCTTGTGAAGGAGGCAGGAAGGTAAGACTTTATCCCAAATGTGACAGTGTGACTCTGAAGGTCTTAAACAGCACGGTGAGTTCTAAGATTTCTCCAGTGGTTCGCCACCGCCAACAGACAGCTCATTCCACTGGGAGGTAGGTCAGTTTGTTAGTAAAATGTGTGTTCCAGTCAAGTCCAAAGACGCCATCCGCAAGAACACGGGAGAGGCGCTGCCCTCCCCGGTCCGCTGGCTCTTCCGCTGGAAGTGGTCTCGAAACTGGGAGACTTTTCTTACCCCACCGCGTCCCACATTTCCTCCTCTTCAGGGTCCACAAACCTGATCCCTTCTACCTCTGTTCGTAGACACAGAAGAGCTCTCCTTGGAAGCAGAGGGCTTGGAAATCCCAGCTCTTGCCTCTCTAGGAAAGTGAGTTGTCTACACCACAGATGTTCAAACAGCCCTCTGGGCACCGATGAAGCAGATGAGTCCTCTCCTAGTGGCAGTGGAATGGTTGTATAGACACTGAGGGTTATCTTACAACACTCCCACTCTGGCATCGCTTCTTTGATTAGCTAGTTCTCCCACTGCCGCGCAGCTGGCCGACCACGTTCTCTTCATTCTCGCCTGTTCTCCCAGGAACATACTCTTTTTATGGTGCTCTGTTGTGTTAAGCTTCACATATAACTATTCAGTTTCTTCTTACAGCTCCTTTCTCTGAAGGTAGGTTCGTCTTAATTGAGATGCCTTAACGCTCCCCGGCAGCATGGCATAATGGTAAGAACACTCTTCAGAGTCAGAAAGACCTGAGTTTGGGGCTCCTGGGTGGCACAGTAGGTTAAGCCTCTGCCTTCGGCTTAGGTCATGATCCCAGGGTCCTGAGATCGAGCCCCGCATCGGGCTCTCTGCTCAGCAGGGAGCCTGCTTCCTCCTCTCTCTCTGCCTGCCTCTCTGCCTACTTGCGATCTCTGTCTCTCAAATAAATAAATAAATAACATCTTCAAAAAAAGAAAAGAAAGACCTGAGTTTGAAATTTGGCTCAGCTGATTCATAACTGTGGGACTTAGGAAAGTGACCCACCCTTTTGGAGCTTTGGTTTCTTCATCTGTATAATGCTGAGCGATGAAGATCTGACTTCGTTTAGGTCATGTCCTCCATACAAAGCAGGCATTGGCTTGCGAGAACCAGCGTCTATTAACGATCAAAACAACAGTGGTAATGACGATGACCATCTGGCTCTTCTACTCCCACCTGAATGCCCTGGGTCAACTGACTTACTAAAAGTCTCAGTTTTCCCGTCTCTTAGATGAGGATAACAGCAATTATTTGGTAGAACTGTTTGAAGATCCAATGTGATAAAGATGTGCAAAGTACACGGGAGGCGCTCGAACACGGGTATGTGCTCTTTGCCCTGGAAGGGATCACTTACTTTCCTTTTAGCCAGCCGTCATTAGACACCCTTCCCTCCACCTTGGGTGTTCCCATCAAGGGCCACAGGCTCTTTCCAGGCAAACAGCCTCTGAGAAGATGAGGCTTTCCTTTCCGTTTGCCTAAAATCAGAGTCATTTTTCTGTCCCTTGTTTTTCCCGTGTTGTCTCTTTCTGGCCTGTTACGGATTGAATTGCGGGTTCCACACCCCTTCTTAGGATCAGAATGGGGCGGGATAAAAAAGTGTGTTGTGTCCTAAAACCCAGCACCTGTGAATGTGACCTTATTTGGAAATTGGATCTTTACAGATTTAAACGAGTTGTTCTGATAGGAGGAGAAGAGAGCACCATTTGGAGACAAAGACATAGGAGACAGTCCCTGAAGACAGAGAGAGAGATTGGAGATTTGCTATCACAAGCCAAGGAAGCTGGGACTACAGAAATTGGAAGAGGCAAAGAAGGGTCCTTCCCTAGAGGTTTGAATGAAG
Source organism: Martes martes (assembly GCF_963455335.1). Lineage (NCBI taxonomy): Eukaryota > Metazoa > Chordata > Mammalia > Carnivora > Mustelidae > Martes > Martes martes. Next base: position 133,040,247 of record NC_137893.1, read on the forward strand.
CATGGCTGGCGCCTTGATTTCAGACATCTGGTCTCCAGAATTGCAACAGAATGTGGATTTATCATGTCCAGCCACTCGGTTTGTGGCCCTTTGTTACAGCGGTCACAGGAAGCTGATGCCCTGACCCCCCTGCTCGTTAGAGTCCACTTGAGTGTGAAGTTTACCAACTTGTGAAACGAACATTCTTAAAGTCCACCTTTAGAGTGGACAAGTTGTTTACCCAAAGTGGGGGTGAGGTATTATGGGCTTATGTGTAGAATAAAATGGATAGAAAGGAGCACGGCTCGTCTGATCAAGAAGGGAAAAGAAGGGGCGCCTGGGTGGCTCAGTGGGTTAAAACCTCTGCCTTCAGCTCAGGTCATGATCTCAGGGTTCTGGGATCGAGTCCCGCATCAGGCTCTCTGTTTAGCAGGAAGCCTGCTTCTCCCTCTTTCTCTGCCTGCCTCTCTGCCTACTTGTGATCTCAGTCTGTCAAATAAATAAATAAAATCTTAAAAAAAAAATAAAAAGAAGAAGGAAAAAGAGCCACTTAGAAGACTCAAATCTCCACCCCGTTAATGAATAAGACAAAGCAACTTGGAAAAGTAGGGAAGGTCTGAAGTGAGGGTCAGGGTGGGAAGAGTCACGTGGCCACCTTTCACAGGTTTCGGGGGGGCTGGCATTTTTGTGCTGATTTAATCTATGATTTCAGCTTATCAAGGGATAAGGTTGACAGACTAAAAATTAGCCACAGGGTACAACTTTACTCTTGGCTTCACAGAGGACTAAAGACATAAAGTAAGGCGCCGTGTCAGAACTTGCAGGGCGGTGTGAAACACTGTGGTTTGAACAAAGCCGAGTTGGCCTGAGTATGAATTACAGGAAGAAAGGAAGGAAGAAAAAGAAAGAGCTCTGGGCTATTTATTCCTTTTCTATGGAACACATTGAAGAAAAGACTTGTCACATGTCACAGACCCAGCTGGAGGACGTGGGGCCAGACAGGGCACAAGCGGCATGAGTCACAGCTCCCAAATTTCAGAAACTCTGTATGTGGGAGCTCAGCAAAAGGCTCACCACTATTCTGATGGAGTGCCTTTGGTTTGGGGGCTGCATGAGCTTTAGCCAAATGTTGTGCAGGTCTTAGGACATAGAGCCAGTGAGGATGGCCTTGGACTCATGCAGCATGGTGTTCTAGGTAAAATAGTACTTAGCTCTCAGCTGGGAGGGGATGGAGGAAACTGGTTGATGTTATATTGATGGGGTGATCAGATCTGATGGGGCTGGGTGGCTTTTGGCTCAGTTTAAGACTACAGTGGACTTCCAGCTGCCCAACATGTGTTCCTCCCTTGTTTCTGGGAACCGTGTTCTGATGTTCCTTTGGAGACTCAACCTTTCTCTCTTCTCAGTTCCTGCTGCTAGGGGCAGGTACACGGCCATGTGACAGCCAATCAGCATATTCCATTGTCGTGGCCCCACGGTAACTGGTTTAAGAATGGGCACATATCAGCTCCAAGAGTCAATCCTAGGGCCTTTTACAAAAACTATTAAGGACACGATGCAGTCATTTGGATCACTGAGAGAAGAGGTTGAGCACCGGAAGCCACTGGGGGCCATTTTGGTACCGTGTTGGAAGAGCCAGTCTGAGTGAGCCAAGGGATGGAGAGAGAGAGAGTCCTGATGAGACTGAGCCCTTACATCTGGCTATGCCTAAAGCTCTTTTTGTCACATGAACAAACGCATTCCATGCTTTTGTTTTTTTAGGCCACTGGAAGTTAGGTTTCTTGGAAACCTAAAGAGTTCTGACTAGTACACAGACTAGGCACAATAGGACCACAGAAAATGCCACCAAAATTTATAGAAGACAGAATATACAAGACATAATGTGTGGCACGTTGCACCAGAAGGCTTGTAAGCTAAAGATATGGTCATAGGAATAGCTCTGAGTATTTTTCGAGGACTTTCGAGTACTTAACAAGTATTATTTTTGAGTACTTAAGAGTATTTCCAAACATAAAATGATGGTATTACTCTTTTAAATCCTTCTGGGATTAGGGAATAAAACAAAGTCCAAAAAATAGTAATCTGAATTCTCCTTGTAGTAATATGGCATCAAAATCATCATAAAAAGATCATCCTAAAGGCAAGAGATGTGGGTTTCCTCTGGACTCTGTTCTAGGGCTACTAACTCGTCCTGGTTTGTCTGTAGGACTGCCCCTGTTTTATAATGGAGAGTCCCCTATTCCCAGAACCACCTCTGTCCCTGGCAAACCTGGGTGGTCTGTCATGCTGTACCTTGGGGAAGCTCCAGGTTTTCATAAAGGACTACAGTGCTCACTGCAAAAGGAGAAGGCAGTCAAGCGACCTCTTCTGCTGCAGTCAGAGCAATTTCTCTTTTGTATGTTTAAAAGATCAGAGTCTCTGCCTAATATTTTGGGAGGTGGACAGGGAAACCCTCTCTTTGAGGGACCTCCCTTTAGAATTCCCTGATTTAATTTTCTTTGTTACGAGACAAATGGCTCTTATAGACCAGGGTTTCCTGCACCTGGCTGGTCACAGCAGTCACCTGGGGAATTGTAAAACAGCACACATTCCTGGCTACCACACCTGGAGATTACAACTCAGCCAGAATCAAGTGGAGTCAGAGATCTGTATTTTTTTTAAAAATCTTTGCAGGTGACATACCTATAAATTATTCACAAATGTTGGTATGTTAAGTATCATTAATAATAAATCACTTTCCACACACCTCACAAATAGCCAAGACAGACCATTGTTTGCGGTAGGTTCCATTACACCTTGAACTTTCCGTGCGTCAGGAGGGCTTGTTCAAACAGCTAGATGGACCCCACCTGCAGGCTTTTTCTGTCTCAAAGGAGGGCTGGGGCAGGACAGGGAATTCGCATTTCTGAGACGCTCACTCCGCGGTAGGCATCATCATTGTAGAACATAATAAGCTAAGGGTCTTATCTGGTCTCTTTTGTCTTTGTAATTATTATAAAACACCCCTTTCACCTCCCCCTAGCATAGTCCTAAGTAAATTATGGATGAGCCAATGTGTGGATAAACGTGTTATTGGCCTCAATGACGGAGACCTTTCCACTAACTTTCTAAAGAATATTGTGACCTATATCCCTTAGCATGTAAGAAAGGTTTCTGTTGGTTATCTAAGGAATATCGTCTCAAGGGACCTCCGCTGAGGACAGGGTGGGGACAACAGAATTTCCTGCTCTGGGCTTTAGGGGCTTTGTGCCGAATACAATGAGGTAACTGCCACGTTCCGTCCTGAGGCCTCCAGACACGCACACTGGACTCTCCCCAAGGCTCCATTTTGCTTGTTTGTCACTTTCTAAAGCTGGAGGATTTGCTTTTCACCCACTAATTCCTTTCTGTCTTTAGCTTGTCATTATATTTAAATTTTTGAACTGATGGGCTGGGACATTACCTAAACATATTTTGGTTGCTATGACTCTTTATTTCTGTGGAGAAACGTGTCATGATCCCTCTGGAAGCCCAAGAAGGATTGCTCCAATCTCTGCCTAGGCTGTGCGGGGACCCCCTCATCAGGCCTGCATCCTTTGGCTGGTGTCTGTCCTCTGTTGGTGCTGGGACAGCTGTGGGCAACTTGGCACCGTCTTCCCACCCATCGTCATCAGTGCGAGAAATGGTTCTTGTACTACAGAGCCCTACGTATGGCCACAATCTGGACCTCAACCGAGACACACCCCAGACAAAGTAAGAACAGAAAAAGAAAGCCACTGACCATTATTAGCTGCTGCTACAGGAGTACACTGTCCAAGTTCCTCAGGAACATTCAGATGGTATTTAAGTGGCTTTGTAACTTGGACGTAACTACTTGAAATAAGAAACAGCGCCCATAAAAACACAAAGAATAATAATGATAATAATAATAATAGAATTTAAAGTTTCCCTCTCTCTATTAAAAGAGAGCGTGATGTTATTTCAAACAGATGGTTCTCTTGTTGGTATACAGTCTAGTTACCCCAGAAAACAAGATATGTGCCCAAATGCAAGAAACAGAGGATCATCCCAGCTCCTCCCTGGAAAGAGGGTTTGCTTTTGGTCAGAGTGTATAATTATGGAGAAATAATCAGTTCTGCAACATCAGCCTCGCTAAGTGGCTAAGTCTGTGGCAGTGAACGAAAGCAGGCTTCTCTGCCCATTATGAAGGCAATCAGCGTGGGTCTCAGCTCCAAAGGTGACTACTCAGCAACTAAAAGAAGCAGTTTGCTAGTCTATAAAGTTAACAGCATGATGGAAACTCTGACTTTCCACCCAAAGCCATGGTGGTAGAAACGCTTGCCAGTGTAGAGCTGTTCCCTAGTACAAAGTGGTCTGAGAGGCTTGGCTATGTGTGCCCTGGAAGGTTCTGAAACCCTTTGGTGTTGTAATGGCACTTGTGTTTCAGGAAACACCTCTGAGCCGGGCTGACGGGAAAACACCATGTTAGGTAACAACAAATAAAATTGAGACCTGAAAAAGTTTTGACTCTCCCTTTGGAGTGTCAGGTCAGCCTTGAGGGAAACTGGGTATTTTCCCTGTAGGCTTTCAGAAACCCGGTGGATGGTAATGGGTAGGGGGCTGGGAGGAGGCAAGAAACATGGTCTGCATGTCATTCTTAATAATTGCCTCTTGTCTTTGAATTGGATGTTGACATTTTTCCGCTTTACAGAATATGTGTGTGTGTGTGTGTGTGTGTGTGTGTGTGTGGTGCTTGGGGAAGGGTGTTGCAAGGAGAAATTGAAAACAACTCCCACCATTCACAGAGACTGAGGAGATTCAAACACTAAGAAGTCAAGTTCACACCATTGCAGGCCCCAGAGTGAGAAGGCAAAAGTATCTGGGCTTAATTATGCATATTACAACACTGCCTACTAGGAAACTAGGCAGTCCTCAAAGTCCATCTTCTTTTTTTTTAATTAAAGATTTTATTTATTTATTTGACAGAGAGAGAGAGAGAGACACTGAGAGCGGGGACACAAACAGGGGGCGTGGGAGAGGGAGAAGGAGGCTTCTTGCTGAGCAGGGAGCCTGATGCAGGGCTTGATCCCAGGACCGTGGGCTCATGACCTGAGCCAACGGCAGACGCTTAACGACGGAGCCACCCAGGCGCCCACAGTCCATCTTTTTTAAAGTGGATCAGGATCAAGTATTTTGTAAGAGACACACGAGTTTGTAAAACTTTGACTTGAATGGGCTTCTGTATATAACGGAGAGAATACCAAGTTTCTACCATGTGGGAAGACAAAGTCCTCAGCGATCTAATTCAGATGATTTACAGGAAGAGAGCCAGCAAGGGTTTCATCTGGGATGTGGGTGAAGGAGCACAGAGAGAAGGATATATACAAGGATCTCTGTAGGGAGATGGTTAAAGAGGCAGACTGGAGTTTCCATGCTTTCCTGTTTATCCTTGGAATCTAGAAGCGAATGAGCCTTTGCTCAGGAGTCCAAGAAGTCATTGGCCATGTTCAAATTTCTCTGAGGAAGAGGGTGGAGGAAGTTTCTGCTTTACGGTCTGGCATCATGAAGACATACCTCACAGACTTTACAAAACAAGCCCCTGGCTATCTGTATTTCACAACAGCCCATATTGGTAAGTCAATTTTTGGTAAATTTCACGTTAAAGAGATAACTACACATAAGCCCGTTCAACGTTATCTGTGAGTTCCCCTCATTCTCCTGTATAAACTTGACTTTTACCTCATGTCCTTCTGGACATATTTCTCCGTATTGACGTTTGGTTGTCATTATAGAAGTTTCTCAAGAGCTGCTTCAACCATTGTTAGACAGAGCTAAAACATTTTCTCTTTTCTAATATCCCATATGAATTGCCATGTGTTGTCAATCCCAGGCTTTGGAGAGAGAGATCTACCCCATAAAGTTGGCATCCAGTCCATTGAACATCTTTTTTGTCACGAAGATCTTCTCTATTTGAGAGAGTTTGCCATGTTAGTGCACCATTTTGTTTCCAGATACCCATTCCCTTGAGGCTTGTGAAGCAGTGTGGAAAAAATAGGCCTTATCAAATAATTTTCTGAAATTCCTGCCTGTACCATGACAAAAGGAGGATGTTCTTCTATCAGCAGAGGTTGATGTGGAATTCATAACGAAACTATCCATTGTTGTTAGAATTCTGCACGCTACAGTTGCCAGTGTGTCACAGGGCAGGGTGACGATTGTCCTTCCCAGCTCCGAATTCTGTGGTTCCAGGGAACTGCTGTTGGAAGAAGGCTCAGTCTTGAGTGACACCCAATAGGCAAGTATGGACAAATTAAAGAGACATCAAGCAAAAAACAACAACAACAACAACAAAAAAAAAAAACAAAAAAAAACCCTTCACTCAGGATGAAGAGGGCATGATATGTGAGAAAGGGTTGGGCTACAAAGTACAGCAGAGAGCAGCAAAATAACCAAAAGAGGACATGATCAAGAGTCTGCTGATAATTTAAAGAGTTCAAAGAAGAGGAGGAAATGAAATAATCCTCACAAGTAAGAACGGTGTGGTCATTGCTTCGCCAGGGAAAGATACCACCCCTTACCTGAATGGCCCTCTCGTGAGAGGCTGACAGATCTTCACAAGAGGAGAGCACTATGGCAGCAACAGAAAGAGTACGCAGCACAGGTTCCCACTCAACGTCCAAACACAGGCCAAATCCTACCCATGTGTAAGCATTTTTTGTGTGTATGCACACGAGGCGCTTTTTCTTACTGCCATTTACTTTAAGGTACTCAAGCTTTATGCAATAAAGAGTGGAGACTGGTCTCCAGAATTAAGCTGTTTGATCTGGAAATAAGAAAACTGCTTTTAGTGAGCTTGGTTTGGGGTTTTTCTACAGGAAACTTTTGTGCTTAGACAGCAGTACCATTGGGATAGGAATCAGAGGAAAGGGGACCGTGGTTAAAGTCTAATCAAACCCTAGAAGTCACCCTCTCTTTACCCTATTCACAGTAAATGGTTAAGAAATGCTTGTTGCTGGGGCGCCTGGGTGGCTCAGTGGGTTAAAGCCTCTGCCTTCAGCTCAGGTCATGATCCCAGGGTCCTGGGTTCGAGCCCCGCAAGGGGCTCTCTGCTCAGCGGGGAGCCTGCTTCCCCCTCTCCCTCTGCCTGCCTCTCTGCCTACTTGTGATCTCTCTCTGTCAAATAAATAAATAAAATCTTTTAAAAAATTATATTAAAAAAAAAGAAATGCTTGTTGCTGATAAAAGAACAAAAGACCCTTCAGTTCAGTGAGGAAACTTAGAGGAACACTGTGTGTCAACTATAACTCAATTTAAAAAAATATTTCCAAACTTAAAGAAAAAGAAAGTAAAGGAAAACCCATCATGTAGATTCCAATCATTTCAAACAATTAATGATGTAAAAATGAGGTGCTTTGTTTATTATGTGATAATTAAATGTTCTAATCAAAGATTCATAATGTCAATTATATGAAGAGCTTTCATAAAGAATCTTTCGTTGCTGTTAAAAAAAGAAACTTAAAAGTATGCAAAAAATTATATATATATATAATCTCCTTTGATAATCATATATGATCTAATCATATATGCATATATATGTGTGTATATATATATAATCTAAATGTGACCTTAAGAAACAATATTTGACATTAATAAGTGAAGCTATACATTTGGAAGAAGGAGAAAGCACTAGGGCATGGAACATTCAAGAGAAGACGTCAAGAAGAAAAGACGTCAAGTGAAGTCTGGTACATGGGTAGAAAGGGGAAATTAGTCTGGGCAATGGTGAAGGCACAAATATTTGAGGAATAGTTGGGACATTATAAAGGAAGAAAAATGAAGTGTTAACTTATGGTGTATGCTGGCAGTCTTCCGTTTCATCTCTCCTCCTGTTTTGTGTGTTCTACCTCTGATTTCTCCTCTGCATGTCTTAAGTCCTACAGTAGTACCCCTGGGCCCGGCTAATACCCACCAGAGATACAACGAATGCTTTGACCTCCATATTCTAGAAGCTTCACTTCTTATTTTTTCTAGATCCCATGAGTCATTCTTCATATTATGATCTCAAACAGCCCTAGTCACATTGTTCTTTCCCTTTAGTTTCTTTTTCTTGCTTGCTTTTCTCACTAGAGGGAGAGATTGTGTAAGTGTCAAAATTTGGCACTGGGTTGACTCTCGTCATCCAGGAAATACACACTTTCACACTTGGGATATGTCATAAACCACCAAGTCAAAGGTGAATCTCTTTTATTAAATGACAATACATCAGGAATTGAATGTGAAAGGAACAGACCTTTATTGACCATTCACCATATGTAAATCCTATGCAAATCTTTATAGGGGACGGAAATGATTATGAAGTTTACAAAAGTTTCATTTATTGGACAAGACAGATGGGTAACCACTAACTATGCTATTGTTGAAATAAACGATTGAGCCAAGACTCCATTTCATCATACTCTATGACGATATGGCACTCTCCATTGAGAGTGTATTTTTTTAACTTAAAATTTTTTCCTTATGAAATTTCTCTCATAGGATCTAACGACTGAGGCCAAATTCAAAGGATTCTCTTAGCCCTGTCCAATTTCCAAATCCTTTTTTTTTTTTTCTTGACTCAATGATCCCTCTCAATGAAAGGAATTCCTCTCAATGCAGAGACTCCTCTGGGTCGGCTGATTTAATGTGTGCCACAACTGTCTACTTGGCGTTTACAGCCAGCTATGGGATAGTCATCCCACTGACAAAACCAAAGACATAGAAACCCGGCGAAAGATGATGAAGAGGGAATTCTGTCATGTAAAATCATGATTAACAGGTTAACACTGGGAGGGGATGCGCAGGAGAAATTTCTTTGCCAGAAGTTGTGTAAACCTAAAAATGATTTACAATTGGATGACTTCAATTATCATGTGAAGATTCACCATCTAGATCTCATAAAAGAAAATTCTTAGAGTGTTATGGGTACATATCCCTCCCCCCCAAAATGAGAGACATCCACAAAACATGCCTAATTGAGTAGGATAGAAAGACTGTGGTAAGTACAAATTGTGCTCATTTGGGACATTAAAGTACTAGATTCCAAGAGTATGATTGGCCAAGGAAGATGCTGCATCATAATGTGATTTTGTGTGTAGTTCGACAAAGTTGTGTCTTCAAAAACAGTCGGCTACACTTCCAGGCTCCAGGTTCTGTGAGCCTCAGAAGGGAGGAACCTACCACTTCCATTCTTAGCTGGGGTTTGAAGTGTACTCTTTTGCTTATGCTAAAATAAAGTGAGTAAGTTCATGGATGTGTTTTAGTCTGGTAGATGTGAATTCAGATTCTGGGTGTGACAGTCTTGAGTTTTGTTTTTGTTTTCAAAGATTTTATTTATTTGGCAGAGGCAGACACAGCGAGAGAAGGAACACAAGCAGGGAAGCAGCAGCAGGAGAGGGAGAAGCAGGCTTCTCGCCGAGCAGGGAACCCGATGTGGGGCTCGATCCCAGGAACCTGGGATCATGACCTGAGCCGAAGGCAGATGCCTAACGACTGAGCCACCCAGGCGCCCCGACAATCTTGAGTTTGTAGTCATTGTAAACCTCAGCAATTTTTCCTACTTGATGGTAATGGCTAAACAAATTTTTAGGGTTTCTCAAGTATAAGACACTGTTGTTGTAAGTGATGGATATATATTACTTAATCTAAATTCACAATAATCCAATGAGCTGATGTACAGAAACGAATTAACACCATAGACCTGAGGCCTTAGAAAGCCCTGCTTGCAAGGTTGGCCCTTGTCTGGCATCTGGGAACTTGGAATTCAGGAGGGTTTCCACCATTCCCTGATAAGGGAATTTGTATGAGCAATGTATGAACAATGTGGTTTATGCTAACACCTGCTCCCCTTCTGGGAGTTTGAAATTTTGGTATGTGGCAGACAGAGGGTGCCTAAGTGACCAGCCTGCAATGAAAACCCTAGCCCCGAGTCTCTGATGAGCTTCTCTGGTAGACACCATTTCACACCTGTCATAACTTGTTGGAGGAATTAAGCATATCCTGTGTGACTCCTTGGGAGAGGATTCTCAGTAGCTTGTGTCTGGTTTCCTCTGGACTTTGCCCCATGTGCTTTTCCCTTTGCTGATTTCAATTTGATTCTGTTGGGCGTAATAGATCATAGCTCTGGGTACGATTATATCTTGAGTCCTCTGAGTCCCCCTGGTGAGTCATCAAACTGGGGGTGGGCTTAGGGACCCATGACACAGCTGTGCGGAAGTTTTAAAAGTGAGGAAGTGGCTTCGGGGAGAGGTTACCCCACGAGAGGTAACTATCTTAAGGTCACCCAGCAAGTGTGCATTACCACCAGGACTTGAACCCAGGCAGGCTAGCTCCAGGGCCCTTGTTTCCCCCTTATAACACCTCCTCCATTGTGTGACTGTGAGGCAAAGGAGGTGTGTTTGTTCAAAACATACTAAGTGCTCAGTGAAACTCTATTACATAATTATGCACCAGTCCTCTATCCCTTCTACCTGCTAACCAGGAAATCTGCCATACATTTCCTATAGGCTGATGATAGATCAGTAGAATGTCTCCAAGAAGTTGAAACTTGCATGAAGAGGGAAATGGAAGGGAATGGTATGCAACTCAATGACTTTTTTTTTTTTTTAAACAATAATATCTATCCCAAGACCTTCTCTTTAAGCCAAATGGAGCTTCTACAATTTCTCTCTTCTTTCCTTGCCTCTTCTGCCTCCTTGGGCCCAGGTTGGAGGGGCTGGACGCTGTGGTGATGGTGACGAAATCTGCAGAGCTGGCTGGGTGTTCAGGAGAACTGAGGCAGAAGCAGGACAGGGGCTAGGCAGTTTGGGTTGGGCCCCTTTCATTATGGTAACCCTATTTTCTATCACCCATTCTCCAGATAGGAACACACTGTCTTGCAACAGAATACTTTTTTTTTTGTAGAAAAAATTTTTTTAAAAAATTCACTTTGATTAACATATAGTGTATTTTTAGTTTTAGAGGTAGACTTTAGTGATTCCTCAGTTGCATATAACAGCCAGTGCTCCTTTATCAAGTGCTCTCCTTAATGCCCACCACTCAGTTACCCCATACCCCCCCAACCTCCTCTCCAGCAACCTGCCATTTGTTTCCTATAGTTAAGAGTCTCTAATGGTTTGTCTCCCTTTCTGATGTCATCTTATTTTTTTTTTTTACCTTCCTTTCTCCTATGTTCACCTGTTTTGTTTCTTAAATTCCACGTATAGGTGAAATTATCTGATATTTGTCTTTCCCTGACTGACTTTTTTTTTTTTTTTTGCTTAGCCTAATACCCTCTAGTTTCTTCCATGTTGTTGCAAATGGCAAGATTTCATTCTTTTTGATGGCCGAGTAATGTTCCTTTATATATACCACATCTTCTTTATCCATTCATCAGTCAATGGAGATCCTGGCTCTTTCCATAGTTCAGCTATTGTGGACATTGTTGCTATAAACATTGGGGTGCATATGCCCCTTTGGATCACTACATTCATATCTTTGGGGTGAATACTTAGTAGTGCAATTGCTGGGTCATAGGGTAACACTATTTTTAACTTTTTGAGGAAACTCCATGCTGTTTTCCAGAGTGGCTGCACCAGTTTTGCAACAGAATGCTTAATAGTCTACTTGCTAAAATCATTTCTCAATCATTTCTCAATCGCCCTCACCCCTTTCCCACCTTTCAAACCTTCTATTTAATGTAGAAACATCCAGTTTCTTTCCACTGAGGAAACTAAATGACTCTAGCATTTCACAGACTTATTCTTACACTGCTTTCAAATAAAAACAGCTCTTCCTGCCAAACACCTATTTGGAATATGTCAAAGAAAATGTATGGCAAGTTGCTTGTTGTCTTGATTAGTAGAACAAGATGTTCTCCTTAAAGCCAAGTTTGCTAAAGCACAGGACATCTACGGGGCAGAATCTGGGCAATAAAGGCAGATGTCCTTCTATGCAAAACCTCATCTCCTCCATCTACTCCCCTAAATACCTTCTACTAGAGAAACAAACTTATTTCAGAGTAAGAAATATGACTTCAAATGTAAATGGCAGGTGAGAAGTGGCTTGGCAATGCCAAAGCCCAAATCAATGAGATCAAATCCTTCCCTATGAGCACATTTTGATGAAGTCAGATTGGAAGGAGTCCACGCTTTCCATGGATCTCAGATAGTTGGAAAGAGGACTTGGTCAGCACGAGTGCCAAAAGAAGGAGCTGAGACTTGGGAAGGGACGCTGGAGGGCTACTTCACCTGTACAGTAGATTTTCTCATGGGAAGTCTTGACCTTTGGTGGGGAGCACGATGAAAGCAATATGGAAGGGGTGGAACTTAAAACAAAAACTTCCCATCTTGCAATAAAATCTACTTTTATCAAAGAAAAATCAATGTCCTCGCACCAAAGGTGTGTGCGCTGTCAGGATCCACTGGGAGGAGTTGCCTGGTTATTGGATAAACTCCTTTAAGCCAATGACTCAGATTCAGTCCTATCCAGGTCTTTCGCTCAATTGCCCAATTTTACGTAAGTTACCTCATCTCTTCTACCCTAATCTCCTCAGTTTTGTTATCTGTAGTGCGGAGGGGGGGGGGATATAATAATGCCCCCAGGATCCCTGTGGACATTGGATAAGGTGATGTGGGTCAATGCGCTGACTGACTTGTACATCAGTACCTAAATGTTAGCCATGAATATCTTGCTCCAAGAATGGTAGCTATCACCAAGATTGAAGAGGAAGATCAAATGTAAAATAAAAACCTAGTTTTTACTGTATTGAACATTCAGAAAGGAGGGTTACCTCAAGAGGAGAGCCTTATAAAGTTACAGTACAAATGGAGTGGGCTTTGCAATAAACTCCCTTCTACGATAAGTCAGAATGTTAATGTCCCATTGCAGCAGCTGAATCCTCTTCTTGGGCTGGTCTAATAAATGGTCTAAAAAGGTGATGAGCATCAATGAAGACTTAGGTCAGAGGCTCTGAAGCAGCCAGTGATTCAGTTTCTGGGATTAAGGAAAACAAAAATCTTACCAATGGCTGGATAAAAATAACATTCCTTTCTATTGTGATCATCCGACATCAAGGAAATGTTTGAAATTTGGGCAGCGTAATATGGTGTGCCTGCTGTGAAAAACATAGCAGCACCCATGTGTCTTATCAGTCTTTGCTGTTGGTAAAAATTGTGGGGAAAGCAAATTTGAGTCACTCCCCAATGCAGTTCACTCTAAAATGGATCACTATTCTAAGAGACTTGTCATGCCTGTTTGATTCAGATTCATCTGCTCGGAACCTCCCCCCCCACTCTGCCCAACCCCCACCCCGCCCCCGCTCTGCTCCCCATCATTCAAACGCTCTGTGCTTTCTTCACAAATGCTGCACACAGACTGTCATTAGGTGCAGAGTAAGCTGCAATTAGCAAGTCTGTCAGCTTCCCTTACAAGGAACTTATTTTTCAGTGGAAATTTTTGTAATGGTTCCTGTCTGATCTTTAACTCTTCCCCGGAGACCAAACTCCCCAGCTCAATTCTTGGCAACGCAACTCCAAGAGTGAATGATACCCCTTTGGACCAATTAATTACTGTAATTTCTTAAATTTAGCTACTAGCTGTTTTGGCACCTTCCACACAGCACGCCTTGCAAATAAATCCTCCAGAGCCCTGAAATGTCTGGCCTCCCAGTCTGAAACCTCAGAGACTTGCAAGACTGGGTCTTGGTTCTCACAAGGCCTCTTCAGTGTGGTCACCGGTAGCAGGCAAAAGCCTCAGTGTTTCAGGGACTCACTTGAGTTTCATTTACTGGGTGAAGGTGATAAGGTGTTTGCCAGCGTCGCCCAGCTCAGTGACCAAGGGGCTGCCTAGAACTTAGAGTCTACCGCTGGGAAGCTGCTTCTCCCTTCTCCTCCAGGCCCACAGGGGTCCCTTGCAAGTTGAGAAGGAGAGCTGGGGTTGGAGCATAACTAGGAATCCGAACAGAGGGAGAAAGATTTTAAACTTAAAAGACAAAACAACGAAGATCTCTTGAACTTACAGGTAAAAGACACATAATTTAATTTATCAACTATAGGTATTCCTGTAATTCCTTATGAGTGCAGAAAATCAAGGTGTCCACGTCTCTCAAGAGGTCATACAGTGATTTTCTCTTTTCTATTTGTTTGAGTGACACTGAGGTAACTACTATAACTACAAATCAACATGCAGTGAAAGAAATCATCCCAATAATTTGGCCTGGATTCCAGAAATACTTGTTAATGGGTGACTGATAGGTGTGATGGTCAACATGATAACAAAGGATACCCTCCTTATATTTTATCTTCTTACTTATATGTATGAGCTCATGATTATCACCAAGGTAATGAAATACCATTTTGATCTTCTTTACAGAGGCTGAGATGAATTTAATTGGATTATTTCCTCCATCCTAGAGCCTTTGGGTTTTGTCTTTTCAAGCTCTTCTCTTCCGGAATTCTCTTCTGGTCAAACCCTATTCATTCTGGAGGGCGCTTCTCTTTTCTGAAAACGTATGCTCTGTCTTCCTTTTCTTCCTCATAGCTAGTATGTACTGAGCTTTGCAAGCATGAGATACGGCTCTAAGTGTTTTGCATATATTAACTCATAGAACACCCAGATCCGTGTACTGAGTCATAAAAACCACTGAGTGAGGTATTACCGCTCTTGGCTCGCTTCTGCAGAGGAGAAACTGAGAAACGGAAAGATAGAGTGGTAACCTGCTCAAGACCACGCAGCAGGAAGGGGGTAGAGGTGGGACTCAGACCCAGTCCATTGGCTCCAAAGTTGCCCTCTGAAATATTTCACCAGTTATCCAGCCCTAGCGTGTCTGCCCATTTCCTGAGCTCTGATGGTCCTTTTTGCTTTTATTTATTAATTTTTTTTCCCAAGGAGATAGATACTAGTCATCATTTTATTAAAAATAGGCATAATACTTTATGTTCTATTGTATTTATTGCTTTGGATTTAGTTCATCTCTTTTCATATCTTTGCATATAGATCACCTTTAGTCTTTAATTTTGTTAAATAGAGGCATGGTACTCCAAAGTGTGGGTTCCCAAATTATAAAAAGGATCCTTCTGATGGACATTCGGACTCTGTTCACATTTTCAATATCCTGCACAACTACATTTCGAATCACCACGGAAGAAAGAAACACACACTGGGTTGAAGTCAAATAGAGAGTGTGGGGTTGGGTAGCTATTCTTTGCTATTAAGAAATAAATTATTTAGCAGGGAGAAAATAGGACATGGACAAGACCAATATTGCTGCTTGCTGGAACATTAACTCACGGATGTAAAAACTTCTCTCTACCCAACATTTTGTTTAACTGTGAAATAGACACATTTTGCAGCTCAGTCTTCCCAGCAGGAACCTGGGAGGGCCCACGGTGCACTCGCTTAGGGGTAAGGTATTGTGTGAAAACATTCCTGACGTTTCCTTGTGGCTGAAACAAGCAGCCACCACATTTCTCTGCAAAATGTTCGGGCCAAAAATATTCTTTGCTCGGCTATATTGACTTGAACTGTGTTTTTCCATCAGGGCTGTTATTTGAATAATGGAGGAGATCCAAATTTGCTTTCCTGGGGAGAAAGCTGTCTCTGCCCACAGCATGTGCAGGCCAAGAGGGTGGGCTTCTGGCCTCTCACGAGGGACAACAGGCCAGAGGGGTGCCTCCGCGTCTGCCCTCCAATGACCACGTAAGTCAACAGGAGAAGCTCACGGATCTCTGGAAGTCTGCTGGGGCACAGCCACCTTGTGCCTCGGCTCAGACCACCTGTTCTTCCCTTCACAATCTCCTCAGGCTTCTCTGTTTCTTCTTCTTCCATATGGGCCATCTGAGCCTCAGCCCTCCTGAGCGGGTTTCTTGACTTAAAGAGCTCTTCTCCTGGACGGTAATGGCATTGGCCTCTAAGATTCACTTGGTGAGTGTCTCGCCTATCACTTGTTTACCCACTCCACACATATTTATTATGCACCTACCGAGGGCCAGAGGTGCAGCACTGAACAGAACTAAGTCCTTCCCCGACCGAGCTGGCCTTTCAGGGGGAAGGAAAGAGAAAATCAAGCAAATACACCGGTATTTACTATGCCGGCTGGTGGTAAGCGCAGGTAACAGAGTGGGTGTCCGAGGTGGGGATGTGGCTATTTTATATAACGTGGGAAGTGAGGGCAGCACGATAAGGTGACCTGTGACCTGAGAGCTGAGGGAGGGGAGGAGCCTCGCAGGTAAGCCTTGACAGGTCCTTCCAGCGCACAAGTCATGAGCTGGGGGCACACTTGGCCATTTAGGGGAGCATCAAGGAAGCCATTTAGCGGCTTTGCAAATGTGATTTTTGTTTTGCAAATGCATATTTTCTCCTCAACTCAGGTGTAAGCTTCTTGAGAGTGGGGGGTCCATGGTAGAGATGATGCGATGGTGATGCGATCTTTAGTAAAATTCCGCTCTCTGAAGTACACCCATCTGTAGTATGTATCCTTGTGCCTTTTCCACAGCCCTTACCACAAACTTTGATTGGATTATTAGCCCTAGCTTGTGGCACTTGGATATCCTAGGAAAATACTAATGCCCTCCTAGAGCGTAAGTTGTACACACGACCTTCACATGCCCAGGGCCACATATCACACTGAGCAAGCTGGCTTGGATAACCTCATCATTAAAAAACAAGATGGATTCTCGGTTCCAAACAGCATGAATTAATACCTTTTTCTATAATGCCCGCCCTTGTGTCAGACAAGACACTAAAAACACAATGAAATCAGAGGCCAATAAAGCAAATAAATTAAAGCAACCAAAGAAACAAGCACCATCAAACAGTCCTGTCTTTCCAATCAATGCTTCTCAAATCAGAACTCGCTGATGAAGCGGTTCTTTTATCTATCTTGCCATAAAAATAAAGAAATTATGAAAAAAAATCAAATAACTGCATACAATGTGCCTTGGTCATTTTATTTTAAATACATCGGTATGCAATTTGTCACTCCTTACTGAACTGGATATGCTTTTGAAAGCTGTATAATGGAAAGTATGTGGAAATGTGTTTAAGGTCATTGTATAATTCATATCTGAGGTCCCTTGTCAACCATGAGATCCATGAAGACACTACCTCAGTATATCCCGATATCATATTATCAAGGAAAATTCCATTTGATTGATTTGTGCTGTGTTTGCATTGCTTCTTGAGGGCGTAAAACCTACAAGTGATTTTAATTACTAAGACATCTCTTATATATGAATTCTTTAGAGATGGGGATTTTGTCCACTTAGCCTCACTGCTAAATCCTCAAAACCTAGCACGGTGCCAGCCCATAGGGGTCCCTTAGCAAATGTTGAGTAAATAACATACTTTCTGAAATGAGATATGGTACCTGTGATGGTTAATTTTATGTGTCAACTTGGCAAAACCAAGAGACCCAGATATTTGATCAAACCTTATTTTATTTTTTTAAGATTATTTTCAAACCTTATTTTAGATGTTACTATGGAGTTATTTGTTAGGTAAGATTAACATTTAAGTTAATTAACTCTGAGTAAAGCAGATAACCATCTATAATGTGGGTGAGCCTCATCTAATCAGTTGAAAGTCTTAAGAGAAAAGGCTGGACCCCCCCGTGAGAATTCTGCCAGCAGACTGACTTTGCACTCAGCTGCAACAACAGCTCTTCCCCAGGTCTCCAGCCTACCCTGCAGATTTTGAACTTGCCAGCTTCCATAAATTCATAAGCCAAATTCTTAAGATAAAGCTCTTTGTATCCAAACATATATGTTCACCTGCTATGGGTCCTGTTTCTCTAAAGAACATTGACTCATTCAGTACGCCCTAATCTTTTATTCTTTCAATGAATCAATCACTGTATGTTATTTACCGAGAATCATTCTCACCCACCAAGACCTGCAGCCACCAAAGCCAGACCAACCACGCAACCTTGGAGAGCTTTCGGCCTCAACTTTTCCACTCTGGTGGAGGGCCAGAGAGCATTAGCTCCTCAACGTTTCGTTTCTCTTGTGATGCAAAGCACCTGTACAGCTTCTCTCTAGAGAAACAGGTGCCAAGAGAACCCTGTACTTGCTAAAGCCATTTTGTGATGGTGTTATGGGAGGTACCAACTTACTACTGTGGTTTTAGGGGAAAATACTTCCCATGGTGATGTGGAGCCATTAATAGTATCACTTCCTCTAAATATTTCCACTCTTTACGAGTGAAGCTGGGGGTGGGGAATTTCCATCGTGGAAACTAGCCAAAGGTTACAAAAGGTTCACAGACACTCTACCATTTGATGATTGTGTGGTCGCTAACGGGTCCCCTATACATTAAGGGAAAATGATTCTAAAAATATATCAGCGGGAAGCCTCTAGGGGAGCGTGGTATGAAATTTGGTTCTCTTCGGGATCTAGCAAAGTGATTAGCAGTGACAGAGCCTGTTTGCTGACCTGGGGAAGGATGCATTTACAGAGTAAGTATTCAAATAGAGCCTCCCACCAAGGGTTTATGCGGTAGGAGAAGTGAACATGGAGAAGAGAAGCCTTCTTACTGTGCCCACAGCAAGCACAGTTCTTGTGTGGGAGTACATTTTATCTCTGAGAGTGATTTTTATCTCTTTCTTCCCTCCACTTAAGGCCCCTTTCCTCCTTTGATGTCTTTTTCCTTCTGGCTCTCAGATCTCTACTTCATTTACCACTTATCCCCAGTTAAAACCTGTTTCTAATATGCAGCAAAGCTGCACACCTCTGCTGGGTAGTATTTTTTTTTTAATATTTTATTCATTTGTTTGACACAGAGAGAGCCAGAGAACACAAGTGGGGTGAGTGGCAGAGGGAGAAGGAGAAGCAGGCTCCCTGCTGAGCAGCGAGCCTGATGTGGGGCTCGATCCCAGGACCCTGGGATCATGACCTGAGCTGAAGGCAGAGGCTGGTAGCATTTTATTAAAGAGAGAGAGGGAGAGAGAGAGAAATTTGGGGAGCATGTGCCTTCCTGAAATTATACTCTGAGCTTCATTGGCAATAACCCAGCTTTGTCAATGGATAGAAATGATAGATGGTCATATGTTTACACAGAATGCTGTACAGCCATCAAAATAACTCAATGCCTATTTGAATCGACACGGATAACCCTCAGAAACAATGCTAAGCCAAAGAGCCAGACATGGAAGAATATGTATGGTAGGATTGTATTTGTTTCAAGTTCCCAAACAGACACAAATAAACTGCATATACAGTATGCATAAATTATATATGTTAATATTTATAGAAATACATTTATGCATAAATTACACATACACCAATGATATTTGTATACATATGAGGCCAGATCCAAAAAGAAAAGGAAGGGAATGTGATTAACACAAAATTTAAAACAGCAGGTCCCTTGCGTGGGGGGGGGGGCGTGGATAGAAATGCATACAATTGATAAGGGGCATGGGTCAGGCTTCAAGCGTCATTAAGGTGAGCAACAGGTAAAACAGACATTTGTTTTATTTCTATTATGATTTAGAATATATGTCTACATAACAGGTACTTCTTTGTGGTAGGAAACGTTTCACAATATTTTAATAATTTTCTAAAGTGAAATTTACCTGGGTTATTAATCCTCATTTATCCTCCTTGGGAAAGGAAGGGAGAGGCTCAGGGAATAACAGCTGCTTATAAAAATTAAAGAGAGAGGGTGCCTGAGTGGCTCAGTGGGTTAAGCCCCTGCCTTCGGCTCAGGTCATGATCTCAGGGTCCTGGGATCGAGCCCCACATCGGGCTCTCTGCTCAGCGGGGGGCCTGCTTCGCCCTCTCTCTCTGCCTACTTGTGATCTTTGTCTGTCAAATAAATAAATAAAATCTTTAAAAAACAATAGAGAGTTCTTTGAGTTATCGTCCTCCCTGAGCCAACGCTTCTGATCTGAAGCGAATGTGAAGAAGAACATGGAGGCACTGACACCTCCTTTCGCCATTGCTGAGTGACTTCTGAGCCCCTGGTTTGCTTCCTCAGGGCAGAACCGCCATGTTTGTAATGGAGCCTTGTGGTGGGTCAGTTTCATGTTGTCTCCCATCACCGCCTGGATATTTGGGAGCCATTGTGGGCTCACTAAAGTTGTTTATTGGAATGATCAAAAATCAGCAGGGGGCGCCTAGGTGGCTTAGTTGGGTAAGTGACGGGACTCTTCATTTGGGTTCAGGTCATGATCTCAGGGTCTTGAGGTCATCCATCAATCCCCGCCTGTCGGGCTCTGTGCTGAGTGTGGATTCTCTCTCTCCCTTTCCTTCTGCACCCACTTTCGGCTCGCATCCCCACTCAATCTCTCTTAAAAAAAAAAAAAAAAAAAAGTACAGCTAAGGATGGCGTGTCCTAGGATGTCCCCATCCTTCCTGGCCATGCGTCACTCACAAGGCAGGTGCTGGGTGGAATGAGACACAGCTGTGACCCAGAGGAGCATCTGCTCTAGAGAAGCTCTGCCAGTCTTCTCTCAAAGTCCTACCTTCCAGCGTCTGCTATCGGGTGTGTTGCCAGGGCAATTAGTAACATGATTTTTTAAAAATTTTATTAACATATAATGTATTATTTGCTTCAGGGGTACAGGTCTGTGAATCATCAGTCTTACACAATCCACAGCTCTCATCAAAGCACATACCCTTCCTAATGTCCATCACCCAGCCAGCCTCTCCCTCCTCCCCAACCCCCAGCAACCCTCAGTTTGCTCGACTTGGTGTTTTTTTAACTTAAATATGTTTATAGTAGAAGATAATTTATACCACTCCTGCAGATAAATAACCGGTGCCATTAAGGTTCATAGAAGGTAATCATGAGAAATAGATGTGGGAAAGCAAAACCATCCTGTTAAATTTTAGTTCACGAGCATTGCCTGCCGATGGCTCATAGCCCAAGGCCCACTTTCTTTTTGTTGAAAATGATACATGGCCAATGGTTAGAGAATGTTAAGATCAGACCAAAATCAGAGGCACAGAAGAGTGAAAATGGAAACGTTTTCCATGACAAAGTCTAGTGACTCAGCATGATTTTAGGCCATATCTCCATATCGTGCACCATGTAAAATTATCATATGGTGCCCCACAGTTTGGAAATTTTGATCAGATGAATTGCAAAGAGACTGATGAGCAGAAAGCCAATGGAGGGGGCTTGTGGTAAGACGTGGCACAGCTCTGTAGAGGACGTGTGAAGTCTAAAGGCGCTCTTCCTGCGGCACCCGGCTGGCCCAGTCGTTGGAGCATGTGACTCTTGATCTCAGGGTCACAAGTTCGAGCCCCATGTTAGATGTAGAGATACTTAAAAACAAAAACTTCAGAAAAAAAAAAAATAACGGAGCTCTCCCTGTGGTAGTACCTGAGATCCTTTGTCTAAGCGGGATCTCAGAAGGGGATGAGGAGGTCCTTGAACGGATATGAGAGAGACCAAAATGCAGATGTCTAAGATTAAATAGGCAACAGGGGATGACATGGCCCGAGTGTCCACAGTGCTGTGTGGCAGGTTGTCTCAGCTTCAGTTTCACCAGAAGCAGACCCTGACTCAGATTCAAGTGCGTGTAGTTTAACAAATGATCCCAGGACACCTTGACAGGGAGCAGGGGTGGGGGAGAAGCAACGAGAAGGGCACAGCACACTAAAGGCACGTTATCAAGCCAGCTGTCACTGTGGGCAACTGAGCTTGAGCTCACGTGGAAACTTTGGGACAAAGGTAAGAGGCTTGTCTTAGAGTTATCCCACTTGGGCCTGAGGGAGCGGAGATATTTATGGCCCATTGGAAAATTCGTTTCTGGACATTTTCGTTCACCTTTAGGCAATTACAGGGGCTCTGCCGAGCTTAGAGAAAGCTCTCAGGTCTTGAGATAAAGATTCAGGCTGTTAGAAGTTAGTTCAGTCCTGGCAAACCGTAAGAGACTCTTAGCTCTAGGGAACAAACTGAGGGTTGCTGGAGGGGAGGTGGGCAAGGACTGGGTGACGGGCATGAAGGAGGGCACTTGATGGAATGAGCACTGGGTGTTTGTTGTATGCAACTGATGAGTCACTAAAGTCTACCTCTGAAACTAATAATATGGTATATATAAACTAAATTGAATTTAAATAAAGAAACAAAAGTATGTCCCAAAGAGGTGAGCCGCTTTAAAGGAAGACGAATTAAAGGAGTTATCATCCCTTTAACTATGGAAAGAAGGAGGAGGGGGAGGGGGGGAGGAGGAGGAGGAGGGGGAGGAGGGGGAGGGGGAAGAGAAGTTAGTTCGGTCCTGATGAGGCTAAAGAGATCTAGGTGGGAAACTGACTGCTTTTACTACACCTTCCCTCTGCTAGAAACTTAAAAAAAAAAAACAAAAAAAAAACCAAAACCTGTCCTGTTTAATCCTTACCAGGGTATTCCAAGAGAGTTAGTTCCCCTCATTTACATACAGAGAAAGAAGAAACCGAGCTGCTTCACGTGCCCAAAGTCACACACAGCCTGTGTTCTATACCTCCGGTTGCACCTGCCTCGTCTTCCCGTTCAGCACCCAGGTGAAATTCACACAACCTCCATTAGATATTTTAGAGGACCATTCAGCGACATTCAGTATTTCACAGTACTGTGCAGTCACCCCCTCTACCTAGATCCAAAGCATTTTTGTCACCCCAAAAGGCAATCGCAGACGCATGAAACCCTTGCTCCGCATTTTCCCCTCCCCCAGCCCCCGGTAGCCCCCGATCAGCATCCTGTCTCTACGGATTGACCCATTCTGGATAGTTCACACAAAGGGAATCATCTACCTGTTGTGCCTGGCCTCTTTCACTTTAGCATAGTGTTTTGTTTTATTTTTTAAGGTAGATTTGTTTGTTTGTTTATTTGACAGAGAGAAAGAGAGCAAGAGAGCACAAGCAGGGGGAGCTCCAGGCAGAGGAAGAAGCAGGCTCCCCGCTGAGCAGGGAGCCCCACAGGGGACTTAATCCTGGGACTCTGGGATCATGACCTGAGCCAAAGGCAGAGGCTTAACCTACTGAGTTGCCCAGGTGCCCTCACTTTAGCATAGTGTTTTTGAGACTTACCCATGCTGTAGCAGGTATCTGTACTTCGTTTTTTTGTTTGTTTGTTTGTTTTTGTTGTTGTTGTTGTTGTTGTTGTGGCAGAATCATATTCCATTGTATGGATGTACCACAATTTGCCTCCCCACTCACCTGCTGATGGACAGGCAAGCTGTTTCCTCTCCTAGGCTGTTGTGACTAGTGCTGCTATGAAAGTATGTGTGCATGTAAATATTTGAGTCCTTGTGCTGGGTCATATGGTAATTTTGCATTTGACTTTTCACAGAACCCTCCCAGTCTCCTTGAAGGGACCCTTCTCTTCTATCTCTATTTAAATGTTAGGATTTCTTGAGATTCAATTCTCTTTTTTTTTTCAAAGACTACATTTTTTTATTTGAGTGAGAGAGAGCACAAGCAGTAGGGAAGGGGAGGGAGAGAGAGAGAGCAGAGAGAGAATCTGGGGCAGACTCCATGCTGAGCGAGAGCCCGACACTGGGCTCGATCTCACAAACCTGAGATCATGACCAGAGCTGAAATCAAGAGCTGGACGCCCAACCGACTAAGCCACCCAGGCACTTCTTCCTTGGGATTCAATTCTAAGCCACCTTCCTGCTTTGTCATTCCATACCCTCCCTCAGGTGTATATCACCCATACCCATGGTGGCAATTACCAGCTCTACGTACGCCAAGGATCCCAGACCTCTGTTTAGAGCTCTAGATATTGGCCAGTGTTGACTGCCGACCTGATGTCTGCCTTTGGATCAATTCTAGAACTAAACTAACCTGGGCCTGGTCCCCACCCGCTTCACCAGTCTCTGTGATCGACAAGCAACATCGACATCCATTTGGATGTGCAAACCAGGAAACTGGGGGTCACCTTTGACACATCCCCCCTCCCCCGCTCTCCTTTTCTTTTTTTTTTCTTTTTCTTTCTTTTTTTTTTTTAGGATTTAATTTTTTATTTGACAGACAGAGATCACAAGTAGGCAGAGATGCAGGCAAAGAGAGAGAGGAAGGGAAGCAGGCTCCCTGCTGAGCGGAGAGCCCGATGCGGGACTCGATCCCAGGACCCTGAGATCATGACCTGAGCTGAAGGCAGAGGCTTAACCCACTGAGCCACCCAGGCGCCCCCCTGCTCTCCTATTCTGTCCGCCACCAAGTGCTGTCGATTTTCCTTTCCAGATGACTTTTAAATCTGTGTGATCCTCTCTACACTGCCACCACTCTTGGCCGTACTCACACAGATAGGCTTGCTTGGCCAAATTCATGCACCCTCTCATTGGTCTCCCTGATAGCTGTGGAGAATGGATGGGAGGGGGCCACACCATCCATTCTCCACACCTATCGAAAGGAATTTCTGAGAAATGCAAATCGGACCACGGCCCCTCTACCTTCTGCATAGCTCTTAGAATCAGCAGCGTGTTTTATGCAGAAACTCTGGGCTCATTTTGAGCCACTGCCCACTTCCCTCCTGTTGCACTGGCCTTTTTCGTCAGGTAATTCTGCAGTCTCCTACCTCAGGAAATGGTCTCCGCTGTTCCCTCCGCCTGGAGCGTAGACTTGTGAACTCCTACGCCTTTTTCAGTTCTAGTCTCACCTTCCTTCTAGAAACCTCCCTGCTTCCCAGATGAGATCAGCTTCCCCCACAATATGTTCTGATCCTTATCACATTCCTGTAATTAGTAATTAACATCTGCTTCTCCCCTGGACTGTAAGCTTTTTGGAAGCAGGACAACATACAATTTTGCTTCATCTTGTGCAAGATTTGACTGAAAAGTAGCTGCCACACAGTGAAAACTTACGAGATAGGTGTTAAATACATGAATTAACTAATTAATGAGAAATAGAGCACCACCTCAAAGCTGATTTCTTTTTTTTCCCCCAAGAGCAGCTGAATTTATTTGAATTTATTTGATTGAGAACATCCTTTTTTTTTTTTTTTCCAAAGCTGATTTCACCTCCTTCCCTCTCCATTGCTCCCCCTCGACTCATTCTTAAAACAGGAATGTCCTTGAAAATGGGGAGGAATTTCCTCCCAAACTTGGAAGGAAGCAGAAACAAGGAGGAAAACCACTTGGTTGGTTCCCAGAGTCCTGTAATGGGCAACGGCTTTTTGCACCCACTTCTGGTGGGAACCATCTTCTGGGGGAAGAGGAGGGGACTCCTGAAGCAGGAGTTGAGAAGACCAGAGCACCCACTCTCAACTCTCATCACTGGCATAGCGGAAAAGTAAAAATAAAATAATAAATAAATAAATATGAAAATAAAAAATAAAAAACATAGGGGGAAGGCTTTCAAGTTGTATATATTCTTCATTTTGAAATAATTTCAGCAAGATAAAAAACCCTTTGTTGAAGAAAGGCAATCGAATGAATGAATGAGTGACGTGACTTAGTAAATATTGAGAAAAGGAAGGATGACAAAGCCATTGGGGTGGCCCCGTTTGACTAAGTAGAATGCTCCCAACCCCTTAGAGATTATGCTAAGGACAAGGTCTGCAGGGCTGGACACAATGAGTCCAATACTCAATCATGGTTTCTTGCCCCCTCAGGGGTCATTCCCAGAGGACCTGAAAATGACATTATAAATGACTCGAATCCGCCATCAAGTATCAATGACAGCCCACATTTGGGAAGTACTGAAATCATTTAGGGAAAGCCAAGGCACAAGGTTATCACAGGTAAGCTCTCCGAGGAGGGCGGCGAGGGGGAGGAGCCATGCAGCTTCTGCACCAGGAAGCACCTACCAAGATGATTCAAAAACCAGAATCATGTAGCATTTAGCTTGCATTAAAGCCTAGGCCTACAGATCAACTTGAAGGAAACCCGGGGTCTCTCTTTTCTCCTTTGGGGCATGCAGAGTCCCTCTTGGCTCCAGTTAAGGGGTATCAACAGTGGGGAACACTAACGGATGTCTGACACCATCTCAGGAAGTCAGAGTCTGAGTGAGTCTCCCCACACCCTCAGGCCCCAGCAAGTGTCTGGGAACTCACCCGGGGCAGGACCACTGTTGCTGGCTCATCGGGTGGTCCCTGGTGTTCTCGCCCTCTCTCTGACCAGGCAGGTGGGAGGCGGCAGCTCAGTCTTGCCTCATGCTTATGCTTCTGTCTTGCTGCAGCCACCAGACTTGCTTCTCAAGGCAGCTGCAAGCATTTCCCTACTGGGCAACCACACACACAGAATGTGAGTGGCGTCTGTACGTGTGTTTTTCCTTCCGGTTGCTGTAAGTTATGTTGTCTCGGTTCATTTCCTCCCTGTGCCACTTTTTTTTTTTTTTTCTCTGATATACTGGGGGGCAATTTGTAGTTTAGGGACAGGTGGGAAATCTAGCTCTACTCCGGACTGCTTGTTATTTTGAGAAAGAGAGGTGATCTTTAAATTATTTTCGCAATGAAATGTAGGGGAGTGGCGTAAGTTCCTTTCCAGGCTGCATGCAGGCAAACATCAGGGTATTGCAAGGCTAACCAGATTAGGATGTTGTGGTTTTATGGACTTAAAATATTCTAAAGATTTCCGCTATAAATTGACGTGAAACATCTTTTCATTTAACTAGTATTTATTGAGTCTGTGCATGGCCAGAGCACCCTGCTAGGTACTGGGTACCCACATGGAGAATTCCTATTTCCAGTGTGGTATATAAACAGAGGCTGAGCATGCGGAAGGGAATTTGGAAGTCACTTAGTCCCAAATTCTTTGTCTTCTCGCTGTGCTTTCTGGTAGCAGCCGAGTGGTGCGGTCTGAGGCTAACCACCTGATGGTTGCCCTTTAAACGCTTTTGATCTTTCTGTGACTCAGCTTCCTCATCTGTAAAATGGGAGTAGTCATAGGATTGTTGTGAGAATTCAATGAGTTGTTCTATGTAAAGCGTTCAAAGGGTGACTGCCATGAGTATATGAACGTTTGCTATTATCACTAGTGGTAAATTTCATGAGTATGAGCTCAATCCTTTGCTTTTCGCCGTCTCTTTCCACTTCTTGTCCCATGTTGGTGCCTAGAAATGCCTGGGAAACAGAGAGGGTGGAGGAGAGAGGGAGACGGTTGGAGGAATTGCTACTCCCCAGCGATCAGGGGGCATGGAACCCTCCTCCTCTTGCTTGCTCTATCATTAAGACAAGGAAAGCACTGTCCTTGGCCCTCCCTTCATCCTTGTCCCCTGTCCATGCTGCATATTGCATTCTTGTGACTTCTTGTTTGTTGCTGTTGTTTTGTTTTTCTCGAATTTCCTGTAATACTTTTCTGATATTCAGATCCAAGGCATTTATTTTTAAACGTCAAGCTGGTCTGAATCATATTAAGGAAATACTTGGCCCATAAGCAGGTGCCACATTTAAACAAAGAAAGAAACACTCAGCTCAATGCCTTGTGTAATCAGGACAAAAATAAATCAATAACAAGAACATCTACGGCAATCTTCATACACATATTGCATCCATAGGTATAATGAGCAATTTTTATGGTGAAAAAAAATCATCTATTTTTTCTTTCTCTCTTCTTTTCCTTAAAAAAACACACCACTCTTGTGTACATGCTTTACACAGGAACTGCTCCAGATTAGAGGTAGAGTTATCCTATTTCCAAGCTTTATTTTATAAGGCAGCATATCCATAATAAATCAAGTGAAGCAGAATCCTGAGGAATGTGTATTTTTTCCAAAATGTCCCTCCGTGCATTTGCCATGATCCCATATTGTGTGTTCTTTTCTTTTTTTTTTTTTTAAGATTTTATATTTTTTAATCATTACCACTCTATTCTTTTTTTCTTTTTTTTAAGATTTTATATTTTTTAATCATTACCACTCTATTCTTTTTTTTTAAGATTTTATATTTTTTAATCATTACCACTCTATTCTTTTTTTGTTATTTTCTTCATTAGCTATTTAAGCAGTCTACATTTAAATGTGTCCATTTCAGAAAAAGTAACTTACAGTTGGACATAACACCTCGAAGGCCAATGCCATCGCGTGGCCTCCCTGTCAGGGACACCCTAGACATATACAAGAAGCCAGAGCTTAGTCTTCCTCTACAGAAAGCACACGGGGTTGTCAACATGATTATCCTGAACTTTGTTCTTTTGCCTACATCCTCGTGGCTTCCTTTCCCGCTTGGAGCTGCCGGCACGTCCCAAGCCCGAGGGCTTCAGAGTGAAGAGAGGGCGAGCCAGCGTGTCTGTCAAGGCAAACGGAGGAGCCCAGACTTTGTCCAAACACAGATCACACTTGTTCTAGAAAAACAAGCGGAATTTTTTTTTTTTCCCACTTGGAAAGACGAAGATTTTCTATGCCTGTTTTCCTACTTAGATTTTTCTTTTTCTTTTTCTTTTTTGGGTCTATTTTCTTCTTTTTTTGATTAGTGGGAGGTTATGCCACATGTCAGGATTTTGACAAAGCCCAGAGAGTTCTGACAACAAAAAACAACTGTAGTTTCTAATCACTCTATCCAATGAAGACCGTGTTTACATTTTCATATTTCTATAAACGATCTTCCTGACTGCTTTAATTAGCTTCTTCATGCCGGCTCACTTAACGCCATGGAATGGTTTGTAACTACCTGTTACGCAGTAGCCAAACCCCAGGCAACTGTTCTGAATTTGTCATGGGTGTTTGGTCCAAGGAGCGACTGTTGTATGGAGTGGAGTCTAAGGCAGTGGTGGTGGGGGAGAGGCAGAAGTGAGGAGCATTTGAGACGATAAAAAGTTACAAAAAAAAAAAAAAAAAATCTATGGCTAAGTTTGTGTGTGTGTGTGTGTGTGTGTGTGTGTGTGTGTGTGTATTTGTGATTCCATCTGCATGACTCATGACTCATTTCCCTCCACGACTGAATACAGTATTAGCCATAGGGAATCAGCTACCCACTGAGGAATTTAAATGAATATACCCAAGAGTTGGTTTGGCAAATTTTAAGAGCGAACTTGTCTGGTATTATAATGTGTGCCTCATCCCTTCTCGGGAATGGGAGTCAGTCTTGTGGTTTTCATTTTTAGATGAAGAAATCAGAGCTCAGAAAGACCCAGTTCATTTGTCCAATCAGTAGCTGTTGCATACCTGTAGACTTCTTCGACCTTTCCCAGGCATGTTTGGTGCATTAGTCCCCAGGACACAGGGCCTGCCCTCAAGAGAATTTGGTGACATAACTGTTCCCATGAATTGGTTCACTCAGATACGAAAAGCATTTATGGAGCAAATGTTGTGATAAGTAAAAAAATGAATGAGAATCAGCCCCTCCCCTCAGGGACACGATAGGCTAGGAGGCACGGCAAAGTGAACCTTGTCTACCTTCCTGTTCTGCTCTCTTTCCACCAACAACCCTCTTCTCTCATTACAAGACGTAATTGTCTTCTTCCTCATCTGTCCTCCTAGTTCTTCAGCCAAGTCCCTAGTCCCCAGTCCCAGAAGCTCACGACCACCTATTTAGGCAACGTGTTAATGTTCATTTCCTTGTTCTTCTTCTGGGTATTCATGCGTTTCCAGCCATGAGTGGAAGCTCAGTCTACTTACCTGCTCCAGAGCTACCCAGTAGGTTCCCAACAGAGGAAGTTAAGAAAGGCTGATTTGTCTCCTTGCAAATTCTCCCCCAATAAGCTCCACTGAGGTCCTTCTGTTGCTCAGGAATCTTCTTGTGCGTCTCCCATGGACTATCCATCAAGTCGTCTTCTTTTTTTTTTTCAAGCTTTTTCCAGTTTATTGCTACCAAATTCACATATATAACTTCAACATTCCACCTTTAATTTTCAACAATTAACATATTAATCCTGTCATATATTTAACAGGAAGTGGTAGATCTTATGTTCAAGTATCCATAAGACATTTGGAGTTCCATTCTTTCCCCCACCCCCAACGGCTCTGTGCCCAGCCCTCACCTGTTACCACGTGGAGGGGAAGCGCAGATGTGAGCTCTTCTGGTCACCAGGTGGTCTCTGCGGACCCTGGCTCTGACATCCTCCTGTTTCTCATTCTCTGCACATTCTCCAACACTTTGAATTATAGCTTCTAGCATTGTCACTTGACTAATAGTAAGGGTCAGAACTACCATTTTTGATGTTTGTTCTTAGGAGGTAAAGGATATTTGCAAAGATGAAACCATCTTTCTAGTTCATAAAACAGCTTTTGAAGAAATATGGGCACCTCAAAGGCAAAGGAATATAGAGTAAATTATTCTTAAGACAGATGATGGCCAACTTAAAGGATTCCAATTTATTGGAAGCATTCATTGTATTTAAGCATCTGGTAAATACCAAGCACTCATCTCTCCATTACTTGTATCCTGTCTGCATAGCCCTCTTCTGGATGGTAACCATTTTGGGGTCTCCCCCAGAATAATTGGGAACATCTTGTTGGGGTTGATTTTTCCATAATTTTTTAAATTAATGTTTTAAATCTAAAAGTAATACATTTATATGGTAAAAAACTAACATTGCAGGTAAAACTGAAGTACCTTTTGAGCGTCAGCCTTAATTTCAGTTCCCTCCCCTGCTTGGCCCACAGTGAAGCTCTGCGCTCTCTCTGTCTGGCATGAATTCTTCTGAGTCGTTTTCTAAGCACTTAGAGCTTATGTAACCACCGTCAGTTTGCAGTTGGGTACATGGGCCATCTCCCCCCTGAGACGGCATGTGCACGCACACCCAGGACACGGGACCGAAACCATTTTATTACGCTCAGTTTCTGAGGGAACTGTCTAAACTGCTATTCTGGTTTCACATGCAAAGAACAGTTTGAAAACAACATCTTATTCATGAAAATAGAAAAAATAAAATGATGTTGCTGTCCTGGATGGCTGAAGAGACTGGACTGCTCTGTTTGTCTGACTCTTGCTCCTTTGTTTTCTAAATATAGGAAAACGTGGATTTGTGTCCAGCTGGTTGGTCTGTGAGAGGAGATTCCAGGATCAAATACCAAAGGTCCGGTTGTCATTGAATAAAGTGAATTTCTTGACTTTCCTTTTTGCCTACATGATCCCATAGCCAAAACTCAAGTCAAATCATGCTTCTCCCTAGGTAGGTGAGCTGCTCCTGACCATGACCCCAGCCCTAGGGAGGGGCACCACATCCTGTTTGATCATTTCTAGCCACTTTTCTGTCTACACTGGCTGGATCTTTAGCTTTCCTCTTCCTTGAACATTTTCTTCCTCTTCCTTGAACGTTTTCTTCCTTCTCGCCTGTCAGAACAGCCTCCATGTACAACCACATATGGAGGGACAACTACCTCAAAGATTGAGACATATTTTTTCACTGATTCCCAGTACTTAAAACCCCAGCACTGTTTTATTTTCCCTCTTGATTTTGGACAATTATTTTCCACTCATACAATACAATTTAAAGGGAACTCCAATTTATTCCTTCTCTATTTTCACCACAACTTCCTATTATATAAGCAACAGCCTTGTGTTCACATGTTCACGAAAGCCCTAAACCTCAGTCCTTCAGTTCTATCTAGCCTCTTGCTTTGCATATAAAACAACTGGTCACCTCTTTCATCTCAGACCCCTTCATTCTGTCTTTGAACCCTATTTCAGCTCCTACATGGCTACTATATCTCCCCCACTGACTGCCCCCCACGTCGCACCATTGGATTGCATACACTTTCACTCTCCTGCTCCCTCTGGATGGGCTCATTGACTCCCGTTTGGGTGGGGGCATCCTTTGCCCTCTGCACTCTCCAGTAGAATCATCGTCCAACAGTCTCTGTCTTAGTCAGTGCTGGCTGCTTTCACAAAATACCACAGGGGCTGGGTGGCTTAAACAAGAAATGGTTATGTCTCACAGTTCTGGAGGCTGGAAGTCCGCAATCAGGGTGCCCACATGGTCTGTTTCTGGCTAGAAACCTCCTTCCATTTTGTAGAAGAACACCTTCTTTCTGTATTCTTACATGGGGGAGAGACAGTCTCTTCTGTGTCTCTTCTTATAAGGTCAGTAATCCTATTATGATGCTCTATCTTCATGATCTAATTACCTCCCAAAAGCCTCATCTCCTAATACCATCCCATTGGGGATTAAGCTCCAACATATGAATTCGGGGAGGAGGGGGACACAAACATCCCATCCCTAACAGTCTCTCTGCTCCCAAACATTGCAAATTTCTTTTTCCTTGCTTCTTCAATCTAACCTGTCACCAAATTCTTGGGTTTTCGTTTTGTTTTGTTGTTGTTGTTTTTTAATCTCAAATCTTGTTGACCAGTTATTTCTGTACACATTCACTGGTTACCACCTTACTTTTGTCTTTCACTGCTTAGACTGTCACAATTCTTAACTGTGACAATCCTTTTTTAGCACACTGTTGGGCACTGGCTGGGTCCTCAGGAAATATTAGTTGAATAAGCATCTACCCAATACTAGATATTCTCAAAGGTAGATTTCAAAGTTTCCACCAGTTCCCTGTTGCCTATGAAATAAAGTTGAAGTGACTTAGTGACAAATCAAGATCCATGCTATCCTGTTATATTCTCTCCTGCTTGTCCATACCTAGAATGCTTTCCACCTTCCCATACTATAAACACTCATTGGTCCCTAATGGTTCACATCTTCTCATGACCGTGGCCTTGTAAAGGCTCTTCCCCTGCTTAGAATGCCCTTCCCTTTTCTCCTTATGACAGCCTCCTTTAAGACTGTACTCCCCCGGACAGAGTATCTTTCTTCCTTTCTCTGTTACCCCGGACTTCGAGGTTTCTTATGGCCAGGAACTGTTGCTTACTCATTTTGGGGACTAAATGTTTTACAAAGTGGTGTATAGAGTTCTTACATCAAAATCACCCATGAAGCTGGTTAGACATAGAATCCCCCAAGCCCCACCCTTGAATTGCTGAATCAGTTTGCTGGGGAGTGAACCCTCCCAGGTAATTCTTAATGCATATGAACGTTTAAGAATACAGTTACAGTATCCAACAAATATTTGATGAATAAAGACATGATGAAAAGTACTGAGATCGCTACTTCTAAAAATCTGCTCTACATCCTTCATTTATCTGGGGGTCTATTTTGGCTGGAGAGAGGTCCAGGGAATTTGGCTCAGCCATGGATCTACGTGACCTAGTGGGAAACAGCCTTGCATTATTTTCTAATCAGGTCATGCAAAGTACCTATTGTCCTGTCCAAATGTTAAATGAAGTTTAGGGTCATTCAAAGTCCTGAAGATGGTTGGCTATGATAAGAACTAGCAAATTCTTGCTCAAGTGAGAACTGGTATTGCGGGCATGTTTTACATTTTTAACTCACCAAAGCCAAGTTCTTGGGTTTCAGTGGTTCACAAGTACATCTAAGGAGTCTCATGGTCTCATTTGCTGTGTTTCTCACCAGTATTAATAACTTCAGTGTCAGTTAATAGCCCTCCCTGTTGACAGTGGGTGGACTGTAAATGCATTCTAAGGATTTTTAGACTTTAGGTAAGACCAATGGATTCGTGAAGACAGGCAAGTCTTGTATGGGCCACAAGGTCTCTAAAATGTTCTTTTTAAAATTCTTCAGTAGATTTTGAGCTCTACCAACATGATCTTGAAACTGTCATAAAGCACCATACCAGGCCTAATGAAGACTAATAGGCCTCATCTAAATGACTTCATGACTAACTCAAACTGTAATCCATAAATTTTTGTTGGATTCATTATTAACCAAATAATTAAATAACTCCAAAGTACATATAACAAATTTGTAGAAACACACTGATGCCATCAGGTGGTTGAATACAAACATATGTACCTGAGACGTGGAAGAGAAATGAGAGACATCAAGACTGCTTTGAAATTGGTGGTTTGTTGTGGAGGAATTGAGACCTGGGGATAGCACCCAAGAAGAAGAGGGAAGATAAAGGTTGGCAATTGAGCCATCTCCTGGGTTGTTCATATGATGTCACAGCTGGGCTGAGCCTTGGAAGGTAATTCTTAAATTATTACTTATTCTTTAATATTTCCATTACTTCTTTACTATGTAACATATATTCATTGCCTAAAAAAAATTCATAAAGATGACATAACCAATATTACATTAATAGCATATACTCTTTTTTTTTTTAATTATTTATTTATTTGACAGAGAGAGAGATCACAAGTAGGCAGAGAGGCAGGCAGAGAGAGAGGGGGAAGCAGGCTCCCCGCTGAGCAGAGAGCCTGATGTGGGGCTCGATCCCAGGACCCTGAGATCATGACCTGGGCCGAAGGCAGAGGCTTAACCCACTGAGTCACCCAGAGGCCAATTAGCATATGCTCTTTTAAACATTTTCTTGTGTATATGTATTGTAATATTATACTGGATTGATTTCCTATTGTTGCTATCACAAATTACCATAGACTGAATGGCTTAAAGGAAAGCACATTTATTATCTTACAGTTCTCTAAGTTAGAAGTCCAGCACAGGTCTCACTGGGCTAGAGATAACATGCTGGTAAGGGCTGTATTCTTCTAGAGGCTTCAGGTGAGAATCTGTTCCCTTACTTTTCCCAGCTTCTAGACGCCACCCACATTCCTTGGCTCATGACCCCATCTTCCTCCACCTTCAAAACCAGCAATGTTGAATCTCTACAACCATTCTTCTACAGTCACATCTCCCCCGACCACAGCTGGGATGTTTCCTCTCTGATTTTCAGGGTCCATGTAATTAGACTGGATTCTCATCTCAAGGTCACTAACTTAAAAACATCTGAAAAATCCCTTTTGCTGTATAAAGTAACCTATTTATATGTTCCTAGAATTGGGACGTGGACAAGTTTGGGGGCCATTATTCTACCTATTGCATATAGAAAGTTAACAAGTAAAGTGCATGGAAGTGGAGTGATTTACCTAAGACCACAACACTGGTAAGTAATTGGATCCATTAAACTCAGAGTGCAAGAATCTGATGCAATCAGATTCTCAACTAATGGAGATTTATGATAAAAGGATGTAGGGAAGAGCCGAAAAAAGTTTGAATAAACATAGGACCAATCTTTTCGGAAACTGGCACCTCCTTCTCAGTCTATAGGTGCCATGATTTTGTTGATTTCTCAACAGCAGGCATCCATGGCACCAATAAAGCCACTACCTGTTTCTGCGGCCACACTCGGCACTTCTCAAACCCCTTCTAGCTCCTTACAATGGCCTTCCTTTACTACTTAGCTTCCTAGTTTCTACTGACTTATGGTTTCTGCCCACCGCCTCCCCTCCATGGGTCTCTCAGTTTCTGGACCACTCTGACACTTGTATTTCTGTCTTTGTGTCACCCTCAAGTTCCCTAAAAGAAAGGATCTGAAAGAGCCTGTAGGTCACTCTGGGGCCCTGCACACCCCTGTCTAATAGGGGGTTCCCACTGGGATTGGCTGCCAGCCAGCTTATGGGTAGCTGTCTTCAAAAACAATGGGCACTTCCCGGTTCCATCAGCCAGGGTCATAAGGTGAGTCACCACAATCCGTATGTAAGGAATCATGTAGGGTCACATGCCTCAGACTAGGGCCACAAGCAAGTAGGTGCAAAGAGATTTGTCTCCAGATGCTAAGCCAGAATATTTTCCCCGCATGTACACCCTTGCATCCTACATGGTACTTGAACCATATCTTGGAACCAGAACTAGAATAATCAAGGTGAATGAAAGCATAAGCCAGGGATGAACAAGAGGAAGACAGTGGTACTCAGAACTAATACTGAATATGGATCTTTTGAAAAGGTTTAGATAATTGTTTTCAGTACTTGAAGACTCTAATTGCTGATCTTTAACAAAGAGGCCACACAGGCTTCTGAAAGTTCTAAAATTATATCATCTTTATCAGTAACCAGGACCTCAAATTGCTCCCACAAACCACATAGGGCCTTATGAAATAAGGCCTTGGAAAGGGGATTCTGATGTTTCTAAATTCTGCGCTCATTCGTTTCTCCAGCTACATTTGCTCTAAAAGGGGAAAAGTGGTCTCAACAACTTGGAAAGAATGAGTCTCAACAAGTTTCAGAAGGAGAAAAGCTCTCTTGGGCGTGTTGAACCCTGCCACACCACCCACCCCCTTCCTAGTGGAAGAATGTTTCATCTGATATTTCCCACAAAAATGTGTGCTGTGGTCACAGCTCAGCGATGCCAACACAAATCTCAAACACAGCCACCTCCTGACTGAGAATACAATCTGGACTCTTTTTGGTCTGGACCACAGTGACCGGGGACAAAATTTGATGTCAAATTTCAATTAATTACATGGGAGGAGAAGGCCTTCTGACAGACAGGGTCTTAGCATGAATGTTTTTTCCCTGGTGTCAGAGTATTGGGGTGCTGCCATATTACATAGAACCAGGGCTTTTTCTGTGTGGTATGATATTTTTCTCCCTTGCTTGTGCTTTTAGAGAGAATGTCAGTGGCATGTTGCTGTCTCAACTTTCTACACCCTGCAATAATTCATCTAATTCATTCATTTTTTTTTAAGTTTGAAATACAGAACATTCTTTATGCAGTCAACCAAAATCTTGATTTTGAGCCATGACTGCTGTACTATGAGATGGTGATAAACTATAGGGGAAAAATATACATAGTACGTTGTGTACATTGAATACTTTGGCTACAAAGAGGCCAAACATAGAACTTATAAAGGTCTGAACAACAGTTT
Source organism: Martes martes (assembly GCF_963455335.1). Lineage (NCBI taxonomy): Eukaryota > Metazoa > Chordata > Mammalia > Carnivora > Mustelidae > Martes > Martes martes. The sequence continues at coordinate 133,076,744 of NC_137893.1, forward strand.
CTTGCCTCACCAAGCAAGAAGATTAAGGTTGGTTAATTCAGTAGATCAATAAAGGTCTCATGTCAGCTTTGTCCCCAAGTTTTTGGTCTCCTCATGTTTGCTATAGCTCTAAACAGTGCGTTTTCAATCACATCCATGTGCAAATAAAGAAATAAATAAAGCCAAAATAAAGACACTCCCTACTTTGGGTCTCTGCCTCTTTTTGAGAATGATCCATTTCCAAGGAGGGTGTTCTTCCTTCTCCCCATGCCCCAGGAGAAATATCCTTAAGTCTTAGGAGGCAGAATTGTGTCCCAACTAAGCCAACCAACAGCAAGGCAAATGAGAGACCAGTAACATTTTGCCTCTTGAGGTTAGGAAGAGGCTCGGTCTTCCCTGAAGAACAAGGCTGCTCCCCGCATTACAATCCAACTCCATTAGCAGGAGGAAGGGATTAGCTATAGGAAACCAGAAGGTCTACGTCTGTATGGGACTTCCAGATGACCTAGGAGGACAGGGAAAACACTCCCTCTGTATACATTTTTCACATGGCGTCCAAAATACTCATGCTTCAGTACCTGCTTTGCTCCTTAGAAGTTGCAAGATCTTCAGTTAGTTTAACCTCAATTCCTGCATATTTTAAAACAGGGAATCATATATATCTCACTGGGTTGCTGTGAGGATCAAATATATTAGTATATGCAGAATACCTAGCACCATACCTGGCCCATAGGAATCCCTTCCTCAAATCCCCCAGGCTGCTTAGAGTTGAAATTGCTGGGTAATTGACAAGTCAGTCAGCTTGTATTCTGATGGATGGTTAAGAGTCTGACTCTTGATTTCACTTCAAGTCATGATCTCAGGGTTGTGAGATCAAGCCCTGCATCAGGCTCTGCACTGAGTATGGAGCCTGCTTAAGATTCTCTCTTTTTGCCCCTCTCCCCCAACTTGGACTCTCTTTCAAAAAGAAAGAAGGAAGGAAGGAAAGAAAGAAAGAAATCCTCACATGGCTAGAATGAAGTGATCCCAGAGAAGGAAGAAGGACCGGGGGGCAGTAGAGGCAGGTCAGGTAGTCCCTTGTGGTCAATGTTAGGGCTTTGGAGAAATGGGGACCCTTAGATGGTTTCGAAGACAGAAGTGTTATAATCTAACTATACTCTTAGAGGATAGCTCTGACTGCTGTGTTAAGACACCTAGAAAGCCAGAGTAGAGGTAGGAGCTCTGCTAGGAGACAACTGCAATAATCAAGGCCAGAGGTGATGAGGGCTTGGCTCCAGATGACAGTAATGCAGTGGCAAAAAATGGATGAATTTCTGTTGTAATCTGAGGTGAGACCGATAGGATTTTCTACTGGATGTAGGCAGAGAAGGAAATAAGGTTAGGCCCAAAGATTTGGCTCTGTCAAGAAGAAGGAGTTGTCATTTTCAGAGATGAGGAAGACTGAGGGAGCCAGTGGGGATGGGGATGAGGAGTTAGATTGGAGGCTGGTAAGCTCTGTGCCACTGTTTGACATTGAGGCAGCTGTTAGAAAGAAGTTAGATCAGGCGAGAAGTCTGGGCACACAGATGACATTTAAAGCAGTGATGTGGGATGAAATCCCCAGGGTGTACACATGGGAAAAGGAAATAAACTGAGGCCTGAGTATTGAGCACACCAACATGGAGAGATTGGGAGAGGAGGGAAAGTAACAAAGGAGGCTGAGAAGGGGTGACCCTAGGAGGGAAAACTGCTTCCAGTATGTGGTGTCCCAGACGGCCAGTGAAGAATGTCCAGGCGGAGTTGACAAGGGTGTCAGCTACTGGTAGGGGAAGTTCAATGGGGATTGAGAACTGCTTCATGGATTTGGTGATGTAGAAGTCATCAGTGACCTTGACAAAGCATCTTTGGTTGTGGGTGCAAGTGAGAATGGGAAAAGAAGTTGGAGGCAGCAGTGTAGACAATTTCTTCAAGATGCTCTGCTCTAGAGCAGAGTAGGGTGAGAGCAGCAGGAGGGACCAGAGTCAATGGAGGCTCCTTTTTTTTTTTTTTTTTAAAGGTTTATTTATTTATTTGAGAGAGAGAGAGAGCACAACTGTGAGCAGGGGTAGATGCAGAGGAAGAGAGAGAGGATCTCAAGGAGACTCTTCTCTGAGTGTGGAGGCCAACACAGGGCTTGATCTCATGAACCTGATCATAGTCCTGACCCAAAATAAAGAGTCAGATGCTCAACAGACTGAGCCACCCAGGCGCCATGTTTTTAAGATAGGAGATGTAATGTGCATAAGTGATAATCAAAAATCTAATAGAAAGGGACAATTTTATGACACAGAAAAGAGGGGAGGAACAGTTGGAATGAGGTCTTTGAGCAGGATAAAGGGATGGGAACTAGGACATAGTGAAGAAGCTGGCTTCCACTGGGGTCGCTGCCCAAAGATGAGTATGGCTGCCTTGACAATCACTTTTTTTTTTTTTTTTTAAAGTAAGCTCTACGAGGGGCTTGAACTCATGACCCTGAGATCAAGAGTAGCATGCTTTCCTGACTGAGCCAGCCAGGTACCCACTGGCATTCATTTTGTTTGGCCAAACAGCCTGAATGGTCCTTGAACTGATACTCGCCCCTCATACAAGCACATACCCTAGCTAGCAGCCTGCAAAGTCACAAGCAAATTTAAGTTCCTGATATGACTTCCCCAACAGCCCTTGTGATCAAGTCCCCACCCACCCCCACCCCCACCTCCCAGGGCCTTCCTCTTGTGTGCTCCCTAGATAAGACCCTCTGGAGTTTACCCAAACCCTATCCATTGTGATTTGGACTGGCCATTCTGCTCCCAGCTTGAGAAACCCAAAGCATTCCACCCCTGACCCTAATAAAGGCAGTGCCCTAGATTCTGTCACTCTCTCTGCCTTGACCTCCCTGCCATTTACTTCCTCCAGGACCAATGAGTCATCAACTTCTCACTTCAGTTTCTCTTGAGGTCTTCTATTGAACCGTGGCTCACCATCCCGCATCCTGTGTTCCATGTTAACAAATGTTACTTTAACAAAGTCATCAAAGTTTCTCATGAAGAAGGCAGACTATGGGTACGGGGTGTAAGCGGATACAGGACCTCTGCTGCCTGCTTCTATTTTCTCTGTAGAATAGGAAATAAGCTTGTCAGCCGAGACTGAAGTCTGAAGAGGGGGTGATGGGGGCTTAAAGAGAGAGGATAGGATGTGAGATAATCACCTTGAAAGATGAGTGAACTTGGGAGATATGGTAGGACCACTGATCAATAAACCACTGTGAATCAAGGCTGTGGCTAGTGTATGTTGGCTCCAGAATCCATTCTTGGACCCTAATATCTCTCCTGAGTTCCAAACTCATATATCCAACCACTTGTTGTTATCTATCCTCTGCCTTCTCATGGGAAAATTAAAGCTATTCTCTCTCTGCCAACCTCTACCCAGTGCTCTTCTACCCACCATTTCCAAAGCAAAATAATAAAAGCTTTGAAGAGCTCATGATCTAGTGTAGGACAATACATATATTTTTATTTTCTGAGATTGAAAATACTGGAAGAGAATCATGGTTTTTGGAAGATTATTATTTGTTCAGTATGGACACTACTATCAAGATGTTTGTGAGTGTTCCCAGTGGGAGTGGTGAGTAGTTTAGCTGATAGACATTGGGTGACAGAGTTCCTGGCCTGATATGATTCCTCTGGTAATCATGAGGCCATATGCATCTGATGCCCCTGAGGCTTTTATTAAAATATAGATGATGATTTAATAGGTGTAATATCAGGCTTCAGTTCTGTAGTTCTAAAATGCTCCCAGACACCAATGATACCAGTCCACAAACCTCACTTTGGGGTTTAAAGATTAGAAGACAGAAACCCATGCAGGTGATTTCCATTTAATAAGAATGGGGCGATAGGAACATAGGTTAGCAAACAGATGAAGGCAAAACCATGGAGATTGTTCTCTTGCAAACCAAGGAATGTGTTTTTCATTCTGAGAAGGTTATAGAACCATGGAAGGATTTGGACATCGGGTGATGATGCTTGAGCATTTGTCATTTGAGCATGGGGTGCAAAATGCATATTGGACATCGACCACGTCTCAACCACTATTCCGGCAGCAGACATAAAGATTGAACAGTGAATAGGACAACCAAGATCTGGTCTTCAGAGAGCTTACATCCTGGAGGGGTTAGACAGGTCATAGTAAGAAAACAAATAAGTGGGGCGCCTGGGTGGCTCAGCCAGTTAAGCCTCTGCCTCAGGTTCAGGTCATCCCAGGGTCCTGGGATGGAGCCCTGCATCGGGCTCTCTGCTCAACAGAAAGTCTGGTTCTCCCTCTCCCTTTGCCTGCCACTCCCCCTGCTTGTGCTCTCTTGCTCACTCTTGCTCTCTCAAATAAATAAATAAAATCTTAAAAAAAAAAAAAAAGAAACCCAATAAGTAAGGTAATTTTAGTTTGAAGAAGTGCTGTAAAAAAAAGAGAGAGGGTTAATGTGACTGAGCCTCAGGGGACTGCTCTAGCAGGAAGTAGTAGCTGAGCCCAGAACTAACTGTGCAGCAGAGCCGGTCCTGCAGGGATGTGGGGGAAGAGCATTCTGGTTGGAGGGAAGAGCAGGATGGTAGCCTGGGACAGGGGTGAGCAGGAAGGCAGGAGGATCAATCGCACTGATGTGATTAGAGCCTAGTGAGCGGGGGGAGATGGTGGGAGACAGGTCAGAAAGATGAACAGGGGCCTGTAGGGGCTTTGAAAGCTGTGATGGAGAGTTTGCATTTCACTTTAAATGTGGGAGTAACAGAATCCACTTTTTAAAAGGTAACTCTTGTTGTCATGTGAAGATGGGATGGTGAGTAGCCTGGGGGTCAGGTGCAGTGTGGATTCCTTGGACGGGCTCAGAATTGTGCTGTAGAGCAAGGACTCTGACAGCAACATGTAAAGCAGCTCAGGGAGGAAAAGAGTAGCTCTTCATAAATGTCTACCCTTGACATTGGATGTTGACAGTTAAGGAAAGCATGAATGGGGAAGTCAGACTCATGCTACCAAATGAGGCTATGGGAAGTGAGATGAGAAATTCAAGTAATACTCAACTCTCTTAAGCCAGGCACAGAGGCTAGGACTTTCTCACTAACACCCTCATTTAATCCTTTCCACACCTCCGCCATGCTGGCCACAAAAATCAGTCTCTAGGGTTTCAGTCCAGACCTATGGAAACAGAGATCCAAGGGCATCTGGTTGTCAAGCAATAATGCTTCAGGTGATTTTTAAATTCGAGGGCAGTTGGAGTCGCTGTGTTGGGCGCCATCTTTCTGCTCAAAGGAATGAAAATAGCTCTCCTTAAGCCTTCCTGCCTTTTTAAAATCCTGCCAATTAATTTACAACCCAAGAAGTGACACTGCAGGAATTCCAGGAGAAGCCCACCTTGAAAATACCAACCAGTGAGGTTAGGGAGCCTAAGGAGGAAGCCGCTCTGCTCTCTGCTGGAGTTGGTGTGAAATGTTGCTGGGGGTGTTAAGGTAAAGGCCAATTTTGGGGCTTGAAGCCGCAATCTGCATTTGTATTTTAATGTAAATGAGTTTCAGATCCTTCTTGAAAGAATCTCTGGGCTAGGAAGCTATGGAAGGTTCTGGGCCCAAAATTGGGGACAAAAAGCTTGAGGGAGTAGAAGGGAGAAGGGGAAAGGGGAAGGAGGTGGCAACTGGGCACTGAACTTGACTTCCTTCCCACGTTTGCCTGGAGCCCACCCCTTTTCCTGAGCAGAAGCTCTTAAAGTGCTGAATGAAGAAGAAGAAAAATCCGGTTTCATAACTTTGCATTATTTGTGCTTCATTAGATTCTAATGTAGCCTGTGTATTTGGTTAGTTGCCTTCAAATAAGCATTTTCTTTTAAAGAGAAACTCTGGGGGCGTCCAGGTGGCTCAGTTTGTTATGTGTTCAAATCTTGATTTTGGCTCGGGTCATGATCTTGGGGTCAGGGGTGGGATCGAGCCCGTGTTGGGTTCCATGCTAAGCTGGGAGTCTACTTGAAGATTCTCTCCCTCTGTCCCTCCCTCCATCTCTAAAATAAATAAATAAATCTTTTAAAAAATGGGGAGGGGTGGGGCTCTGATCTACATTTTAACCACTTTTCCTTATAGCTGTTGGGCTATGTTCCATCTTCTCCAGACCAGAAAATGTTCTGTGGGCACAGGGGAACTCTAAGGTAGAGCAGGGATGGTGCACTGATATTTCATTTCATAGAAATAGGGAGATGGCAGAAGTGGAAGGAAGGAGAGCCATCACCTATTGAGTACCAACTGTGTGCCTGGGTCTGCTTGGACACTTCTCATGAATGGTATGTCAGAGGCTCTTCCTTTTCCTCTGCCTCTCCTTGAATCTCCAGTCCAGGAAATTGGCCCCAATGGTGAACACACCTGCTTCTCAGTCACTTGTGTGAGTATTAGTAATAATAATATCTATCAAGCACATAACACATGCCAGGTGTTTTAAAGAATCTCCTCATTTAATGCTCCTAAGAGATGGGTCACATTTGTATCTTCCTTTTTAGATAAAGTAACTGAACCCTGGAGATGCTAAGGGATTTGTCCAGAATCAACAGTGTACAATTCAAACCCAGGCCACTGGAGTCTAAGGATCCCATGTTTTGCCATTATGTGATACTTCCTTTTTCTTAGACAGGGAATGCACAAAATTATACCTGCTCATAGTTTCCCTTGAGGTTTGAGGTCCTCGGTCTCCTTAATTGTTTTTTTTTAAAGATTTTATTTATTTGACAGAGAGAGAGAAAGATCAGAGGCAGGCAGAGAGAGAAGGAGAAACAGACTCCCTGCTGAGCAGAGAGCCTGGTGAGGGGCTGGATCCCAGGACCCTGAGATCATGACCTGAGCCAAAGGCAGAGGCTTAACCTATTGAGCCACCCAGGCACCCCCGGCCTCCTTAATTTTTGCCTCCCTTTTCTCCTGAAAGACATCCCCTCTTCACTTTTAGGTTCCCCCAGCCCTCCTATACTGTGTATGTCTCACTATGACTACCACCTCTTTTCTGAGTAAATCACCCAATATAATTCACTTATTCATATAACTATTACTATCGTGCCTTCTAGACATAAAGAGATTTTTTTTTTTTTTCTGAGAATTTTCAGCTATCAACTCAGAGGTAAAGGATCTATTTGTCTCTTAACTGTGGTTTGGGGATGTCTTGGACTGGTGACTGGTTGACATATCTGGGTATGAGAACTTAATCTCAAGGCCTTCCTACTTATCTGGAGAGGGTGAGCTCCGGAGCCAGCTACCAGAATTGCGTTCTTTGGCAGATGTGAGATATAGGAATTGGTGTCCTGGCCTCCTTAGCTTCTTGGAACTGTGATTCTGAGACCTGTGCCTGAGCACGTACTTACTCATTCATTGATCATGTAAGCGTGGTTATTTGAACTGGCCCGAGAGACTCTCTGATAATCAAGACTGACATTGTTCCTGTGCCCACAGGGCTCACAATGAGGAGAAGGAGACAGACATTGGTAAGAAGCTTCAAGAAAAATGGGCAAATCTCATCTCCTATTGGTCCTTTTCTTCTCTTTACTCTTCCTTCCTTACTCCATTGATATTATAGTTTCTCTCCCATCCCTTTACCCCAAGGTCCTCAGATGCTGTGTTTCTAGAACTTCCCTTATTCCCTTGTTCCAATATGGCATCCTGGACCTCCCTATAACTCTTCTGCCTGGAGGGGGATGACTTTATTTTGGCCCAGCTCACTGCCAGCCAGGAAATCCATGGCTCATGGTGCCTTTTTTTCTCTGTCATGAGCCTTTTGGTTATTCCAGCACACAGAATTAAAAACAGCTGTAACAACAAGGACTAGTCGGGGAGGAGTCAAGATGGCGGAGGAGTAGCAGGCGGAGATGACATCAGGTCGCAGGAGTTCACCTATAGTTATCTAACCATTCTGAACACCACAAACCCAACAGGAGATCAAAGAGAAGATGAGCAGCAATTCTAGAAACAGAAAATCAACCACTTTCTGAAAGGTAGGACATGCGGAGAAGTGAATCTGAAGTGACGGGAAGATAGACTGTGGGGGGAAGGGCCAGCTCCCGGCAAGCAGTAGAGTAGCACAGCACAAAATCGGGACTTTTAAAAGTCTGCTCTGCTGAGGGACGTCGCTCCAGAGGCTAAGCGGGAATGGAGCCCTCATGGGGACAATGTGGTCTGAGGACCCACAGGGTCACAGAAGGATCGGGGGTGTCTGAGTGCAGCAGAGCTCCCAGGTATTGGAGCAGGGAAGCCAGCTACAGCGACAGAGCCAAGCAGTGAGCTCTCAGCTCGGGGTTACCTTAAACTGTGATCTGTGGCATAGTCAGACCCCTGCTCTTTGAGCAGGGACCCTGCAAGTGGCGCATCTGGGGATACTCACCTTCCTTTCCTGGAGGCAGGAATCTGCTGGGTTTGGAGACTCCAAATGGGACTGTGTGCCAGAGACATAAATGCTTGGTCACAGGCCAGGTGAGCTCTGAGCAAGGCCAGAGACCAGGGAGATGGGAGAGATTGACTGCTTTTCTCTGAGGGTGCACTGAGGAGTGGGGCCCCAAGCTCTTGGCTTCTCTGGGCTAGAGACTGGGAGGCCGCCATTTTCATTCCCATCCTCCAGAGCTCTACAGAAAACGTTCAGGGAACAAAAGCTCCCGAGAGCAAACCGGAGCAGATTACTTGGCCCAGACCCTGGCAAAGGCGGTGCAATTCCACCTCAGGCGAAGACATTTGAGAATCACAGCAACAGGCCCCTCCCCCAGAAGATCAGCAAGAACATCCAGCCAAGATCAAGTTCACTGATCAAGGAGAACAGTGGAATTCCAGAGAAGGGGAAAGCAAAGCATGGAATTCATGGCTTTCTCCTCATGATTCTTTTGTCTTGCAAAGTTAATTAAATTTTTTAAAATTTATTTATATTTTTCTTATTCTAATTTTTTAAACATTTACTCTTTCCTCTTTCAATGTTTTTAAATTAGTTTATCTTAACAGTACCTTTCTTTAAAAAAAAGAAATCTTTTTGAACCTTCATTATTATAGTCATATTTTATCCTTCATTGTATCTCACTTTATTTTTTGTATACATATAGGGTTTTCTCTTCTAAAATATTTTGGGATACAACTTCTTCTAATAGATCAAAATATACCCTAAATCTAGTACAGGGCTTTGTTCTAGTCTCCAACCTGAGCAAATTCTCTCCACTTTCTTTTCCTTTCTTTTCCCAACCAAATTATCTTATCAACTTCTTTTTTAGAATTTTTAAAAATTTTCATTTTTACAGTCATATTACATCCCTTCATCATGTTTACTCTTATGTTTGTGTGTATATATATATATATTTTTTTTCTTTCTTTAAAATTGTGGGAGGTAGTTTCTTATAAGAGACCAAAATACACCCAAAATCAATCAAATGGGTGGCTCTGTTCTATTCACTAGTCTAATATATATATATATATATATATATATATATATATATATTTTTTTTTTTTTTTAATTAAAAAAAATTTTTTAACTTCTTTTTACCAGCTTTCTTCTCCCCACAATTTGGGGTCTCTTCTGATTTGGTTAACACACATTTTTCTGTGGTCTTTGCCACCCTTTTAGTATTATATTCTCTCATTCATATATTCTTATCTGGATAAAATCACAAGGCAGAAAAAACTCATGCCCCAAAAAAAAAGAACAAGAGGCAGGACCAAAGGCTAAGGACCTAATCAATGCAGACATTGGTAATATGTCATATCTAGAGTTCAGAATGACAATTCTCAAGGTGCTAGCTGGGCTCGAAAAAGGCATGGAAAATATTAGAGAAATGCTGTCTGGAGAAATAAAAGCCCTTTCTGGAGAAATAAAAGAACAAAAATCTAACCAAGCTGAAATCAAAAAAGCTATTAATGAGGTGCAATCAAAAAATGGAGGCTCTTACTGCTAGGATAAATGAGGCAGAAGAGAGAATTAGTGATATAGAAGACCTAATGATGAAGAATAAAGAAGCTGAGCAAAAGAGAGACAAACAAGTACTGGAGCACGAGGGGAGAATTTGAGAGATAAGTGATATCATAAGATGAAACAATATTAGAATAATTGGGATTCCAGAAGAAGAAGGGGGGGGCAGAAGGTATATTGGAGCGAATTATTGTAGAGAATTTCCCTAATATGGCAAAGGGAACAAGCATCAAAATCCAGGAGGCTAAAGAGAATTCCCCTCAAAATCAATAAGAATATGTCCACACCCTGTCATCTAATAGTAAAACTTACAAGTCTTAATGACAAAGAGAAAATCCTGAAAGTAGCCCAGGACAAGAAGTCTGTAACATACAATGGTAAAAATATTACATTGGCAGCAGACTTATCCACAGAGACCTGGCAGGCCAGAAAGAACTGGCATGATATACTCAAAGCACTGAGAAAAACATGCAGCCAAGAATAATACTATATCCAGCTAGGCTATCATTGAAAATAGAAGGAGAGATAAAAAGCTTCCAGGGCAAACAAAAACTAAAAGAATTTGTAAACACCAAACCAGGTCTACAGGAAATATTGAAAGGGATCTTCTAAGCAAAGAGAGAGCCTAAAAATAGTAGACCAGAAAGGAACAGAGACAATATACAGTAACAGTCACCTTACGGGCAATACAATGGCACTAAATTCATATCTCTCAATAGTTACCGTGAATGTAAATGGGCTAAATGCCCCAGTCAAAAGACACAGGGTATCAGAATGGATAAAAAAGCAAAACCCATCAATATGTTGTCTATAATAAACTCATTTTAGACCCAAAGACACCTCCAGATTTAAAGTGAGGGGGTGGAAAACAGTTTACCATGCTAATGGACATCAAAAGAAAGCTGGGGTGGTAATCCTTATATCAGATAAATTAGATTTTAAGCCAAAAACTATAATAAGAGATGAGGAAGGTCACTATACATACTCAAAGGGTCTGTCCAACAAGAAGATCTAACAATTTTTAATATTTATGCCCCCAACATGGGAGCAGCCAACTATATAAAACAATTAATAACAAAATCCAAGAAACACATTGACAATAATACAATAATAGTAGGGGACTTTAACACCCCCCCTTACTAAAATGGACAGATCATCCAAACAAAAGATCAACAAGGAAGTAAAGGCCTTAAATGACACACTGGACCAGATGGACATCACAGATACATTCAGAACATTCCATCCCAAAGCAACAGAATACACATTCTTCTCTAGTGCACATGGAACATTCTCCAAAATAGATCACATCTTGGGTCACGAATCAGGTCTGAACCAGGAACATTCTCCAGAATAGATCACATCCTGGGTCACAAATCAGGTCTCAACCAGTACCAAAAGATTGGGATCATTCCCTGCATATTTTCAGACCATAATGCTCTGACATTAGAACTCAATCACAAGAGGAAATTTGGAAAGAACCCAAATACATGGAGGCTAAAGAGCATCCTACTAAAGAATGAATGGGTCAACCAGGACATTAAAGAGAATTGAAAAAATTCATGGAAACAAATGATAATGAAAAAGCAACTCTTCAAAATCTGTGGGACACAGCAAAGGTAGTCCTGAGAGGAAAATATATAGTGATACAAGTCTTTCTCAAGAAACAAGAAAGGTCTCAAATACACAACCTAACCCTACACCTAAGGGAGCTGGAGAAAGAACAACAAAGAAAGCCTAAACCCAGCAGGAGAAGAGAAATAATAAAGATCAGAGCAGATATCAATGAAATAGAAACAAACAAACAAACAAAAACAATAGAGTAAATCAATGAAACTAGGAACTGGTTCTTTGACAGAATTAATAAGATTGATAAATCCCTGGCCAGACTTATCAAAAAGAAAAGAGAAAGGACCCAAATCAATAAAATCATGAATGAAAGAGGAGAGATCACAACCAACACCAAAGAAATACAAACAATTATAAGAACATATTATGAGCAACTATACACCCACAAATTTGACAATTTGGAAGAATGGCTGCATTCCTAGGGACATATATACTACCACAATTGAACCAGGAAGAAATAGAAAACCTGAACAGACCCATAACCAGTAAGGAAATTGAAACAGTCATCAAAAATCTCCCAACAAACAAGAGACCAGGGCCAGATGGCTTCCCAGGGGAATTCTACCAAACATTTAAAGAAGAATTAATTCCTATTCTTCTGAAACTGTTCCAAAAAATAGAAATGAAAGAAAAACTTCCAAACTCATTTTATGAGGCCAGCATTACCTTGATCCCAAAACCAGACAAAGACCCCATCAAAAAAGAGAATTACAGACCAATATCCTTGATGAACACAGATGCAAAAATTTTCACCAAAATACTAGCCAATAGGATCCAACAGTACATTAAGAGGATTATTCACAATGACCAAGTGGGATTTATTCCTGTGGTGCAAGGTTGGTTCAACATCCGCAAATCAATCAATGTGATACAATACGTTAATAAAAGAAAGAACAAGAACCATATGATACTCTCCATAGATGCTGAAAAAGCATTTGACAAAGTACAGCATCCATTCTTGATCAAAACTCTTCAAAGTGTAGGGATAGAGGGTACCTATCTCAATATCATCAAAGCCATCTATGAAAAACCCACAGCGAATATCATTCTCAATGGAGAAAAACTGAGAGCTTTTCCGCTAAGGTCAGAAACACAACAGGGATGTCCATTATCACCACTGCTATTCAAAGTAGTACTATAAGTCCTAGCCTGAGCAATCAGACAACAAAAAGAAATTAAAGGCATCCAAATCAGCAAAGAAGAAGTCAAACTATCACTCTTTGCAGATGATATGATACTTTATGTGGAAAACCCAAAAGACTCCACTCCAAATCTGTTAGAACTCATACAGGAAGTCAGTATAATGTCAGGATATAAAATCAATGCACAGAAATCAGTTGCATTTCTCTACAGCAACAACAAGACAGAAGAAAGAGAAATTAAGGAGTCAATCCCATTTACAATTGCACCCAAAACCATAAGATACTTAGGAATAAACCTAACCAAAGAGGCAAAGAATCTGTACTCACAAAACTATAAAGTACTCATGAAAGAAATTGAGGAAGACACAAAGAAATGGAAAAATGTTCCATGCTCATGGATTGGAAGAACAAATATTGTGAAAATGTCTATGATACCTAAAGCAATCTACATGTTTAATGCAATCCCTATCGAAATCCCACTCACTTTTTTCAAAGAAATGGAACAAATAATCCTAAACTTTATATGGAACCAGAAAAGACCTCGAATAGCCAGAGGAATATTGAAAAAGGAAGCCAAAGTTGGTGGCATCACAATTCCAGACTTCAAGCGCTATTACAAAGCTGTCATCATCAAGACAGTATGGTGCTGGCACAAAAACAGACACATAGATCAATGGAAGAGAATAGAGAGCCCAGGAATGGATCCTCAACTCTATGGTCAACTAATCATTAACACAGCAGGAACGAATGTCCAGTGGAAAAAAGATAGCCCCTTCAACAAATGGTGTTGGGAAAATTGGAAAGCCACATGCAGAAAAATGAAATGGGACCATTTCCTTATACCATACACGAAAATAGACTCAAAATGGATGAAAGACCTAAATGTGAGAAAGGAATCCATCAAAATTCTTGACGAGAACACCAGAAGCAACCTCTTCGACCTCAGTCTCAGCAACTTCTTCCTAGAAACATCACCAAAGGCAAGGGAAGCAAGGGCAAAAAAGAACTATTGGGACTTCATCAAGATCAAAAGCTTTTGCACAGCAAAGGAAACAGTCAACGAAACCAAAAAACAACTGACAGAATGGGAGAAGATATTTGCTAACGACATATCAGATAAAGGGCTAGTATCCAAAATCTATAAAGAATTTATCAAACTCAACACCCAAAGAACAAATAATCCAATCAAGAAATGGGCAGAGGACATGAACAGACATTTCTGCAAAGAAGACATCCAGATGGCCAACAGACACATGAAAAAGTGCTCCACGTCACTTGGCATTGGGGAAATACAAATCAAAACCACAATGAGATAACACCTCACGCCAGTCAGAATGGCTAAAATTAACAAGTCAGGAAACGAGAGATGCTGGCGAGGATGTGGAGAAAGGGGAACCCTCCTACACTGTTGGTGGGAATGCAAGCTGGAGCAACCACTCTGGAGAACAGCATGGAGGTTCCTCAAAAAGTTGAAAATAGAGCCACCCTACGACCCAGCAATCACACTACTGGATATTTACCCTAAAGATACAAATGTAGTGATCCAAAGGAGCATGTGCACTGGAATGTTTATAGCAGCAGTATCCACAATAGCCAAACTATGGAAAGAACCTAGATGTCCATCAACAGATGAATGGATCAAGAAGATGTGGTATATATATACAATGGAATACTATGCAGCCATCAAAAGAAATGAAATCTTGCCACTTGCAATGGCATGGATGGAACTAGAGGGTATTATGCTGAGCGAAATAAGTCAATCCGAGAAAGACAATTATCATATGATCTCCCTGATATGAGGAATTTGATAGGCAACGTGGGGGGTTTGGGGGTTAGGGAAGGAAAAAATGAAACAAGATGGGACTGAGGAGGGAGACAAACCATAAGAGACTCTTGATCTCACAAAACAAACTGAGGGCTGCTGCAGGGAGGGGAGGTAGGAAGAGGATAGTTGGGTTGTGGACACTGGGAAGGGTATGTGCTATGGTGAGTGCTGTGAAGTGTGTAAACCTGGCAAATCACAGACCTGTACCCCTGAGGCTAATAATACATTGTATGTTAATAAAAAATTAAAAAATTTAAAAAGGGGGAAAAAAAAGAACAGGGACTAGTTGATGGTCAGGTTCAGAACATCCATTAATTCATTTATTCATTCAGTAAACATTAAATAGCCAGTATCTTCCAGGAATTGAGATATAGAAAGGGAAAACACCTGGTTTCTGCACAGTAAAACTGAATTTCCAAAGGTAAGGACCCCATTTATCTTCTGCACGCCTCTGTCCCTGATATTTAACTCCTTCATACCAGGTAGGATCTCAATAAATATTTGTGAAATGAAAAAATAAATTCATATTCAGACAGGAAAGGCAGATATACAAAGTATAAGAAAATGGATAATCATTCATTCAATAAACATTTTCTGAACATTTCCCAAGTGCTAAGTACTATGCCAAACAAGACAGATGCAGTCCTTCCCTTCTGAACCTTACACTTAAAAATTCACCAGACCTGTACCCCTGGAGCAAATAATACATTACATGTTAATAAAAATAATTAAATAAATAAATAATCTTAAAAAAAAAAAGAAATCTAGGTATGTTCAAGTTGTTTGACTATACTTACCAGGTCGAATGATTTTATTCTTCCAATTATATATAGCAAAAAGAGAAAAAGAAATTCACCCAAGTAAGCATTAGAGTCATTTGAAGTGATGTGAAGAGGGGCAGGGTTTTGAGGGAGTAAACCCGTCTGTTTGCCTGGCTCGTGTGACAGCCCTGCAGCCCAATCAAGCTCCAATTGCTTCTGAAAAACCAAAAGATTCATGTGGTTGAAGCATTTTGAGTGGGGGGAAAGGGGGAGAGTGGGAAGAAATGAGGCTAGCAAAGAAAGCAGATACTGGATTCCCAGAGCTAGCAGGGGTGGGAGGGGGCAAACTACGGAGCCAGGGCTTATCTCAAGAGCAATGAGAAGATTTTCTATGAATTTAAGCAGGAGCAAAATATGGTGAGTTTTAATTTTTAAGGAAATAGCCCTACTTTGAGGATAAAGAACAGGAGGAGACCAGGAGTGGACGGTAGGCCAGTTAGGATGATATTGCAGTCATAAAGGTCTGAGATGATATCCACTTGAACTAGGAGGGTGATTTTGGAGGCAGAAAAAAGTGGATGGATCCAAAATATATCTTGGTTGTAGAATCAATAGGCTATGATCATTGGATTGAGGACGGGGTAATGATGATAGTAAGGGTGATTGTCAAGCATAACCTTTATGTTTCTTGCCTGAGCTAACCCATAAATGTTGGTATGATTTTCTGAGATTGAAAATATGGGAGGAGAACCATGTATTCTGAAAGAACATTATTAGTTCAGTTTTGGATGCTATCACCTTGAGCTACCCGTGAGAGATCCCAATGGAAATGTTGAATAGTTTAACTGGTACACATTGCATGACTGCCAAGCCCAACATTACCTCTCTAGTAATTAGGAGGCATGCATGTGACCCAATCTAAATCAATCTTCATGTCTTGACTCCCAGGTCACATGACTGATTCGTGGAAAAGCCACGTAAGCCTCACCAGACCAGTCAAATTCCTCCTCTTAATCTGAGTGGGCAGAAGAGTGAGTTCTACACTCTGGTTGCAGAGCTCTGAAGCTAATTTCAGCGCTGCTGATGAATATGACCCTTGTAGGGGAATCATGTTGTCTTTAAGTATGAAGGTAATATACAACCAGGGAAGAGGAGAGGAGAGGGACGACTTGGTGGCTCAGTCAGTTCAGCCACTGCCTTCGGCTCAGGTTATGATCCCGGGGTCCTGGGATGGAGTCCCACATCGGGCTCCTTGTCCAGCTGGGGGCCTGCTTCTCTCTCTGCCTCTGCTTGCCACTCTGCCTGCTTGTGCTCTCTCTCTGACAAATAAATAAATAAATAAATAAAATCTTAAAAAAAAAAAAAGAGTAGAAGAGAAAGAATCTTGAGGATACTAAAGTCTTTTTGCTCCTGCCCCTAGTGTGCCCCTTGCTTCTGCCCCTGGTATGAGTTAAAAGTCTCATTATCTGTCATATCTGTTTATTGACTAGTGTCCCTGATTCTGTCTCTTACTCTCTCTCTGCCTTTTTCTCTTTTTTTTTTTGTCTGTTTCTTTTGTTTTATCTTAGCTAGTTTTTGGTGTGATTTTATTGTTTATAAATCATGACAATGCTAGTAATGTAAGTAAGCAGTAGGATTTACAATCTAGAGCCCAGTGAAGGAAATCATCTTTCCATACTTTTTTAGATACTTCTAAACATATTGTTGAGGGTTCTTATTGTTACAGATCCAGAATTTGAAGACAGGGAATAGACAAATTTACCAAGGAAGATAGGAAAGACAGAAAAGAGTGTTAGGATCTCAGCTCTAAGGAGCTCTAACACAAAAGATCCAGGAGAGGAGAGTAAACTCCCAAGGAGGTTGAGAGAAATGGCTTAAGTCATCAGAGGAAAACCAGTGGTGTGGTGTCCCAGAAGCCCAGGGTGTTTCCAAGACATGGTGGTCGACTGTGTAAAATGTTCAAGAGAGGACAAGTATGATAAAACCTGAAAAGCAGCCATGGACAACATAGAAGTCATTGGTGCCACATTGGTGCCACATTGATTACCACAAATAACCTCTGTGAAGTGGAGAGAGGTCAGGAGCCAGCTGGAACGATTGAGAAGTAAATGGAGATGAAGAAGCGAAGCCTGAGTATGGAAACCAGACTTTTGGGACCCATAACTGCAAAGGGGAGGATGAGGAGAGAGAGGATGGCCCTGGAAAGGGAGATCAGAAAGGGACATTGTTTATTTTGTTTTATTTTTTTTTTTTAAGGTGAGAGAGACTAAAGCAAAACTATAATTAAAGACCTATTGGAACACAGAAAAGAAAACATTAACTCTACCTGGGTGAGTAGAGAAAGGTTTCCCCAAGGAGATGGTTTTGAGCTGGGTCTTCAGTAGGGAGTAAAACTTTTCCAAAGGACGAAGGCATTGCGTGTGAAAGGAAGATTGCAAGCAAACATGCAATGGTGCATTTGGAGAATGGTCAGTAGGTCAGTGCGTGGAAAATGTTAACCCTGGATTCTGTTGGGAAGAAAGGAAAACCCACCCAAGACCTTTCTCTACCTTTTGTCTTTGTTCTCTATTTCATCTTTAAAATAATAGGTCAGGCCAGATTATCTCTAAAGTCTGTTTCAATATTAAAATCCATAGTGAATGGGGATCTGTCTCCGATGTTTTGTTATATTGATAGTAATACCCCCCCAAATGAATATTGCACCACAGCTGTTTCCTATAACTACGCTTTATATTGTATGATGAAGGACTTCCAGGAGATTGGAGGCTCCACTAAAGTGACCCACTTAGAAAAAAATAATCATGAAACATCTTCGAAGTCTACTATGCTTTACCTGAAAAGTTCATGTGCATCCTATTCCTTAATATAGTTGACATGGTTTTATTATTAAGGTGTTTTATGGTTATTCATGGATGCCCAAAGCGGATAGGCCAGCTTCACCCTTTAGATTTTAATATCTGCTGGTAGTTACTTCTATAAGCTCTGAGCAAGGATGAGAGTCCCTTGCTGGCCCCTTATGCCTGGTCTAGTTTCACTTGCCCATTCACGGCCAGCTTCATAGAGGCAGAGAGTCTGAGCCCCAGCTGTCTATGCAAGTGCAGCATGGCGGGACCTGGAGCAGAGAGGAAGGCCTCATTAAGACCAGTTTGGCTGAGTTAATTGATCTTTATAAATGCGCTGGGATGCAGAGACTCAAGTAATAGCTTTATGAGCCTAAGTATCTTAACTACTCACATAACATAGTATTCACCTCCGCTTGGCCATAAGAAAAGAATAAAAGAATACAAAATATAAAAGCCACATGAAATTGCCTGAAAGGAAAAAAAGAAACATAACACACATTAATTGGATTCTTGGCAAACGACTGCAAAAATGTCCCAGAACTGACGAAACAAGTTATTTTTAGACAACTTTGCCCTAAAATATGCTGGTGCAAGATTTTGCCCTGTGAGTGAGTTCATCACACATGCTACAAACTCCTTTGGCCTGATCCTTTAAAAAAAAATCAAAAAACTTCATTTTTCCTTTTTATTACATAATAAAATAAAATGAGCTATCTCCCAGTATCGTCTCCTGGCTGCCTTCCTCAATTGGAAGTTCTTTTTTTCTGCTTTTACCTTCATGTTTGCCATCCTTTGTATGAGCCCTTTTATGCACATGCCCCACTTTTATAACCTAAAGATGTGAAGAGACATTTAAGTTCTTTCCACCGTTCATTTATGATTTTAGTCGTCCCTATTTTTAGCCCATGAGCGCACTCTTACCATTCGTCAGATGTCCTGTACTACAACCCTCAGCTCGTTCTCCAACAACGACAAAGTTGAGGACAAACACTTTCTATGTCATTGCAGGGAGGGCTGAAGCCACTGTTGGTTCCCGAGATCTGACTTCGTGATAAGAGATGTGCCCATGATTACAAGACATCACCTAGTTGGTCTTAAAATGGAATTAGCCCAGATGGTGCCAATGGGAATTAAGGCTCTGCATGGTCCCAGAGCAAACACAATACTTGTCGTTTGGATGCTCTTAATCTCAGAGTCAATGAGGGAAATAAGGCTTTCTGACGCCTAGCCACACATTCCCCAGTGATTATAGTACCAAATACTCATGATTCAAAGTGACTGGTTATCAGATACTAGAATCACCTTCTCAATCATTAAAGGATTTAAAGGTCTGCTTGAGGGTTCCATGTTATTGACATTAATGAGTTTTAAAGCCATTTATATACATTTCTGAAGCTGTATCTACAGAGGTTTTCAATAATGTTGGCCATCTCTATCCTTGGAAGGAAAAACAAATTTACTTCTAGAAAGTCCAACCTGGATATAGATATATTTCCTTAGTCTGTGTCCTGTTTACTTTGCTTACAGAATCTCTTTCTGTATATCCTGGACAAATTTCAGAAAACTAAGTGAACAGGCATACTTACAGTGCTTACTTTTTTCTTTCTAGACTAGACTTTGACATAAGAGTTCCAGTGAATTCTCGGTATATGTACTGTTTTTAAGAGCTAGGAAAAGCCAGAGCCCCTGTGTACTCACAAGATTTTGCCCTGTAAATTATTACCTATAAAACTGTCTGATGACAGAAATGAACAATTTCTGGGCTTCAGGCTTAAGCTTGAACCTCTAGGAAAATGTACATAGTCCAATCGAAACTTTCTCGTTACTCTTATCATTCATTTTGACCTTAATGGGAATGAAGATTCTGAAAGATCTTGGTACAGGGTGGAGAAGAGAGCTGTTTATTGGGTTGCTAGGGGTGATAATGAGGAAATATTCTCTGAAGGCAAAAATGTATAAATGCTGATTTTGCTCAATTCCATAGTTGGGCATGGCCTTGCCCTCAGGATGAAACTAGGAGGAGCTTCCAAACCTTGAGTATTTTTTCTGCAGATAGGAATGGATGTCACAGAATCTAAGAGCAGCTCAGCTCTCATTTCTGGAGGCCCCCATCTGTGGGCAGGCACCAGTGAATGTCAATGTGGGCGAACCAATATGGCTTCTGTTCAAAGGTCTTAGGCATTTGTTTCTCTCACACACGCTTCGTGGCTAACTTTCTTGCTGCTGGTTACAGATTTGACTTTTGAGGTTAGTGATGCAAACGCTCCCACACAGAGCTTTATTTTCTTGTGAAGTCTTTATCTGGATTTTCTATCAGGGTAAGAATTGCTTAATACAATGGGTTGGAAAGTAAACCCTCATCTTTTATTTTTTGGAGAAGTTTATGAAGGATAGGTATTTCTTCTTTAAACATTTGGTAAATGCACCAGCAAAGCCACTGGACCTGGACTTTTTCTTCTGGAGTTTTTTTGAGGACTGTGTGTGTAGAGAAGAAGAAAATAGTTTGGCAGTTGTCTGATGACCACTAGGCAGTGACTGATTGCCTCGTGGCCGTGTGGGGGCAGAGGGCTTCTTTTTAGGATGATGAAAATATTCTTAAATTAGATTGTGGTGACGGTTGCACAACTGTGTGAATATAGTAAAAACATTGAATTGTTCGTTGTAAGCGAGAGAGAGTAAAGTTGTTTAAAAGGTAGGTATGGATTCTGTTCATCATCTCAGCTGTTTCTCTTTTCTGTATACTATTAATTTCTGCTTTCTTTCCTTATTTTTAATTTCTTCAGGTCTGCTCTTCTTTCTGTAGCTTATTAAGTCGCCTCCATCTGGCTCCTTGGGGCTTGCTGACCAAAGAATGTTGCAGGGCTGGAGCTCACAGACCTTAAAGATTATGGCCTCAAGGATTAAGGTTTATTGCCAGTCTGGTCCTGCAACCAGCAGTTAGTGTCTTTCAGACCCTGGGGATGAGGCTGTTTTTATGTCTTACTGATTCAAGGAGGCAAAATTCCCACGCAACAATTAGCAGAGATTTTCTCAGCCCCGTTCCTTCCCTGTTTTGTTGTTGCTGTTGTTTGTTTGTTTGTTTGTTTGTTTTTTCAAAATCAGAGGGAGTTCCACCCAATTTCCTCCTCGATTCCCATTGCCACTTTATATAAAATAATTTCAGGTACCATTAGCTCAGATCAGCCAATCTGCCATATGCTGTTGCCTGCTTCCTGCCCCAGAAGCAAACCCGGATCTTTGTGCTGTGTGTTACCAGTCACCTTGTTTTTCTGGACCATGTATCTGGTCCGTGTAGGTATTTTTCATGGTTTGAACCTGCTTATGTTGTTTTACTTATTTATTTATACTGTGCCGGTCATTGTTCTCGTTTGAAGTGGCATGTACTTAAAGAACTAATCTTGATGTCTCCTTAGGGTGGTTATTGCTTAAATACAATCTCCAAATTGTCTTAAAAAGAACTTTAGGCCAACTGAAATAAACCCTTTCTTTGTGTTTTCTTAAACTTCGAGCGGTGTTGTCCAATAGAAATAAAATGCAAATCGCCTATAAGCTTTTAAATTTTCTAGTAGCGACACTAAAAATACAAAATGAAACAGGTAGAGTTAATTCTCATATGTTTTATTTAACCCAATACAGATCTTCCTCACCTTACAATGGGGTTCCATCCCGATAAACACATCCAAGTTGAAAACATCACAAGCTGAAAATTCACTTAATACAACTAACCTACAGAACATCATAACTCGGGGACACCTGGATGGCTCAGTCGGTTAAGCGGCGGCCCTTGGCTAGGGTTATGATCCCGGGGTCCTGGGATTGAGTCCCTCATCACGCTCCTTGCTCTGCCAGCTGCTCCCCCTGCTTGTGCCCTCTGTCTCCCTGTCACTCTCTCTCTGACAAATTAAAACAAACAAACAAACAAACAAACAAACAAAAACATCGTAACTCTGCCTAACCTGCCTCAGATATGCTCAGAACACTTACATTAGGGGCGCCTGGGTGGCTCAGTGGGTTAAAACCTCTGCCTTCGGCTAGGGTCATGATCTCAGGGTCCTGGGATCAAGCCCCACATCGGGCTCTGTGCTCAGCAGAGAGTCTGCTTCCTTTTCTCTCTCTGCCTGCCTCTCTGCCTACTTGTGATCTCTGTCTGTCAAATAAATAAAATCTTAAAAAAAAAAAAAAAGAACTCCCCAGGCAGTCCTCATATAAAAAAGAACACTTACATTAGCTTACGATTGGACAGAGTCCTCTGACACAAAGTCTAATTTATAATAAAGTGACCATCTCCTGTAAATTATCGAATACTGTCCTGAAAGTGAAAAACAGTCTGGGTGTATGGGTGTTGAATGGTTGTCAGTGTATCAGTTGTTTGCTCTCCTGACTGGGGAGCTGACTGGGAGCTGTGGCGGCTGCCCAGGATGGACGATCACCCTCCAAGTTGCCAGCATGGGAAAAGATCAAGACTGAAAACGCAAAGTACAGTTTCTATTGAAAATGTACCATTTTCACGCCGTCATAAAATCGAAGACGGTAAGTTGACCCATCGTAGGTCACAGACTGTATATCCAGCATACTCTCATTTCAAAATAAAATCAATATAAAAATCATTAATAAGATATTTTCATTCTTTTTTCATCCTAAGTCTTTGAAATCTGGCATGTATTTTGGACTCACAGAACATCTCAATTCAGAGTAGCCACATTTCAAATGCTTGATAGCCATGTGCGGCTACTGGTTTCCATATTGGATAGTAGAGATTTATAGGTTGTATAAAAGGATAGTAAGTTTAATCAGCACCTCTACCACTTTTTTTTTAATATATTTTTCTTCCAAGAATTTCATTAAATAATTAAAATACACAAAGCAAAATCTAGATGGCCTTGGGGCGCCTGGGTGGCTCAGTGGGTTAAAGCCTCTACCTTCGGCTCAGGTCATGATCTCAGGGTCCTGGGATCGAGCCCTGCATCGGGCTCTCTGCTCAGTGGGGAGCCTGCTTCCTCCTCTCTTTCTGCCTACCTCTCTGCCTCGTTGTGATTTCTCTCTGTCAAAAAAAAAAACAAAAAAAAAAACTAGATGGCCTCAAAAGTTGTATGTTCTTCTATGATACTTGTCATCACAAAGCTATTTTATTTGGAGAACTCCCCCTATTTTCTCTTTTTGAATTGAAGGAAGAGAACAAAAAACCTTATGTGTACAAACTTACAATACAAACAAGATCATTTATGCTCTCAATCTTGGAAAACTGGTTTCTGAAACATCAAAGTTTTTGTTTTTCTGAGTTACATGAAATGACAATATATGTAAGGTTTGAAATGGTCATCACATGAATTGTCTATTTGTTAATTAAGGAGTTAAACTTCCTTTAATGCCAAAAAGCACTTGAAGGTGCTGGAAAGGATTGGGAAGAAGTTAGAAGTATAAAATATGATGGAGTTGTATGGGTTAATATGGAATTTTTTCAGTTGAGATTAATTGTTAATCCCCTCTGGGCAAAGATACTTGGTTTTATGAGTGTAGTAGCAATGACTTTTTAAAAAATATTTTATTTATTTGACAGAAAGAGATCCAAGTAGGCAGAGAAGAAGGCAGAGAGAGAGAGAGAGAGAGGAGGAAGCAGGCTCCCCACTGAGCAGAGAGCCCGATGTGGGGCTTGATCCCAGGACCCTGAGATCATGACCTGAGCTGAAGGCAGAGGCTTAACGCACTTAGCCACCCAGACACCCCAGCAATGACTTTTGATAGGCTGTTTGCAGTCTGATGTCCCAAGTATCTCAGGCAGATAGGTAGATCTGCTTAAATGCACGAACTCCTCCCCTCAGTGTGGAGATTAACAACTCTTGCTACTTCCAGGGAAAATAATCCTTTTAAAATATATTGTTACATTATTAAATCGCTTTTTTCCTAAAGCATGGGACCACCCTCTCTCAAGATCTCTAAATAAATCACATAACTTTATCAAACTGCTTATTGACACAGCTTAGAAACACTAATAGTCCATCGACCTCCCGATTTTATGGCCAATCTTCAGACACGCTAATCTGTCACATCTTTTGAAACCCCTTCCTTCACGGGTAGGAGTTTTTCCCGGGAATTCCCAATCATGTCATATTTAATGAAAACAATACCAGTAATCACATTGGTACATAGCCCCTTCCTCTTGGGAATCTCCAAATGGTTTCCAGATTGGTGGGGGTCATTTTTCAAAAGCTGCTAGTAAAGGAAGAGGGGGAGGGGATTAGCTCTCTATCAGGGTTGGGGGAGGAAGGCTGGCAAGGAGATTGAATCATTACCCATGTCATTCAGTCCATCTGGACTGTATCATTTCCATTCGGACCCAATGTTCCAATAAGCTGAAACGCACCTATTTGGCAAGGATTCCTCTTATCCTGGCCGGGGAACCATCATCCTGTCATCACAGCCGGCTATGACAGGTTCCAGGAGTTTAGAAATTGTTCCTGACATGGTGGGAAGCATTTTCATGTCCTAGGCATCAGGAATGCATCATCTCCTCTGTAAGTGGAGCCTCCCCACCCCAGCCCTTTCTATCTAGTTATCGAGGCTTATGTACCCTGTGGTGCTCATCACCACATAGCATGTCAAGTGTCTGTCCATTTCCCGTCTGTACCCACTAATATGCAACCTCTGTGAAATCCCCAGCATTGCCTGGTTTTGTCTGCAGGTATGTTTATGGTGCCAGGCACTTAGTAGGAGCTTCAGTCATATTTGATCTTTTGAACAAATGTACGTGCAAAACCCCCACCTCTTTTCAAAGAGTTCGCTGGAGTCAGAAGCCTAGGTTAACAGCACATCACGGTAGATTGTGGGCTGGCAGATCTTGAGAGAGCCGCTGTAGCTCTCTGTTTTCAGGTTTCTCAGGGATGAAATGGAGTAATAATATGTACCTTACAGCTTGGTTGAAGTGTAGATGATGGAAAATGCTCCTTTAAGCATGGGGCGGGGCTTGCAGTGAGCACTCAGGAAAGAGGGGCCATTCGGCAAAAAAATGAGTTAGTGTTGTAAGTTACTTCCTCACATGGAAGGTGGTTAGATCTCAGAGTCCTAACTTCAGCCATAGAGGGTTAAGCCTCAGGGCTAAGTTCTATTCCTTGAAGGGCTGGGGCCAAGACTTGGGCTTGGTTACAGATCCCAGGGGCTCCAGGGCTGCGGGGACGTGCTGAGGAGTTTTCCAGCAAATCTCAACTCAGTCTTTAAGGATACCTACTTCTACACGCAGGGGCTGCAAGCCTGCTTCATATCCCAGCCCAGAGGGCGCAGTGTCTGAGAAGGGGAGGGGGCTCATTGTACCCCACAGAAGGGAAATACTTGGTTCAGCCCTCAGTGGCTGGGGGTTATCATAGTTGCCTGCTGAATGGGGTTTTTTTCTTATATGGGCAACGAGGGAAGGAGGGGCAAGTAGGTAGGGGTTTCAAGCCTACACCCCTGATTACCAGCTCCTTCCCAGCCCTACTGCGGTAAGAGGAGAGTGAGAGCAACAGCTGACTCACTCAGCCCAAGCTCTCACCTTCTGGGGAAAAAGATAGGAGCATTCTTGCCTCTCTTCCAGAGGCCCGCCTTAAAGGATGCATACCTCTGAAAGCAAGTGAGTGGGAAGTACATAATCTTATCTGCTTCTCAAAGCCCAGAAAGTATATTTTACCCATCACTTTAAAGAAGTGGCACAACAAAAATGCAACATTACTCAGACAGGCATTCCTGATGCCTCCAGGAGTGGGTAGGAAGCCCTTCAATGAGTTAATAATATGATGTAACAAAGGAGACAAAGATACGAGAAGCCGTTTTGAAGTTGTTTGCCCTTTTACACATCTGAGATACGGTTATCGCTCAGACATTTTTTTCTGATTAAGAAAAGGGAGGTAAAAAATGTCAGAGACAGAGCACGCAGATAAAGAATTCTCTTAAAGCCCTTGTGCGCACACGTAGGTGTGCTTGCACACGTGTGTAGTATGCCCATGTACGTACACATCCACTGCCTTTGCGAGGCTCTTATGTTCTCGCCTCCCCTCTCTGAACTCCCACCCCGACCCTACACACTCTGCCCATTCCAGCTCCCAGCACAGCTGACCCTCCACACAGGAACGCTAGGAATGCCCTCCCTCCCCTTCCCTGCTCCCCCTGCTCTCCCACCTACCCAAATCACCTTCAACTCCTCTGGGCTCTGATCCCAGCGCCTGGAGAGTTCTTCCCTCCAGATGTCACGGTGATCCACGTTCTGCTTTCTCTAAACATCAGTGGCATGTGGTGCTATCCCATTTTTTATAATCGGAAGTTTGTTCTTGTCACTGCAAGAGTGGAATCAATAATTTCTTCACCCTGCTGCCCTCACCGCTCCCACCCTAACAAGGTCGGGACAGCTGCGTGTGGGTCTTGCACGGAAGGGTCATAAATCCTCTCACCCTCTTTTCCTCGAATGGAAAGTCTCTGACATGCCTCCCTAGGAGAGGGATGTGGCCTGACACCAAAGCATTTCAGCACTTCCGCAGGGCCCCCTGTAGCCCCCTACCTCCCCGCCACCCCGTGATCAGATGGTCAGGTCCGATTTGGAGTTTCTTTCTTTAAGTCTTTTTATTTATTGTTGTGAGAGAAAGAGAGAAAGGGAGGAAGAGAGAACGAGCAGGGGGAGAGGCAGAGGGAGAAGCAGGCACGCCGAAGAGCAAGGAGCCCGATGTGGGGCTCGGTCCCAAGACTCTGGGATCATGACCTGAGCCAAAGGCAGACGCTTAACCCATGGTGTCACCCAGGCGCCGGCGATTCGGGGTTCCTTAAGCAGGGGTCAGGGGCCCAGCGGGCCAACTGGAGTCCATCTGAGGGGAACAGAATGGGGAGACTGAGGTAGGAGGGTTGGATGACACTTGATACCTTTCAGTACGTGGGTGGAAGGCACCAAGTTCATAAAATACAATTATACTGTATTAGCGTGGAATGGATTACACTGTATCCAGAAAACATGCTTATTCGTGGATATCGAAATAGATCACACAACTTTAAAAAGTAATGGTTGTTTTGGAAGTGTGTGTGTGCGCGCGCCTGTGTGTGTGTATGCACATGGTCACTTGCAATTGATTCCGGAGTTATCTGCGGGATAATCAGCCCTCCTTCTGTGGTTTATGCTGCTTTAGAGCCCCTCCTGGATCCCATTCAGTCAAAACACCCCGTGAGCACCTACTCTGTGCCAAGTAATGTTCTGTGGAAGTGAATCGGTTCCTACCATCCGGGAGGTCGCAGCCTTCCAGGAAGCAGGAGAACACGAGGGCCGAGGGAAGCACCGTGTGCGGTGCCGGGGGTGGAGATGGGGGCTGATAGCTCCAATTTAGATGAATAAGATGATTACAACATTGACGTGAACCCTAATTATAGAAAAATTCATTGCTCCTGGAATATAAACAATTTCCTGTAACTATTTTATTGAGAAATCTAATCTCATGAGGATTTTTTTTTTGGTCCCTTTCCTAATTTGTTTTTTTGGTGTGTGTGTGTGTGTTTTTAACTGCCATTGGGATTATCATGCACAGAGCCTGCTGGGAGAAACTTGGTATATTGCCTGAGTTCCATGTCACTTTTCCTCTTCCCCAAACTCCGTCAGTGCTGACACCCCTGCACAGCCCCCCTACCCACCGGTGCACACCTTATCATGTGCACTCATAAGCACACACATGCACACACATGCATGCATGCGTGCACACCCTCTGTGTTGGGAGGTACTAAAATGCAATGACCTGCCTGACCAGGCACCTTCCATCCCATAACACGACTGTGGGAAGAAGGGACACGGGAGGCTGTTTCTCTGACCGAAGACATTCTATGGTGGAGAGCAGCCTCTTGGGGGTTCTGGGATCTGTTCTCATTCCCATTCCTATCTTTTCATCAAAACTGGCTATGAGCTTAATAATCTTTATGACTCACTTGCAAAAGTACATAGGAAGTCAGGTTTTTTTGTTTTGTTTTGCTTTGTTTTTGTTTTTAATTTCCTTTTTCTAAAGGTTAACATTAAAGCAGGGAGGAGCAGAATGTTACTCTTCTGGGCCCAGTGGGACTGTGTGTTTCTCCCTCACTGCAGCTCTCTGTGATTTATCCAATGTATCCATGATGGCCTTTCTCAACTACATGGGGAAGTCAATCCAGAAGTGATTCCACTCCCACCACCCTGCCTCTGGCTCTCCAGCCATTCTCCCTGCTAAAAATGCTTGGTGTCTCCCCACCTCCTGGTTTGACTCACCTTTGTCCCCTTACCTACAAGAGGGAGCCCTTTCTGTCAAGCCTCCCCCGGCTGCATTGCGTCCTACCCCTTCTTGAAAGCATTGCTGAAATTCCATCTCCTGTAGACTGCCCTCATCACCTAAGCCAGGAATGCCCCCTTCTCAACCTGGAAAGGGCTCACTGCCTTCCTGGAGTGTTGATCTCACTCATTTATTTAACAAATATTTGTTAAACACCTAGAATGCCCTAAAGAAACATTGCACTGTGGGAAATAAAGAGAATGAACACAGAGAACAAGCTTTTTGTCCTGTGATTGGTTCCTAGACTGGTTGTGGGTTCTTTGTAGGGAGGACTGGGTCTAACAGTACCTCGTAGCCCCCAGAACATAGTAAGAACTCAATGGAAAGTACTGAACTGATTAATGAAGTCGCTCATTCTTTCATGCAATGCCATACAGAGTTTGAATCAACACTGTAGAATGTGGAAAGAAGAGAAATACATTCCATTCTTATTAAAAAACATAGAGTGATTGTTTTCTGTATCAAATGCAAAATTCCAGTTTTATCAAACACGTCTCAGAGAAACACCCCAGCCCCCAAAGCAGACAGCAGTTGTAAACATCTCTTCCCGCTGAGGGGCTGCCAAATTCCAGGGCCCGATCTGTGAAATACCAGTCCTCTGCTCCCTCCCGTGGAACGGAAGCTAAGCCCCAAGGGTATTTGTGTGTTTAGACCCTCTGCGTGATGCCTAGTGCTGGACCAGGAGTTAGCTGAACCCACAAACCACCAGCAAAGGGGATGGAAAAAAACAGGACCCAGCGGAAGGGAACATAATTGCTCAATGGTCCAGAATCTGGATCTTGGAAGCCAAATTATGGTTAGCCACATGGCTTCGTTATTGACCTTCTCCAGCACACAGAAAACACACTTATGTGCACACTGTGTCTTTCACTTTTTCTAACCAGTCTCCTCCTTCCCACCAACGCTGTTTATACCAAAAGATGGCAAATGGCACGTATCCTGGCATTTTTCTATGGCTTAAGACACAGTCAAGACTCTTGATGATGTAAAAGAAAAACAAATGATGTCGTCGATTTCCTTCCTGATTACTAGACAACGTTAAAGGAATGCTGAAGTTTTGTTTGTCAAACTACACTGATGGTTACGCAGCTAGTAAGGCCTACGTTTCTACCTTAGATTATTCAGTGCAGGCTCAATTAAACTTCCCAGCCCTCATATAATCTTCTTAAATCTTTGTGGTTTATTTGACAATCTGGTGAACTTCTATCACATCCTGAGGTTGGACGTGCATTGTAAGGCACCGGGGAACGATGAGTTCCATTCTGAGGTGAAGGAGGCCATGTGGGTTTTCCATCTTAAATTAGCATAGATCAGAGGCATGGGGGGTGGGGTCCATGACATCAGGTGACCCAGGTGAGGGGCAGTAGCCACCCATGAATCACGTGGCGGCGGGGGAGGAAACGCTGAGACTGTTAATGCATGGACTGGATAAGAGTGGGGTCACCTTTCTGTAGAACCGAGCTGGGCGAGCCAGTGGGTTTCTGGGGAAGCTTCTGTTTGCATGGCTAAAAAAAGACGGTCTTGATAGGTCTACTTTTATACTGTTTGATGAACGGTTATCAGAGCTCTGCTCACTGATCAGACATTTGATCCATAAAGCGCAGTCTTGGGGCCGATCAAGTCCATGGGCATCGGGGTGGGGAAGCAAAAGAATTTGTCAGTCAGTTCTCCTGTACTGTGCCTTCATTTCTCCTCTTGATATCAGCAGAACTTGTATTATGGCCCGAATGTGCCCCGCCCCCACATTTGTACGTTGAAGCCCTAATTCCCAATGTGATGGTATTCGGAGGTAGGGCCCTTAGGAGGTAATCTGATTCAGAGGGGTCATGAGGGTGGGCGCCCGAGATGGGATTAGTGCCCTTGTAAGTGGAGGAGCCCAGAGCTTGCCCTCTACCATGTGAGGACACAATGATGAGGCAATCATCTATAGGCCAGGAAGAGAGCTCTCACCAGACACTAAATCTCCTAGAACGGTGATCTTAGACTTCCCAGCTTCCAGAACTATGAGAAATAAATACCTATGGTTTAAGCTGTATTTGTATTTGTTGAACAGGAAACTACTCATACTCAACTCTAAACATACCAACCTCTCTTTTCCATTCTTACTTAATATTTCTAATATTTAATTAGCATCCTTTAGTGTACAGTTGACCCTTGAACAACATGGTCAAACTGCATGAGTCCACTGGTATGTGGGTTTTTTCTGATAAATACAGTACAGTACTGTAAGTATATTTTCTCTTCTTTATGATTTTCTTAATACCACTTTTTCCCCTCTGGCTTGCTTTGTTTTAAGAATAGAGTATACAAGGGGCACCTGGGTGGCTCAGTGGGTTAAGCCTCTGCCTTCGGCTCAGGTCGTGATCTCGGGGTCCTGGGATCGAGCCCCACATCAGGCTCTCTGCTCTGCGGGGAGCCTGCTTCCTCCTCTCTCTCTCTGCCTACTCATGATCTCTATCAAGTGAATAAATAATAAAAATCTTTAAAAAATTGTTTAAAAAAAAAGAATAGTGTATACAATACATATAGCATATGAAATATGTGTTAACTGACACGTATGTTCTTGGTAAGGCTTCCAGTAAACAGGAGGCTGTTAGTATTAAGTTTTGGGGGAGCCAAAAGTTATGCTCTTCAACCACACAGGACGGTCAGCGCCCCTAAGCTTTACAATGTGCAGAGGTCGGCTGTGTTCTCCTTTTATTTGACCCAATATCCTTTCCCATGCCACTGCCCACCTTTTCCACTTTTATATCATTGCCTGAATAAATCCTCCTACCTATATGTCAAGACTCAGCACAGATGCCCCCTTCTCCATGAAGCCTTCCCTGCTCTCCTGTCCTTCATGGAAGGTTCTATGTACTCCCAGTGGTGGCTTCTACCAAGGCCTCTATTCCTTTCCTTTGTTCTTTGTATTCAGTCCCTCACTAGACTGAGTTCCTCACTGAAGGCAAGAGTGTGTGCTGAGCTCAGGGAGTTGAACCTGGAGTAGAACCTGGAACCTCTTTGTTGAGTGGAATATGTTTTTCAGTGAAATTTTGACTAGAGAGTTTAACTTGTGCATGTCAAGTAATGTCTGTTTGCAGGAACGTGTGGGGGAAGGCATGCTGGCAAACATGAGGTTGCAGCCTGGAATTTACTGCAGATTTTCAAATCAGAACAGGGCCTCAGATGTTGCTGGCATCATTGAAGATAAAGCCAGTGAAGTGACAGAGGGGTTTGGAATAGAACTGGGTTATGGAAGTTTAGAATTCAGGGTGCCTGGATGGCTCAGTTGGTGGGGCAGCTGCCTTCAGCTCAGGCCATGATCCCAGAGTCCTGGGATTGAGTCCCTCATCGGGCTCTCAGCTCTGCAGGAAGTCTGCTTCTCCCTTTGACCTTCTCTGCTCTCATGCTCTCTCTCTCAAATAAATAAATAAAATGTTAAAAAAAGAAGAAGTTTAGAATTCAGTATCTTGGAAGGAGATGAAATTCAATATGGAAAGTCAGAGACTGTAGAATTCTTGTTCATTTGAACGCCAGCTCTGTGATGGGTTGAATTGTGTCCTCCCCAAAGATGTTGACGTTCTAATTCCAGCACCTGTGATTGTGACCTTATTTGGAAATGGGGTCTTTGCAGATGATCAAGTTAAGGTGAGGTCATTAGGGTGGGTTCTGATCCAATATGATTGGGGTCCTTATAAAAAGGCAGAATTCGAACACAGAAACAGATAGACACAGAGGAAAGACGATGTGAGAAGCCAGGAGAAGGTCATCAACCAACCAATGAATGCCCAAGGCTGCCGGAAAACTAGGAGAACAGAGTAGAACAGATTTTCCCCTCCCAGCCCTGGGAGGGAACCCACCCTGCCAATACAGGGTCTCAACTTTCTCACCTCCAGGACTGTGAGAGAATAAATTTCTGTTGCATAAGCTATCCAGCTGTGGTGCTTTGCTCCTGACAATGGTGGGGAACTAGTACTAACTGCTCCACGTAAACTCTAAATTACCTGAAGACAGGGACTTGTGGTCCTTCATCCCCAAATCTCTAGCAGCTGGCATACCCACGAAATGTTTGCAGAAATCTCGAGCTGCCTTCTCAAACCGAGCTTTCTTTGGACTTTAAGTTGGAGGGTAGGAGCTAAAAAGGATAGAAAAATGAGAGGCTGGAATTGGTATGCATCCGAATTTTGCC
Organism: Martes martes; assembly: GCF_963455335.1. Classification (NCBI taxonomy): domain Eukaryota; kingdom Metazoa; phylum Chordata; class Mammalia; order Carnivora; family Mustelidae; genus Martes; species Martes martes. The sequence goes on from NC_137893.1 coordinate 133,109,331, forward strand.
CAAGCTTTTACTGTCCCCACTCACCACCACCCCCGCCCCCACTGCACTCCTAAACCATGATGTCTCCTTCTCCGTATGCATGGAGAAAAGACTCCCAGATGCCAAGATCCAGGGCCTTGGTCTTTAAAGTCATCTGCTAAGAGGCATAAGTAAGAACACGATGTCTTCACCCCATGTCCCGCCCCCTCCCTACCCTGGGGTTTAGCTACCCCACAATTTCCTAGGGAACTCTTGTTTCTTATTATTTAAAGGTTAGCTTGAAATTCATTTCTGATGAGAAAAGTAAGAAAACTCTGGAAAGCTGGGCTTGGATAAGTGTTTTACCCTAGGTTCGCTTTTAATTCCAGAATCTTTGAAAACTATAAAACTCGGTGAGGGATTTATGTGGTTCCCTGACCAATACAGATATTTGTAATAATAATAATAATAGAGAAAAATAGCACAACCTCAGATTTTTTTTCCCTTTGCTCAGCTGAAAATTAAACCAGACAGGCAATTGCCATAATATATAATATGTGTCCACAGCATTTATGGCACATTACATATTACATGGTTATTATTCTGCATTTTCATCCAATCATCTTATTAGCTCTGGTATTTTTATGTGGTGAATGACTACAAGCTGAAAGTGAAGCGAGGAAGGCACTGGGGGAGAAATGAAACACAGACTCAGTAAAGCAGGACTCATTAAAATGCGACCACCACCACAGCAGACCTCAGTCGGGGTGTTGACAATGAACTCTGGAAAAATACTAAGGTCCTATGGTGAGAAGGACCATCTGTGATACCATCTTTACCGCGTAACTGAACCTGTGGTTCATTCTACTATCAAACCACAATTATGCCTCCCTCTTCTTTCTCAAGCACCACGGTTAGATAGCTTTTTGAATGCTTTTGTAATGTTCTCTGCACTTAACGGAAAAAAGAAATCAAAAGAGGAGAGTGCCGTGTTAAAATAGAGTTCACGATATCTTTAAATATATTTTTCAGACCCTGGAGAATGCCATTGTGTATATATATTCTGACGTACTATTAAAAGAAAATAAAACCGCCTCATGAAATTCTAAAAATAAACTTGGACCCATTTTTATAACCCATTCAACTGATTTTCTAAGATATGAGTCATTTGTTGCTTTTGGTGTTTGATGTCATTTGCCCGGAGCGGCATTGAATCCTATTTTGGGGCTATGAGCAAAGATATGATGGATTATAATAAATCAGGCTGCTGTTCACAATGTTTTTTTCTAATAGTGTTCTATCTGTTCTTTTCCATTTCTAAATTCCCTAACCTCCTCTGTCTTTTCTTCTGGAGCTAAAGTTTTGTTCTCTTTTATTTCTTTCTCATTTGTTCCAATGTGGCCTCCTCTTCCTTGGAGTTAATGTAAACCACCACCCCTGCAAAGTCCAGAGTTTTCCATCCTAAAGATAATGTAATGTGGCTTAGTCAAGCAGCTCTGAGGGTAAAATTCAACTTCTTACATCATATTCTAAAGAGTAGGGTTTGTAGAAAAAGGCTTTTTCTCCCCCCCAACGTAGGAAAAAATGACCATGTGAAATGTATTAAAACTGAAGGGAGGGGCGCCTGGGTGGCTCAGTGGTTAAAGCCTCTGCCTTCGGCTCAGGTCATGATCCCAGGGTCCTGGGATCGAGCCCCGCATCGGGCTCTCTGCTCAGCAGGGAGCCTGCTTCCTCCTCTCTCTCTGCCTGCCTCTCTCTGCCTACTTGTGTCTGTCAAATAAATAAATAAAATCTTTAAAAAAAAAAAAAAAAACTGAAGGGACTGGGGCACCTGGGTGGCTCAGTTGGTTAAGCAACTGCCTTCGGCTCAGGTCATGATCCTGGAGTCCCAGGATCAAGTCCCACATCAGGCTCTCTGGTCATCAGGGAGCCAGCTTCTCCCTCTGCCCCTCACCCCTTTCATGCTCTATCTCTCTCTCTCAAACAAATAAAATCTTTAAAAAACAAAACAAACAAGCAAAAAAACTGAAGGGGCTAAACTCCCCTTATTAGCACAGTAACTGAGACGTAAGTTGTCATTGATTATAGTTACATGCTCCACCACATATTCTGACTTTGCGATCTATAAAGTACAATGCCTACGTTAGGGCCAATTATATTTGGACCCAATGAAGAGTAGTGAATGAGAAAGCAATATGCTGGAACACGTAGCCTCTTTTTAAATAAAGATTTTATTTATTTATTTATTTGAAAGAGAGAGGGAAAGCATGAGTGAGAGACAACAAGCAAGGGCAACAGCAGGCTCTGGGAGAGGGAGAAGCAGACTCTCCATTGAACAAGGAGCCCAACGTGGGGCTTCATCCCAAGACCTTGGGATCATGACCTGAGCCAAAGGCAGACACTTAACCGACTGAACTACCCAGGAGCCCCAAAATATGTAATTTCTTGTCTATAATTACTAGGTGCGGTGAGTTAGTTAAAATCAGGATGTAGAACCATTTGTTTCTGCTCTGTAGCTTAACATCTAGTTCACAAGGAGGCTTCAAACGTTGAACTGAATCAAAGTGAAGGAGTAAGCCCTTGATCAAAATCAAATATGTAATTGCTTGTTGGAATCAACTTCTCCCTTCCACATGCTTCCCTTGAATTTCAGAAATGATCTGAGGGCAGGACCTGGCCTCCGTGGAGAAGGATTATGAAAAAGTGGACGCAGAGTCAATGGATAGTGAGGAAAAGAGCGGGGAGTCGAAGGGGCTCCTGGCATCTGCAACATTCAGTCTTTCTCCGCAATTTTATGTCTATCATTCCACTGTTCCCCTCCTCTACAAATACAATCAATGTCTCAAGTGGAAACAAAAACAGACAAAGACCAAAAAAAAAAACCAAAAACAAAAACAAAAACAAAAAAACTGGAGCATGTGTTAGCTGATTACTTATCCTTCATCCAACATAGTGTAATATTCTGAAGGTAGAGATCATTGTTTCTTACATCTGGATAGGGCTCAACCATAGTGCTCTGCAGAAGTGTTTGCTGCATTGGAAACATAAAAGAAACAATTAAAAGTAATTGCTGGAAGCTCACTCCTCATTTTACAGTTCTGGGATGTGGCGAATAGTCATAGATTCCTGGCCACATTCTCAGCCACCCAAGCCTGTGTTTCAAGGAAGCATGCTCCTGAAACTTCTGAGAAGTCCTTGTAATCTTCGAGTAACTTGATCCAGAACCAAGGCACTTGACCCCAGTCCTTAGTCTTCTTATCACTTACTGTAAATGTTGACGAAATTACTGACTCTGTGTTCCCTTAGCAAACGGACCTTGTGTCTATACACTGGGTAACGGGGAGGTAAGAAAGCCAGCTAGGCTGCTATGATCAGAACAGCTAATGCGGTCGACCGGAATGGATCTAAGAGAGTCACATTTTGTTGATGTTGCTCTTGATTTATTTATTTATTTATTTTTTGCCAGAAACAGAAATGCATTCTTGGGTATAAGGCAATGTATGGCTGAAAGCCATCAGCTGGATCTCCCAATCATCTCCTCCATAGTGCAATGCTTTATGTTGGAATCTCATGACCTGAATTTTTTCCCCTCATAGGGCAGCCAAGACTCTGTACTCTGCATCAGTAAGGAGTTCCTGGCTGTGCTTAGACACCCCGGTAATTGTGTAGGAGGCAGTAGAATTCAAGCAGGTGGTGTCACATGGGGTCCAAATCTGGACAGAGTCAGAATCAAAGGGACTCCATGCTATGATCCTTCTTGAACACTCTCCCTGTGGGCTATTTGGATATATTTGGGTGATCATAGAACCCCCTAAAGACCAGTTGAATGAGAAGAGCATGGAATTCAGAGATAGCCAGATCTGCTAAAAATTCTGGCTCCCACATTTAACTTCGTGATCTTGAATAAGTTACTTAAAGAGTTTGAACAGTATTTTTCTTGCCTGCAAATGAGAAATGATGCTTATTTTGTAAATTGTTGTTTCAAATTAAATGGCATTATGCAAAAAAGTTTGTATTTTAATTCATGGCATGTAGCAAACAGGAAATAAAAGCCCTTCTGCCCCTTCTCTTCCTACTCTCCTTATACCTCTTATTTTTATTTTGTCTCTATGACTAGGTTAAGTGTGGAAGGCTACACACATCCTACATACAACCAGATGTGAGTCAGGATGCTAGGCCTCCTCCTGGCTCTCGGTGTGTGTGTGTGTGTGTGTGTGCGCGCGCAAACAAGTGTAAGAGCAGGGAAAGGGTTTGGGTGGAGAGGGAAGATGACAGACTTTTTAAGGCTATAGCAGAGGGTCTGAATTCCCCCACTTTTCCCCTTCAATCCCCTGCCCACCACCAGCCAACAACCCTGGAGCACGAAGCTGATGGCATCTTCGGTATGGTTGCTATCTCTCTGCAGGCTCTGAGAGAGAGAGGCAGTATCTTGCTAATGAATGGTTCTGCATCCTCATGAAGACCGCTGTCAAGGTCATGGGCTTCAGAGGGTCAATGGCCTCCAGTCATGCCTCACTTCACCCCAGTCCCCTTCTGAGGAAATTGGGCCACATGGGGGCCATACCCGGTGGGCTTCCTGAGACCCACACGGTACAAGGTCTTTCCTTGGGCCATTTCATTGTTCCAAACAAGAGTCAAGGAATGGTCAAGAGGGACTCCCTAGGAATTAATGATGTAGAACTTGACAGAAGGAAAACAGTATCTTGGGCAAACCAATTGTAAGCAGATCACCAAACGTACAGTGTGAGAAAGAGGTGGACAAATACAAAGCTAGAAGAAGATGGCAGGCATCCTTCCATTCATCCATTTATTTAGTTAGGATTATTTATTCAGTACCTTATTATGTACCAGAGACTGAACTAAACTCTGAGACTATAATGGTAAAAAAATCAGATGTAATGCCTCTCCTCGTGTTGTAGAGTCTGGTGCAGGATCTTAAAGCCTAGATAATTCATGGCTGTGCAACAAATTATCCCCAAATCTAGCAGCTTAAACCACTACTTTATTATGCTCATGGTTCTGCAGCTTAGGAATTTAAATGGGGTACAGGGTTCCATGATGTCTGAGCCTTAGCTGAGCATACTCAGTAGTTGGACATGACTTAATAACCAGGGGCTGAAATTATCTGGAGATGTCTTCACTCACTTGGCTGGCAGTCCTTGCTTAGCTGTCATCTGAGAGCTCTTGCTTGGAACACTTACATGTTCCCCTCCAGTATGACAGTCTTAGGGCAGTTGGACTCCTCGCGTGGTAACTGGCTTTTTCCCCAGAGTAAGTGTCTTGACGGAAACACACAAAAGCTTCAGGTCTTTTTTGATACAGCTTTGGAAACCATGGACCATCACTTCTACCCCATTCCCTTAGCTCCTCAGGACAGCCTGGATCCCGGGGAAGGAGAATTAGGCTCTTCCAACCTCTGCCCCCAACCTCTTGGGAAAGGACAACAAGGTGAAAGCATGTGGGATAGGAGATGTAGGGGTGACCATCTTTTGAAAATACAGTGTCCCTCAAACGCAGTAAAATAAGGGTTATGATGGAAGAGGATAGGTTCACATAGATGGGATCCTAATCTTGACTGGCAGGGTCAATCAATAACTTTTCAAAGGATGGGCCTACCACGTTGAAATTGAGGATCCGTGGAGTTAGCCAAACAAAGACAGTGTTAGTCAGTTCAGGCTGCTGAAAAAAGCCACTCAGTATTGGGAGGCTTAAGTAAGAAACATTCATTTCTCACAGTACCGGGGCTGGAAGTCCAAGATTAGGGTACCACCACAGTCAGGCTACAGTGCAAACCCTTATCCCAGTTCACTTTCTCATAATCTCCCCTGATAGAGAGAGAGGTTTGACTCTCCTCCTCATTTTACAAGGACACTAACTTCATCATGGAGGTTGTGCCCTCATAAACTACTCATCTTCCAAAGGCCCTATCTCCTAATACCACCCTTTGGTGGGGGGTTACAGTTTCAACATATGAATTTGGCAGGGCCGTCACAAGCATGTGGTCCATAACAAAGAGGATCAATATTTTAAGCAAATAGAACAACATGGGAAAAGGCCCAACATCTGGTGAAGACCTAGGCCATTATAGAACTGAAATGATTTCCATATGGCTGCCTTATTAGGTGTGAATGTGGTACCTCATCAGGGAGGGTGGGATGGAGTTGGCGGAGGGAAGCTAGCATGTGCATATGTTGTGTTCCTGCAGGATAAAAAAAGAAATGAAGCTGGAGAGGTCAGCAAGGACCAGAAGGTTCTTGTGAAGGTCCTGGTGAGACATCCTTGGGAATTTGAAAACAGTCAATGAGAGGCAGAAAGAAATATTATTTGTATATAGAAGGACCACTATAAGCAACATAAAAATTAGAACAGAATTCAAATGCGGGCAGCCTTTAATTTTCCAGTATCTAAACTCAGAAAAAGATAAAGATGCTTATCTTGCCCATTTGGAAGAAAGCATATGGAGCTTTTTGTCACCTTTCTTATTATTTTTAAAATTTAAAAGGAAAGTGCTGTTCACTATCCCAGAGAAGCTTACATGAGACCCATGGATTCAGACACTACCCCTCCCCCCAACCCCATCAACATACAGCATTTTTATCACACATTTAAGACTTTCCTGATTCCTATCAAAAGCAGTAGTGCACCTAAAAGATCAGCCTAATGCCTAACGTGAAGCATCATTTATTGCTAGTACAATTTTTCATAAATATGGGGAAAATCTCTTTGAGAGGAAATGAAAATTCCCCAGTCACCATTTTCCTCTCTAGAAAGAATAGAACTTTCCTCAGGAAGGGAAGATGCTGAACAGGAAATGCATCATTATTAAGACACCTTATGATACTGTGGACAATGTGGCAAATGGCTATTTATATGAAACCATTCATTTCCTTCAGTGTGGTTCCCAAGTGTTTGCCTTCTTGGAACAATCATGGGAAATTTCCTAACACAAGAAGGGCTATGATGACATCTCCCCTTATATGTTGCTCGTACTCTAGTCTTGGAAAACGTCCCATTGTCCTCCATGCATTAGATGAATCTAAAATAGGCAAAGAAGTCTAGACAGTGGAAACCATGTATGAGATCTATGTGTTTCCTCCACTATTTAGTATTGTAAAGTGAAAGTCACTCAGTAAGCTCTAGTCTGATGGAAGAAAAATTAGGGAAATACACAAAGGTAATAAATATATATGTCAAGTAACAAGGCTTTGGCTATTTTCCTAGCTAATTACCAGCTACTTGAAGTCTTTTTAAGAAGTAGGTGGGGCAAAAATCATGCATAAATGAAAAAAAATTATGTTTATCACGTTCGAAAGCAGCTAATTTATAACATGTCCCCAACCTTCAAGACTCCACTGTCTGACCAAATTTTGATTATATCCAGCAAGTACTCACTGGGCTCAAGTCTACATAGGACTTTGCCAATCTATGTGATGCCGCACCAATCTTTTTTGTTGTTTACTGCATCACCAAACAACAGACGTGCTATACCTTTTTATTTGAACAGACTTTGGGCCAACTTACTACTGAGTCTTTGTTCTTTCTCCTTGTTTTTCATTTTGTTCTTCCCCACATTTGCTTTGGATACTCTAGGTCATTTGGATTTTCAAGTGAATTTTAAAATCAGCTTTCATTTGTATAAAAAAAAAGTACTCTGGGATTTTGATTGGGATTACATTGATTCTGCAGATCAGTTTGGAGAAAATCGCTATCTTAATATTGAGTCCTCTGATTTACAAAGCCTATATCTCCATTTATTTCATTCCTTTCAATTTCTCTCAGCATGGTTTCATAGTTTTCAGGTTACTTCCTTTGACAGATGTGTCTTTAAGTAATGGGAATTTTTATGCTATTGTAAATGTCCTTGTTTTTTAAATTTTTAAAATCGAGTCAATATTTTATTCATAAGGAAAAAAGTAGAAGACAAAACAGAATTGAAAATCCTGACACAGAAGTGATCTATATGAACATTTCTTATATATGATAATTGAAAATCCTGACACAGATCTTTGGGAATATGAAAATTTCTTGGTTCTTTAAATTTTCAATTGTTCATTGTTAGTTCATAGAAATACAATTGCTTTTGTCTATTGATCTTGTATCCTAAAATTTTGTTCAACTAACTCATTGATTCTAGTAACTTTCGTGTAGATTACACTGAATTTTCTATATAGCTATTCATGTTGCCTGCAAATAAAGTTTTTATTCCTTTTCAAAATGATGTATTTTATTTCTTTCTCTTGTCTTATTACACTGCTTAGAACCTCCAGTGTAAGTGGTGAGAGCAAACATTATTGTCTTTTTCTTCACATTGAGGAAAGCAGTCGGTCTTTTACCATTAAGTTTCATGTTAGTTGTAGGTTAGTAGATGTCCTTTATTGGGTTGAGGAAGTTCCCTTCTATTCTTTTTTTTTTTTTTTTAAGATTTTATTTATTTATTTGACAGAGAGAGATCACAAGTAGGCAGAGAGGCAGGCAGAGAGAGAGGAAAGGAAGCAGGCTCCCTGCTGAGCAGAGAGCCTGATGCGATGTGGGGCTCAATCCCAGGACCCTGAGATCATGACCTGGGCCGAAGGCAGAGGCTTAACCCACTGAGCCACCCAGGTGCCCCGAGTTCCTTCTATTCTTAATTTGCAAAGAGGTTTTACCAGGAACAGCTGTTGGATTCGTCAAACTTTCTACCTCTGTGGAGATGATTATGGGGTTTTTCTTTTTTAGGTTGGTGAATTACGTTGGTAGTATTTAAAATGCTAAGCCAACTTTACATTCCTGATCTAAATCTCACTTGCTCATGATATGCTTTTTAATTTTTTGTTAGATTTGGTTTGTTAAATGTTTTTCGAAGAATTCTTACATTTAAGTTTATGGGAAATATTGATCCATAGTTTTCTTGTCTCGTAGTGTTTTTATCAAAGTAATTTCAGCTTCATGGAATGAGTTAGGAAGTATTATCTCCTCTTTAATTTCTAGAAAACTTTGTGTACAATTAGTATTATTTCTTTTGCAGCTGTTTGGTAGAATTCACCAATGAAGCTATCTAGGCCCGGAATAGTCTTTGTAATTACAAATTTAAGTTCTTTTGTACATGTAGGGATATCCAGGTCTATTTCTTCTTTCTAAAAAAGATTTATTTATTTACTTATTTATTTACTTACTTACTTACTTATGGGGGAGGGGCGGAGGGAAAGAAGAGAGAGGATCTCTAGCAGACTCTCCTCTGAGCGCAGAGCCCAGTGCAGCACTCAGTATCACGACCCTGAGATCATGACCTGAGCCAAAACCAAGAGCTGGACACTTAACCCACTGAGCCACCCAGGTGTTCCCTATTTCTTCTTTTCTTATTGACATATAACATTGTATTAGTTTTGGGTGTAAGCATAGTGATTATACACATATATAATATATGATATAGTAATACAATATATTGTGTCATACATATAATATCATATATATTATACCTGAATTATATTGTCATATAAAATGCTAAATGACTTCCACAGTAAATTTAGTTAGCATCTATCACCACACAGTTATAATTTTTTTTTGTGATGAGAACTTCCAAGATATACTCCCTTAGCAACTTTCAAACGCATGCTAGCGTTAACTAGAGTCACCAGACTGTACATTACATCCCAGGACTTATTTTAAGTTTGTACCTTTTGACCACTTTCACCCATTTTTCCATGTGCTCTACCCCATGCCTCATGAATCATACGTTTTTTCAGTACCACTTGTGAGAATGGGAGCTCTTCCCCGCCTGTGTGAGCTCAGGTACTATTTTCTCTAATCACTCTCATCGCTCATTCTCTAGCTTCAGATGGTTTTGTCACACTCATAGGATTATTACTCAGTGACTGTTGGTGGAGAACCTTCTGCAGATCTCCGGATTTCCCGCTGTGTGCAGCTCTCCTCTCCTCAGCATTCTGTCCTGCGACCTTTGTCTGTCTTGATCTCCTGAGACTCTCAGCTCCATGCTCTCGAATCAGAATCTAGCAGGCTCCCCTTAAACCCTCCCTCGTAGTGACACAGCCTGGAATGACAGTTTTCTCACGGCCGCAAGCTCCGGCAGTTACAGGACTCCACTTTTTTTGCTTCTCTTCAGTCGGGATCACTGTCCTCTGTTACCTGATGTCCCGTGTTGTTTGTTTTTGTTTTTCTTTTCCTCAGACAGGAGAATAAATCCAGGCCCTGTTACTCCATTTTGACCCAAAGCCGAATTTCTCCTCCTGTTAAGCCATGGCTAGAGTGGCTTTTTCTATCACTTTACCTGAACCTAATCCTAACAATCACAGAGAAGTGTTGGCAGTTCGATAGAGAATTCGTAAACTAGAAAATTCTGAAGAAATTATTCAGAAGGTAACACAGAGAAAACAAGAAATGGAAAAATAAAAACAGGGGTGCCTGGGTGGCTCAGTGGGTTAAGCCTCTACCTTCGGCTCAGGTCATGATCTCAGGGTTCTGGGATCGAGCCCCACATCGGGCTCTCGGCTCAGTGAGGAGCCTGCTTCTCCCTTTCCCTCTGTCTGCCTGCCTCTCTGCCTACTTGTGATCTCTCTCTCTGTCAAATAAACAAATTAATTAATTAAAAATAATAATAACTAACTAAATAAATAAATAAAGACAAAAAAGAGATACAGGAGACATGGAGGTAGTATGAGGAACTATAAAATATTTGTTACATGCCACTCTTTCCTCTTGGGATTAGTTTCCTTCCAACTAATGTACCTTCTTTTTTTTTTTCATTCTCTCAGTGATGGAAAAGTCCATGAGTTGTAAACTGTCAGACTTGATTTGTTTGAAATTGTCTTGATTTCACCTTACTCTTGAATAATAATAGAGCGAGATAGAACCTTCCAGGTTGACAACCATTTTCTCCCATTACTTAAAGGCATTATGCTGCTGTTTTTTTGGTCTCTTGTAATGCTAATGAGAATTCTCCCTTTAGTTTAATTGCTGTTCCTTTGTAGGTAATCTACCTTTTATTCTGATTGCTTTTAAATTTTTCTTTTGTTTTTAGTACCCCCGCTGCTTGCTACTGACCATGTGTCAGAAATTTCCTTCCATTTAAAGACTGAATAATATTTCCTCACAGGTACAAACCCCATTTTGTTGAAATTCTTAATGATTTTTAACAAAGATTCCTGCATTTTCATGTTGTACTGGCTCTGCACATTATGTAACTGGCCCTGTCTTTATTCTGTCACACGGGAGTGTTATTTGAAACACTGTAAGAGAATATAATATAGGAGAAATTAATAGTGCATGCTTTACAAGATGGTTTTAATAGTCCAGGAGAAAATCACCCGGTGGGTTAAACCCTTCATGGATATACCGAGTGTGCCCACCCTGGACCCCAGCCCCCAGAGGGGGGCTTTCTTTTTCAAACTACCAGAATGTGAATCTTCATCTCCCCTTTGGAGAAACGCACCCTCTACTCATTGGTATCAGGAATGTCCTAGAATCAGTCCCCTTCCCCTTCCTGGTAGTATAATACGCAAACATGCTTTATTCTTACTCTTTCTGGGTCATGTCATAGGTAACTATTGTCTCAGGAGAGATATGAAGTTTCACAAACATCACAACCAAGATCAGTGTTAAGGATGAGAAACATTTCTTTAATGACAAGGTAGTGTGTTCTGACTGCTCCCCGAGGGGATGGCGATAGATATTATTATGCGCTGAAGTGACTGGCTGCCCTTTGTCTCCTTCCTAATTCCAGAACTTGACCAGAGGCCCATAGCACGTTAAGAAAGTGAGTCCTTGTATATGTAACTTTTTCAAACAATAGAACCATTTGCTCTTGATGTCTTTCCTCTGGCCACACAAAGAGCTAGTGGAAGCTTTGACACAGGGTTTTTCTGTACCTTAGACTGATCACATTTGTAAGCAGAATATATTTACGAAAACGTGAATCATAACTAAAATATCTTTCTAATTTAAAGCAATTCCGGGGCGCCTGAGTGGCTCAGTCATTAAGTGTCTGCCTTGGGCTCAGCTCAGATCTCAAGGTCTTGGGATCGAGCCCCGCATCCGGCTCCCTGCTCAGTGGGAAGGCTGCTTCTCCCTGCCCCACTCCCCCTGCCTGTGTTCCCTTTCTCACTGTCTCTCTGTCAAATAAATAAAAATAAAAAATGAAAGAAAGAAAGAAATAAAGAAAGAGAAAGAAAGAAAGAAAGAAAGAGAAAGAAAGAAAGAAAGAAAGAAAGAAAGAAAGAAAGAAAGAAAGAAAGAAAACAAGCAATTCCCAGGGTAAGAGGATAGGATACTGCTGGTGTGTGTGTGTGTGTGTGTGTGTGTGTGTGTGTGTTGGGGGGAGAGAGTACGGCTCATAACATGGGTTTAGAATGAAGGAGAGAATATGACATTAAATTGGATGACAAAATAATCCTTAGAGATAAGTCTATTAGGTAGCTGGAATTCTAAGTATAAATGGAAGAGGTCAGACCTCACTATAATAAAAATGCCACTTTGGCTTCATGATTAAAGCTAGAGTTTTTGATCCGGCTGTCAAAGACCCTGTAAATAAATTTTTTAAAGACTTTATTTATTTATTTGACAGAGAGAAAGAGAGAGACAGCACAAGCAGGCAGAGCAGGAGGCAGAGGGAGACGGAGCAGGGAGCCCAGTGTGGGGCTAGATCTCAGACCCTGGGATCATGACCTGAGCTGAAGGCAGATACTTAACCAACCAAGCCACCCAGGTACCCCAGATCCTGCAAATATTTTAAAAGCATTTTGGTCTATTTAAGAAATTGTCTGGAGCTGAGCTGACCAGCATGAGGGCAACTAGTCACAGGTGGCTTTGGGCACTTGAAATGTGCTGTGAAGTATAAATTTGACCCTTGAGTTTGAAGATTTAGTATGAAAAAAGAAAGCTACCTATCTCACTAATATTAATAATGATAGTGTTTTGTACATAATGGGTTAAATAATATAGTATTTAAGTGTACTTTATCTGCTTCTTTTTGCCTTTTATTTTTTATTTTTTTGAAGATTTTATTTATTTATTTGACAGAGGGAAAGAGATCACAAGTAGGCAGAGAGGCAGGCAGAGAGAGAGGAGGAAGCAGGCTCCCTGCTGAGCACAGAGTCCAATGCGGGGCTCGATCCCAGAAGCCCAGGATCATGACCTGAGCCGAAGACAGAGGCTTAACCCACTGAGCCACCCAGGCGCCCTTTTTTTTTGCCTTTTTAAACTGATTTATTGATCTATTTGAGAAAGAGAGATTGGGGGGGGGGGCAGAGGGAGAGAGAATCTCAAGCAGACCCCCTGCTGCACATGAGCCAGACGTGGGGCTCGATCTCACCACCCTGAGATCATGACCTGAGCTGAAACTAAGAGTCAGACACTTAAGCGACTAAGCACCCAGGTGCCCCTCAGTTTTCTTTTTCAGTGGGGTTACTAGAACATTTAAAAGAGCATGTGGGACTTACATTAGAGAGCACTGGTCTAGAACCCACGTAGTTTCTGATACGAACCCACTTAGTCTGGGACCTTTGGTATTCTCAGATTCACTCTCATCCTGAAGACTCATCCCATTCTGTCCTCATAACTTTGGTCTCAGACACGTCGTCTGCTGGTCAGTGATCCCCGTCCATGTCCCAGCACCACCCGCTCTGTATCTCTCTGCAAGGTGTCTTCTCTGTGTGTGCTTCGGGGAACGGGAGAATTGTTTTACTTCCGTGAGGAAAATACCCAAACTGATATTCCAAGGTGGGTATTTTCCTCATTGAAATTTAGAAGAAAGTGAATAGAGGAATGAATTACCAACTTTGGCAGAAATTTTCTTTCCAATATCAATGAGTCTGTCAACCATACCATGAAGACATACATGACTGAAAGCCACTGATGTCTTCCTCACTGTTTTAGCCAGAGCAGAAACTACTCATGACGTCAGAGAGTCCACTTGTGCAAAAGTAGGATTTTGCTAGGCTTTATTCTCCATCAAGCAGCTAACTTAGAGTGTGAGAAGTACACAGGAAATGCTATGCACAGCGTACTCAGAGGAGACTTATTTCATGGATATACAATTGTTTTGGCGGCTAGAAGTTTAAGGGCAGAGGAGAGAGAAAGGAAGAGGGGAGGCAAAAACTTGTAGGATTTCATTACTTAATACATGTTAAGAATATACTGTATGCATTAACTTTTCTTTTATTTTAAAAGATTTTATTTATTTATTTGAGAGAGAGAGAGAGAGAGAGAGAGAAAGCACAGGCAGGGGGAGCGGCAGAGGGAGAGGGAGAAGCAGGCTCCCCACTGAGCAAGGAGCCTGATGTGGGGCTCGATCTCAGGACCCTGGGACCCTGACCTGAGCCGAAGGCACAGGCTTAACCGACTGAGCCATCCAGGCACCCCTAACTTTTCATTTTTTGAACAAAATGTTTCCATGTTGATAGTTGGCTAATAACCTGAGTAATACATGTAATTTTATAATATTTTGAATATTTTACAATTCATTTGATGTTATATTGAGCAAAAGATATATAAAAAGATAGTTAGCTAACTCATTTTTATTTGTATTATATTTAATGAAGTTAAAATGTTGAATTTATAATTTGAGCTTATAATAAATATATCTTGTTATATCCCAAAATTTTGGATTCATACTTTTCTATAGCCCTATAATTTAAACATAAAGACTTATTTAGGATTTTTTTTAAGTTTGATGTGCCTAAGGGTACTATTCTGTTAAATTTTTTCCCCCATGCTAATTATTTAGAAACTTTTGAAAGCATCTTAAATTTGCTTTTAATTTTTTTACTTGTATGATACAAAATACTTTGATACTCCTTTGAAATACATGTAATAGGTAACAATACTAACATTTTCCTGGAAACTGCTTTTCTTGTGTAGTTACTTTATTGTGTCTGGGAGCAGTCATGAATTTTTCTGGATATTGTCCAAATCTCTTTACCAGTGTTTAACATTATAATAGGAGTCAAATCTTTTTTTCCACTGTAATTTCAGCTCTTGAATGTACTCCAGATTTTGTGTGGTACAGTTTGTCTTTGCAAAGAAGAACATTGGTCGTGTGCCTCCCCACCCTGCAGAAGGTTAATATTAGGAATTATAATATGTAAGTGAAATATGGAAGCCTATTTCCTGACCTCACTCATGGCCTATGCCTGAAATAACTACTGAGTAAAAAATAATGTTACATTTATTTTAATGCCTCTACAGTAAATTGTGATCATGGTGTGAATGGTGAATGAACAGCTTTATTTCTCCTAGATGAAATGCTGCTTACTTGAGTGTACCTAATGCACCTTTAATATTGAACCAGCACTGGTGATTATTATGAAATGCAATCTAAACTTTAATATCCTATTTATATCTAGCTCTAGCATAACTGAACTTGTAATAGTAGCACATGCTGATAGCTGCTTACTGCTAACACCTTTAATTTTCTATCTCAGGACTTTCGTTGTGGCCACTGGAGCATTAACGTTCTGCCTAGCTGGCGGCTGAGCCACAGTGCCAGAAAATTCAAACCTCAAGAAGAAGCTTACCACCAATGTCAGACAAGGAGTTAATGGATAAATCTCACAGGTTTGTCACCCCTTCGTTTAATATTGAGGCATAAAGCATATTCTCCCCCAGCACTCTACAGACTTTATCACCCGGTAATATTGTGGAAAATTCATGTTCTGACTCAGTGTATTTGGGATGGAGCTTGGGATGATGGGAATGACCCACTTTGAGTAGGAAGTGTTACACAGTCCCCCAGAATTCCTTAGTGTAATTAAGTTCCATTTGCCCTCAGTGGAGGTTGCTTGATTATTCTTTTTTCTTTTCCATTTTATTTTATTTTATTTTATTTTATTTTATTTTATTTTATTTCCTTTCAGTGTTCCAACATTCATTGTTTATGCACCACACCCAGTTCTCCATGTAATATGTGTCCTCCTCCATGATACCTACCACCAGGCTCACCTAACCCCCATCCCTCTCCCCTCCAAAACCCTCAGTTTGTTTCTCAGAGTCCACAGTCTCTCATGGTTTGTCTCCCCCTCCAATTTCCCCCAACTCACTTTACTTCCCTTCTCTGTTTTTAAATTATCCCTTCCCTTACCAATGTTTGCTATTTGCATTGGATCCTTATCTTAGGGCTGCCTCCAAGGGTCCTCAAACTAATAATATGCTACATATACATACATGTATATCTTCCTATCTTGATACCTATTTCTATCTTGATATTTAAATCTAAGTAGATTTGTTCTATGATCCATCTATGATCAATCGATCGATCAATGGATCTATCTCGAACACAGCAACACAGTGCAGTCTCTTAAATCCAGGCAGTGGAAGAGCTAGAAAAGAAAGGAGAAAGACATCCAGGAGAGGCTGGAAAGGGAAAGTTGGTGGTCATCTGTTAAATTGACTCTTTCTCTCTCCTGATGTAGTTATGGGAAAGATTTGATATCGTGGAACTCTCGTTAAAGGAGGGATGAGGCAGTGAGCTGTGGCCGCATAGAAGATGCCTTTCCAGAATTCCACAGCGTGATAGCCATTCTCCTCAGGAACGTGGGCAAAGACCTTTTGCCTGATTCTATTATTTGGGATATACACTGTCCAGAGGGTTGGTCATGGGGGTCATGGAAAGAAGGTAGGTCAAATGTTAATCTTAGAAAGGACATGAAAACAGCAAAAGCAGAGAGACTCTGGGAGGCAAGAAGGCGATGCCACATTTCCGGGCTTGTGGGCCAGCTCTGCAAAGAAGAGGAAAATTAATGAACGGGATTTGCTGATGTTCACCAGGATTCTTGAATGACTTGGTATGACAGATACAATGTGTGCTACTTACATAGTAGAAATGTAACTTAGAGCTAAAACTCTGGACTTCTCAACTCAAATCCCAACTCTGCCAGTTCCGAGTTTTGCCACCTTCCCATTTTATTCCATTTCTTCATGCATCAGTTTTCCCATCTAAAGGCTGAGGACAGGGATGCCTGGGTGGCTCAGTTGGTTAAGCGGCTGCCTTCAGCTCAGGTCATGATCCCAGCGTCCTGGGATCGAGTCCCACATTGGGCTCCTTGCTCGGCGGGGAGCCTGCTTCTCCCTCTGTCTCTGCCTGCCACTCTGTCTGTGTGTGCTCACTTGCTCTCTCTCTCTCTAACAAATAAATAATTAAAAAAATTTTTTTAAAGGCTGAGGACAATAATGCTCATTTCATAGCGTTGTGGTGAAAATTAAATGAGATGTTGTGTGTAAAGTAATTGTGATACTATAAGCAGCAGAGAAGAGAGCCTTCCTAATATATTAATTATTCCCATGCATGGTGGGGAGGTGGTGGGTGGTCATTTCATTTGATTGAGGCATTGTGTACACACATACGTGTATGCGTTTAATATCGTAGTCATAGAAAATCGCTGGAGGAATAATCCCCTTTGGTGATGTGACCCGATCTCAGTTATGACAGCCGAGCAATCCCACCACTGTTTTTAGCTGTGCATGGCATCCCTCCTGTGAAGTCTTCCCTTGAGCAAAGCAAACACCTGTTCTTGGTGAAACGCAAAAGGGAAACTTGATGTAAGGCTCTTGGTTCCCCTTCTTGTGAAGCTTGGCGACCCCCACTAAAATAGTTCCTGGCAAGGCCACTTTCAGTTTCTCAAGCTTGGCAGAGAACCAGTGATCCGAGCGAGGCCTGTTAGGGCAAAGTGCCACTGTCTTTGAGTCTTCTTTGGGGGCTTAAAGAAAGGCAGAATCTCTTTGACTTTGCCATCAAGATCCACCCTTCCCACCCGATGGGCTCACCGTTTGCTGTGGCTTCTCTCCAGGCCCCTGATGGGTTAATATTCTGGAAGCAACATTTTGGAAGGCCAAGGACAGGTCAGTTCTGAGGATCGTGCAAAAGAGCACATTGTCATTTTACTAAGTTGTTTGATTCCGGTGGCTCTTTCATCTCATTTTTTTGAAAGCAACTTCCCCTCCTTAACTGAGTTCTGCCCCAGCCTCTTAATGGGTCAAAAAAGGTGGATGCTAATGGAAATCACAGATGTGGCCCAGCCTCCCCAGCAGCAGTCTGGTCAGAGGTCATTTGGCCCCTTTCCAGTAACAGGTGGCACTCAGTCCTCAGAGAACCTTCTACTTTTCGAAACATGGTTCGAATCAAGAGACATTTACAGTAAAACGGGGTCACTTTGCATTTCATTTTCTGTAAAGCCAACGACAAGCTATTTGACAGCTGCCCTTTTGAAATAAGCTTGTAGTGGTGGGTGTCATGCGTATCAGGAACAAAATTTCAACTCTTTGAACAGTGTGACTTGGTATTGTTTCGAATTACATTTCAGTGTACAACCCCGTGGAATGTACCCCCCTGCCCCACACACAGTGTCTCTCATACACATTGGGAAGTTTATGGACAGTCAGAAAGCGAAGCATAAAGAATGTATGCTAATGTCTAAATGAAGGAATAGCTCTTAGTAAAACAGATTCTCATTTTCACTTTTCTACTGTTAGGAAGGATAATCAATTGTTAGTTAATTAATACGTTGGCCTTGAAGGTGGCTGGTCCCCATTCATGTGGAAGCAATGTGTGTCCTCCCCTCTCCTTCCTCCCAACTCGAAAAATAAAAGATACGCAGTTCACACATACTTGCGAAGCTCAAAGAATTCATTTCATTTTGAAAGAATTGATAGGCAGCAATTTTAACCTAAAGGACTCATATTGAAATCATTGATCACAAATATCGAAATAGGTCCTAACTAACTAAAATAGTCAACCATTCCTTTCTTGGGCTAATTGTCCAGGTTCCAAAACATGGACCCGACATTCACATGCCCTGCAAAAACCTGGGCACAGATACACAGAGACCCTGGGAGGGGGCGTAGAGCTCCAGGGATGCCATCAGAAATAGAAACATTACGTCTGACCATCATGGGATCTAACCCGCCTGCCCTATAAGGAAGATTTTTCATTCTCCTCCTTCTTCTCCCCTATGTAAAGGGATTCAACAACCGTGACCACCTAGGGATACACACATGCATTTTCTCCACACATACCTTTAATTCAAGAGCCCTATTTGTAGCTCCCCTAGGAAAGAATCAAAGGCCAAAGGTGGGTGGTCAAGACCCACCCTTGGATTGTGAAACACAGAACAGCTGCGGCGTGTCACCGAGATGGGCTGCTGACAGGGAAACACATTGACGATTTCATTCGACTTCTTAGATCAGTGACAACAGAACACCCTCCCCCTTATTGGGGGCCACCATGGTGGTTTGATTGAAGTAGTTGATTTGATTGAAGTCAGTATTTAATTTTTTTAAATGGGGGGGTAAAATACACGTAACGTGAAATTAACTCTCTTGACCATCTTTAAGTTCAGCTCAGTTGTGTTAAGTACTTTCATATGGTTGTGTAACCCATCTCCAGAGCTCTCTTTATCTGGTAAAACTGAAAATCTGTACTCATTTAAGCAATAACATCCCATTTCCAATCTCCCCCAGGCCCTGGAAACCACCATACTACTTTCTGTCTCTGTCAATTTGACTAATGTGGCTATTTCATGTAAGTAGCATCATACTTACATAGAATATTCATCCTTTGGGGACTGATTTATTTCACTTAGCACAATGTCCTTAAAGCTCTACCATGCCGTGCATGTGTCAGAATTTCCTTCCTTTTTTCGGGCTGAATAATGTTCCATTGTGTGGATCGATCACATTTTGTTTATCCATTCATCTGTGGATGAACCCTTGGATTGTTTCTCTCTTTTGGCTATCATGAATAATGCTACGATAAACATGGGTCTATGAAATCAGTATTTTCATTTACAACACTACAGGGCTCATCTTCCATTTCATGATTACTCTATTATCTGATCCTCAAGTCATGTATTTTGTAGAGAGTGTAAAATTGTTCTGATTCAGGGAGGCCTTTTGACCCATCATACTCACTGATGTAACTGAGTGGGGTTAGGGAACCTAGGGGCATAGAGAAGGAATGAAACTAACTGATTGATACATCTATCTCAATTTTAATATCTGCCTCCCTAGCACTAAATTTCAATCATCAAAACTATTCCAGCTAAGATATATCCAATGAGAAATATCATCCAAGAGTTTTACCCTTAACTGACTGTAGTCATGGCTTATACTGGAAAAGTGCTCAAAATGTTTCAGGCACCATTGTTAGCTATCATGCTATCAGCATACCTGTTGTACTAATGGGACAATGAGTCCAAAAGGGACTAGGCATCTTGCTGAGTGGTACATAGGTCCTCGGGGCCATTATGGGGATGCAGGTAATTCTGGTCCAGAGTTCATGCACCACCGTACCCCCCTGTAACTCACGTATGGATGAATATGGATAGATAGATGTATGTGGGGGGGGGGGCGGTAACTAAGTGTTACTTTTTGACAACCAACAATGAGAGAAGACACTGAGAACTTCAATGGAAAATTGCTAGAAAATGGTGCAACAGTGTATGATCTGAAGTACTCTGGTTTGGTAATTGAGCACAGCTAGTTAGAATCTCAACGCTCCCACTAGCTGTCTGATGACACGGACCGATTATTTTATCCTTTTGGCTTCAGTTTCCTCTCTAAAAATGGAGATAATAATAATACCTACTTAACTTCGTTGTGAACACTAAAGGAAATGATGTCTGTAATATAATTAGCTCCTGGAAGGTACTCAACAAATGTTAGTTCTCTTAACTCTTTTGAAGCAAGGGACAAAGGTGATCTCAAAAAACAGATATGTGTTTTTCTAAGGATATGCACTGCAGACACACGTGCATTCTAAACACATTCTGATTTTTGTGTACTAGAGCACTCAAGAATTACATTGCCTCCTCTCTCTGTCGCATTCTGTTAGAGTCTAATCAGAAATATAAAAGACTTGCCATGTTGAAAGCGAATAGTAGGTCCTGATAAAATCAACTCTGTTTTTACTTCTAGTGGGGAAGGAGCTCCAAATACCACCACTTTGGACATTTGTCATAAATCAGCCTTTCATGCCAGTGCAGGAAATGCTGCCTCCCAGTCTTGACTCAAGGCCATTGTTGTGCAATCACGTCTTGACAGTGACAGAGTCAATTTTGCCTCTTTCCTTGATTGAATGTTTGAAACGGTATAACAATTTGAATAATAGAAAGGATGATAAATTCTCTATTTTACTGATGAAAATTACTCACATGGAATCTTATATATTATTTGTCTACTAAGTTGGATTGTTTGAAAAATGACCCATCTGAGATCAGTTGATTCAATAATCATCACCCGTCATAGAATTTTGTTGTGCGAGAAAGATTTTCTTGCATTGCCCAATACTCTGCTTTGAAGATAAACACAGTAAGGCACCGAGGGGACCAATGAGAGATGTATACAAATCCAGGTCTGCCAACTCTCAAAAGAAAGACTTTCCTGACAGCAGAGGAGTTTCTTCATAGAGACTGAAAGACAGCATATGTCTCTATGTGGACATATGTATTTAATACCTTTACGTATGTATTTAAAACAAATACAGAGTTTACATTGTTTCTCATTATCCTCTTTCTTTTCCTTGTATTGTTCTCCTTTGAGCAATATGTTTTCATTGTATGATTATCAAGGACTGATTGCTGTTAAGTCCAATACCAAATGAATGACAAGTTTAAATAAGTTTAAGAAGTTTGGCAACTGTCTGTAAGAGAGATTCAGTTCTACCATTTGCGCACTAAATGTCATCTACCTTGCTGGAGGTTCCAGCCTACTGGTAGAGAAGAACATTTGATTGGGTTCAAAATGCAGGAATGGAAATGTGGGGGTTTTTTAAAGACTATTATTTTAGGACCGTTTAAGGTTCACTGAACAATTGAGAGGAAGGTACAGAGGTACCCCACACGTGCACAGCCTCCCCCATTATCACCATCCCCCACGACGTGCTCCATTTGTTACAACTGATGAACCTCTATGGACGCATCCTCACCTGGAGTCCATAGTTGAACTTTGGTCACACACATTCTATGGGTGTGGACAAAGGACATGTGAATATATGATGTATGACGACAATGAAGTTGTTTCCCTGGAAACATCCTCACCTGGAGTCCATAGTTGAACTTTGGTCGCACACATTCTATGGGTGTGGACAAAGGACATGTGAATATATGATGTATGACGACAATGAAGTGTGGGTTGTTTCCCCTCATTGCTCTCTTCGGGTTTATTGCCTCAGGAGACAAAGAGCAGGTCTGGCACCCAGTTAAGCTGCATGGAGGGCTAGTGGCTTCCTAGACTCAAGAGTTAGCTGGAAAGACTACCATTTTGTAGAGTTGGATCAACTCTTCCGACTTTTAAGATGTGGTTACCAGCTCTGTTGTGTGTGTGTGTTGTGGTGGTTTATGCTTTCTGATGTCTTTTCTTGAACAAGTAGGGTCCTCCTTGGGGATGGGTGATAGGCCTCCTGCCAACACATGGTAGATTACATTTTCCCCTTAGTCCAGCTCTGCTTACAACTGAGCTATTGAACTATTAAACTATTCATTACCACACCGAATGAGATTAGAGCATGGTCTCCTTGCTGAGATGAAACCAAGCATGAAATAGGGTGGTAACTGGTTAAGAAGCTAAAATGAATTTTGGTTCAAGGTGAGAATTCACAGGCCTTGGCTCATTGAGCCATGTTTCCCATGCTTACATATCTGTGAAACAGCTGCTATAAATTGAAACTCTTGAGAAGTTTTCTCAGCAAAATTGAAGATTAAAAAAAATAAAACAACCAACCTCTCCCTCCCCCCCTCTTCTTTTGACAGAGCATCTGCCACATTCCTCACAGCCGCCTTTCCTTCTTGGCTTGAGCGCCCTGTGACAGGTTGCTCACTGCCGCAAGCCACACTACTCAGACCCAAGCACTTGTCTTGGTCAAAGGCATCCTCAGTTAGGGGGAACCCTGCATGCCTAAGGGTCTACTTCTTGACCCTTGAAACTTGGCAGGCACTCTGGACAAGGATTTTTAGAAATAATATTTAAAAGAGGAAATGTATACTTTCGCAGCTGGATCACCGAACTTGAAGCTCATGAGCCTTACTCCTATAATTTATAGATCAGTTTAGTTCCTCGTTTGTATCATTCTTTTGCCTTTGACCTCTCATTTTGCTCTATTTTCCACTTGGTTGTCTTCCTTCTGTCTGTGTATATGTCTGTTTTTTTCCTCAGTATCTCATGTCAGTATTTCTCCCTGGGAGAATTTTCAATGTTTCTCCTTTTACTTTTTTATTTTATTTGTGCCTTTTCCCTTAATTTTAGTGACTATTTATTATGCAGCTACTTTAGGCTGAGGAATGGGCTAAGGTACTTAGAGAATATAATGAAATCCTTTGCCTATCAAGAAAATTAACTTCTCTATAAAATCTAGCATGTCTCCCTTAATTAACTGTAATAGAAAACCAAGTTATTTTTCCTGGTTTTGTCTTATTGTTCTTCCTAGTCAACTGAAAAAAAGCAAGCTGAATATATTTTTTATTGTAAGGAACAAAAAATATCATCTAAGTGGGTTTTTGGTTTTTTTTTTAGCCTTTCTATGGGACCCAATTGATTTTCTGCCTCTTACATCAATGAACCTTGACTGTAAAAAAAAAAAAAAAAGGAAAGAAAGAAAAGAACAAAAAATCTTCACCCTGAATTACTCCCCTTTCTTCAGCATAAGGAGAATGTTAAGAATAAGGGCCAGATGCTCCAGAAACCCTCTTGGTTTATCTGCCTTATCAGTGAGCAATGTCATAGGGTTGGCTTATGTTCAGACACCCAGTGGTCTTTCAGATAGTTAAGTGTATAAACCAGTGGTCCTCAAGCTTCAACCTGCATTGGAATCACCTGCAGAGTTTACTAAACCATCCATTTCTGGGTCCCCCCTTCAGAGTGTCTGATTCAGCAGATCTGGGGTGGAACCTAAGAATTTGCTTTTCTAACAACTTTCAGAGTGGTGCTGATGCTGCTGGCTTGGGGATCACATCTTGAGGACCACTGTATTAAATTGAATTTCAAATGGTTAAGAGACTATTGTACCAGTAGGGGGTTGGTGGCAGGTCTATCTGTGTGTATTTTCAGTTTTTTGGTTCAGAATAGTTAACTTTAAAATAAACCTTTATTATTAGTTTTAGTCAAGTTTACTCCTAGATATTTTATTTTTTTGTTAAGTTGACGATTGTGAATGGGATTTTTCCCCCTAATTTCTCTTTCTGCTACTTTATTACTAGTACACAGAAATGCAATGATTTCCATATATTGCTTTTGTATCCTGTAACTTTACTAAATTCATTTATCCATTCATGTAGATTTTGATGAAGTCTTTAGGGTTTTCTAAATAGGGATCATGTCATCTACAAGTAGTAAAGGCTTTACTCCTTTACCAATTTGGATGTCTTTTATTTCTTTTTCTTGTCTGATAACTGTGGCTAGGATTCCAGTACCATGTTGCATAAAAGTGGTGAGAAGGGGCATCCTTGTCTTATTCCTGATCTTAGAGGGAAAGCTCTCAGTTTTTCTCCATTGAGTACCCGATATCAGCTGTTTCTAGTAGATGGTCTTTATTATGTTGAGGTACGTTCCCTCTAAACCAACTTTGTGGAGAGTTTTTATCATGAATGGGAGTTGTGAAAATAAACCTTTAAATAAAAATATTATTGAATACATTGTTCTTATTTAAATGTTTTTCTATAAGTAAAGAATATGATGATTCTCACCAGAGTCAGAACTTTCAGCCCTGGTATGGATCCAAAGGGCAAGAGGACAACGCTTTTCATTAGTGCTGCCTAGTGTTTGCATGCTTCTTTCCAACTGGGTCATGCTCTGCTATGCAGATTTTAGGTCAACTCAGACAATATTTTTCAAAGCAAAGGAGCAAAAGCACAAGCGTGACTCAGATTATAAAATGTTGATTTAAAAGACCTCCTGCTTTTACGTTTGTTTGTTTTTTTTTTTAATTTAAAGAAATCTAATCCCCTCAAAGTGTCTTACTGTGTTGCTCCCCGAAATCATGTCTGTTTGGGGTTCAGGTTCAACATTAAGATCATGATTAAAAGGAAAAGGAGGGACGCCTGGGTGGCTCAGTTGGTTGGGCCGCTGCCTTCGGCTCGGGTCATGATCCCACTGGGATCGAGTCCTGCATCAGGCTCCTTGCTAAGCGGGGAGCCTGCTTCTCTCGCTGCCTCTGCCTGCCTCTCTGCCTGCTTGTGTGCGCGCTCTCTCTCTCTCTCTGGCAATAAATAAATAAATAAATGGAAAAGGAAAATGGCCCCCTTAAAAGTCAGAGTTTCTCTTAGACCCAGGGGGGAACCAGCCCACTGTTGTGGGCATGGGCATACATCCCCGTACACACAGGCGTGGCGTGTGCCCATCTCGGCCAAGGGCACATGTACCCTCTGACCCTACCTGACTCACGAAACCTTCTAGTGCTTTAGTCTTTAAGATTCCTGAGGATCAGCTTGGCAGTTAGGCTAGGGACACAGGAAGAATTATAGAACTTACCAACTCCTAGAAATTATGTTTAAGTGTTATTTATTAACTCAAACTTCCAGACAACAGTTTTTATTAACTTGTTGATTTCCAGTGCACCCCAGGAATAGCAAATATATTGCAGTGGTTCTCAAAGGAGAACCTCTTTGGTTTTCTGAGACAAACTGTAAGCTCTTACAATACATCTCCTTTGAACCATTAAAAAAAATTCTATATGAGTTCTGGGACTGTTTCATTTACAAATATTATGCCATCCTTTTTATTTGTTCAGCAGATGTACCATCAGACCCCAATGTAGCAGTGCGGAGAACACTTCTTTTCAACTTGTTTAATCTGCCTATGTGTAAATTGGTAATTGTCAGAACTGGAAAGATCCTGGCATATACACCTGCCTGGAAGAGAAGGGATTTTTAATGTTACAACATAGCATTAAAACACAAATCTATTTCAAAAGAAGGAAGGAAGGGAGGGAGGGAGGGAGGAAGGGGCAAATTAAATGTTTTATTTCTTATTAGAAGGAACAAAAGGAAAATCTAAGCGTTTTTTGTTTGTTTTTTAACACCTTTATATGTTATCTGGCTAATTTTCCACCTTTTCTATCAATGGCTGAGAAAAAAAAAAATTCTCCATCCCTGCATTACTCTGCTTCTTTGGCATGAGAAAAATGTTCAGAATAAGGCTCCGGTGCTCTAGAAACCTCATTGGTTTACCCGTCTTATCAGTAAACAAGGCCATTATGGTTAGGAAGGATGTCCCAACAGTAAGGATTCCAAAGTATCCTCGTGATTTTCCCAAGACACAAACATCACAGGTCACACCATCTGTTGTCGTCTTTGGTCATTTGAAGAACCTCAATTTCCTGGGGACATGGACAGAGAGAGACCCTGGAGATAATCAAACTCATCAAGAAATGATTTACGTGTCCCAGAACCAGGCTAACCCAGAATAAAGTGAGTCTTGATGTCCCTGTTGACTATTTGTAACCTGTCTCAATACATGGCATGTAATTGGCATGGTACACACAGTTTATTTTTGATGATTAAGTGAAGCAATTTGGGGGTGGTCGATGATATGTGTTCACAGATGGAGCTGATTTCTCCCGGGGAGATATCCCACTGGATCACATATTAAGGAGCAACCCAGTACCCATTTCTTTCTTTCTTTCTTTCTTTCTTTCTTTCTTTCTTTCTTTCTTTCTTTCTTTTTTTTAAAGATATTTATTTATTTTTCAGAGAGTGTGTGAGAGAGAGAGAGCATGAGCAGGGGGAGGCAGGCAGGGAGCCCAATGTGGGACTCCATCCCGGACCCTGGGATCATGACTTGAGCCGAAGGCAGATGCCCAACAGACTGAGCCACCCAGGCGTCCCCCAGTGCCCATTTCTATACAATTGTGGCTTTACTAAACCTCAGTCTGCCTTCCCAGTCACTAGAAGCTAAAGACACAGGAAACATTTTTCATTTTCTTTTTCTCTCTACATGGTTTTTCATATACCAGTCTTTGCAAATTTACTGGCTTTCCTTCGCTAATATTAAGAGCAAATGCCCTGGGCGTGGGAAAAGGACAAAAGAGCAATCTGTAAAGAGGACAGAGACAAGGTAGAGAATGACAGACCCAAAGCTCACAGTCAGAGAAAGAGCCCAGCAGCGTGATTTAAGACCTAAAGAAAGATGAGAACAGAATGTCCACAGTGCATGGATCAGAGACCAGGACCTGACGAGCCAGAGTGAGGCATGACCCCCAAAGTCTGAGCCAAAGAAAAGACCAGTCAGTGTCTCACAGAGGTGAGCCATTTGTTATTTATTTATTTGTTCATTTGTTATTTATTTATTTATAAAGATATATATTTATGTATATACACACACATACACACACACACATATATACACATAATATACATAAAACATTATATTTATAGATACAAATATAATACTTTAAAAGCAAAGGCATAAAACTTCAGGGTGTGGTTATCTCCGGTGCAGGCAAATGCTTGTATAGATGAGGAGCGCATATATGATAACCTACTTGTGATGCTCTGGCTCTTAAATCAGGTGGTAGGTTCACAGGTATTCGTTACATTATTAAAATTCAATTAAAAGAGGGACACGCATGGACAGGGTTGATAGTGTGCGATGAATCACGAGTCAAGATGTGAACTTATCAAACTCTATGCCCCTGGGATCTGAAGGTCAAAACTGCTAACGCAGGAACCTGACCCTCGAATTATCTGGTCTGAGTGGCATAAGGCAAAGCCCAGGCATCAGCATCTTGTAAAAGCTTCCCAGTTGATTCTAGGAACGAGACCAGCAGAAGAACACAGAGGAGATTTCCCTGGGGGGTGGGGGCAGCAGGAAAAAAAAAAACAAAAACGGGTCTGGGAAGACTTCACAGAGAGAGTAGCTTTAAGCTGGGCTTCAAACCATGATCGTGATTTTGACAGTGCGCAAGACACTTCTAAAAAGCACAGTGTCCTAAGAGGTATAAGAATTCGCGGCATGTTCAGAGCAACAGAGTAGCATGCGCTAAGGCTACATTGTGCTCCTGAGGCTACATGGAAGTGGGGATGGGGCATGGGTAGGGAAGAAATGAAGGTGGAAAAAATAGATTGGGAGCAAATCACACATCCTGCCTGTACTATGTGAGAAATTTGAATTTTGGTGCAGGCAGTGGAAAATCATTAACACTTTTTAAATGAGGAAGTGATTTTTTTTTAAAAAGATATCTGTATTTTAGAAATGTAATTTGTGAAAATGCATGGCGGAAAAAGCACTGTAAAAAGAAAAAGAAAACAGTGCCTTTGTTAGGAGGCTATCTAGTAGACGAGATCAGAAACAGAGTCTGATTTTTAAAAGTGGCAATGAGAATAAGTCATGGGTTTGAGATACATTCTGTAGAAAGAATTTGCTGGACTAAGAAAGAAAGAGGAAATGAAGATGATACCCATTCTTCTAGCTCGGCAGACTAAGTGGTGGTATTGTATTGTGCAAGCTAGGGAATAAGGAGATGAATCCAGTTGGCGAGTGTTGAGTTGGAGGTGTCTAGAGTAAAGTGACCCGTAGTGCATGGGGCTGGAGGTCAGGCTAAAAGTCCAGGCGGGGATGCTGTCTTGGAAGTAAACAGTGACTAAGAGGGGCCCAAGGAGAGTTTCGAGTAAGTTGGCAGTGGTTGAGATTCCAGGAACCACCAGCGGAGGGGGAGGGGCTCATAAAAGAGAAAGATGGAGGAAAGAATTATCAGAGATGTAGGGAACAAAAGAAAATTTCAGAAATAGCCAGCCAGCGCAGTCAAGGGAGAAAAGCTACAGAAAGAAGGAGGGGATCAAAAAGGAAAGTGAGTTGGCCCCCGTAGTGGGACATTGAAGACCTTGAAGAGCCTTCTAGCTCAGCTAAGGAAATGCTTCAATGTCCTGTGTTGTAGGGTGGGCGAGATTTAAATGAGTAGGGAAGCAAATGGGACTTTCCAATGGGAAACACAGTCAAGAGATAGAATTGGAAGGAGGCAGGTCCCAGAGGAGGGGCCGGAGAGTGGGTGTGAACACAAAAGGTTGTGGTCATAATCATTGAAACACATATAGGAAAAGAAAAGAGATTAAAGTACACAAGGAAGGATGATAGCGGCAATGTGAAGAAGTTGGCTGGGTTAAGGGAGATACTTTTTCTTTCTTGATATTTTTGCGTTGTTGTTTTACAATATTTTTCTTAAATTTTTTTACCTTATGACTATATTGGAAGATGAAGTTTATTAGCCATGCGAAGGGTTAGCCTTGGAAATGAGTAGATATCTCTTCTAAGGTAGGGAGAAAGCCGGTAAGAATTCTCTACAGTTATTGATTTTGGAAGCCAAGGAAAGAGAATTTAGGAAGTTCATCTCAGATGGTTGTTGTGAAGATTTCCTCCCTTTCCAAGTAGAAGTAATACACCACCACCAACAACCACCACCCCCCCATCATGTTCCCTTTGCCCTATACATCTACCCACTCTTTCACCTACATGGTTCGACTGTGTTCCCTTCTCCTTCTGTGTACCTCCCTCTAGTCCCCTCTAAGCCCATCCAGGACAGAGATCATGCCTGATCTATCTTGTATTCCTAAAACTCTGCACAATTCCTACTTCATAGCAGGTGTTCAATAAATTGTTAGGTAAAACCCTGCACAGAGGAGACAGGGATGTTTTATCCCATGACTTTAAGCCCAGCCTTAGCAGCAATAAGGTAATTGATGCTGGCACACCCTTGTAAGAAAAAAACAATCCGAGTGGAGGCTTTCAAAGAGATGTGAGTTACCAAGCAAGTTTCCTAAGACCGCTCTCAGGCACTGGTGAGCGCAGAGCCGGAAACCAGGGAGCCTATAGCCCTCCCTTCCCCTGAGAGATATTCTTCAGTGTGTCAAAGTCAGAGATGCATGAGCCATGACTGCCCCTCCCCCCCATCACCTGGCACAGGAACAACGAAACACCCCCTCTGCTGGCAGAAGGTCATGGTCCAAGATTACAGGTAAAGCAAAGGTCACAGGCCCATGGTCCTGGAGGAGGCCAACTGGCTTTACCATATCAGGTGATTTCTCCAACTCCCTTGGCCACGTCTTTTGTTTTGTAGCAGTTCAGTCAAGGGTTTTACTGGAGTAGACAAGCATGAAATGAATTTTCCAGAGAAGTTTCCGAAGTGGGGGAAAGTTCATGGCTCAGAAGCACTGGTGGGTAATGAAACAGGCCAGTGAGCTTCTGTTTTTCTTTATAAAGAGAGCTCTCCAGGTTCTCAAATCTGAATCAAAAACTTGAGCTGTAGCCTCGACTCGAAGCCCATCTTATCCTCTGACTCTGCTGCTGCAAATTTATTCTACGCCTCTTCTAAATTGCCGCCAGTGGCTTATGCAGGTTCCGCTGGGATATTGTCTGGAACACACACGGGCTGCCCTCCTTTTGCTCGGAAGGCTCTTGGTGTGTGATTCCTCTCCAGCCCAGGTCACGGTGACCCAAAGGAACTCACTGAGAGCAAATTTGTGAAGGGTGCTTGCCTTAACCAGCTGGTAACCACACGTTATTAATCTTAGACTGTTGTTTATTACCAGGAACTCATTTTTCATTTATTTAAAACCAATGCACAGTCTTAAGCATAAAGAAAGAAAATGGGAACGAAACTGGCCATCCCTTTCTGCTTTGGGCATTACCTACTGAGCCATTGTCTTTGAAATACAAGCACACACAAACCAATGTGAGGTTCCCAGACTAGGAGAAAAAATAAAATAAAATAAAATTAGAAATACAGCTTTCTAAAATAAACAAGTGAAAATACTTGGATTCAACCTAATTCTATTTGCTGATTCTTCATCTGCTGGTTCTAAACCCGGGTACCACCATCTGACCTTGACTAAGTCATTTAATAAGTCCCTGAGACTCGATTATCTCTAAATTAGAATAATAATACCTATTGGGAAGGGTTGGTATAAGAATTATGTATGGAAAGCATGGAACACAGGACACTCGGTAAATGTCTGTTGCCATTCCCTTCTAACTGCCTCTTGGAATTTCTTCTTTATCTCTATTAAAATTACCACTGTCAAAAGATAGATCTTTGATTGATTACATCTTACAAGCTTAGTGTAGAAACAGCATCATGGTATGACTCTCAGCTTACCTTCTTGGAACCCAACTTGCCTGATGCCACCAAGAGTGTCCCTTCCTAAAATGACACCCTTGCCGGAGGTTTCCAAGAGCTTCTTCCTGCTCACTCATGCTGCTCCGGGAGTTCAAAACCCTGCAGCCTCATTGCATTCATTTCTTTGGACTGCACGAAATATCCCTGTGCTTCAACTGGGGTACTCTTTGAAGATTTTTCCTGGGGACAGGGAAGTCTAACTTACTTTTCCCTCTCTTGTTTGTTTGCTTCTGGGTATGTGCCTCTCTTCACGCTCTCTCCTCTGTGCTCCTCTTTCTTCATCAAAATCCTGATTTAAAAGAAGACTTAACAGAAGTTCAATCCCTTCTGTAAAGTGATTCCCAGCTTCTCTGGGCCACAGACCATTAGCCTTTCTGAGCTGTGATTGCCCATGTTGTCCTAACAATGGCTGCACAATTTTTAGGGCTGAAACACACTGCACCATACGGAAACCCAGAATAAATGGTAAATACATACTGACCATTATTTTCTTGATGGCACACAACCCAAGAGGCTGTGTTCCAATGGTCAAGCTGGCTCAGGCATGGCACCTTGTCAACAAGCCCTGCCTTTCTTTTTCTTGCCCTTCTTTTGTTTTTCTTTCTTCCAATAAAAAGAAATTTGCATTGGATTTTTTATCTTGATCTGCCAGGTTTTGTATTCAATTTATCATTTTTTCCCCAAAGCATTTGAGAGGAACTTCTTTGCTTTTTTCTAGAATGCTGAATGTGGTATTTCAACCTGACCTTGGGTTTTTGCAGTCATTTCAACAAGTCAGGATTTGCAGTTGCTGAGCCCTGTGCTTGAAACAACACACCTGTTAGTGGCAACTTTGTTTTATTTTTTACTTTAGAATTACACACATGAAAACGTTACAGTGTGTACAAAACACAGATGGTTTGTAATCCATTTCCATTATGAGCTCATAGCATTCCATCAGTGTTTTATAGATACAGTTTCGTATCTTCAGGTATTGTTGCAATGGATTCCAAGTCAGCATCTTTATTTTGTAATTCTTGGACTAGGAAGAGTTAGCAAGCCACAGTCTTGGGACTGATGTATCTGCAAATAAACAAAAAGGTTAATCTTGTAGCAGTTCTAGAATTTCAATAGTTGAAAATTCCATACAAAGCTCTCATAGCTATGTCCATTGTCTAAATTCAGGTAGAATAAAATTCACGAAAGGGACAGAAAATAGAAAAGATTAGATTTTGCTAGCGAAAGTCTGCGCTCATAACTCAAACTTCGTTATTCACCATCATTAAGGGATATACTGCTTAAAGGCTAAGACATAAAAGCTAGGAGCTCCCTCCCACCCTCTTTGAACATAACTTGAAAATGAAAGGTGTGCTTTACTCCCCCGCCAGATATTTTATCAAAGAGTAGACTGGCAGGCAATCAGGGAAAAAAAAAAAAAAAAAGTAAAGTCTTGAATACTCTAAAAACTCATTCATTCATTCAACAAATCCTTCTTGAATGTCTATGGCAGGAAGGCATTGTTCTAGGCAGTAGTGATACAGCCGTGGAACAAGCCCTACTCTTAGGGACTCACATTCTTCCGGGAGATGAATTGACAACAAATGAGAACACAAACAAGCCTGTAATTACAACTTGTAGTGAGGGCTTTCCTGGGCAAGAACTGGGTGTGGTGATGATAGGGAACACTTCCTTTGAACAAAGTCATCAGGGAGGTTTGATCTAAGGGGCTAACGGGGTAACCTATAAATTAAGAGCTGACAAAGAAGAAGGAGCCAGCTATGCGAAGGGATAAAAGAGAAAGTATGTACAAGGATCCTGGGGTGGAAAGCGTTAACGACATGTTGGCAAGAAGACAGGCAACATGGCTTGGAGAGAAGAGGAGGGAGAAATGGTATAAGGTGACAAAGAGTTAGGTAGGGGCCAAGTCAACTGGAATCTTGTAAATTGGGGAAAGAGGTTCATTTTATTCTAAGTGCTTTTGGAAAGGGGATACCTGGATGGTTTTAAGCACGGACACGACATGATCTGATTTATATTTTTAAAATGTCTCCCTGGTTGCTGTGTGGTCATGGATCGTGGCAGGGGAAATGGAAGGAGGGAGACAGTCAGAGGCCATTGTAATCCTCCGAGTACGTGGTGGTGGTGGTTTGCATTAACATGATAGCAATGAAGACGGAATGAGGGGATGGATTTGAGATATACATTGAAGATAAAGCTCCCAGACTCGCTCATGGAATAGAAGAGAAAAATCAAAGCTTGAGCTCTTGGCTGGGGAGAGATGCCATTACCTAAGATTGGGAGGTCTGGAGGGGTGGGGGGGCGGTGCAATTTGAAGGGTAGAAGAAAATTCAGTTGATATTTGAGACACGTATTAGAGAGCCAGAGGGAGATAATAA
This sequence comes from Martes martes, assembly GCF_963455335.1. Classification (NCBI taxonomy): domain Eukaryota; kingdom Metazoa; phylum Chordata; class Mammalia; order Carnivora; family Mustelidae; genus Martes; species Martes martes. The sequence goes on from NC_137893.1 coordinate 133,142,745, forward strand.
ACACCAAGTCGGATATCTCGTCTGGAGCTCAGGAGAGAGTTTAGGACGAGAAGGAGGATCTGGGAACCATGGCATCTTGGCCGTCACAAGACATAGGACAAGACAGTTTCTTTAGAGAGACTATGTAGGTGGAGAAGAGGACTTAGAACTATCCTCTGGGGGCCGTCCCACGTGTCCGAGCTCAAGCTGAAAGGAGAATCCACCAGAGAAGACATAAAGAAGGCCAGGGAGGTAGGAGGAGAACCTGGTGAATAAAGAGAAGTGGAAGCTTCCAGTGAAGTGAAACAGCCTCCTTAAAAGCTACGGAGCGAGGCTTCCTTGAGAGGAGCACCCAGCGAAGAGTCTTGGATTTGGCAACATGGGAGTTGCTCAGAAAGAATCCGAGGGGGTGAATGAAGATGTGGACACCATGAAGGGGGCTCTGTAGAGAATTTTGCCTCTAAAAGGAGGAGAGAGATAAGACAGAGGCTGGAAAAGGACGTGGGGTCAAAGAAGGAGCTCGTATGTCTTGTTTAGTGTTAAGCGGGGGGACAGCAATGTGACAGGTGTGCTGAGGGGAAGGGTCCAGTAGGGCTGCAAGCCTGATGATGATTACAGAAGTGAGGCCAGCCCTCAGGAGGGCCGAACCCCCAGAAAGGTTCAGGCTTGATACTTGTATTCAAAGACAAATCTTTTGGCTTCTGCAATAAAATATAAAATCTGAATAGACGGGCATTATGAAGACATACATAAACAGAATACAGAAAGAAACAATTTGTTTTCTGTAATCCCTAAAATCACAGAGTAGGGATATAAAGAAACATCTTTCACACTCGGACTGATAACTGTGTGGCTTCATTTTCTGTTTCCCTACTTATTACTTGGAACCACTCTTAATCAGGCAGGAATCTAAAACTCGTTAAAGAATTTTCAAAGCTTAATCCAGCTTAAGGGTGGAAACACATTCCTTACCCCGGACCCTCTCCCACCTTGGGGAATGTCTGAAAGTAAAACAACTTTATTTTCACAGAGGAAGTGGCTCTCAGTTTAGAGAATGATTTAAGATGAAGTTCCTGAGCTGAGGAAACAGACACCCTAAAAAGAAAATGTCAATAAAATGAAAGGAAGAAGGAATATGTATTTAGAACAATTATTGAAAAACTCCTGACAAATTAAAAATGTAGTTTAAACAGCATGATTCCGTCATGCAAATAAGAGGGAGACTTAGATCAAGGAAGGTCCCATCGGGCCATTAGGACAATACATAGAAGGAAATGTATCGTATGGGGACCAAAGAGTACCCAGAAAATTGTACATTTCTGCTGCAGTTTAGTTCAGTGAATAGGAAACTTGACATTCTCTTGAAGCATGACTATCAGGTTGAAATGGACTTGAAAATAAGACACTGCTACAAAAAATGGATTGACTACATTGTAGTTATTAAAAATGAACAGGTGAAAAAAATGGGTCAATAATGACACTATTGTTTCCATGTCCATCTCTGATCTCTCTCCATCCTTCTACCACCACCAGAATATCCCTCTTCTTAAACCTGTGATTTGAACCCCATTTGCGAGCCTAAGGCATTTGAGGAGCAAGTTCCCAAAGACTAGCGCATGAGGGTGGTGGGTTAAATGCAGATTTTTTTTTAATTTTTTTTTAAAAAATGCAGATTTTAAAGAAAGCTTCAAATTTCTTATCTTGGGCAAGCAACTTCACCTTGAGCTAAGTAAATAACCTCTGCATTCGTACCCATTTTTAAAGATTTATCATTCTATGATTTTTCAGCAGTGACCTTATAGCTGTCAAGGTCATTGATTTAAAATGAACAGTTGAATGGGTTAAATGGGTGATGGGGATGAAGGAGAGCACTTGTGGTGATGAACACTGGGTCATGTATGGAAGTGTTGAATCACTATTTGTACTCCTGACACTAATATTACACTATATGTTAACTAACAGGAATTTAAATAAAAACCTTAAAAAAATAAGATAAAATGAACAGTTGGATTCCATGTTAATGCATCATTGCCTTTAATTAGGAGGTTTCAGACATTTTAAATAGGAGCTTTAGAATTAATTCGTTGTTTCAACTGAAGAGTTCAATAATGCCTAGGTAGGAAAGAAGACACATTCTAAGACTCCCATATAATTTATTTTTAAACCAGACAACACGCTAATACTAATTTGAATTTTTAAAAATGAGCTTATTTCTTCACCCTTAGCTTTTTTTGGTTTTTGCCATGCATACACAGATAGATGTCACTGAAAAACAAATAAAGGAGAGAAGGAAGGATGGGGAAGGAAGAAGAGAGGGAGGGAAGAAAGGAAGGAAGGGAGGGAGGAAAGAAAGTAGGAGGAAGCCTTTTCTCATCAGTTATATAGAATATATTAGTTGTCCCAACAAATTTAAAATCCCAAAATTAGAGTTCCCTTTAGCAAGTCGCTCTTTATAAAAATTATCAGCCAATATTCACCAGGAGTTTACGTGAGATAAAATGAATATATAACTTCGTCACCTTAGCTTCAAGGACACTCAATGTTTGCCTGGTCAACCACAGAGTAAAAAGTGGTGGCCGGGCCACAAGTCCCTGAAGTGAGAGGCGTCTGTAAGTAAATGTTTTCCTTACTGGCAGCCTCAAACTCCTTAGATTCCGAGAGCCTTCCAGCCTCAGTATTTCTTCCTCTTTGCCTCTGAAAGATCACCTCTCTCAGAGGCCAGGATAAAGTTCCAGCAACATGAACAAATATGTCACTTAAGAATCTTGCTTTACAACTTGTTAGTTTGCTGGATATGTGGCATGCCAGTAACTATGGCTGTGCAGTAAGTTACCCCCAAATGTGGTGGCACCAAGCCATCATTTATTATGCTCGTGAATTCTGCTGGGGAGGAATGTGTCCAGAGAACAGTGGGGACAGATTGCCTCTGCTTCACGATGTCTGGGCTTCAGCTGGAAGAATCTGAAGGCTTGTTCATGCAGCTTGCTTGGAGGTTGGTGCTGGCTGGTTGCCATGGACATAGATGGAGCTGTTGGTTCAAACACCCACATGTGGCCTCTCCTTTTGGCGTGAGTTCCAAAACATGGTTTCCAACATGGCGGTGGGGGTCCAAAGGCGAGTGTCCTCGGAGAAAGGGGGCGGGAAGGAGAAGAAGAGAGAGAAAAAGAGAGACAAACAGAGACAGAAAAAGAAACAAAGGGAAAGATAGAAAGAGAGGAAGGGAGAGTGAGAGGGGAGGGACAGAGAAAGCCAAGGCAGAAGCCATATGTATTTTATGATCTTGTCTAGGAAGTCACTCAACTTGGCTTCCAAGGCATTTTGTTCATTAGCAACCAGGCACTAAACCCTGTCCATATCCTTCACCTCTCATTGGAGCAGTGTCCATGTCACATTATAAGTAGAGCATGTGGGATGAGATATATATTTTGTGTGGCCATCTTGGAAAAGTACGATCTGCAAACATGGGCAATCCATATTTGAACTAGTTAATGGGCTTGTTCCAACTGCATCTAGATGGCTTTACTCTTCTCTGTCTATACAGTAAAAGATGTTTCATTGTTCCTGTTTCTCAGGGACAAAAGGACAAATTCTTCTCATCGAAGTAGACTGAATCTGGAATTAGCCCATCACCTCTTACCTTCGAATTTTCTGTGCGAAAAATCTGTCCTGAAATTATAGTGAACTTTAACAGATTGCCTGGATATTAAAGGACACCGTTTCAGGAAAACCAAGAAGCTGTGATGAAAACTAATACTTTCATCAAATGTTTCAGAATATTTTTAGGGCTTTATTCAGAGATCTCAATTCTATATTTTGATGTGTAAAATATATACTAATTTAATGATATAGATAATTAGGACTTGTTTTATTGTTGTTTTTTTTTTTTTACACAGTTCTTAGGAAATCTGAGGTACAAATTTTTACTCATGTAAGATTAAATTTCAGAATACGGCAAAGAATAGTATCATGATTTAATTAAGAGGATAATGTTATGGGTTGAATAGTGTCCCCTCCAAAGAGATATGTTGAAATCTTTTCCCCAGGACCTTAGAATGGGATCCTTTTTGGAAATAGGGGTATTGCAGTTATAGTTCGTTAAAAATGAGGCCATATGGGAATAGGGTGGCCCCAGTACGACTGGTGTTATTATAAAAGGGCAGAGACACAGAAGCATGGCCATGTGAAGAACAGATATAATGGGGGAATGTCATGTGGAGGCGGAGCTTACAGTGATCTACCTACAAGCCAAGGCATGCCTGGGATGACCAGAAGTGGAAGAGACAAGAAAGGATCCTTCCTCAGAGGTTTTGGGGGAAGCGTTACCCTGACGTTACCCTTGATGTTGGACTGCTATCCTCAAGAACAGGGTGACAATGAATTTCTATCGTTTTAAGCCACCCGGTCTGTGTGCTTTGTTACAACAACTCTAGAAAACTGACACAGAGAGAAAGTACGTCTCTATTTCTTCTTCTAATAAAAAAGACTAATGTATTTCTAGCTCCCTTGGGGTCTGGACTTTAGTTATTTCTTGTATCTTGGGAAAAATCACAATATTATCATTTAATGCTTGCTACGTCTGTGACAGGTTTTGTTACTTTCTCCCAGTGGCGTGAATATTTATGTCCTCGTAGCCACCATGTTTGCTTTTGAGGAATCATTACCATGGCTTTTTCCTTCATGGTATCTTTCCCAATCTTTCCAACAGGAAGTAGTCCCTCTCTTCCCTAAATTTCCATAGCGCCTTGTCTGTGCCTTATGTGGCATTTTTTACTTGTCCTCATGTGCATACAGTTATCTGTATTAGTGACGTCTTCCTTATTGGGTAAACCGCTGGATGGGAGAGTTAAGGCTTTTAGATCTTAGCATTTCCCTTTGCACTTAACACAGTGCCTTGTCATTAGTAAGTGTTGAGTAAATACCTACACACTGGCTGAAAAGTTTTATGAGATTTTAAGAGATGAAAGTATCTGTCCCAGAGCAAAACTTATAGGGTATTTTGGATCAGAAGGTTATAATGCAAGCCTTTTCCACAAGAGTCATTGTTTTACATGGCCATGGGTACTGCTGACACTGGGTTTCCCGTGAGTGGAGCTCTTAAATCTTTGCAATGAAGCATCCTCTTTTCCTACTCAGGCCTTTCATTAAGACCAGGTTATGTCTTTCACTACACACCCGGAAAGTATGAGGAAGATAAGGTAGCAGAATGCTTAAGAGCATAGACTCTGGTGCTGACAGCTTGGGTTCTCCAGTACTCCCACTGAGACCTCTCTTAAAAGAGTCTACTACAGTCAGCAGAGCCCCCAACATCTGCTGGGACTACTGCAGTAGGCCATTCATGCTCGATGAGGGACTCTTCCAACTATGACGCAAGACTCCTCATCCATCGGCCTGTTTGAGACTTTGTCAGTGGTCAGAGGCTTTTCCTACCCAGTACCTCCTTCCTTCCCTTCTTTCACAGATATCACACTGGCATCTTGGGCTGGAGCCTTTCCTGCTCACTCCTTCTGCTTCTTCCCCCTTTGTCCTTCACAGGTGTATCTCCAGTAAACCTCATGCACATCTAATCTCACCTTGGTATTTACTCCCCTGAGGATGCAAATGGATATGGGTTTAAATCCTGGCTCTTATATTTATAACCTCAAGGTGTGACTTTGGCCAAATAGTTTTTATTTCTTGCCTCTGTTTCCTCATTACAAAAATAGAGAAAGAACAGCGCCAACTTCATAGGACAGTGGTAAGGATGAAATCCATTCCTGTGTGTCAAGCACTTAGAACATTGCCCATGTGGTCAGCACTCTGGGTTAGCTCTCATGAATTCTTTGGTCGCTGGGGCTATAAATAGTTGATCGAGGTGTGATGAATGTTAGATCCCCACTAGAAGTAAACATCCTTATTATTTCAATTATCAATGGAAAGGATTACTGACTCTGCGTCATGTATATAACATTAATTTTTCACTCCCCTTGATGGATATTGCTTTGTTCTTAATCCCCAGGTTGCCCTGTGAGTAGCATTCTGAAACTATTTCGGGATAATTTCCTGAATTCCTAAGTGTTTTCATTATTATGAAAAAAAAGAAAAAAACCTCAAAGAAATTATGTTAGTTAAAGTCAAATTCTTGCTTCTGCCTAAACTCACTTGTTCTACTCTTTGGTGAAAAAGAAGAATTGCACTCGTCCTGTTTATGACAGTTGGGAAAAGTAGGCCTCTACTTACTCTTCTCTCCTCTAGACTAAACATTACCAGTTCTCCTAATGCTTTCTTTTTGATCTTCATTTCCAAACTATTTATCACTCGTGTTCTCTTTTCCTGAATGTTCTCCAGAGTTCCAAAAAGTTGAGCCACACATTGGAGAAACGTCTCCAAAGGGGTTTAAGTGAGAGCAAATAGAAGCAGCGAGAACTCTGCTTGCCTTCCCCGAAAGGACTGTGATGAATAAACCCCAGGGAAGGCCGTTTCTTCTTCTAATTTATAACTTCACTCTATTTGGGGGGGGGGGGAGCAGTAGATTAATAAGGAATTAAGTGGAGGGGATTGTTTCTGCATCTGGTTACTGTTAATATAAAAGAAATTCAGTATGAAGAGTTCCCACTTTAAATTGTTACAAGATGCATTTGTTTATCATTGTTAAAAAGCTAATTTGAAAGATTTACTATCAATTAAATCACATATCATTGGCTGGAGACCCCCTAACTAAGAAAACTTCTCAAGGGCCAGAATGTAAATAAAAATGGGCTGTAAAATTTTCTTAAAAAAAAAAAGAAGGTACCAATTAAAAATAGTATTCTATTCTAAAATGCATCCTTTTGGGCAGTGAAACTATTTTATGGTGCCAACGTAAAAGCCTTGATTAGAATGCTGTGTTTGGGATCCTGTTTTTAAGAAAACGCTCACTGCCTTTCGTGTTACTTAGTGGTCCTTATGAATGAAGCCTGGTTTTGTTCCTTCTCCATTGGCTGGAAGCGAAGGTAAGGCAGAGTCTACAAGGCCACCAGAGTGTAGATCTGCAGCATGCCCAGTAGAATAATTACAGATAGTCTGTGTACACCTGGTTGGTAGTCTCAGCTGCCTATGTTGGTCTTTGTCACAAGCCACCAGGTCCACAACACAGCGACTGGCACTGTGTCAATCATGCAGTCAGTGGAGACAAGTCCAGAAGCTTGAATTTCCTCTTTGGAACTGTGGACAAAGCAATGGGGTTTCTGAGACACAGCCTCCAGGCGTTCACCCTTTCTTTTTTGAAGGCGGGATTATGCAGAGATACTGCCCAACAGACTAAGCTCAGCGAGCTACGCCTTGTTCAGATTCAAAAGCTTCACCTTATCTCTCAATAAACTAAAGGGGAGACACCACTCAAAGAGGGAAATCAGAGATTTGGAACACCCTGGTAGATGACAACAACAAGAGGGGAACAGGGGACAGGAAGGCTACAAGACAATGAGTCTTAAGGCTCTAAAACTAACAGGGCTGAGCTTTTAAAAGCTTGTCATCTGAAACCAACAGGGGATGGAGAAAGAAAATTAGTTTGGCATTCTGAGGTCTTAGTGTTACAAGAAAAAGGAAAAAAAGAAAACCTTAAAGGTACACATGCTCAGAGAAAAACAACAGGAACTAAAACTAAAATAAAATGTAATTACAAATCACTTCAACTCCCGCACCACAAATCTCCCAGCTGTCCCAGATTCTCTGGTCAAAGGAGGAGATTTTGGAAGACAGTCAACAAATCAGAATTGTAAACACTAAGGAAAGAATCAGGTCTCCTTGTTAAATTAGGCCTCTTGGTCCAATGTGGTTTCTCATATTTAAAAATCATGCTGAACTCACTTTGGAGTGTCCACAACCAATCATTTTTCCCAATTAGGAACAAAGCAAGGAATGGGAACACAAATGCAAAATAACAAAAAGTCATCACTAAGGTAGCCTGACAATTGTTGGAGTTCATAAGAAGCTGTGAGATCATCCTTTTCTTTCAGGCGATGGACTGCAATACCTCCTTGATACAGAGGGGGAGTAGAATGGCCAGCCAGCAGTCAGGACACACTGTCTCTGTTGGGGCTCTGCTGTGGGATCACCCCACTGGCCTTTGGTTAACCTAGCCATGGCTGACTACAGTCAGCTGTCTATCTCTGGTCCTATCAACCTGACGATAAGACCACATGGGTCTAAGTAAGGTGACCAGTGGCCAAGGACTTCCTTTGGAAGGCCATTGGGAGTTCTGAGTACTTTAAGATTTCACAAAAGTAGGAAATAGATTCAGTAGGCAGCTCGGTAAGCATTCCCAGTATATCTCACCTCTTCCCTTCCATTGACTCTTGGTCATTGACTCTTGGTCAAAAGCCACAGAGTAGTTTGTCTTCCTTACTTTTACTGTCTTACCTTCATTCCCTATGATCCTAATACCTGAAATCCTATGACTTCTGAGCTCATCTTCTATCTTTTAACTGTAATTGAAATTACCTCTCAATTCAATATCCATTTATCTTTTTCTCCTCAAACTTGCTGCTGCATTTACAACCATTGATTGAGTACCTCCACCAGCAAAGCCAGGTACCTTGGCTTCTCTGACTGCATTATTCAGGGGTGGGAGGTGGACAGCAAGCTGTAGGGAAAGTCTTGGAGTCAATGGACCTGGATATGAATCCAGATTTTCCGCACTACTCAACATCTACTTAGCGATGTGCGTGTGAATTCTGTTGTATTTGTGACGATTGTGTAATGGGGAAAATTCCAGATAATACCAGGGATTGGATTTAGATAAATGAGAAAATAAATGTGAAAATCATCAAACCTTACTTCTCATGGTCAATCAGATACCATGATCTACTGATTCCACCCCTGTAATATCTCCCACATGTATTCCTCTTCATCTCTAGTATCCTGGCAGAATCACCCACTACTGCTGACCTAGTTTAGTGGTTCACAAACAGTTCTGAGCAGCTCCGAAATCTCAGGGAGACCCCCAGGGACTTCTGCAGGTGGGAAATAAGAAAGCAGTGTGTCTCCTCATGAGGTCCATTCCTTCCTCCTCAATTTTAAGGAAGTCTGTTCTATTTTTATGTTTCACGGTTTTTTTTCTTTTTATATTTGAAGGAAGTGTTTTCTATGTTATTTAAAAAAAACCCACTGGCCCACATATTGATTTTGTCACATAATTGGTCTATCTTTATAGTACCTCTCTAATAATCTACTTTATAGTCAGCTTTCAGATTATTTCCAACAAAGCACACTTCTGCTCATGCTGTTTTCTATCACCCGGAAATGCAGTACTAGATTTGGTAGCCATCAACCAAAAGTTGACTATTTAAATTAATTTAAATTAAATTAAAATGTAGTTCCTCAGTTGCACCAGCCATATTTCAGAAGGCTATATACCTAGTGGCCACCATTTTGCAACAGCTCATACTTGGAACATTTTCATTCTTGCAGACATTTCTGTTGGACAGAACTCGTCTAGATTGCTAAATAAAAACAGCTGACCTTGACTTAGGACTTAAATCTATCCTTTCAAAGCCAGTCTGGTGCTGTTTTCCTCGATGTAATGCTTCTATTGGACTGAACCATTACTAAACATACATGCCCACTTCTGGTCTTCATGGTCCAGCTTACCCAGCCCCATAGGTTTCCTTCGCTCAATCACTGTATGCTCAAATCCTACTCCCCACTTAGGGACTCTCCTCCATGAAGTCCTTGTAAGCTCCCCAACTCAAAGCAATTTGCTCTTCCTGAGAACTCTCATAGGATATTAAATGATGCCCTCTACTGTCACTTTTCACCATTTCTCCTAGAATTATAATTATCTCTGCATACGCTTCAGTCCTTGAGTTCATAGGTCTTCTTCCAGAAGCTGATTCTGAGACAAGGATTCAAATATAAGTAGTTTAGTTGAAAGGAAATTCCAGAAATCACCAGTAGGGGAGAAGCAAATCAATAAAGAACTCATTAGCAATTCAGATACTACTGTTGGCAACTGGAGCTCGGTCCCATGGGGGAGACCATGTCAAACAAACCACTCGAAGTCAGAGGTTGGAGTGTTTATTCACCAACATCCCTTCCATTTTTTATTTGAGGGTTGCTTCCAGAAGAAATAAATCTTGGGCACGTCCAGCTTGTCTGACATTCAGGCCAAACACACTTGACCGGAAAAGAAAATTCCCTCAAGCAGAGAGCTGTGACGCTCTCAGTAGGAAGTCTGTCTTGTGTAGTAATGGTTGCTGAGGTAGTGTAGGCAGGCCACCAGCTGTGTCCACTGTCACACCCACAAACTGGAAGGTGGGTCCTCGCGGGCTGACGTCATCAGAGTCAGTTTTGTGTGCCTCCCTCAATCACCTAACACGGGCCATTGAGAAAGGGTTGTTCAGTGAACGAATACATTATCCCAAGGGTATTAGGCACTAGAGAAGGGTTCTTAGCGGAATCTGATGGTTTGGATACCTGAGGTCACTCACTCTTAACCCAGATAATCTCTGAACAGACTGATAATTGGGGGGTTTCTATCGGCTTTCACATTAGTACTTATGGACTAAATATTGTGTAAGCATGGGAATTTGCTGAAACAAACTGTGAAGGAGCTCTGGGATTGCTTCAGAAGCTTCCCTGGGCAAAGGAGATTATATCTGGAGAGGAATGCTCAGAGGAGCACCTGTGGTACTTGCCTTTAACCCTGATTTCATCAGCGACAGGGCAGGGTCCATCTTCTGTGTCAATCAGGAGATGTAATGGAATCATGTAAGAGTCGGGAACCTAGGAGGAATGTGTGTATGTGTGTGTGCATGTGTGGTATATGTGGCTGTTTTTGTGATATGTTTGTGGTGTGTGTGTGTGTGTGTGTATGTGGGATGTATGTATGTGTGATATGTTTGTGTATGGTGTGTGTCTATGTATGTATGATGTGACATCTCTGTGTAGTGTATGTATGTGGTATATGTATGTGGTGTATGTGTGATATGTTTGTATGTATGGTGTGTATGTATGTGAGATGTGGTATGTGTGTATGCAGTGTGTGTCTGGGTGTATGTGGCTCTGTGTGATGTGTTTATGTGTGTGCATGTATGTGGGATGTGGTACATGTGTGTATGTGGTTGTGTGTGTGATGTGTTTGTGTGTGTGTACGTAGGAGGTGGCGTGTGTGTGTACGTGGGATGTAGTGCATGTGTGAATGTGGTTATGGGTGTGGTGTGTTTGTGTGTGTGTACGTAGGAGGTGGCGTGTGTGTGTGTGTGGGATGTAGTGCATGTGTGAATGTGGTTGTGTGTATGATGTGTTTGTGTGTGTGTACGTAGGAGGTGGCGTGTGTGTGTATGTGGGATGTAGTGTATGTGTGAATGTGGTTGTGTGTATGATGTGTTTGTGTGTGTGTACGTAGGAGGTGGCGTGTGTGTGTATGTGGGATGTAGTGCATGTGTGAATGTGGTTGTGTGTATGATGTGTTTGTGTGTGTGTACGTAGGAGGTGGCGTGTGTGTGTATGTGGGATGTAGTGCATGTGTGAATGTGGTTGTGTGTGTGATGTGTTTGTGTGTGTGTACGTAGGAGGTGGCGTGTGTGTGTATGTGGGATGTAGTGCATGTGTGAATGTGGTTGTGTGTGTGATGTGTTTGTGTGTGTGTACGTAGGAGGTGGCGTGTGTGTGTATGTGGGATGTAGTGCATGTGTGAATGTGGTTGTGGGTGTGGTGTGTTTGTGTATGTACGTGGGAGGTGGTGTGTGTGATGCGTGTGTGTGCTCACATCACGAACGGCACGTGTTGCGTCCCTGGAGCGTGGCTGGGGGCAGGCTGACCTCCTGCACCACCCTGACCCCCATGGCGGGGTCGCCACGACGCAGGCGCCCTGGTGCACAGGGTCTCCTTTGCCCCTGACTCCGGAACCCATGCCGGGTGCAGAGCTTCTGTGTCAGCGGCGCTCGCAGAGCTGGCTTCTTGCAAGCTGTTTAGAGCCAGAGGAGCAAACGGGGGCATGGCCCTGACCTTCCTGCTGTCATTTGCCATTTCTGCAAATTAAACATTTAAATAACCAGAATGAACTTTCAGTCTCCCTCGTCCTTTATTACAGGTTAACTCCTACCAATTCTGTCCACTTCCATGAATTCATTCTGTCCCTTCACTTTCCGTTTTAACGGAAACCTAGCTTCCAGGACGACTGATGCCGGTAACCAGACCTTCAGACACGGGAGGCGCGGCTGTGATTTCTGAGGAAGATGAGAGAAAGCACGGATTGGGGACTAGCCCCAAGCTCGCCCAGGAGGACGGGGCACATAGGGGCAGGGCTGCTGACAGCAGGGGTTTCAGGAGGAAAACCCGAAACCCTATGAGACGGCTCTCTTCCATGTCCAAGTGCATGTCGAGTGGCAGAAGGCTCATAGCTGATGTCAGGGGCCCACCGTCCACAGTCAGGTGTCCCCCAAGACGAGGGCAAGATTGCGACAAGAAGAACGATGTGTAAAAGGCCAGGCAAGGTGGTGTCCTGGGTCCCAGCCACTAGGCTAATTCAGTCTCCCAAAAGGAGCCTGGTGAGAGGTGGGACAAGACAGATGGACAGGTGTCAAAGGGTCAAAGTCATCCAGATGTGACTCCATGTGTGAGCCACGTGATAGAATCATAACCCGTAGACGCTAGTTTCCAGAATGCTTGTCCTTCTAGTCCCAGCCTGATGCTCACCTGGGGAGCACCACCTCTCTTAGGCCTCAGAATCCTCCACTTTAAGACGAAGTTGGTTAAATTGCCCACATCAAGGGGTGTGTGAGGATGAAAAGGGTGACCAGGCTGTGAATACCCGGGGAGGGCACTAGTACTACGGATGGGCGGTCTGAAGATGGCTCCGTACTGACCACATCCCAGGTCACATTTGCAGTAAGGGCTTTAAGGAGGTGACAGGAATCTGGGCTATCTCTCACTCACCAAATCTTGAATTACTCACTAGATTTTGTAGGTTGTGGGGGGTTCTAGGTTTATAGTTGCTTAGACAATCCCATGGGAACTAGCATGAGCTGAGTCTGCTGGTGTGGGCATCCGTGGGTCCCAGGTTTGGGAAGGGGAAGGCAGGATGGGTATAGGATTGGGACCTCATAGACTTCCCCCCGAAATGGTGAAGTAACACTGGGAATAGTTTGGCATGAAGTATCGGAAATGTGAAAATGGTCAGCCCAGAATAATTTGAGAGACCCTGGAACCCGGCATCTCCAAATACTCTTTGCCATCCCATGGCTGGGGTGATTCCTGCCTGGGATTTTATCTGCTGAGTTTCCTGAATAAGGAATCAAAAAAGGAGCCTTCTCTCAGGGTGGTGACTGTAAATATGCATCTTTTAGCAGGAAGCAGAGAGAGTCAGAGGTGCTGGTGTGGGTAGAAGATCTCACTCTGTTCTATCCCTTTATCGCCATGTTGGTGTAAAGACACGGAGATGGTCCCTGTTGGGATGACCCATGAAATACACAGGTTCCCAGGTTATAAATGAAATCACTTGAATTTCTGTGTTTTTTGATAGAGTCTTTATCACTTGGTCAGCGTCGCACACGTGGTCTAGCAAACCTCCCCCAACACCTCCTCATAATTATAAGCACAGACAACAGATCCTTCTGGAAACACCACCACGTTTAGCTTTCCTGCCTTCTGCCGCTGCACCTGTTTGAAGTCAGAAGCAGCAGGGGGAAACACCAAACTTATCCACCACCACTCCTCCACCTCCCACCAGAGCCAATCTCTGCACCCCATTAGAATTCCAAAGGTGTCTTCAGGGAGGTCCAACGAAAAGTGAAGGAAATACGCCCATCCTTGCCAAACCACAGGGGAGATAATTTGGTTAGGGTTGTAAAGCAAAGAAGAAAAGAATGTGAGGGAAGGGTCCAGCAAGGAAAAGAGGAGAGCAGTGCCCTGGGAGAAACTATTTACCTCTGGGTGGTCAGGGATGGAGCCCGGTCATTAACACCTGCTGTTATGTCAAAAAATTCCATATACGATGCAACAACGTTGCAGGACCCCATGCTGCAAAATTATAGGAAAAGGGCGTAGCTCAGGGAGGTGAGGGGAAGTTAAGATGTGCGGACAGAGATGAGGTTGGCCCGACCTTAAGGACGTTCTGATATCTCTGGCTGGTGGAGAAAGGCTGGGGAACATGTTACTTTCTTATAGAAAGGGGCGGACACCTGAGCTGATTTGTTCCCACCTATCCTGTGCCTATAAATGATGAGACTGGTGTATGGGTATAAACGTAGAGTTCCCTCCGCCCCAGAAGGGCCATCATACTGGAAAACTGAATCCAAGGACCCCATCCCTTGGAAACAGACTCCCTTGAAAAAGTCCTACCCTGCTTCAAGATTCTGAGCCCTACCATAATCCATTCCAGACACAACTATTACAAAAAAGAAAACGTGCAAAGACAAGGTGCCCACATGCTCTTGCCCATGTGGAGTTTGGTGGATCTGGGCCCATCCACAGGGTGGGGCTCCAGCATGAGGAGAAAATGGTTTGTGAGAAGAAAGTCATGCCAGAGAGAGGCACACGGATGTTGGCCACAGAATGTGGTCTTGCATCATTTTTGGAGGGTTTGGGTGGCAGGAGGAAGTGCTCATGCCTCCAGAGACTGGGCAAGCCTCTCAGAGAATTGAAAAGAACCTTGAAGATGAGCCCTAGAATGTAGCCCAGGCATGAAGGGCAACAACTCTGGGAACACAGGAGCCAAGAGCGTTTCTTAGGAGCATGTGTATGAAACTCCCTGGGAATTTCCAGAGCTGGCTGGGAGGGAGCAGAGATCCTCGGAGACTACTGTACTCTGCAATTTGTGGTCAAGTCCAGGAGGATAGAGTCTGCTGTTACCAGTGTGTCAGAGAAAAGCAAGCCCCATATACATCCCGGGAGCCCCAAATGGTGAGACGTCACCATGAACTATACCTGTCCATCAGTCTCATCGTTTCTAAGCACAGGATGAGTAGGTATTCTCCTGACTTGACCATACATGATGTTTGGTTTGGTTTGGTTCGGTTTTCATCTCCAGCGCAAGACCCGGTTTGCGATGGTCCCATATTCCTTTCTCCCTCAGTTCTCCTTGTGATTGATCCGCAAGATGGAAGGTCAGCCGAGGCGGGGTTAGGGTCATGGGACACTCTCAGAGAGTCCCCGCTCTTGAGAACTCCATTCCCCCACAGCCCGGACCCCTCTGATTTATACGCTACCAAGCTGATTTATACCTACCAAGCTGAGACCCTGACCTCAGTGTAACGCTCTAATCAGATAAGCTGACCACAAAACCTTCTTTATTCTCAAGACCACGGCTCCATTGGAGCCCAGCTGTCCACCTCGGGGTAAGGGCTAGTGTTCAGGAGTGACATCGAGACGGGCGGTCTGTCGTGGTAAATGCAGGCTGCCAGCCCTCTCACGTTACTAGGAATGATTACGGGGAAAGTATGCTTTGAATGTTGGAAAAAGGGGAGACTTGAAATGTATTTGGCTCAGACAATTCGTTCTAAGGGATTTGGTGCCAAATTTCCTGCAATCATAATCATGGCCCATTTTCACAGCCACTAGACTCTCAAATCCTGTGTATACAAACTAAAGAAATATAAAAAGGGGAAACTTGACCAATTTTAAGTTACAGTGGTGGTACAAATGTGATTTGGGACAGCGTGAAACAGTATCAGAAGTTAACCGCAGCGTAGAGACTGCTTTTCTGTTTCTAGATATGGTAGAGATTAGGTACAGCATTGTTTAGAAAGCATACGTTTGCAGAGCCCCTCTCTTTTTAGGAGATTAAAGCAAATATAACCTGCTCTGCTACATTTAAAGTGGAGGGGGGCAGGATTTTCTGGTCTTTTGTTTGTACATGCAGCCCCAGGCGCAGGGTTGCACAGCTAAACAAGCTTCCCTGTTTTTTAGAATGTGTTTGCAGAATGTCCTGTAACCCAGCTTCCTTATGCATGCTAGCTAGCTTACTGGTTCTGAAGCCTTCTCCCCTGCACCCTCCTTTTTTTTTTTTTTGCACCAAGTTCACCTTCTGCAGGAGACAGTGAAAAATTAGGGGCTGGCTCCGCCTGGTGGTGTGGTTGGAAAATGACACCAGCTGCATGCAGATGGGCGTGCCCTCTAGTGCACAGAAATGGGAGAACCACTACGAATTAAATGCCCGTTACTAATGAGACATTCATTAAAATATTGAAACTGCAAAATATCAAAACTACAGTCATGCCCTTCCTACAAGCCAGGCGTTGTGCTAAGGGCTGTGTATAGTTGCCTTTGTTGTCGATTGCTAAAACAATTCATTAAAACATGAATCGTTTATTACCTGCAGTGGGTTTCTGTGAGCCAGGAATTCAGGAACAGCTCAGCTCCGGGGGTATTCTCCCGCAGGGCCAGACCATTTTCAGGTTGGCTCAGGGCTTCCAACGTGGTGTCCCACAAAGGAGAGCCTGGAGGAAGCTGTCTTGCTTTCTCTGACCTGCCCTCATGCCCGGTCACTTCTGCTGTGGTCCGTTGGAAGAGGCAGCTACTCTTTGCATCAATAGAGGGTCTTTATGATTCCACTTTACCTCCACTACTGCTTGTTTTTCTGTATCTATTTTATAGGTTTCTAATGCTTGCCCTAGGTTTGATAGTATGTACATATCTTCAATTAGTCACATTCTACCTTCAAATAAGACAGCGTTTCCAGACCAGCTTAAGGGTCTCACAACCTACAACGTGTACTCTCCAGTTGCCTTTCCTGTCCTTTGTGCGATTGTTTTCGTAGACTTTAAATATCCTATAAGCACACACCTGAGTACTATTTTTTTGTTTTAGTCATTGAGTTCTCTTTTAGAACAATTATCAATTTTAAAGTGTTCTTTAAATTTACTTTCTCTTTTTACCTCCCAGGGAAACAAAACCATTAGGATAACTACATCGATCCTATAAATATGCAAATACATATATGCATATATATATGCACATCTTAGTCCCCAACTTATGAGAGCTTGACTTTGGATTTTTCAACTTTATGATGGTGTGAAATTTATATGCATTGAGTGGAAGCCATCTTTTGAAGTTTGATCTTTTCCTGGGTGACCAACATGCAGTGTGATCCTCTCCCATTGATGCTGGGCAGTGGCCACAGCTCAAGCAATACACTGACAACCATTCTCTACCCAAACAACCAGGCTATTTTTCACTTTCAGTACAGTGTTCAATCAATTACATGAGACTGTCAGCACTTTATTACCATGTAGGCTTTGTGTTAGATGATTTTGCCCACCACTAGGCTTGTGTAAGTATTCTGAGCGTGTTTAAGGTCGGCTAGGCAGAGCTATGCACCAAATAACATTTTCAATTTATGATACTTCCAATTTGTGATGGGTTTATTGGGACGTAATCCCATTGTAAGTCACAGAGAATCTGGGGGCAGGGGAGAGAGAGAGAGATTGAAGGATTTATTATGAAGAATTGGGTCACTTGGTTACAGAAGCGGAGAAGTCCCGTAATCTGCTGTCTGCAAACTGGGTACCCAAGAAAGCCCTTGGTGTAATTCCAGTCTGAATCTGAAGGCCAGAGAACCAGGGGGCCAGTGGTACACGTCCCAGTTCAAGAGCAGGAGAAGACTGATGTCCTAGCTTAAGTATAAAAGCAGAAAGAAAAGGGGGAGCATTTCCTCTTCCTCAGACTTTTGTCCTGTTCAGGCCCTCAAAAAATTCAGCGCTGACCACCCACCCTGGGGAGAGCACATCTGCTGAGTCTGCTGGCTCAAATGCTAATCCCATCCAGAGACACCCACCACATACACACCAAGAAATAATGTTGAATCGGGCATGCTTTGGCTCAGTCCGTTTAATGCATAAAATTAACCATCACTCCTCATTTTTCAGCATTTTGGTAATCTTCCTTTCTTTGTGTACAACTGCATTTCCTATATTATAGACATTCTGCTAAAATACTTCTTTCCCTTGTCTTTTAGCACAGGTGTGCTGCAAACGAATTCTCTGAGCTTTTGTTTGTTCAAAATAATATTTGACTTCATTTTTGAAAGATACAGAATCCTGGGTTGATAGGTTATTTTTCTTTTGGTACTTCGTTGTCTTCTGGGCTCTGTCGATGCTAATGAGAAATCTGCTGTAATTTTGTTTGGACTGCCTGATTCCAGTACTTGAATGTTATTTATCTAGGTGGATTCTTTTTTCTCACACATGCTTTATGGGCCTTCCTGTACAATTTGGATATGCATATTGAAGTCTTTCATTACCTTTGTTATCTCTACAAGTACTTTGTCTGCTGTCTCTTTTCTTCACCTTGGATGGCATCTGATTTCTCTTCCCCTCATGCCTTGCCGCAGGGGTGACAAGTGCTTGTATTTTTAGGAAGCTCTGTCTTTCTTGAAATGTCAGACTTCTTGCCTGTTCTGCAACCTTGCTTCTCTGATGGGTTCAAAAAGAGTTGTAATCGTAAAGATTATCTGGCATTTTCTTTCATTAGGGTGGAAGTTTTCTTTCTAGCTTTCTAAACCTTAAGGATCAATGGAACTTACCGTCATTTTTTATTTTGCTATAATTTAACATGTAGATAAAAGTTGGAAAAAAATGACCTTTTATAACCTTTACCCAGATTCATAATCTTTACCCAGATTCATAAGTTTATATTTGCTTTCTAATCCTCTCTGTCTTTCTGCCTTTCTCTTGTATATCTCTTGTATATCTACATATCTCTACATCCATATTTATATATCTTATGAATTATTTGAGAATTGGTTGGAATCATTTTATCTTTTACCTTAAATATTTTAGTGATTGTTTTTGTAAGGACTTTTCCACATAACAATAGTATATTTATTAAAATCAGGAAGCTTAATATTAAGAGTGTATGTCAACATATTCTTTTTTTTTTAATATTTATTTATTTGACAGACAGATCACAAGTAGGCAGAGAGGCAGGCAGAGAGAGAAGGGAGGAAGCAGGCTCGCTGCTGAGCAGAGAGCCCGATGCAGGGCTTGATCCCAGGACCCTGGGACCATGACCCGAGCTGAAGGCAGAGGCAGAGGCTTTAACCCACCCAGGTGGCTTTAATGCCACCCAGGCACCCCTGTCAACATATTCTATATCTAAAATTTTTTAGTCTTTTTTTTTAAAGATTTTACTTATTTATTTGAAAGAGAATGAAAGAGAGAGAGAGCATGAGATGGGGGAGGGTCAGAGGGAGAAGCAGACTCCCTGCTGAACGGGGACCCCGATTTGGGACTTGATCCAGGGACTCCAGGACCATGACCTGAGCCAGAGGCAGTCACACAACCAACTGAGCCACCCAGGTGCCCCATATTTCAGTCTTCCCAATAACCTTTTTTAGTTATTTATTGTTTGGTCCAGGATCCAATCACACACTTTGTTGTCACACACTACTTCAGTTTCCTTTAATCTGGAAGAGTTACTCCATCTTTCTTGACCTTGACATATTTGAAGACTAAAGCCAAGTTTTTAGGTACAGTTTCTTTCAGAGAGGTTGGTCCCATGATTGGATGCAGGTTATGAGGCTTTGGTAGGGAGGTCACAGAAATGGTTGTGTGTTGTGTGTCATTCTCAGCGTGCTCTGCTGGAAGGCACACGACAGCAGTTTGTCCTAATACTGGTGATGTTCGCATAATCACCTGCTTAAGGGGATGTTTACCTGGTTCCTGCACTGTAAAGCTAATATTTTTCTTCTTTATAATTAATAAATGATCTGTGGAAAGATATTTGGAGGGTATGCAAATATGCTATTCTTCAAAATTTGTTTCACTTACATTTTGAGCCTCTGTTGTTGACTTTTTAAAAAAATTTAGAGCGAGAGAGATGCAGTGCGTGCATGAGCAGAGGGGGAGAGGGGCAGACAGAGGCTTGAGTGGGTCCCACACTCACTGGGGAGCCCAATGCTGGGCTCAATCTCAGCACCATGAGATCATGAGCTGGGCCTAAATCAAGAGTCGGACGATCAACTGCCTGAGCCACCCTAGTGCCTCCCATTGTTGGTTGTTTAAATCCATTCTACGTTCATTGACATTTCACTTTAAGGAAGTGAGTTCTCGGGGGGGACCTGAAGGTTTGGGGGGTACATGAAAAATAATAGGCAGAAAGTGGACAATCATAGATGGGGGTCCATAGATATCTTTTCAGCCCATGGTCATAGGCAGGGAAGGGGACTTGTGGTGTTCTAGACATTCTGTTGTTCCCAGGGCGTTTCTGGTCTGGCAGCTGGAATGTTTCAGTCATTGCAAAATGTCTTTGTCAATGCCCCAAGGAAGTGCTATAAGAAATAAACACAATGAGTTTTAGTTATAACATGAATTAAGCAGTCTTGTCTATTTCTGGTTTTAACTGTGAGGGTCTATGGTTGAGCAAGAGGACTCGCTGATACTAGAAAATATGTATCTATGCATGTGTATGTGCAAGAAGAGACATGTGTGTATATGTATTTATGTATCCTTACTACATGTGTGTATAATTGATGGACAAATACACACATGCATAGAGAGAGACACATATGTCAATAGTTATTTTTTTAAAATATTTTATTTATTTATTTGACAAAGAGAGATCACAAATAGGCAGAGAGGCAGGCAGAGAAAGAGGGGGAAGCAGGCTCCCCGCTGAGCAGAGAGTCCGATGCGGGGCTCGATCCCAGGACCCTGGGATCATGACCTGAGCTAAAGGCAGAGGCTTAACCCACTGGGCCACCCAGGCACCCCAATAGTTATTTTTATATCTACCCCTTTATAGTGGTATTTTCGACTGCAACCAAACTCCGCAATGTACATTGCCATTTTACCCATTTCCATATGGAACGCCTTCTCAATGATGAGAAACACGGCTCTCATTCTTTAATTAACATAGCTATATTTCCACCTATCTTTATGTATAGACATCATAAGATAGATATATAGAAATTTTTATTAAGCCTAGAACACACAGAAAGACTTCTCAGAATTGCCAACCCGTACTTCTGTAGAAAGCAGTCTTACTTATGGGAGCTCAGCATTTCTTTACAGAATTTTAGGTAAAATTTACACATGTTAAAATACATAAACCTTCATTGTTCAATTTAATGAGCTTCAAAAATGTACCTACTTCTAATATCACACTAAAATTTAACCTTTTCTTTGAAGATCACCTAGGTTAGCCTCCACATGCAACTCAAACCTTCTTCTATTACAGAACTTACTGCAATTATTTCTCTGTAGATTATGTTCAGTAGACTGTGAGCTCATTAAAGAAAGAGACCATGCCTCTTCATTTTTGAGTACCCAGTCTCAAACAATGTCTAGCATATAAGTAAATATGTAAAATGCCATTGCAACAAAGAGCCTACACCTTCCAGTAAGGGGGTTGTATAATTTTAAAGCTAAGGTCTGCTTACTATTCCTATTAAATCACCAGCTAAGGACGTTATGATAAGAATTGTCAAGACATAAGAGGGGGAGGAAAAAGGCAGCAGTTGGAAGGCTAATAAATCATTAGGTTCTTATAACTCTTTACAAAGCCATAATATTCTTTTAAGCATTCATCTAGTATTTGAAATTGGTGGGTGGTACGAATCACTGCCACTATATTTATATTATTAAGACCTTCAGTTTTAGCAAGATATTTAAAGGTAAATATAGGTTACCTGTCCAAAACTTAATGGACAAGAACATTTTTGTAGTTCCTAGTTGATATTCTGACACCTAAGATTTATTATTTTCAGTTGTCTAAAAGCAGTGGGTGATCAAATTTGTTGACAGACTGATATTACTATAATACCACTGTCTTGGCAAAGGGAGAGCCTACACGAGTTGAAATTTGATTATGCAGTTGCTTCAGAATCATGTCTGGAGCTGCTCTTTCTCTTAAAAAAAAAACAGACAAAATATATACTCTTGAATATAATTAACTAAGTACATATTTCTAATTCCTATAAGAAATTATGGCAGAATAGTTTTGTGATGGGAAACCTGGAAGATGTCAGAACAGTTGGATTCTGGCTATGAGTCATCCATTTGTCAACTTGAAATCTTATTTAAGTCATAATACTTTTAGATATATGACAATAAAGCCACTTCATAAGGTTATTACGAAGGCTAAAGACGATGGTAACAACGCTGATGCTAGTAGATTACATTTTTGGGGAGCTTATCATGCACTAGGCACTCCTGTTTATTTTTCGTTTAATCCTCACAAAACCCCATCAAGTTTAGTATTACACTTCTTGAAAGTTGAGAAAACCAGAGTTTAGAGAAATTAGGTAACTTGCTCAAGGTCATATACTTCATAAAATGGTAGAGCAACATTTCAAATCCAGATGTCTCCAATGCCAAATACAATGGTAATTGTTCTTTATCCCAAATATATGCAAAAAAATCACAATTTCTGATGAATATTGAATAATCCCATTGTGCTAGTTCCTTTCCCTTTTCCTTCTCTGCTCTCTGGGGCAACTAAGCATGCTAACAAATTTAACAACCACCTCAAACATATTCTGTGTCAAATCTGTGTTTCCAACTCAAATTGAATTTCTGTAAACTCAATAATTATGCATCCAACTTCCTTGAATGCCTTATAGGCATCTCAAATTCAATATAGCCTTAACCAAACTCATTATTTCCATATTAATTGCATTCTATCCATGGTCCCTGTATTAGTCAGCAGTTCTCTTGTGGTTCCCTTATCCCTTTCAAATCTTCATAGCTTATTGATATGATATTCATACCCCCTAACTGATCAAATTTTTGACCAGATCAAATGACTGGTCAAATTTTTCTGCTCACTAAAAATTCAGCTTGAAAAATCCCTTCCCCTTTGGATCTTTGTAATAACAATTAAGTAGCATCACCTCTAGTCAACTTTCATACTTTGTATATAACTCTATTCTTATATTTTGTGATTCAATATTTTAGTGATAAGTAGATCTTTTTTTTCCCCATTGCCCAAACACAGTCTGTTAGAAGTTTTTAGACAATGGAATTGTTCTACATCTGTTCTAGTAACTACTGTGATGGACTGGGTAGCACTAGATTCTAAGGTCTGTAAGGGTAGAGACTATATCTTCATTCATTTTTATATGTCCACTATCTAGAACATGGGAGATCCTCAGTTAATCTGTAGGAAATCAATCAATCAGTCAATGAATAAATAAAATATTTTACAGTGGCAGAGTAGGGGAAAATATACTTACCACAAATACCAGGCAACTGCTACATAGAGGTACTGGGGAAACTAATTAATCAACTGTGATTTCTCAATGAATGAAAAGCTAATGCAAATAGGCTTCCAGTAATGGAGAAATAGCTTCTATCAAGTCAACCTACTCTCAAATAACAACTATCAACTCTATTTTAAATATAACATACAAAAGTCTAAAGGCATTCCAGAAGAACTAAAAGAAACTGGAAGGACATCTACACTTGAAAGAAGTAAATGGCACAGGGTAATTTTCTTGTTTTTAAATAGCTTTTTGTTTGAGGTTAGGCCCTAGCTGCAGCTTGCCATGTGGTTAAAATTCTAATAGAAATCCGCAGGCTTACTGGCTAGGTGAGCCAGAGGACAGCGTTTGGGGAGACCACACAGCTGCAAAATGAAGGGGAATTCCTGGAACTATTATAACCATCTCAATAAATAACTATGGATTCAGAACACAAGCAGGGAAAAAAAAAAAAAGAAAAGGAAACTTCTGAACAGGAGCAAACACATCAAAAAAGGAGACGACAGTGAAACTCAAAGCTCCGAAGCAGGGGAAGAAGGCAAGGAACAGGATGAAGACCTTTAATCCCTAAATCTGGCCGAAAATGAAAACAAAGATTATTGAAAATCTGTATTTGGAGTTTGGATTCTTATAAAACACATGTGTGGATTAACAGGAAGCTGACAAAATCTCCAAGATCTCTTCTGATGACGGCTAGCGCTGCTGGAGGACAGGCTATCCTGGAGACGCAGCTCTGGGAAAGCGCTTTGAGGCAGTAGCAGACAACACGTTGATCCCTTGGAAAACGCAGCAGAAGCAGGGGCTGGAGATCGGCAAGAGCCCTACTGGGAAGAAACAGGGAAACACGAGACACGTCTTCTGCACTGTCACGGACATGGTAGACATAGCAGGAAGGAGTAATCAACCAGTACTGGTAAAGTTCATCCATGAATCTCAACACCACAGAGAGGAACACCCGTGTTCTACCTTCGGGAGCTGATGTAGACATTTTGACTGGGAAATTTCACGCTATGGTTGGTAACTGAGAAGTGGGGAACTAACCTGGAGCGCTGGCGTGGGTTGGCTTAGATTGCGTTTGGTGGACTCTCTCCCCCAGTGCAGGTCATGGCAACTTGATCCTTAGAGAAATAACCTCAGCATATCCACACGCTTTAGTCTTCCTTCCCCTTAAATACCTAAATGGTCAAAGGTAGTGTCTGTGGTGGGAATATCTGTGGCTTTGGGAGCAATTAAAGATGTTCTTTTTTTTTTTTTTTTTTAAAGATCACGACTGCTTTAGAGCTCAGTGATGGGATTTCTGTCTTCCTCCAGAATGATAAATGAAAAAAGGCAAATGAACTGAAGGAAGTTCGCCATTCTCAACAGATAGGCAGGTATGACGCTTTTGAAATTTTGGGGGAACTCCAGCAAATACTTGTTTTATGTTTGGATGGTATAAACAATGCTATAATTGTTAGATGGAATAACTTCATAGCTGGTTGAAACTTTGTTCTTTATACTGCATTAACAGATGTTGTTTTAATCATCATCATTGTTCATAAAAATGTCCTATTTTTTAAAAAGAACCTTCAGAAAAAAGTAGTGTGTATTCTTCCTTGATGAAGTTTGAGAATGAGAGCTATGAGATTAGTTGAAAACATCTTAAGCATATCTAAAAAATATTTCAACTTAACAGAGGTCAAATAACTTTGCATAACAAAAATCTTGAAATAAAAATATGATCTTAATTTAATGGTAGGCACATATATCAAGCTACACATTTAAACCAGAGCTTCCTACAAATACTTAAAAAAACAAAACAAAACACTAGAAATACCTAAGAGAAGTTTTGCAGATAACTTTATCCTTATATTTGGTATTTGGAAGAAATATCTGTCATAGGTATGTATGTCACCACATATTTGCCCATGGGCCTTCGACTGAATGCAGTAAATAAAATTTAAAAAAAAATTAAATGATAAACCACCCATTAAATGACCACTGTCTGAACTTTCATTCCTTGAAGAACTCCCTTCCCAGAAGACAGCATTGAAAGAGTGTTTAATTTCAGTGTGATTTCTGCTGCGGTACTCTGGGAATATTTCAGTTAAGTCATTTTGAACATAACATTATTATTGTGGTGGATATAATCACCAGGTATTATCTCCAATTCTTGGAAGAAGTAAATATTGAAGAGGCGTGGGGGAAAGGGATATATTTTATAAAATATAATAAAGCTCAGGACTGGCCATTGACTGGTAGGTGTTTTAATATGTTATTATAAATCTCTAATGGACAGGTAAGGGCATTAGCAACAAGTAGAAGCTCCAAATCACCCAACAGAGATTTATTTCAGTGTAGATTTTAGTGTATTAAATGAGTATATTAAACGAGTATAAAGTATATAATATAATAAAGTATATTATATATACTTTATTTATTTATACTATATATATAATAAAGTATATTAAATGAGTATATTAAGTGAGTATAAAGAGAAAACTGAAGTTTGAATAGAAAGCAATTCACTGTTGTTTCGTATCTGATTCTTATTTATATTCATTTATTGAATTTATAAGGTAATGAGTCATAAACTTTTTAAGAGGTGTACGCCAACACTTTTATATCATGGTCAAGACAAAATCAAAGGTCAAGGATAGTGACCGTGTATTTGTTTCCTTTCTGTAATCATATCCTCTTTCTTGTCTTGATTTATAAAAATTACCTGGGGAAAACAGAAAAAATAGTTGTTGTTTTTATAAAAATAAGAGAGTAATTATTGTTATTTTTGCTGAGAAAAAGAGAATTTGTCCAATGTATATTAATCTAAATAAAACGTGAGTTTTGCTTTCTTGAGTTTTCTTTCTATATTTTCTTAAAAGTTATTTTAAAAAATCCTTTATTATCTTAACAAAACAAACCTTTATCCAACTCTTTAACAAAATATTGGCAAGTTAAATCCAGTGATATATTAAAAGAACGATACACCCAACAAAGTAGTTTATCCCAAGAATGCAAAGTTGGTATCACATTCAAAAGTCAGTCAATATCACCCAATATATTGATAGAAAAAAGGAAAATAAAAACCCATAGAACCTTCTCAATAGGTGCATAAAAGGCACCTGACATATTAAAAAAACTCATTGCTGGTAATTTAAAAAAAAACAAAAACTCTAAGTAAACTGGAAATAGAAGACAATTTCTTCCCCCGATAGAGGATATTTATGTAAATCTTATAGTTAATATAATGCTCAATGGTGAGACACTGTTTTCCCTATTGAACTGGACCCAGGACAAAGATTTCCCCTTTTAATATTGTAATGGAGCCTCCAGTCAATGGAACAAGGCAAGAAATGAAATAAAGAGAAAATGTGTGTTTGTGTAGGAAATTATAAGGAACCTATAAGCAACTACAGAAATAAGAAGCAAATTTTAAAATGTTGCAGGATATCTGGTCAATATTCTGAAATAATTTGTTCTTTCCTATTTCATCGATTTGCTGCTAGTAAAAATTTAAAATTCCATTTGTAATAACAATTAGAAAAACAAAATACTTAGAAATAAGTTAAACAAAAACATGTAAAAACTTGCCACTAAAAATGACAAAATATTGCTGAGGGAAGTTAAGGAAAACCCAAATAAATGAACATATATACCATGTTTATGGATTAGAAAACTCGAGTAAGTTTGAAAAAGGAGAAAAAGGTTAGAGGATTTATACATCCTGAATTTAAAATTTACTAAAATTACATCAATCAAGCCAGTGTGATACTGGCATAAATATGGGCAAATGTCAAATGGAACAGAATAGAGAACCAAAAAACAGACTCACACTAATACAATCAATTAATTTTCAACAAAGACACCAAAGAAATACACTGGGGACAAGGAAAATATTTTCAATGAAAGATACTGGAATAACTCGATATTGAACTGACAAATATTTATCCAGAGGGAACCTGCATGTTCTTTAATGTTGTTCTTGTCTAATACACTAATCTGATGTGTGACCCTTTTCTATTTATACCTTGGTAATGTGATATCAGCTAGTCCAAACACTGTTCCCACCATCGTGGTGATATTCCCACTATAGGAGTGTTCTTTATCTTTTTATAAAAATAATCTTAAGTTATGAAAGCAATAGTTTTTCTTTTTTTTTTAATTTTATTTATTTATTGGACAGAGATCACAAGTAGGCAGAGAGAGGGGGAAGCAGGCTCCCCGCTGAGCAGAGAGCCCAATGTGGGGCTCGATCCCAGGACCCTGAGATCATGACCAGAGCCGAAGGCAGAGGCTTAACCCACTGAGCCACCCAGGCACCCCAAAAGCAATAGTTTTTCATTAGTGAAAGCTCCAATGCTAAAGTATAAAGTTAAAAAAAAAAAAAGCTACCAGACATTTTGGGGTGGTCTTTCTAATCTTCTATATATGATGTCATAAAATTTATATAATGCATTTTTAACCTAATATTGTTTTGCATATGATTTTCTCCTTTTCAGGACTCTTTAAGAGTTTGTTGTTTTTGTTTGCATGGAGTGTGATAGTACTAACTTCCATTTCAACATATTTTCATGACATTTATGATTGCATTTTCTAAAGACATAAATTTTAACTGCAAGTTAAAATAAAACTACTCTGTCAATAGATATCTATTTCTGGACTATATGCCAAACCCATAATGACTCTTTTTCTGTGGAAATGACCCATTTCACAATCCCCTCTCTAAAATGTAACTTTGTTGCTAAACAAGCACAGCTCAGAGAAGTGATCATGGAACCCATTTTATAGTAAATTTTATTTTAAATTTAAACTTCATTTCGGCTGTCTAGTTCTTCCCTTGTCCCTGATGACATTTAGGGGATGTCACAAACTGAGCATTTCAAAATCGAATTTTATATCCTGTTACAAGAAAAACCACGGAAGCAGTCTCTAGGCAGACATAGTTACAGTAGATAATCTGTTCCAAGACCACAGTTGATTGTAAAATTCTGGCAACCTAAACAAAATGGGCCAATTATGCTCTCACCCAGGAATTTCAAAATGAAGCCAGGAACAGAGTTTGCCTCTTCATGTGGTCTGCAATCGAACCCGCTTTGTGGAATGAAGGACCAGACAAAGGCACGCTTTAGAGAGAAGGAAGCAGGAGGAAATGGGCAAAGGAGAAGCAGATATAGACCAGGAGCACTTCCTGGATTCTGTCAGCTGTCAGTTGCTGGTTTCACTTCCTTCCAGAAGGCCCGTTGCATTCCTGCCTTTGGGTTCTGTGAAACTGCTCATCATCGCAACACCCAAGTCCCAATTTCTCTGTTTTTTGTTCAAACTGAGTTTCTGTTAAACAGATCCCAATAATGCAAAAATAAATATGGCTTACAGGAGGTTTTCTCCTGTAAACCCTATTCATGATCAGTATATGGAAGAGGGCTGTTCCCTGTTTCCTCAATCTAAGGGTCCGGTTAGCTTTACATGGCCTGATGCTCACTCACTACTCACTGTAGTGCTCCCCACTCACTGCTCCCCACTCACTCAGTACATATGTGCCCCCTGCTACTCACTACTTACCTGCCCCGCCCCCCACTTCCACATTATTTCTGTGCCCTCTGCTCACTCACTAAGATGCTGAGTATAGTCACTCAGATCACCTCTGCTCTTCTTTTCCAGAGGTGACAGAGGAGGTGGTCAGAAAATGCGTAGCGTTTGACATTCGGCGACTCCTTCAGATGAGCTTTTATTTTTTATTTTTTTTAAAGATTTTATTTATTTATTTGTCAGAGAGAGAGAGAGAGAGAGAGAGAGGGAGAGAGAGTGAGCGAGCACAGGCAGAGGCAGAGGGAGAAGCAGGCTCCTTGCCAAGCAAGGATCCCGATGTGGGACTCGATCCCAGGATGCTGGGATCATGACCTGAGCAAAAGGCAGCTGCTTAACCAACTGAGCCACCCAGGCGTCCCTCAGATGAGCTTTTAATTTGAATCCCTTTGTGTTGTTCCTAGAAAGAAAATCAAGTTTCATTTGCCCAGGAAGTACTACTGGTAAGTATTTCCGACGTCGTCAATAGTTCTAACACTTTGACAATGAAGCACCTCCGTTTTTTCGCTTCTGAATGTCAGTAAGTTCTGTTTTCAGAAATTTTGCCTTGGGTGGAGCATAGATTTACATGTCATATTTTGAGTTGACTAAGGCAAAGAAAAAAAAATGACATTCACTCACCTTGCTAAATAAAAATGTTTCCAGTATTCCATATATATATATATATATATATATATATATATATCTTTTTTTTTTTTCTTTTTGTTGCTTCCTCACAACGCTGTGGACTCAGGATATTAGACCTCTCACATGAAGACTGGCTTCCAAGAGGTCCTCTTAGAGCCTGGGCTCACCTTACCAGTATAATTTTCACTGGCTAGTGTAGAAAGCCAAAGAGAGCAGAGAATTCGCACAATTCTAAAATGTCCTGGTGATTTTTCCTCACATGATTTAGAAAATTATCTTTGTAATTCATGCTGCAGACTCTGTCTGCCTTGGGTGAAAAACTTTTAGCTTTGAAAACTGTCTTGTAAGAACACGTTAGGTGTCCGAAATTTGGTTTCTCTGCGCTCTCAAACTATTGTGAAACTTTATTAAAGATGTTAATCAAGCAAAAATTATTTATTAACAAATAGCCTTGTGCCAGGTGATATGTGTTATAGAACCCCCACTCCCCATGAGACTTAGACTTTGTCCTCCTTTGTCTTGTAAAGTAGATGGGAGGAGGGGCTCCTGGGTGGCTAGATGGTTAAGCCTCTGCCTTAGGCTCAGGTTATGATCTCTGGGTCCTGGGATCCAGCCCCATGTCAGGCTCCCTGCTCAGCAGGGAGTCTGTTCCCTCTTTCCCTCTCCCCCTGCTTGTGCTTTCCCTGTCTCTCTCTCTCAAATGAATAAATTTTTTAAAAATCTCAAAAGAAAAGTAGATGGGAAGAGATATAAAGCAACAGAAATAACACAGTGTAGACTGATACACTACATATGTTAATTTTTAGAAGTTTTGAGACAGGAAAGAGAGAAAGGAAAAAAGTAAACGCAGAAGCTAAGTTACAGAGGACACGCAGAGAGAGTTACAATCTGTATTTCTGATCATTTTTCCGTCCTTCCTTTCCTGGGGCTTACCTAAAATGAACTAAGGCTAAAATGGTCAGAGAGAACTTCTGAGAGACGTGGGATTCGATTTGGGGCTAGAAGGAGGAGACAGGATTTGAAAGGATAAGTTGCCACACGGACAACATAATCCAAAGTGTGGAGACGTGCGTACACTCAGTTTTGCAGAGAAGCAGTTAATCTTACCAGAGCATAAGTGCATGTTGGAAGCCATGGAAAGCAATACTGGGTGAACATGGTGGATAAAGAGAAGTCAGAGGACTTTAAACATAAGGAGAATTAGGAGTTTCTGAGCAGAGGAAGAACAGGATAAAAATTGGGGTTGGGAAGATTAGTTGGCAAAGGTCATGAAAGATGCATCGGGAGGCTAGAGACTGGAGTCTGGCAAGCTAACTAGGACATTGCTGGAGTTATTCTTCCATGAAGCAATGAGGGCATGGACAGGGCAGTGTCATTGCAAATGTAGTGGTTCAGTTTCATTCCTTTGCAAGAGGCTGTCCAGTTCTCCCAGCACCATTTATTAAAGAGACTATCCTGTCCCATTGTATGCTCTTGGCTTTTTTGTCATATAATAATCGACCACATATGGGTGGATTTATTTCTGGGCTCTGTATTCTGTTCCACTGATCTATGTGTCGGTCTGTATGCCAATACCATACTGTATGATTATTACAGCTTTGCAATATAGTTTGAACTTAGGGACAGTGATGCTTTGTTTTTTTTCGAGCTCGGTTCTTTCTTAAGATTGTTTTGGCTATTCAGAGTCCTTTGTGGTTCCATGCACATTTTAGGGTGGTTTGTTCTATTCCTGTGAAAAATGCCATTGAAATTTTGATAGGGATTGCCTTGTATCTTTGGATTGCTTTGGGTAGTATGGATAGTTCAACAATAATCTTTAATCCATGAGCATGGAATATCTTCCCATTTATGTGTGTCTTCAATTTCTTTCATTAATGTCTTATAAGCTACATACTTTAGAGATTTACTAGTTATATTATCCTTCAGAGATGACAGTTAGAGTCTTATTCTAATGATGTTGTATTACTTTGAACACTTTTTAATTCTCTTTCAAACCAAGTTATGAACTATGGAGATAAATGTTTCACCACTTACGTTACACCTCATTTTAAAAATTTCAATTCAATTAATTAAGATATAGTGTATTATTAGTGTCAGAGGTAGAGTTCAGTGATGCACCAGTCTTATATAACACCCGGTGCTCAGTACATCCCATGCCTCCTTAATGCCCATCACCCAGTTACCCATCCCCCCACCCAACTCCCCTCCAGCAACCCTCAGTTTCTTTCCTATAGTTAAGAGTCTCTTATGGTTTGTCTCCCTCTCTGATTTCATCTTGTTTTATTTTTCCCTCCCTTCCCCTATGATCATCTGTTTTGTTTCTTAAATTCCACATAGGAGTGAAATCATATGATAATTGTCTTTCTCCAACTGACTTATTTCACTTAACATAATACCCTCCAGTTCTACCAAATCATTGCAAGTGGCAAGGTTTTTCTTTTTCATAGCTGAGTAATATTGCATTGTATATTATATATACCACATCTTTATCCATTCATCTGCCAGTGGACATCTGGGCACTTTCCATAGTTTAGCTATTGTGGACATTACTGCTATAAACTTTGGGGTCATGTGCCCTTTTGAATAACTATATTTGTATCCTCCTGATAAATACTTAGTAGTGCAATTGCTGGGTCCTAGAGTAGCTCTATTTTTAACTTTTTGAAGAACCTCCATACCGTTTTTGAGAGTGGCTGCACCAGCTTGCATTCCCACCAACAGTGTAAGAGGGTTCCACTTTCTCCATGTCCTCTCCAACATCTGTCATTTCCTGACTTGTTAATTTCAGCCATTCTGACTGGTATGAGGTGGTGTCTCATCGTGGTTTTGATTTATATTTCCCTGAGGCCGAGTGAGGGCTAGTCTCCAAAATCTATAAAGAACTTCTCAAAATCAACAGCCAAGGGACAAATAAGCCAATCAAGAAATGGGCAGAAGACATGAACAGACATTTCTCCAAAGAAGACATAAAGATGGCCAACAGACACATGAAAAAAGATTACACCTCATTTTTGATCAAAAGAAATATTTTTCCAGGCTAATCACTCAACTTATATTACACCAAGCAACTTCTGACTATTTTCAAACGACAAATCCACCCTCAAGTGATAAACATTAGTAGCATTGAGGGCATTTTAAAAAAGTGTACTATTTATTGAAGGTAGCCCAAAATGTCCACATATCCAAAGAAAAGACTGTGATTTCAAATAGAAAAGCAACTTTATTGGCATAAATGCTTGACTTCAAACCAGGAAAACTTTTTAACAGAACTTTTTAAAGCATATATTATAGAACAATCTGTTTCCAGATACTTAAATAGTTAGCCCTGACTGCTTACCCTTACTGAAGTAATGATGACATTTTCAAGGATGCATTTCCAATTGAGGTCAAGTCAGCGATTTCAAATTAAGTGACTAATTTAAATACATGCATTTTTTTCTTTCTCATCTCTAGGCCTCAGTATGCATAAGAAGGAAATGGCCTTGTTTTTCAAAGGCTCACAAAGACTAGTAAGGAATAAATAATGATTTCAAAATGCTTAATAATCTATTCACATCATGTTCAGACTTTCAGAAAGGAAGAAGGACAAACGAAAGGAAAAATGGTCTTTAATTTGTGCCCACTTCAAGTAACTTCCCCAGAGTTTCCAGATTCCCCTCCCTAAGAAAAATCATTGCAAAATAGTCACTCTGTTTAAAATGTGATGTTTTTAAATGGGCCCCTTAGGATACATGGACTGCAAATTTTTCACTGCTGATCCTCACCCTGAGTAAATTAATATGTTTATTCATCCTTCTGTGTTTTATGTATCATATTTCACAGTAAAATACTAAACTGTGCTTTGTTTAGAAATCCAGGGCAAAATACAAGGAGGTTGAATTAAAGGGGAGGTTCCCTTGGAAGCCAGACTCTGAGAAGCAAGAAATGCTCCCTGGTCGCAGAGAGGAAGTTGCATTTTGTTGTGCAACTTGTTGGTTACACAGCACCGTTGGCCTAATTCTGAGAGATGCCACTTCAACCATTGCCCAAACTCAGCGCCTTGCTCAATCAGTGTCTGTTAATTTGATTTTAAGACACTGTCTTCTATTCCTTTGGTCTTTGGGAATGATAAATTAAGAAAGGTAGCTGAATGCTCTAGTTGATACCTTTCCTCAAATTTGGAATTGAGTCACGTGATTTTGTGTGTGTGTGTGTGTGTGTGTGTGTGTGTGTATGTAACATATTTACTGAGTACACACTATGTAATATAATATAGGAAAGTATATAATGTATATTATTCATATAATGTGTAATACACATATATTTTATATATATATATTACGTATAATACATATATAATAATGTACATACATATATACATAAATCATTTAATTGTGTGTTATATACACGTATAATACATGTCACACATGTATATTTAATATATAATGTTAGTGTGTGTTTGGTCTCAAGTTGTTTTTTACGTTTCTTTATCATTTCTAATGAATGTTCTGTTCTCCCTTAAATCGATGCTGAGGTCTTCAAGGGTAGGAATAACAACTTCTTTTTAAAAACCATATATGATTAGGATAAGGAAAGAAAAAGGATGGAAATTATGAACTTGGGTTCAAGGTTGTACTCTAACAATGGACCCGATGTTTTCATTATATTCCCAGTTACCCCAGATGTTTACTATATGAGCTTGAAAACGTTATATTATCTAAGATGGCATAAAAAATGGCTACTGAAAAATTTAGTTCAGGGTTTTACTTTGATGTGACAATGTATTTCTAGTTTACTTCAATCTATGATTGGACAGAAATTTAACATGGGCTGGAGTAGTGGGGTAATGTTCATTGTACATGTGATATAAAAAATTAAGCTGTTGGAATGGGGGAAGGAAGCTGGTCTCGGTGAGTTATCCAGGAAATGCTTTCACTAGCTACAGAAGTATTTCTTGGGTAGAAAGATTTTGTGATAAACAAGATGTGCTCAAATTATTTGAGTCTGATAGAAAATTTGGATCACCTAGATTGGATTATTACATTGAATTCACTAGTAGATTCCAAGAAATAGAATTACACTGAATTCATCAGTAGATTCCAGGAAATAGAATTAGTGAGCCATCAAGTACAACAGAATGCATTCTTATCAGAAAAGTATTGGAACATTAATTAGGTTAGCTAAACTGCTGAAACAAAAGCTCCAAAATACAATAGCTCAGTGCCGAGAGGGTTCAAAGTAGCTCTATCTAGGTCAGTAGGGGTGCTCTATGCCCTGTTCCATGCACCCTCCTAAGAACCTGGGCTGATGATTGCTTTGACATCTTCAAGTTCTGGCTTTCAAGGCTCCTTTGGGTATCACCATCCCAGTGGGTCAGAAAAGTGAGAGACAGTTATGAGAGGTTTTTACACACCAGCCTGAAAGGGGCACACAGCACATCTGGGCACATTCCCTGGCTGTTCTTTAACTCCAAGGACGGCTGGAGAACATATCCCGCTGTGTGCCCAGGAGGAAGGGAAGAAGAGAATTTGGTGACCAGCTAACGTCTCTATGTATGCCACAAATATCATACAAGAAGGTCTTCTTTTATAGTTTATATAAATTTCAAGTCTCAGAAATCTTACTAAAAGAAGGGGGTAGTTTGGGGGAGTAACAGGTTTGGGGGGTCTGAAGTTAAATGGTACTATGATTGGTGACTTTGGCAGGTAACTGGATGCTCAGAGCTACACTTTACTCATTGGAAAAGTAGAATAACACCCGAACCTTAAAAGAGCATTTGAGAGTCATAGTTCAGCATGTGGAAGATAGAAAAGTCAAGTGATAGCTTTTAAGCTGTTTGTAAGAGTTCCACCTTTCATTTC
Source organism: Martes martes (assembly GCF_963455335.1). NCBI lineage: Eukaryota > Metazoa > Chordata > Mammalia > Carnivora > Mustelidae > Martes > Martes martes. Next base: position 133,177,908 of record NC_137893.1, read on the forward strand.
AGAGTTTCTTTCAATAATACAAGGGATATCCCTTCTGTTGAATATATTGTATAACCCAGATGTCTTCAAGTTTATTTATTTATTTATTTATTTATTTTAGAAAGAGGAGGAGGGAGCACAAGCAGGGGAAAGGGTGGGGGAGGGGCAGAGGGAGGAGCAGACTCCCTGCTGAACGGGGACCCCTCTCCCCAATGTGTGACTCCATCCCAGGACCCTGGGATCATGACCTGAGCCAAAGGCAGAAGCTTAACCAACTGAGCCACCCAGGTGCCCCAATCCAGATGTCTTCATATCTCCTGAATTTCTTAGGTTACCCTTGTGATGATTAATTTTACGTGTCAACTTGACTGGGCTATGAGGTGTCCAAATGTTTGGTCAAATGTTGTCCTCGGTGTTTCTTTGAGGGTGCTTCTAGATGAGATTAAGGTTTGAATCTGTAGACTAAGTAAAATAGGCTGCCTTCTCTGATGTGAGTGGGTCTCATCCAATCAGGTGCGGCAGTTAGGGGACCCTTACCCTGCTCTTCAAGCCACAAGAAAACTTCTCTTGGGGCTCTCTCTGTGAGTACCTACGTCCCTGTCTAGGTTCTGTGTTGTCCTGTCCCCTGGCCTGGGCCAGGGGACACCAGAGGAATAAAACATGGGAAACCAGTGGTCTGTCTGGTGGCACTTCTCATCCTCTTCTCCAAGCCATCTGCTACTCTTTACTTTTCAAAGTTCTTCCAGTCTTCTGTCTAAGTGTAATAGCTGCACTCCACAGAGGACGCCAAGTGAAGGGTTTATTCTATCTTACCTTGAACTAGACTGTGACTTATTAATTTTTTACTTAATCAAATTTTCATGTAAGCATGAAACAAAAGCAACAACATAAGATTTTAAGGAATTTATTGTATTTTCCATAGACTTCTTGGTGTCCAGGATGAAGTAATATTGTGTAACTTACAGAAGTTGAGAGGGAAGTGGGTAAAGGGAAGGTTTAAACATTCAGGTTTCCTAATCTTTCCTAGCTGGGATTGAAATGATATTTAAAGTGGCTAAACTTTAGAACGAATCAGCAGAAGAGTTAATACCAGTGGATGTCTGAGGGTTACCAAGTGGTTGGGGACCAGGGGTAGAAGAAGATTTTTCACTGTACACATTTGCATGGTGAGAGTTTTCAACCATGGGGATATTTTATGTCTAAAAAAGGGGTTGGGGCAGCCGGGTGGGTCAATCACTTAAGGGTCTGCCTTCAGCTCAAGTCATGATCCCCAAGTCCTGGGATCGAACCCCATGTCAGGCTCCCTGCTTAGCAGGGAGTCTGCTTCCCCCTCTCCCTCTGCCCCTCCACCTGATTTGTGTGCAGTCTTTCTCAAATAAACAAATGAAATCTTAAAAAAAAAAAAAAAAGAGGAGATGAGGAGAAACAGAGGTAGATGCTTTCCCATCCAGACTATTCCTTGCAAGTCCTTTTTGTATATTCTTTAGAAGAACTATTGTTCAGAAAATTGACACTTCTGTATAGTTTTATAAAAATCCATTAATATTTAAATAAAACAATAATAAAAGCTAGCTTTAATTAAATGTTTATAGCTCCCAGATTCCATTCTGAGTACTTGTCTGACCCTCACATTAGCTCTAGGAAATGTTAAAAGAAAATACATAATATACAAATGAATAATAGAAACATATATATATACACACACATACATATATGTATGTATATATATATGAGGAAATTAGAGATTAGACAGGTTAAGTAATTTGCCTAACATTAAGTGTTCATATCTGGAGGAACAGTTAAACTAGGATTAGACTGATGTAGTTTAGCAGTAGAAGTAAAGAGTAGAAAAAATATATAATCTACTATAATCTGATGGGGATGAGGAGGAAAAACAGATGTGAGGAAGTGGAAGAAAGCAATTTTAGGATTGCTTAGAGTGGGTCAGGAGTCACATTCTAAACAGAGGATGATATGTCTATTAGCGGTGGTGATGGAGATTATAATAAGAAATAAAAACAGAATCTACTCTTTTAAATGATAAGAAATGCATAAAGGACGTACAAACCACATTAATTAAATACCTCTTTTAAAAAAGCAACACAAACAGAATAATATAACTATGATACAACTAATACCACATACCTATTATATCAGCAAATGGAAATGGTTTCAAATTTTCCATAAAATAGTCTAATGGTGCATCACAAAGTCAAATTCAACAACAGAACTGCTAGAACAAACTTATTCAGAAACGTTGAAAAAGAATGGACAAAATTATGCTTGGCAAATACAAACAAGAATATTTCCTTTAAAGTCATGATCTTAACATTAGACGAGATTAAATTAATGTTGAAAGCCTCTATAATACAAATGACATTTTATTATTATTATTATTATTATTATTATTATTGTTTAAGATTTTGTTTATTTGACAGAGGAGCACAGGCAGGCAGAGCAACAAACAGAGAGGAAGGGAGAAGCAGACTCCCCACTGAGCAGAGAGCCCAATGTGGGGCTCAATCCCAGGACCCTGGGACCATGACCTGCCTTCAGCTGAAGGCAGACACTTAACCAACTGAGCCACCCAGGTGCCCCAAATGAAGACATTTTAAACAGCAAGGCATTAACCTTAAAAAATAAAACCAGTTATTTTACCAGGCAAAAATGGGTTTATTTGGGAATAGCAGAGAATTGCAATCCTGGACAAGCAAACTAAGGCAAAAACCAAAGGCAAGTCCACTGAACAAAGCAGAGGAGTGCTCTTTACAGAGGTGAGGGGGAAGTTGGGAGGCTGATACAAACAAAAGTCCGCTGGAGTGAACTGGGAGTTAGAAGCATAGTGGCCCCTCATTGGCTGAGGTGCGACCAGCTCTCATTGGCTGGGCTGCTGCTGGGAAAGGAGGAAAACTTTTCTTCCTCCTGCTGGGGTAGTAAAGTTGTATCCATGAATAAGGTCTGTCTCTTCCTGTCAGATTTGCAACGATAACAAGTGGTAGGGCCCGAGAGCTCCTGTCGCCCAACCTCCGGACTCCGTTTTTAGTGAGGTTTCCCTTTCTTAGTTTTCACAAAAGTAAAAGTCATAAATAAACTCTAATATACTAGAAAATCTGCTCGCTGAAAAGTATACAGTCAAAATTCATAAAACCCAAACTACAGAAATAGGAGAAATAGACAGACATATTGAAAGGGTCCTATTCAAAGTCCCCTCCCCAGCCAAGCTTACAGACAAATCTCACAGGTGTCTGTAGTTGGCCTCAACTCTTAAATTTCTAGGTCATGGTGCTCCACATTCTCAGAAAGTAGACCACAACTACCAAACATATTCTTCTCCAGCTGGACCACAACCCTGGACAAGCCCTGGACAGAGCCCTTTGTGAAACCTGTCACCTCCTGCTCTACCAGGCCAAGGGTTGACCTCCACCCCCCATATGCTCCCCCATAGGCACAGCTACAACCCTCTCACATCCTTAAATTCCCTAACTTGGGGTTGTCAGCTCTCTTAATATCTGGCCGCTCTCTTCCCTTGGAGAATGAATAAGCTCTGTTCTGCTTGTTGCTCTATTCTTGGTGCCATTCTTTGCCGCCCACATCACTGGCCACCCTAACACGTATATTGTTTGTAGGAGACTGACCTCACACAGCCTGTTTGGGACTGTATTATTTGTTCAAATTATTTGTTGCCTCCATGCACCCATGCTTCCCTTCCTTCCTTCTTTTCCTTCTTTTTCCTATCCCTTTTGGTCTTTTTTTTTTTTTTTTTAAGATTTTATTTATTTATTTGACAGACAGAGATCACAAGTAGGCAGAGAGGCAGGCAGAGAGAGAGGAGGAAGCAGGCTCCCTCCTGAGCAGAGAGCCCGATTCGGGGCTCGATCCAGGACCCTGGGATCAAGACCTGAACCGAAGGCAGAGGCTTTAACACATTGAGCCACCCAGGCACCCCTCCCTTTTGGTCTTAATCATGTAACCTGCTTTGGCCAAAAGAACGTGAGTCTATGTGACAGGGATCATATCTGTTCGTAAACTTTGAATGCACCGGTTTAGTTTGGCGCTCCTCTCTTGTTCTTGCCAGCACTGGGACCGGGGGTGAGGTGGGCAAGGTAGGATTATGCAAGTGCAGGATCAGATTCTGCTTTTATTTAAAACTTTTGATATTGTGATCATCGTGGATTTTTGTATTAATATTGAATTTTGAAACTATTGCATGAGAACATTATTTATATCGATTGCTGAGTTTTTGGAGTCCTTTTGAAATTTGCAGGCAAGGCCGGAGCTTTTGCTGTGACCCTACTTCCAGCCCTAGACCATGAGGACAGCATGAACCTTCAGACAGTACCTGATGTGAATAGACATGGACCTGGACTGAGCCCGAGCAAGCGGATACCAGGAGAACAAAAACTTATCTGTAGTCCTCATGCTCCAAGCAAGAAATGAGATGTGTTGTTTAAACCAATGAAATTTTGAGTTTCTTCGTTGTGTAGCACGAGCTAGTGAAACCTAACGTACAGCCTATGGAGATCTAGCAGGTAAAAATAAGTAAGATTTGGAAGATTGTTGGTAACAGAGTAAATACGGTAGATCTTCATGGATATGGCAATTTCCTAAAAATAGACTACACATTTTTTCTTTGTGTATTCTCACTTACCAAAGTTAACCGTTTACTGGGCCACAAAGAAAATGTTAATAAATCTCCCAAAGTAGGAATCGTATAGATAACACTCTTTGGCCAGACTGTAATTGCATGATGAATGGCTAATCCATAGAAACCTCCTCTCCCAAAAGCCAAATATTAAATTATCTCTTTGAAATAATTTTAAAGTAGAAATCAAAACTACAATGGCAGAATTTCTGGAAGGTAATAATAGAAAATGTTAATGGAACAGTATGCTTCAAAAGCTCCAGGACATGGGGTGCTTGGGTGGCTCAGTGGGTTAAAGCCTCTGCCTTCGGCTCAGGTCATGATCCTAGGACTGTGGGATTGAGCCCCACATCGGGCTCTCTGCTCAGTAGGGAGCCTGCTTCCCTTCTTCTCTCCCTGCTTGCCTCTCTGCCTACTTGTGATCTCTGTTTGTCAAATAAATAAATAAAATCTTTAAAAAAAAAAAAAAAGCTCTAGGACAGAAGTACCGCTCAGTGAACACTCAAACTTATGTACTTATTAAGAAACAAGAACAGAAGTAAATGAATCAAACAGCTAAAGTAAAACTAATAGAAAATAACAAAATGATACAAAGGAAAGCAGAAGAAAACTGATCATGAAAGAAGTAAAAAAGTGAATGAATAAATAGACCCATGGAGAACTGATAAATATCTCTAAGACCTGGTTAATTGGGAGAGATATAAAATCATCAGCAAATATAATTAAGATAAAATGAAGGAATATGTAGATTCACAAACTCAGCAATGTGTTGGAGAAGTTAAAAGAATTACAAGAGGCATTGGTTAACAATGAAAATTATTTTTTAGGGGTGCCTGGGTGGCTCAGTCAGTTAAGCGTCTGCCTTCGGCTCAGGTCATGATCCCAGGGTCCTGGTATCCAGCCCCACATTGGGCTCTCTGTTCAGTGGGAAGCCTGCTTCTCCCTCTCCCACTCCCCTTAGTTGTGTTCCCTCTCTCTCTGTGTCTCCTTCTCTCTGTCAAATAAATAAATAAAATCTTTTAAAAAAAAAGAAAATTATTTTTTAAAATGGTGGAAAACATTATAAAAAGGAATCAAGAAGAGAAAAACATATCCACATGGATTGATTGCCCAGGGGGGAAAATAGTAAATACAAAAAGCTGATGAAGAACTGCTTCCCCAAAGCATCAACAGCAGTTTAACAGTAGAATTCCTCCAAACCTTTAAGGAAGAGAGGAAACCCAAATGAGAACAATCCCTAATTATTTTATATAAAGCCAATACAAATTAATTAGGAAAAAGCCCCTAAATTAAACATGTTTTTAGGGGCGCCTGGGTGGCTCAGTTGGTTAAGCGACTGCCTTCGGCTCAGGTCATGATCGCGGAGTCTCCGGATCAAATCCCACATCGGACTCCCAGCTCCATGGGGAGTCTGCCTCTCTCTGACCTTCTCCCCCCTTCATGTTCTCTCTCACATTCTCTCTCAAATAAACATGTTTTTAAACAGAGAACTGCAGATCAATCTCACTTGTAATATTAATGGCACAACTCTTTTTGTTCAATTTTTAAAGTGTTTTATTTTTTAATTTTTTAGAGACAGGGAAAGAAAGAGCACAGGAGTGGGGGTTGAGGAGCAGAGGGAGAGGGAAAGAATCCTAGCTCCACACCCAGCACAGAGTCAGATGTGGGCCCAGATCTCATGACCCTATGACCATGACCTCGGCCAAAATCAAGAGTCGGATGCTTACCCAACTGAGCTACACAGGTGCTGTCACCCCCTCTTTTTTTGAGGATTTTGTTTTTAAGTAATCTCTACCCCTAATGTGGGACTTGAACTTACAACCCGTAATCCAGAGTCGCTTGGTCTACTGATCACCCTCGATGGCACAATTTTAGTAAAAACTTAAGATGCAGAATTGAGTATCATATTAAAAGAATGAGAGATCATGACCAAGTAGCATTAATCGTAAGAATTCAAAGAGAATGCATTAGGAAATGTATTAATACAATTCACCATGTGTGGAGAACCAAAGGAAGAATCACATGGTCTTATCTGCAGATATTAAACAGACATTTTCAATAACTTTTCAAAATTAAAATTCTTAAAATAAGGGGAAGGTTTCTCAATTTCCCCTAAACTTATTTATAAATTTAACATGATTCCACTAAAAATATAACCAGTAGTAGTTTTAGAATTAAGAAGCTGATTTTAAAGTTCCTCTGGGATAATACGCATTCAAGATTAATTTTGAAAAAATTGAAAATGAAGAATAAGCAAGACAGAATTTAGATATTAAAGCATATTTTACAGTTAAAATAAAAACAGTGTAATACTGATACATGAATAGATAGATGGAACAGAAATGAAAGCCTGAAAATAGATCCAAGTATATAAGGAATTTTGTACATGAAGTAGCTGGTATTTTAGGTGGTTAGATATTTTAAGCATTTAGGTGAGAAAATGATGGATTATTCAATAAATGTTTTAGGACAACTGAGTGGCCATCTTAAAAAAAAATTGGATCTCTGCCAATCTCCTTACATTTAAAAAATTAAAAAGTGGACCAAAGTTGTAAACAAAAACTCTCATCAAATATTCAGGAAACATATACGAGACTTTAAAAATCAAACCTGAGAGAAAGGAAGACTTTCTAAAGCATGGATGAAGACTCAGATACCATAAAAGGAAAGCCTGACAACGTAAATATCAGAAATTCTGTATGACAAAAGAATTTTATTAAAGTAAAAAGGCAATGGACAAAGGTTATGGATATGATAAATGCAATGCATGTCACAAATGGTGCGTTGTTAAATATCTAAAAGGTCCTACACGTTATTTTTAAAAGATAAAATACCCCAAGGAAAAAATGGGTAAAATTCCCTAGAAAAGGTAATCCAAATGTTCCTATACACATGAAAAAATGTAACTTCAGTCGAGATCAGAAAAACATTAATTAAGATATGGTGAAATATGACTTTCTCCATTTTATTCTTGGCATATAATGTTTGCTGATGTTTAGCTCAACAGTGAAATAATTTAAGAACTGAATGCAGTGAGAATTAGGTATCACAAATCTATAGGTGCTGTTCAGTCAACAGACTATTTTATGTTTTATATTTGGCCTTCCATCTATAATATGAGCAGGGTGGATGCAGGGTAATTTGTAAACATTGGTTTTAGGGTGAAAACGAAGTCTTGTATGCTGCTAATGCAGGATTTTGTGTGCATGTGATTTTAGCAATATTTTTCTTCTTATGCTCACATTTAGCCTTCAGTATATGAATTTTTAGAGTCCAAACATCATTATGTATTCTCTCTTTTTAAGACTTGGGATGATAAATAAGGTGGTTTGAATACACAGGTATAGGGAAGGCACAAAAATGAGATGGAAAATGGAGCTGCAGGCGCTGGCGGTTATCTGTCTGTCCTCCCATCTCAAACATGGCCTTGACTCTTGATGACTGGATGGATGGCCCACTGCCAATGTGGAGAAACTCTTTCTTTTCTGGGCAGCTCCATAATGGTAGTTTGGCATCCTAAGTGTGCCATATTGGGGAGATACAATAGGACATACCTTTGTATTTTCCGGTCACAGAAATTTCAACTTTTTAAATTCCCAAAGTGGGCAAAATGGAATGATTCTAATTGTGGTAGCTAGGCCATATTTAGGGTGTGAATTTCCACAGTGTCATCTTGCAACATTGTTTTTAGAATTACAGCTTTTAGAGAAGGAAATACTATTTACCTTGTTTCTCTGATTTACTGTGCTAGAAATGTCTCTTGACTTAATAGGTGTTCTGAGAAACACTGCAACATGTAAATTTCGGTGCTGTAGCATATATATATATATATATATATATATATATATATATATATAACACGGCTCTTTCTTCTTTCTTCTGTCATTTCTTTCAACTGAATTTTATTTTCTTCAGAAAACAACCAACAATGATCTCACTGTGTGTGTGTGTGTGTGTGCGCAAAGATTTGGACAGCTTTTTGTATGGGTTTTGAAAACAAAATAGTTTAAAAGTGTTGTGAAATTTTAACTCATCCTTGTGAAAATTAAATCTATAGTATTTGACACAAGGCCTGACATAAGGAAGGAGGTTACGTTCATTATTACTATTTCTCAAAGGACATCAAATATTTGAAGACAGACATAATATTATTATTCCCATTTTAAAGCTAGTAAGTGTTGCAGGCGGTATTCAAACCGTATTTTTCAGATAATCAATCTATTAAACCCATTCCACCACTCAGGGTTTAGAACCACTACGATGTGCAAGAAGATGAAATTAGATTGTCTACACAATGTGACATTATGCTGTAGTACTGTAGACCAAGAGAGGAAGATAATAAAGTGAAGGAAAAAATTCTCAATTGTCAATGTTTTTCTCAAAGGATCAGTATCATTTTATATTCCAGTTGATTTTGAAAGATTTCTTCCGGGCCCTCTCTGGACAATTAATAAGATGCCTAAGACTTAGGGGTGTCCCTTCACTTGCAAGCAAAAAATAAACCAGGAACTGTTTGTAGATTGGGCACAAGGGCACAAGATTGAAAGACACCTCAAGGATTCATTTGAGGCATTCCCTGACTTCTGCAGTGTGACTAAGCCATTCCGTGATTGCTACATTAATTCAGTATCAAAAATCTGCAAGGAAAGAAGTTATGCATGCGACTTCTTTTTGCATTAACTCAGTTTGGAGTTTCATAACTCTGGCTATTGGGAAAATGTTCAGTTCTCTTAAGACTATAGGCTTCCACATGGTGGGTATCATTAGCTTTATCAAAGCAAAGACAAATTACATGCAATACATTAGCCTAGAGAATAGGGACCTTATTCATCTTCAAAACCTATAGATGAGGCCTCACATAGAACATTATGGATAGTAGGAGCCAAATAAATACTTAGTAAAGAGAACTGAAAAGAAGGGAGAAAATTGTCAGGTTATCGAAGTGCAGATCAACTTGAGGCTTCATTGCTGTGTTTTACTTTCTCATTTCCTGAAGTTGTTTAGATTTAGTTTAAAAAAATATGCAAAACAAGAAAAATGCCAACTTTTCTATGAAGTTCATTCAATTATTCATTCAGCTAATATTTATTGAATATCACGTGCTAGGCACTGCCCCAACTCCTGAATGTTTTAAATATATGCTACCATGTTTAAATAGTGTGTAACCAGAAGAACCCCAATTGATTCTATGTAAACTGACTAAGAGTTCTTGATGTGAGAGTTTAATGCAACTGTTCCTATAAACCCTTCATCATGGGATGTGCTCACGTACTCTAATACCACTAACCAAATAATACCAAGTCTCTTCATGCTGCCATAAGGTAACCTGCACTTCCCCATTCAGAATCTTAAATTATGGAGTTAATTACTGAGGTGAGAAAGATAGTGTCATTTGCAGGAAAGAATTCATAGACGAGGAATTCAGAAACTGGGCTTTCGAGCGGTGTCACCTCTGTTCAATCACTTAATTCTGCAGGATTAGTTTTCTACCTGTAAAATAAAATGAATTAGAAAATTACTAATGCCTCTTTTAAGTCTGATAGCATATAATCTTAAATTAATTAAGATCTAATACTTCTAAACTGTAGGAAGAAGATAAACTCTACATTGTGAGTTTTGGCTCAATTCCTATTAATGTCGCAAAAATTTCCCTTTCCTGTGTTGTAATATCAAACAGATAATACATACATATACACAACAGACAATTACATACATGTAAAATTATTTTTAAAGTGGTCACCAAGACCACTGTCTTACAGGTGATTCAATCCCTCTGTGCTTTGGCCAAATATACTCGGTGATTTAGCTAACACATGAACTTCTTTACTTCTCTTTGTCAATTTTCTTTTCCAGAAAGCAGAGCAGTTGAAAAAGGCCGGAGAGGAGGAGGGGGCTGCCTAATGTATATTTATGTTATCGCCAAAATTTAGCTTTTATTTTTCAAGTTAAAAGGTTTCATCCTTCAAGGAGGAGTTAACAAATGAATTTGCCGTAGTTGTAAATGAGACAGCTCCTCGGGCTCAGGTCGGACACAGAGAAAGGCAGCAAGCCATGGGAAGAGAGTATAGTTTCAGTCGTAGGGGTTAAAAAAAAAAACAACAACAACGAGACTCTGACAATTTAGATAAAAAGAATATTGCAACGAAAAGAGAGCGAGACTAGAGGACAGCATTCAGGAGTAGGACACCTCCAGATCGCTGGGTCAATAGGTGATTTCAGATACTAGCGCCACGGGAGGCCCAAATTCTTGAAGCGGGAAGGACTGGGTGAATGATACAGCGGGTCTATTTCTGTTTTAGCGGCTTAGAAATACATTCTGCAGGTAGTGACCTAGCCAGATCAGCTGACTTACTTAAGAAAAAAAAAAAAAAACACGCAAATTTTAATACATCTAAAACGTTGAGATATTTACCCTTAAAAGGAAAAAAAAAAAAACTTGTACGCAAACATCTTTATTAAAAACATTTTGAGGCCAAAAAGCTGTAATGCCACAGAACCCATCGCACGTGCTTGAGCACCCCGGCTCCCCACAAGGTGGGTCAGGGCTGCCCCTCACGCTTCGGGTCCAGCCTCTCCGCCCCCAGCTCCGCCCCGGGGCAAGACTCCAGCTCACACCAGGCGCGCGCCCGGGGTCTGGGGGCGGGGAGGGAGTGGAGGTGGTTCCCTCTGAGCACCCAATCAGCGGCGGGGCCTGGCGGTGGCGCTAGTGACGTAGGCCGCGCTTCCCTCCGCCCCACTGCGGGCCGACGCTCGGCGCAGTCAGCCACCCGAGCTCGCGCGCGCGGGGAGGGGGAGGAGGAGGGCTTTGGGGGCCGGCAGGCAGTCGGAGGGCGGCGGGTCGAGGGGAGGGGGAGAGTGAGCATGCGCAGCGGCTCCGGGGACGGCGGGGGAGGTGGGGACCTGTGCGCGCGCGCACGAGCGGCCCGCCGGCGGCCGCGGGTGGAGGGGGCGGTTCCTCGAGTGTCCGCGGCCGGAGGGTGGGCAGGCTGGCGGCAGGTGCCGCTGCGGCCGCCGCCGCAGCCTCCTCCGGGTCCCGGGTCTCCTCGTCCTCCGGCGGTGATGAGCTGGGCCCCGTCGGGGGCTGCACCTGCCGTCTGCCCATCACCCCGGGCCTCCCTGCGTGACCTCGGCCTCCTCGCGTGCCCGGCCCCCGCGGCGCGGGGCTGCCCCTGAGAGGGAGCGGCAGCGGCCTCTTCCGCCCCGAGTCCTCGCTCGGGGGCCGCGCGGGGAGAGCGCCCGGCCCCCTCCCCTCCCCCGTCCGCCGTCCTCAATGTCTCCCCGGCGGGGAGGGGGCTGCCTGGGAGACGCGCTGAGCTGCCCCCCCCGGAGGCCCGTCGGCGGCAGCAGCAGCGCCCGGCCCGGCGCCCCGCAGCCTTCCCCGGCGGCGGCGGCGGCCTGGAGGAGCCCTGCACCCGCCGCCGCCCCCGGAGCCTCGCAGCCGCCGCCGCCACCCGGCGCCCGAGGAGAGGGCGGCGGGCGCCCCCCGGGGAAGATGAAGGCGGAGGGGGGCGACCACTCCATGATCAACCTGTCGGTGCAGCAGGTCCTGAGCCTCTGGGCCCACGGGACGGTGCTGAGGAACCTCACGGGTAATTGATGCGCCCGGGGTGGGGACGGGGATGCGGTGCCGCCCCCTGCCTCCCTTCTCCCTCCCGAGGAGGGGCCGCGCTCCTGCCGCCCCACCCCCGTGCGCGCCGGCGGGCTGGCAGGCGGTCCCACGTCCTGGCCTGGAAGGTGTTAACTGGGGGGCACTCCACGCGGGTCCCCGGGGCCAGACGCTCGACCCACTCCGAGGGGCCTGATCGCGGTTGGAAAATCCACGACCCCCTCCTCCTACCCGGCGCGGGGAGTGCTGCCGACGGTGCTGCCTTGTGTAGTACGCGCGGAATAGCGTTAGTGCTGAGACTCGGGCGCAGTTAGCGTTGGTTTCCCCCCCCCCACCCCCCGCCCGGCAAGCGCGCACACACACCCCGCTTCTTGCTGCTAAAATCCTCTTCTTTCTGGCAAATCTCAAACCGGGTGCAGGACTTAAATTCTCTGTTCACCATGATCATTTTGCTTCACCTGTTAAATTGTTGTTGCCCTAGATGACTGATGAAGTAGGTTATAGGGGGTCAGGGGCTTGGGCCAAGATCTAGTGCATTTCAAGCATTTCAGCTTAACCATTTTCTCCCTCTTGTCTCTCTGGCCTCAAGCTGCCGCTTCTGTGACATTTGATTTTTTTTTTTTTTTTTTTTTTTTTTTTTGCATTTCCCTTCATTCGTCAAGGCTGTCAAGAGGGAATTGGACTTAACTACATTATAATAATTAACCTCAATTTTGGTTGTAAAAGTTAGCAGTAATACTCATTTTTTATCGAATTTGTAGGTTTGGTTTGTGAAGAAACTTCTGCATTAATGTGGAAATTCTTACACACTGATTTCTGAATTTAAAAAATACTCTTTAAGATTAGTGGTTAGAAGAAAGAGATTCACTTGTAATTTGGTGTCTCCTCGGTCTCTGCTTCCCAGGGAAAAAACTTAAAAACATACTCAGGATTTAATTCTTGCAAATGTATAAAGCTAAATTTGGTAGGAACATTTAAAATACTTTATGTCAAACTTGTTAAGTGTGAGGAGTATTTTACAAATATAACCTGTCCTGACATTATATACACATGTGTATTTTATACATGATAAATATAGAATATCATTTATAATATAGTAACATATGTATATATTTATTATAAAATCTGGCATGATATGGAATTCAGATATCTGTAGAGAAAAATTTTATGGAATTTTATACCATAGAATGAATTTAAAGACACTGATTTTCTTGAATGCGGCAACTATAAAATTAACATAGATTCTGGATTGATTCATGGTGTCCTCACTTTTAGTCCATGGTTTTTTAACTTGATGCAAACTGACCTTACATGATGGTTGAGGGTCAGGAACATATTTTTATTTCTAAAAAAAATACACTGACAGGAAGACCATTTCATGATTGAATTGAATTTGGAGATAGTCTACGTTATCTTACTGCTGGCTTTGCTTGTATTTATCTACTGTTCATATTTCAAATGTTGTATCAATAGTGTTTGTAAGATTGAAGTGAAAAGTAAGAACTTAAATATATATTTGTATTTGATAAGGACTGGCTTAGCTCATCATTTATTTAGAGAAAATTAGTTTGGGGAGCTATCGAGTAGTATAAATGTAACTTACCACTTGGCTAGATTTAACAGTATTTCTAAAATACTGACGTTAGGATTCCAATCATTATAGTGGCTTCCAGTTCTATGAGTCAACCAGTAGGTTGATAATAGTTTCAACCCAGGGTTAGCTCTCATTATCGCTTAATATAATCTTAATAATCGTCAATTGCTCATTAGACTTCGCCATTTCGTAAAGGATATGCTGAACATCCAAAACTAGTTCCTCAGGTGGGACTGAGGAACACGGGGTCCGCTTCTAGGAAATATCGAGCCTGACTATGCAAAATGCTGTTTGTCTCGGTAGAAACAGAGGAAGATGTAGGTTAGAAATACGCTTCACCAGCAGTTGAGTGGACCACATGTTAGGAATCCACTTCTAAAAAAAAGTGGATTCTGGAAGTGGTAACATTTGATGTGATGTGATTCACTGTGGCCCTCTCATGCTGGTGACCTTAGTAATCCCATATGTAGCTTGGTCATTAGTCAAGAGATGCTTGCCATAGTGCCATTTAGGATTTGGTCTATTCGAAATAAACACATACGTCCTGAGACAAGACTCGACCGCCACTTACTTTGTGAGTGCCTGCTATGTAGCAGACACTTTACATATATTATTTCTGACCTTAAGAATAAATTTCCAAAGTAGAATTGCAGAGAAGAGAGGTGAAGTTGCCCCAAATCATATCACCAGTAAATGGCCGAGCAGGACTTTCAACCCCAGTCTTTGCCCGCAAATGTACTCTTTCCCCTTTCCCACCTGCATCCGCTCCTCCTCTTTCTTTTGGCAGAATGAGTTACTTACCTCACCCTGCTGCTTCTGCTCCATGTACATGCTTTTATTATTATACTGTTCAATTATAATTTTTATTTGTCTCTTCCAGACTGAGCTTTTTTTGGGGGGGGGGTGTCATTGTCATAATCATGGAATTCTAGAGTGTTAGCATTAGTCTACCTGCACATATCTCAATATTTGTTTATTGAATTGCATTTCTAAAATAACACTTAACAATTGCATTAAACATTCTACTTGCATTAGTTGGCGTGAATATACTGTTAACTAGGGGATGAGTTGTTTAAGCAAATTTTATGGCTAGATGTCGAACCTTTAAACTACTTAATCCTAAAACTACTTAAAATACTTATTAAATATACTTTTCTGTGCTTGTTATCATGCCTTCATGTATTTGATCTTTTTGATAATCTTGAAAGAGATTATTGTTTATCTTTATGGATTCAGACATGGAAGTTGAGAGTAACTTGCTCAGCTCTGATACTAATAAGTGAAAATTTATTACCTTTTTTTCAGACTATGATAACACATTAACTCAGAAGACATGTTTGTCATCACGATAAACTTAGAAATGAAACAGGTAGAAAGGAGCATAGTGTAGAACCAAATTAATTTGGATTTAAGAAATGACTGTGTGAAGGATTACAGAAATCTGGTTAATAAGAACTCTGGTTAATTAAGCAAAATGAGAGTGTGTTCTCATCTCTATTTTTTCTTTACACTGACATAAATAACAGGTGTTATTTATTCTTCTCTTTGTATTTTATCCTAAACAAAGGTGAAATAGGGAAGTTTTTATATTGACTTTTTTTTTCCTTAGACAGTTATCTTTAGGAAACAGTCTTGTGTATGTATTACTTCCATAGAAATGCATTTTCAAAAAAATGAAAATAAGAGCTAGAAATTAGAACAGGCTTTAGAACTAGAACTTACATAGTTTGACTGCTTCATTTTAGAAATACTGATGTATCACATCATTAAAGTAACATGGCTGGGATCAGTTACTCAGGGACAGAGGCAGGCCTAGAAATGATGTTCACTGATGCTTAGTTCTGTGCCTTTCATTTTGTTCCACATAGATTTTTTAACTCAGGCATGTCTGGTGATAAATCTTAAGAGACTTAAGAATAGCCTAGCATTATTTGCCCTGATAAGCCTAATAATGTGAATGGAACTAATTTTTGTCCAGCAAACAAAAGATACTGGAAAATGTTAAGATATTGAATAATATTTCTTTCCCAAAATTTTAAGTTGCGATTGCCTGTGTAAAAGTTAGTGATCCATATTTATTATATATGTAGCTTTAGAAATCCTACCAAATTTGCTCTGCTATTTATTTTTTCTCCTTCCTGAAGACACTAGTGTAGGGATTCCATGTAGAACGGATTAGTACCTGCAAATTCCATCTCTTCTGTTAATCACCATTGCTAAAGTTCTCTTCTCTATCCATCACTACCCAAAGTGTGTAGTTCACAGGATTCCAAAATTTTTAACGGTGTGTAGGTTATATGCTTCTTCAGCTTACTAAAGTAGAGAGAAATGCCTTCTTTATGAAATAGTTTTTCTTTCTTTCCATATGTTCTAAGTCCCCTTTCCCCAATCTAAAATTATAGTCAGTATGCATGTACTCTTTCAGTTTTATGGGTAATTTGACTTAAAAAAATAATCTACAGTGTAATACATTCCTTTGCTTTACTTTTATTTTCTTCAACTACTTTGGCTCCCAATTTTGTGTTCTGACCCAAATTTAGTTGCTAAGAATTTAGAGAAGAATTTTTTACTTAGAAAAACTCAGGATCCCTAAACCCGTGTGTAAACACAGAGTGAGGCTGGTACTGGGAAAAGATAATTGGTCCCTGGGAAAAAAGGCACAGGCTGGCCTCAGGCTCATCTCCTTTCACAGTGCCTGTTGCAAATGTGGGGCAGGTGCCCCTCTTCTGTTGGTACAGACATCGAGAAGCTGGGAATTCAGACTTGAATGAAGTCAGGTAAAATATATATGTGCTTATTTTCCTGTTATACATACACACTATTCTAGTTCCCTTTTAGACTTTATAGTAGCTGAGCTACTTTAGTGTTAGTATTGACTGTCAGCGAAAAAAGAAAGAAAGAAAGGTAGGGGGTGGGTGGGAAGTTTTTATCCATTGTGTGTAGTTGGAATTGTCCATACTCACACAGGGATAGCCAGCACCTTCCTTCAGTATGCTCCCAAGAAAGTGTGCAGCTTTCTGGGGTACCCTGCTCCCTAGCTTCCAGTGAATTAAGTTCTTCTTTCTAAATGCTCTATTATAGGAGGTTTTTCTGCAATACAAGTGAAAAATTCCTTACTCTTTTGTGGTACAGAGCCCATTAACTAGCGCTGCTATGATTTGTAATTTATAGGCTTTCACTTTTTGGAAGTTTTACCTGTATGTCTTACTGAGAATGAAGCTACTGTAGTTTTTCAAAAACCAGAATTGTCATCTATGGGTTCTTACTTTCTTAGTCTCCATGTCATTATCTTTGAATCAGGCATCCATATGATTCATCCATATCCTCTGGCAATAGCAAGTCTGAGGTCTAGATGACATTTCTTAAAGCAATTTCTGGGTAAGTCTTCAGACTCTGTGAGCTGTAATTTTGATGCTTTAATAGACTCTTAATATAAACTTACCTTTGCTTTGTTTGGTGATTGAAAGGAAGGACCAGAAAAGTAAGGTAGTTCAGGAAGAGGAGTCAAAATAACTAGAGGTATTTGTCTTGTAGAGAGAAAGCCTAAACTGCAGAGGAAGGGTGAGTCCGGGGTGGGTTGCAGGCAGTGAAACCAGGAAAGGAAATTGGGATTAAGAATAGTTAGGTGTAAACTGCAAAACTCCTGGAGAAAACAGAGGCAGTAATCTTTTTGACATTAGCCATGGCAGCATTTTTCTAGATCTGTCTCCTTGGGCAAGGGAAACAAGGGAAACAAAAGCAAAATTAAACTATAGCAAAGTAAAGCTTCTGCGCAGGGAGGGAAACCCATCAACAAAACAAAAAGGCAATATACTGAGTGGGAGAAGATATTTGCAACTGATATATCTGTTAAGGGATTAATATCCAAACTATCAAAGGAATATAAATAATGCCAAAAAATGAATGATCTAATTAAAAATGGGCAGAGCACCTAAATAGTCATTTTTCCAAGGAACACCTTTGGATGGCCAACAGACACATGGAAAGATACTCAGCGTCACTCATCATAAGGGAAGTGTAAATCAAAACTATAATGACGTATCACCTATGTCTGTCAGGCCAGCTAGAATCAAAGTGACAAGAAATAACAAGTGTTGGTGAGGATGGGAATAAAAAGGAACCCTCATGCACAGTTGGTGGGGATGCAGACTGGTGCAGCCACTATGGAAAACGGTGTGAAGATTCCTCAAAAAATTAAAAATAGAACTGTCATATGATCTAGTGATTCTACTACTGGGTATTTACCCAAAGAGAATAAAAACACTAATCCCAAGGCATACATGCAGCCCTATTGTTATTGCAACATTATTTACAATATCCAAGGTGTGGAAGCTACCCAAGTGTCCACTGGTAGATCAATGGATAGAGAAGATGTGGTATATATGTACAATGTAATATTAGCTATTAAAAAAGAAAGATTTGTGACAAAATGGATAGACCTGGAGGAAATTACAATGAGTGAAATAAGCCAGACAGATAAGTCAGAGAAAGACAGATACCATGTGATGGTACTTACATGTGGAATCTAAAACCAAAACAAACCAACAAATAAAAAGCAGAAACAGACCCATAAATACAAAGAACCACCTGATGGTTGCCAGAGGGGAGGGAGATGGAGGGGCGGGCAAAATAGGTAAAGGGGATTGAGAAATACAGACCTCTGGTTATCGAATGAATAGGTCACCCAGATAAAAGATGCAGGATAGGGATTATAGCCAATGGTGTTGTAATAGCATTGTATGGAGACAGACAGTACTGCCATAGTGAGCAGAGTGCATAGTGCAGCGTATAGACTTGTCCAATCACTGTGTTGTGTACCTGCAACTAACATTGTGTGTCAACTCTTCCTCAACTAAAAAAAAAAAAAAAAAAAAAAAAAAAATCAGCTGTAAGAAGAGAGTCCCGAGACTATATAGCATGTTGAATTTACCACAGTATCAGATGAAAAATTCTAATAAATACCAAAGCTCTAAAATAGTGATGTTCATTGAATATTTACTACATACTGGACACAATGCAAAGCATTTGGTGTGCTTCTTTTTTCCTATGATGGAAGTGACCATGTAATACACTGCTTTATTAAATGTATGTGGTTATATCAGGTATGATAGACTAATTGTGCTTTTCGTGACAAAGTATTTTAGCAGTAAAAGTATAATATAAGAAAAAGTAAAATATAAATAAAAAGTGTAATATAAAAAAGTATGATATAAAAAAAAGTAAAAGTAGTGTAAACAGTGGCAGTGGAAACATTTGAAAAAAGGTCTCATTAGATTATCCAATTCCAGTAACCTTAGCTGAGGAGATTTTTCACCAAACCTTGTATGAGTAGGAAGAACCAGACTTTTACCTGGGTCCAGTTGCCTGTTCTTACAAATCTTGGGATATAATCTAGAAGGACTTTTTGTAAGAGTGAAGTGGTATAATAGGAGATTTCGAAAAGCAGGAGGCACCTGTATACTACTCTCAAGATATCAATGTCTAGGGACGCCTGGGTGGCTCAGTTGGTTAAGCCGCTGCCTTCGGCTCAGGTCATGATCCCAGCGTCCTGGGATCGAGTCCCACATCTGGCTCCTTGCTCAGCAGGGAGCCTGCTTCTCTCACTGCCTCTGCCTGCCTCTCTGCCTGCTTGTGTGTACTCTCTCTCTGACAAATAAATAAATAAAATCTTTTAAAAAAACAAAACAAAACAAAACAAAAAGATATCAATGTCTAGCTATGATGTTTCTGTCAGTGTTGTGGACTGGATTTTCATGATGAAATTTATCCCCTCTCCCATTCCCTGCCACGAATTACTTTAATCCAACATAGTTTCTGAACTTCGCTGTTTATCAGCATCACCTGGGTTGGGTTAAAGGTACAGATCCAGGGTTCCAGTCCCTATTTATGGAGGACTTTTGAGAATGGGGTCTATGAAGCTACATTTTTAGCTAGTTCTGGGTGATTTTGTTATTGAGAGCTCGAGGTTTGGGAACACCCAATTTTTAAAAATAAAGTTTTTGGTGATCAATCTGTAGCTATGTTGTGATATATAAAGCAAATTAATATGGAGAATTTGGTATAACTAAAGACTTATTAAATTTTCAATATAAACAACTCATTTCCAGGAGGCTGCTCAAACCCAGTTTTTAAAAAGTGACTATCTTTTAATATTAATTATTAATATTATTTTTAATATTTTAATCTATTTAATATTTTAGTAATGTTTCTTTATATGAACCATTAGCTATAGAGAATAATTCCTATTAAATGATCATATTTTGAAAATTCAAGATGGCTTAGCTACATTAGATCTGAAGTATATGGGAGAGTTTAACATTAGCAATATTTATGTAAACACTTAGATAATGTGCAGTTATTGGAATTCTTCCTTCCGGAATAATCTGGGTTCTGTTGGATTTTTGTATGCAAATAAAGAGTCTAAAGAAGCAGTAGGATCCTTACATTTATGGATCAAGAAACTGAGTTTTATGCTTGACTGCGACTAACTGGTTTTTGCATGTTGAACAAGCCACATGTTTCCCAGGCTCAGGTTCGTTGTGTGTAATACAATCTGATGCCAGCCGTTCTCATGCTGATGTTATGGGAAAGCTGAATTAGAAAGTCGGGAGAGAAAAGTTTAGTTGGGGGCACCAGGGTGGCTCAGTCCTTAAGTGTGTGCCTTCAGCTCAGGGCATCATCCCAGGGTCCTGGGATGGAGCCCCACATTGCGCTCCTTGCTCGGCAGGGGGCCTGCTTCTCCCTCTCCCACTCACCCTGCTTGTGTTCCTTCTCTCTCTGTCAAATAAATAAAATAAAATCTTAGAAAAGAAAAAAAGTTTAACTATGAGTTAAGGAAAACGCTTACCATTTGCATATAAACTTGTTTCTTTAATCTTTAAAATTAAGAAATTTTTCTTTTTTAAGTGGTGCTTCCCCAGATTTTTAATAGGCTGATTTGTAAGGTGAAGCTTAGGACCTAGAAAAATCCATACTCTCTGAACACCAATTAACAGCTCTTAGGATTGGACCTTCTTGAAGTTTGGTTTAGGAAACTCTGGATTCAGTATCTGAAATAATGTCTTCGTTTAATTTCGTTTTGTTTATCCGTGTGTGGTGTAACCGCTTCCTCCGGATTATTGTCAGTGATATCCAAGGTGTGACGCTCTGACCAGGTGTGCACATTACTTGCTAAATTTTCTTGGTTGTGCTTTTATTTTCTGATCTGTCATTCATCTGGTCCTGTATTTAGATTTAACTTTAGGAGTTTATTACATCGAGAATTTCATTATACGTTATGCTCATTGATGTAAAAAGTTTAATTTTCAGTGTTCAGTGTCAGTATCCCTTGGAAATACTGTGTCATGAGATTGTGAAACATTTTATCAATTGCTGACAAGATTTTTTTAGATCAGTGACTGATTCAAACAAACATGTTGTTACTGACTTTTTTTTAGTATGACATGTATAATTTAAGATACTTGAGGGCATACAAGTAATAACAATTGAAATCATTGTATAATGCTATAATTTCATAATAGATTCAGATTTTGACATTTAATTCTTATGCTTTTGTAACTGAGTAGCTAATCAATTACAAGGAAGAACAAGTTGAGTGACATCTTTTAGGAAGACAGTACTATGGCTTGAATATAGAGCAATTTTTGAACATTTTAAGTAGCCTTAACCTGATTGCTTTAAAGCAGTGATATTTTGATTGTTTTAAATTAAAAAACTTGCTTTTTAAAGAAATTTCTTTTACTATTCAATGATAAGTACTGTAATTTACAGTTTGAAATTATATAATTAGCTGGCAAAAGTGTAATTTAGTGAAACTGGGTAATAAGTGTTGCCATAAGCTTTGAGAAAACCAATGAATTAAGGCAAACCTTGAAAGTGTCACCATTGAATTTAAAAACTAGTGTTTTTTTCTCTCTTTAAGAAGGAGTAGCTATTAAATATTTACTGTAGCTTCAACTTCTATGTTAATTGGGGTTTCAAGTGGACAAATACAGCGACTTATTTTTAAGTCCAGTTAGTATGTTAAGAATGATTAAAAATAAGGAAAAATGTCCTTTATGTTTACCTTCATTTTAACTTTCTTTTTTGTTCATTTCTTTGTGTAGAGTTAAGCTTCCATCTATTATCCTATTCCTTCTGTCTGAAGAGCTTCCTTTAATATGTCTTTTAGGTCCACTGGCAATTAATTCTCCCAACTTTTCTTCTTTTTGAAAAAAGTCTTCATTTCACCTTCAGTTTTGAAAGCTATTTCTCCGAAATACAGATTCCTGCCTTTCCAGGTTTTTTGTTTTGTTTTGGTTTGTTTTCCCCTTTCAGTCTTTAAAAAAAAGTCACTCTATTGTCTTCTGGTTTGATAGTTTCTGATGAGAAGTTTGCTATACTTTTTATCTTTGTTCTCCTATATGTAAACTGTTCCCCCCACTACTTTCAATATTTTCCCTTTATCTTTGATTTTTCATCACTTCACTATGATGTATCTAGGTAGTGTGTGGCTTATTTTTATTTTATTGTGTTTTGGTTATTTTGGCAAGTCTTTATCTTGCTTGAGATTTTCTGGGAGTCTTAGATTTGTGGTGTGATATCTTTCATTATTTTTAGAATTTTTCAACTCTCTCTTCAAATATTTTTCTTCTCCATTCTCTTTTTCTTCTCCCTCTATGACTCCAATTACATGGGTGTTAAACCACTTGAAATTGTTGCATAGCTCTTAGATGGATGATTCCTTTTTTCCCTTAACCTCCTTTCCCTTATTCTCCTCCTCTTGTTCTATTCTTTTTTCTCTCATATTTTAGTTTGAGTAATTTCTTTTGGTCCATCTTTAAGGTGACTGATTCTTTGCTTAACTGTGTCAGGTCTATTGGGGAGACCATTAACAGAATTTTTTATCTCATATTATGGTTTTTGTTGTTGACTTTTAAAAAAATTTCAAGCATTTCCATTTGACTTTTACTTGGAATTTCCACTTTTCTGCTAAAATTCCCCATCTGTTCATGTGAGTTTTCTACCTTTCCCATGAAAGCCTTTAACATGTAAATTATAGTAACTGTAAAGTCCCTTTCTGCTTGTTGTAAAGTCTGGGTCATTCCCCAATTTGGTTCTATTGATTGCTTTATTTCTTGACAGTGGATTGTTTTCTTTACCCTCATGCCATCTCCAATATGTGTATTATTTGGTTAAATTAAATTTATTTTAAAAAATTCATATGTGACAGTGACTTCTCTTGGGACCTTCCTTGACATTGTCCTTCTTGTTCAAGCTTCTCTTCCGCATAACATCAGCTACCCACTGTGCTCTGAAGAACCTGAGTTATTAGAATATATGCCATTGAAGTATCATTAACTAAACACTCAACGTGTCAGCTCTTGCTAATATATGAAAGTACTGTATTAAATGAATTAAAGTACCACAGTAAATATTTTCAGCTATGCAGGCCATATGATCTCTGTCATAACTACTCAGTTTTGCTTTTATAGCATGAAAGTAGCCATAGAGAGTCTGGATGAGTCTGACTATGTTTCAGTAAAGTTTTATGGACACTGAAATTCAAACTCTGTGTAATTTTGAGGTGTGAAATAGAGTTCTTTTGATTTTTCAACCACTTGAAAATGTAGGAACAATTCTTAGCTCACAGACTTTACAGAAACAGGTGGTGGGCCAGCTACAGCTCATGGACCCTACTTTGCTGACCTCTGATCTAGGGGACTTTTTCAAATTATATTATAATTTGAAAATTATAATTTTCAAATTATAACTTTTTCAAATTTCAAAACCTCTGATCTAGGGGACTTTTTCAAATTATAAGTGCATCATCTTTCTGAGAGTCTAACAAGCCACCTAGGTGAGATGCATCCCCAAACTAAGAAGTCACTGATGTTGGAAACTAAGGGGAGTTTCCACACTTTTAGATTTGCTGGAGTGAGAACAAAGCTTGAGATAATCTAATGTGAACACAGACTATCTAAACATACAGTGTGGACCATTTCTATAAAGAAGGTAGAAATCATGAACAGCTTCGATGTGTGGTCTTACTGGCATAGTATTTTCAGCTGGAGACTTCGAGTATGTCGAGCACACAGTAAGAGTTCAGTATCTGTTAATGATTTTAGTAGAAAGGTGAGATAGTCTCTAGAGGATTAAAAAGACATTTAGTGTTTGTCTAATGAGATGGTTTTGTTGTTTTTATGACTTTGGGATTTTTTCCTAAGTATCTCTTCTGTAACTTTAGCATGGAGTAGTAATTCTGATTTCTATTGCATGTTGTGATTATTTGGTAGAGTTGAGGAAAGTGTTGTTCTTTAGGTCTTACCTCCAGAGATTGCTTTAGTTAAGGGTAATTCTTGTGAGCAGCTCGGGTTGAGGAACTTTGGCCTAGTAGAGCACCTTCATCAATGAATTTTAGAATGAAAAACTACTCTTTTGAAGACAGTATGTTTGCAGCAAAATTTAAAAATATACACATTTCAGGCAGGTGCTGAAAAATATAAAGAATATATAAAATAATATCACCCATCTCTTATCTTTAAAAGATAGCCATTGCCAAGTTTTCTCTTTGTGCTTTTTTTTCTGTACCTAAACACATTTTTTAGCAAATAGGATTGTACAGTATGTACCATTCTTTGACTTTTTACTCAGTTAATACATTTTAGACATCTAGAGAAAACCATTTGTCATAAATAATTTTGTCCAAGGATTAAAAACAAAAGCACAGAAGATAATTTTTGAGCAACTTGGCAACGGGAGCTGATGAGAGATACAGATTGGGAGCAGGGCTATTCTAGGATTGTTTGGAGGCCGGGACACATCACAGTTCTCTGTGCAACAATCCAAGCAAAATTTGTTTACGGTGAAGATTCCATAATCTTTGAATAGGGAGAAATAACCAGAGGAGATGCACCCAAGAAGAAGGAATATTTCCTTCCAGTGAATTAAGGTGAGTCTATGGATGGTAGGCTTCAGAATTTTCTGTTTTGTGCATTGTATTTTTAAAATTTTGTGTTGCATCTTGTTTAGCATGCGCCAAGTCTCCCTCTGGCCTATCCTCCTCTCACCGTTGCTCAATTGCTGGAGGCTTGGATTAGGTGGGCTGTTGGCAGACAGGAACACTGGGCCTGTGGATGTCCGCATCAGCTGTATGGCCGAGGCAGTTGAAGAGAAGGTGGTGGTATTCCATGCCTGTCCTCTTAGCAATCTGTCCTTCCTCTAAGGCTCTTGGACATCTGGTCTTGCTCTGCTCTTAGGATCTTGTAGTTCTCTTCACCTCAACTAACCCAGTAGGTTTCCTATGTTTGCCACTAGTGAGCAGGGCCTAAGACAGACTTGCTTATGCAGAGGAGATCAAGTTCTTCAGAAGCTCTGTCCACAGACCATGTTGTGTGCATCCGTCAGGTAATTCACAAGCATAGTGATAACGTGAAGTCTAAGTTAGCTATAGATATTCTCAGCAGAGTTCAGTTTTTCCAAGATAAATAATAACGATTTTTTAACAAAGACAGAAATATGAAAATAAATTTAAGTTTAGGGAGTTTATGCTCAGTCTGCTTAAGGGATAACCCTTGCCTGGTCACTAGAGGACTCTTCGAGGTTCTATTTTAGTTGTATAATTCTTTGATATCTTGGGGCTTCATAAAACACTAAACTTAAAATTTACATTTCCAAATCATCAGGCCGATTTATTGTTGAGGCACTATATAGTCAATAGGCAAACATTATTTATAATGTCAAATAATCGCTCACTCATAGTCTTAAATATAGTTAAGAATTCTTTCACCCTATTTGTATTTCAAGGACAACGAAGAAAAGTGCTTTCTGGGGTAGATCTGGTAAGCTACCAGAGTTGGCTTGGGATACGAGGCAGATGATTGTTTTCTTTCTTTCTTTTTTTTTTTTTTTAAGATTTTATTTATTTGTTTGACAGAGATCACAAGTAGGCAGAGAGAGAGGGGGAAGCAGGCTCTCCGAGGAGCAGAGAGCCTGATGTGGGGCTCGATCCCAGGACCCTGAGATCACGGCCTGAGCTGAAGGCAGAGGCTTAACCCCCTGAGCCACCCAGGTGCCCCAATTGTTTTCTTTCTTTCTTTCTTTCTTTTTTTTTTTTTTAAGATTTCATTTATTTACTTTACAGACAGAGATCACAAGTAGGCAGAGAGGCAGGCAGAGAGAGAGAGGAGGAAGCAGGCTCCCCGCGGAGCAGAGAGCCCGATGTGGGGCTCGATCCCAGGACGCTGGGATCATGACCTGAGCCGAAGGCAGAGGCTTTAACCCACTGAGCCACCCAGGCGCCCCCCCCCCCAATTTTTTTCTTTCTTAAGAGTATGTGCCTGTTGCTATAGAACCCTTCTTGTCTCAGAGCTCCCCTGATGAAAATGCCTTCATATTATTATTCCCTTGTATTTCCAGTTTTTCAGGTTCACTTTGAAAAATTACATCTTTTAAGATAGAAATATCTTCTGAGCAGGTTAAGCCTTTTTGTCTTTAATGCATTTATTATAAATCGAAGCTATTTGTTTGGGAGTGACAGCATGAAAACACTATTTTCCCGAAAGCTGGAAAGGCAGGCTTTGTCTGCTTTTCCGTAATGACCAGCATCTGTCTCTTACGCCACTGAGAAGCATGCATGGTCCTTCAGCACACTTTGGAAAATCTATCTGATGACTCTTCCTTCAAATTATTTCACATTAACTGAGTCCAATCTAAGTGTTACTCCTAAGAATTTGGCATGCTGAAATGATTCTGTTTTTTAATCTGTTTTCTGTGTATCCTCCCTTTAAAAAAGAAAAGAGCTTTTTACTTTGAGAGGATTGTAGATTCACATGCATTTGCAAGAAATAACATGGAGAGAACCCCCTTACCCTTTACCTGGTTTACCCGATGAGACCATCTTGGAAAACCACAGTATAATATCAAAACCTTGATACTGACCTTATTCAGACTTCACCAGTATTACTTGGATAGGTGTACTCATTTATGTGTGTGTGTATTTATTTCTGTACAGAGCGACAAAACTGTACACTTGTATAAAACCACTGCAGTCAAACTATAGAATAGTTCCATTGCCTAAGACCCCTAGTATTTACCTTGTTCTATCCACAGCTTCTTTCCTTCATGAGTTTTTTTTTTTTTTTAAGAATTTATTTATTTATTTATTTATTTATTTATTTATTAGAGAGCGGGAGAGTGCAGGGGCGGGGGGAACAGAGGGAGGAGGACAAGCAGACTCCCCTCTGAGTGCGGAGCCAGATGCAGGGACCCATCCCAGGACCCTGAGATCATGACCCGAGCCAGAATCATGAGTCAGGTGCCTAACCAACTGAGCCACCCAGGTGCCCCACTTCACAGGTCTTTAATTTGTTTTTCATTTATGGTCATGACTTAAAATAATTATCTCTTTTTTTCTTTAAATTTTATTTTATGTTTTTCAGTGTTCCAAGATTCATTGTTCGTGCACCACACCCAGTGGTCCATGCAATACGTACCCTCCATGATACCCACCACCAGGCCCTCCCAACCCCCTACCCCTCGCCCCTACAAAACCCTGTTTGTTTCTCAACCGTGAGAGACTGTGGACTCAGAAAATAATTATCTTTGAAAATTATATCCATACTTTGAAAAGTTTATTTTTAGTGTGGTTAAAAAAAAACCGCATAAAATTTCCCATCGTAACTATTTTAAGTGTGTAGTTCAGTAGCATTTAGTACCTTCACACTGTTGTATAACGGATCTCCACATCTTTCTCGTCTTGCAGAACTGCAGTTCTGTACCCGTTTCCCTCTCCCCAAGCCTCGGGCAATCATCATTCCGTTTCGTCTCTGAACTACACTGCTTTTGATACACCTCGTGTGAATGGAATCACACAGTATGTGTGTTTTTCTGTGATTGGCTGACTTTACTCGGTATGAAGTCCTCAAGGTTGAGCCCTGTCGTGGCATGTCCCAAGGTTTCTTTCCTTTTTGAAGCTGAATAATATTCTATTGTATGTGCCATCCCCGTGGGTGGACGCTCGAGCCGCTTCCGTTTCTTGGCTGCTGTGAATGATGCTGCTATGAGCACGGCTGTGCAGATCGCTCTTTGGGATCCTGCCTTTAATTCTTTGGCTCTATACACAGAAGCGAAATTGCTGGATCACATGGTAGTTCTTTTTCCAAGTTCTTGAGGAACTACTCTACTTCTCCTTGGCAGCCGCACCATTCTACATTCCCACCGACAGCATATACCTGATAAATCTGTTTTTATTCATCCATTTTTGTTCTCTCTGTTTCATGACTGTTTCATCGACCTTTCTCGTACCCGTGACGGGGAGCGAACGCTAGCGCAGATAGATATTTTGCGTTACAGAATGTTGGCCCACCAAGGATGATCCTCAAGGTGACATCCCACCGTTTTGGTGTCAGCTCTTCCAGCTCTAAGTGACAGAACTTGTTTACATAAAAAGGAATTTTATGACAAGGGAACTAGGGTGTTACGTGGAAACTAAGGGTGGTGATGTGGCAGGCCTTAGGAATCCCTGGGATGAGGGATTTGGTTGTCGCTTGTCTTTGGTGGGTATAGTGTTCTTTTGTCCTGTCCTGTGGCTCTCATCACGTGATGAAGAAATGGCCCTTCAGAAATCCCTCAGCCACCCTAAGACTGAGGTGCTCCCTTGGGCCCAGTCCGGAATTCCCAGGGGAATTCAGTGCAGCTGGGATCAGTTGTCTCCCCTGACGTACCTCACCACGGGCTTGGGCGGGGAGATGGAGTCAATGCCAGGACCTGCCTGGCCAAGCCTCCGGGAGCTGCATGGGTTGACTGGGAGGGCGCAGGAAGCCAGAAAGAAAGGGAACGAGCCCGAGAGAGGCAGAATGGAAGGTGCGCTCATCCGCCGTAACCTAAACCACAGTGGACAGTAATTAAGGACGCTCTGAGGAAGGAACAATGGAGCTTGGAAAGGTCTGGGTAAGGACTATTAAAATGATGCAAGACAAAGAAATTAAAAAAAAAAAAATTTCTGAGTGTTGCTTTAGTATATAAAGTTGGGAGCCAAGAGGGGAATTGCCTGAAATGCCTAAAATCATAAAAGATGAAATTGTTGATTTCTGGAACAATTTGAATTACGAGGTAGATTTCAAAAATGTCAACACTGTTATTGAGTGTAGAAAATAGAAAATCCTATCTCAAACAGCAGTTAATTAATTTATTGCACGAGATTTGCAAATATGTTAGGGGCTTGTTAGACACGTTGATGGGTTATAGCTATATGATGGAGACAGAGCCAGTCAGAGTGTCTTCGCCTTAATGTTTTGAAGGCTGAACTCTTACCCCCTCGAGCATCAGTGATGATGATCATCGTAAATGTTTAGTTAGTGTTGCTACGTGTGAGGCACAGTACTGGGCACTTTTATATCCGTTCTCTCATTTACCCTTCCTCCAAACCCTGGCTGCGCCCCTGTTCGTTAACCCGGATTGTCTAGGTTGTTTCCAACAGAATTATTAACCCTCTGCTCTTCTTTTCAGAGATGTGGTACTGGATCTTCCTGTGGGCTCTCTTCTCGTCCCTGTTTGTCCACGGTGCTGCGGGCGTGTTGATGTTTGTGATGCTGCAGAGACACAGGCAGGGGAGAGTGATCTCACTCATCGCTGTCAGCGTCGGATTTCTGGCTTCTGTCACCGGCGCAATGATTACTAGTAAGCTGGTTTTGTTTTGCTTAAGGACCTGACCGAGCATGCACTTTATTCTTACGATGAAGGGGACGTTCGTGTCTTCTCCCACGGAAGGTATTTTCAGCACTGATCACACTTCACCTGGGAGGGAAAGATCAGTTCATGGGCTCATTGAATGGAGAGTTTTTGTACTTCTCTGTGAAGACTCGCTATGCAAGATTCTGTGGGAAATAGAACAACTTGTAAAAATTGACAAGGGACACAGAAATTCAGGGGGAAGTTTATTTTCTAGTGGACTTAGTTTTTGCTTTAAAGGAGCTCCCGATCCAGTCAGGGAGAGAGACAGGCACACCGATTTGACAGTGATCATTGTCATTAAAAAAGTGAAAATAGAGCCCGGAGGTCCTCGATGTGAGCTGCCGAGGACTACAAGGTAAAACCGCACTTTCTTCTTAAATACAATTAGTTATGACAAATCTCCCCTGACCTAGTGGGGATTGGCCGCGTGCGAGTGTCCGAGTGTCCTCGAGCCCTGCACAGCTGTCCTCCTGTGCTGCCCGAAGTGCCTCAGCATCCTCCCCTCTGCGGGGGGCCCCGCCTCTGCCTGGAGTTCAGAGAGGCTGTCCCAGTTCCTGCTGTGCTGGTTGAGCCAGGACTTCGATGCAGCCTGTTGAGACCAGAGGGTGCTGCCGCTGCTTCCTTGATGCGGCTCTGCCTGCACGGGGCTGCTTCTCCGTGCTGCTGGAGACTTCTACCATCGCCAGGGCACCGTAGAGGCTTACATGGCCCTGCACTTGCGGCCTGCTCCCTGGTGTCGGGGGCAGCTCACTGCTGCACAAGAAGAACATCTTCCTTTCTGGTTGGTTTCTAGCCCCCCAGATGAGAGTCCGTCCTTTTCTTCTCTAGTTCAAAGGCCTCCTTTGTCACCTTTTCCCAGAGGGATTTGCATACCTTGCCCTGTTCCCATGTCCTGGTGTCTGTCCTGTGGCACTGATAGGACATTCATAAAACAGTTGTGGGACAAAGTATAACTATGATTTGTACTGGGATTTAAGGGAATGCAGAGGTTAATTTGGAGGGAACTGGTGTAGTAAACTGTTCCCCCCAAGAACATGTATTAGATTTCCATGTAGTCATCTGTTTCTTCATCCTTTCTTCCCTCACCATTTGGTTTTTCGGTGTTACTCTGTATTAGGTTTCCGTTGCTGCCGCAGGCAACCTGTAACCTGATCATACGGTACCGCGTCCATTCTGCTGTAGCTGGGGTGTAGGGCAAGCACTCAGGTTTAGCTAAAGTACAGGACATGCAGAGTGAAGCTGGAGATTCACCTGGAAAGACAGTGGAACCAGATCCTAGAGGGTCGTGGAAGGCGAGCCAGAAAATTTGGGCTTTTTTCCTGCAGGCCATGGGAAACAAGTAAGATCGTTTTGAATGGGGTTGGCAAGGGACAAAGCAGTCCGATGGAAAAATTTGTTTTAATAGCTGAATATAGTTATACATAAAGAACCAAGAGACAACTCTGAAGGGGCAGGGGCCTCATCTGTCTTCACCACCGCTGCCTTCCTAGCAATGAAACAGTGCCGGGATCATACCAGATCCTCAGAAAGTGCTGGTCGGAGGGATGGGTTCAGGAGGGGAGGAGGTACAGGGGAAAGAAAGGAAGAAACAGGGGAGGGAAGAAAGGAGAAACAGGGGGAAGGAAGAGGAAGTAAGAGAACTTACCTGTGATCTGAACTTGAGGCTGGGATCTGAACGAGAGTTGTAGCTGTGCTTGGATGTGACGTGTAAGGACTATGGCGAAAGGAAACAGCCCAAATTAGTTTTACTCACTGTGGTGGCATACACAGAGGCTTGGAAGGGACTGCAGTGTTTTTGGTGGGCGCCACTGCTGTGATTGTGAACCCACGAACAGAGTTGGGAAGAAGGAACATTGTGCTCAGCAATTGTGAGCCGCGTGCGGATATGTGTATCTATTGGCATAAATTACGGTAAAAGCTCGGAGAGCAGGAGAAATGTCACTCTCCTTCAGTTTATCTCTAATGATGCATTTGTATGTTTATTACCTAGTTTCAATTCAGCCAAGAATGAAATATGCCAGTGATTTTAGAAACTGCCGTGTTATATTTTAAATCCTTAAAAAGATAAGTCTGACATAATTTCAAGTAAAAATGTGTATCCAGGTTAGCAATAAAGCATTTAAATTTCTTCTGGCTAGTCTTTTGACCTGCAGACACTTGAATTAAGAAAACTAGCCGAAGTGAAACTATTTTAGCTATATTTATTTTCTTAATGCAATTTGTGAGTGTCCATATTCTCACAACTGTGTATTCAAGTCTGTAAATGATTACTTCAGATCTCTTCTGAATAAGATACTGATTGAATATAGATATGTATCTATTATATTTTGCTCCTCCTTAGGTTTTATTTCCAATACAGTGATTTTTCATTTTAGTTGGTATTGATGGTTAATAACAAAATTGGGAAAAACCGGGTGTCTGTATATTGCCATCAGCCGACATTATATAGCTGACTAATTTTAGCAAATCTGAAGGTATAAAATGACATCTCTTTGTTGGGTTAATTTGCATTTCTCTGATCACTAAGGAGTTTGAACATCTCTTCCTATGCTTATTATATATTTAGATTTCTTTTTCTGCAAATTGCTTCTTTAAGTTATGTGCTTGCTTTTCTTGCTTCCTTCTCGTTAAATTACAGGGGTTTCTTATACATTAGAGGTATTGGTCTCTTGTTGGTTTTGGACTTTGCAAATAACTTCTCCATCTTTTATCAGTCACCATCATCTATGATGGTAGATGATCTATTCTATGATACTATGATCTATTGAGCAGGAAGCCTGAATTTCTGTGTTATCAGCTCAAAGAGTTTTTTGCCTTATGACTTATAATTTAAGAAGTTCTTCCCCCCACCAAGGTCAAAAGATATGCTGATATATTTTCTAAGGTTAATTTTATTGTTTTACCTTTAATACTGGGGTCTTTAATACCTACAGAACAGGGGTCAGCCAACCTTTTCTTAAAGGGAGTATGTAAACTTTGCAAGCCCGGTGGTCTCTGTCAGAGCTCTTTGGCTCTGCCACTGTAGTGTGAAAGCAGATACAGAAGTGTGTAAATGAATAGGCATGTTTTTTTCTAATAAAACTTTACAAAAACAGGGGTCTGGCATTCAGGAATAATTTCATAAATTCCTGACTTGTGCCCTGGTTTAGAGTCTAACTTCGTATTTGGTATTAGATAGGATTCCAGGTGTATTTATTTTTCTTCCCACATAATAAGTCCGTTTTGACCACACCATCCATTAAAAATACCCATCATTTCCTCATCGATTCACCTTGTCTGCATATTATGCTCAAGCACGAGGATCTGTCTCCGAATCCTGTTCCGATCTGTTAGTCTTTTTATGTGTTCTTGCAGCAAAGTCACATTTTTTTTTCCCTGTGGTTTTGTGGTATTTCTTGATACCTGATCAGGCTAGATCCCTCTCATTTCTTTCTTTAAGTTAACATGGCTGTTTTAGGACTTTTATTCTTTCACATAGATTTTAGAATATGTCTACTCAATTTCTCAAAAAGTATAACTGTAAAATTTTTATTGGGATTTAATTTAATGGAGAGGTTAACTTGGGAAGACCTGGCATAGTAAACTGTTCTACCCAAGAACATGTATTAGATTTCCATGTATTCGGATCACCCTCTGTGTCTTTCATTAGAGTTTAAAAATGTCTTTCTCAACAAGAGGGTTGCACGTTTTTGGTTAATTCTTAAACTCTTACATCGTGGTTGCTATGCATGGTATCTTTCAGTGACATTAGTTAGTGTTATTGGTATAGAGAAACGCTGTTCGATTTTCTGAGTGGAGTCTACGAAAGATAAAGCAAAACACTGGTTCTTTGGAAAGATACTAAGATGAATAGATCACTGGTAAACTAATTTTTATTTTTATTTTTATTTTATTTTTTTATAAAGATTTTGTTTATTTATTTGACAGAGAGGGATCACAAGTAGGCAGAGAGGCAGGCAGAGCGAGAAGGGGAAGCAGGCTCCCCGCCAAGCAGAGAGCCCGATGCGGGGCTCGATCCCAGCACCCTGAGATCATGACCTGAGCCGAAGGTAGAGGCTTTAACCCACTGAGCCACCCAGGTGCCCCTGGTAAACTAATTTTTAAAAAAAGTTAAGGCAGAAAAATAAAGTATACAACAAAATAGAATAAATAACTAGAGACCCAATGATAGAGATAGAATAAAGAATTATAAAAATAACAGTTTTGCAAACAGGGATCTATTCCTAAGTATAAAATGTCAAAATTGGCATAAGAAGAAACTAAATGAGAATAGGACAGTAGGTATATTTAAACAATTGAAATGCTGAAGACCCTCCCCTCCCAAAGGAATTCCAGGGTCAGATGAGTTCTACCAAAATTTTGAAGGGACAGTTTAGTTCCTATTTTATCCAAAATTTTGAGTAAAGAGTAAAAGCCATGCACAGCTCATTTGCTGAGGCCAAAGTAATCTTGTTAAGCAAAATAAAGACTGTGCAGGAGGAGAAAAGTATAGGCTCATTTACCTTTTGACTGTTACCCTAGGAATGCAAAAATAATTCAGGATCAGACATGACTATGGCTGTGTGCCAATAAAACGCTATTTATGGGAACTGAAATTTAAATTTTGTACAACTTTCATGTATCATGAAGTATTTTTCTTTTGATTTTTAAAAAATCATTTAAAAATGTAAAAACCATTCTTCACTCCTGCACCACGTCCATGTGATGTGGTATGCAAAGTGGACCTGTGAACCACAGCTCGCCAGCCCCTCATTGGACCACACAGGCTGGTGGAACCAACACTGTTAAAACCAAACCTGCCCTAGCCTTCACGTTTACTTTCTCTCAGGAAATTCGGAGGGCAAGTCAGGTTACTTTCTTTGGCGTGTCGCTGTATATTGACATCTTTCTTCTGCTGGTGGCTCTTCTAGTCTCTCTTGACCTTGTAGGTTCATGTCTTTCACTAACCTTCGTGTCAGCTCAGCAGTATTGCTTTCCGCACTTCATCTTTACTGTGCAAGCTTTTGCTAGTCCCTAGGTCCTCAGGAGCTCTTTCCTTATTTCTAAGTGATTCTTTCTGCCATGGTTGGTAGGGGCAGTTCCAGACATGCATCATTTATTTCAAGCATCCTGTTCTGCTTGGGTCTCCTTTATTCTTTTTTTTTTTTTTTTTAAGAATTTATTTATTTATTTGACAGACAGAGATCACAAGTAGGCAGAGAGGCAGGCAGAGAGAGAGGAAGGGAAGCAGGCTCACCGCTGAGCAGAGAGCCCGATGCGGGGCTCGATCCCAGGACCCTGGGACCATGACCTGAGCTGAAGGCAGAGACTTTAACCCACTAAGCCACCCAGGCGCCCCGGGTCTTCTTTATTCTTGCATAACTTAGCCTTGTACTTCACCAAAAAAATAAAGACCATGATATTTGTGGTCTTTCATCTGGCTACTGTGTAGCAGAATACACTGTAGAGAGGGTGAAAACTAAAACAAAAATTGGAGGGATGACATTTGTGAACATACATAAATATAAAAGGATTAATATCCAAACTATATTTTAAAAACCCTATGAATCAAATAAGAAGAAAACTCAATAGAAAAAAGGATGGAAGATTTGACAAGCATTTAGTAAAAGTAGAAAAGCCTCCTGGCCTCTAATATGTGAAGAAAAGTTCAGTCACATTAATTTTTGGGGAAATACAAATTTATCACAGAGATGACATCTCTTATGGAATTGACAAAAACTTAAAAAAAGGTTACCAACTGCTTCTGAAGATATGAAGTAACTGAAATATAAATTGGTACAACTACTTTGGAAGATAGTTTGGCATTCCTTACTGAAGTTGAAAATGCCCATAATATAAGGCTAAGCAATTCTACTTTTACCCATGTATTGAGGAGAAATTTTTGACTGTGTATGTGGGCCAGGGGTCTTGCACAAGGATCTTCACAGAATCAGTGTTTGTCATTGTTAAGGATTGGAAACAAATTTATTGGCAGTAGAGTGAACAAATTGTATTATATTCATGCTTAGAATTCTATGCAATGGTGAAAATACATGAATTATAGCTACACACTACAATGTGGGTAGCTTTCAGACCTATGATATTGAGGCTCAAATTCTTACAGCATCAATTCACATAAAATTATTATTTTTTTAAAAACCAAATAATATGTATTTTTAGGATACAAGAAGGTGGTAAAGCTGACAAAAAGTGAGGGAATGATAAAAAACAAATTCAAGGAGGGAATGGGACATAAACTGAGCAGAGTCCATGGGAATTTCAGAGGAAATAATGATGTTCTTATCTTCACTTGGGTGATAGTACTTGGGAATTTTTATTTTATAATCTATGCACACACACATATTTCAAAGATTTATATATTTGAGAGAGAGTGGGGGAGGGGCAGAGGGAGAGAGAACCCCAACAGGCTCCACCCTGAGGTCACAACCCTAAGGTCATGACCAGAGCTGAGACCAAGAGTCGGACACATAACCGACTGAGCCACGCAGGCAGCCCTACATATATTTTTATAAATACTCTTTCATAGCTGCTCAATATTCACTAGCAATATTTCCAAATTCATTTATTAGACACATAAAATTGTTTTCTTGTAGATCTTTTAGATTGAGAATGCCACTGGTACACTCTTTTCTGACCAGTGTGTCTGGGTGTGAAATCCTACAACACAGTGGGGATTTCTGTAAATCTGTTTCTTCTGGAGGAAAATTGTAACTTCCGAATTGTTTCCTGACTGATTATCCACTGGAAAGAAAATGGTGGTTTATTTTCTGTATAACACTATATAGGCTTGAAGAGCTTGTCCTCTGTTCCTTGAAAGATTTTAAAGAAGAATGGTTTATTTAGCAGTTTTGTTTGTTTTTCCTCGAACAGCACGGCCTTCCAGCATGAAATCCATTTTAATCACCAGAGCAGCCAAATACTCAGTAAAGGAGTCAGCTTGTTTGGGAAAGGAGATGCCAGTGAAAGGTTCTCAGTACTCATTTTCTATTCCTTAAATCTTTTTTTTTTTTTTTTTTTTTTTTTTAATTCCCTTCTCTCTTTGTCTCTTTGGGTGTGTTTCCATGGCTCCTGACCTCCAGTTAAAATCTAACCCCCTACGGAGATGCCCCAAATGTGTTTTCCTGGGCCCTCTACCTCCAGCCAGAGGACCCCATCCTGAACTTCAGGAGCCACAGAAATAATAAATATAAGCACCGCCTGTTTTAGTTACGTAGGAAACACTTGACATTGAACATGTATACAGTTTTTCTTATTCTGTAAGATTTGCTACCTAGCTTAAAGTGTAATTTATTCCTTACTATTTTATATCAAGAATTCAGTGAACTTTGTCATTACCTACAAATATTTTAGTTTGGAAAATAGGATTGAAAGATATTCTGACCTTGAGGATGAAAGTTTCTTAGATTTATAGAGAAGTATAGGCAAGTTGGCTTGGAAATTGTTAGATTTTTAAAATGAGTTTTAATTTCATAAGTAATATATGACTGCATATTCTCCTTGTAAAACGCAAAACATTATGGATGAGGCAAGGGTCTCTTTGGACTAGCACTCCCAAACTAGCACTCTTCTCAGTTGTAATCCCTATTTTTAGTTTGGCTTTTATCCTCCCAGATTGTATGTGTATATGAATATTACATTTATTCATACTTACATGTATAAACGTTTACCTACAGGCACACCTGCATACAGATGCATGTACTAGTAGAGAATAGATATAGTTTTAGGTTTCATTTTCTTTGTTCATAAATGATATGTCTTAGGTTCTTTTCATATCAGTTCATAAGTCTTTTTATTTTTCTTTTGAAATTGTATGGGTTTCATCGTGTGGGCTTGATCTAGTTTACCCATTCCAGACTGAAGGATATTGGGTCCTTGCTTTTGATTTTGTGGTGTTTGTTTGTTTTTGTTTTTGCTACTACAAAATGTACTGCCTTGGTTATCCTCTGTGTGTTTGTATGTATGTGTGTGTCTGTGCTGTGGGCATGAATCAAGTATTTTTCTAGTCTGTCCTTTTAGGGTTTTTCTCTTTTTTTTATATAGTTTTAAGCTATTTTCTTTTCCTAAGATCATAGATACATTCTCTTCTGTTTTAAAGTTTACATTTATAAGTTTGTTTTTAATATTTTGTTCTTTAACTCATCTGAAATTTATTCTGGGGAGAGGTGTGAAGGAGGGATCTAGATTTTTTCCTTCCAGTGGCTGCTAGTTGTTCCAACACCATTTACCGAATGCTAAGTCACTGGAAATACGTTTTTCATTTTCTACTATGACAACCATTAGCCAAAACTCAGAGTGCATACTAGGCCCAGTCACTCTTTATCTTCATGCCTGCCCATTTTACAGTTGAGGAAATGAGGCACAGAGAAGTTGAGGGATCGCCCCATGTAGCATATCTGATAGCTAGTGGATTTCAGAGTTTGATCCTTGAGTCTGGCTCCAAAACTCATGCTCTTCACCTCACATGAGCATGAGATGTTTGACTTGACGCATTTGCTTACCGTTTCCTAGGAAGCCTGAGCTAGTGAGTGCTTAGATTTTCACTTCTTGGATCATTTTTGAAAACTTAGTGCTGGAGGGATGGAGGCCAAATTGAAGAGCGTCATGGAAATCTAGGGTAAATCCACAGAAAAACAGTATTTCTTCAGGTTTATTTTAATATTTTTATTTTAATATAATTTTGATTATATTAAAAATTAATATATAATATATTACTAATATATATAAATATATATTATATAATATATTATTAATAATATAATTATTAAAGCATAAATCTTTAAAATATATTTTTTTCTTTTTCAAAGATCTATTAGGGAGAGAGAGAGTGCATGAGGGAGGAAGGAACAGAAGGAGCCTGGTGCAGGTTCAATCCCAGGACCCTGAGATCATGACCTGAGGCAAAATCAAGAGTCATATGCTTAACCCCTTAGGCACCCACATGCCCCAGATCTTTAACATTTTTAAAAGAATGTGTTCTCTAATTCTAAAATTTGAGGACATCACCAGTTACACTAGTGAAGCTTATTACTTGATGAGGTAAATGTTAGTGCCACTAGTTTTACTTAATGTTGAGATGTTTATCAGAATTTATGATTTTCTGAATTCCTTGTTTTCTTTTTTACTTAGTACATATGTGAAATGATAGAATGATTTGGGGATTTATAGCCAGATTAACTTGTATTGAAATTCCAGCTCTTGTCCTCACTGTACTTCCTTGGGCTAGTCATTTAACCTCTCTGAACCTCTGTTTTTCATCTTTACATTAGGTGATAATATTCTGGCCTGGGATGATATTTAAACAAGATAGTATTTGTAAAGATAGTATTTGTAAAGTTGCTATCAAGATACATAACAGGTAGTAAAAAGGCAGTACAGTTTAATTTCCTTCTTAAAAAATGCACATATGAAGTCCTTGGCTTAGATCAGTAACTTCTCTTTCCAGTTTATATCTCTTTAAAGGAATATAGTTACTTTTATTTGGGAGATTTTAAGAGAACGACAGAGTTAATTCTTAGCTAATTTTTTATGAAAAGATTTCTATCTCAAAGAATTGTTGTGTCAGTATCTCTGAATCATTTACTTCTGGTCTTGCTTTTTGTTTGGCCATTCTAGGATAGATCTTTTTTTCTAGGGGAAAGTTTGAAGGCCATCTCAATCTCTAAATTAAATACCCTACTTACTCTAAATTAAATGCTTGGAAGGCATACTCTAAATTAAATGTTTCATTATATGTAGTATATTAATAAAGTGAAGTGTTGAATCAGACAGGCTCTGAGACTCCTGGAACTCCGGGATTCCCGCGTTCTTGGAAGTGTGCATGATCTAAACATTTTTCCCAGGACAGACGTCAGATTCATCTTCCATTTTTATTAGATGTCGTGATACTAGTCTCTAAATAACTTTATTATGTTTGTATGCTTTATTACAAAATAAAAACTATGGTAGCCGTCAACTCTTTGATATTTCATATCACATTTAAGAATTTTTAAAAAATTTCTTGAGTAATTTAGGAACTGCATTAAATTGTGCAGTTTTCTGTATTTTCATTTATGATTATCAGCCTATTGAGTTGTATGTTTATAAAAAGAGTGATGATTGGCCAATTCAACACCCAGGTGAGAGATTACAGTAACAGATTACTCATGTTTATGAACATGTTTGGTGTCAAGTAAACAGCACGTGTGGTAAATACGTATTTTGCAGCTGAGTAGAAATCCTGTCTTTCCTGGAAGCGATGTGGTCGAGTGTGACTTTTACGGATCACACGGAAACTTCCGTGGACAGTTTAGAAGCCGAGCGTGTAGGTGACTGACTCTGGTGTGCTGAGATGGAGAACGATCTGACGTGCCCACGGCGCAGGGTGTCAGGAGGGGAATGAACGTGTTCTTGTCTTTCTCTGCCCCTTGTCATCCAGGCGCAGCCGTCGCGGGCATCTACCGAGTGGCAGGGAAGAACATGGCCCCCCTGGAGGCGCTGGTGTGGGGCGTGGGACAGACTGTATTGACATTAATCATCTCCTTCTCAAGGATCCTCGCCACACTCTGAGCTTTCGGTGGGAATGTCTAACTTCACAGAAGGAAACAGATGTACAGATTCTCAGAACACGGCGTTGTGAAGGAGCGGGAATGAAATTGAGCAAGGAGAACGTGGAAGGAGCCGGTCGCTGCAGAAGGCCTTGAGCTGTGTGCGAAGATCGCCCTCTGGTGTCCAAGTGATTGCACTACCGCACCGCACCTTAACGTGCCTCCGTCCCAGGCCAGGCGCATCCTGGAAGCCGTGAGCAGAAGCACCTTGTTCAGCTGCCAATCAGGTTAACACTGGTGTTGACTCATCGTTCTTTAACAGTGTTGTGTTGAGTTACAGGGACGTTTTGAGGAATTGATATATGTGCCAAACTCTTATCTCTCTCTCTCTTTTTTTTTAACATTGATCATGTGACAATTTGCAAGTGTAGATGTAGATGAGTGCTGTGAACCACATTTGACATGAATTCAGGTAATGTAGTGAGATTTTGTTTCGTGACGCTAAATCCCGTATGAGTGCTGAACACCGAATCCTTTAGTATGAGGCAGACTTTTTGGTTTTTAATGTTGAACGTTTCTGGGATTTAGGGCTTTAATATGTTTAGGCATTATTGTTGTTTAATTTACGTGGAAAATAATACTTAATGGAAAACTAGCTAAACTCTTGTAAGGACTCAAAGTAGACCCATAGGGTGCATCCTTCCCACTCACTTAAATAACACTCTTTTAATAGTTTCCCTCCTACGTAACTATTCTATTGATATGAATTCAAAAACTTTATGGGTCACACACATTGACTGTAGTTTGTGTGTCATAAAAATATAATTTGAAAATTTTCTTATAAACTTTGTAAGAAAAGAAGTCTGAAATGCATGTTGCATTCTTTGACCCTTCTAAAGAAAGTTTTTGCCATGTATCTCATGGAGAAAACATCTTTATAACTCGTATCTCAGTGGGATTATATTACTTGTTGCATATATCTTGATTTTTGACAAAACAAACAATCTTGCATTCTGGAGTATTACCTATATTTAAAGAATGGCCTAAATTAGGCTGTGAAAACAAAGAGCCTCATTTGTAGATAAGTGACAAGTTATATAAGAAGAGTAATAAACTATCTTACATTGGGCATGTGGTAACATAATTTCGCTAAGTAAAAATTGGGGAATATAATTAAGTAATTTAAAAATTTGGCACTTAATCTTAGCATATCAGTACAGTACTGAACATATATTAGAGTGGTTCTGTCATCCAGTTCTCGATTTGCGCTATTAAGTTTCCTAGAATCAGTGACGACATTTAATAGAATGGAAAAGTCCTTAGTAATACAACATTTTAAGAGGTTTTGGCAAGATGGAGTTGTTTTTAAGAGTGCAAGGAGTAAGGGGGACAGAACCTGGTTGAATTTGTCTCCAACTGATTGTTTTCAATTCCAGGTCCTCTGATAAATGTGCTAACTCAGAAACCCACTGCAGAAAATGTGAAGTTAAGGGCAATCCAAAAAACAATCTGCATACTCTAGCCTCACTGTTTTATACCCCGATTTGGTAAAAAGTGCATTTCTATTAGGTCCCATTCAAATTTAAGATCCTCATTACCCACACCACTTCTTTTCCACCGAAAACCAGAATATCTTTCAATGACTTCACAATAGGGAGTTGGGGAGGGGATACTTTTACCAGTATGGAAGCCAGTTTGGGGGGTTTACTAATGCTGTGGCTTGGAAATCTGTGTTTGTTTTTTTTTTTAAACCAATAAGCAACTATGCATCCCTAGAGATCTTTGAAGTAAACCTTAGACTTGATTCTTTTTATTATGTACCAGCCTAAAAATTATTTTCATGTGTTCTTTATACTCCTGATGTTTTCCCAAATTAAACTTAGGCATAAATTTTCCAAGTCAGTTTGATTTCTCCTTTTCTTTCAGACTTGAATTGTGTTCTTCCTTTGCTTTGGCTCTTCTATTGGTAATTTCAAGTGTTTATATTTGGAGAGGAGTTACCAATCACGTGTTCACATTGTTTCAGATCGACGATAGGAATTTTTATTTTAACATTTGGTTGTTTCATGATTTAAGAAAGTTACCTTGGTAAGGGAATACGAGCACATGGTTTAGAATCCAAAATTAGCCAGAAAATAACACAGACACATTAAATCCATCAGTGTGTGGACCAAAGGGATTCTAACTCCTGTTTTTACTCTAGAATGGAAGTATAATTGAATGGTTCTTAATTAGTCTATGGAATGTCCTGCAGCTCTCCCCATCAGGTTGCTTTACATTATGAATTGTATCTGTGTGTGTGCTCTTAACCATTGGAGGAATTGCTGGTTTCTTTGCTGTTTTCAGTTCTTTCCATTGGGATTTTGTGCAGATGTCACTCTCTTGATGTTTTCAAATGCAGTTGAATAGTGTGAGTTGATGAAATTGTCTTAATAGCTATTTCTATGCCGAGATTTTTTTTTTAAATCAGTGGTTTTCCTACAGGGACAACAAATGCTTAATGATATATGTCCACACACACATATATATCATTATATACATATATGTAAAGCTGCTATATATGAATATAGTCTAATTGGAAAGCTTTTGTTCAGTGAACACTTTCCCGTTCTAGTAGAGAATTTTATATATTTGTTCAGTTGAGTGATCTTTTAAATAAGCAAGGATGTTTGAGATTTTTGAATTTGGAGAAATTTTTCTTGGGTTATTAGTGCTGGAGACCCTTTTTTGTGATATTACAAAAGCCCTTATTGATGTATTTGGGTTACACCATCTTAAAATTTATATATGATTTAGCAGTAAACTTTCTTTGTGATAAATGCAGGAAGGAAGGGGGAAATCTTTTAGAGTTTATAGTCCTTTATTTAAAAAAAAATATGTTTACTAAAATACTACTGATGGTGAAATCAGTTCCCCAAAGAAGAGATCTATGCCAACATCTCCAAACTAATTATTACTTAACATACTGGTTAGAACTGTCCATAGATCAGAATCGATCAGGGGGGCCCATTGAAGCTACAAATAATACGCAAAGCTTTTAAAGGAAGGCGGTGCAGGTGGCCCCACGGGATGACTCCACTGGTTGCCTAGAATAAGGACATTTCTAAATGGTGGCTGTATTCAATGCCCACAGCTTAATCACTCTTCCTTTACATCTTACTGTATACTAAGCAGTCTTAGTCTGTTACCTGAGGTGCTTTTTTAGTATTCGCAACGTATATTTGCACAGCCCAAAAAAGCATAAGGGTTTTGTTTGTACTTTAAGTGAGAAGTAAGGAAATGAGCTGCCCCGTGTATCACGCATCTGTGATATAAGGAGTAGGCGTAAGTTAAAATCAAAGAGAGTGTTGCTGGAAATGCTGTTAAAGAAGGACTAATTAAGACACAGAGGGCGCTGCCGTGTTGCTGTGCCCATGCCCGCACTTCCACGCCAGCTAATTCCGTCTGGTACGCATGGCTCTGTGGCTTTCCAGGTGCTGTCCTGAGTATTTCTATAGTAAATACAAGGATGGGGGTCCCCGCCCTTGAGTCCACCAAGAGCTAGCAAGGTAATTGTAAATCCTAAAAAGGTTGGGACATTTTACTTCCCGATTCTGTTTGAGAGTTTAAGTCCTGTTCCCCCTTTCCCCTGCCCCCAGATTCTGGTTTTCCCAGTTTATCCACTGAATGGACTTTCTGAAAGTGAGATACCATTGCCGTGACAGAGTGGACAGAAGGCTAGACTCTAGCGCACCCCCTCACCTCGAACCCAGGACCGGTCTCTCGTTGAATGCACAGCAGTAATTATTTGGCAGTAGGTGACCAAGGGAATCATTAGAATGGCTTCAATTACGTTTTTAACACCAACTGAATATGTTGTTTTGTAAAATTCATCTATTTTCTTCCATTTCCACATGTTCCCCTACATCTATTTTAAGAAGGAAACTAAAAAAAAAAAAAAGTCTCATAATCTTGCTTCCTTTACCTCCTCTCCAGCTCTTTATTTTGAAAATGAGCAGATTCTCCAAGACCACTTCTGGGAGTTGGAGGGGGTGGAGGTGGCCAGGGCGAGCAGGATTAAATGTGTTTGTTTATTGCTAGCTCAACTAGAAAAAGGGTGAGAGTAGCCAGCACTGAGACCCCCCCTCCCCGGCCCTGGTCTTTGTCTTATCCTGCTTTGCTTCCCTTGGATCATTCAGCCTACGTCCATTGAATATCTACCACATGCAGCTTCATTGTCCTTGTTTCAGGGATGGGACAGGGT
Organism: Martes martes; assembly: GCF_963455335.1. NCBI lineage: Eukaryota > Metazoa > Chordata > Mammalia > Carnivora > Mustelidae > Martes > Martes martes. The sequence continues at coordinate 133,222,206 of NC_137893.1, forward strand.
GTCCTGGGTGTCTTCCCCTCCTCCACCACCCTGCGCCGCCGGCTTCAGGTGTCCGGTCAGTTCTGCAGGAAATAGATGTGGGCTTTGGTGCCTGCCGTGTCCCTCATCCCACGGACCAAAGGTGCTTATGCCCTACTTGTTTCTAACTGCAGGGGGTTCTGTTATTTTTGATTTATGTCCAGGTTATAATTCATGAAGTCACAAGACACGAAGGGTATTTTCTGAAATATTCTCAAACTACTTCACTCTTCTATTACGTTTTTTTTCTCTCTTGAACGTCTTAATCAGAATCTCCTCAGAGTCCTTACTTGTTTGTAAGATGTGAAGAACATAGAAGGTCATCAAGAAGTTTTGGTAGACCTAAAGGGCAGAGAAGTTGGGCACCACCTGCTGGGTCGCTGTGTAGATTGTTGTTGCTTATTTTAATAATCAGGGATGAGAATCTCAGTGGGGAGAATTGGCTAGTGATCCGATCAGTTGGCTCATAATTTCTCTTAACTCCTGGTCCTTTTTCCAACATCTCGAGGGGAGACTCTTCAGGTGCAAAAGGACATTATTTGATTAAAGATGACAAGGTGTTTCAAGCACGTGGTAGCATTTTGTAGCAGTGGGCAGTTTTTCCTTTAGGCAGGAAGGAGCTGGAGGGGAAGCACCGCAAGCCAGGGCGAACACAGCTGCCCCCCGGTGGTAGGTCTGTAAACTACACTGTGTGAGGATGTCTGCGGTTTATTTGAGAGACTCAACCAAGCATGCGCAATCCCTGTGTGTGTGTGTGTGTGTGTGTGTGTGTGTGTGTGTGTGTGTGTTGATAGGTTTGCTTTTCTCATAGAACGATCTCTGTTCAGTGTAGACAGTACAGTGTTTTTAAGGAGGCTGCTAAGGTAGTTATCTAAAAACATATCTGCGAATTTGTTTGGGGGAGTAGTACTTAATATGTTTCAGTAAATGTGGAGGTTTACCAGTTAATTCTTGATTAAATCGATGAAGCACCCACATTTCTGCATGAGCTGAGCTCTGAACTGTAACTGTCTCCTACCCGGAGGTTAGAGGACTCCTCCTTACATTCATTGCACATATGTTGGACTTACATAATGACCCTTTGGTGATTTCAAGAACGAATTTTCCAGTTTTTTAAAAATCTCCCACTTCCTTCCATACCAATGTCATAAGTTAAAGGTTAAACCCAAGTGCAGTTTGTTGATAGACTCAGAAGTGCGGTTTAGAAGAAAAGGTTCTTAACACCTTACGGTCATGCAGTTATAATCTCACTGAAAAATAAATGCTCCAGGCAAGCCAAGAGAGCATGAACCTCTTCCATATTTTTTGGATTATGTACTGCGTCCTATCAATCTCCCCTCAATGGTAATATGACTGTCCCGTCTTTGGGAATCTATTTAGGTACAGAACTGAAACTGGAAAGCAGTGTAACACTAATATATATAATGAGGCACCATCATCCATAATGACCATAACTGTAACATTTTTCTCCTAATTACATATTGATAATTTCCAAAGTCCATCTCTCATTTTAGAGCCCTGTACGAATGAATGTTAACTTGACAGTACTACTGATTAGGAGAAATTTCTCTTGTTTTTAGACTTAAATATTTGCACATCATCACTAAGTATCTTGGGGGAAGGAACGTTTTAAAGTTTCCTCCATAGAGAGCGAAATAGAGGCCCTTGTTTGAAAAGTAGTTGAAAATGATTTACTTTCAGTACTGGATGAGTTGGTTGTCTAATTGTTGACCTTTCTTGGTGTTTGTGATAGCAGTCGCATTTACGTGGAGAAATTTTTAGTTTCCACCCTCAATACACACACACATGAGCTGTACACATTTTAGATGAACAAATAAAACTCCACAGTATTTTCCATTACAGTCCTATAAATTACTAAAATTTATAGGATTCTGCCATGAAGTATTAACCCCTGACTCTAGACATTTGAGGGCAAGGGGATCAACTTCAAATTAACCAACAACAATGGCTTGATTTAAATAGCAAAAAATATAGTTTACTCGATAGGTATTAAAAATTCACTTTCAAATTGTGTTAGCTCTCAGGTCACTGATAAATCATTTAGTAAAACACAACAGTTTTTAAAAGCTAAATGATGCCTTAGTGCCTTGGAAGTTAAGATACTTTTGCAAAGTGAATTTGGCAGGATTCAGGATTGGCATACTTGTTACTGGAGATTTAGAATTTAGGGATGGTTTTATTGAATTAACTCCTTATGGTGAATAAAAATCAGCCATTTTGCTATTGACTCTGACAGATGACAACTACTTTCCTTACATTTTCATGATGTGGTATTTGTCTATAATTTTTTTCTTTTTACAAGTAAGTTTGAAATGGAGAAAAATGTAGTCAAGACAATTAAGTGTGGGATTTTAAAATTTAGTTTTGTCGTAAACTAGAAATTCTAGCGTGGACAGTGTTAGTTTTATATCGTAGTATTAAAGGGCAGAAAATTTATGTAACATTTAGGAATATGTTTACCATCAGGGATTTCTTTTTACTATAGAAAAACTTAATGTACTGTGAAGTTTAAAGACAGGAAGAATAAATGTTAGACGGGGTCACACACAAAAGCAAAGGCATATGTGATGAACTACCCCATATTATGTGAACACAATCCCCCCCTTCTGTTAAGACTATAAACTACACTGTATGAGTATGTGTACTGCATGTTTACATAATACAGTTTAATTTTGAAGGATTATTTTAAAAACTGTTTATGTATAATACCTAATGAGCTGTAAATATTGTATACTATTGATTTTTAATTTTATATAAGCGATTTTTTTATTTCCCAATTCATGTACAAACCTCATTGTGTATATAGCCTAATTTCCTGGAGAACACAAATTTTGCAGTGAACTTTATTTTAATTGTGGTAAGCATCAAGTTAGCCTTAGGGATGTTGGTCTTTATTTTAAATTATTTTTCACCACTCATTTTCTTCAAAGGGCAGCAATAAACACATGCAAGTTATTTTTGACTTTAGGAAGTTGGTCTGCAAACACAAGATCTAGGTTCCAATTCATTGCTTTAAAGAAAAGATGCACAATTACTATCTACTGTCTGATCACAGGACCATTTCTGAGGTCCGTGTGTCTCTCCTCTTTGTAATATACAGGGTGAACTCTTTACTGACACACACAGGACAACTGTTAAAAGCGAATCCAGCACTTAAACATCATTACACAGAATTTATTGGATTAAAAATTTGTAATATACAGTATTTTAATAAAATTTCTGTATTCAATTTCATGCACTTATATATAAATAAACCTGTCTTTAAAAGCTTTATGGGGTGTTTTGACTCTTGATGACAGCTTCTCAACTCATTCACTGCGGACTGGAATGTTTTCTCTTACCCTTCGGTCGGGTTTTCTCGGCCCGTTTTACATGTGGATTTTGGAGGTAGTCCTGCAAAAGTAAGAAGCCCAAAAGACAAACTTGGTTGAATTTATTGTTTTACCCAGGACCAGTCGTAGGCCACATAAACATCTTCTTCTAAGAATTATTGTTTTACAAGGCACACTCTCACTTTTATTAATAAATGACGACCACTTATGGAGTGTTTATTATCTGTTAGGCACTTTATTCTTTAACACGGTGATCCTTCAAGTTAAGTGGATTACTAAGGTTTGCGAAGGTAATCCTTTGCAGATGAGGCATTGGAGGTTCTGAGAAGGTGAGAACTTCTCAAGGTCACACAGCTAACAGCGCTGTGCTGGGTTTTCTTACTCTCTTACCTGTGTGTTTTCTCCACGATGCTCTGTCGGCTTCCACAGAGCATTCTGGGAGCTCCTACCTGCAGTAAGAAAATCTCATTCTTGACCAAGACCAGATGGCTTCATGGGGATTTGAAAAATTACCAACTCAAGATTTGTATTGTCAAATTTATGAATACTTGGAATTTTTCTTAGGGATTTCAAGGGGCTGGTACTGGATACCCAGTTAGACTCCTCTATTCTTCTGCCTGAGAAAAGACTGGGACTGACAGAGCCAGTCACCGTCATTGTTACAAACCCCGCAGGAATAAAAGCTAGGTAACTGTAAAAACTCTACAAGCAAAACGGAAGTAAACAGGTTTTTTTTTTTTTCATGTTCATGGACATATTAATTACTGAACTGAAATATTTTTTCTCGGTAACTATAATAATTATAAAATTATATTTCTCTTATTTAAAAAGTTCTTGAGCAAAACTTAAATCTTGAGATTAAAAATGCATTTTGATGCACCTGGGTGGCTCAATGGGTTAAACCTCTGCCTTGGGCTCAGATCATGATCTCGGGGTCCTGGAATCGAGCCCCGCATTGGGCTCTCTGCTCAGTGGGGAACCTGCTTCCCCCTCTCTCTCTCTGCCTGCCTCTCTGCCTACTTGTGATCTCTGTCTGTCGAATAAATAAATAAAATCTTCAACCCCCGCCTCATTTTCTATGTTGCTTCTATTATCTTTGACACTTAAAGTAATATTTTTATAATGTTTTTCTAACGGGTAAGCTATCCTTGGGTATTTTGATATTTACTGAGCATTGAGAAAAAATGTCAAATTTCAGACTTAGTGCCACTGGTGCAGAACAAGAGCAGGGGGAAAAGGTTCGGGTGGTAGGCTGAGCTCCGTGACGGAGCATGGGTCCTAGTGAGACTCGTGGAGGAAGAGGAGCTCAGACTTCCTGGATAGGCACCTGGACCGTCCATGTGCTGAAATGGAGCCCGTGTCAATTAGTGAAATAGTACTAAACGTTTCAGGGTACAAGGGGAAGGGTAAACAGGACCTGACACTGATCTTTTAAGGAGTAGAATTTGGGTTCACCTCCAGCTTCTAATGGGAGTCTTACCAGAAGAATTTTGACAGAAGAATCGTTTCCGTTCCATTGTTCTTGTTGACTGCCATTGAGTTCCCATTATTTGTTGTTATCAGACATCTTTCTTTAGGCCAGTTTTACGAATATTCTTCAGGCTCAGAGACTTCTGGGGACTGATTTGCAAAATGCAATCACCATCGGGTGGTTTTCTTGCAGAGCAAGAGTTGTACCACTAGATGGAGCAATGGCTCCATTTTATTTTCCCCGGCTTCCGTCTTGGCCGTTCCCTACCAACAGAGCCTGTACTTTTGGACTCAATTCTGTAGGATACATCTAATGTTCATTTTTTTCTGACAAAAATACACATGAGCAAAGTAAAGTTGAGAAAAATCAAGAGCTATGTATTAGCACTAACAAATTTAACAAAGAACATTAAGATCATGTTCAGGGGTTATTTGCAAATCAGAAAAAATCACATTAACTATATGATTTTGGTAAGTCACTAACCTGGACCTGGATTTACGTATTTTTCTCAAATTTGTTATTCTAACTCCTAGCACATATATTTTTTTTTCATTGAAAAGTTAATGCTTTAGTGACATTTAGTTATATAGTTGGTCAACTTGTTGGATCAAAGGGGATACCCCAACATAATGCCTTGTCATAACATGAGACTTTGTTGTACGTTCCTGCTCTGCCATTTAGTGTGTGGACTTGGCCAAGTTATTTTCCTTCTGTGACCTTCAGTTTTCTCCTCAGTAAACAGGGACGCTATCTCCTGTTGCACGTAATGGGTATTCAGCAAATACTCCATCCCGTTTCCCTCTCGTGTAATGTGGCCACCTGGAAGGGTGATGTCCTTCTAGACTTTGCCCTCAGTTGTGGTAGTTAAGCTCAGATACCTCCATTTCCAAGTCAGAGCCGGATCCCGTTTCCACACAGCGCACAGTGTATTTTTAGAGACGATTCGTTCCAGGTTCAAACTGTCCCACTGAACCGTGCGCTGCTCTGGCAACAGTCCGCTGAGGGAATTTCTCAGAGACATACCTCAGTAGACAAGAGCCTGGTTAGAAAAAAAGAATGGATAAACTTGCTCAGCAAGCGAATTCCTTGCATTCTGCCAACCAAATACGTACAAGATGAGGAAGCCACAGCAGCCAACATCGATTCAATCCCCCGATGACGGTCGTGACTCGCCTGTCAGCTGTACACAGAGTCATCAGTCACCTCAGGTCCTGCTTCAAGTGAGCTTCTCGGCTTTGTTTATTGTTCTGCGGAGACAGGGAACTGCTGGGCTTCTCAGCTCCCAAGTTTCTGACCTTAAAAGCACAGGGGGAGACAAACATGCCTGTGCACTCAGGGTCTTAAAGAAATCGAGACCCAACTTGAGCAACCAGAGAAGGCACCAAACTGATCTTCACAAAGCGAACCCCGGTTCAAATCCCTTCACAAAGGGAACCCCGGTTCCCTTTGTGTTGTTTCGGGGGGAGCTGGTGTTGGTGGGTGAGCCCAGCTTGTGATACAAGACACTGGAAAACAGGAGGAGGGATGGAGACGGTTGGGAGATGTAGGGCTGAGGGAACAGCGGGTTTGAGAGACTTAGGATTTCTGGAAGCCCCATGGTGTGGACTGATGGGGAAGGGATCAGATCTGGGTCTTCTCCCTGGTTCTGACCCCTTGTGCCCATGAGACCTCACGTTAGAGTAATCTCTCTGTGCCAGTTTCTTCTGGAAAACAGGTGGTCTCTTTCTGTCTTCTCTTAAATGTGGGTTGAAACTTTCCATGGGACAACATCAGTACAGATCCGTCATTCAGGGATCTTACTGGACCCAGACTGGTTTGGCATCCTGGACCTGACATTTGCCACATCTGTTACAGTTCTAAGCTTTGGCCCACCTTTCGATTTCTTATCTGAAGCTCGCTTAGCTTGGAGACTTTTTGCAAGGCGAAGCAGAAGGGATGAAATTTTCAAAACGAAGGTATAACTTTTTTATTTTTTAAACAGGTCTTTGGAGGAAATGTGTAAAGCCTGAATGGATAGTCCTTGTAATAATGTTGAGAGTCAACTTTTTTACTCCCGAACCATTTTTCACATCTATAATCTCATTTTATTCTCACAATTTGTTCTTATTTGAAGAAAAGAGAAAATGTTTTTTTCTTTCTTTTTTTTTAAATCAAAGCCATTTACCTGGTTAAATACAGGTTATTATGATCAGATGATGATAAGAAGAACAGACCGGAAATGGCCACAGCAACCTAGTTGCCTGGACTCAGGTAACTCTCCGATGCCTGAAGAGATCCCCTTGGAAACTGGTTATTTCCTGCATAACCCATGACTAAATCATTCTTCCACAAAACGTTGGCCCAAGACATTTTCAGAAAGGATGCAGAGGCCCAGATGGGTCCTACTGAGAATTTATTAAAGAGTCAACCTATGTTCTTCCAACAGAAATATCTTCCTGGGGCGCCTGCGTGGCTCAGTCTGTTAAGTGTCTGGCTTCGGCTCAGGTCGTGATCCGAGGGTCCTGGGATTGAGCCCCACGTGGGGCTCCCTGCTTGGCAGGAAGCCTGCTTCTCCCTCTCTCCCTCTGTTTTTTCCCACCACTCGTGCTCACTGTTTCTCTCTCTGTCTCTCAAATAAATAAGAAGATATTAAATAAAAAAGAAAGAAAGAATTTCCTTGTGATGAACATTTTTAGTCCTAAGACTTCCGTGCCCGTGTTGCCAGAAGAGCCACCATATTTAATTAAGGTTTTCCCACGAGTTAGCTTCACTAAGCGAACAATTCCTTTCATAAATAAAACAGCATGATTGTCAGAGACTCTTGTTTTCACCTTAACTGGCTGAATGCACACTACAAATTATCTGGACAGGAAAACTTGCCAAGTCAAAGCAAAACATTAAGTCTTCCTAGACATTTTTGCGTCCAAAAGAGACCAAAGAAAAAGCTGTAATTTTGGTATCCCGGAGATGGGAAGCAATGTGTTCGGGATATCTGTAAATTAGGGTCTTTGGTATTTCCGTAGCAGACTCGTTGACTACAATAGGCAGAGTGGACAGCACGAGTCAGGACTAAGTGAAAACACATCCACGCTTGACATCAGCAATCTGTTCGTGGTATTCGAGACCGTATTGAGAAAATTATTGAAAGCTGGAACCAAAACCTAGATTATAGCCATGTCCGTAAATAAAGACCAGCTCAACATTATGTCACCCCCCTTCACAATGGAGGAAACAAGAGGCAGAGATAATAAATCGGCGGATAACCCCCAAAGAATTTTTGCCTGACATTGAAACCCACACCGCTTTATCAACATCACTTTGTATCTTAAAGCATTTCTTTCTCAAATGTATATAAACTTGGTCTTCACTCACCATCTCTGGAAGGGGGCAGAGGTAGTTAAGTGTTGAAGGATTTCGAAGGATTTTGTTACATGCAGAATACAAAATTAAGATGGATTGAGCAGATAAGATTCTTTTTTTTTTTTTTTTTTTTTTTTTTGTCAAAACAACCCCAGAAGTTTATGAAAGAAGCCCTCGAAATAGATTCTGACACAAGGGCAAGGTTTCTTCCATAAACTAAAATGAGAACAATCAAGCTAAAAATAAGGACGAATTGTTTTATTTTTGGAAATATCCATTCAGTGTCTCTATTATTAGAAAATATCAGATGTCAACTGGAGAAATGTATCAAATCGTTTGGTAGGGTTCTAGGTTTTTGAGGTGCGCCTTTACGTGTTCTGTAATTATTTTGGCTGTGATTAATCCGGGCTGGAATCATTTTATCTGAAGCTACCAATAACTCGGGCTTTTAATACAGTGAACATTTGGTAAACCAGGCCCAATCTCTCTGAAATTTCCCAGTCTCACTGCTTTCTGAGCCATGGAGAAACACGGGTTTCACATAAATGTAAGTAGGGTTTATTAAGGATATTCCAAAGATCACTCTTGAGGAAAAGAATTCCCAGGACAAATAAGTGATAAAACTTGCCTCCCATCTTCCTAACTTAGACTGTCATGGTTCACCCAAGCCTCCTTAGGATTTTGAAAAGCTTTGAGTTAAGAACCCTATTTGGCTCTGCTTCGTTGCCATGAACCCTCTGAAAAGTTGCCCATGGCGGTAAGACAAATCTCATGGCTGATTTGGGGGTCTTCTGGAAAGCATTTCCAAACGTATTTTTAAATTTCCACCTGGTGTGCCCATCTCAAAGACCCCTGGCTCAATCATACTATACATGAAGTAGGGTTTTAATATCTAAGTTTTAACCCACATTTTTAATCCCAGTGGCCCAGGGCCGCTAGTCTCTGGCTTCTGGTGTATGCGAACTTCAGGCTCCTCACCCTTGGCTTGGCCCGGACCTCTGGCCACAGGTGCATTCCCATGTGGCCCCTCGAGGTCATGCTTGGCAGAGGTATGTCAGGCCTTGTTTGTAACTAGCATGCCCTTCTGGGGCTTCTCAGTCCCACTTTCCCAGGCTGGCATTTGCCATCCGTGACCCAGACTCAAGTTAGTCATGTTCACTGGGATTTTCATGTAGACTCAAAGGTTGCACCTGACATATGTCAAGTGAGAGGTACAGGCTGGATGTCACGGCATTTCCAGGGGCGGGAAGGTCAGAGACAGCTTCCCAAGTGATGTGGCGTCAGGACAGGACACTGAAGAGTGTTTCTCCTGCCTCTGTTGAGGAGGAAAAGGATGGAGCTGGACAGCACAGGGGGAAGGATAACAGGAACCCAGGCGGTGGGGTGGGACGTGCCAGGAGAGCGACAGATGGGAGAGGGGGAAGTGGGAGATGGCAGAAGGGGGCCTTGAAGGTGCATAGACAGAACAACCCTCACCTGGGCTCGTGAACTTGACTTTAATCCTAGAGGCAGAAGGAGCCATTGGATCTTCTGGAGAAAGAAAGGCACACCTCCATCTGAGATGAGAGAGAAGGAGAGCGATGGGGTCCTGGTGCTCCCCGGTCATTCCAGCGCCCCCTCCTCGCTGTTAGAGAGAAGAGCAAGGGCTTCCTTCCAGAATCCTCCTCCTGATCCCACTTATGATCCTGAGAAACGCACGTGGCCTCACAAAAATCTCAGTTTCCCCACGTATGAAATGATTGCAAAACTACCTCGGGGGGACCCAGTTCTCGTGAGCGTGCGAGCTCCACCCTCGACAAGCGGCTGTGCTGTTGGAAGAGGACGCGGCCGCCCACCGTTTGCATCCACGCGGATGGAACCCGAGGGGATTCTGCTGTGCGAATCAGTCAGTGAGAGAAAGACCAGGACCCTCCTACGGTTCCACTCGTATGTGGAGTGTAGGAAACAGCATGGAGGATCACAGGGGAAGGGAGAGAAAACCGAATGGGAAGAAACCAGAGAGGGAGAGAAACCAGGAGAGACTCTGGACTCTGGGAAACAAACTGGGGGTTGCTGGAGGGGACGGGGGTAGGGGAACGGGGCAACGGGTGGTTGGGCATGAAGCAGGGCACGTGATGTGATGAGCCCTGGGTGTTACACGCAACTGATGAATTACTGAACACAGCATCTGAAACGACGACGTACTTACTATAGGTTGGCTGATTGAATTTAAATCATCATCATAATAAAAGACATGGCTGCCGACAGCTGCAAAAGCCATGCCCTCGGCCATCACTCCCCCCTTCTGGATACAGAGACGTCGACCAGTGTGCCGTGGGCTCAGCTGCGCACCCCGGCGGCATCCCGGAGCCCGCATGGCCCGAAGTGCCCAGGACCGACAGGATCCTGCCACCTCCATGCTTCCCTTCTTGAGCTCCTGGGTTCGTCTGTTTGCCAGAAGCTCCTTACTGCTGCTTTCTTCAGCAGCATTAGCCTTAGCCTTCGCTGTCATCGGGAGAAAAGCAGCCACCTGGGCTGGCTCTGGGAGCAGGAGGGCTGAAACCCAATCTGCCCAGATAGTTCCCGTGCAAAGGAGACAGTCAGAGGAAGGTGAAACCCGTTGACCCCAGCCTGGCTCTTTTCACAGAAAGCTGGAAAATCCCAGTTTCCTCGTGGCTTTCCCCTTTCTTCTTTCTGACGTTCCTTAATTGGGGGGAGGGAAGGCCAGATGGGAATTGTCTCGAAGAGCTCTTACCTGGATGCTAGCTGCGGCCCAAGGTGTTGAAAATAAGCAAAAGTACATTGTCATCTATGGGAGTTTATTTAAACTGTAAGACACTTAGTACATGGTTATTATTAGCTTACATTTTATTTTAAGTCCTTATCTTGTCTATGTGTCAGGATTTTACAAAATTGAGTTGAATCCCCCAGTCACCTGGGGGCTCCGTCGGTCAAGCATCCAGCTCTTGGTTTCGGCTCAGATCATGATCTCAAGGTCATGAGATCGAGCCCCACATCAGGCTCCTGCTGAGTGGGGAGTCCCCTTGAGAGTCTCCCTCTCCCTCTGCCCCTCCCCTGCCCACCCACATGCCCTCTCTCTCTCTCTAAAATAAATAGATCATTTTAAAAAATTGATTTTAACCCCTCAACCCAGACTCTCTTTCTGGACTAAAGGCCTTATCTCGTTCTCTCCTCACGTGGTAGCTTTTTAAATAATGTGTCCATTTGGTCTCTTGTCCCTGTCTTTGTGTTTTCCACCTCCTCCAGGCATGACACCCTCCAGGGGCCGCTGGGCCTGGACGTGGTTTCTGGGGAAGAACTTGGGTAGACTCTGAGTTATGGGGATAAAAATGCCGATGGAGAAGGAGGGAAAGGTGGCAGAGAAACAGAGAGAGGGAAGGAAGGAGGGAGAGGCAGAGAGAGAGAGAGAGAGAGACAGATAGAAAGAGGGAGGAGAAGGAGGGAGAGCTAGGGATGGGGGAGAGGGAGAGGGAAGGAGACAGAGGGGGAGAAGGAAGGGGGGAGATGGAGGGAAAAAGAGGAGGATGGAGGGAGGGGAGAGAACTAGGGAATGGAAGAGCTAGAGAGAGAGAGGGAAGGGGAGGGACAGAGAGAGGGAGGAGTAGAGAGATTATTGGAGGAAAGTCTTGAAGGGGAACAGGAAAAAAAGCAAATAGCCTCCAAAAGTTCCCACAGGATGGGAGAGGACGAAAGCCTTGACCTGCTAAGGCTTCTCTTGCAACGACAGGGAAGAAAGAAGAAAGAAGACAGTGTGTGGCTGTGGGAACGTACGTGCCATTGATACCATATCGATATCGCATGATCATGAAATCAGCACGCACCCTCCCGGTGGACGACGGTGCGGGTTTGCTCTTTCTCTTTCCCTCTCTCTTGGTAAGAAGGAAGAGCGCCAGAGCCAAGGTTGGTCACGTGTTGAGTTCAGCTGCTGCGGCTATTGGTTGTGCATTTTCTGGTCTCCTGGGGTCCTGGGGTCGTTTTCATAAAGAACATTGCAAGTCTACATTTCCATTCTTGTACGCCCCAGAAGCCCAAATCCTGCTAAAATGTTGAAGGCTGTATTTTTGCCTCTTCGACTTCCTTACGGATTAATTGCATTTAGAATGAAATATCAGATCTTCCAAATCAACTCGATGCCAGCAGGATGGTCACAATATCTTCCTGGATTTACAAATAGGTATTTAGAGGCCTTCGAATATGAGGCAGTAACCAACGTAAATGTAGTTAGATCAATAAATAATTTATGGTGCGAATCATTTGTTTTTAGTAGAAATTGGTGGGAAGTTTCTCAGGAATGGTCTCTGCAGTGCACCACATGTTTTCCTTTTGTTTTATTACACATAATAAACTGCCTAAAACTGTGCTAAGACTTTTGGGATACATTAGAGCCGTATTTTATGGGCTGGAGATGAAATATATCTTCTCAGTGGCCAGTTTCTTGAATTTGATAACTACACTGTGGTTACAGAGGAGAACCTCTGTTCTCAGGCAAACACTGCTCTACCCTGGGGAAGGGGACATCTCTCAAGGAGTTTAGGGGAAAAAATATGGGGAGGGGGAGTCTGGCTATGTGGACTTAGCAGGATTCTTGCTGAACTTGGACAATGCAGAGACAAACACAGAAGCCCACAGGTCAAAGCCTAGTTTGAAAGAGTTCAGAAGAGCCCGGATTCGAGTTCGGTCGAAGAGAATTTGTATCAAACAGCCAATGGTGGTTTATAGAGAGAATAATGTGAATTGAGTTGAATAGTCAGAATGAGTTATACCTGCAATGAGATCCTTTCATTCTACATGCCCTTTGCTACAAAGACTGTCCTTGACCAAACATTGGTCAGGCTCGTCTGAGCCTTCTTTTCTACTAGGTCTTAAAACTGACCCCCTTCCTGTACTTGGCCTACCCCAGCCTAGACTTAGCAAAGAATCCTGCTAGGTCATCTAGCAAGAGTCCCCTATTTTTGACATGACCTCTGAGTAATGCCCAACCACACTCCCCTCCGACCCCTTACTCCTTTGGGTGTAAACTCTCAGATGTTCTTACCAGGTTCAGAGGTGAGTCTATTCTCCCTTCCCCTACTGCAACAGTCTTGAAAAAAGTATTTCGTACCATTTTAATAAATGTTGGAATCCTTTTCTCTTTAACAGTATGGACTAGGTCCCAGGACTTATTTTTACAGAGATGCTAAGACTGGTCCCAGCTGGGGTAGAAGTGCTTAGGATCCAACAAGGAGAATGCGGGTGGTGTGAAGAGACAGCCACGCAAATAGAAAAATGACGACAGCAAAAGTAACAGGGCTAGCAGTCAGTTGCTGTGAGGATCTAGACTGAACTCTGTGCTAAAGAATGGGTACAACTTTGCCACGTAGAGAAACAGAGGAAGGAGTACTCCAGGAGGAGAGCTTCGAATGGGGACGTTGCATGTCTTGGCTCAAACAACTGATCTACTGGTAGGGATTCCAGACCCCGTCTGGGGGTCCCCCTCAAATCACTCGGTGGTGTACACAGCCCTGCCCCCAGGAAAACGCTCATTTCAATGACCCACATGCAACAACGCCCTGCCTTTGTTATTATAAAGGGATTTATTAAAGAGGAACTTTGGCCCTTTGGTTTGAAATGTCAAAAAAGAAACGTTTCTCTCTTTCTTTTAAAACACAATCTTTCTTTTGGTTCTTCTGAAAGTGACTGAGAAGACCAAAGGGAGTGAAGTAGGGTAGGAAGAAGAAAAAGAGAAAGCTTGGCACCAGAGCCTGGAAAACGAGCCCCTACGTGTGGAAAATGTTTTTGCAGTTTCTCCTAGGCAGGACTCGAGGCAAAGAAATCATGCAGAAAAGCCCATGGAAAATTCAAGCCAAATATTTTTAGCTAGTTGACCTTTTTGTAAGAGTAGTATCTCCTTTAAAAGGAAAAATTATCAAAAGAATGTTATGGTACTAATACTTGGAAGGGAGGCAGGAGCAGGAATAAGCCAGAGGTAAAAATATCCAAGTTGGGGTATACATTTGTGGGCTCTGGGCACACAGTGCCTCATCTTTCTGGGCTGGATGGTCTGGAACTCTTTTCTCTTAAATCCCGTAGAACTACATCCCTTGCCTGTTGGAATGTGTCTCAGGGTCATTTCTCCCTTCTCAAAATGTTCCCTTACAGCTCTCTCCCTCCCCCCCCTTCCTCTCTCCACCACCATTTCCCTCCCTTCTTCCCTCCCTCCCTCCCTATCATTTTTCTTTACGATGCTCAGGAAAAAGCAGCATCTGGGAGGTGGTGAAGCTTCTGGTTAGGAGCCTTGGCTAGAGAGTCTCGATGGTCTGAATTTGAGTCCAGACTCTGCTACTTACTGTATGCTTGATCTTGGGCCAGTTACTTAATTTCTCTGGGCTTCTGTTTCCTTATCTGTATGGTGGGAAGGATCACAGTGGCTACCTCATGGGGTGGTCGGGATGGTTAAAGGAGAGAAGAATACAAGGGAATTCTCAGGAGAACTGGAGGGTCTCCTTAGAAACCTATTGACTGACTCTCCGCTCGAGGGAGGAGGAGTGTAAGATAAGCCACCTGCTGGGGACGCCCCATCCCGCCCTCCTGGGATTTTCATACCTTCCAGTGTCATTCCAGTACTCCCTGACTTGATTCTGTTGTACTTGGCTGGATTGCTGGGACAGAACAAACCCTGAGCTAATTCCACTCCGTGTTCTGCAATCAAGCCAAATTCAAGTAAAATTATAACGCCGACAGGGCTTTGCTTTGGTATTGCTTTGTTTTTGTTCCTCTCTACCTCTTCTTTTCTCTAGGTTTCTCATCTCTGCTTCTTGCCTGCTCCGCTAAAATCCCAAGTACCCAGGGATCCAGACGACTTTACTGCAACAGCCTGCCCAGTTCTGCCTTCTTCCTTGTTTTCCAGAATGGTCTGTCTTAGGGATGGCCTTCCCCTGATCTCATTTCCTGGGGCAGGAAACCCACAGGTGACCCATCCACAGGTGACCACAGGAATGACCTTCTCTCCTGTGCCTCTCTTGTCATTTTGATTTCCGAGGCACGTCTCTACTAATGAAAGAGTGACACGTTTCCAGCCCACCCCTGATGCTACCCATCCTGTAGGGAATTTCCCGTTCTTCCTGGAGGTCAGGGTCACGACTCTAAAGAGACCCACTGCCGGATAGACGGAGCAGGGGGCAGGGCTGAAAGCTAGACAGGTTACACGGCAGAGGGGTGGGAGCGTGGGTGGGTCATCCTGCAGGCAGAGATCTGGTGGTCCCTGGGTGTTCTCTTAGCTTGACTTTGCTGATTGGAACAATTGTTGGAATGGATACAGTCCTTTTCTTTTCTTGGAAAGTCTTGTCGAACTCACTTGGGCGGCTGGAGAGGAGTGGGCTTCCAGGACTTACATGCTGTGATTTCAAGGGCTCTGTGGGGTCTAGACCTACTGTGATATTAACATTCTTTCCTCTTAACCAGAAAGAGATTTCCAAACCTTTCTTTCCAAACCCGGCAAAACCCATGCCCCTCCCACCTGAACCCCACTCAGCCAATGACCTTGGCTCATCCACTGGGCCCCTCCGTTGCCCTCACCTGCCTGCTTTCTTTACTTGTCCATCCCTCCTGCCTCTCCCCTCTCTTCAGGACCCATGTCTTCCTCTGCCTCTCGAAGGCTAATGCCCTAGTCCCTGACCTAGACCTAGAGTCCTCCTGCAAACCCCACTGACTCTGTTCTGTTATCGGCGTCTTCTCTTGTTTGTCTTGGAACGCTCTCCTAACAGAGTATCGTGAATACTCGCACACCTTTGCAGTCTTCTTGAGTGGGAAAAACCCACGTCCCTTCCTCCTTTGAACTCCTGCACATCTTCCTCTCCCTGCTGGAGGCAAAGGTCTTAGACGTGGCAATTCTATTCACAGCCACACTTGCTGGGAGCTCTCATCCTCGCTCTGACTTCTGAGCCCAAAGCACTCCAGGTTACTGTCCCCCTCCCCGAGGCACCAGTGTGTCCCCTTCTTGAAACTTTTTCTTTCCCCACCTCAATGGCACCTTCTCCATTGTGATTTTGTTTTCTAACCCTTGCTATCATTCTGTTTTCTCTACCGTGTCCTCTTCTCCCTTCCCCCTCCTTCCCCCTCCTCTTCCTCAACGCACAGGTTCAGTCCTGACATAGTTTCCACTTTTTCTATGGATACTCTTTTGTCCCTTTTGTTTTTCTTCTGACTTCATCTGTCAATGACATCTAAACAGGCACTTCGCTCTTTTCCAGACTCCAGATTTTCTTTCCCTCCTCTTCTCCCTCTTTCTCTTCACTCCCTCCCGCTCACCGGTCCAGCGGGTAATTATTGAGCATCTTCTGTGGGCCGGGCCCTGTACCAGGACATTGAAATAGAACTTACAATGACGCAGGGCAAGTGCTGTGATGTGGGCGGGGGATGGGGTACAGGACATTTTGGGAGAACCCAGTAGGGACCCCCAGTGGTGTTGGGACCATGAAGAAAGGCTTTCCCTAAGGAAGCAGCATCAAGGAGGAGCAAAGCGACGAGCTAGAGACCTGAAGGGTGGGGACAGTGTGTTGGGGAGTGTCTGCAGGACCAACCAGCGGAGCTCAGGCATTTCTACTGGCTCCTCACCCTTGCTCTGTTCCTGCACTCACAACTCCGCCTGATGAGGTGTCCCCCGGTGACAGATTCTTAAGCCTGGACAGGTTTCGAATTCTTATCCCTTCCCACCCCTTCCATGCTGGTTTCAGGAAAAGTCACATCCGTGTCTTTTCCCCAACTCTCCCGAATGTCATATCCGATGGCTCTTGTCGGCTCACCCTTCACGTTGGTCCCACCTTTGCAACATCTATCTCATCCTTCCCCGTGTTTTCACGCCCATGAAAACATTCATTGTTTTCTTTTTCTTTTCTTTTTAAGATTTTATTTATTTATTTATTTGAGAGGGGGAGAGAGAGAGAGAGTATATAAGTGGTGGTAGGGTGGTGGAGGTGGGGAGGAGATGGACAAGCAAACTGTGCTGAGAGCAGAGCCTGACACGGGGCTCAATCCCATGACTCTGAGATCATGACCTGGACTGAAATCAAGAGTTGGACGCTCAACCGACGGAGCCACCCAGGTGCCCCCGGGATTCCCTGTTCTTCTAGCTCTTCCTTTGTCTCTGAGCCCTCCAGTCTCTTCCTCATTTGATGAACCATGTATTTCTGTTTACAGATATTTCCCAAAATACATTGTTCATCGTATCACCCTCTCCCTCAAAAACTGTCAAATCACTGTAAAATAACTTGTCCGACTCTGATGTCATGCACTTTTACCATTGGACTCAAACAAATATTTCAGCTTTTTCTCTCACCGTTCATCTCCAGCGAATGGTCCAGGTAATGCCATGTGACCGTTGTGATGGGATCAGGCATGCACTCTGCTCTCCCCCCTCCAGGGTTCGCACAGACAATCCCCCCACCTGCGAGACCCTTCTTTTCCATGGTCTTTTTTTTTTTTAATTGTGGCAAAAGACATATATCATGAAACTTATTATTTTAAGCATTTTCAAATGTACAGCTCAGTGGAATGAAGTACATTCACACTGTTGCACAACTGTCACCACCATCCACTCCCAGAACTCTTTTTATCTTCTATAACTAGGACTCCACAGCCCTGGGGCACCTGGGTGGCTCAGTCATTAAGTGTCTGCCTTCAGCTCAGGTCATGATCCCAGAGTCCTGGGATCCAGTCCCGCATCGGGGTCTCTGCTCCGTGGGAAGCCTGCTTCTCCCTCTCCCACTCCCTCTGCTATGTTCCCTCTCTCGCTGTGTCTCTCTCTGTCAAATAAATAAGTAAAATATTAAAAAAACAGAAACAAAAATAAACAAACAAACTCCACAGCCCTTCAACACTTGCTCCGCATTCCCCCCTCTCCCAGCCCCTGGCAACCACCCTTCTACTCTCCATATCTATGAATTTGTCTGCTCTAGGGACCTCACATAAGTGGAATCATACTAAATGTGTCCTTTTGTGACTGGTTTATTTCACTCAGCGTAATGCTGTCAAGGTTCATCCATGTTGTTGTGTGTGTCAGAGTTTCCCTCCTTTTTAGGGTGGAGTGATATTCCATTGTGTGTATAGACCATGTTTTGCTTCTCCATTCATTCACTGATAGATGCTTCGGTTGTTTCCACCTTTTGGCTGTTGTGTCTAATGCTGCTGTGAACATGGGTGTGCAAATGTCTGTTCTAGTCCTTGTTTGCATTCTTTTTGGTCTATAACTGGAAGTGGAACTGCTGGCTCATGTGGCAATTCCGTTTGGAATTTTTCTGATGAACCACCATATGGCTCTTCAAGCCACTGTATTATTTCACCTTCCCAACAACAGTGCGTGATCGTTCCAGTGTCTTCACATCTTGGCTGACACTTGTTCTTTTCTTTCTTTTTCTTCTTTTAACAGTAGCCATCCTAATGGGTACGAGGGGGTTTCACGGTCTCCTTCTGAAACCCTTTTGAATATTCTGAAATTCTTTTAGAATCCGTCGATTATTTTTTAATATGTTTATTACTTAATGATAAAAACAAGACTTATTCCCTTAAAAAAAAAAAAAACAAAACCCAAAACTCAAAAAACCCTATCAGGCATTAGAGGGGGTATAATGCCATGGCTGGACTTCCCCAAACCTTGCCCTACTCCCAGACTTCTTTGATATCTTGTTATCTCCTGTACCAGCTGCACCCCTGGAAGTGGGAATGATGTTCATAGGCATGAGCTTGCCCAGTGGCTTATGGTATGTCCATTCCCACTGGTTCCTCCCTGTGTCTTATTGGTTATTTGATATTCAGAATATCAGTCTTTTTCTGGGAGTCCTTTCTCTTGGATACCTCAAACTCACAATGGAACAAAGAGAGGAGAAGGTCAGGGGCAGCACCCACGGGCTGGGGGACAGAGCCGCCATGAAGGACTTCTCATTTGGCTCACTCAGTAAGAATCCCTTGGAGACCCTGCTCACAAGGCCCAGGTAATATGAAGTCTTTCTTCCCACTGCCCCCTCCAATGGAGGTCACGTCTTCTCTTTTTTGTGCTTTGACAGCACTTTGCTTGGGTCTGCAATTACATACGATTACTAATAAACCTTTGGCTCTTCATGATCGTTATTTACGTGTCTCTCTCCTCATCCCTGGAACTCTGGGCTTTTTCACTCCCTTAAGTGATGGCCAAACTCTCTTGCATGTAACAGGCATAAGATAAATGTTGCCCAATTCAACTGCATCGGGGCTGTTGCTCCAGAAGGCCCTGGTGATTTCATCCCTGGACTCGTTTGAACATGTGGGTAGTATTGAACTAATCCAGGGATGCCCGCGTGAGTTCCAGCAGCAACAGCCAGACAGCTAATGATGTGTTTTTCCCCATCCAGAGATGCTGACTGGGACCTTGGACCTGGACTGTGGTTTAGAAACGACACCTAGGGGGCGCCTGGGTGGCTCCATGGGTTAAGCTTCTGCCTTGGGCTCAGGTCATGATCCCAGGGTCCTGGGATGGAGCCCTGCATTGGGGGGGGGGGGGGTCTCTGCTCAGCAGGGAGCCTGCTTCCCCCCTCACTCTCTGCCTGCCTCTCTGCCTACTTGTGATCTCTCTCTCTGTCAAATAAATAAATAAAATCTTAAAAAAAAAAAAGGGAAACAACACCTAGGGTTACCTCCTGGGGTTTCTTTACTACCAAAGTTGCTTCTCGGGACTGATTGCGCGCTTGGGGTGGGAGTGGACGAGAAGCCTTTCTATCAGGAAAGAAAATGGTGATGGGGCATCCGGTTTCTCTTCTGAGGTCCTTCTCATCCAGCCCCGTTCTCCAGGCCTCACTCATGCGCAAGAACCCTGGTTGAAATCCAAACTCTTGAGATCGCGGCGCCTGACAGTTCACCCACAGTACGGTGCAGGTTGTAAGTAGGTAGGCCTCGAATTCCTAATCTTTGGACAATCCTATGCAGGCAGGAGACATAAAGGTAAGGGACACTCCAGGATCCTACCATGGAGAGCTGGGCCAGAGCACATTTCAGCTCATCAAGATGGCAGAGCCTCAAGTGACAAAGAAAAGGAACCAAATAATCAGGAATTCACCCTCGTGAATGGAGGCCGTGGCCAGACTAATGACCTGTAAGGCATCGTGGTGGCACTGAATGCGTAGGACAGTGTCTGGGGTTGGGCAGACTGTCCATGTCACTACGAGAAAGCTGTCTCCACGAGACAGCTGATGGCATATGAAGATGATGTCACCCAGGAGTAGGGGCCTGTGGGGGAGGGGAGATCAGCACTTTCTCAAGAGTAGCTCTAGTGTGGGTCCCTGACGTGAAGCTTGTGATCGCTGAGGCCTCCATCTCAAAGACAGTCACCCCCAATACACACATGGCCCACTACACACCTCCACGCAGGGCCAGGCCACCCCAGCCACGGAGGTCCCCCTTGCAGAAAGCCCTGAGTGCGAACACAACAGACCATTCCAGGGACCCTGCTTCCCCCTTCCTGCTCTGGTTTTAAGTTCGCCAATAAAAAATGAACCCGAAAAACCCGAGGCACTCCACTTTTGATCTCCCTGAAGCGAAACCCCAGGTCTGTGAGCTCTCTCTCTCTCTCTCTCTGCCCCCACACCCGCATAACCTCACTGTGTGGTCTCGGGCATGCTGCTGCGGACCGTGCAGGACCTGTGAGTAATAAGCCTTGTTTTTTTCAAAGTTCCTCTGTGCGGGTTGCTTAGGCTCAACTTGGAATCACAAGAGCCATGGAGAGCCAGTGGGGCTGCAACACCGGTTCTGGTCAGGGAGACTTTGGAGGGGCGGAGGGGGGAGTTGCCGCAGCGGCGCAGGGTTCTGCGGGGTGAGGACCCCAGGGGACGTGAGCTGATAGCATCTATCCAGGGCCACCGACAGGCTGAGGCTAACCCAGAACTGCCTCTGGAGAGCTCCGATTTGCGTGTGAAATTTAACCCCTAGAAAAGCAGTCCTATCAGGATGACTTCAGGTGACCAGGAAAGTGAGAAACAGAGCGAGGAGGGCTAGGGGAAGGGAACGGAGAAGACAGGTGGCTCCAAGTCTACACTGTGTGTTTCATCTGGGTTTTGTCGGAGTCAGAAAATTGTTCAAAGCAGGCGAGCCCCAGCCTCTTTCTCTATTAGACTCCCTAGACCTTGCCTTTTAAAATCTTATCATGTCTATTTAACAGGTTCTGTGGAAGAATAGAAGAGCATGAAAAAGGCACTCTGCCTCTAAGCCTAAAGCCATTTTTATCAGCTTCCAGAAGCTTCCTTTTTGAATCATCTGTTAATTACTTTTATTTTAGGAGCCTGGAAGAGGTGACTTACTAACTACAGAGGATTCCCTGCAAGCGACAGATTGGAACTTGAAGATCAATGGGGAAGATGCTGAAAGCCACCGCCCCTCCCCCAGGCAGCCCGGAGCAGAACCTTTGGAGCTTTCCCATCAAGAATCTACTCCTGTTCTTGGCCTGGCTACCCCACGGGCGGGGTGCGGGAGGCCTGGGAAAGGAAGAAAACCAGATTGCAACACCACTTGTTTTGTTTCTCCTAACCGCCCCCCCCCTTTCTCCACTTGAGTTTGGGCCCTCAAGGGTACCATTTGTTCTCATACAAAGGCACAAATAGATCTGTTGTGAGTTCCCCGTGTACCTGACTCTGCTACCTGACATCGGGATGGTTTGTTTTCTGGGATGCCTACAGCTGTACACATTCCTTTCTGGGGTGAATGCTTTGTATGGACATAAACAGCCTGCTAAGCTGTGGGGACTAAACCTGTAGCTGATTTTCTTTCTTTGGAGCTACATTCCTGCCGAGATAAATATACAGAAAGACAGACAGATTATAAAGGAGGAAGGCCGCCGTGTCAGCATGAGGGCTCCAAAGAGAACAAAAGGGTTATCGTGTGCGGAGGCCGAAAATAGAATATAAAGGTCTTAGGGCTGGGGAAACAGTGGAGGCCTCCCGGGGAACCACCTGCAAAAAAAGAAGGAAAGAAAGAAAGAAAGAATAAATTCTGAGCCTCCTAGGAAAACAAGCCCTGGGTTGACTTGAGTGAAAGCAAAATTTGATAATCCGTGTTGAGTAATGCCAGAGGAGAGAAGCCACTGCCTTCAAGTTTTGCAAGGAGCAGGGCACCCTGGCCTTGGGCATAGGGCTTCTTCCGAGGCTGCCCCAGTTCGATGCAGTGGGGGGCAGGGTGCGGTGGGAGCCTGGGGCTGGTCTTTGAAATGGGTCCTGCTGACCACTTGGAGAGAGGCAGGAGAGCTGCCAAGGGTGCGTGTTTCTAAATCAATATACGGTGGATTGATTTTACGTTTAAGACCCTTTATAAAAGCAGATGCTCTCCCCCAGCCCCTTCAGGTTTTTGGCAAGCTTGCTAGAATCCAGTGAACCACGTCTCAAGGCTTTCTTTAGCGCTGACTCTGTGCGGGTTCTCTGCTTTTTTGCAGATGAAGCCACTAATGAAAACCATGCAGAACGGAGGTGATTTCTCCTTTTAAGCTCTGTTTCAGTGGGTAGTTAACCTTGGGGCTCACCAACTCTGTGCCTAGGTTCAGCTTCCTCCTCCTCCCAGATCTAGTTGGCCACTTGCCGTCCCGTGACAGAGACAGCGTGCTGAACCGCCCTAGGGACGCGCAGCTGAGCGCAGCTGGTCCTCGAAACAAATCCACAAAAGGAAGGTGCCTTTTGAGAAACCTCAGCCTCCTGATTAACGTCATAATGAAGCCATGATACCTCTTTGACGGTCTTTGGGCTGGCTATGAGCTTCTCCAGACAGAAGCCCTCATCCAGACATTTAAGCCCAGTTCCTCCTCATTGCTGTACCAGGGCTGAGTGCCAGGATCCATGCCCATCCCGGGGGAAAAAGCCTTCAATTCTAGACACCTGTCATCAAAGCTCATCTACCTGCCCTATTTATTCGTTCACGCGCCCATTAATTTTGAGGGTCTAGTGTGTGCCAGTCACTGGTCTGTGCCCTTGAGATACCTGAAAACTGACAAAACTTCCTGCCTTGAAAGGTCACCTTGTGACCTTCAAGGGGGGAGGGTGTGGGAGACAGATGGGAAACAGTAAAGAATAAGTAAATTGTGTGACACGTTAGAAGTATTAGAAACAGAGGGTGCCTGGGTGGTGTAGACGGTGAAACGTCTGACACTTGCTTCTTGGTTTTGGCTCAAGTCATGATCTCTGGGTGGTGAGCTCGAGCCCCACCTTGGGCTCTAAGCTCCTCGGGCAGTCTGACTAAGACCGTCTCTCCCTCCACCCTTCCCCCACCATATGCATGCATGCTCTCTCTCTCTCTCTCTCTCAAATAAACAAATCCTAAAAAAAAAGAGAGAGAGAGAAAGAGAGAGAAGTTATAGAGACAAAACAGAAGCAAAATTGGAGCAGATAAAGGGGGATCTGGTGTGCAGGTAGAATGGGGGAAAGAAAATTGCCAAAATATTTTCAAGGGCAACCTTAATGAACAAGAGAGAAAAATGACAAATGAGAATTTCTGTTCCTTCTTATGGAGAGTTGGTCTTGCCAATAAACAAGCGTTGAGACAGTGATATACATATCATTGTCTGTAGAATTAAATCTTATATTCCAGAGATATTAATATTTATTTAGAAAACACTATTCAGAATATCATTTTATAATTCTATGTATACACATGTACATAATAATACAGGCTGTAATTTAATTAAAAAGTTTATCCTCAAGGAGCTTTGATACCTCTTTCAAGTCAGGGGGGATCTAGATTCCTATATATCTGAAATTTCTAGTTCCCCAAATAGTCTTTGTGTTTATTCAGGAAGAGATTTTGACCTGATCAACTCACTCGGTCAACTTGGTGACATGAACAGCAGAGGCAAACTCCCCGTCTTTTGATCTGATCCTGCTGACCAAGGTCAAAGCTACTTCATGCTGTCCTTCACCCCAAGATGGCTTTTGGGAGCAGAGGGAATTCTAGGCTTTGGGGCTGGCACAGCACCCAGAGACTCATGCTCCTCATGAAGGGAGATGGCCCTGGGGAGGAAGGCCATTGCCCACACATCTTCTTGCACACTACATTCAGCTCTGAGCCCAAGTGAGACCCCAGTTTCTGGTTTCTTTGAAAGTATTTGGTGCACAAATAAGCAAATTGGGGATAAGGAATGTCCAGTCATTGTTTGAGGATTTTCTGGAATTTGGAGCATTGTGATTTTTGTTGTTTAGAAAGGCTTTGGTTGCCTGTTTATCATACAGTGCAGGCTCATGAATAACTTCCTGGGGGACTGGCCCACATTCTTGGTCCCGTTGGCGTCTCTTGCCCAGCAAGGCTCACTCAGGGCGTCTTCCCAACATCCTGTCTGAGAATGACCTTCTTTTCTCCACTTACTAAGCTCCGAGTCCTTATTGAAATGACCTCCTGCACAGGAAGGCCCACTGTGGCGCCTGGCAAGAGAAAACAGTTCTGGTTTCTAGGAAGTTAGATACACACACACGCACACACACGACGTCTCGTTCAGAAAAGGCAAAATGTTTGTGTTCCTCCGCGGGCCTGATACGGAAAACTAGCAGACATTCCAGCAACACAGAGAACAGAGGTGAAGGCAGGTGCAGGGAGGACAGCTGGAAGTCAGAGAACACAACAAGCCTCCTGTCCCCGGGCACCTCAGCCTCAGTGACCCCACCAGGCGGATGTGGCTGCTTAAACAAAGCCAAGAGCGTGTGTGTGTGTATCTGTGGGGACACTCGGGCTGAAAAATGACTCAGTGGGAAGCCTGCAAAGCCCTAAGCATTTCAGAGAAAAATAGCCATGGAATTTATCTTAGCATCTAGGAAGAAGTTTGCTCTTGCCAAATAGGTTCTGCAGTGGTCAGGCTTTTTTCTTCTCAACTTTACCAGGGAGAGTGAGGGGAACCCCGAGGAAAGGGGCGGGCATGTTCTTTAAAGTCATTGTAGTTCGGGGTGTCTGGGTGGCTCCGTGGGTTGAGTGTCGGACTCTTGATTCCAGTTCAAGTCGTGAACTGGGGATTGTGAGATGGAGTCCAATAGAGTCGGGCCCTGGGCTCTGTGTGGGCTCCGTGTGGAGTCTGTCTTCTCCTTCTCCCTCTGCCCCTCGCTCTACTTATGCCCTCTCACTCTTTCTCTCTCTAAAATCAATAAGTAAATCATTAAAAAAAAACCCATAAATTCATTGCAGGTCTTAAATGAGACCTGCTTGAAGGTGAAAAAGAGCTTTAAGGACCCCTCTGTCTCTGGTACAATGATACGATTTTGGAAATAAGAACTTTGTAAAGATCATATACAAGAAACTCATCTTATAAGGACTCTGATGACCAAAGAGGAGTTGTGCCTTGCCCTTGGTCATCTGCTGGGTCATCTGTCCGTCTTAATGCAGAATGGTGATTCCCAACTCAGGGTGTCCAACGTGCTGACTTCCCTTCTCTACGCTGATGAGGAGGGCAGGCATCACAGACATGTAAACTGTGCTGCGATCCGGAGCCCCCTCTCAGGAGGGACCCATACCCTCTGGTTTAACACTCTGCTGTCACCATCTTGAAATTCTTAATAATATTGTCTTTGAACTTGTGTTTTGTAAATGAAGTCCAATGGGATAGCAGAATATGCATATGAGTTGAGTAATTCCACACAGTATGGACCTCCATTGGTTCTGGTTCTTAGTGCCCATTTCTGTGTACCATTTGAGATGTCCCATGAGCACAGAACTCCACAGGATCCAGGATGGGTCCGAGTCTAGGAAAGACTCAAAGCAAATACAAGGAAAGCGTGCCTATGACTAAGGTGGGAGCAGGAAAGAAGGAGGGCCCACTGACAGTCCGAGTGAACACAGAACTCACTCCACTCCAGAAAGAAGGCAGTGGTGTTCTGAGGAGCACAGATGACCACGGAACCCTGCCATGTCCTTCCTTACTGCCTTTGCTTCCCAGTATTAGCCAAGCACTTCGGCTGAAAATGAAGACATAGAAGAAAATGGAAAGATAGAGCCAATGGTACTTCTTTTTCTTTTCAGTTCTTTCTTACTCACCAGTAAGCCAGAGCTATAGGCTGTTGAGAGCATGTGTGTATATCATGAAATGAAATAAAAACAATTGAGTTAGGTTTTTTAAATAGCATTTCCACTGTTTTTGGTAAGAATAAAATGAACTACAAAATATGAATTATATAATTTCAGTGATTCTGCATGAATTACATATTCTTAGATTTGCATTTAAAACTGGCACTGAAAAAAATAAAAATAA
Source organism: Martes martes (assembly GCF_963455335.1). Taxonomy (NCBI): domain Eukaryota; kingdom Metazoa; phylum Chordata; class Mammalia; order Carnivora; family Mustelidae; genus Martes; species Martes martes. Next base: position 133,248,592 of record NC_137893.1, read on the forward strand.
AACTGGCATTGCACCTGTAAAGAAAAATGGTAAAATTCATGCTAATAATTTAAATGTTTCATTTTTTCAGAGTCCATAGTCTCTCATGGTTCATCTCCATGAGAGACTATGGACTCTGAAAAACAATCTGAGGGTTTTGAAGGGGCGGGGGGTGGGAGGTTGGGGGAGTCTGGTGGTGGTTATTACGGAGGGCTTGTATTGCATGGAGCACTAGGTGTGGTGCATAAACAATGAATTCTGTTACACTGAAAAGAAATTAAAAAAAAAGAAAAACAATTCCTCATTGACTTTATCAGAGTAGACAATAATTATACGGAGAATATTGAAACACAAACCTTAAAAAAAAAGAGGATTTCTCAAATATTGAAAAATATTAATCATAAGTTAGAATTAAAGGTATAGGTGTTTTCAAATTCATTTTTAAATTTTATTTTATCTATTTTTTAAAAAGATTTTATTATTTTTTTTAGAGAGAGAGAGAGAAAGCATGGGCGGTGGGGAGGAGCAGAGACAGAGACTCTCAAGCTGATTCCTCCCCAGGATTGAGGCCTGACACAGAAATCAGGTCTGATTTCAGACCTGAGCTGAAATCAAATGTTGGATGCCTAACCGACTGAGCCACCTAGGTCCCCCCATATTATAGTAACTTTGACAACATTAATCCCCTTGCTTTTATTTTTTTTTAAGATTTTATTTATTTATTTGACATAGAAAGAGAGACAGCACAAGCAGGAGGAGCAGCAGGGATAGGGAGAAGCAGGATCCCACTGAGCAGGGAGCCTGGCATGGGGCTTGATCCCAGGACCCTGGGATCATGACCTGAGCCAAAGGCAGATGCTTAACCAACAGAGCTCCCCCCAGGTGCCCCAGTCCCCTTATTTTTAAACAATTTTCATTTTGCCCTGGGCCCCACTGAAGAGGGAGCTGGGGTTAAATATAAACGTCTGCAGAAACACCTAATGTGGTCATTAGACTCAACCTCGATCATAGATTTGTCTAGTTCAGGTCTACTAGGGATCATGTCACATTTAGTTAGGATTTCATTTTAGTGATTGTCTGTGTTTTCATTCCCCCAGAAGTGTGCCCTGACATAAAGATTTGAGTTGAGGAGCACCTGGGTGGCTCAGTGGGTTAAGCGTCTGCCTTCAGCTCAGGTCATGATCCCAGAGTCCTGGGATAGAGCCCCATGTCAGACTCTCTGCTCAGCAGGGAGCCTGCTTCGCCCCCTCTCTCTCTCTCTCTCTCTCTCTGCCTGCCTCTCTGCCTGCTTGTGATCTCTGTCTGTCAAATAAATAAATAAAATCTTTTAAAAAAAGAAGATTTGAGTTGAAATAATGTATTTGGAAGATGATCCCTGAAAACCCCCATAGGAGGAGAGAGTGTGGAGGGGAGAGATGGAGAGAAGGAGATAGAGAAGGATGCCAGTTAATGGTGTGTTATCAAACTAGTTACCACTGTGGGGAACTAGAGCTCGATCCTGATGGGACCCCCAGGAGACAGTGGTATCCCACAGTCACCCCAATGAAGACCGAGGAAGCTGGGCTGTTTGTCTTTCAACTTTCCATCTGTCACGAGTGGAAGTCTATTCCTGGGAACATGAATTCTCTGTCGTTCCTGGCTTGTTCTGCTCATGGTTACCATGGCCAGAAACTTAGCCCTAAGGAAGAATGTTGCAGGAATGGGAAGGGTAGACAGAGCATCTACAATTTGTCAAGCAATAGGAGATTCTATACAGATTGGCGCTACCTGTTAAAATGACTAGTGAGACCCCCCCACCCCCCAGCAGAAAAAAGGCATAACACAATGATGAATCTTTGCTTTGCTTGGCTGAGGCTTCATAAAAACACAATCACTGGAGGCCTCGCAGACAGGGGTCTGGATGATGGCATTACATCTGTTTCTGTGCAGAATGTGGGATGAAACTTTCAAGACAACAGAGAAATACAGGGGATCTGAATGGAAGCTTTGGGGGAGCTGTGCAGCGAGCACAGATTTTCTAAGGAGAGCCAACAGTCCATCAGGAGGCCTGGGAAGAGAATCTTACATTCTTGCCAACGGCCAGCTTCGGACCTTATGATGAATGTAAGTCTTTGATGACTTTGGCCTGCTGTTGGTTTCCGAATGCCCCAGCTCTCCAGGGCTCAGAGATACTCAAAGATACACCGGCCCCTGCAAAATCCCACTGGGGCATAAATGAATGATCCTGGCTCAGTATATACCTAGCGCCAACTGCATTGACTTTTGACCTTTTATTCACCCCAGAAACTAATTATGTTTGGTTTCCTTGTCTTTTTAAACATTTCATTGTATTTTAATGGTTTTCTCTTAATTTTATTTCTTTGCTTCAATGATAAGCTCATTCCTGGACGAGTTCTGTGTCTTCCTTTCTTAACTCTCATGGTGCTTACCCTGGCCGGACACACATAGGTGAGTGATAACTGCTTGCTGAGGGACTGTCTCTCTCAGGGCCAGAGAGCCTCCCTCAAGACAGCTGCTAGCAGGTTGGACAGTCCTGGAAGGGTCTGCAGCTTCTGAACTAATGAGTTCAGGACACATGCTGTCAGGGGCTGGGAGGGGTACCCAGAGTTCTGAAATGTTTCCTGGTCTTGGAGGAACACCGAAAGGGATGGGACTACTCCCAGAAGGCTACCGAGTGACAGGAGTCTTGGGGCCCGGCAGGGGCTGCCCAGGCATCATGGGACCTGGTAGTTGAGTGGGCCAGGGAGGAGGAGGCGGTGGCATCTGGTGGCGCATGCATCAGTAGGGAGGGAGGGGCTGCTGAGGAGGTATCATGGCAGGTGCCAGGTGCAGGTGTAGGTGACCCTGTCCATGCTCTCACTGTTCCATTGGCCGCTGAGCTCAGGTTATTTGTCCTGTTCCACATTCAAGTTCTGGCATTCAGTGAACAACAGCCACCTCCGTCATTCTAAAGCCCCTCCCCACCCCCACGCGCCTCAAAATGTCAAAGTCTGATCCCCACGTTCTTCATTTCTGTCTCAAGCAGGAGAGCAATCAGAGACTTGAACTTCCTACCCTCCATGACAACCGGGCATTGGGTTTGGGAGCAGCCGAGGCAGGAGCAGCTACTTGTGCCTTAGAAATGACATGTTCTGCTTTCTTCTTCCCAAGATCACCCTCTGGTGAGTTCCATGTTCTCTTGGCCCTCTCCCCTGATTCGGTATCCTCCCCAACTTCATGCTCTTGCTCCTTCTCTCTATTGTTTTTTCCACTTTCTCCATCTTGTGCCTTATCATCCTCACCTGATGATGAAGGTGAAATGAAAGTTTTTCATTCATTTTCACGTTTTTCTTCTGCCTTTCCAGGCTGCTGACCATTAGATTCTGCTCCCATTTTTCCTATCTCCAGCTTCTCTGTCTCAGAGAGTCCCATGTCAGCCATAAAACTGCCCTCAGGCCCGAAGCACTAATGGGGGGATTCCCTGAATGCATAGGTAATTGAAGGACTTACCTAGGGCTAAAAAATCACTTCTACAGAGAGTCAACACAGGAAAGATGGATGGATGGACAAGTATACAGCCAATCCTGATTTGCTTTCTGTGAATGCAAATAAGCAGTTGTAAAATGTAATATTTATCAAATGATAGTGGTTCAGCCAGTGCCATTAAGAGGAGGAATGCATTTACTCTGAATCCCTTTGGTTTTAAAAGTTTATATTAAATAAACAAAGTGTGTGCATATACTCATCTGAGCTTTGTTTGAGATTTTTATTTTATTTAATTTTTTTGAGTTGAGGGAGGGACCAAGAAGGGGAGAGAGAGAGAGAGAAAATGAATCTTTTTTTTTTTTTGACAGAAAGAGATCACAAGTAGGCAGAGGCAGGCAGAGAGGCGGGGGGGGGGGGGAGGGGGAAGCAGGCTCCCTGCTGAGCAGAGAGCCCGATGTGGGGCTCGATCCCAGGACCCTGAGATCATGACCTGAGCTGAAGGCAGAGGCTTAACCCACTGAGCCACCCAGGCGCCTGAGAGAATGAATCTTAAGCAGGCTCCATGCCCAGTGCAAAGCCCAACGTGGGGCTCCATCTCACAATCCTGAGATGATGACCTGAGCCAAAATCGAGACTCAGGCTATTAACTGACTGAGCCACCCAGGTGCCCTTCATTTGAGATTTTTAAAAGATCAGACCGCTTTTACTTTTTTATTCAGTGTTCACTGTTGTATTCTTCTGGGCCTGGGGTTGATGTTTACCGTATATACAAGTTAACGAACCAGCGTGTTCGTGTTTTCTGGAAGCCAGCAGAAGCTATGAGCTTCTTGAATCAGAGAAAAAGAATTCTAGTACTTATGGCAATGCCACTAACATATGCCCCCTCTCACCAGAGAAACACAATGTGGCCGAGATGAATGCCACTCAATGTGTTTGCATTATAAGTGACCCTGACCTTGGGGGGGATCCACTACAAACAGTAAGTTAATTTGGCCCTCATTCAGGGAGAGGTGTTGCATCATTTCTCAAGGGGAACAGCTATAAGAACATTCTTGAACAATTGCCTGAGTAAAGAGTGACAGGGCCTTGTAGTATTGGCTCACCATGTAAAAGATGTAAGAGATAGTAAAACACCCCCTAGAAGTGCATTCCATATTTAAGAAGATAGAGGAAATTATGAGCATATGGAGGAAAAACATGACATTTAATTTAAAATAAAAAAAAAAGACCTGAGCCAACTAGTTAAGTATGAAAATGCCATGTCTGAGATACGATTACACTGGATGGCATTAATAGGAGCTTAGACATGATGAAGGAAAATATTAGTGAACTTGAGGACTCAGCAGTAAACACTACTTAAAACGGAACATGCAGAAGAAAAATGGTGAACAAACATCAAGCAAATATCAGTGGGCTCTGGGTGAACCAGTCATAATTTCATATATGTGTAAATGAAGTCGGAAGAGGGGACCAAAAAATGGCCAAAAATTTCTAAAATTGTAGAAAACCATAAACTCACAGACCTAAGAAATGCAACAAAAATCAAGGAGAAGAAATGTGGAAAAAAAAAAAAATGACTCCAAGGCACATCATAATCAAATTCAATTGAGTAAGAATGGTGGTGGGGATAAAGTTCATGACAGATTTTTAAATTTATTTATTTCCTTCCTTCCTTCATTCCTTATTTATTTTTAGAGATTTTATTTATTTATTTGAGAGAGAGAGGCAGAGAGAGAAAGAGAGCACAAGCAGGGGGAGGATGGAGAGGGAGAAGTGGGCTCCCCACTGAGCAGGAAACCCGCCTATAGATTTTAAATTTTAGATTAAAATTAAAAAAAGAAAACACAGTAAGGAGAAAATCTGGGAAGTGACCAAAGGAAAAACATACATATACAAAGGAACAAAGATAAGAATTTTAGAAGACTCCTCTTTGGAAACAATGCATGTTACAAGATGGTGGAGCTACATGTTAAAGTTCTGAAAGAACAAACAAACAAACAAACAAACAATTATCCACCTAGAATTCTCTATCAGCAATAATAACTTTCAAAAACAAACGTAAAATGGAGACTCTGTCAGATACGTGGAAGTTGAAAGAATTCATCGCTTGTAGACTGTGCAAGACACGTTAAAGGAAATCCTGCAGGCAGATGGAACATGTTACCCAATAAAAAGCGGGGTCTACACAAGGGACCGAAGGGTGTCAGGAATGATGTCTGGTCATTTCACCCATGACATCAGTTCCTTCCAATAGCTCTTTTCCAGATTTCAGTCTCCACGTGGAGCAGAAATGCCCTGGAAAGAACTTCTTTCTCAGCACTGGAATGTGAACAAGAAATATGTTACATTTGTGCTAGAAGACCAAAAGAAAAAAGATAGGAGAGGAAGTGGTGGAACTTGGAGGGGAAAGTAGCTGAGGAAGAGAGATCACGGAAGAGGACAGCCAGGGATAGAGGATTAAAGCTCTTGTGTGTTTGCTTCTGGAAGATGCTGGTAGTCTTGTCCCTTGTTGAGATTATAAATAATAGAAGGAGGTGGTGTGAATCAGAAAAATTTAGCAACATACAGAATTTAGAGTCAACTTAAAAGTTGGACTTGATATATTTGGGGGTAGCAGGAGAAATAGTTGGGCCCTGAAGGTGTTGAGAAATAAAGATAGGAATATATCCCAGTAGTTGAAATTTGCATAGACTACCCCAACTGCTGTTCCTGACCCAGCCTTATCTTCCTGGGAATAAATGTAAGGAATTTTCTCTCTCTATGAGTAACCACATTAGGTGTTATTGAACACTCAAAGATCCAAGGCAGAGGCTTCTGCCCTCAAGGATGCACTTATAAAGATGGAATATTCCTCCTCCCATCTCTCTCCCCGACAGCCCGCTTATTTCCTTTCTGTTTTTATCTGTCTCTCTTCACATCTACAGACACGGGAAGCAATTTCAGCATGAAGTCACAAATGATGGATGTTAAAGAAGTGATG